>NC_053155.1:40015978-41351952 GCF_016835505.1 Polypterus senegalus
ACGGCTCAAAAGAGAGTAATTCCATGCCAGACCACAGGGTGGCAGAGTGCACTGATCTTTTCTCTTTTTTCTCTGCAGACCAACCATGGGAAATTCCACCTGGGCTTGATGATGTCACCTCTGTTTTCGGTTCTGGGTCCAATTACATCACTTCCGGCTCCTGCCCTGATGACAGCATTTCCCCTGACCAGTATTAAAACTGCCATATTGTGTCTGACTCTTCAGTTCTGTTTTAGACTAATATCTGTAAAGACCATTGCTTGAATGTTTGCCTTTTTTCAGCCAACTTCTCAAGTATATGAGATGGCTGCCCCAAACCATGTTACAGTGTTGTTTGCATTTATCACTATATATATATGTATACTATATGTATACACTATATATATATACTGTATATATTGTGGCGGACGGCCTGGGGTCTTGCCTAGATGGGATTCCGGGAGGATGGAAGGACTGGAAAAGAGACAATATCTCCCCCGGGACACGAGAGGGCAGCCCCCTGGTTTGCATCAGGGTCTCAGGACTGTAGCTTGGAAGCTCAACCCTGTTGGAGACCGTGACCTCTGCCATGGGGAGCCTATACCATCCCGGACCCCTGGACTGCACCACTTCTGCCACACCAGGAAGTGCTGCGTGAGGATTGTCAGGAAGCACCTGGGATGTGCTTCATAAAAGGGGCCGGTTCACTCCATTTGAGGAGCTGGAATTAAGAGGCACAGGACAGAGCTTATGGGAGAAGTGTGAAGGTGGCAAAAGAGAAAGAAAGAAAGAAAGAAAGAAAGAAAGAAAGAAAGAAAGAAAGAAAGAAAGAAAGAAAGAAAGAAAAGGATTGTGAGCTGTTTGTGATACTTTGTGTACTGTGTGAGCTGTAAGAAGCAGAAGAAAAATAAACATGTGTTTCGGGACTTGTGTGCCCTGTGTCTGCCCGAGTCCAGGATAATTTCTACTATATATATATATATATACATACAATAAAATGCAGTGAATACACTAGACATGAGCATTTATAATTTTCATTCTCTTTCTCTGTATGTTTAGCATTAATTTGCTCAGAGATTGATGTGCTTGCTGCTTCCTGAGCAGCTCTTCTTTTCTCCACCCTAGCGGCCCACTTCTTCCCTTCCTTCGTTGGCATCTTTTCGTGTTAAAACTGATTAAGTCAGTGTTTGTGTTGTAATTACTTTAATTACTTTAATTTTTCATTTAAGCTGGCACTGAAGTCTTTAATCTGCCTAAAGAATGATTTAATATACGAAGAGGTAAGGGCAGTGACAGCGAAGATGGCAGGGATGAGGCCGCCTGTATGCATGTGCCGCACGGCTGCCCTACTGGCCACTGCCGAGAGTTGATTCTACAATAAAATAAAATAAAAATAAAAAGAGGAGTAACCTTGGAGGTCAATCATTACCCCGAAAGCAGATAGTAGATGTCATGTAGTATATGTGTACCAAATTTCAGGTCAATAGGTCAAACGGTTTGCAAGCTAAAGGTGATTTAAAATCCTGTACAGACAAATAAACAGCCACACTAGCATATTATATAAAAAGATATTTATATACCTGCGGTGGGCTAGCGCCCTGCCCGGGATTTGTTTTTTTGCCTTGCGCCCTGTGTTGGCTGGGATTGGCTCCAGGAGACCTCCGGGACCCTGTAGTTAGGATATAGCGGGTTGGATAATGGATGGATGGATGGATATATATATACGGCCGAGTGGAGCACCATGAAAATTGCCCAGGTGTTATAGTGTAGATCACCTGGATCTGAACCTGAGAAGGACAATATTCACAAGTGGGTAAGACATATCTGAGGAGGGCAGGACTATTTGGAGAAGCTGGCATAAAAGCAGCTCCTCAATCGCTATGTTGCACATAGCACAGCACTTAGAGCACTCCAGGCATGTCTTCTGATTGCTAAAATCCATATGCCCAGGTATGGCAGGCAACAGTGATGATAACAGGGCTGGTGGATACTGGGCATACAAGTTGCCTCGTAAAGCGGAAACAACAGGTGGAATCAGTTGGGAGATATGAACAACGTACTCACTAAATGCAGTGTCTGCGAGCGCTTATCTTGGAGCTGCTTTTTTTACCGGCTTCTCCGGTAGTCCTGTCCCTTTGGTGTTTTAGTGTTTGGGTTCTATTGAACATTTGTGCACTTCTTAATGGCTTCTGACAATTCTTGCTGGTCTGCTATAACTATATCTGCTAAAGTAAGAGTCTTACTATTTCAGGACTCTTTATATATTATTATTAAAGTATATTAATTATGTATTATTGTTATAAGCACAGTCAATAATAGTTATACACTCTTAATAGCTGTTTATAATGGACTACTAGTGACATTTTCTATTATAATAGAGTAGAATAATTATTCTAATTATTCAAATGGAATCAAAAAAAGTAAAAATTCAACATTACATAAATTTATTAAGGTTATTATTCCAAGTTAATTCAGTAAGTGTACATAAGCCCAGATCCAGTCTAGTATTGTATTTCATTGTATAGCTCCTTTAGTAAGCCTACTATATGTACAACTTAGGCAATGATTCAAATGTTAATGTCGCTTGCAGAAAATAAAACTGCCCGAACATTTTCTTACTCCTATTTCCTCTTCCACTGATATCATAGTTTATAATTGACTTTATTATTGCTGTGCACACACACACACAGGTACTATACCTATTTAAGAAGGCTCATAGGTTGGTAAAAGAAGCAAACTGCATGTGGCTTGCACAGCCATACAAACAGCAATACTTGCTCTACTAACTTGATTATGTAGCCTGTACTCTTGCAAGAAAAAAAAGTATTGTGGATTATTCACTTGGCAAATATAATCCTACCATCAATCTACACAAGATGTCATTGAAAAAAGTAGTCTCCAACATCTTTTCTCACGTGGTATCTCTAGCAAAGAACGTTGGTAGTGTTCAAATAGTCTGCATATCAGATGCTGAGGCAGAGAACATTTTTATTCAGAAGAATTCTTTCCAGATACAAGCCTTTCTGCATTTATTTTATAAAACAATTGCTTCATTCATTTAACCATCTATCAATTATTTAAATTAAATAATTCAATTTTGTGGCACAAGGAACTAGACAGCATTGGGTTCAAAGGGAGACCATTAATGACCTTTTATAAAGTAACATTGATATACGCACTGTCACTCAAATAGTGACATTTTTGAGTTTGTAATTTACGAGCAGATTTGAAACACGTTGGCTATTCTAAACAGAACATTGCAGTTTTACAAAATGGAAGAAAGTGAGGAATGGATTGAATAAAAGTGTTCTGCTGTGATGTGATAATATAGTCTGTCGTTCTTCAGATATTCCTTAACAACAGAGTAACACCACAATATATTTCTAGTTTATGCCACTGGAAATTTGAATGTACTGGGACATAAAGCAAAAGGGAGCCCTTATGTCTCACATCTACAGAGAAAACGGCAAAGATTACCATTGGCAGTAAAGCAGATTGTGTCAGATGTGCCCAAGGCTTTATAAGAGAATGACACAAATGAAAGGTTAGATGCTTCCCTGCTGGCCCCTGGGGAATTAGCATGTTCATTGATCTAAGGGAGCAAAACAATACCATCATTAGTGACTACCATCTGTTACTGCACATAGATAAATTGTTTTTTATTATTGATATTTTAGAATTCAAAAATTAATTTGCTACCAGTCCTCCTTCCAAGAAATAAACAGAATTGTGTATACACTGCCCCTTTCATTGTGTTACAAAATTGCCCTTCTTCTCTGCTCCAACACAGTTATGTTGCCCATTTAATTAACATAAAAAAGACCATTACACATAGAATCAGAAAGAGATAAATAAGCTGGTATGTAAATAGACACACAGCCATTTAAAATACAGTGATTAATCAAGAGAGGGCATAGTGGTCAAAGATGGATCTTTAAAATTGGATGCCATGTTCTTAATTCATAAATGAGATAATTAATAATAGTAAAAGCAACATCAATAATAAAATATAATATTTCATGTGACCAAAGTGCAAGGCTGGGCTCAATTTGAAAAAAATGCCATGTGACCATCACCAGGCAGGTGGTGGATGAGAATCACATGCGGTGCTAGTATGGAAATAGCCAAAAGTCCATGAAGTTATGCATATTGCCACTGTGAACCTCATCAGGATAAGCAATATAAAAATGGCTAAATAAATAATACTCCATTAAACATCATAGTGGTCCAATGGCTAACCTGGGTCCAACATCCTGGGTACTCTTGCTAATTGTTTTTGTGGAATTTGCACAGTATCCTCATGTCTTCACAGCTTTTTGTTCTGATACCATGAAACATGTTAGGTCAGCGTTTCTCAACCTTTAAGTATTTGCGACCCGAGTTTTCATTACAGTTTTCATCGCGCCCCCCCAAACATTTTTTTGAAATGTAGATGCATATTTTATTATACCTACTTAACTTTTATCGACATTTTTCTAACTCTATATTTATTGTTCTAGTATCAGAATGTAGTTTAAGTTAATTTGTTTTGGTTTCAACAGATGTTTTTTTCATATTTTTGATTCTTGTTTTCTTTGTTTCACATCTATGTGCCCCCCTTTTTGTTACTTCACGCCCCCCTAGTGGGGCCTGCCACACAGGTTGAGAACCACTGTGTTAGGTTAATAGTTAACTCTAAATGAAACTACATGTGTCTGTGTATGCTATAAGCCATGTAAGTATCCCAGTACTATTATGTGTGACACAATTTGAACATATTTGATATTGATGAACATATGCATGGACATAGTCAGGATGAGCAAAGGGACAGAACAGAGAAGTCACAAAAAACAGGAGGCCAAGAATCAAAAGCGCAAAAGGAGATATTGAAAGTCAAAAGCAAAAAACAAAACCTGATGCTAAGGCCTGCTTAGAAGAAAACACAAAACACATAGAAAATGTGTTATATATTATACTAGCCGTCCCCCGTGGCTTCGCCCACATAGAAGTGAAACAGGAGAGCGAGGAGGGCCCTGCCCGACTCCCTACTCCTGATGTCACACTTCTCCCTCCCCTCGTCCCGCAGCCTTTGTCTTGGATTAGCAACCGAGCTATGATTCTTAGCACGATGAGAGAAATCACGAAATCATCCGGAACGTTCAAGCAAATTCTAGAAAAAAGCCAATTTAAATCCGTTAAGTAGTTCTTTTGTTCGCTAGCTAAGTGGATGTAAGATACTCCCCGAGGCTGGCGCGTGAGTGAGGAGGGCCCCGCCTCTCCCTCCCCTCGGCCTGCTGCATCTCTCTCGGATTCAAGCAAATAAATCAGTACCGCAAGCGAACTATGATACTTAGCACGATGAGAGAAGTCGCAAAATCAACCGTAATGTTCAAGCAAATTGTAGAAAAAAGCCAATCTAAATCCGTGAAGTAGTTCTCTCGTTTACTAGCTAAGCAGATGTAAGATACACTCTGACACTGGCACGTGGGTTAAGTAGTTTCTTTGTGAAAAGTGGACAGACATACAGACAGACAGATGTTGGATTTTATATATATATTATATGATGGCTACATTACAGGTAATAGAATCAAATTTAAAATATTTCACAGTTGATATCTCTTACCCTACATCTACCTTCAGCTTTTCCCTCTTGAGCACGTTCCTGTAAAGCCTGCTTCTCAGACTCAGTCACTTTGAGATGCCTTGCTCGCTTCCTATTTGGTTTATGACTACCACCATTGGGATATGTGCCCTCATTACCCACTGTGAAAATAACATTCATATTCTTACAAATAGTTCCCATCTTTGAAGGTAACTTTGAAGGAACAACTTCACTCAGTATCCTCATGTATCTCAGCCTCTCTTGCCTGGCACTTCCTCTGTTGATCACATCAGGTAAGCCAAACTGACCAATCAGACCAAAGCCAAACTGACCAATCAGGTTTCACACACTTGCACACACTCAGTAATGTTTTATTACATATTCAATAAGAGCGTGTGTGTGCATGAGTATGAACTGTGTTGGACAATCCTCAATTGGATTATTCTTAATTGAGAGTATTATGTTGTGTTATAATGCTCCATGCTGTTATAATGGTCCAGTATTTCTGCTTTTAAGTCCATTGTCTCCACACTTTGTTGTTTTCTCCTGATGTATTAATCTAAAAAAATGGAGTGTGGGAAAGTAGAAATAGTTAAAAGATTCACATTAGAGAGGTCAATGAGTAGTAAAAAAGTTTCCCATTGCTTTTATGTTGTTGCTTAATAGCATGAAAACATCACAGCAAAAGTCTGTGTCTCCAGTTAGATGAAGTGTAAATGATATAAAGTTTATGAGGAAATATTGTCCTCTGTAGTGAGTCAACACCCTTCTCCTAAAGCAGAAGAAGACAAGCTGCTAATCACTGCCACAAATTCAGTCTGTTTTTGGGCCGAGCCTTTCCTCCAACAACGGCAATCACAGGTAAAAGGGGCAGCAAGCATTTTATAGCATGCTAGTTTTACTCACCCACAACATTCAAATTCTTCACTGTCTTCCATCTCTGCCTCTCAAATATCATTTACAAGTTTACATAAATTGTATGTGCAATAACCTCTTTAATCATATTTTTACATTTTTGTCCCAGTTATACACAGCATATCACTACTGTAGTTTCCAAATCTGGAATGTCTTCGGGAGTTTTTTTCTCTCCAAGTCTTTTAAAAAGCATGTTTTTTGCCTTGAAGTTCCCAGGAGAAGAGCTCTTCCGATTTCTTTGATGAGTGGAATTTCTGCCTAATTAAGAACTGGAAATTAGGGGATATGGGTCTTATCCCTTTTAATTTTTTTTCATACCTCATTAGGCTATGTTTTGAATGTTATCTATATTAATAACCCCTGATGGGGAAGAAAGGGAGGGGGGATGCTGAGAGTTCACCCGCCATTTTTTATTGCCTCCTGAGAGTCAGTGTGCAGTAGTGGTATAATCTGAAAAATTAGCCTGTCCAAGTTTTATTGTCCTAGGAGAATGAAGCAGAGCTAGACTATACTTGTAAAAGTAGGTGCAGTGAACATCCAAATCGATTCCCATGCATCACTTAGAAATTATCTAAAAAGGTCCATTTTCCAACACTGATAATTAAATGCATATATAATAGTTTAGAAAATAGCCTTTGTTTGAATTGAAATCCTTATGTAATGAATGTCTAACCAAACATCCTCATCCAAATATAGAAGATCTTTTATAAAACAAGCATTGCACTATAAAATGCATTAAAATGAATAAATTCATATTTTGTAATGGCACAGTGACATGATAGTTGGTGCTGCTGCCTCAATGATCCCATGTCTGGTGTTCATATCCAGTGTGGTGTACATCTGTGCAGAATTTGCAAGTTCTCTTCTTGTTTGCACAGGATTTTTCTCTGGAGTCTGCTTTTAATACCATCCATCCATCCATTTTCTAACCCGCTGAATCCAAATACAGTGTCACGGGGGTCCGCAGGAGCCAATCCCAGCCAACACAGGGCACAAGGCAGGAACCAATCCTGGTCAGGGTGCCAACCCACCGCAGCTTTTAATACCATATCCTAAAAATATATGTGTTCATTTAAAAGGTGTCTCAAAATTGGCCTTATTATGGGTGTATACATGAGAGAGCCTTGTGAGGGTTTGGAACCCCATCTAGGGTTAGCCACTGCCTGGTGCCCAGTGATGCCAGGATAGGTTCAAGAACTTGCAACCATAGCTGTAAAATGGCAAAGTACAATCTACTTCATTATTTACTAAGGTACAGTTTTTTTATTTGTACTTTACTTGAGGAAATTTCAATCAGGGCCACTTTTACTTTTATCCCACTCATTTTTAGGTCAAATAGTATACATTTTACTTATTTACATTCTCCAACAAATCCTTGTGACACAACAACAACAATTATTTCTATTTTCATACAAATGTTGTAGCTCAAAGTGCTTTACAGGATGAAGAGAAAAAAAAATAAATAAGAAAATAGAATTAGGGAACACTAATTAACATAGAATAAAGGTAACGTCTGATGGCCTGGGAGGACAGAAAAAAAAAAAAACTCCAGACGGCTGGAGAAAAAAACAAAATCTGCAGGGGTTCCAGGCCACGAGACCGCCCAGCCCCCTCTAGGCATTCTACCTAACATAAATGACCTCAATCAGTCCTCATGGTATTCAGGGTTCACATGGGAGAACTTGACGATGATGGTCATGTGGACCTCTGGTCTTTAATCCATCAATGTAGGGACATCACGGTGCTTTGATCAGGTGGTGGTGATACAGATCACCACCACAGAAAAAGGGAAAAAGAGCAGAAGAGAGAGTAGGGGTTAGTACGGAATACAGAGCCACCAGGAATAATATTGATAACTAAATGCATATACAGAGTATCAGGATTAAACTAAAATGAAGCTATGAGAAAGTCATGTTAAAGAAATGCGTTTTCCGCAATGTTTTAAAGTTCTCCACCGTATTAGCCTGGCGAATTCCTATAGGCAAGCTATTTCAGATTTTAGGTGCATAACAGCAGAAGGCCGCCTCACCACTTCATTTAAGTTTAGCTTTCAGAATTCTAAGCAGACACTCATTTAAAGATCTAAGGTTACAATTTGAAGTGTAAGGTGAAAGACATTCTGAAATATAGGATGGAGCGAGATTATTTAAGGCTTTGTAAACCATAAGCAGTATTTTAAAGTCAATTCTAAATGACACAGGTAACCAGTGTAGTGACATCAAAACAGGAGAGATGTGCTCGAAAAATTCCAGCTGCTGCATTCTGCACTAGTTGCAATCGATGATGACCAAACTATTATAACTTCATAAAACACAACTATCAGGTGTGTTGTTAACTTAGGTTATAGTTTAGCATTGCTCAGACACAGCCAAAAGAATACAATATCCATATCATTCTAAAATTATAGCACACCTTCCACTGCTCATTCATTTCTATGCTTGCTGCTCACTGCTAAGACATGCAAACTGAATGTGTATTTTCCCCATGGTTGTATCTGAACAGTGTGTTCTTAGAAAACCCAGTTGTGCCATGCAGAAAATATTTTGTTTGTGTTTAATCAAGACCATACTGCATTTAAACTCAGTAGCTATTCAATGAAATTTAAGTTGTATCTTTGTCTGCTTCATACCGCATAACCATTATGCACCCAAATACAGTGGATAACTTGAAACTGAATACCAGGCACATTTCATCAACTTCATGTCTACTCTCAATTGACACTGTCATTTTACAAATTCTAATCCTACTTTTCAGTCACAGTAGAAATGCATGCTCTTCAATATCTTAAATCTTTCAGCATTTTCACATCCAGAAAAGAAGTTTGTTTGGACACTTTAATGTTTTTTTTTAATTACGAGTAGGATTCATCCAGTGGCTACTGTTGTTTGAAAATGAAATGTCCAGCACTAAAAGTTAAATCTAGATGAGCACAACAGAGCAGCTGAAATTTTGAAAATCTACTGTTACTGCTACTGTTAAAACTAAACAGAATGTTTTACAGTTTATGAAGTGTATAATATGTTCTGGAGCAAAATTTGAAAGTATATTGAATTATACACAAGAACAATTAACTATGGCTGTCCATATTTCTCTCACTCTATTTCTAGTAGACGTGAGGACTACAATTTGTGGCGTAAAGGTTATTTCAAAATTCTGCTGCAGTAATCATCACTACAACTAGACACCCACTGCACGCCCAACCTACTTGGAAAGGGGTCTCTCTTTGAACTGCCTTTTCCAAGGTTTCTTCCATTTTTTCCCTTCTAGCGCTTTTTTCTTGTCTTCTTAGAGAGTCAAGGCCGGGGGAGCTGTCAAAAGGCAGGGCCTGTTGAAGCCCATTATGGCACTTCTTGTGTGATTTTGGGCTATGCAAAAATAAATTGTGTTGCATTGTATTGTATAAAGTCTGACCGCATAACCCCTGTTCTTAAGTCTTTACACTGGCTTCCAGTTACATTTAGGGTTGATTTTTAATATCTTTCTTCTTACATACAAAGCCTTAAATGGCCAAGGCCTTACTTATGCATCTCAACTTATCATTACATACAACCTTAAGATGCCAGCTGTAAGGAGAAAAGAGGCAGGACAGGATAAAGTGTTGGGGTCTCAGTGAGTTACTGGAGACAAACCTACATTTAAAGAAAAAAACAGAAGATAAGTGTCAATGTTCACTGATCGCAAACAATCGTAAGTTTGATGGTTCTGTGGGCAGTTGTGGTCTGTTGAGAAAACTCTGACTTCCAGTTGTGCCATTTCATTTATAGCTTAGTGACCAGAAGAGTACACTCTTATGCTGTAAGAGGAAGGGAGGATAGTGGGTGCATCTGACACTCATCTGTCCCCCAATTTACCTCATGTGCCGAGCCTGTCATGCACTCCCCAACTTTTTCTGGATTAAATAAGAAATACAACAGTGGGAGGCTGATCTTTAAATTATAGGACCCCAAAGCTGTGAAAAATCTACCTACTTGTACAAGTGAAGGCTCATTAGTTTAATCTAGCATAGCTTGACTAGCTATTTATATTACATTTGTCAAAGTTAGTCTGCAAAGAATTTGAGTATGACAGTCATTGTATAGTTTTAGTGACCCTTACTCATCATTTTCTATTCTGCTTGCTGTGGCTATGCTGCTACTTCCTGCCTGGAAAAGATTCCGGAAATACTGAGAGCCTTTGAATCTCTGGATACATAGTAGAACACCCAGAAGGGGACAGGCAACCATTTGGCCTAGTTCACCAGAAATGTTACTTGATGTAAAGTTGTCTATCAAACTCGACTGAGATTTCCCCAGAGATTAATTTTGTTACAGGTATTCTAATGGCTGGGATTTTTGTTTTCCTCTCTTCTAATGTTATCTGGATATTTCACAGTCGTAATTCAATGGACTTATATTGTAATGATTGTTATGTTACCCTGAATCTGCTATTTTTGCTGTGTGTTAACCCATAAATATATAGGACAATGAATTTGGTATGACATAGAAATGATGAAATGGAAAATGATGGACAGAGGATGAAGAGTCAGGTGGGCATGTATGGAGACAAGAAAAAGATGGTGAGCTAAGGAGAGTATTAGAGATGGAGTTGCCCAGAGAAAGAAGGGCAGATGGACATAAAACTAAATGGAAAAAATGTAGCAGCAAAGGATATGCAGGAGAGTCGGTGAAATAAGATGGCCAGAGACAGGATGCAATGGAAAACAGAGACTGACCTTTTCAATACAGGAAAAAGTTAAAGAAAGAAGAAGATATATGTAAATGATGTCATTTGAATTACAACTATAAATTTGCTGCAACATTTTGAGCTTGTACTGAGTGAAAAGCACTATGCAAACATGAGCTAAATTTAATTTTATTTAATTACTGTGTAAGCCACTATACTTGAGTTCACAAAGCTGACAGTTTGATCCTTACCTGCAGCTTACTGAATGACCCTTCAGCTTTTTTTATTATTACTAATTCTGCAAAAAGTTCTAAAATCCTGTTTTCACTTTGTCATACTGGGGTATTATAGTGTTGACTGATGTGGGTTACAATGATTTTTTAAACATTTTATTGATTTATTAAAAGCAAATAACAACCCATACAAGCAAGTCAAATTTTACAGAACTAAGTTCAAGTCAAATCAACCCCTAACCATGAGAAAGACAGCTAGGCCAACAGAGTAAAACTTATAAATAAATAAATAAATAAATAAGAAAGGAATGAGAATCAGCTTCCTCAATTTAAATGCTTATTGTAAAATCTTATTGACTACTGTAGATCCTGCCAGGTTTTAACACTAGAATTACCAGAGCCTATGAAAAAACTTGTAGATCCGGCCCACCTTAAATCCGTTCGCACCACTCCACCAGCATCTTTTGTCATCTAAATGTGCTGATAAAGACAAGCTGCAAGCAGCCAGCTATTCCATCCCCCACACCGACTTAGAACATGCACAAACTTCTCCCAGCTCATGACTTGATTGATTATCTGGGTGTGAAGTGGAGTTTTAGAGTGGAAATAATAGATTGTTATTTGGAACACACACATTTCATGTGTGTTCCGTTTCTACAGTAATCTGTGTAAACACATTGTTAAAAAAGAACCTCTTTCATATTTTAGTAATAAATGTTGCAAAATGTAGGCATAAACTATAAAATGTGTGAAGTCTGAAGTCCAAAGATCAAATAAACACTTTCACAAAAGGTTCAAGAATGATACAACAGCTTCCATGGCGTACCAGTAACATTTGCTGACTCAGAGCACAGCAGGCTTGTTGTGCCTCAGAGACCCGAGCTTGATTCCCCGCTGGGGAGAAAATGTTACTTTTTTTTCTTTTTAACCTTTACCGCTCTGCTTGCCTGCCTGAACTCCCTATCTATCTATGTAGTAATAACAGTAATTTTATTATTATACAGTAGCTTCCCTATCTGCCTATCATATAGTGCCTTTCCTTTCTATCTATCTACATATCTATTCCCTTAGCTGTTTTTTATATATCTATTATACAGTGCCTTCCCTGTTTATTTATATCGCTAGTGACTTCTCTGCCTGTCTGTCTGTCTGTCTGATTGCATATAGTGCTGAACTTACTGCTCTTTACTATTCTGTCCTCTGCATGTCCAGGAATACAAAAGAAACACCACCATACAGCAACATGTGGGGAATGGCAAGATCGGGGGAAAAAAAACATGAGGTCACTGATTACAAACCGCAAGATGAAAGAAAGAGACAAAATATGTGAAAACATCATCGCACTAATGCAGTATTATTTAAAAACGAACAGCGTCAGATTGGGTTTGAATATACGCCCGATCTGACGCTGTTCATTTTCAAATAATATTGCATGTACTGTGCGTTGAAACTGCTGCACTGAATAAGCTCATGCCTTCTGTAACAGCGCCTCAAGCGGACATAAAATTTATAAATTGGTATGCACTGTCAGTTAATGAGATCGTTATATTTTCATGTGGGATGTTCCTTTTAAAATATTTTTAACAATTGAGACTGCAATTAACATGAAAAAGTGTCTTTATAACTGTTATTTTTAAGATCCATAACACACAGACAGACATACAGGCAGAGAAGTCACTAGATATATAAATAAACAGGGAAGGCACTGTATAATAGATATATAAAAAAACAGCTAAGGGGATAGATATATAGATAGGTAGGAAGGAAAGACACTATATGATAGGCAGACAGGGAAGCTGCTATATAATAATACAATTACTGTTATTACTATATAGATAGATAGGGAGTTCAGGCAGGCAAGCAGAGCGGTGAAGGTTAAAAAGAAAAAAAAGTAACATTTTCTCCCCAGCGGGGAATCAAGCTCGGGTCTCTGAGGCACAACAAGCCTGCTGTGCTCTGAGTCAGCAAATCTTACTGGTACGCCATGGAAGCTGTTGTATCATTCTTGAACCTTTTGTAAAAGTGTTTATTTGATCATTGGACTTCAGGCTTCACACATTTTATAGTTTATGCCTACATTTTGTAACATTTATTACAAAAATATGAAAAAGTTTCTGTAGAAACAGAACACACATGAAATGCATGTGTTCCAAATAACGATCTATTATTTCCACTCTAAAACTCCACTTCACTCCTAGATAATCAATCAAGGCATGAGCTGGGAGAAGTCGGTGGGGGGATGGAATAGCCGGCTGCTTGCAGCTTGTCTTTATCAGTACGTTTAGATGACAAAAGACGCTGGTGGAGAGGTGCAAACGGATTTAAGGTGGGCAAGATCTACAAGTTTTTTCATAGACTCTGGTAATTCTAGTGTTAAAAAAGTTTTGCACAGATCCTCTAAGTGAGAATTAGATTTTTTCCAGCTTCAAATAGTATACAGTAATCCCTTGCCACATCACGCTTCGACTTTCGCGGGCTTCACTCTATCGCGGATTTTAAATGTAAGCATATCTAAATATATATCACAGATTTTTCCCTGGTTCGCAGATTTCTGTGGACAATGGGTCTTTTAATTTATGGTACATGCTTCCTCAGTTTGTTTGCCCAGTTGATTTCATACAAGGGATGCTGTTGGTGGATGGCTTAGAAGGTATCCAATCAGAGCACATATTACATATTAACTAAAACTCCTCAATGATATAAGATATGCTTCCCGCGCGGTGCTTGATTGTTTGCTTTTGTCTGTCTCTCTTACTCTCTCTGCCTGACGGAGTGGGTGTGAGCAGATGGGCTGTTTGCTTAGAAGATACGGACGCTCCTCTTAAAAATGCCGCCTTTTCACGGTGCTTCGGCATACTTAAAAGCCCAAAAGCACGTATTGATTTTTTGATTGTTTGCTTTTCTGTCGTGCGCTCTCTCTCTCTGACATTCTCTGCTCCTGACATGCATTCTTTGAAGAGGAAGATATGTTTGCATTCTTTTAATTGTGAGAAAGAACTGTAATCTCTGTCTTGTCATGGAGCACAATTTAAACTTTTGACTAAAGGGTGTTATTTCATGTCTAAAGGGCTCTAATGATGTTAACAGTGTGGGAGAGTTTATAAGGGCTTAAAATATATAAAAATAACCATACAAACATATGGTTTTTACTTCACGGATTTTCTTCTATCGCTGGGGGTTCTGGAACGCAACCTCCGCGATCGAGGAGGGATTACTGTATAACATCAGTTACCCACTGACTTAGAATAGGAAAGTTAGGAATCTTTCAGTTGAGAAAGATAAGTCTACATGTCAATAATGAAGTAAAGGTGATTACAGTTTGTCTGTCCTTCTTCACTTTAATCTCATCTGTGAGCCCACAAAACACAGTTGTTAGTGAGTTAGGAGGGATTGTGACACCAAGGCTGTCTGATAGGCATTTAAAGATTTTGGTCTAAAATGATGTTAATTTGGTTCAGGCCCAAAACATGGGCCATGTATGCTTTGCGGGGTTACAGTGAATTTAAATTATTTTGGTATAAGGCTCCACCTTAGCAAAATGTGACTAAACTGAAAGGGTTTAAAGACTTTCTGAAAGTCCTGTATTAGTTGTACTTAAAAAAAGAAAACAACAATAATAATAATTTGGCCATGTATAAGTGTGCCAGTTACTTGACAGGCTCACCAAGGTTTGGTCCTGCTTGGCAGCTGCTGTAATAGAAAAGTGGGTTCAGAAAATGGATGGTTGGTGAATCGTATCATATCGAACTTCAAATTTATTACATTACAATTATTTCTGCTATGTATTGTGTTTCTTGTATAATGAATGCCTAATTTGTAGTGCATACTGAGAAATAAAATCTGGTTGTTTTATTCCTACAGCCATATTAAACTTTAATGTTGTTTTATGATGACTTCTGAGAGACTTCCTAACACATTTATTTAGATTTAGCTCTTCCAGGCTATAGAATGAATCTTTATATTAATTAAAACTTCACAGATGTTTTTTTTTTATATACACATTTTTGTGAGTTCTTTTTGTTTTCTGTACAAACTTTAACTATTAAACAGGCAAATTACATTGCTCATGTTTAGCTTCATCAACCCAATATTTTTATTTATAGTTTAGAGTATTTTTTTAATTTATATATGTATCTGTTTCCTTTCCTTCTTTATGAAAACATTCCTATTGTCTCACACACAAGCGACTGGGAGATAATCTCAGGGCTCATTTGATAGTACAAAGTAGTTACCCTCTGAATCAGGGCTTGGCACTGCCATCTAATGCCTCTCTTCTGCCTCCCTCTGAAGAAAGAATGAATGATGGACTGGTCTATGCTGATGTCACTTCCGACCTCCGGTCTACCAAACCCGCGTCTTCCTCTGTGTTTCCTTAAAACCGCCAACTTGAAACAGTCTGACTGATGACCATCTGAAGAAGACTTGTTTTTTTTTTTTATCCATAACCTTTTTTATCAACATTATAATATATAGGGATCATTTTGGTTCCCCAAACCTTTATGATCCTTTGTTGTCTCTTATTTTGCAATTTACAGTATATACATTTATTTCCTTGGTATTAACAATTACAAGGAATTCTGTTTTCCCCCACACCTGAAATGCATGGTTTTAGTTTGCTTGTTGATGATAACGTGTTCCAATATTAAGTCCTGTATATATGCTGTATGTGTGTAAAGAAGCCCATGATAGACTTGCATTCCTTTCACAGTTGCTACTTGCCTGCCCTGGGTGCTGCCAGCATGGGCTCAGCCTACCCATGAAGTTTTATTACAGAAAGTACTTTAGAAAAATAAATAGATTTGTAAATGATCTCACAGCAAAAATTATTTAAGTGAATTTTGCTATAACTGTAATCAAGAATGGAAGATAATTTCCAATTTGTTAAGGTGAATATTCTAACTGTAATTAAGTGTCATTATTTAGGTTTACTATTTTACCATAAAGTACTACACAGATATTATTATTTCTTTATATTAGGATTTAATATCTCTTGTCCTTGGCAAGCAAATATTTTCTTACATCACTGCTTTCTTATTATAATCTTTGAGGAATCTGGAAACAATAATTTTATTTCTGAAGCAGTCTTTACAGAATATTTATTGACAAGTTTATATTTTCACTTTAAAATGTACTACAGTTTTAATTCTTCTACTTGTTAATCTTTATTCATAAAAGCTACTGTGGCATCAAAAATGATATTTACAGTATGCCCACTAAATATCTTGATCCAGAAAATAACCAACATTCATTGATACTGAAACATAAAATGGTCCTGGACTTAATGATCAAAAAAGGAAACTTTATAAACAGGACAAACCAAAACTCAAAGCCAAAAACTAATTGGAAAACTCAATTCATTCATTTGGATTAAATATATATTTTAGGGACCATGAAGATTCTTACTTTTATTGGTCCTAAAGAACAGATGAAATCTAATGGCAGCTCTCACTTTTTATATTACCAGGAGTCTACTATCTCACCAGAGCCAGGCCAAGGCACAATTGAACTAAACGACTGCATTGGGCTACCATGGCCATCAGGTAGCACTCATGTGCTAAACCTGCCACGGAAAAAGATGGGAAAGATGGTGAATGGAAACTTTACAAATATTGATTATGGTCTGTAGTCAGACAGTGTGCATTTGTGCTATCCAGCCTATAGCTAAGGCACCCCGTACTCTTCGATCACGTTCAATACTCCAGAAAGGAACCTCCCCCCACCAACTTTCTTCAGTTGTGTTTATTACTTGAAAGAAAAATGTATCATTTGATCGCTCAGGCTTTAATTAGGTTAGGGGCTCACCGGTATAAATCTGGCACTGTACAAATAAATGAATGTCCACTAGTGGGCCTGCAATAGGAAAGTGTCCCTGCAACGTAGTATAATGTCGGCCCTACAGCATGTCATCAACAAACCTATGAAAAGAATGTGCAAAATATTAAAAAATGAGTTAAAAGAAAACAAAACAAAGAAAAATATTCAAAACACATTGAAGTTTTTTTTGTTTTTTCTGTCCACCCTGACCATCGGACCTTACTTATTCTATGTTAATTAATGTTGACTTATTTTTATTTTTTATTGTGTCTTCTATTTTTCTATTCTTCATTTTGTAAAACACTTTGAGCTACATTTTTTGTATGAAAATGTGCTATATAAATAAATATTGTTGTTGTTGTTGTAAAATAACATTAAAGTGCCAAAGATCTTCACAATATATCTGTATAGTAAACATGGTTTGACAATGTTGGGAAGTTGAGAGAAGTGTTCACTTATGAATGAGCCTTACACTTACTCTTGTTAAAGTGTACATAGAATGCAATGTGGTAGTATTTCAGCTCAATCAGGGTGCCTCACATAGTTTTCATACATGGTGCAAAACACAAAAACATTATTAAAAATAAAATACCCTTCTTTAATTTTACTCTTTTTGTGGTGAACAGGATAAGCACAAATAGCTGATATTTCCCTTTAGATTTTAACATTATATTAAATGGCAAGTACCACACTGAGACTGGGACACAGCCTGTAATCAAACTCCGGTCTATAAAGCTATCAGGCAAAAGTAGCAACTAAGCAAATATAATTCCTTTTGTAGTAAAACAGCCCTTAAGAAACAACAAACTGACTTCAACAGAGCCAAAATGAACAATTTAATGTTATACTTTAGTTTGCTTTATTGCAATAACAGTGTTAGTTGCATGGAATATGATGAAACTCCTTCTAATAAAACATTATTTCAAATATGTGAGGTGATAACATCAATAGCCATTCAACAAAAACATGTATAAGACACATGTAAACTTTGATAAGAAAAGTGCATACTCACAACATTACATTTATTCATCTCAGAAGTTGTAGTTTAGTACTGTTATGAAATGTTATGAGAGAGCTACATATTAGACATTTCTTAAAAACTGCTTATGGGAAGTTCTTTAAGTTTGAGCAAAAATTAAATGTGAGCCATGTGAGAAACCAGTGACAGTATTTGTATTCTCAACTTCCCATTTTGTGGTATTCAGGAAAAAACCTGAGCATAATTGGTCATTCTTGAGACTAACTTTTAATATTTTATATATAAATGTATACATATTGTAATGTCCCTTTCCAGGTGGGAGAAATAAACTACACAAGCAAGTGGCTGGAGAAATCAAAAATGAGTTTATTGCTCTTCTGAGTTAACTGAACATGCAGACTCAAAACAAACTGTCAAGTCAAGTTGGGGAGCATGCACTGGTACAGTGCATTGCCACACCCACCACATGACGAAACAACTCAGGATCCCGGTTGGCAACCCCCCAGGCAGACATGCAGTCCAGTCCCACCCTCTGGAAATGACCCTCTATCTGCCGCAGCCATGACCTGGTCCAGCCACTCGGGTCCCTAACAATGAGGATCTTACAAGCCGGATCACCCTCGGGGAAATGCGCCACATGGCTGTAGTGCTGTAAGAGACGCTCCCTTACAATGCAGGTAATGTGCCTCATTTTGGACTCCATGAGCAACCACTCATTTGACACAAAGTTAAACCAACAGTACCCATTTTCCGGAGAGACACAGTACCAAAGGAGTCCAGTCTTCGTCTCAGGTCATTGGATAGCGTCTATGTCTCGCAACCATACAGCAAGACAGGAAACACCAGGACTCTAAAGACTTGGACCTTCGTCCTTTTGCATAGATATCGGGAACGCCGCACACTCCTTTCCAGTGACCTCAGGACGCCCCGTGGTCTTCCAATCCATCTACTGACTTAATAGGAAGAGTCACCAGAGACAAGAATGTCACTGCCAAGGTAAGTAAACCTCTCCATAAGGTCGATACTGTCTCCGCAAACAGACACACTGCTGATGGCTGTGCCCAAGAGGTCATTAAAGGCCTGGATCTTGGTTTTTATCCAGGACACTCGCAAGCCCAGACACTCAGACTCCTCGCTCAGTTTCTCGAGCACCTCGATCAGAACCTTCATTGATTCTGCGAAGATCACAGCATCGTCAGCAAAGTCAAGGTCCGTGAATCTTTCTTCACCAACAGATGCCCCACAGCCGCTGGACCCCACGACCTTGCCCAACACCCAGTCCATACAAGCATTGAACAGAATAGGAGCAAGAACACACCCCTGACGAGCCCCAGAATCAACTGGGAAAAACACAGAGGTTCTGCCACCACTCTGCACAGCACTCACAGTACCAGTGTACAGGCCAGCCATGATATCCAGCAACCTTGAGGGGATCCCGCGAACCCTCAGGATGTCCGACAAACTATGCTCAAACAAAAACAACCACATGTAAAACACCACCAAGCTACTTCTGCATTATGTTTCCTTTTTTTTTGGAATTAAGAACTTCCTTATTGATTCCCACTCCCCCCAGTTGCTGCTTTATTTCAGAGTGGCAGATGGAGCTCCTCTATGCTCGCCCCACTCCACAGCACTCTGAACAGCCCCATTTCGCATGGCTTTTGGGACACACTGCCTCATGTTAATCTTCCAGATTGTTACAATACATTGTTAAAGATTTAAACCTAGTACTTCTCTTACAGGGATTGATTTAAAGGGTACACAATGGACAAATTTAAATGTGGCACTGTCACCAGTTTTTCTTTTCAAACCATGAGGAACAAACCCCAGATGCAGATACATGAAATCAGCACTGAGCCAACCATGCCTCTCACCTTCCTCTTGCATTCCCTGGTAAGGTAAAGATGAGCTTGTGCTTCATGGTGACATTACTTGTAATATCACCATGGAAGAAAGTGCATTGTTTGGGGCCAACTGTCTTAACCAACTATTTTCCTTTTTTAATTTTTAAAGCTGCAATTAAATAGCACGACTCTAAGTACACCAACGATTTCAAAGTATCTCATCTATTTTTTCCACCTTATACAGTATATACAGTATATATATATATATATATATATATATATATATATATATATATATGTACACTGTATACACTTACACACACACACAAAGAAAAAGTGAAATATCTCCTTTGTATAAGTATTGCAATTCTTGAAAGTGAATGCTTCCTACATCTAATGTGTATGGATATTTATTACATGCATTTTATATTTATATAAAAATATACAAATACACATACACACAGAGATATAGTCATGTGTTGCAACTTTCAGGCTCGTCAGAGGTAAGCACTAGTAATCCAGGGGGAATGATCACTGACTCTTCTCTCTTTCTTGTCACCCACAGTTTTGAGAAGGCGGCAACTGATACCGCCACTTCCGGTCCATGAGGTATAAAAGGAAGATGCTCATGGAAGATTTATATATATATTGTCACAATAAGAGTCAAAAGACATCAAAAAGGTTTGGGGCAGCCACCCATATATTGTGCCCTGGCTACAAATGGGTAAATTAGCTTGTGAGATGTTCACAGGTCTGAGTCCAAAACAGAAATGATCTTAAGGTTGTAAAGAAGGCGGCGTGACAGGAAGTGACGTGATAGGGATCGGAACCCGAAGTGATGTAATATCATTGATTCTGGAGCCAGAAGTACCTTCATCAATTGCCCTGGAACCATAAGTGATGTCATCAATGGCGCCGGAAACGTGTAGCATTTCCCGTGGATGATATGCAGAGGATTGAGATTTGGCGTGGAACTACTATTATTTAGGTAAAAAAAAAATCAAAATCCGCAGGGGTTCCAAGGCCATGAGTACGCCCAGCCACCACTAGGCATTCTACCTTACATCAATGATCTCAATCAGTCCTCATAGTGTTCTGGCTTCACGTGGAAGAATTTGAGTATGAAGGTCATGTGGATATCTGGCCTTCAATCCATCAATGTTAGGACTGCACGGTGCTTTGATTAGGAAAAAGAACATCAGAGAAAGTAAGGATTAATATGGAAGTAGGGGTTAGTATGGAAATATTTCATTTAAAATATTTAAATTTATTAAGAATTATTACCATCTAAGAAAACAGAAGTAAAATGCTGACTTGCTATTATAAAATATACATGTGAAGAACACAAGAGTTGTCTAAGGGAATACTGGATTTTTGCAGAGATGCTGGAAAATATTTGAGTGCAAAAATAAGACAATTCCTTTAAAATTTAGTGTATATTCCTTACACCCCATCAAGTTTTTATTTTTTTGTTATTTCTGCTCTGTAGCCTAGGCCAGGCTTCAGCTATCTGAGACCTTCAGAAAAATCAGCTTCGTAAAAGCATAGATGGATGTATTTGATTTTGATTTAATATGGTGGTAAAAGAGCAACTCACTTAGGGCCCAAAAGCTTCAGTCTAAAAATTATGAACTGAATAGAAAAATGACAAAGTTTTCACGATTAATGGCCTGTCTTGGTGAAAAATACTATCCCCCCCACAGATACTTAGTTCAGTGTTCTGTTGGAATTGGCTAAAGCTAAATTTGACCCTGTTTCTCTGAAAATGGAAGGATTAGTATAACCTTAAAGGGGGTTGTTTGCTGATCCTCTGTCCTTTTTTCATCAATTACTCTGATGAGTTGTTTATTTTATTTTTATAATCTAGTAGATGGGAAATGTAACCTAGTGACTGGTGACCTTAGCCCACATCCTTATGGTGATGGCCTTCTTTCTCCACTTAGATTAATGACAATATCTGTGACCCTGTACAGGACTTTTTCCTAGCATAAAGAACATTTCTGCAATAGAAAGGATTATCTCCCCTCCAAACAATCATGATTTAGCATCTTACTTTAAGGTCCTACAAACTATTGTCCTAATGCATTAACATTAAATTAGGTTTGAAGTTTGTGTTAAAATGGTTTTCTTATATTTACTGGCATGATTTTAAAAACAAGAGCCTAATGATAGTCTGTTCAGTCAAAATACTTCCTTCTTTGTTTTAATCCAAAAATGTTGTGGCTCAATTGTGAGTTGCCAGTAACTGGGAGCAAAGTAAAACTGAAGTTTCCCTTATCTCTCTTTCTGCTCCCTTATAATTTAATTTCTATTGCAATTATAAAGTAGCTTCACTGCGGAACATGTTGCTTGTTAATTCTGAATAGCATGTGCGCCGTTTAATTTCTGCAAAGCTCTCCAGGGTGACAGGCAGCCCCTGTTTCACAAATGCCTTACCTCTGCAGCTTGGCTGGAGAATGAGAGTCTCCTGAGTCCCATCATCCATCACATTCCTTGTCTATTTGATGATAGATTGCTCTTACTGAAAGGGCCTCCACTCTTGATTAAATGTGTGATGTGCATGTTTCAGCAGTTCATAATTGTGCATGCTGAACTCCTGTAACCATGCTCTATTTTTCCTGTCTTCCTTCAATAAATGAAGATAATATGCTAGGTCAGAGTAGCTGCAGATTGTTATTATGCACTGAGTGTCTCTGCATATTTATATATAGAAAGAGGATTACTTTCTTTATAGCAGCCTTAAAACACAGCATGGCAGAATAATAATGAAAGAGCATCAAGATGAGTGATATGGCCTTTATTGAAGATCAAAAGTTAATGAATTAATGACAAGCTATTATTTTTTGACTCAACAGAAAATTGTTTGTGTTTTGTTTTCATTCTGATGCACATTTAATAGAAAAAAGCTAGCCTGACATAAGGACATTCAGTATGACTGGCTCCTCTCAATTTACTATTTGGCCAGATCTCTGCAACTTCTATAAAACATTAAGAGAAAAAAAATCAGTTTGGCTGTCTGGCCGTTTACAAATTTTAAGAATATTTTATTACACTTTAATTGTGGGATCTATAATTATCTATAATATCTATATAACAGATATATAAATAATTAAATACTTTCTATAATAAATGTAAATATCTATAATAAATATAAATAAATAATATCTGTAATTATAATTTATTTATTTAGGCACTGTCTTATACCTACCTGTACAGTGTTACCATGCAGCAGTTACTTATTTGTGTAAGTAGATAAGTAGGCAGCATACAGCAGATAACGGAGATGTGGCAGCAACTTGGTATGTATACTCATCCTGGTCCTGGTCAGAATACAAGCTGTTGTTTTCTGTTCCCACTCCCTTGAGGCTGGCGTCTTTGAGAAATCTTCTTACGCAACACATTATTTAGAGTTGTAACTCAAGGATGCATACAGAGAGATGGTAATTAAGTTTAGGGATAAATTAAAGGTTGAACTACTTATAAACAGTGTACATATTATCTCAGCACTGTGTGAAATAAATCAGCCTCAGACACACAAAAAGGTTTGGGAACAGCCACCCATATAAGGAACCTGACTGCAAAATATTTTAGTTGTCGCACTGAAGTCCATAGTTCGAGTTCTCTGTTTGAACTCATGGCAAAATGGCATCTTTATAGACCAGGTCCCGGAAATGATGTCCTTGGAAGTGATGTTCAAGATGGCACCGGAACCGAAAGTGACATCTTTCGAGGGGCCGTAGCAGGAAGTGGCGTCTTTCAGGGTGCCGGAACCAGAAATGATATCTTTGAAGAGAAATCAGGCAGGTTTTCCCGTATCTGGTCTGCAGAGAAAACAGAGGAAAACTTAGCGCACCCTGCCACCCCGTGGCCTGCCGTGGACTTACATTCTTTCAGTCCACTCAGCTTCCTCCTATTCACATGTGTGTGACAACTGCCAATGGGAACAAACTTCAACATTGAAATATTCTCACTAAGTGTACACCCTGTCGGATCTAGCCATTCAAATTCTGGGGAAATAAAGTCAGTATTTTTTGCTACTTGGGGACATTTACTTATTTGGCTGACACCTTTATCCAAGGTGCCAAGTGAGCATAGGGAGAAAAGGTTTTAAAAATTGTTCACAGTCACGTTTTGGGGGGTTACCTCGGTGCAGAAAAGACGAAGGAATACATTTCAAAACACTTTTATTTGGTGATAGGGGCCAGGATATGGAGCAATTTTATAAGGCTCACTTGGCACTATCAATTGCTGGATACAGCCATATAACCCATGCAATCAGAAATCACCCAATACAGAAAACCATCCTAAAGTAAAAAATGTGGTCCAACATGGGCTTGTCTAAATGCAAAATCCAAGTTGGTAATGGCTCGTTGCAGGCGAGCAAACTCCGTCTGGATGGCAGTCTCTGCTTCCTTCATGTTTGATGCAGCATCTCATTCACCTCCCACTGCTACTTCATTTTCATCCGGGTCCATATTTAGTGTCCGGTCTGGGGATGCTGTTGGTGTCTTGACTGTCAAATAGTTTCCGCTCACAGACCCGCCAGGATACCCCTTGTACCGATGGCTATTTTAGATGTCCCCTATGAGTGGGTAAGATTAGATATTGTTTGTCCACTTCCCAAGAGTAAAATTGGCTTTAACTATATGCTATTAGTTGATTACACTGCAACATACCCAGAAGTGGTCGTGCTTTGATGAACGGACACCCACTCTGTTGCAAAAGCATTCTCAGAAATGTTCACAAATATTGGTTTCCTGTGCGAGATTTTGACTGATCAGGGCAAGCCCTTTACATCTTGCATCGTGAAGCAGCTAAGAGAAAGCTTTGCAATTAACACTATAATTACCAAAGCCTACAAAAAAACTTGTAATCCCGGCCCACCTTAAATTCCTTTACAGCTCTCTGTCAGCATCTTTTGTGCTGTAAATGTGTCGATCAGCACAAGCAGCCTGCTATCCCATCCAAACCGCTGTGGCTCAACTTGCAAAGAAGGTTCTCAGTGCTCAGTGTTTATCTTGTAGATAAGTGCCTGGTGTTGTAGAGGGTAAATAATATATCGTCCTTTGGAATACATACATTTCATGTGTGTTCTATGTCTACAACAATCCATGTAAACACATTGTTAAAACAGAAATATTTTTCCTGTTTTAGTAAGAAATGACAAAATGTAGACACAAAGTGTATAATGTGTGAAGGCTGAACTCCAAATATCAAATAAACACCTTCACAAAAGGTACAAGTATAACAAAACAAGTGTGCTTTTATTCAAGAATATAACCAAAGAAAATAAAGCGGGTTAGGGCAGGGTATTGATATGACAGCTTGTGTGGTGCAGCAGTAACTTCTGACTCCTAATCAAGAGGTTGCTGGTTTGATACCGGCTGCCTCCGAAATTTACCGTTTTGAGTTGTGAGCTGCTCTTATTCCTAATATTATGCAATAAAAACATACATTTAATTTGCGTCTATAATAGCCGCTGTAAATTTATAGTACTTGTAAAAGTTTGCTTTTTTTTCAGTTTTATTTTCTCAGTCATGTTCACGCTCCCACAACCCTCCAAACCCCTGATCTGATACTGTTTTCAGATAAGTTTTGCTGGGCTGAATGGTCTGTTCTTGTCTACATTGTTCTAATGTTGTAAAGCTGCAATTACCCTCACCAGAGTGAAAAGTATTTAGAGGTTAAATCAAATGCACTTTGTTCTTCTACAGTTTTGAAGTTGTAACCTACCCCTCATAAATGTGTAATTCAGCCAGTTATTAATAAATATTATGTTGATAATACACATCTATCTAACTGTCCCTGTCCCTTAGAGCAATATGACTAGTCAACTTCTGTTTGGTGTGACTGGTCAATTTGACTTTGGTGAAGCGCTTGAAAGAAGAAGCACAAGTATTAAACATGCGAGGAGGGGAAACAAACTAGGAAGCACACAGAGATTGTTGCCTTCAAAGACAGGAAGTATAAAAGCGTACAGGAGTCCAGAAAGATGCCTTGAACAGAATGACAATGTCTTAGAGGCAGGCTTTACAGGAATGTGCTCAAGAGTGGGAGCGCTGGTGAGAGGTTCAGACATACGTAAATACCAAAGAAAGGTGCTGATGGTACTCGTAGGGCGAGAGATAGCAAATATTTGGAAATTATTCGAATTACTGTCTTCAACAGGTAGCATGGTTGTTTTTTTTAATAGACTTTCATTTTTAGTTAAATAAATAATTAGGCAAATGGAAAAAATTTGCCTAAACTACATGAAGACTGGGTTTTAGGTTAGTTTGCCATTTCGATCTGGAAAGCTGTTGTATTTAGCTTGTTGCAATTGACGGCAGATTTAGTACAGTGCTACGGACTGAGCTGAGTGTCACAGTTTGTTGCACTTAGGTGTTAAGATACAACACATATTTATTCCTGCTAGTATGCTACTATCAGAACATTACAAATGACCCCTTCATGTTTTGCATTTGAGTTACACTTTTAATATTTTAGCATTTTATTCTATTTTATTTTTTGTTGTTGTTTTATATTGCTATGTATTTCATGCATTTTGCTTAAATTCTTTTTCCAAGAATACTATTATTATTATTATTACTAGGGGGCTTTGCCCCCTGCTAGCTTTGCTTATCAAACCCCCGGCCTGCGCTTAGCGCAAGCCACTTTGCGTCTCTGCCACTCGTGTATGCGGATTTCACTTTCACCAAACAACAAATCTTTTAATTCTCGCGGATACGCCTCTTCATTGAGAAGACACACTACTTTTCCCTGATGGCAACACAAATTAGAAGATCTACAAGTCTCTGACTTAAAGTTTAAATCTCAACAATATATTCAATCTCTTTTCACTGTTCGGTTATTTCACCGATTACTAATTTCTGTTTGTTTGCGCTAATGCGATCTTTACTATAATTTTTTTGAGACTTTCGAATTTTAGTACTTTCATTATCTCTAACTTGCTCTGCATGTGCATCATGCCAACATTTTGGAACATCTTTACGACGTTCTACTTTGTCATCTACTCTTTGTCTTTTATTTCTGGCTCTGGGTGTGGTTAAATCTCTTGCCACAAAGTCTCGTCTTGCGGGACATGAAAGTATCTCTCAGAAAAAGTCATGTCTCGTCCCAGGCTAAAAAGTCTCATCTCGTCCCTGGATTTTTTTACATAATAGAGAGTTTATTTTTGTTATTTTTATTGTTGCTGTTTGACAATTAATAAAGGCTCTTACTGTGATTGGAGTGAGTGATTTTCAGTAAGTTAAAACAGAACTACTGTAACATATTTATTTCACTGTGACAGATTCATCCCCAGCATATTTTGCAAGACATTTTGAGTCTCATCCAGATGCTTATTATTAAATCTGAGTACAGTACATGCTCTAATTAGTGAACAGGGAGGCTTGAAAATCCCTAAATATTTTTCAGTTTTTCTTTCAGTGCTTCTAGATGATTTTATACTTTTCTCTTTGAGTGATATTGGCAGGGTTGCAACTCTAGGGAAGATTGATTATTGTCCCAAATCATTCAGTTTCAAGACTATGTCTGGAGCCATTAACCTTTAAATGGTTTTACAGCCAAGTCAAGATTAATAGGCTTCAATTATATTTTTTTGAGTCTTCTTCAGGAATAATTTCTTTTTCGGACACACCATTTTTCTAGAATTTATGTTTATTGTAATGATGGTTTTTAAGACGTATATAATATATCAAATTAGCTGAAAGTTTTCAGCTATTTAGTTACAGATTGATCTTTAATTTGCATTGGTTGAAGAAAAGTGTCAGCTTTAAGGTACCATAGGCTGCATCCTGAATAAAACAAAATAAATCAAGAAATGAAATGTTTTTGTTCATTTAGTATACCAATATCTTTCCATCAACCCCGGGATAAATTCCAAATTCTGTGTCAAAACTGGAATCATGCGAGACAAGTTTAACCAAGCAATTTAACGGAACAGTGAAGCATTAACATGTATAATGGAGGTATTAACTCAGAAAAAGAATGGTTTTCATATTTAATTTTGTCTGGATTCAGTTAGTTTTAGTGACATGTAAAAGTAAAGCAGAAAGAATAATTAGTTTTTTTCACTTTGGAAATTATTAAGGATGATGGAGAAAAAATAAACAAATCCATTTCATCAATAATAAAGAGCTTTTGTATTATCAGTCACCAAAATGCTGCTAAATTTACATATGAATTCACACTACATAAAATGACGATAAAACTACTAGCACCATCATACCCTTCACATCTAAGCCATCCCAGGAAAAAGCTAATGGATATCCAATGAATCAATCCATAAAAGTCTTTGCACAAAGCCAGAGCTGCCCTGCATGCTACATTTCAAAAGAATATCAGGGAAAACCTGAAAACTCATCTAGCACAGATATGTTTCTTTTAATAACTTATTGCTGTAACATTACATGCCAGCATGAGCACACTGACCACTGAGAAGGAGCAGGCATAATCACTGTGGTGATGTTACGCATTTACAGAAGGGAGGAGACAAACATCAGCAGCATACATTTGAGTAGAAAGAGGAATACAATAAAGTAGTTCATTAAATTTGATAACAAATATAGAAATCATCAGGTGTGCCTTATTTATGGGTAAAAGAATATTTTATGCATTTTTTCAGTTTAAAGGGAAAGAAATAAAGAAATGAAGGAAAAAAGAAGCATTACATCATCTATTTTTCTAAATCTATTTTTTTTTTCACTAAAGAGAGATGAGGGAAGAAATTTCCTATCCTGGTTGCCATGATAGGTTTGGTAATTGGAATATGACATGTGCCAGCCTAGGACTTGATGCCATTTACAGTAAACTCATTTACCTAATTGTGTATTTTCAATGTATGATATGTCCAGAGATTCCAGAAAACGCTGTGTGAACATCATACAGAAATAAGCCCCAGCTCTGCCTTCTGTATCACTGTATTCCATTCCAGATAATTCAGTTGAAGTCAAAGGTATTTAAACAAATGAATCTCCTGCACAAATAAGCATGCACAACATATTCACTGAAACATGTGAAGACTGCTTAAATCATTTTCTCTCTTAGTTATTAACACTGCGTTTGTTCAAAAGAAAATCAGGTTTGCACCTGGTACTGATAGTAATTTGACAATTATTAAACAAGTAAAGAAATCTTTGCATGGCATAATATTCTTATGCATTCAGAGACTTGCTTAGCTGATTTGAAAGCTGCAGCATTTCTAAATATTTTATTCACTTCATCAAAGAGCTACCACAGCTTTGATTATTACGAATTTCTGTGACAGTGTGTCGTACTGAAAAATAACAATGATAATACAATGTGATTACATGCAGTAAAAGTGTGCATAAAGTGCATTTTTTTAACATACATTAAAATATCATATGGATGAATATGTTTTCATAGACCTCAGATTCCAACTTAAGCAATAAAAAGATTTGCTTTTTAAAGTTGTTCTGTAGAATTAGGGTGCTGTGCCGTGTTAGCCATTATGAATGTAGTGAGAAGTCAAGCAAAATGACACCATTTATTGGCTAACTAAAAAGATTACAATATGCAAGCTTTCAAGGCAACTCAGGCCCCTTCTTCAGGCAAGATGTAGCCCTGGTGCCTGTAGAAGTCTGGAGCCCAGCACTTCCGCCACACCAGGAAGTGCTGGGGGGAAGAAGACAGGGGACACCCGGAGGGCTTCCGGGTGCGCAGCCGGCATTTCCGCCACACTGGGGCGTGTCTTCAGAGGAATGCCGGGAAGCAGCTGGAGCCCATCCGGGTTCCTATTTAAGGGGCCGCCTCCCTCCAGTCATTGGTGGATGTCGGGTGGAAGCGGACAGAGCTGAAGAGAGGACTGGAGGCGGCCAGGAGAGAGGCACAGAGACTGTGAGGCCTGGACATTGGGGGAATCGGTGCTGGAGGCACTGGGGTGTGTCGTGCACGTAAAACTGTAAATAATAGTGTAAATAAACAGTGTGTTGGGTGAAACAACGATGTCTGTGTGTGTCCAGGCCAGCTTCCACAGTGGCGTAGTCGGCAGGATGCTCCACCTGGGTCAAGGTGGGGACCTGTGAAACAAAGAAATATTTCTGTGGACGGCCCGGCGCCACAATACATTACATTACATCCTGCTTGCAGAAGGGGCCTGAGTTGCCTCAAAAGCTTGCATATTGTAATCTTTTTTAGTTAGCAAATAAAAGATGTTGTTTTGCTCGACTTCTCACTAAAGATGTTCTATCATTATCTGTTACAGATGGTATTTCAAATTTCTTAAACATGAAACTTTTTAAAGAAGTACCCAATGGAGATTTAAAATCTGCGCTGACTACTAAATTATAGTGTCCCGTAAATATTGAATCAATATAGTCTTTAGATAATGCGGCCATGAGGTTATTTATACTCTAATGGAAATAGGGACTACACATTTAGCCACTTTAGCATAATGCGTCATCGAGTCATCCTTCAGACATTTCTATATAAGTTAAGTTGACTTTTATACTTTATTCGAACATGAATATCACCTCACTTACCTGCTTCAATTTCTAGGAGAAGGATGAATGAACTGCAATGACTGAGATTCATACAGGACTCTGCAAAGACACAGAGGAGAGCACAAGATGGTGCAGAGACTGTTAGCATATGTATAACATTCTGGTAAAGGGATGGAAAATAAACAAGCAATATCATTACTACAATGATGAATAAATAAAGAATAGCACAATTAGCATTATTATTAGCCCTGTCCAGGGTTGTTTCCTGCTGGGATGGGCCTGTGAGACCTTGGTATGGATTAAGTGGGTTTGTGACGATGTGGGTTCGGCTCCATGCTCCCATCGCTGTTCGGGAGCCCGTGAACCCAACACCGTCGGTAATGTCACGATAAGCTAGTCAGTGGAGGCAATAACAATCGAGCAAGGGGATGGTAAAAAAGTGCAAAATTGCTTTTATTAAAAGACAATCAAAACCAGTGTTCAAATAAAGTGCAGTGCTTTCCAAAATGAGTCATTAAATAAATAATCCTTAAAAGTCAAACGTGGAGGTTAAAAAACAATAGAAAAAACAATCCTTTAAAGAAAAGAGCTTAAAATGTTCCTTAGGAAGCAGTCTTTAAAAACAACAAGCGTGGTGCTTCTTTTAACTGTTGAGTCCCCTGATTCTCCCTGTCCAGGCTTCGCAACAGGGAAGCCACTCTCTCTGCAACTGCCCTTTTCCTTTCATACGCACGAGACTGGAGACCTCCCGATCCCTGGCTTCGGTCTGGCACTCATCCCAGCCTCGAGACTTGGTTCAATCCAACGGCCAGGACGCTCACGTTGGATACTCCCCGACCAAGCCTCCCGACTCCCGCTGCCTTTCTGGCCTTCTGCGGCCAGTCGCCTTCCCCTAGTCACTCCAGCTACCTGCTCGCTCAGCGGGAGCGACTTCTAACTCCAACGCCTGGATGTCAGCCTAACACCCAGCTTCCTCGCAGCTGCCCACGAACGCTCGTTCGCTCGCCCACACGCTCCGCGCATCTGTCTTTCTCTTGCACTGCCTTGCTTCCTCGCTCCCTGTAACCTCCATCCTTTCTTATTCTTTTCTCTGATCTTTTTTTCTTTTCATTTTCTCCCAACTGACTCGTGCTTCTTTTTATATTGAGCACATTAGCCACGGGAACAATCATGGATGTGGGCAGTCCCTCACCTGTGCACTTGGTGAGAAATGCCCACACCGCAGATCGCCCCGCGGCTTGCTATGGCCACTATGCCCCCTCACTAAGCCGCGAGCGCGGTGTTTATTTATTTAAAATATGGCCTTTGCTCAGAGAGCTGTGGACCCATAACACCACAGGGTTAGAAAATGATAAAATGAAATACATATCTAACGTCATACCTTTCTTATATTGTAATATTTGGTCATCCGACCCGGCCTACGTCTGACTCTGCCCGATCCTGGATCCTACAGCAAAGTATAGTGAATAAAACTGAAACTGTTTCACTGTTTTGCCATCAGGAACTGCTGTTGAAAAGAGGACAAATACACAAGGAACTGTTCTCAAGGTAAAATGATTACAGTACACTAATTTGTAGTTGCAGTCACACAGAATGTTTCTCTGTTTTAAGTTCACAAATTCAGTAAAGCTTTTCAGTGGAAGAGGTTGAAATTTCAAATATGTGTATGTCACAGAGGAAACATTCTTTGTACAAAGGATGTTATTCTTTTTCTCTTAGGCAAAAAACAAAAACAAAACATGTAAATAATAAATATAAAAGTCAACAGATGAAGGGGCAATAGGCACCCTTTGTTTAGACTGGGGTGATAAGTGAAAAGACAGATTTCTTGAATAACTCTGTTACAGGTTATTGTTTTTGGCTGCCTACGGGCCATAAATATTTAACTGTCTGGCAAAAGAGTCACCTGCTTTGAAGATCAGACTGCTTTGATTGGTACCTCATCAACATACAATATTGTGATACAGACCTGCCTGCTTCATTTCAAAACCCTGGAGACATTGGTTACTAATCAGCATATAGTGGTATATATACTTCTTGATAGCTGACAACAATACTATTGTTTAACCAATGAAAATGTGTTTACACCATTGCTAGCAAAGGAATTGAAATGTACCATTGTTTAATCAATTGCCATGTTGATTCAGACAGAGACTGAAGCAGTTATATACTGAGTAGTGGGTGGTGAGAGAGAGATGGTCCACTGAGTACACTGTCAATATCACTCGCAAGGAGTGCAGGGACTCATAGGCAGAAGAGGGAAAGTGCCTGACAGATGGTGACACCTACCTCCAGGAAGGAAGAGAAAGTTTCACTAGAGAGACAGAGGTTGTGGGTCCAACGAGTGAGGGAAGACTTACGAGAGAACTGAGTGAAGCCTCCAGACAATAAGCGAGGTGTAAATAGATCATCTTAGCAAAATGAGGTACCCAGAAGTGAAAAAGAATGCTCACTCTTTGAGGGAGAGATGTTGGCACAGATTCGAGAAATTAGCAAGACTTCTTGTTGGGAAACAAGCATTTGGTGAACAGTTTGTTTCACTGGGACAATTTGAAAAATTAATTGTTGTAGTAACATGGTGTGCAACTTGGACTTTGCACCATCAAAGGTTGTATCCTTCACTGTTATGCTTTAATGGAGTGTTAAACTCTATGCCGTTTTTTAAAATGTTTTAACTCCTGATATTTTTAGACTCTTATCTACTTTTATCTTCTTGATGGATTTTATATTGTCTTGTATAATACAAGTAACTGTAGTCTTTCTTGAATTTGTTGCCATGTCTTTCATTGTATGTTTACTCACCTCCCAATTTAAACCAACCTGCGTATGTTCAAGAATTCCCGGACTCTTAATAAAACTGGCTGGCATAGTTGGATAGTTTTACTATGTTTAGGTTACATTACCTATAAGTGTGACCAGACACCCGTCACATGTACAGCAGGCTCTATTCAAGATACCTCAATTGGAAGATAGGCACAAAGACAGATCGACATGTCTATTGGAACTCATGCTTTTCCTGTTATATGCAAACAAACCTAAAAATTGTTGCCTGGAAGGTAATATGGAATATGCTGCAGTGCCAAGTTAACAGTTTTAAACAAGATTGGGAAATATAATGCGATGGACTTTTATTCACTCCACCAATGCCTTCAGTAATTTTCTGAACCCAGCATTTTCATTACAGGGTTAGAGTTATCTATACATGAGAACTTCTCCATAATTGATATGCAAGTGGAAGCTCTGGAACCTTAAGAAGAATCCACATGAGCTGTGAGAGAATTTGCTGTGAGACAGCACCTCTTTCCTGACTAAGAGTATTTCTTTAAATTGAAATTGAACTGAATATTAATATGTTATGTCAAATACATAGATGAAGTCTCTTTCTTCTTGCTGCCTTTAGTAAATGCATTATGTGAGCAGAGGTCAATAATGTTGCAGCATAACACTTTCTGACACACTTAAGGTCAAGGGCTGAAGCTTATCGCTACATTACTAAAAACAACAACGGACCCTAGCCTGCATGTAGTGTCAGTAAATTACTGGTCCCACTCATGCTCACACTTTCACTGGAACGAATTTAAAGTCACTAGTTAATTTTATTTTGCAAATGTCTGGATATCTTATTCAAATTTATGCAAAATGTGAAAACAGTTAAACACAATTAAATAAAAACATAACATATTTGGTCATAGAGAATGTTATGTAAAACAAAACAATTGCTTCAAATAATCAATTATCAATTCATCTAATTCTTGCAAGATGTCATTCATTAATTAAATTCTCACAGTGATTACACAGCCTAATCAATATAATATAGCAACAGTACAGTACATATCTTGGAAAAATTTGAATACTATACAGAAAATAAGAATGCATATCGCCTTATGATGGACTGGAATATGTCCTGGGTTGTTTCCAGCCTTTCACCTGATGCTGACAAATAGGCTGTAGTCCCCTGCAACCTTTTAATTAAGCAAGGTTGAGAATTAAAAGAATGTACATATATCGAGCGTCGTACATGCATGAATTAGGAGCATCCAGGTGTCAATTTGGAGGTAAGGACACAAAACCAGCGTTGGGGTTTGCAGTTGCTAAATGCCTCTTCCTTTTCATCACAGTTGCCAAGACCTGTAAGACTTTGAACCCAAGGGCAGCTCAAAAAAACGCACAGCATCACAAAAAACTAAACCCAATACCTGGCACATACAAAGTGACATACCAGAAAGTGGTGGGTGGGGTCCTCCTCAGAGATTTGAGAGCAATGATGGATTAGGTAAATACTATTGAGTTGGAGATTTGAGACTGACAGAATAGGTATACAATATTGAAGAGTAATAAATTAAATATAAAAGTCCAAAGAGCAATGGAGTTGGTTGCTGAAGGCTGAAAATCATGCTAATAGAGCAGAGGAGAAGGTTTGAGAAATACCCTAAAATACTGTGTTTTTTGTTTTAAAAAGAAGCTCAAAAAATGCTAACTGCAAAAGCCGATTTTTTTTCCTTTGGACATTAATTAGAACATTAGAATATTAGAATGATCTACACAAGAACAGTCAATTCAGTCCAACAAAGCTGCCAGCCTGATCCACATAAATTATCCAAAATAACATTGTCTACTTTTGAAAGTCCCTGAAGTCTTACTGTCTACGACACTACTTGGTAGCCTATTCTGTGATTCTCTGTGTAAAGAAAAACCTCCTAATGTTTGTGTGAAATTTGCACTTAACAAGTTTCCATTTTTGTCCCCGTGTTCTTGCAGAACTCAAATTAAAGTTAACAGTCTTGATCCACTGGACTAATTTCCTTTCTAATTTTAAACACTTCAGTCACGTCTCCTCTTAATCTTCTTTTGCTTAAAGTAAAAGGCTTAACTCTTTAAATCTTTCCTCACAGCTCATCTCTTGTAGCCCTGGAGTCAGCCTAGTCACTCTTCTCAGGATTTTTTCTAGCACTGCTATGTCCTTTCTACCATAGCCCAGAGACTAAAACTGTAAACAGTACTCCAGATGTTGTCTCAGCAGTGAATTATAAAATTTGAGCATAACTTCCCCTGACTTCTACACTACACATCAAGTTGTATAATCTAACATTCTGTTTGCCTTCTTAATGGTTTCTGAACACTGTCTGGAAGTTGAAAATGATCAAAAATAGCCTACTTGGGAGGAAAACTCTGGGCCTGGCAACACTGTTTTTCACTAATGACGAAGAAGCTGACTGACATCACCTCTGTGTCAGCTGAGGAACTCCTGTCTCCTTTTCCATGCTAGAAATTTCAAGAGCAAAAGTACTGGAAGTTGATTTTCAGTTGCAAACCAGACAGAAGAGAGTACAGAAATCAGTGAAATGTGAAAAAGAAAGCCTAGGAAGACATAGCAATGGACAGGAAATGCCCACAGTTCCCATTGTTCTTTAGGACCTTTCTTCTTTAAATTTGCTGGCTGGTTCCCAGACCTGCATTATCTCCTTATTACACAAGGTAAACAAACACTAAAACAGAAAGAAGTGTAATTGGTAACTAAAAAAAATAAACCCATAAAAATACAAATTTCTTTAGTATTTATATATAAAATTAAATTATTGCCAGGTGTCAACAAAGGTGAAAAGCAGAACTCAACAGCATTCCTGGACAGAATCCACATCTGGGGTGTCCACAATTGGTTACAGTTGTTTAGTTGACCATTACCAAATGCACACAACTGACCCCCATCCTAAAATATATTGTCTAATTTCACATTCAGAAGTGTCAATTTTAGTAGAAGAAGACCTGAGGTTTTGCCAAAAACCACTCAATTGGTACGTTTGCTATGGGAACTCATCGGGCACATTAACCAATTTTTTGACAATGAGGGACACAGACCGTAAACTTCTGAGGCAGACTAATCTCTGAAATAACTCTGAAAACATTCCATTCATTTTACACTTCAAAGAAAAATCATTTTAATATGTGCACAATGTTCCTGAAATATTATTTACTGAGGGCTCTAGTTTGGCATATTAGAGACTATTTGTTTAAATGGTTTATAAAAGAAACTGAGTGTCATATATTCAGATACTTCTGGATAACTTTAAACTATCATAATGTTTTTTGTTTTACAATAATTTAAATTACTTGCCCTAAAACTACATAAGTGTCCCAAGCATTGATTTATTTTTTAATTTGAAGCGCAGTCTATTTTTCTATAAAGTGTTTTTGTTTTTGTGAATCGTTCTCAGAAGCAAGATCGCTTTCTACACATTTGTAACAGTCCAAATTATTTTAGTACTGTTTTGGTGTGAAATTTTGCATACAAGTTGATAAATATTTTGTATGGCTTTATTTGTAACTTAGGCAAAGCAATGTAATATTAGTATTTCATTAGTGAGAAATATTCATGTTTACCTCCTAGGACTAAGTCAGGATAGTGAATTTTACGAATTGGTTGGGGGAAGTGCCTAAAACAAGTTTGGCAAGTGTCACAATAACGAGACATGAACAGATAAAGGTTTGGGGAAGCCACCCGTGTAATATGGTATCCCGGCTGCAAAAGTCGTTTTTATCACAGTAATCAGCACTGAAGTGCATACAACGGAGTCCAAAACAAGACTGAGGGAAAAGGGAAAAGGGGCAGGTTTTTAAAGGGGAAGACAGGAAAGTGAGGTCATAAGGATCAAGCACGTGGTCTTCAACCATTGGATCACAGCCAGACGTGACAACAGAGGGGCCGGAGCTGGTGTGGTCGACTTCCATTGGCTCGGTCCTGGAAGTGATGTCAATAGAACCAGGTGGACTCCCCTGGGAATGGTATACAGCAGGGGTCCTCAATCACGGTCCTGGAGAGCCGCAGTGGCTGCAGGTTTTTGCTCCAACCCAGTTGCTTAATAAAAAGCACTTATTGCTAAAGTAACACTTCTGCTTCACTTTAGTGATTTTGAACCCTTATTGCTTAATTTTGTCTTAAACAGATATTTTAATTGCTTATTATCAATAACATGCAAATGACAAGAGAGAGCAGCATTTCTCCATTTAGCTTATTTACATTTACACCTGTGTGTATTTATCTGCACTATTGGGTTTAATTAAATACTTGGAAGAAAAATGAAGAGAAAAAAGTAAAGGACTGAGAATTACTCGTCCATTTTAGCCTTCAAATCATTTGCATGATAGAAAGGGAAAGAAAATCTAGGATATGAGAATGACCTGACATAGCAGAGTTAATTTAATTTCATAGCTTGTTAGTGCTTTATTGGCAAGAATTGCTTCCTAATTAAGCAACCAGGTCAGAACAAAAACCTGCAGCCACTGCGGCTCTCCAGGACTGGGATTGAGGACCCCTGGTCTACAGGGAAGGGAGAAAAAGAGTCAGTGTACTCTGTCACATCCCGGCATGCCTCCTAACTGCCTTCACTCAAGCCCTTTAGCTACCTCCCATGCGCACGTGTGTGACACAAGTTGATTCTCTGCAGGAGTCTCTCTGTCAACCCCCACAGGAAAGCCAAACTGCCTAGCTGGCAAGCTTCAGCTCAACAGATGGTTTTGGGGGGTAGTGTGAAGGTATTCTCTGCCCCATTGGTCTAAAGTATGGCTGTTTGGAATTGGCTTGTATCAGAAGCCTTTAAGTACCATGATGCTGTATTGGCTCTAGGGGTTGGACAGAAAACTTATAATTTGCTTGCTTTACCTTACACACTCTCTGTCTTACCAAACTGATGAAAGACCATCACACACTATGAACTGAAAAGGACAACACAATGAAGAGCACATCTCGGCAGCCATATTGAGACAGGCATGCGGCCTGATCTGAAGAAAGCTGACCAAAAATTATGCCTTAACTAGAAACGTATAAGTAACTGCAAGTCTATGTGCCACCGGAAACTACATATCAGCATTTATCAGGTTGTATGGTTGCCAGTATTCAAATGTATTTTGCATGTTTTTTTTCATTTATCGATCTTATCATCCATCCATAATCCATCCATCCATCCATCCATTTTCTAACCCGCTGAATCCGAATACAGGGTCACGGGGGTCTGCTGGAGCCAATCCCAGCCAACATAGGGCACAAGGCAGGAAACAAACCCCGGGCAGGGCACCAGCCCACCGCAGTGAGTATTATCAATAATACATTATTTAAAGTGTTACTTAAGTCATGCTTGTCATTTACTACACCTAATTGCCTGAGGTTATACATGTAGTAGGGAAGGTGGGGAGAAGTTATATGGTACAGTACCTTATAAACAATGGTAAGTCTGTGAGATTTGAGGCATTCTGACAAAGGCTACACATTAATAATACAAAAGAGGAAAGCAGAGTAATATATTACTCTTCCAAGACAAAACAAGTACTTTCATGGTTAAAATCAACATACTGTATGCTGGAAGGAAATAAATGATGACATTAAAATACTTGTGAGTTATTTTATCTCATTTTCCGTATTGTATAACTAGCTTTATGTCATTTGCAGCTTCCAGGTAAGCTTCAGGCACTTTTAAAAATGTTACTTTTATTGCAAATGCTCCTTTATTAACTAAAAAAATGTAATAAGCCTTTTGAAATAATGTATAAAAGCTCACAGAGAAAGAATTTACATCCTTTAATAAGTGACATTTTACATTTGCTTCATTATTTTCTCAAAATCTATTTAATGTGTGGAAATGTTAGAAGGTCACATTATGGATGAAAATGTTTTAATGTTGCACTTTTTCATTTTAAAAGGTATACATAGCTGGATGAATGTTTAAAGTACAAAATGATGTTAAGAAACGAATCTCATAAAATTGACTGAATTGGATGGTTATTGCTGTTGTTAACTGTTAAATGCATATTTATAGAATTACACTGTACTACTTTGAGAACAAATTCTAGAGAATATAATTTCATTGCACATGTTAGAATAATGAAAAAGCATAATTCTAAAATGAAAGAATAATATGAAAAGTACTTTATTTTAAGCTACCTGACAAAAAACTACTACAAAGCTGGGATCTTTGAGATAATTGAGCTAATAAAATCCCATCATGCGTAAAATGCTGGGGACACTTAAGTTGGTCAAAACATCACCATATCTTGAGAAAGAGATCTCTGTGATTTTTGAGAGGACTCAGTTGTGCCTATTGGGAAGGAGATTTAGCAAAGAAGATGGCTGAATATATTAATCTTGGTCAAGAAATAATGGCTATGCTATAGCATGCTGACCTTCCTAGGCGAGAAAAACAGGAGTGTGAGAGAGAAACAGACCAATTAAACATTACAATTAAGATAATGTTAGTTTGGTAGCTGGAGGGAAAGGACGTCAGCCTGGGGCAACTGTGGTTGAATTTTGCAAATTCAGTGATCATGACATGTGTGTATTGCTTTGAGATGCACATAAAATGATTCAGAACCTCAGGACTGCAAAGCTAACATGCAGATTAATAATAATCTATTAGGAACTTCTCAAAAAAGGATTCTATTGTCAGGTGGTGATGCATAAATCCCTTAATATGGCGTGGTACACTAACAAAGGCATTTCTTCAGGTAATATGGCGCAAGGAGCACAGACAGGTGAATAAGTCATCTGCTAGTGTAATTTTATTACTTGAAATTTGACTGCATAGTCAGATAAGTCATTCTTGCTGCTGCAAATGTGGGTGTAGAAGCAAAAACTTGAGCATTTGGCGAGTTTGTAGAGACCATAAAGAAAGACTATCAGGTGGCATTGGGGCTATTCTGGTGAATTGGTTGACTCTTCAGGAGGGGAAGATGCTACTTGTCCAGAATGAATTAAGCAGGGATTTCTAGGGAAATTGTCAAGCGGTGGAAGTAACATTTTGAGGAACTCCTACACCTATTCAAGAAGTGGATGTAGACGTGTTCCACTCCTACAGGTATTTGGGGGTCCACATTAATGACAGGTTGGACTGGTCTCAGAACACAGTGGAACAATATAAGACAAAGCCGGCTCTTTCTCCTTAGTAGACTGTGTTCTTTAATGTGGGAATTGACATCCTTCACATCTTCTACAATTCTGTGATGGCTAGTGCAATTTTCTATACTGTGGTATGGGCTGGGCTGGTAACAGCACTTCAAGAGAGGGCCACCAAATCAACTAGCTAATTAAAAGGGCAAGCTGTTATAGGACCCACTGTGGACCACCTGGAGGTGGTAGTGAAAGAGAGAATTAAAACAAAACTGAGTGCCGTTATGAAGAATGGCGCACATCCTCTCTCTGATACACTAACACTGAGGACTTTCAGCCATTGAATTATTCAGCAAAAGTGTATGAAGAAACACTGTGGGGGCTCCATCATACCAACAACAATACATCTGCCTAATTCCTTACTGTGACTGTAAGTGCCAAGTCAGATGTTTTGTTTCTTTTTAAGTTTCTTGCTTTATAGTCATTCTGGTGTGTGCTCAGACTAAAGTGTGTTTATTTATTTACAAATATATGTATTTCTTTATTTAAAGAGATACTGCAAAAAAATCTATCTATCTATCTATCTATCTATCTATCTATCTATCTATCTATCTATCTATCTATCTATCTATCTATGTAGTCATGTCACCCTACCAGGAGGCACACTAAACAAGTCTGTCATTGGGAATCCTGTTAATGTTGTCAATGTCACAATGGTGGTGCAAAGACTCAGTGGTAGTGAGGCTACTGGGATGGATGAGATCCAGTCAGAGATGTGGAAAGTGCTGGACATTGTTAGGATAGTATAGATAAACTGTTCAGTGTCACATGGAGGGTGGGTAAAGCACCGTTGGTATGGCAGACTGAAGTGATTGTCCAAACATTTAAAAAGGCTGATCAGAGAGTTGTCCTGGGAATGACGTTAAGCTGCATCCAGCTCTGCAAGCAGTCCTCCAACTTGCAGGGAAATCATGGGGGTTGGTGGCAGGATTGGCACTCCACCCACCAAAAAAAAGCTTCATGCAGCTCTGAGATGACAGACAGAACTCCTTTCTGCTCTCCACGGGAGTAGCTCTGCTTCAGCCACACAAAGGAAGGCTGCTCGTATTATGAAAGGGATGGGGGAAATCCCCCGGGAATCTCATCCCTAGTAGAGTCAAAACCGTCAGAGAGCCAATGGGGTCAGGCCTCTTGGGGATCAGAATTGGTGTGGTGCTAAGGCATAACCCACTGCAAGACAGTGGTACCTGAGTGGCTGGACCAGGACAAGGGGATGCCCATGTGGCAGATAGAGGGTAATATCCAGAAGGTGGGACTGGACTGTGTGTCTGCCTGCAGGGGTGCCAACCAGGATTCCGAGCTGTTTCATTGTCTGGTGGGTGTGGCAACGTGTTGTACCAGTATATGCCCCCCAACCTGACCTGACCTGACTTGATCAGAGTGTGTTGCAACTATAGAGGTATTACATTCTTCAGCCTCTCAAATAAGGCCTATGCAGGGGTGCAGGAGGGAAGAATCTGATTGCTGAGCCAAAGAGGAAAAATATTGATTCTGTCCAAAAGAGCAACAGCAACATTTCATTCTGTTATACAGTTTTATACATGAAAATAGCTCAGATGGCTTTATAATAATAATGGCTAAACAGAGTTACAAAAGAAAGGAGTAACTCAATAAAAAATCTTTGTAACAGGTATTATAAACACAAGAAGAATTAAAATGTTCTGCTTAACAGCAAAATCAGATGGCCATGGAGGAGAGAATAATAAAAAAACTTCTGTTGGTGGGAATGTTGGAGAAAATAAACCTGTGGTGTTCCACGGCCAAAAGACCACCCAGCCTCCTCTGGCCATACCACAGTACATGGAGGTTTCACTATTAATAGGCTACTCTTAGGGATCTCTCTTCATTTTCGCAGAATCTCAGGTGTCTGCAGCATACCTAGACAAGGAGGTAGAGGCACATAGCAACACCACAAAGTACTAGAAAAATGGAAAACAACTAAACCTAATAATCAGTGACTAGACTGTAAAACAACAAATAAAACTGAGTTTTAAGGCCAAATGGTGTGCTGTTTTCGATAGTGAACAGTTCTCTGATGACTGTAATAGTGCAGGAGTATTCTTTAGCATGGCTTAGGTCCAGCAGTTAATTGAGAGATTAAAGTACATAGCATAAAACGTAGTGCAATTTAGAGTGATGATGCCAATATATTGTAAAGCATTACAATTCAGCTGAACATCAACCCCACATAGACATGGGAAAAAATTAAGAAGTAGACTAAGAAGAAGAACAGATGCAGTATTCCAGGTTGATGATGTTCCCATCCACAGAGCATTGTGTCAATTAATAAATGATGTGCTGGCCATAGTGATCTCACTCACTAGACCATAACTCACTTTTACACTTAGGAAAGATTTAAAGCTTTAAACTATTCATGAAATAATGATGTCACATTGTTGTAATACCTGTCTGGACACTTGGAGGATCAATAATCTCCATATTGAAGCTCATCTGGTGAATAAAATACAGTTTAATTATTTGCCTGCTTAGCTCAATTATGGGCCATACAGAGCAGGAGCCCATTCTGGACTGGATTTCATTAAGTCACTGTTGTCATGCAGGCATTTATGATTTATTTTCCAGCATTTTGCACTAGGCATTTTTTAGCCAATGTGAAATTGTTTCTGTCCCAGTAACCATTCCTGTCTCAGTGTGTGCACAACAAGTAACCTTAACCTGTCTGGGCTCCAGTAGGAAAAAATTGTACTCAGTCCTTATATTGAAAATTGGTTTGTGTAAAGGCCTTGGCAAATGATAGGGGAGATGAAAAAGATTTGTAACTTAATTTGCAGTTGTAGGCATCCATGGTGACTTGCTTGTAACACAAAAAACTTGATGGCTTTCCCTTGTGGTGGCGCACGTGAAGAATGACACAGGAGCTCAACTCAGGTTAATCAGTTTTTTATTTCTGCAGAAGGGTTGCTCTCAGTTCAACAGAAAAAAAAACACTTTGAAACCTACAAAGAATACAAGGTAGTTTTATAGGATCTAATACAATGATTAAAAATTATACTTGGTTATCAACGGCAGGGTAACCCATGGCATTTTTATGAATGGCCTTTACCAGCTTCCTGGCAGAAGTATTTGTACAGTGAATATCTCCAAAATAGAAGAATGACAAAATAGCTGAGCATGAACATTATCTCATCTTCCTCCATCTTCTTCGTTTTCCTTAAGTTTCTGTCTCACCTCTCCAATTCCCTTTCCTTTCAGCCTACTCTATTGCTCAACAATACTGAGACCCTGCTTGTTCGGACATTTTCCAACATAACATCTGTAGCTTACAGTACAATTCGGAGGCCATTACACCACACTAAAACATCTAATTCACATATTTTAACAAGAGGATCTAATGTACACCCACATACAAATTCAGCACCACAGAATACCCCTTTCAGGTTCAAGCAACAAATTTTTTGATTTATATAATAAAAACATGTAATCAATGTAGATCAAATCAGGATTTGCTAGCTGGTACTTTTTTTAAAAACTGTGACACTTTCCTGGGCATTAAAGTACTGTAGTTTAAATTGGTAAGAACTCCTATATAGAACAGTATGGCATATTAACCCTATTGACTTGCAGAGGTCCTTTTCTCTAAATCCTAATGATATTCAACTTATTGTGTTACAGAGCATTGGAAAACAGTATCCGATTTTTTTAATTTAAGTAAAGTAACATTTTTAGTGAATAATAAAGGAGAAATTCAAACCCATTCAGATTGGAAGTACACATTCATGCCACCTGAACTTGTCACTGGATCCAAGTTTAATAAAAAAAAATAATAATAAAAGTAATACAGGTCAGGTTGGGGAGCATGCACTGGCACAACGCGTTGCCGCACCCACCACATGACGAAACAGCTCAGGATCCTGGTTGGAAACCCCCCAGGCAGACACGTGGTCTGGTCCCACCCTTCGGAAATGACCCTCTATCTACCGCAGCCAGGTGTTGTGTGGGCATCCCCTTGACCTGGTCCATCCATTCGGGTCCTCAACAATGAGGATCCTGAAGCCCAGATCACCCTCGGGGAATCGCACCACATGGCCGTAGTACCATAAATGATGCTCCCTTACAATGCAGGTAATGTGCATCATCTGGGACTCTTTGAGCATCCACTCATTCGACACAAAGTCAAACCAGCTGTGCCCAAGGATTTTCCAGAGAGACACAGTACTAAAGGAGTCCAGTCTTCATCTCAGGTCACTGGATAGCGTCCATGTCTCGCAAGCGTATAGCAAGACAGGAAGCATCAGGACTCTAAAGACTTGGACCTTCATCCTTTTGCATAGATATTGGGAGCGCTGCACACTAAATCAATACAGTAATCATATATCTGGACAATTACATGCATCAAAAGCAGTGTTATTAAAGGTATTGAACGGAACTGTGATTGTTTTGCTTATGAATTTTTGCAACAACTGTATTTTAACAAAGTAAAAACCAAATGGTCTAAATCATTTACAAGAATTACAGTATACTAGGAAACATGTAAACCTTCAGTCGTCAAATAACGGTGGTCCATAAAGAGCAAGCTGAACCTTTCCATTAATTTGGGACGTTCATAACAAATGTACTGTTTGACTTGATGACGTAGAAGAGCATAATAAAGGAGCAACTTTGACCCCTTGTATTCCATTAGAGGGTGCACCCCGGGAGTTGGTCGATGTGGCACGCACCACTTCAAGTCCTTCTGATGATTTATTGCTAAAGACAACTATCAGTTTACTTTTTATCATGCGGGTGTACTTACCTGCCAGAATATAGTCCAGAAATAGCTTAAAATGAGTATTTTTCAGGTCTATAGTGCCAAAAATAGGGGATAGCAAAAGCTCAAGCGTTTTACATAACTAGACATCAAGAAGAATCAGTATGTCATATTTGGGGTTTTTCTCATACTGGTGAATCAGGAGGTGCCAGACAAACAATTAAAGTGATTTCAAAGCATTCATAAGTAATTGGCCTGTGTTAACATATGCAGTGAGAGTCCTTTAGATATAAGGTTAAAAGTAAGGTTTTTAAGACAGTGGTAAGACCAGCAATGATATATGGAGCTGGGACCCGGGCAGTAAAAGGACCACAGGAGAAGAAGGTAGATGTGGCAGAAATGAGAATGTTGAGACAAAATAAAAAATGAGACAATCAGAGGTACAACAAAAATTGGGATAAATATCTAAGAAAGTACAGGAAAGTGGGTTGAAGTGGTATGAACACATGATGTGGTCAAAAAAGTGAAGGGAAAGAAAGTACAGGGGAATAAAAAGTGAGAGAGGCCAGTGCCGAAATGGATGGATAGAGTAAAAGATCTGAAGTAAAATGTTTGATTGGTGAGGAGATGCAGCACCAAGCTGTATGGAGAAGGTTGATCAAACACATTGACCCAACATAGAAGTGGGAAAAGATGAAGAGAAGAAGAAGAAGAAGTTTTAAATAGCAAGCCGATTAAAATTAAGGCAAACAAAAATAATTAGCAGCATAAACTGGTCACTAGTTAAGAAAAGGGTTAGGACAGGCCAGTGTAGTCCTGCAGGTTCGGAGATGGAAAATTCAGGAAATTTTATTTTTTTTAAATGCATTGATGCTGAAACTCTTCCTCAAGAGAGATGACAGTATACATCTGGAAAATCAAAAAAATAAGTCACATTTTTATTTAATACGGAAAAACATTAGAATAGCATTTAATAGGTATACATGCATCATGCTGAAAAATTAGCTGAGTAATTTCTATTTAATTTTAAATAAATATTTTTAACACACATAAATACAATCTTTCAGTTACAGTTGTGTTTCTTGTATACAAATGAGTGTTTTGGGAAGGATTTTAATTATGGATGCTGTGAAATAGATTGGGCAGGTACAAGTCACAAAAGTTTGTACGCATCATTAATTAACACCTTTGTCCTTGTGTGAAATTGTACAGATTTACAAAGACTTAAATACTTTATACAATCTTTTAAACAAAAACAAAATTAATGTGGCGCTGTTTAGGAACATAAAATAACAACAATAAGCTCTTGAAAGCAACGTTTACATTGAATAAACTTCTGTAATGAGGAAGATGATGGGCAGACATGTTCAGATAAAACATTGCAGATGATTTAAAATGAAGCAGCATGTTTGGTGTCCATCCTGTTGAGGCAGGCACTTGTCACTCCTCTCTTCACATCACTACACTGGTTTTCTGTACATGCACATATTAAGTTCAGCTCCTTGATGCCTGTCTGCTGAGAGGGCAGTGGGTGGTCTGCACCTGTATATATGTAAACACTTGTGAGGTCCTATGCTCCTTCTCAACCACTCAGATCTGCCGATGAACAGCGTCTAGTGATGCCAGCCCTCCATTGTATCAAATCTCAGTCCAGACACTTTTCATGTGTAGCTCCTTGTTGGTGCAACAAGCTGCCCACATCCCCTTGAAATTCTGTCTCCCTTAATGTGTTCAAGAAGCATTTGAAGACTCTCTTGTTTGCTGAATTTCTAAGTGATAAGTTATGACGAATGTGATTACAGCGAGCTGCCACACCCACCGCATGACGAACCACCTGGATTTGAGACCCAAATGCAGCCGTGCAATGGGTGATACCTCAGCACCACACTGGAACAGTATGAGGTTTTTTTACTGTGCCAACCCCAAAGTTTTCCCTGCAAGTTCTAGGACCTGCTTGCAGGGCTGGATTCAGTTTAATGCCATACCCAGGACAAAGCAATTGCAGGTTAGGGGCCTTGCCCAAGGGCCCAATGGAGTAGAGTCACCTCTGGGGTTTATGGGATTCTAAGTGGTAGCTGTTAGATTTTGTAACTATGGGAACTGTAACTCCCTTATTTTTTGTTTTGAGCTTTTCACTTGTGGAAATCAAATCTGTAGTCTTGTTCTTTTTTTTTGGCTAACTAAAAAGATTACAATATGCAAGCTTTCTTCTGTATTACATTGTAATTGATTGCATCTTGCCTGAAGAAGGGGCCTGAGTTGCCTCGAAAGCATATTGTAATCTTTTTAATTAGCCAATATTTTGCTTGACTTCTTACTACATTCATAATGGCTAACATGGTACAACACCCTAGTTCTGTATTCTTGTTCTGTAACACTTGTTCCCAGGCCCAGACTGATGTTACCTGATTATATTCACCACTTTTGTAAGTTGCTTTGTATAAAAGCATCTGCTAAGCAAAATTTACACTGGTCAAAAGAGCTTGTGAGATTTCACTAGCTATCTCTAAATGAATGAAGCCTGCGATTATGCATGACGAATGTGGTACCTTCTCACGAGGACATTGAAGACAATCTGATTCCAGAAAGGCATTTAAGTCTTATCAATGGCCTGAAAACAGTTCAGTGCAGAGCCAGAAGGAGAGCAGGAAAACACCCAACTGATGGGAGGTAGAGAGCCTGAAAGAGAGAGATGGTCCTTGTGTTTATCTCTTACTGATAGTATTTTACTCTGGAATTAGCATTTAGCTTTGCTGTCTTTTGACTAATTAATTGTTTCTTGAACTTTGTTTTTTGACTTTGTTGGACTTTCTTGGATTGTATTTTTTTATTTTGTATTTTGCTTGTCATTTTGAATATCTTTGTAATAGTTTTCTTTTATTTCTGATTTGTTTTACATTCATAATTTGGATTTTTTTTTTCATTTATATTTTGTTTACTTTGTAAGTTTGGAAGAACCTTATTTAATTTTATGAACTGAGTTTAATAATAGTTTTGTGTTGGCCAGTGTTTTTTGACAGTTTTTCCTTAACATTTTATGGGTAAATCATAACAAAAGGCCACAGCTACTGGTCTCCCTGAGAATAACGAGCTACAATGCCAGCATTTCTGTGTTGATGAAGACTCTCCTGAGTGACGGTAATGCCTCTGACTGTTCCAATGTAAAACTCACTTAAATGAAATTCAGCATGGCTAATTATGGCATTTCCCTGCATAGACAGTTGCGTTGCACTTTAGAAACCTTTATTATGTACATTGCATTAAAATATTATTAGCCTAATTAATAGGCCCAAGGTCATTTTCGTGTAAAATGCAGGGTATAAGGTCCTTGGTCAGGAACATAATCTGTATTTCCACATTTTTTTTAGTAAAGTAAAAATTAAATGCCATTTTGATTTACAGCACATTTCAAAAGAATTCTCCTTATCATATATGCTCTGACTGACTGTACATTTATGCAAAAAAAAATCTTTAATTTGTTAATATATTATTGCCTTTTTATTGTGTTTACAATATAATATCCTATTCTAAATTTGTCATATACTGTGGTTACTGTGTCTCATTTTATACTCGTAACGTTTATTGATATCTATCTCTATATGCTGATATGGTATGTATAGAATGACACTTAGTGTCTTTTTTTGATTGAATATTGTGTTTGGAATTCTTTACAAGTGCTTTATAATGCTTCTCACAATTGATGCACAACTTTGAAATTTCATTTAATTTTTGTCAAGTATACTGAACCTTGTCACTCCTAAGTGTATATACAGGTATATATATTGAATTGAAAATGAAATGTGGGGTGCCAACCGAGCGACCTTGTTTACTCTAAAAGGTGTTTAAACAAAAATAACAGGTGCTCGATGGTGCAGAGGCTAAAAGAAAGAGTACTGGCCATTGGCAAAAATAAGGATGCTGTGTACAACGGTCAGACTTTAGGGTCAGAGCTCCATTTTGTGGGTTGCTCATCTCCTCGGTGAGATTCCAGGAGTATCATTTTTTATAGTCCATGGACTGAAAGGGGCGGGGTCAGTTGCTCTTACTGGGCGTTTCTCCAGAGAATTCTTTTGAAACGTTCTGTGAATCAAAATGATATTTAATTTGTTCAACAATTGTGGGTGGAAAAGAAGACAAGGTGGTTAGTGATTGTAACCCGTGGTGCCCTGGGATGGCAGTGCTTACCTTAGACAACCCTGGAAAATGATCTACTCACATTCATGCGTGAATATATACATAGTGGAACCTAGGTTAACGAACTTAATCCGTTCCGTGACTCTGTTCGCTAACCAAAACATTTGCTAAGAAAAGCAGGTTTCCCCACTGAAAAGAATGTAAATACAATTAATCCATTCCAGCCTCAGAAATTTTGTAATTTTATTTTTTTAAAGGTTTTTCTGTGATGACAAATCTAGAAAAAAAAATATTTATCATTAGTACAAACAAATAAACTAAATGAAATAAAACAGCACTGTATTTACCTTGTTAGTTGTAGTTGGTGGCATAGGTGGATGGCAGAGGAAAAGGAGAAGGACGCTACTGTTTTGAAGGGGAATCCCCTCCATAAAAACATCGCGCAACATTGATTTGGGGTTTTTTCACGTCGCGATTCCTTTTCTTTGGGCACAAGAAAGCGATCTAATGAAATTTTTCTTTTTCTTTGCTGCAGAATTTTTCTCAAATGTGATATTGCATTGTCATTCATTATGTTAATTGCCCTATTAACCACAACTTTGTTTGGGTGGTATATCTCAATACATTCCTGCACATCATTCCATTTATTGCAAATTTCCTTTATCTGAGCATTGGTGATTTCCTCCCTAACCTCCTCTTCTTCTGACGAATGCTCTTCCTGTAAGGCATTTACCTGCAAGGCAACCAACTCTTCTGTGGTTAGTTCATCTCGTTGCCTTTATCAACTGCTCCACGTCAGCATCATTGACCTCTAATGCCATACTCTTGCCAATGGACACAATTTAATTCACTACTTTGGTAGAGCTCTCTGCTTCAAATCCCTTGAAGTCTCGGACACAACTTGGCCAAAGTTTCCTCCAGGCAGATTGCAATGTGCATGAAGAGACCTCATTCGAGGCTTTGTCGAGGTTGATGCAGTGGAGGATATTAAAGTGCTCCTTCCAAAAAACACGAAGGGTCAAATCAGTGTTATTAGTGACGTGGAAACACCTGGAAAACAGTGCCTTGGTGTATAGCTTCTTGAAATCGGAAATGACCTACTGATCCATCGGTTGTAGTAATGGAGTAGTATTGGGTGGAAGATATTTGACGTTGTTGAAGTCATACTTGATATCCAGGTCTTCTTCCAAACCTGGTGGATGCGCAGGAGCATTATCCATTAAGAGGAGACATCTAAGAGGAAGATCCTTTTCCTGAAGATAATTTTTGACAGTTGGGGCAAACACTTCTGTCAGCTAATCCATAAATAAGGTCCAAGTTACCCATGCCTTGACATTTGCCCTCCATTGTACAGCCAGTTTAGACTTTATCACATTATTGCACTTAAAGACGTGGGTGTTTTTCAGTGTGGTAAACTAAAAGTGGCTTGACCTTAGAGTCACCACTTGCATTAGCGCAAAATAAAAGTGTAAGCCTGTCTTTCATAGGCTTGTGTCCGGGTAATGCCTTCTCCTCTTGGGTGATGTAGGTTCTTCTGGGCATTTTTTTTCCAAAATAACCCTGTCTTGTTGCAATTAAATACTTGATGTGAGACGTAGCCTTCACTTTCAACAAATTCCGCAAATTCATCCACAAATGCTTTTGCTGCTGTTTCATTTGAACTTGCAGCCTCCAAATGCCTTATAACACTATGAATTTCACTTTGCCGGCAAAAATTATCAAACCACCCTCTACTTGCTTTAAAGTCTCACTCATCAGCACTTGCACTGGGTGTTTTAATTAACAAATCACTGTGTAACTGCTCAGCCTTTTCACAAATTATTGCTTCACTAACACTATAATCAGCCAGCTGCTTTTTATTTATCCAGATTAACAAATGTTTTTCCATTTCATCTAGCACTTTAGACCTTTGTTTCATTAACACAGTCACTCCTTTAGCCACTTCAGCCACCTTAAATGTATCTGTTCTTTAGAATTGTAGACAGTCGATTTTGCCTTATTATATTCCTTTGCGATGTTGGAAACACGAATGCCATTCTCGTATTTTGCTATCATTTCTTTCTTTACTGCTACACTAACTCGTTTCTCTTTCTTAGGTGCCATAATCAGTAAATATGTAAAAAAAAAAAATAACATTGAAACTGGAAAAATAACAAAAAAGTAACGTTAGTGAACACAACACTCAGAAAAGCAATGTTCACAGCAATCGCGCCAAAGCACAAATGAGGACGAACACACAAAAACTAGTCTGTGCTTGTGTTCATTATCCAAATTTCGAACCAAGACAAAAATTGTTCAAAATAAAAGTTTGTTAGCCAATTTGTTTGTTAAGTAGTGTGTTCGTTAACCGAGCTTCCACTGTGTGTGTGTGTGTGTGTGTATATGTATATATATATATATATATATATATATATACTGCTCACAAAAATTAAAGGAACACTTTTTTTATTGGGCCTGGCATGAAATCAATTAAACCTGTCTGCTAATTTTCTGGTTGGTTAAGCAGCTGAGGTCATTGTTAATCACTTTCAGCTGTATTGGTGTTCATGGACTTAATGACAGGTGCACTAAAGTGGCAACAATTAGAAAACCCTCAAAACAGGACTGGTTTTACATGTGGAGGTCATTTCAAGTTTCTCCCTCTTGATCTTTTTGGCTGGTTTTCCACTCGTGCTAGTTTTGGCTTGAGTAATCATCTCTACTGGCAGTATGAGGCGATTCCTTAACCCTACAGAAGTTGCACAGGTTGTCCAACTTCTCCAGGATGGCACATCCACATGTGCTGCAGCAAGAAGGTTTAATGTGTCTCCCAGCACAATCTCCAGAACATGGAGGAGATTTCAGGAGACTGGCTGTTATTCTCGGAGAGCTGGACAGGGCCGTAGAAGGTCCTCAACCCATCAGCAGGACCGATACCTGCTCCTTTGTGCAAGGCGGAACAGGCTGAGCACTGCCTGTGCCCTACAGAATGACCTCCAGAGGGCCACTGGTGTGAATGTCTCTACCCAAACAATCAGGAACAGACTTCATGAAGATGGCCTGAGGGCCCGACGTCCTGTAGTGGGCCCTGTGCTCACTGCCCAGCACCGTGGAGCTCGACTGGCATTTGCTCAAGAACACCAGAATTGGCAAGTCCGCCACTGGCCCTGTACTTTTTACAGACGAGAGCAGGTTCACCCTGAGCAGCTGTGATAGACGTGAAAGAGTCTGGAGAAGACAAGGAGAATGATATGCTGCCTGCAACGTCGTTCAACATGACAGGTTTGGTGGTGGGTCAGTGATGGTCTGGGGAGGCATATCCATGGAGGGACGCACAGACATCTACTGCGTAGGAAATGGTGCTCTGACTGCCATAAGGTATCGAGATGAAATCCTTGAACCCATTGTCAGACCCTACGCTGGTGCAGTAGGTCCTGGTTTCCTCCTAATGCACGACAATGCCCGGCCTCATGTGGCAAGAGTATGCAGGCAGTACCTGGAGGATGAAGGAATTGAAACAATTGAATGGCCTTCACGATCCCCTGACTTAAACCCAATAGAACATCTGTGGGACATTATGTTTCGGTCCATTAGGCGCCGCCAGGTTGCTCCTCAGACTGTACAACAGCCCAGGGATGCCCTCATACAGATCTAGGAGGAAATGCCACAAGACACCATCCGTTGTCTCATTAGGAGCATGCCCGACGTTGTCAAGCATGCATACAAGCTCGTGGGGGCCACACAAGATACTGAAAAGCATTTTGAGTAGCAGAAATTAAGTTTTTGAAAAAATGGACTAGCCTGCCACATCTTCATTTCACTCTGATTTTAGGGTGTCTACACAATTGAGCCCTCTGTAGGCAGAAAACTTTTATTTCCATTAAAAGACTTGGCATCCTTTTGTTCCTAAGACATTGCCCTGTCGTTATTTGTATAGATATCCAACTTCATATTGAGATCTGATGTATCTAATGTGTTTCTTTAAAGTGTTCCTTTAATTTTTGTGAGCAGTGTATATATATATATATATATATATATATATATATAGTATATATATTGTGAACGTTACCCGGGCACAGACAGGCAGACATGTTGTTTTCCACCACCACACGTTTATTTACAGCTATTTACAATGTCCAAAAGTGCACACATAAACCCCCCCAAAGTCCTGGCCACACAATGCCTTCTTCTTCTCCAGCCTCGAATGAAGGGAGGCGGCCCCTTTTATTAGCACCTGGATGTGCTCCAGGTGGGTTCCAGCAATCACCTGGCGACACGCCCCTGTGTGGCGGAAGTGCCGGCTGTACTCCCGGAAGCACTCTGGGTGTCCTTGCTTCTCTTCCCCCCAGCACTTCCTGGTGTGGCGGAAGTGCTGAGGTCCAGGGTTCCCAAGGTATTGGGGCACCTCCTGGCGGTGACCACGGGCCCCTACAGGGTTGGGCTCCCATGCCCTTAACCCGTGGACCCCAAAGCAACCAGGGTGGCGGCCCCCACGGGATCCAAGATGGGAGCACGCCCTCTTCTGGTCCCTCAAGGCGTCCCGGCCGGGTCGTTGCCCCTGTCATCCCTGACAATACATACATACATACATACATACATATATATATATGTATATATATGGACACTAGGGTCACTGTTGTCCCTTAAACCAACAGACAGACATGCAGGACACAGGGTAAAAGCACCAAGAAGATGTTTAATTTCCTTCTTTCTTGTAATGTGCCCTCCAAGCACCACAGCCACAATAACACAAGCAAATAATACAATACAATTCTCTCTTTTTTTTCTCCTTAAAACCTCCCAGCAAGCTTCATCCACCTCCACCCGACTCTGGCTCACCTGCAGGTTATTTTGCAGTCCTTTATATAGTTCTTGACTCTGAAGTGCTTCTGCTCTTCTGTCCATGTGACCTGCCAGCACTTCTGGGTCAGACGGAGAATTCAACAGCTAGGTGAGAACTTAGTCTCCCATGATCTTCCTGCAGCTTCCCCTGTCATTACCCATGGTACCTAGCAGGGCTATGTTAAAGAAGTCCATGTCCCATAGAGTCCTGTGGGAATCCGGGGCACTGCTACAGTCCAGGGAAGCTGCCGTCTAGCATCTTGAGGTAGGCAGTGTCCTAGAAAAGCTGCCTTTCCCCATCCTTCCATCTCATGGGCGTTCCGGCCAGGTTGAGCTCCTGGCCGTCTCTTACAATATATTTGTATATATATATATATATATATATTGCATGTTCTCCCCGTATCAGCATCGGTTTTCTCCCACAGTCCAAAGATATGCAGGTTAGGTGCATTGGCGATTCTAAATCGTTCCCTAGTTTATGCTTGGTGTATGTGTGTGTGCCCTGGGTTTGTTTCCTGCCTTGCGTCCTGTGTTGGCTGGGATTGGCTCCAGCAGACCCCCGTGACCCTGTAGTTAGGATATAGCTGGATGGATATGGTATATGTGTTGAACATGATGGCAAACAGGTTGAGACATTCCTGCAAATCATCTTGCACATGTGAAGTATGTTTTGTGAATAAATTGTTTCTGCCATTCAAATGTTAACATAATTTTGAGTCACCCTGTATCTATACTAATAAAAGGCAAAGCCCTCACTGACTCACTCACTCACTCACTGACTCACTCACTTATCACTAATTCTCCAACTTCCCGTGTAGGTAGAAGGCTGAAATTTGGCAGGCTTATTCCTTATAGCTTACTTACAAAAGTTAAGCAGGTTTCATTTCGAAATTATACGCGTAATGGTCATAACGGTCAACAACGTCCGCCATGTTGAACTTTCTTATTTATGGCCCCATCTTCATGAAACTTGGTAGGTCGCTTCCCTGCACTAACCGAAACCAATGTACGTACTTATTTCGATGGTATGATGCCACTGTCGGCCACCATATTGAACTTTCCAACATCACTAATTTTCCAACTTCCCGTGTAGGTTGAAGGCTGACCCCATCTTCACGAAATTTGGTAGTTGGCTTCCCTGCGCTAAACAAAACCGATGTACATACTTATTTCGGTGGTATTACGCCACTGTCGGCCGCCATATTGAACTTTCCAACGTCACTAATACTCCAACTTCCCGTGTCAGCAGAAGGCTGAAATTTGGCAGGCTCATTCCTTACAGCTTACTTACAAAAGTTAACCAGGTTTCATTTTGAAATTCTACGCGTAACGGTCATAACAGTTAACAACGTCCGCCATGTTGAACTTTCTTATTCATGGCCCCATCTTTACGAAATTTGGTAGGCGGCTTCCTTGCGCTAACCGAAACCAATGTACGCACTTATTTCGGTGGTAAGACGCCACTGTCAGCCGCCATATTGAACTTTCCAATGTCACTAATTCTCCAACTTCCCGTGTAGGTACTGTAGAAGGCTAAAATTTGGCAGGCTCATTCCTTACAGCTTACTTACAAAAGTTAAGCAGATTTCATTTTGAAATTCTACACGTAACAGTCATAACGGTTGACAACATTCGCCATGTTGAACTTTCTTATTTATGGCCCCATCTTCACGAAATTTGGTAGGTGGCTTCCCTGCGCTAACCAAAACTGATGTACGTACTTATTTCAGTGGTATGATGCCACTGTCGGCCACCATATTGAAGTTTCCAATGTCACTAATTCTCCAACTTCCCGTGTAGGTAGAAGGCTGAAATTTAGTACTTATTTCGATGGTATGATGCCACTGTCGGCCGCCATATTGAACTTTTTAACGGTCTTTGTTACTTATGGGCTCATCTTCAAGAAATTTGGTACGCGGGTTCCCAACGCTAACTGAATCCTACTTACGTACATATATACGTCCATAGCCTGCAGCTCGGTCACCGTGTGAAGCGGCGTTGGGTCCCCCATCCCAACGCCTCTCACGTTGTTGGCTGCCTGCCTATATAAGGATGTCTGTAGTTTCAGTCTCTACATTCCCTTCCTTGCTTCGCCACGGGATTCACTTCTCCCTGCTGATAACTACAGTCTTTTTATTTAAACCACGGCTTCTCTGCTGTTTTATTGTTCATTTATTACGCTTATAGTTATTGTGTAGGTATTTTAGACTTACTTTACATTGCTCAGGTACCCATTTCCTTTATCATTGCAACCGTACCCCCATTAACATGCCTATCGAGGTGATCACCATCGATCTTAGAACTGTCACTTACCGAGTGGTTTCCATGCCTGGAGACGGCATCTACCTTTTCCATTCTCTTTGTTACATATTGCACGGCCATATCAGGCTCACTCTTGATATCCAGAGGAACATTGTGTCTTATGTATTAAATGACTGGGACAGGTTCAAGGTGTGGACTGATGACGGTACAGGAGATAATTATTCTACACAGGAGCACTAGAAGAGTGAAAAGCTTAAGCCCTTCACCTATGCATCTGCTTGTGAGTTGATGGCTGCCGGTGAATTGATCGGTTGTCGCTTTCAAGAGTACCGAAATGGCGAAATATTTTACACCTTTTGACAACCGCCAATGCCTCTTAAACATCTTAGATTGACAGGTGACGATTTCAGTAGTGGACACTTTGATGTTTATGAATGTTTAAACTCTCAAAAGCTGGATGTAAAGTTATCCTTGAAACAGGTTGTATACTTACAATGCTTGACAGATGCCGAATGTCTCTTCAGCACAAGTCCTACAAACTCTGTCGTAATTGAAACAAACCATGAAACTCAAACCGATTATGACAGCAGATTTGAGATTTGAAACAAGATTACTGTTCACATGGCCAACTGTACGTTGCAGGCTCAAGAGTAAGCTCAGCGCACAGCTTGGTCATATTACAACTGGAGGGCCGAACTCACAATGTGGTATACAAAGAGATCCTTAACAAATAATTATTGGTATATTTTCCCTCAATTTAAAAAGGTTTAATTTTCTTCTTAATAAAAATTTTAAGCCAGTACTTCATCGCTGCAAAGCGCGGGTATTTTGCTAGTATATATATATTATTGCAATGTAATGATAATTAAGGTAAGCAAATTAAGAGTGTGTGTTCATATGCAGCAGAAATACTGGAACTCTATAGAAAATCACAATTTAATAAACTTTTTCTTATTAAGATATGTTATTAAGGCATTACAGATTGATTAATCATGTAGGTGGAGGGAATTTGCTGGGACAATTCTGACACCAAGATAACAGAGGGCAGAAGAATGTTCTAACAAGACTGATGTAGAGAGAGGGACTTTCTATGATTCTCAGATATGTCTGTACTCCAGTATTGTTAAATAGTGACCATCAAAGGGCAGTAGAAGCTTTGAATGTTGTCATAGCTTAGAGGTTATGATTATGAGAAAGGATGGCCCTGGCAGGACACAGGAGGCAGACATCACTCCTCTAGGCCACTGGGATATAGGAACGGGACACATATGTTGTCCTTCTAAGAAAACAGATGCTTCATGAGCTGCTTCATGAGCTGCTTCTGTCACTTTAAGGCAGATCGGAGTTTATTAATAGAGTAGCCTTAGAATCTACTACAGAGTGCATTAGCTTTACATTCCACTACAGTGCATTGTGGCTTTTGGTTCCTAAAACAGAACCACTCCTGACCCCAGATGTAATCACATTATAAGGTTTCAAGGCAGCTCTTGTTAATGATAGATAAGGAAAGGCCCGAGTTATAATGAAAGAATATAATATTTGAGTGGCATTTGGTCCAGACCTGAGGGGTGCAGGCTCCTCAGGTGGCCAAGACATGTTCAAGGAGGCAGAACTATCTGGAGAAGTCAACATTAATGCAGCTTGGCAAGCAATGTTCAGTGGGGCAGGGTGAAGACACAGCACTTAAAGTGCAATTTATTCACATCTCCTGGCTACTAGAGGCATAGCCTACCAGTGAGTCTCTGGCATTGGGTCTGCTCATAGAGCTGGGGAAGAGTGGCATACAAGGTTTCTCTGACCTCAGAAGGATGGAGTGAGGTACTGCCAGATGTATGTATGAATAGGCAAAGGATCAAAGCAACTGGGAGAACATGGAGCTGTAGAACAGCAGCTGCTGAAGAAGCCAAAAGTACTTTTTAGGGCTACTCATAGGTAGTTGGTGTAAATTCTAATTCTATTCCTCTGTCTCTTGTATCCCCCCCAGATTGTTACAATATGAAAAGGCATTATAGCACGTAACAAAGATATACAGTACTTTGAACTTACTTGCCAGAGCTCAGAGTACTGAAAACATTAAGCAATTCAAAATATGTTTGTCAGTCCAGCAAAGATTATTTACTCCTTAAACAAAGTGCACAATAGTTTACAAGAAGTAGATATAAATCACTCAGCTCATATCATGACATGGAAAGCCATTTTAAAAAGGTGGATTTTTCAAGCAGTGTACTTGAAAAATACAGTTCACAGTCATAAAGATTTTGAACTAAACTTGTTCGAATGCACTCACCTAGAGAGAATTCCAGACATTTTGTTCTTAAATTGAGACAGTGATGATGTGACATACTATTTTAATGTTCAAAGGAATTACGGATCAGTTCTTAAAAAGGTTTTTTTCTTTAAGATTAATGAGTTTCTTCCGCAGAAGAAGCAGCCTCAGACTGAACAATCCAAACAAGAGTGTGGAGTGGACCTTGGATTCCTGAATGACAATATTGTGAATCTAAATTTATTTCATATTATTTTACTAAAAAAAAGGGGAATCTGTGTCACCATTCTTTCTAGCAAAACTGTGTCTGTTCAAGAAATAGCCGAGTGAACAAAATGCCTGGCAGTCCAGAGTCCAGGACTCTTATGTTGATGATGATATTAGTGGCAGAATGTGGATATATGTGGTGCCAATTACATTGTAGCTCTTGTTAATGAGAGATAAGGAAAGGCCCAAGTTATAATGAATGAACATAATATTTGAGTGGCATTTAGTCCAGGGGGGTAAACGTTAACATTATTCAAAGTTATTGTCTATTTTTACCTGCATTTTTATTACTCTTTAATTTTATATTGTTCTTGTATCAGTATGCTGCTGCTGGAGTATGTGAATTTCCCCTTGGGATGAATAAAGTATCTATCTATCTATCTATCTATCTATCTATCTATCTATTGCTAATACAGACATTTAGCCACACTTTCAGGACTTCTAACAGACTGAGAATGATATCCAAATGTTTCTAAAGCCTAATGAAGGCAGGATTCACAAAAAGAATGAACTACATAAAGCAAAAACCTGCACATATATGAGTGTATTCACTATTTACAGGCAGTGCTGCTGTATTAAAGGTAAGTGGAGCACAGCCTCACCAGATGTTGTGCAGAACAAGCTTCCCCCCGTAATTTAACTTATTATTACAATGATTATTACAACTCTAACTTTTCTCTTTTTAACTATTTTTCAATTTTCTACCATTTTCTTAATGTAATTACTTATTTAGAAACATATTACTGCATGTACAAAGAGAAACTGTCTTCTTACTGGGCACTGTAGATGATATACTCCCTATACTATATATTCCCTCTACTGTAGGGCGAGTGTGTATGTGCAATCTGAATTTTCCAGCTTAACAAAGAGGATTGAAGGCCACTGACATGCATGAAAATGAAGACTGGCTGTTTTGTGCTTTATCCCCCACATTTACACTTTTGGGTCAATCTATTCCCAGGTGAAGCCATGTGTCACACACCACAGAAGAGGTAGAAAAGACCCGTTGTCATGTCTTCTTGTAAAGGAAGCCACATTAATCTGAAAAATAAAAAAGAAAGGGGATCAATATCAGGGATGCATTATTCACAAGACATTATGCATCTTAATTTTCATGCACCTCTGAGGACTGCCCTAAATTTGAAAAATCTACCAAGGATGCCTATGTCCTGTCATTCTCCTGGCTTTGAGTTGCACCAATGAAATTATTAAACAGTTCTTTTACAAGCACATGTTATCTTGTATTTGCAGAGACAGTTTGGTGGCTTTAACAAATGAATAAGACTGAACTACATAAAGCAAAAACCTTCATATATATGAGTGTTTTTAGGTTTCTCCAGTACGTTCAACATCATCCAACCATCCCTGTTAAGGGCCAAACTCAGAGATATGTAAGGGGATGAGCCTATGGTGTCCTGGATAATGAACCATCTGTTGGGCAGACCACAGTTTATGACATTGAAGGACTTGCCTGATTCCTTTGTGATGTGAAAGGTTCATGAACTTGCATGTCACATTAATCACTAACAAAAGAAGAACAGACATTATTAGTTATTAACATTATTAGCTTTCTAACACTCCGACAGTAGAAGTGACTTCAAGCATCTCCTTTTTCTAACTTAGTGAAAGAATTCTGAAAAGGTATGGAGAGGTTAAAAGACAAGAGGTTAAAAGACACTAGAAAAGATAAAAAAGTAACCTTTACATTTTCCCATAATGTGCCATTTTATTGCAGTCACATATTTTTTGTGATTTCATCTTAGAAATATCAATATGCAGTACAACAATTAAAGGTTGAACATCTGAAAGTAAAAGTTCTCTAAAAGTGCTGCCATTACCTTTATAAATATTCTTTGCTTGCTCAATTGTGCACAAGCCAGGGATTTACAGTCATCCTCCTCCTTACATTCTTTTTCTTTATTTTGTGACTTTTCAGTTATTTTGTCAGCTCTCCTTGTTTGAAACCTGGTAGTCAGGAAGCCAGTAGATAGAAGTGAGGATTACTTAGATTTGTGTGGGTGGGCATTTTCTAGGCTAGCTAATGGAGGTCATATAGTGTGTTTATATTTTGGAAACTTTACACTCACTTGTTACATTTGGAGACTTCACAACAGGTGGCTGTTTACTTCTTACTAGAAGGCAGGCCTGCAGAATGGTGACACTGTAAGTTTTTATAATTTTTTAAATGTAAGACTTTGTCTTTAGAGATATGTTTTACATATTTTTATCATGTAGTTTAACGTCCTGGGTATGACATTAAACTGCATCCGGCCCTGCAAGTGGCCCACCAACTTGTAGGGAAATCATGGGGGTTGGTGGCAGGATTGGCACTTCAGCCATCGTAAAAAAACTTCACAAAGCACTGAGACAACAGAAAGGACTCCTTTTTGGTCTCCGCAGGAGTAGTTGTGCTGCAGCCGCCCATAAGAAGGCTGCTCGTATAATGAAGGGGATGGGGGAAAGCCCTTGGGAGCCCCATCCCCGGAAGAGTCGAAACTGTTGGAGAGCCAATGGGGTCAGGTCTGTTGGGGACTGGAAATGGTGTGGTGCTGAGGCATCGCCCGCTGCACGGCAGCATTTGTGTCCCAAATTGAAGAGCCCCATATGGTTGGGCGCATGGAATGTCTTGTCTCTCCAGCAAGATGATTATCTTCCTCTGCTGTTGGGGGAGCTGCGTAAACTCTGCATTTCAGTGGCGGCACTCTCTGAGGTGCGCAGACCGGGGACTGGCCAGATATCTGTAGGTGGATACACATTTTATTGGTCTGATGGTTGTCATACACGGGGAGTAGCTGTCGCTGTAGCAGATTGGCTTCTTCTGATGGTGTTCGATGTCACTCCTTTCAACAAGCATATTATGAGACTCAGATTACGGCACTCCCTGGGCGCCTTTTCTGTTGTATGCTCCAACAGCTGTGAGTGATGTCTCGGCGAGTGAGACACTTTATTCGCAGCTTCGCTCAGTGGTTGATGGGTGCCCATGAGGTGACACTTCTCCGGACATGGGTGACTTCAATGCAGCCTCTGGCACTGACAGGGCTGGCTATGAGGGTTGTCTCGGTCCCGATGGGTCTGGTGACTGTGGTGAAAGTAGCTCCATGTTCGAAAAGGTCAGGGATTGTGAATCGCTGGATCCTGGTCCAGCGCCCAGAACTGCATCATTGGACTTAGTACTCCAATACTGGTGGTGCGGTGAAGGAGATCGATCACATCCTTGTGGGCAGATGCTGGATGCAACTTTGCAAAACTGCAGGGTCTACAGAAGTGCCCAGTTTGTGAATTTTGACCACAGACTTGTTGTTGCTACTCTTAGGATCCAGCTTAGGCCCAGTAGGTTACCACCTACTAGGAAAATGAGCCTGGACTTGGCCAGACTCCAAGACCAGGCTGTTTCTAATGAGTTTGTGTGAGGAACTTGCAGATTTGGGTACGAATGCTGATCCTAATGTGATGTGGGAGACCTTCCGTGACAAGACCCTGAAGGTTGCTGAGGGTTGTGTTGATGTTACCGGTGTTCCCAGAAGGAGGTGTTAAATCTCGCAGGGCACCCTGGATAATATCGAGATGAGTCGCAGCGCACGGCTCAATGGCAGCTTTGGTATGTACTGGGAACTGAGAAGGATGGCTGTAAGTAAGGGCTCTGAGGGCAGATAAAGAGGCGTTTGTTAGAGGAATCTGATAGCAAGTGACACACCATCTGTGGTCTAGTGATCCACATCCTACTTACAGAGGAATTGAATCATTACACAAATCTGAATCTGTTCCTTGGAGAGTCGCAGTCAGGGCAGCTAATTGGTCCTTACGAATGACACTGCAGTTGTGACCCAGTGGGCTGACTACTCTGAGCAGTTATTCAAAGCTGATCCTTCGGCTAAGACATTGGATATCTCTGGGTTCATGGTTTTTGAGGCTTATCCTCCAATTAGCTGTGAACCACCCAATCTCACTGAGATTGCACAGGTTGTGAACCAGCGAGGGAGGGAAAGGCTGCAGGGATCTGTGGTATCCAGGGTGAACTTCTCCAGGCTGGTGGTAAGGCTGTCGTCCTGGCATTGTAAGCAATCTTTGCTTCCATTTGGGAGACTGGCATCATCCCAACTTATTGGAAAACGGGACATGTCGTCCCTATCTGGAAAGGGACTGGATTGCAGCAACTACAGGGGGATAACACTGCTCTCGGTGCCGGGTAAGGTCCTTGCTAGGGTCGTCCTTAATAGGATCCGTGATCACTTGCTCACCTACCAGCGTCCTGGATAAAAACCAAGATCCAGGTCTTTAATGATCTCTTGTACACAGCCATCAGTAGTGTGTCTGTCTGCGGAGAGAGTGTTGACCTTGTCGAGAGGTTTACTTACCTTGGCAGTAAAAGTCATGTCTCTGGCGACTCTTCCTATGAAGTCAGCAGACGGATGGGGGAGTCATGAGGTCACTGGAAAGGGGTGTGTGGTGCTCCCGATATCTATGCCAAAGGACGATGGTCTGTCTTTAGAGACCTGGTGCTTCCTGTCTTGCTACATGGTTGTTAGACATGGACGCTATCCAGTGAACTGAGATGAAGACTGGACTCCTTTGGTACTGTGTCTCTCTGGAAAATCCTTGGGTACTGTTAGTGTGACTTTGTGTCGAATGAGCGGTAGCTCATGGAGTCCCGAATGAGGCAAATTATCTACATTGTGAGGGAGCATCAGTTACGGCACTATGGCCATGTGGCATGTTTCCCCGAGGGTGATCCAGCTTGTAAGATCCTCATTGTTGGGGACCCGAGTGGCTGGACCAGGCCAAGGGGTCGCTCACGTAACACCTGGCTGCGGCAGATAGAGGGTCATTTCTGGAGGGTGTATTCATTTGCATAACATAACAGGAACCAAAGCATAGAGAGAAGTGTGCGCATTGCAACAAGTACACACGTCGTAAATGTAGGAAGGACGGTCCTTGCGTATGTGTGAACTGTGAGCATATGAATTTGATGATTGCATATAGTGCTGAACTGACCTCACTGTACTATTCTTTCCTCTGCATGTCCTGGAGTACAAAAGAAACAGCATACAGCAACATGTGGGGACTGGCAAGATTGAGGAAAAAAAAAACACACGGTCACTGATTACAACTGCAAGATGTTATGCAAATGAATATGACTAATGTGAATAATGTTGCATCCGTGCCACAATGTTTTCAAAAATGTACTATACAGGTCATAAAATGAATAATTCCAAATATCATATATACCTATGTCTCTATTTTTTTTTTTTGACATCATAGACCATAAGGCGCATACTAATTCAGCGTGAGCAGGAACACTCAATAAAACTGAATAAAAAAAATCAAGTGACAGTGAGATACGAAGAAGGCAGATTAAGCCGGCGTTTGTGCGTCAGCTTTATCCCTCCAGATCAGAGAATGTCCAGTTCCATTGCCTCAAAACACCACTCACATCTACAGTTATTCCCAGTTTCAAATAAAACTAACAGCGTCAGATCCTAGGGTGGTATGTATTGTGATCGTGACTGAGAGAATAAAAGTGAAAAAAAAGGTAACTTTTACAAGTCCTTTAAATGTACACCATCTGTTACAGTTGCAAACCAAGTATATGTGTGTACTGTATAATATTAACAATAAGAGCAGCTCACTACTGAAAACGGCAAATTTAGGAGGCAGACGGGATCGAACAGGGGACTCTTGATTACAAGTCAGTAAATCTGGGCAAACTTTGTGCACATTCTAAGGCGGTGGGGGAATGGAATAGTAGGCTGCTTGCCTTTATCGGCACAATTAAAGGACAAAAGACGCTGGCAGAGAGGTGCGAACGGATTTAAGGTGGGCCGGATCTACGAGTTTTTTCGTAGGCACTGGTAATTCTAGTGTTAAAAGTTTTTCTCACAATAATCCTTGAACACCTTGTGCATCTGTAACAAAAATAAAAAGCAGTCAGAAGAGCATCATTGACTTGTACATAGAAACAAGAAATGCGTGGAAATCGAAATAACCTTTTGATAAAGGGTAGCAGGAGCAGCTCAAAGAATTGGGGGCCTGCATACACAGCCGAAAATTCCGCTAATTAGTAGGAAAATATTTTCAAATTTGTTTGGTTCAAGTTCTTCAATGACATTTTAGAAAAACAGGCTACTCTTGTTTGAAGAGAGACGTCTGGAATATTGTTGTTTTTGGAGAATTTGAATACATTGAAAGTAAATGTGCCATCTTCAAACAAAGAAGGGAAAGAGTAATGAAGAGGGGATCGTCTAAATATATTAATTGGAAAGGAGACTTGCACTGTCCATTTTTAACATAAAATCGTAACTATTGTGTTACAGCCAATATTTTTTCCTTGGCTTTTATTTATTTTCTGTTTTATTGTAAATTTGTTTAATTTTTAACTATATTTTTCATCGTTCTTCCATTAGATTTATATGAAATTTGTTAATGATATATTGTCTCTTTAAATGCCGTTACATGTACATTGTAGGTGAAATTCCAAGAGATGAATTAACCCTGACGTCACTGCTGCTGGGTCCTCCTTAAGGCTTTATAAAAAGACAACCCAATAAAATATTTAAAACAATTTCAGTTAAAGGATTATTTAAATCTCTCAAATTATTTGTTTGATGTTGCAAGAATTAAGATATGAAGAAGAGTTCAAAGCTATTCATAGAGCCATATTCTGCTTTTTAAAATCCATATGGCTATTAGAGTATCTTTAAAGGGAGAAATAAATTATGTGTAATTAGTCCCATTGACGGAGAGGAATAACCCAGTGGTAGTGTGTTGAGTTTGTGGAATTCCTGGTAAGTATTGTTTTCTTCTGATATTTATTTTTTTTAAATAAACTCTCGATTTATACAGATGCTCTGTAAGACTTACATCTACAAGCCAGAGTTTCATTATTTCTCTGTCTCATTTTTGTAAAGATTGCAACTTTTGTCATGTGTTTGAAATTTAAAAGCCAGCTCTACATTTATAGGCCTGTCTAGGCCGAAGACTGCAGGTATTAGTTTGGGGTACTGGCTGGCTTGGATGAGCCTCTTCTGGGATGCCTACTGAAGGTGCTGGGCTTCTTTATGGTCATTTTGGAGGCCTGAAACTCAACTTCATAATGTCTGAAACTTCATATCATAACAGTAACACAGGGATAATAAAATCAGGGAGGTGACTTCACTGTGGATATTTATGTGTATATATCAAAAGATGCTATAAGTATAAATGTTATTGAACCTTTTTAGTGCATATTTCATATAAAAAATTTATTGAATCAAACTGAATTTAAAATTGGAATTAAGGCATAGTGTCATTAAGATAAATAAAAGTTGAAAAGATTACGTGATAATCTTTTATCATGTACAAAAGCAACACTCTCAGGGTCATCTGAAAATTTAACTACTCAGCATTTTTAAACATCTGCATGGCTTATATCTTCACTTCCAACTTAATGAGGAAACTCAGAGAAAAATGTAAATACAGCCATAGTATGCCACAGTTAGCAAGTTACAGATATGCTAACTATTAAAAATGTTACTGCCGACTTTCATATATTGCATGATGAGGCAGGTTCTGCCATGTTGATATGTGCCAGTGCTGCGTGGTAGGAGGAAACTCTCCCAACAATTCTCCAATAGTCCGGACTGTAGTTGAACAAGCTGTGCTGCCCACTTCCCACCTGAAAGTGAAAGTATGGAGAAAACATTGCATAGAATAGAGTGCATTCATGTAAGCCAACAAACTGATACACAATGCCTTTACAAAAAGTAACTAAAACCTGCTTCCCCCACCTTCAACACTTGCCTCCTAGAATCAGACACTGAACAACTAAGCAAAGGCAAATTAAATAAACTGTTTATGCCCTTAAAAACAGATAGCACTTCATTATATCACTCAACTTGTTTAAAAACTTGTATTAAAAGTTAAAACCTTGAATTGTATTACAACAAACTTTAACAAAGATTATTTGTTGTCTGCAGACTTGAAAACCTCAAAGGACTTATCGGAATTGGAATTCAGCTAAAGAAGTTCTAATTTAGAATTTTGCCATCTAGGCCACCAGCTTCTCTTCACCCAACGATTGTGGTTCATATAGGTATGGGTATTCACCATCATGTGAGTTTCTGTTTGTTGGAACAGAGACACATTAATACCTGGAATGAACTTAAGAGGGCCAAGTAGCCCTAAGTAATTGAGCATTTGTGAATGATATACAGAAGCCAACATGTGGACAAGCCACCACAAAGGAAAGAGCAGTATCTTGGCATCTATTTGGGCAAGTCTAAGAGTAGCAGATAGGTCATCACTATCAAAAGTCCCCTGACTGTACATCTTTTGGTGGAGTATCATTATTTTATTCCAGGTCAAAGGAGTACACAGTATGGCCTTAATTTACAAAGGTATAGATGGCAAGATGTAGAGTCTATCTGCTTGCCCAGGCCATATAGAAATAGGGGGAAAAATACTAGTAGCCAAAGCTAGTACCCAAATGAGGGGCACTCCCTTTCTGGCATTGTCTATGTCTACCTTCTCCCTTTCTGTCTTACTTTGTTGGATAATGACAACTTTGACTGAATGGTAATGGAGAATAGGTCATCATAAGGGGCCCTCCTGGAGAAGTGTGAACAGAAACTCAAATATGAATTTCCATTTAGGGAGAATGAAGAAGGCAATCCTTGAAAAGGACCCAATGTTTGGGAAAGTCACCACCAAGGTGCAACTCAGTTTCAAATAATGTAGGCTAGAGAAAGATAACCTGCTCTTCACCCACCAGAACTATCTATCTTTGCTTCCCTCTGGACTGTTCCTTACTTTCACCAGCCTTATTTTGCTTTCACTGTTCATTGAAGATTGATCAGCAGATGCAGACCTCTCCTTCACACTGTATCACTCACTCACTTAATCACTCTCTCTTGTTCACTGCTCTACAAGACCCTACAGGGTCCACTCCATCCTAGTCCGGTTCTGGCCTTGCTCTCTTTTTCTCTTTTTTGATTCTCATGCTTCATCTACTTAGCCTTTCCCTGTTTTTTTAAATCACCTCAGCTGATGCCATGTACTCACTCCACCCTAAAAGGCAATTATCTAGTAAGGTGAGTGCACATGCCTGCTGGCGTAGAGTAACCTGCAGGCTAAGTAAAAATGATACAATGATGCAATAATTTATTAAGATGTAGCAAACAGTCCAAAAATGGCAAAAGGAATGTGGCTAAAATCCACAATTCAATAGTCAGAATCCACAAGACAGAAGAAAATAAATCCAATAAACCAGAAAATCCAATTCTCATAGTAAATGCATTCAAAAGAACTTCAGTGAATCTTCAGAAGATAAGAGATGAGAGCAGTCCTCCGGCAAGGATATCAAGGCGGCCCTGCCCCCTGGGGTTCCACCCAGGAAGTACTAGCTACATAAGAGAACACACAATTACATAGATAATATAAATAAAAAATTAAAGGGGCAGTACATAATAAACGAATAAAAAAAAACTAAAAGAAATAACAAAGAATTGTAAATTATGATTGAAAGTTAACAAAAACAACAGAAATACAGAAAATAAATACAAACCAAGGAAACCCCTAGTTGTAATATAACAGGAAGACACTAAAAGGACAAAGCTGTGACTGAAGTTCCATACCTGTTAACATTTTGTACAGCATTAACTCAATCAGGCACCATGCTACTGGCTGTCACAAAAAGGGCCAAGCAAAACTGTGCTGGAAGGTCATCAGGCAGGTTGCTCAAGTTGACATTCTCAGTGATTTTCAGTCATGTAAATTAACATGGTCCACCAATGAGGTCAGCAAGTCTGGCATATCCTACAACTTGAAGATGTGTAATTTGTGATAACGGCTTAAGAGAAGGCTTCCTCATCTATATATATTTAATATTAAAAAGTTAAATTATTTTGCTTAATGCTGGACATCCCTGTGAAGGTGTCTACTTAATAATTACCTAATTGTGTGTTTTGAAGTTCTGCACATTTATGTTCCTACAACAAACACATTCATGTCTTCAAGTTTCTCTTTTTTCAATGTTAGCTCATGTACAAACTCCATATCTCCAGTATAAAACAATACTACATGTACAGATTGTACAGACTTTCTTCTTTCAGTGTATTGAACTTTTTCTCGGTTACATGTGGATGAGTTATCATACAAGTTATGTAGCTGACAATCAATGTAAAGAATGTTTTCTTAGTCTACTTTAATGCAAAAATGATCCATTCATTCATCTATTTTCTAAGCCACTTAATCCAAATCAGGTTTATGAGGTGCAAAAATGATGGAAGAATTATTGATTTTTTTTTTTTTGCAAAAATGCATATTCAGTGCTTCCAGGTAGAGGTTAATCATGTAGTAACGATTTGTTGAGTGAGTCCTTTCTTCTTTTCAATTTCAGATTTTATGCATTTACTGTGGGGTAAGTGGGAACATAGACAGACAATTGCACAAGAAGACTGATTGGAGAACAATTAGTTTAAGTACTTCTAAGAATAATTCAAGATTTAATCTGACTATGGTAGGGGTGAAAGGAAAGAGAAAAGCAAATGAAATTAGGCTATTTGAATGAACTATTTGGATATCTAGTAGTACAATTAAGAGAATAAATGTTCCTGGAAATGCTGATAAATTGAAACTGCAATGTGTACTCTATATAAATATATTTTATTTCCTTTTTTAATATACTGTGTACTATGCTAACAATTCAATATCACAAGTAACTTAAACCAACTAATCTCAATACATAAAAATTGTACCTCATCAGTGGCAGAACCCTCAAAATTGTGGGAAACAGTCACTTCATAGCTGAATTACTTCATAAGGTTGAAAGCATTATTAGAGCATTCAATTTACACTAACCCATTTTGTTACAGTGAAAGAAAACACTTGAATTACTTCATTGAAAAAGTTCTGATAATTTATAACTTTTCTGTGACCATCAAAAAAGCTGATGTAAAGATAAATGTGGTAATTCATTAATATATACAGTAAATGTACCTCCTGGGAAGATGTGTTTAAGATGACCCAGACATAATCAAATCAACAAAGCGACACCTTTTTATCTCCCTTGTGTACTGTTAAGCAGCATTTGGAATGTCCGGCAGCTAAGTGAGGTTCGCTTCACTGGATAACCTTTAGTAGGAATATACAAGGTTGAATATTTGAGACCATCAGATAACTGATGGTGGTGTCTACCTGGCAGGAATAAAAATGTGCTTACATACAGCCAATTACTTCTCTAATCTCTCCACAAAGAAAAGTGATTTTTATGCAAAGACTTGAAGCCCACATACATCTTTGTAAGTGCATACACAGCCAGAGGCATGTGAGGAGTTAGAGGAAATAAAATCTTAGTTTTTCTTTTACTAGAAATTCAAGCAAGAGCATAGCTCCGTGTGCCCATTTACTCCTGCTACACTACACTTGTAGGTTTATTTTAAAGCAAATCAATCTGTCTAATATAGATATTTGTTTTATATTACTATTAGAGAAAGCTAACTGTAAAACACACAAAAAAGTAATGCTTTGAAAAATATTTTATAGAACATATTTTTTACTGTTATGACTGGTATTAAACTCTGGTAGAGAATGTGACAGACATTGTAGGATAGACTGGCATTATCCATTTTGCCAGGCTGCAGCCCAAGTTCTGGCTTAGCGAGCTCATGTCAGCCACTCTTATTGCCAGCTAAAATGCTTCGGTTTGCCTGTCTGGGCCTCCTTTTGGAATGCAGCATCTACAGCCTTATCTGATGAGGTGATTGATACCAGGGGCCTCATGTATAACACCGTGCGTAGAACTCGCACTATAACATGGCGTAAGCACAAAAGCCGAAATGTGCTTACGCACAGAAAAATCCAGATGCAGGAATCTGTGCGTACTCCAACTTCCACGTTCTTTCGTTACATAAATCCCGATCAGCGTGAAAACTAACGCTCGTGCACGCATTTTGTAACGCCCAAATCCTCCCAGAATTACGCCTATTTGAATATGCAAATCAATATAAATCGCCCTTAAGCGCAGCCTTCTGTGAAAAGACAATGGGAAAAGCATGGGGAAAATATAAGAATTTCAGCGAATACCAAGTGGAGGCAAAGGAAAAACATACTATTTGTTCAAATAAACCGTGGTATAATCAATAAAAGGAAGTTGATCGAGTAACATAGCATGTTGGAGAAACTTGAAAGCTCACATTCACAAATCACACAGTGCCGGAAATAAAAAAGAAGTCACATATCAAAGTTGCCGTGAAAAGCCGAGTTGTAAGCCCACTGTCTGAGTGTCATATGAAAGCTTATTAGGGTATAGAGAAAAAAGGCACACGGTGGGGAAAAAGCACGAAATGTCAACTTTAATCTCGAATTTTCCACTTTAATCACGTAGTTTATTTTGTCATTTAGTAGAACATTATAAACTTCATCTTAAAATCGTTTAATTAACCAGTTTCTCAAAATTACATCGTAATTAAAGTAGCACGTTAAATGCTTTGTTTTGTATTTGATCTTCTATGTGCTCTGTGTGTGTGAATCACTACTTGCTTCTTAAACTGGCTCTCTTCCTCCAACTGGACACAGAGTCCATTACATTTGTGATATTACAGCTCTCTGAATAACTAAAATACTGAGATGTATACGTGATGTCATTTTCATGATGATAGGAGCTAAAGCACATTATTAAACATGTGTTTCATGAGCCTCGTGCTCATGACAAGCATTATCTTTTGTGAAATTTGTGCTGCGTTTTTAGCTGTGTTGTTATTTTCTCTTTCTGTTTTATATTCAATATATATTGGTGGCGCCCAAGAGTCCTTGCTTTTCTTTCCCCAAGTAACCGATCGCCACACAATCAGCTCTGTAATAGGCGTTAAGCCATCTGTAAGCTTAGCGCGATTCTTCAAAAGCGTTTAAAGAACATTGAAATATCTTAGTAGTACATGTTTAATTATTCTATCCTTAAAGACACTCCCAGTGAAGAATATAGATTATTTAAATGAAGTTAAAGTTTTATGTGTATAATTTAACAAACATATTTTGCTGCATTTCACCTTAAAAATGATATCATCATCATATGTAAATCTGGCGCTTTATAAAGTGGCTCAGGTTGTGAGATATTATAACTGTAGTGCAAGTTTACAGTGTGGTGATTGTACTTATAAGTACAAACCGTTCTACAAGGAGCAATTGATTGAGTGCATTTAAAGTTCTTGGGATTAAACTGTTTCTGAACCGCGAGGTCCGTACAGGAAAGGCTTTAAAACATTTTGCAGTGGCTGAGGTAGCGTGTCCTTAAAGCTGTATACCGATAATTCTCTTTCCGATCAGCTGCTGCTGTGATTCACACTCAGATACAGTGATATAAATACTCCGAGTTGTGCAGTGAGAGTAATAAGGAAAAAGATGATCCGCTGTGGCAACTCCTAACAAGAGGAGCTGAAAGAAGAAGAAGTGAGAGTAACAACGCTAAAGCAGTTATGGTATTTGGAATACTATGGCTGTTCCCTGGACCATTATATTGTTACGAGTTAATTACAATCAGATGCATTACACTAATAAACAACATGCGGTTAGTTTCTGTGTATTTATAAAGCCGCGTCATTAAAATAAGGAGTAATCACACAAGAACAGTACCATTGCTTTGACGCTGGGTGCCGCCAGTTTGCAAAACCGGCGGAGAACTTGCGTACGACAAGGCATGAGGTACCGTGGAAAAGTGCGTGGCTTTACGCCAAGTGTAGGTTTTATACATCGCGATTTGAATGTGGAAAAGTTCTTACGCAACATTTCTGTGTGTACGCACCGTTTATACATGAGGCCCTAGGTCATTTAACTGCTAGGGACGTCTCTCTTGAAGGGGCAAAGTGGACTTGAGTGTTGAAAAAAGAACAGTAAATCCAGGATGAATGACACTGATGAACAGGACTTTGCACCAGTGGTCAACCAAGAGGATGGGCTTATGTGCACCTAAAAAGCTAATGACAGGATCTCTGATCCGCCTTATAAAAATCTTTGTAACACCCAAACTGATTGCGTGCTTGTCACCAAGCTGCATCTCAACCTGGCTGTTGAATTTGGCTGCACATAGCCAGAACCCATAGTTGATAGACTACGGATACAACAGTGCTGAAATAGAATAGTGGCATACTTGTCTGTATTGGAGTTTGGACAAGGCTGTCATTAATCCAACCTTGCTGAGAAACAGCAAGCGCACTTGCTAAACACAGAGAGAAGAGAGAGAGAGAGAGAGCGATTGTACGTCATTTGCCTTTCTAACGATGGTCACTGACTGATCATCAGCTGATCTAGCAGGCATCTGAGGACATGCTTTGTAAAACCCTGGAAGAGAAACTGCAATACCACCTGCAACTAGAAGGTGAGACCAAAGGTGAAGGAGGAGATCTCCAAGCAAAGAAGTTCTGCTTCCAGAGGAAATGGAAGGAACAAAACATCTCTTTCCTCAAACCAAAAGTACAACTTACTTTGAGAATTATGAATTGTAATTTAATAGATAGGATAAAACCAGCTAATGTTTTATGGTATTGGTACCACTGTAAGGTAATATCATTCACCAGGTTAAGTTCTGGTTAATATGGGTTTCTCATCCTAAATTCAATAAGAAAGTTCAAAGCAGCTTCTCACACATGCATTCACACACACAAAGACAGAATCTGTTGTGGTGGAGGATTGATAGTCTAGACTAGCTATGAGCAAATGCCATAGCACAACAATGAGAAGCTTAATAGTTAGCAAAATCATCTTGAATACAGAATTTATAAGCTATATGCCTTTTTTATATAAAACAGAAAAAGATCTGTCTATGCCAAGAGATACAATTGAAAAGTTATGTGCCTTTATGTATGGGAGAGAAAACGTTCAACTAAGCTTTCATAATTTTATATTTTGTGTTGTTTGATGTTGTCATATGTCTAAACATTGTCACAAACTCCACTCTGAGTCATAACAAGGTTTGGGGCAGCCACCCGTATATTTTGGTATCCTGGCTGCGAAGTTGCAAAAATATAAACAGCACTGATGTGCACAAAACTGAGGGAATAGGGAAAAGGTGGAGGCTTTTAAAGGGGAAAACAGGAAGTGAGGTCAAAGGGGTCCGGCTCATAAGGGTATTCAACCATAGGCTTGAGCCTGGACGTTACATCATAGGGGCCGGGGCCGGCAAAGTCTTCTTCCATAGGCTCGGACCCGGAAGTGACATCAAGAGGGCCAGGTGGGATCTCTCATGAAAGGTCTACAGTCAAGGGAGAAAAAGAGTCAGTACACTCTGCCATATCCTGGTCTGATTCGGAATTGCCCTTACTCAAGCCCTTTAGCTGCCTCCCATGTGCACATGTGTGACAACATATATACTGTATATTTATCTATTTTCTGTTATCCTTATGTTATAAATAAATGGTATTGTTTACCACAACATAGAAAGTGAAAGTGTTAATGTAGACTTTCAGCAAGGCCTCTTCATATTTGTGGCATCCCGGGCCGGAGGGGAAACAGAAATCCTACACCCCATTACTTACATTAATTTGCTGTCCCTGTAGTGGATAAGTTAAATCACACTAAGTCCAACAGCACAGCACTAAATGTCTGATAAATGTGCTGCAGTCCTTAAAGAAAAATAAACAGGAAAAATTTAATTTTATAAGTGAAAACACAGCGCAATAGCAGAAAACAAAATGCATTTCGAAAACATGGATTATAATACCGGTATACAAAATCACAAGCATAGGGGAATAGAGCTTCAAAAATGGAAAAGCAGAGTCAAGCTAACAATTTAGTTCTTAAAAAAAACATAACAGCTGACAACCTTTTGAAAATCAACTTAAAGATTTATTACCACCACATTTTGGACTGGAGTTTAATGCAAAGCTATGTGTCAAAAACAAAAATTTTTTTTACAAGAAAAGGCCAATCAGCCAACAAAGCCTGCCAGTCTTATCCACCTAATTTCTCCAAAATAACATCAAGCTAAATTTTGAATATCCTTAACACTAGAATCCCTGAAGCGTACAAAATAACTCGTAATCCCAGGGTTAATAACAAGGCTCCCATGTTTAATAACAAGCTTTAATTCCTATCATGAAAATGATATCAAGTATACATCTCGGTATTTTAATTATTCAGAGAGCTGTAATATCACGAATGTAAACATTTCTGTGTCCTGTCGGAGGAAGAGAGAGCCCGTTTAAGAAGCACGTATTAATTCACACACATAGAGCACATAGAAGAATACATACAATACAAAGCATCTAACGTACTACTTTAGTTACGATGGTATTTGAGAAACTGAAATGACAAAATAAACTACACGATTAAAGTGGAAATTTCAAGATTAAAGTTCTGTGCTTTTTTTTCCCACTGTGTTCCTTTTTTTCTTTTCTCTGTACCCTAATAAGCTTCCACATGACTCTCAGACGGTGAGCTACGACTCGCCTTTTCATGGTGACTTTGATATCTGACAAAGTCTTTTTTATTTTGGGCACTGTGCAACTTGGTGAACTTGAACTTTCAAGTTTCTCTGACACTCTATGTCACTCGATCAACTTCCTTTTGTTGTTTATACCACTGTTTAAACCAATAAATAGTATGTTTTTCCTTGCTTCCACTTGGTATTCGCTCAAATTCTTCTATTTTCCCCCGTTTTTTGCCATTGTCTTTTTACAGAATGCTGAGTTTAAGGGCTATTTATATTGATTTGCATATTCAAAGGGGCGTAATTCTGGGAGGAGTTGGGGAGTGGCGGCAGGCGCATGCACGTGCGTTACTTTTCACCCTGACCAGGATTTATGGAGCAGAAGAACGTGGAAGTTGGTGTACGCGCAGATTTATGCATCCGGATTTTTTTGTGCATACTCACATTTAGGCTTTTGTCCATACACCATGTTTTAGTGTAAATTCTACATACGGCATTATGTATAAGGCCCCTGGATTTGTAGAGGGTAAATAATATATTGTCATTTGGAACACATACATTTCATGCGTGTTCCGTGTCTACAATGATCTGTGAAAATGTAGGATGAAATGTGAGGCAGGAATTGTTGAATACATAATTAAAAAGGGAACATTTTTTATATTTTAGTAATAATTGACAAAATGTAGACATGAAGTGTATAATGTGTGAACATTGATGGTATAGACAGGGAACACACATGAAATATATGTATTCCAAATGACGATATATTATTTACCCTCTACAACTCCAGGCACCTCACACTGAGATAAACAGACTTTAGTTATGAGAATCTTCTAAGTGGCTTGAGCTGCATCGGTTGGGGGAGATGGGACAGCAGGCTGCTTGTTGCTAGAGCAGATCGACACATTTAGAAAACAAAAGACTCTGATGGAGAGGTGCGAAGGAATTTAAGGTGGGCCAGGATTACAAGTTTTTTCGTAGGCTTCAGGGATTCTTGCATTAAAGCCCTATTCTTTAATGCACTACTTGGTTTTGTCATGCCATTTGTTAAGAACTTTCTAACATTTGTTGAAGATTTACTCTTAACAAGTTTCCATCAGTATCCCCATGTTCTTGTTGATCTCATACAGTAAGTCTACTAATTCCCTTCATAATTTTAAACACTTTAGTCTTGACACCTTTAAATCTCTTTTGCTATAATCTTTAATTTTTCCTCATAAAAAATACCCTGCAGTCCTGCAATCAGACTCATATCTAGACTTTATCTAGCTCTGCTATGTCTTTTTGGTAGGTCAGACATCAAAACTGCATGCAGTACTCAAGATGAGGCCTCAGCAGTGTGTTATCAAGCTTTAGCACAACTTCTTTGACTTGTAGTCTACACATTGTGCTATATAACCTTACAGCTTTCTTGATGATTTCTGAAAAACTGCATAAGATATAGATAGTTACATGTCTACTATGACTCCTAGTTGCTTCTCATAAAAGTTACTTTCAAATTTTAAGACCTCTCAAATCTAACTTTTTCAAGTGTAATAGCTCAAATATTTAATAATAATTGCATCTGCCATAAATCTGCCCAAGCCAGAATGCACTCCTGGGACCATACATAACACCGTGCATAGAATTTGCACTAAAACATGATGTAAGCACAAGAGCCGAAATGTGCTTAAGCACAGAAAAATCTAGATGTAGGAATCTGTGCGTTCGCCAACTTCCGCTACATAAATCCCGGTCAGCCTGAAAAGTAATGCTCGTGCACGCACGTGCTGTCCCGTCCCAACTCCTCCCAGAATTACACCTCTTTCAATATGCAAATCAATATAAATAGCCCTTAAGCTCAGCATTCTGTGAAAAGACAATGGGAAAAGCACAGGGGAAAATATAATAATTTCAGCGAATACCAAGTGGAGGCAAAGGAAAAACATACGATTTGTTGATTTAAACACTGGTATAATCAACAAAAGGAAGTTAACCGAGTGACATAGCGTGTCGGAGAAAGTTGAAAGCTCAAATTCACAAAGTCGCACAGTGCCAAAATAAAAAAGAAGTCACATATCAAAGTCACTGTGAAAAGGCGAGTCGTAGCCCACCGTCTTAGTGTTATATGAAAGCTTATTAGGGTACAGACAAAAAAAATAGGCACACAGTGGGAAAAAAGCATGAAATGTCAACTGTAATCTTGAAATTCCCACTTTAATCGCATAATTTATTTTGTCATTAAAGTAGAACATCATAAACTTCAACTTAAAATCATTTAATTTACTAGTTTCTTAAATCCCATCATAACTAAAGTAGCATATTAAATGCTTTGTTTTGTATTTGATCTTCTATGTGCTCTATGTGTGTGAATCACTACGTGCTGCCATTCTTTCTCTTTCTCTCTTCCAGGACACAGAATCCATTACATTCGTGATATTATAGCTCTCTGAATAATTAAAATACTTCTTTCTTTCCCCAAATACCCAATCGCCACACAATCAGCTCTGTAATAGACGTTAAGCAATCTGTAAGCTTACAATGACGATTCTTCAAATGTTTAAGGAACATTGAAATATCTTCATAGTATGTGTTTAATTATTCTATCCTTCTATCCTTCCAGTGTCACGCCAGCCTCAGTAAATATACAACGTGAGGCAGGAACAATACTTGAACTTGCTAGCGCTGCAGCACTGTGTCCTCACGTTTAATTAGTACAAACAGTTCTACAAGGAGCAATTGATTGATTGTGTTTAAAGTTATTGGGATGAAACTGTTTCTGAACCATGAGGTCCGTACAAGAAAGGCTTTGAAACGTTTTGCTGTGGCTGAGGCGCGTGTGTGCTTGATGCTGTGATGCTGTATCCCGATAATTCTCTTTCTGATCAGATGTTGCTGTGATTCCCCACTCAGATACAGTGATAAAAATACTTCTAGTGGTTCAGTGAGAGTAATATGGAAAAAGATGATCCGCTGTGGCAACCCCTAACGGGAGCAGCTGAAAGAAAAAGAAGAAGGAGAAGTGAGAGTAACAACACTAAAGCAGTTATGGTATTTGGAATACTATGGCTATTCCCTGGACTATTATATTGTTACAGGTTAATTACAATCAGATGCATTACACAATATGCAGTTAATTTCAGTGTATTTATAAAGCCGTGTCAGGAAAAGAAAGACTAACCACACAGTAACAGTAGCACTGCTTTGACGCTGGGTGCCGCCAGTCTACAAAACCGAGAACTTGCGTACGACAGGATATGAGGTACTGTGGAAATGTGCATGGCTTATGCTAAGTGTAAGTTTTATACATCATGATTTGATCATGCAAACATTCTTACAAAACATTTCTGTGCGTACGCACCATTTATACATGAGGCCCCTGGTCCCTCTGTAATTCAGCTGATTCTAGATTATTTGACCTTTCACCCAGCTTAGTAATATTTGCAAATTTCACCAGCTTGTTATTTATTTCCTATGCTGATCATTTCATTTATATATGATTGAAGCAGCAGTGGCCAGAACACTGATTCCTGAGGGAAGCTATTTTTAACATCACCTAATTTTGATATGTTTCCACACACTATTACCCTTTTATCTTCAAACCAAGCATATCATTCTGAAAATGTGTTGATTATATGCGTATCTGTTAACTTGTTTGACTCTTGACAATCTGCAACTTTACTATATGACAAACAAATGCTTGCTCTTTCCTTTTGATTTTGTCTACACCATTTTGTGGTGTTGCAACAATTAGAAGCACTTCCACATAATAATATGGGTATTAATATGCGTAAATGAATAATATCAATGTCTGTGACGTTAGTAGTAATGCTATTGACTGCCTATTAAATAGAACATAAAATTCAACGTATAAAGATAAGTAAATAATATAGGCCTTTAACTATACATGTACACTCAATGGCCCCTTTATTAGGCACACTTGCTTGTTGATGCTACTAACTTGCTCCTCCAGGCAGCAAATCATGTGACTCAAATCGAAAATGTCTATACAGAATGCAGAAATAGACTAAAGGTTTACTTGCTGCTAACAGGCACGAAGTGTAAGCAACATTGACCATTGTTGGTGGTTCTGACATCTAAGAAATAGCTGCACACCTGGAATTTTCATACAATAAAGTGTCTAGAGTTTATAGAGAGTAGTGTGATTTTAAAAAAAAAAATAGTCAGGAGACTGCAGCTATGGGTCAAAACACCTTATTAGAGAGGTCAGAGTGAATGGCCAGACTTTATAACAGAAAGGATCACTATACACAAATAACATTTCTTTATAATAGTAGTATACAGAAGGGCACCTCTGTGTGCACTATGATTAGTAGAAGTTCGGCTCAACTGTGACAGCTTATGTCAGCTAGGAAGATGTGGTTATGTGGATACCAAAATTGGATGACTGCAGAAATAACAAAATGTTTCCTAGTCTGACAAATATTTATTTCTGTTAAACATGCAGATTGTAGGGTCAGAACGTGTCATCAATATGATTATTTTAATGTGTAAACAGTGTAGGCTAAAGATGGTGGTGTAATGCTATGGGGAAAGTTTTCTTAACATACATTTCTCTTAATACCACGAGTGCATCATTTGAATACCACAACATATTTAAGCACCATTGCTAATCTTGTGCATCAGTTTATATTCACAGGCATGCATGTACATCATCTCAACTTGTATATAAAAATGCGACAATGACCTTGGTTTACTCCAGTGGCCTACACAGTCCCCAAATCCCAATATAATAGACAATGAGGTGAAACAGAAAGGTAACAGCATGATGTGTGGGTGAAAACTCTGCGGGAACAGTGTGATGCTATCAAAAGTTAACATGGATCAAACTCCTTTAACAATGTTGCCAAAACCTTGATGGATCTTTGTCTTGAACAATTCAAACGGTACCTGCAAGAAAAGGGGGTCATACCTGGTATTAGATAAGCATAACTAATAAGGTGTCCACTTAGTGTACTTTCTGTGCTTAATTATTTTATGACAGGTAGGTATTTTTTTTTAGTTTATCTATATTGATAGTTGTTTTCCCCTCTGACAAGATTGAGATATTCAGAATTTACCTCAATTTCTTTTCTTTTTATTATATATTTTAGTTCAATTTCTATCTGCCTTATTCTTTATAATGTCAACTTTAATCAAAGCAATGTGTAATTTCTGCAAACTGAACATTCACACAGATAAGTTGATCTTTGAACTGTTTAAGATCTGCTTTTAACGTCACACTGTATTCTCTATTGTAGCCTGGTGACATACAAGGCATAGGAAGTATATAATTGGAAAATGGTAATGAAGTGAGATCAGTTATTGGGTAGCGTCATGTGTTGTGAAAACATTAATTTCTGGCCCTAAACACTCTGAATTCTCTGCTTTCTAGGTATTTGGTTGATAAACCCTATTTTGGAAGGTACAGTTGTGTTTGTAATTTCTTCTGTTGTCCGTAGTTTTCTCTTTTGATTTCCTAGAAGTTATTAAAATGTTGTTTAGTTTATGGAACATTCTATGTTGTTTCTATAATAAATCGAAAGAGTATGGCACAAACTATGCAGTACTTATTGGGGAAACCATTTTCACATTCACAGTAATGTACATTTGTGACTGTGACAGCCAAGACAGAACTTTTTCTTGTCTTTAATTTCTTGCTTTATAGTCATTCCAGTATGTGTTCTGACCAGTGTGAATATTTATTTATTTACTCATTTATCTAGCTATTTATTTATTTATAGAGCTTCTGTAAAAAGCCAAAATACCCCTGGGAAAAAATAAAGTTATGACTATCTATCTATTATTTTATTACCAGTAATGACGCACTGCACGATAACGTGCAGTGAATACACTTGATTTGAGCATTCCTAGCTTTCATACTCTTTCTCTGTAAATTTAGCATTCATTTGCTCAAAGATCGATGTGCTTGATGATTCCTGAGCAGCTCTTCTTTTCTCCACCCTAGCTGCCCGCTTCTTCTCTTCTTTCATCAGCAACTTTTTGCGTTAAAACTGATTAAGTCAGTGTTTGTGTTGCAATTACTTAGTACATTTTCCTTAATTTTTCACTTAAGCTGGCACTTAAGTCTTCAATCTGCCTCAAGAATGGTTTAAGATATGAAGAGGTAGGGGAAGTGACAGCAAAGGTGGTACGGAATGAGAACAGGGTCCGTACGCATGCGCCGCACGGCTGTCCTGCTGGCTGCTGCCGAGAGTTGATTCTAAAATAAAATTAAAAGAAAAAGAGGACTAACCTTGGAGGTCAATCATCACTCTGAAAGCAGATAGTAGACGTCATGTAGTATACGTGTAAAAAGCTTCAGGTCAATAGGTCAAACAGTTTGCGAGCTACAGGTGATTTAAAATCACAGACAGACAAACGAACAACCATGGTAGAGTATTATACTGTATATAAAGATTGTTATATTATTTTACACCAGCAGTCTTCTTGTATTGGTATGGGATGAGTGGATCTTGCCAAGCTTGTTATTGGATAGGTCTACTACACCATAAACCTCATACACACAGACTCTAATCACACAAGCACAGATTATGAGTGATGCCTGCAAAGCCTATTATTCTTCACTGCTCCACACAGGGACTTAATAGCTAGAGCATGAACAATACATGAATGTCCCTGAATATCGCCTAGACCTGAGGCTGATACACCTTACACCCTGAGAATATGAGGTTCACTCTATTGGGGTGCCCCATTCAACCTGCTAAACTTGGAGAGAAAGACAGTGACAATTCACTAAGTAAAAGGCACAGAGCGCTGTGAAAAATCCTTAGTCAAAATAGAAGCATAAATGATACTAATTACTAAACACAAAGAACTACTAAACATGTTAAATTTATATAGATTTGTGAAACCAAACAGAGAACTAGGTAGGAGATGATTAAACAAAGATGGAAATCAACAATATCTGCCCATTAGTTAATTGATGGACTAAGGCCAGTTGAGAGACGAGGAGATTAAAATTGTAAAGGAGACACTCAAGGTCACAGTCATGGAGACCTTTGCCAACTGGCTGCCTACCCACTCCTGGGTCTTCTATAGTGGAAATTGTGTTAGCCATCCACTATGATGTGAGAACTTTTCCATCCAAATATTCCAAATCTCTTTTTTTCAAGATGATCTTTCCATACGCAGGAGAGCAACCTGGTAGAGAATCAACGGCACAATGTACCACATCCAGATACAGAGAAGATATAAAGAATAGAGGAGGGTTAGTAACAGATTAAAAATTTTGAATAAATTATATTTCTTTACCAATGACTGACAAACAGAAATGCAGTATGTGCAGTTAATCAGCAGCTCTAATTAGGGTATGCCAGACTAAAGTAGTTAGTCTTCATCTGGGATTTAAAAGCTGAGTCTGAAGAGGCATCTCTATCTATCAGCAGGCAGATTATTCCACAGCTTCGGGTCACTGTAAATAATAGTAAAAAAAAAAGCTCAACCTCCCAGTGTTATTTATCAATCCTTAAAACCTTAAGTAGGCTGTCATCTTGAAATCTCAATGTGTGCTCTGGCTGTAACTAATGACAAGTTCAGATAAGTAAGCAGGGGCCTCATGTATAACGCCGTGTGTAGAATTCGCACTATAACATGGCGTAAGCACAAAAGCCGAAATGTGCTTACGCACAGAAAAATCCAGATGCAGGAATCTGTGCTTACTCCAGCTTCCACGTTCTTCCGCTACATAAATCCCGGTCAGCGTGAAAAGTAACGTTCATGCACGCGCTTTATGTAATGCCTCAGCTCCTCCCAGAATTACACCTCTTTGAATATGCAAATCAATAGATAGATAGATAGATAGATACTTTATTAATCCCAAGGGGAAATTCACATAATCCAGCAGCAGTATACTGATACAAAGAAACAATATTAAATTAAATAGTAATAAAATGAAAAAAATAAAAATAAAATTAATGTTAGCATTTACTCCCCCGGGTGGAATTGAAGAGGTGCATAGTGTGGGGGAGGAACGATCTCTTTAGTCTGTCAGTGGAGCAGGACAGTGACAAAAGTCTGTCACTGAAGCTACTCCTCTGTCTGGAGATGATACTGTTAAGTGGATGCAGTGGATTATTCACGATTGATAGGAGTTTGCTTAGTGCCCGTCTCTCTGCCACAGATGTTAAACTGTCCAACTTCAATCCTACAATAGAGCCTGCCTTCTTAACAAGTTTGTCCAGGCGTGAGGCGTCTTTCATCTTTATGCTGCCACCCCAGCACATCACCGCGTAGAAGAGGGCACTCGCCACAACCGTCTGGTAGAACATCTGCAGCATCTTACTGCAGATGTTGAAGGATGCCAACCTTCTCAGAAAGTATAGTCTGCTTTGACCTTTCTTACACAGAGCATCAGTATTGGCAGTCCAGTCCAATTTGTCATCCAGCTGCACTCCCAGATATTTATAGGTCTGCACCCTCTGCACACAGTCACCTCTGATGATCACAGGGTCCATGAGGGGCCTAGGCCTCCTAAAATCCACCACCAGCTCCTTGGTCTTGTTGGTGTTAAGATGTAAGTGGTTTGAGTCACACCATTTAAAAAAGTCTTTGATTAACTTTCTGTACTCCTCCTCCTGCCCACAATAGCAGTGTCATCAGCGAACTTTTGCGCGTGGCAATATAAATCGCCCTTAAGCTCAGCCTTCTATGAAAAGACAATGGGAAATATCACAGGGGAAAATATAAGAATTTCAGCGAATACCAAGTGGTGGCAAAGGAAAACATACTATTTGTTTAATTTAAACCGTGGTATAATCAACAAAAGGAAGTTGATCGAGTGACATAGCGTGTTGGAGAAACTTGAAAGCTCACGTTCGCAAAGTCGTACAGTGCCGGAAATAAAAAAGAAGTCACATATCAAAGTCGCCATGAAAAGGCGAGTTGTAGCCCACTGCCTGAGTGTCATATTAAAGCTTATTAGGGTACAGAGAAATAAAAGGCACACAGTGGGGAAAAGCAGGAAATGTCAACTTCAGTCTCGAAATTTCCACCTTAATCATGTAGTTTATTTTGTCATTAAAGTAGAACATCATAAACTTCATCTTAAAATTGTTTAATTATCCAGTTTCTCAAATCACATCGTAATTAAAGTAGCACGTTAAATGCTTTGTTTTGTATTCTTCTATGTGCTCTATGTGTGTGAATCACTACTTGCTTCTTAAACCGGCTCTCTTCCTCCAACTGGACACAGAATCCATTACATTTGTGATATTACAACTCTCTGAATAACTAAAATACTGAGATGTATACGTGATGTCATTTTCATGATGACAGGAGTTAAAGCACGTTATTAAACATGGGTTTCACGGCGTAGTGATTGTGCGCGACCTTCAATGAAATTATTTATTCCAGCAGTACTCATGGGCGGCTCTAGGCTTGTGGCAGCCCAGGGCAGAAAAAGAATCGGTGGCCCCTTCGCCCGCCAATGTCAATATGGTATCTTATGCACGGCGGATGGCCACGTTTGTTGTGGACACTGCATAGCTGCCTCATGCTCATGACACAAGCGTTTAACTTTTGTCGAAATTTGCTGCTGCGTTTTTAGCTGTGTCGTTATTTTCTTTTTATGTTTTATATTCAATATATATTGGCGTGGCCGCCCCTGCAGTCCTTGCTTTTCTTTCTCCAAGTAACCGATCGCCACACAATCAGCTGTGTAATAGAGGTTAAGCCATCTATAAACTTAGAGCGCCAATTCTTCAAAACTATTAAGGAACATTGAAATATCTTTGTAGTTCATGTTTAATTATTCTATCCATCTATCCTTCCAGTGTCGCGCCAGCCCCAGCAAGAATACAGCGCGAGGCAGGAACAATCCCTGAATGGGGCGATGGATAGACACTGCAACCCTGAACTGGAGTGAGCAGATCCAACAGTAATATTATGTTAAAGGATACGTTTGGTATTTTTCACGTTGAAATTATTTCTTCATAGTCATGGTTTATATTAATTTACCGCATGTTTTCTGTGATTCAGGTTGGAGGCAATGAGGTTGAATCTTTAAAACAAAAGCATTAAAACAGTGAACGTGTTTGAAGCTACTTAAGTTAAGAAAGCATGCCTTCTGTCTTTCTGAGTCATACTTGTGACAACAAAAGTAGACTGGAACTAATATATTTTATCACAAATTCTTGGTACTATTTTTTTGAGTTTAGGATATGTTTCTTGTGAAATGATCCTTTAATGCTAAGTTGAAAGCACTTTATATTAGGTAGCAACATTTGGTAGAATATGCAAAAATATAATTGCTTAATTTACTCTGATAATTACTTTATCTCAAACATTTCTTTCTGATATTCTTCACATATAAAAATCATTAAGTAGCAAGATGCAACTGAGGTAGTAATAAAATATTATTACTCTGTAGCTAAATAATTATATCCAGAGATTGCACAGGTGTTAAATGTTTTCATGTTTACAAAATATGCTGATTAGATTGAATTTAATAAGAATATTTTATTAGTTTATTCTTTGGAAAGTTTGCTCTGTCAATTAGTCAACTAGTCTTAACGTTAGAGTTACATTGCTGAAATTTAAAATATGTACAGCTATTTTAGTGTAACTCTTATTTTCCCTTGGGGACAAATAAAGTATCTATCTATTATATAATTTTTATCAATATATTTAATCAATACATGATATAATTTTACAATTTAATACAAGTATATACTTATGTGAAGTTATAACAGTGAATTATTAAACATAAGGATAAGAGTTGAATATAACTGAAGAGTTAACTAAATATTTTTTCCAACCTAGGCATGTGAGGCTTTTGACTCATCTTAGAGGAGCCACCAAGAAAGTTGCAAAGGTAATATGAAGTAAATGAGCAATGAACATCCCTCCAGAAAATGGGAAGAAACTAATGGGAAAGCCAACACACCCCTTCTATTAAGCACCCCTATTACAAGGCAATATTCAGATAATGGGAAGAGTCAAAAGGAGTCAGAAAACACTGGTGCACTGGTTGATTGGATAAAGCTCTGCATATTATGCATATTAAGAGTCAGATGATGTGATGTATTTGATGAAGTAACGTAACAGAAAAGCATAAAGGCAGATGAGTTGTCTTATTGATTGCTCTCTCTATGGACTAGGACACTTGTGCATACTTGTGTACAAATAAAGAATTGCTCTGCATTTTCATCTGGTCCTCTTTGAAAACAGAGGGAAGTTTTTCCAATACACTATCTATCTATCTACTCTTTGTAAGCTCAATTGTAGGACAAGATATCATATATATAATGTCATATAAATTACGTTAACAATTTCTTTACTAGGTTAAATGATAAAACACAACTTTAACTTACTATTTGCAAAAAGTTACATATATACATATATATTTATATATTTCTTTTTTTTTTTTCATTAATGCTGCTGGATGCTGTTTTTGCTTTTTGTTTTGTTCAAACAGTGATGTTGCTGTATGTGGAACAAATGGCCAGTGTGGCTGTCAATCGGTGGAGATACCAGGAGAGTCAGCATTTCTGTCTGTTCACTAGATTATGTTGCAATGGTATTCAACCAAAGAAAGGAAAATATTGAAGTTCTCAGGGATTCTGAAGTTGTACTGTGGGACACTTAATCTGCTGAAACATTTATAGAGAAGTATTGACTTTTTAATGCTTGTCTTTTTAAAGAATATATTGTGAAAAATGGGAGGTAGAACAAAAGAAAACTATCTGCCTTCAGGCTATGTGCCTATCATACACAGCTAACACTAAATCATTAAAAAGTTTCAATTTATTTCCTAAACAAAAGCAAAAAAAAAAAAACAACCGCTGGCTTAGCAGTTTATTCTGTTTCTTCTCCACTTGTATTTATACACATTAAATGTTTGAATGTTATGTAATAAGCAGAAACTGCAGCCCATATTTACCCTAATCAAAATATAAAAGTGGACTGTCTAATCAAATCAGTCTGTCTTAATAGATGTCAGAATATTTCTACATTCACATTGCTGTACTGCAGATTTTTAATTTTTTTTTTTAATTTGGTGGTGCATTCTACAAGTCATTCAGAAAAAAAAGATGGCTGTAATGGTAATGTGGTAGCTAATGCTGCATCACAGTGCCAAGATGCTGGGTTTAAAACTTGACCAGTTAGCATTTTTAAACAGTGACTATATACATTTTGTCCCCTTTCTTCTCCCAAAGAAACACATACAAACTTGATTTCTTCAAAAAGTTGAGTTGTGTTGTCAGAGAGTCCAGCAGGGTGGTTTGGGATCCTCAATTAACCCTTTAGACTATCTGTCTGAAAAACAAAGTTACGAGTGCATTCCTAAAAATACATCATAAAGACATAGCAGTATAAATTACACACTTCCCAAAAGTGAGTTTGCCAGAAAATATTGTAGCAGGTGGCAGACAGAATGGGTAGATGGCTTTCTGTGAGCTCCTTACGGCCTAGGAGGACTCAGATGTTTAAGAACTACCAGACTGTCAGACAGGGAAGTTGAGCACATGCTTTGATATACCTCATGTCTTAGGGTGGAAAGTAGCACATCTAAAGAACTGAAATGTTTCAAATGAATCAGAAATTGAAGAAAAATGAAGTTTAGCAGCAAAAAATAAGATGAGTCAGACTCGAGCACAAAAAAATCTGGAGCACTAAATATAAAATCAACATACTAGGCAAAATCACAGTAATAAAGGTCCGAGCAAATGTTATCTAAATTCAAAGGTACCAAGCAGGTCTATAACAGAAGTTGCCAGCAAGAAGCCTCTTTAAATTCATCCAAAAGCGTGTTTGCCATCAGTAGCACACTACCTTCTTTTCTGATTAAGAACATCTATGTTAGGTAGAATGGCCAGTGAGTGAAGGGTGGTCTTTTGGCCTTGGAACCCCTGCAGATTTTGTTTTTTTTTTCTCCAGCCTAACTGGATTTTTTTTGTTTGTTTTTCTGTCCTCCTGACCATTTTGGCCTTACCTTTTCTTTGTTACATACTTTATAACATTATTGCCTAATCTTGTTTGTTTGTTTTATATTAATTTTTATTTCATTTTGTAAATCATTTTGAGCTACATTGTTTGTATGAAAATATGCTATATAAATAAATGTTGTTGTTATAGTTATGTGCAATGATGTCACAAGCACTCAGCAATGTCAACTGTATGTCCTGTTTCAGCCTGTACCCCACTGGCCAGGGTTCAAATTCATGTTTCTTGTCTCTTTTGTTCATTTTTGATTGTTTGATTTATGTTCATTATGTTAATGTTACTTTTTTGATTATGAGCATTATCCTTTTTTTCTGTGTTTGTTTATGTGCTTTGGGGGTGAGCCCAAAGGGGCAGGGCCACCTGCTAATCACCCCAAGGGAACTACCTTCTGCTCCATAATACCAGATTGTCTCCCACGGCCCCAGGCATTTCATCTTTAGCGTGTCTGGGAGTGATGAGTTCACTTGTGTTATTGTAAATTCTATTAATTATTGGATCACTGACATTTTGACATTCTGCTTTTTTTGTTAACCTTGCTTTTGAATTCTGTTTTGGGACTTATTTAATTTGATTGCCTTCATTTTCAGGTAATTCTATTTTGCTTTTGTGTTCCATTAAAGTATCTATCTATCTATCTATCTATCTATCTATGTATGGTGCTTCACTCTGATTGGAATTACTTTTTGAGAAGAATAAATATTTTATTTTATAAAGATCCAGTCCTTGCCCTTATTACTAGCAGGAGTCTGACAGTGATTTCCCCCTCTAGGGTAGAATTTTTAGAAGTGTTTTGAAAGTGTGTGTTTTGGGACCCCTAGTTCAAGACATTGTTACTTAAAACAACATGGCCGTTCTTGTGAGAATAGATGGATAAACTATAGCTACTGCAAGAGAAAAGCTACACAAAATACATCTGATGTGAAATTAGAAAAATGGAACGAAAAGAAATCATATCAAGAAACTATATAATATAAATATTGAGAATGGGCTCGAATGAACTAGGAACTTCAAAAACCATATTCAGAAATCTGGTGGATTTAAGGAAGATTTTCATAGGAAGTGAATAAATAAGTGTCCCCTCATAGATATAAGTGCGTTCCATGGTCTCGGGAGTGTAATGATGATATTGATACCATGTTACTAACAGAGTTCTCAGTATGAAGCTACCCACGTTTTGTTCCCAGTCTGCATATATTGTTTTGGCCCACAACAACTGCAAAGTTCTTTTTAGTGTTGTCACACTATGGTGTTACTGTTTTAAGCCTGTGACTAGGCTGAATTGTTATTTTTGTCTGCTTTATCAGTGACATTGCTTGCTTTCTGCCTTTCATGCTCTTAACAAGCGAGAGCTGACGGGCTGGTCTGTGGCAGGGTGGCACTGTAGTAAACTGGTTCATGGCACACCTTTAATAGACAGACAACAGTCAGCAGTAGAATTGATGTAGAAGAAGTTCCACTTGATGGAATAGCCATTTAACATTGTACACACATCATCTAAGTGTGCATCCCATGAAAAATGTATGTTCTACATGATACTAGTCAGAAGTAGCCTACACAACAAATTGACTTTTGTTTTCAGATTGTGTATTTATGTATGATTTGATTGGTCTACTTAAGATATCCATAGATGAAAAGATTTTGGTGTTCAGCCTATGCTGGAACACTTGTGAGATCCCTGATTACTATGGAGTGTATAACACATTGGTTCGGTGGTCCCCTTACTTTTAATTTGGCCTACTGTCTACAGCATGATTACAATAAATTAGTTTAGCTAAGATTTCTTGCTTTGTTTTGTCATATGTTACTTGTACATTGCATTTGTTTGCTATACTTAAACAAGCAGACACTGTTGTAACACATACTGTATAACTTATATTTCAAACAACATTACAATTGAAATGACTGCATGCAGTAGTGTAATGTAAGTGATGATTTCAGTGTTAGTGTCAGGAATGGCTGGAGCCCGGGCTCAGATATGACAGCTTGATAATCAAACTGTCAATAAGTATCCAGGCATTTTTGCACCTCAGACTACACATTACCTTTTAATACAGTTGCAAAAACAATGTGACTAGTTGAGTAACTGATGCAGTAAAAGCAAGATATGTGCTGCAGTGGTGACAGTTTCCTGGTGACACACATACAGAGTCATTGCAGGTTATCCAATGAACATTCCTACTCGGGTTAAGGTAGGCAGTGGCAACAAGCAAGCATTTAGAGTGAATCGTATTTGATCCATCAATGCTGGGGCACAACTCTGTACTCAGGGAAAAAAAAATATTTTTACACACCCTGTATGTTTCTCGGCTTCCACCTCATTTAAAAAATTGAATATCCGGATCTTGTATTCGAAGCACATATTCAGGAAATGTTAAGGCAACCTGAGTTTTATTCTCCAGGAAATGAAAGATTATTCTCTTATACCTGTACTATATATTCACACATCCATCCATTATCCAACCTGCTATATCCTAACTACAGGGTCACTGGGGTCTTACTAGGCTAATTTCAAATTTGCAGGAAGTGTGAGGGTTGGCTGCATTAAAATGGGGAGCATATGCCAGATTTACAGGAACAATAGGCACCCTCGGTAAGAATCAAACCAGGCCAAGTACTCTGTGACTCACAAAGGAAAACAATCTTGAAAGCAATCTAATTTTTCTAAACTGCTGCAAGCCTCTTTTCAAAGTGTGTGCCTAATTGTAAATTTTTTTCACACTTGAATTTAAAATTCTGAAAGAAAAAAAATGCCAAAAGGCTCATTATATAAAAAAAAAAACAAAAAACTGCAATACTGAAGTATATACACGGTATAAAGGTTGTACTTTTACATTTCTATGATCAGGTGTTAAGAAGAAGTCTTCACTATTTAGGTGAATATCAAGACATCGTTTAAACTGAAAATAATTTTAACATGTGTAAAAATTGCAGTAAGATTATATTTCTCTGAAAAGTTAATGTGACCAGTTGGTTATAGAACTCTACAGTGCAGCTGCTGCTTTCCACTCTTCTTAGAGACAGTGTAAGTACTGAGCAAGTACTAAACCTTCTGTGTTGTTTTTAGATCAGTACTTATAAGACTCATTAAAACAGAGTTCAATATTAATAAGGTTTATGTTAAATGAGAAATGCCACTTTACCAAAATGAGAACATTAAAATACACATTGATAGTGATGAAGGGAATTTTGTCTAACATTGTGTTCTACTTCCAAGCTCTCTTAACTTTGGTAGTTCCCACATCACTTGCCTTTTCGAAGGGCAATTGTAATATACTCTGATTGATAGGTGAGATATGTTTTCATTCTCAAAGTCAGGCTAACCAGAAGTGAACCTGTAAGGATACAAATGACTAACCAAACTATGCCATGACTAATATGATTGCTGCCAACAATGTGAGTAATCCTACTTTGTGAACGTGTAAAGGCAAATCTCTATGTGTGACCTCCTTTTTTCCAGATCACTTAGGCTGAATATATATAATGATAAAAAAAATATAAAACTCTGTAAATAATGTAAATGTTTATAAAAACAAGTCTCTACGGGTTTCATTCCCTTCCTCATTGTGAAATCAGTACACCTCCAGATTCAAGCTGATTTCCTCTTGGGTTTCAGGTTTATCTCCACAATCTAAATACTGTATAAAACAAACATTTGAAGACCATTGGTTGTGATTATTCTAGACATGTAAAGTTGTAAATGAGCCTGTAAAAGAAACTACCATCCCAAAGATGGAATAGTTATTTACTCAAACCATCCATCTTAAGTGAAATCTTTTTTTAATTGGAAAAATTAGTTTCACATATTTCTGCAGTCTCCACACCAACTTACTCACATAACACACATTAGTTCATTGTCTAACTTTAGTTCTGGGTGAATATTTGTTTGAAGAGCCCCTTTGGTTGTATTTCAGATTTTAATATTTTTTTTGTGTTAAGTATATTGCTTTAATATATTTGAATAGGAGCCATGTGTATACTGATAATAAATGAAGTTTGGAGTTTTAATACATTCTGGTTTATCATAACATCACAATACTCTAAATACAGTACATGACACTACTACTACTACTGCATACTGTTAGGTTAACTTGAAACTCTAGATATAGATAGATAGATAGAATTTTATTTGTCCACAGATGCTATCTAAATAAATAATACATTACCATAAAATGGACTGGCGTAGGAGAAAAAGACTTCATTTGTATCAGCACATTTTAAACTGTAAAGTTAAATCTTATTATCCGTTTGTCTGCCCAGGATTTTAAATCACCTGTAGCTTGCAAACCGTTTGACCTATTGACCTGAAATTTGGTACACATATACTACGTGACGTCTACTATTCCTCTTTGTTATTTTATTGTATAATCAACTCTCGGCAGCTGGGCGGCAATGCAACTCATGCGTATTGGCACCGTTCTCATCTCTACCATCTTTGCCGTCACTTTCCCTACCTCTTCATATCGTAAATCATTCTTGTGGCAGTTTGAAGACTTAAGTGTCAGCTTAAGTGAAAAATTAAAGAAAACATACTAAGTAATTGCAGCTTAACCACTGACTTAAGCAATTTTAACGTAAAAGATGCCAACGAAAGAAGAGAAGCAGCGGACCGCTAGGGTAGAGAAAAGAAGAGCTGCTCAGGAAGCAGCAAGCGCGTCAACCTCTGAGCAAACGAATGCTAAACGCACAGAGAAAGAGTCTGAAAACTATGAATGCTCAAGTCAAGAGTATTCACTGGACGTTATCGTGCAGTGTACCGTTACTGGTGTTATTTATAAAGTCATTTTCCATTTTGTTCTGTGATAACAGTTTACATGTAAGAATTTTTATTTCTTTTAACCAAGTATTTACGTAGAACTTTAAAAATACCTGTATATTTATCTGTATGTTCATTGGTGGAAATTAAATATATTCAAATGTGTGCACCTAATTTAAAAATAGTGCTGTGTTAGTTTTCTTCAGTCTGTCATGTTGCATTAAACAAAGCACATGGAGGCTCCACCAGTTGCTGTAAATAAAGGATGTCCATGTCAGATTGGATGGGTGAGTAAGTAATAAATAATAAGTATTAAAATAACACTCAGAGTTTCAAGAAGGAACTACTTTGGTGTTAAAGTCCCTAACATCTTCTGCTCAATTGAGGATAATATACAGAAGCTCTATGTGAGATCTCCTGCCTGCCGAAAAAAGAACTTGCACTGTCTCAGGAAGTCACTGGGACACATCAGATGATTTGCCATTGCCTGTGTGAATAGTAGCCACAGAGCATCTGGGTGGAGGAATTGACCTTGAGTATGGCCAGATTCTGGGTTTGCATCTGGGGAGTTACACCTACTTTCTGTTGCTGTGCCTAAAATTCATGAACACAGGTTCTTTTCTGCCTGTATATCAGCGATGTGTGAGGACACCACTTTCAAGAATTTGGCAGAAAGACTTTTTCAGAAACTGCCTGCCTGTTAAACGATGACATCTTGACGTCACTTGTACCAGATCATTTTAAATTAGAAAATTAGATCATAAACAACATTTCACTTTATATTTGTTCTCTGATAACAGTTTACATATGATTTTTATTTCTTCCTACTTTACATAATGCTTTAATGACATAAAGGATGGTTCAAGAATATGCCCTTTATCTGTATGCTGATTGTTGAAAATTAAAATATATCTAAATGTTTTACATAAGTGCACCTAAATGAAAAGACATTGGACTGTTCAGTTTCTTCAGTCTGCCATATTGTATTAAATAAAGCACATGGGTTCCCCATCTGTTGTTGTAAATAAATGACATCCATGTTCAGAGTTCATATTAACAATAGTTCAGGACTCTTCCTAGGTTACAGAGTATTTTTCACAGCACTAATGATCAATCCATTGTTGGGTCCATCCAGACTGCATGAAGAAGTTAGTGAGTACATTTATAAACCCATGACACATTTTTCGAAAATCTGTGAACATTCTGGAAATTCGCAAAGACTAGAGGCTAGCACATATTATTCTGTTGTATACAAAGGGTAATTTAGCTGATCCAAATAACTGTAGCCCAGTAAGCTTTTTATGCATCAGAGGTAAATAAATGGCAGAAATTATTAAAGAAAAGCTCAGCAGAACTTGTCTAGACAAACAGCCAACAAGGGTTGTATTTCACTAATTTTCTGGAATTCTACAAGGATATCACAAAAGCATGCAACAAGAGAGATGCATATAGTATTATTTATCTTGATTTTCAGGAGGCCTTTGATAATACAATACAATACAGTCTATTTTTGTATAGCCCAAAATCACACAGGAAGTGCTGCAATGGGCTTTAACAGGCCCTGCCTCTTGACAGCCCCCCAGCCTTGACTCTCGGAGAAGACAGGGAAAAACTCCCAAAAAAACCTTGTAGGGAAAAATGGAAAAAACCTTAGGAAAGGCAGTTCAAAGAGAGACCCCTTTCCAGGTAGGTTGGGCGTGCAGTGGGTGTCAAAAGAAGGGGGTCAATACAATACAATACACAGAACAAATCCTCAATACAGCATAAAAATAAAAATTTTAGAAGTATGGAGCAGAATTTAACAGTAGATGATATCACATAATAAGATTTGAATATTTTTAAAGTCCTGGAGACCTCATCCATCAAGCCGCCTCCCCCATTTGGCCATTCCATGGCTGAAACAGTGCTGGATCAGCCAATACGATAAAAAGGACCCCTCTTTCCCATGATTCCTGTGATCCTCCATCAGGGATGACTTTACCACAGGCAGGCAAACAACTTGGCAGGTGGGCCGTGGCACCAATTGCCACATTTGAATACCGAGAACAGAAACAGAATAGGTGAGGGTTAGTATTCAAATATAATTATCATGTTACTTATGTTTTAGTGCTAATGACTAACAACAGAAATGCAGTATGTACAGTTAATCAGCAGCTCTAGTCAGGATATGCTAAACTGAAGTAGTGAGTCTTCAGCCAGGATTTAAAACCTGAGACCGAAGGGGCATCTCTTATAGTAGCAGGCAGACCATTCTACAGTTTAGGGGCCCTGTAACTAAAAGCTCGACCTCCCACTGTTATTTTATTAATTCTTGGAATCATAAGCAGACCAGCATCTTGAGATCTTAATGTGCGCTCAGGTTTGTATGTCATTATAAGTTCAGACAAGTAAGTCGGACCTTGGCCATTTAATGCTTTATATGTTAAAAGGAGGATTTTGAAATCTGCCCTAAACTTAACCGGGAGCCAGTTTAAGGATTTAAGAACTGGAGTTATGTGTTTGTATTTTCTTGTTCTTGTAATAATTCTTGCAGCAGCATTTTGGATTAACTGGAGGCTTTATAAAGAACAGTTTGAACAGGCAGTGAACATCGCATTGCAGTAGTCAATCCTACTAGAGATAAATGCATGAATTAATTTCTCAGAATCTTGTTTATTTAGAAAGCGCCTTAATTTCCTAACATTTTTAAGATGGAAGAAACATGTTTTGGACAACTTTGTAATATGTGCTTTAAATGACATGCTAGAATCAAAGATAACTCCTAGATTGCGGGCTGATTCAGTAAAATTAATTGTTAAATGATGACAAAATATTGTTGTGATCAGCGTTATTCCCTCCAACAATTAACATCTCTGTTTTATCTGTATTTAAAGAGTAGTTCTCATTTCTGATAAGGAACCACATGAAAAGTTAGTAAGTAAACACAAGAAGCAAAGGGTAATGGTAAGGAGAACTTTTTCAGAATTAGGTGATATTAAAAGTGATGCTCCTCAGGGGTCTTGCTTTATTATTTTACATATATAAACCATTTGGGCAAGAATATTAACACTAATTAGACAAGCATTTAATGATAAAGCCTTGTGAAGCAACAGCCATGTAGTCACTGTGGGTCACCCAGCCCCATGGGCTCTGCTGCAACTGCCCTACCTGCATTACTTATACTTACACCGCTGGTTCTACTTTATATCTTTTAATGCCATGGTAGAGTTCACCTGTTCAGTGCTTTAAAAAAGGCTGGGTCAAGAAAATCAAGGATGCACATGTTGATTCATTTAGAAAAAGACTTAAACATTTCATATAGACCTTAATGCAGCTCGTTGCACTTATGAAACGGTTTGAACCTTCTTTATATTTATGTTTCACTGATAATCAAGTAAAGGAAAGGTAAGATCATTTCTAAGCTTAGATTAACCACTAATTGAGATTGACAATACATTTTATTTCTTGCAGAGCAACATTTTGAAAAAAGGACATTACAGTTTCCATGGCAATCAAGGATTTCAGTTTCTTATTTTATTAAGGAAGCTTCAGATAGTACAGAATGAACTACACACATAGCATTAAAAATATTACTATGGTTATGTCTGTAGGATCACAAATAGAAGTTTTTATCAGTTGATTCTACTGTTATGCAATTTGTTGCCCTGCTGATACTTCCTGGTATAATGGTTAAGGCATTGGACTCTAAACAAAAAAGGTTGCTGGTTCAGTTCCCTTTGCCTCACTGTGTGAAGTTCAGCAACGGACTTAAACCATGATTGTTATAAATGTTAAAAATATTTATAAACCAATGTAAAATATGCCAAACGTGTAAGTTGTCTTGGATGAACGGTTTAGCCAAATATGATTTAATGACAGTAATCCTTGTGATTTCTTTTTTTTAAAAAGAAGACCCATATATCATATCAACGCCGTCAATGGCAACAGCAGGCGTAACATGTACACCCCATCAGGCAGAAGAACATAATGGTTTGAACCAGGCAAAATGCAAATTAGAGGAGAGCTTTAAAATCCAGGCTGTCATACCACCGTCACAGTTGGTCATCGATTGGGGCCAAGGAAGCGGTTCTTTTCAGGACACAAATCCAAAACCCATAGAAATGAGCTTTTTTCCACCAGCACTAGGAATATATAATATGTGTGTGTGTGTGTGTGTGTATACTGCTCAAAACAATTAAGGGCACCATCACTGTTTAACACCAAGTCAGTTAAGCTTCGGGGATATAAATCTGTCCAGGTAGGAAGCACAAGCAATTGTGAATCAACTTCACCTGCTTTGGTACAAATGAAAGTGACAACAGGTGACCTGGGGGGCAACAGCAAGACAACCCCAAAAAGGCAATGGTGGCCACAGACAATTGCTCTCTCCTTATCCTTCCTGACTGATTCTCCTGTAGTTTTGCATTTTGCTAGTGTCCTTGTCACTAATGGTGGTATGAGGCGGTACCTGCAGATGATTCAGGTTGAATATCCATAAGTGCTGCCACAAGAAGGGTTACTTTATAACCAGCACAGTCTCAAGAGCATGAAGAAGATACCAGGAGATGGGTCATTTTGTGAGTGCATGTTTGAATTAGTTTTGTGTTTATTAAGTTTTGGCGTCATCATTAGGCACACTGCAGTTCACACATTGCTGTCTTGCACGTGTCTTTACTGTATCTTTCTTTTTGCACACATGCCATTTTATGTTTAAGCAGTGTGCTATTTTGTGCAAAAAAAAAGAAAATATCAGGGAAAAGGAAAGAAAAAATCAGAACACAGCGAAAGTAAAGAATTTTAAAAAATGAGAAAGAGTCAAAAATTATTTTTTTAAATAAGGATTAGAAAGCAACCAAGTGTTTCCTTATCATTAATGGAACTAATGGAGGTTGCTGCCACTCCAAGGGTAGTAGTTTGTGCTTCTGCATTTAAATGTGAGTCTTCATCAGTTTCTGACCTTGACCTTGGTTTTGGTTCTGTTTTTCTCTTAAGTTTATTTATTTGATAGTTGATATTCAGAAAAATAAAAGAAATCTGACCCATAAAGTTTTTCACACCATAAAATCCTAATCAAAAGGTGAGTACTGCTCTCCTTGTGTAACACCACCCAGGCTGTGGGGCAGTGTTAGCATTAAACCTAAATAAAAGCTGCAACCAGGAAAATAATGGAGACAATGAAATTGTGCTGCTTCTATGTGTAGCCACACTCATTTAAATACAGCTTCCATTTTCAATTACTGTCAGTTTCTTCTTTTGACAACATTCAACGTTTTTAATTCTATACTAATTATATTGTCTGCACTTATTAAATGTAAAGAAATTAGTTGCTCACATTCAGGACTTACACAATATTGTTGTATTGTGTTATCTGTATAAGCTGTTTAACTCAACATTAACTTCCCCCATGTTAACACATATGTGACACAGGCTTATAAAATACAGAACACAATAAAGTCAAAATCGAGATTTGGATGTACAGGAGAATATCATATTAATACAAAAATACAATAGTTAGAACATTAGAACAATGTAGACGAGAACAGGCCATTCAGCCCAACAAAGCTCGCCAGTCCCATCCATTTATTTCTTCCAAAAAAACATCAAATCGAGTTTTGAAAGTCCCAAAGTCTTACCGTCTACCACACTACTTGCTAGCTTATTCCAAGTGTCTATCGTTCTTTGTGTAAAGAAAAACTTCCTAATGTTTGTGTTAAATTTACCCTTAACATGTTTCCAACTGTGTCCACGTGTTCTTGGTGAACTCATTTTAAAATACAAGTCTCGATCCACTGGACTAATTAACTTCATAATTTTAAACACTTCAATCATGTCACCTCTTAATCTTCTTTTGCTTAAACTGTAATGGCTCAGCTATTTTAATCTTTCCTCATAATTCAACCCCTGTAGCCCTGGAATCAGCCTAGTCACACTTCTCTGGACTCTTCTTTGTAGTCTGGAGACCAAAACTGTACACAGTACTCCAGATGAGGCCTCACCAGTGTGTTATATGGTTTGAGCAGAACCTTCTTGGACTTGGACTCCACACATTGTGCTATATAAGTTAACATTCTGTTAGCCTTCTTATTGGCTTCTGAACACTGTCTGGATCGACAGCTTAGAGTCCATTCTGACTCCTAAATCCTTCTCATAAGGTTTACTCTCGATTTTCCGACCGCCCATTGTGTAATCAAACCTAACATTTTTACTTCCTCTGTGTAATACTTTATATTTACTGACATTAAATTTCATCTGCCACAAATCTGCTCAAGCCTGTATGCTATCCAAATCCTTCTGTAATGATATAATGGATTCCAAAGTAACTGCTAATCCACATATCTTGGTATAATCTGCAAACTTAACCAGCTTGTTACTTATATTCCTATCTAAATCATTTATATACTGTATATTAAAAATAGCAGCGGCCCTAGCACTGACCCCTGTGTCACATCACTCTTAACATCGGCCAGTTCTGATGAGGTTCCTCGCACCATCACCCTCTGCTTCCTGTGTGAGCCAATTCTGCACCCATATAAAAACATCACCTTGAACTCACACTTCTTTTAATTTGAGGTCTCATGTGGCACCTTATCAAATGCTTTCTAAAAGTCCAGATAAATAATATCATACGCTCCACTTTGATCATATCATTTTGTTGCCTCCTCATAGAATTCCAGCATGTTAGTAAAACACGACCTCCCTCTTCTGAACCCATGCTGACTGCTCAGAATAACTCCTGTCCTTGCCAGGTGTTGCTCAATCTTATCCTTAATAATTCCTTCTATTAATTTTCCTGTGATGCATGTTAAGCTTACTGGCCTATAGTGGCTTGGATCTGCCCTGTCACCCTTTTTATATAATGGGATGATATTTGCAATTTTCCAGTCCTTTGGAATCTCTCCAGTGCACAGTGACTTCCTAAAAATACATGTCAAGGGTTTATATATGTACTCACTAGCCTCCTTAGGAACTTGAGGGTAAATATTATTTGGTCCTGGAATCAAAAATTAAATACTGAAATCTCCAGCTTTACACACCCGAATATGGGCTGTTTTTGCCATGTTTCCTTCCATATCCTCTCAAGCCCCACTAGACTGGATAGGAAGTTTCAGGAAACAGCCATCTTCAGGTCTCTCCACAAATGTTCTATGAAGTTTAAGTCTGGGCTTTGGCTGGGCCACTCAAGGGCAGTCACAAACTTGTTCTAAAGCCACTTCTATGTTGTCTTGGCTGCTTGTGTCAGGTCATTGTTGTGCTGATAGGTGAACCTTTGCCTTAGTCTGGGATTGTGTGCCACCTGGAACAGGTTTTCTTCAAGGACCTCTCTGTATTTGTCTCCATTCATCCTTCCCTCAATTCTGACCAGTGTTTTTGTTCATGCTGTTGAGAAGCACTCCTATAATGTGATGTTGCCACCACCATGCTTTATCCTAGGGATTGACTGCAAAAAAATACATGTGCAAAAACTAGGAAAAAAAACTGTAGTTGGAGTTGTTTTGCTTTTATTAACAAAAAAAAAAAAAAAGTGCCAATGGGGTAAACAGGATTTACTTGACAAGATTTCTTAAAGTAAGCAATTTTTTGATAAGTTAGTAATTCTCTACAATAAAAAAAACAAGATTTAATGTCATGATATAAATAATTTTCAATTGCTTAGATGTCATTATTTGCATGTGGTATTAGGCAGGTGATGAGCAGTGCCTGGTCTTTGCCATACATAGTATTTGGAGTTCTGCCCAAATAGTTCAATTTCTGTCTCATCATGCAAGTAAATCTTTATCCTCGTGCACTTAGAGACCTTTAAATGCCTTTTGGCAAACTCTAAACAGGAGTTAGTTACTCTACCATAAACACCTAATTGATGAAGTGCTGCTGAGATGGTTGTCATTCTGACAGGCTCTCCCAACAGAGCAGAAGACGTCTGACGCTCTGTTAGAGTGGCCATTGGGTTCTTATTCATCTTCTTGAAGATCCCTGATGGTCCCAAACTTCTTCTATTTCATAAATATTGAGGCCACTTTGACCCTGGGAATATTTAAAGCTTTAGAAACACTTTTTGTCCTGATTTATGAATCGCCTCAATTTTATCATGGTGATCCTTGAACTTCATGGTTTGATTTTATGTCTTGACCTGCAGTGGAGATTATGGGACCTTATAAACACAAGTGTGTGCCTTGTTAAATGATGTCCATTCAATTTAGTTTATCTTAGGTGGACCCCAATAAAGTTCTAGACACATTTCAGGAAGAATGAAAGCAAACAGGATACACCTGATCACAGTTTGGAGGGCCAAAGCAAAGGGTTTGAATGTTTATATAAATAGATTAGAATTTTTATATTTTTAATTAAATTTGAAGAAAAGCCAAGCAAAATGACACCTTTTATTGGCTAACTAAAAAGATTACAATATGCAAGCTTTCGAGGCAACTCAGGCCCCTTCTTCAGGCAAGGTGTAATACAGAAACTGGAGTTCCCTGTGTTTATTTCCACACAGTAGGACAAGAAACAATAATGGTAAATCTTTAAATGAAAAATCTTAAATGTAAAAAATTAATAGATTCCTTCAGGCTAAGATTAATTTAACAATAGAGAGACGAACAATGTATGGTCAAGATCTTTGGATAAGATAACTGTCCAACAAAGTCCTTTGAAATTTGTGATGTGTTTTTCAAAACAATATGGGTCTGTAGACAAGTTATATGTGTCAGTCTGAGAGATGCAAACAATCCTCATACCTGGCCATAAAACTCTTGTCTTTATTTAAGCCATGTTGTAATGTTTTAAATTTTAACATGAGTTTAACTTCCCATTCTTTTCTCTCTTGCTAAAGACCCTCTCACAGTGTCCATGGCTGTTGAAGTGGGCCTGTATTATCATGGTATTTCTCTCCACTTGCCCTTTTACCTGTTTCCTCAAGGGTAAGGGTTCTCGTCAAGTTGGTTATCGGGTTGGTCTACTGTTGCACTTTAAGATGAACACACACACACATAGATAAACACACACACAGACCCTAACCACAACAGTGCCCCATGAATGACACACACACGCTGATTAACCCTTAGCATTTTAAACCACACAAGTGCTATAGGAATAACAGCCTGTCATTCAGCACTTCAAGAGACTTACTTATTTTCGGCACGAACAACAATACGATGTTTTAGTGATATCGCAGACCTAAATATTACTTTTGGTCTACAAGAATACATTTAAACATACAAAGACTCAGCACTCTTGACTATAGGCCATGCATCAGCCAAGAATACCTTCTTTCTCGTATTTGTTCCTTCTGTTGAGTATAGCGCTCTCACTCTCAGCCATATAAACCTCGCAGCACAGAAATAATGGCAAAAATCCGGCTGTCACCAGGTGCTCAAAGAAATCTAACTTATTACTTTGATCACTCTAGACATTAAGACAGAGCATTGAAAGTTAAAAGCAGCATGGTATTTATTACAAGAATAATAATAATACCACAAGAACAAAGAATACCAGAAAATAGGTAGTGATAGGAAAGTCTGAATATATATAGTCTTTAGAAAAAGCTTACGAAAAAGTTACAGATGACAAGGATGAATGTCCCAGGGAGGCGTTTGATTTAGCAATCGATGTTCATGATGCCTTTCTGACGACCAGGGCCGTCTTCGTCCGTTCCTCTTCTTCTCTTCTCTCTTCTTCTCCCTTTGCTTCTCTCTTCTTGCTTTCCAAACCAAGGCATATTTATTATGAAATGTCAAGCCTTGGTTTCACAACACATGCACCTGATTGGCTGGCTGTCCAAGTGATTGATGAATTAATTCAATGTCCGTTTTCCCACACAACAAAACCTTTGATGTGCTCTGAGGTATCAGTAGTTCTTCCTGTCCCAGGCTATAAAGCAAATTGTTGTTCCAGATGTCCATCCATAAAGTAATCAATAGCCTGAGGTATCAGCTCAGTATCCTTTCCCAGGCTATAAAACCAAATTAGCATAAAGCTATGAACAAGTGTTATAAAAGTAAGGTGTAAGGGAAGAAAACCTGCTTTAATTTGTCTTAGTTCATCTGTTGTTTTGTCTTGAACAAAATATAATGGAAACCAAAATGTACAGATTTTATACACCATAACAGGGCGCTACTGGAACATCTGTTTTGCCACATTTAATGTGGAATCTGGGTAAGTTCATTCTCTGGCGGAGTGTTTCTCCAGTTTCTCCCACATAGAGTGCAGTGTCAGGACATTTCATGCAGAAAATTAGGTAGACAACATTAGATGATCTGCAGGAAAATTATCCCTTTATGTGATGTTCAAGTCGGCGGTGTGGTATAACTATACGTTCTGTATTATTGTAAATGTGGGCACACGTTTTACATCTTTTCTGAAAACATGTTTTAGATTGATGGGCCAAAATGGCAAATTTGCACACAGACAGACACACATTCATAATTCCAAAAATTGTATTTTCAGACTCAGGAAGGTCTAAAATGTCAAGATTCATCAAAGTCTCAGCATGAGGTTTTTGGACAATTGCAATACTTTCCCTATACTTCGCATACAAGAAAATAAAAAAGCAATTCAGCACACTACAACATGACAACTAGTAAGAGTGGAAATCAACCCACAAGAATTGTTTCTAAGTAACCTGAAATTCCATTTCAGTCAAGACACACCAGCAGACCAATTCAACATTAGAAAAAAATGAAGCAAACTAGGAACACGTCAGTAGTACTGCCCTTACTGTATATTTATTATACAGATTAGTTCTCCAAAGTCTGGCTAGTGATTGTAAATGATTGTACAGAAGTTTACTTTTTGATTTATCAGTTCAGTGAATAAATAGACTTTTCTGATTTGTATATCAAATGTTTACAGCCTCTTACATATAACCACACTTGTCACAAGATGTGTAATTTGTGCATAACAATGAACAACTACTTATTCAATTTTGGAAAATAAGTATATTACTGTAATAACTGTTATTATGTTGCTGTTTCTTTTAATTGTTGGATGGACTTATAGATTTGATTTCACTGCACAAAATGTACATGCAAAAACTAGACAAAAAACTTTAAATGGGAGTAATTTTGGTTTTATTTAGCAAAACATTCTGCCAGTGGGGTAAGTAAACTTTACTTGACAAGATTTCTTAAAGTAAGCTAAATAATCACAAATTCAAATTTTTTGATAAGTCAATAATTGTTACAATAAGGAAAACAAGATTTAATATCATAATATAAATACTTTTCACTTGCTTAGTTTCCATTTTTGTGCAGTGTTCATAATTTCCAATATGGCATTTCAAACAGTGAATTGGCCTTTGCAAACAATATGTCTTACCTTTCGGCTGAATCCAAGGTACAGTAGGTTTCTTTGTAATGTCTAAAAAAAAAAAAAATTCTTCTCTTTGTGCACTGTGGACTTTCTCAGCAATGCTTCTTTGCCCTTTCCAGCAGCACAATCATAACTATATTTCACAAGACTGACCCTACCTAAAGCCAGTCCATATCTACCAACAACAGAGGCCTACAGTTTACAGATGGGTGGTAGTGGAAGCTTAAAAAGAAAACACAATTTACACAGTTTTTCCAAAAAAAAAAGGCATTTTCTTAGTTAAAAAGGTGTTAGGGGACAGTAAGGCTTGTGCCTCCATCTCTGTCTCTCTCAGGATCTCTCCTTAAGGCTTTTTGTTAAGCTCCATTTATAAGATTGAAATCAAATTGGAAACTCACGTCTTCTCTCTCATGCCCTAGTGCTTTTAGTTTGCTCTTCAATGCTGCAGTTTTGTAACATGAAACATACACAGATTTAAATATAATCATTTAGTCAGTTTATTTTAGACTATAGAATTGAAACAAATATTAAGGAAGACAGATATTCACATTCTTCAGTCAATGTTAGATAGACAATCATGCAATATGAGATAAGACTTTTTGATATTTTTACATCTAAGCGATGAGTTGCAGAAGTGCAAAAAACTTGTCAATTTTTAAATTTATTTTCCAATGGTTTTAAGTTTAAACTATTGACCAGAATGATAGACGGAGGTTAAAATAACAAAAACAAAAATAGGTGAATCTCTAAGAAAAAATAACCCCATCGATATAGAGATATTGTTGGGATCATGCAGGGGCTTTGTGTCTGATTTTTGTTGTGCTTTTCTTTCCATTTACAATACTAATTGTTTCATCCAATTTTTGTCCTGAATGTTTTGAATTACTTTCGTTAATAATTGACAATTATTTTAATGTAGTAAACAAATTTATGATTTTCACCTGTAAATTAATTAATTTTGTTCTGTTACCGTAGATACTCGCGTATTAGTTGATCTCGCAGATAAGTCGAGTGTTATTTTTAAGTCAAAAATTACGAAATTTGTTATGACCCGCGTATAAGTCGAGGGTAAAACGTGGGTTTTTTCATGGCCCGTTGTCTTAATAAGTACGGTCTTCTCACCAATACCTGCTACAGTTCGATTCCCCGGCATATCAAATGTCATTGGCGTTTCATCCATGTTACCAATGTTACTGAGATCAAAGTCATGCCTTTGTCTTTGCTTGATAATAAATTTATGAAAGGAACTGACCTTTTCTTCTAGATCTTTCCGCAGCTTCTGCGCGATTTTTGTTCGCTGACAAAAGCACAGCCCATATCTGTTCATAAACCGCGTACACCTGCCAGCCGATGCTTGAAATTTCAACAAAGGCTTATGTGGTGTTATGGGTCCACAGATCTCTTAGCAAAGGCTGTTTTAGTTTTTAAATAAATAATCACCGCACTCGCGACTTAGCGAGCCGCAGGGTGATCTGCGGTGTGGGCGTTTCTCACCTAGTACACAGGTGAGGGACTGCCCACATCTGTGATTGTTCCTGTGGCCAATGTGCTGCAGCTGCTATGTCCTCTCTGCAAATAAAGAGAACCGCGAGTCAGTTAGAGAGGAAGGAAAAAAAAAAAACAAGGAAGAGAAAGAAAGACGGGGGGCTGGAGAAAGCAGGAGAGAGAGAGAGAGAGACGGTGCGTTTGGGTGAGCAAGCGAGCGCTCGCAGGAAGCTGTGTGGAAGCCAAAACGGGGTAAAAAAAAAAAAAACAAAGAAGAGAAAGACGGAGGGGGCTGGAGAAAGCAGGAGACAGAGGCGGTGCGAGTAGGCGAGCAAGCGAACGAGCGTTTCTCAGGCAGCTGTGTGGAAGCCTGGGTGCTGGGCCGGGTTTTTAAAGGGTTGTTTTTCTATTTTATTGATTTTTAAACTTCCATGTGTGCTTTATGGATTATTTATTTAATGAAGAGTTATTTTGAATCACTGCACTGTCCACTTTGAACACTGATTTTGATTGACTCTTTTAAATAAAAGCACTGTGCACTTTGCCATTACCCAAATTCTATGGAAAATTGTGTTGCCCCGCAGATAAGTCGACCCTGTTTTTTTTAATGAATTTTAAGGCATAAATTTTTAGACTTATGGCGCTTTTCCACTGCATAGTACGGCACAGCACGGTTCAGTACAGCTCACCTTGGTTCGGCTCAGTTCAGCTCGGTTTGCGTTTCGACTGCAGTTTAGTACCACTTTAGAGTGGGCGGGATTATTCACGTGTCGTTATAGTTGCGCCGACATCCTGAAAAACTTTTTCATTCCGCGTCGCCCCATCCAGCTCTCGCTGGATCCGCTCCTCGGCTACCAACGAGAGGAACGTCTGTACTTCCTCAATAGACCACGAAACAGCCATTTTTGGTTAAAACAAAATGGTGCGTCCGAACCTTCGCTGGCTGTGCTAAAAATCTAGCGGGTCTGTTGTGTCTCGTGTCGCAAGTTCAGTGACGCAGTAATGACGATTTTCTCCGGCCAATCAGTGACCAGCAGAGTTTACATGTCACGTTTTGGTAACGGTTCGGTGCGCTTGGAACCTCGGCTGAGGTGGTACTAAAAAAAGGACCAGGTACCAGGTACTGTTCCCAGTAGAAAACCCCCCAAAAGTGAGCTGAACTGAACCGTGTCGTGCCGTACTATGCAATGGAAAAGCGCCATTATACGCGAGTATCTACGGTAATTGAACCCTTGGCTTGGGCATTCTTCCAATTGCTCAGGTATGCTTCAGTAAAGGACAACTTGTGTATTGAATAATTAAATAAAAACTAAAATATGCAGAACAATTTACAAGTTCATTTAATAAAATGTATTGCTAGCAGTGGGACACATTTAGAAAACATTATTTAAAAACATAGCGTTATTTAAGGCAAGATAAACAACTGCTGATGATCATTTTTTAACTACTTTATTCCTTATACTCCGCCATCTGTTAAGTGACTCCGTTAAGTGGCCATTCATGCTGTACTTTTAAAAATTATTTTATTCTCGTGCATTTAATTCTGTCAGCTTTACTTAACTTTACATTAAGCATTTGCACTGGCAGTACTATACTGTACCTCATATTTCTGTTCTATGTGAATGTTAGTTATTGCTTTATTAACAATGTTTGTGTTCCCCTTTTCTCTTTTAATAATAAACTGCTCAAAAAAAATAAAGGAACACTTTGTAAACACATCAGATCTCAATGGGAATACTGATATGGACTGGGTAATGTGGTAGGAATGAAGGGATGCCACATCATTTGATGGAAATAAAAATTATCAACCTACAGAGGGCTGATTTTAAAGACATCCAGAAAATTAAAGTGAAAAAATGATGCGGCAGGTTAATCCATTTTGCCGAAATTTCATTGCAGCAACTCAAAATCGTACTCAGTAGTTTGTATGGCCCCCACGTGCTTGTATGTATGCCTGACTACATTGGGTTTGGCATGCTCCTAATGAGACGATGGATGATGTCCTGGGGGATCTCCTCCCAGATCTGGACCAGGGTTTCACTGATCTCCTGGAAAGTCTGAGGTGCAGCCTGGTGGCATCAGATAGAGCAAAATATAATGTTCCAGAGGTGTTCTATTGGATTTAGGTCAGGTGAGCATGGGGTCAAGTCAATGCTATCAATTCCTTCATCCTCCTGGAACTGCCTGCATACTCTCGCCACATGAGGCTGGGCATTGTCGTGCACCAAGAGGATCCCAGGACCCACTGCACCAGCACAGAGTTTCACAATGGGTCCAAGGATTTCTTCTCGATACCTAATGGCAGTCAAGGTGCCGTTGTCTAGCCTGTAGAGGTCTGTGCGTCCCACCATGGATATGCCTCCCCAGACCATCACTGACCCACCACCAAACCGGTCATGCTGAATAATGTTACAAGCAGCATAACGTTCTCCATGGCTTCACCAGGCCCTTTCACGTCTGTCATGTGTGCTCAGGGTGAACCTGCTCTCATCTGTGAAAAGCACAGGGCGCTAGTGGTGGATCTGCCAATTCTGGTATTCTATGACAAATGCCAATCGAGCTCCACGGTGCCGGGAAGTGAGCACAGGGCCCACTAGAGGATGTTGGGCCCTCAGGCCACCCTCATGAAGTCTGATTCTGATTGTTTCATCAGAGACATTCACACCAGTGGCCTGCTGGATGTCAATTTGTATGGCTCTGGCAGCGCTCATCCTGTTCCTCCTTGCCCAAAGGAGTAGATAACAGTCTGCTGATGGGTTAAGGACCTTCTACGGCCCTGCCCAGCTCTTCTAAAATATCTGCTAGCCTCCTGGAATCTTCTCCATGCCTTTGAGACTGTGCTGGGAGACACAGCCAACCTTCTGGGAATGGCACATATATATATATATGTTCCATCCTGGAGAAGTTGAGCAACCTGTGCAACCTCTGTAGGGTCCAGGTGTCGCCTCTTGCTACCAGTAGTGACACAGACCGTAGCCAAATGCAAACCTAGTGAAAAAACAGTCAGAAAAGATGAGGAGGGAAAAATGCCAGTGGCCTCCGCCTGTTAAACCATTCCTGTTTTGGGGGTCATCTCATTGTTGCCCCTCTAGTGCACCTGTTGTTAACTTCATTAACTCCAAAGCAGCTGAAACTGATTAACAACCCCCTCTGCTACTTAACTGAGTAGATCAATAGCCCTGAAGTTTCATTGACTTGATGCTATACTTGGATTAAAAAGTGTTCCTTTAATGTTTTTTGAGCAGTATATTTATGGGAAACATATGCTTGAATGGAAACAAAAACTTTTACTGTTTTTCATTATTGTTTTTTGTCTAATATTAGTAAAAAATTAATAATCTATTGTGTCACGCATGTGCGCTTGGAAGGGAGCCTAAGGGCTCTGGTGATGTTAATTACCCACCGAACCAAGGGTGGCGTTCTGTGTTAATGCCTTCTCTCTTTCCCTCTGAAGAACAGAAGACTAACAGCCACTTCACTGTTGACTTCACTTCCTTTTGTCTGCCCACCTGGACCCGCCCCTTCCTGCCGATAATCCCTGAAAAATCGGTAACCTCAAATCAGTTCTGTGTTGGACTCATGGCCCCAAACCTTTTTCAGTGTTTCATCTCCTCTTTTATAATTTTCTTTGCTGTCATTATGGTATTAATTCTCATCCCGGGTCTGAGTAAGGTGTTGATTTTCTTATTTAGGTCCTGACATTGAACATTTTAAAAAGCTCTGATGTAGGTAATTATTCTGAGCACACCTTTTCTAAAATGTTTCAATTCCTTATTTACTGTACATTCACAAATTTTGACACCAGTTAATGCTTATGTTTTTGTGTCTGTGCCTGACAGTTTAAGTTATGGTGTGCTCAACTTCTTTTCAAGCATGCACTTCGGCACCCATAAAATTTGCGTTGTTTCTCCATAGCAAAATCTGTTACTGATGGTTCTTTATAAATTAACTATCTCCCTCTCAAAAAAAAGAAAAAAATACAAGACCTTTCGGCCTTTGAAAAAGCCTTGTAGTGACTCATAATTTTTATTTTTAATGCATGTGATGCCTTTGGCTTCTACTGTCAGAAAATAATTACTAAAAAAGAATTGTATAATATGAAAACTGTAACACATTTACTGCATAGTACAGTTGGACAATGGAGGATATTAGCACTTCAAGGCCTGCTATTGTTGTCAAAGACCTTCAACATGAACATGTTTTTTTTTTAACTATTTACATTCCCATTTATTCAATACTTTACAGGTATGTTACCTGATTGTGTTACATATTTATTTCTATTTAAATATATATGAAATGCTCTATATTTTTTTCTTGAATATTATTGTGAATATTATTTTTATAATGTTTGGATTTTTATTATCCATGAACCAACTTTAGACAAGCTGAGTACTGCCTCTTAGAGGTATGCTTTTTTCCCTTATCAGGCGCAGAGTGTTTGAATTCTTTAAACCTGTACATGGGCAGCATCACATTTTAGTTCTGAGTTCAACTGCAAATTTGAATCACTGTACTTATGTCCTTTCCCCAGTAAATATTCTTTTGAGCCATAATTCACAATAGAGAGATGTTTAAAAAGTACACCGTTACCCCACCTACTCTACTTAAAAAATACTGTATATATAAAACTGTCTATTTCTAAGCCACTAATAAAAAGCAATAGTCTACAGAACAATTTTTTAAAATGTAGCAGCCAGCTGTGATATTTAGTAAGTTGAAAATAATGGATTGCCTCCACCAGAGAGCTGAGACATACTGTTGTCAGGTTCTGAGAATACTCCGTGCAGTGCTGCTGTTATTAGACAATGGCAACCTGTAATTTCTATTCAGTATTAGTTTATTATTTATTTTTTTACTGATTCTTTGCCTCAAGTGTTTGTTTGGTGATGCTTGTCAGTATTATTGTCGGCTTCCTTTGTTGCATTGGTGTATGACATTGCAGCAGCCATCTTATCTAAGGATAAATGTTACATGAAGAACATCTGAACGAAAAAGGTGAAAAATTGTAAAGTAGAGCTTTTGAGCTTAAATAATGATTACAGTAAATAATATTGGACTGTTTTTGCCCTAGAATTTAATTTGTTTTTCCTTTCTCCATAATTAATTTATGGGTTTTATATTTTTTATTAAAAAAATCACCTTTATGTTTCCAAAGAGAAAAAAAAAATTAATATCTCTAGAACATGTTTTTGAGCATTTTTGAAAATATCTGTGATAACATTTTTGTGGACATTGTAATTTGAGAAGAAATGGACTTAAGAAATTTTGTGGAAAGTGAAGCTCTCATTAATCTTAAAATCTGATTCATTTTTGGGTTAATTCTAAGTATGCAGCTTCAAGTTTTTGAAGTTAAACATTCCTAAAACTGATCCCAACAACAGCCAAACTCATAGGAAAATCTAACTGTTTCCTTTATGAATCAACTTTGTTACAGATGGTTCTCCTAAAATTCTTTAGGAGAAATAGCTCCAGACAAAAAGTAGACATGAAGTATAACTGAGGTGAAAATTGAGAATCTGGTTTGAAAAGCATGTTTTATTTTGGAAAATCTCTTTCTAGTCTGGTCTTTCAAGACTTCATATGTTTTACTTATTATTGGAGTGATGCCTTTATCTGAGCTGACTCATAGCATGTGAATGTGATTGGTCACCATACTTCTCTTTTGTTTTTACACTTGAAGCACTGGCAGATGAAGTGAACTGCTTGTGGTCACACAGTGCTGTCAGTATTGGCACCACATGTTTTGAAGTCAATAAGCACTACGTCACCCTGCCTTCCTTTTCTTCTAGAATGAGTCTGATCTAATTGGAGCACAGCAATAAAATTAGACCAACTATAAGTATTATTCAGAAGCAAGGATTACAAGTTTCTAATATTAGTTAGGTGTTTTATTACCACAAACAATTGTCCATACATTTCACTATATATTACTGAGCGCACAATGCATACACTTTCAAATTGCACAAAAAAGAATGTCATTGACACTATATGGAAAATCTGAGCCTATTGTGTGACTTTTGTGACTGAAACTGAAGAAGAGACACTTATGACACTACTGAGGGATTTTTTCTCAGTAGAAAAATCTGAGGAGCAGGAGACAAAAGGAAATGCCTCCATTTTTTTCTTTCTGATTTTCATTGTTGTCTAGGAGAAACCAAAAATATATTAAGGAGATCTTTTTTTATTTTTCATTCCTATGGGAACCACTGTTCATAAGTTAAGAGATCTCTTTGTCCATTTTTAAAGGTTTTGTGCCCTTAGTAGACAGTCAACAAGCCCTGAGGTGAGTGATATAATACAAGATAAAAGGTTGATTTGGGGCACTGATGCCTCTCTCTTTCTCTAAAGAACAAAAGAACACAATCCATAAATACACACACTCGCCGACAACACTTCCAGTTCCTCAGGATGACGTCAGTTCCGGTCCATCTGTGATGACGTCACATCTGGCTCCTTAGTATGATGTCGCTTCCGGTCCATCTGTGATGATATCACTCCCGGCTCCTCAAGATGACAACACTTCCGGTCCATCTATGGTGATGTCACTTCTGGTCTGTCTTTGATGACATCACTTTTGGCTACTCAAGAGGGCGCCACATCTAGTCCATCTGTGATGACGTCACTTCCGGTCCATCTGTGATGATGCCACTCCTGGTTCCTCTGTGATGACGTCACTCCTAGTTCCTTAAGATGACATCACTTCCGGCCCATCCATGGTGATGTCACTTCTGGTCTGCCTTTGATGATGTAACTTCTGGTTTCATTGTCATTTCCTCACAACGCATTTCCTGCAGACATTTTGTATAAACAATCATTCCACCTCTGTATTCTGTCAAATAGATAGATAGATAGATATTAGATATTGGTTTTTTCATCAAATATTGACACTTTTTGCTGCTTTATTTAATGAATATTATACAGGACAATTCCCCAACTCTTTTTTGCAGTTTTCTGCATGATTTATTCTTATTACACAAGGGACAATTTTGGAAATCATTATTTAGTAAGTATTTGGCTGTTAGAATTAATTATATTTTATTATTTGTGTTTATGGCATCACCATTTTTTTTTTTGAGGGTCTCACCATTTTGAGGGTCCCATGTCAAGACACTACCCCCAGTTGCCAGGGGACACTGTCTCATCTTTGAAAACCTTATTTTCATAAGAGAGTTTGAGAATAATTTTGTGCATTTCTTTCTGAAAAATAATTAGTGATTAGCTTTTTGTTTGAGTTTGGTTAGTATTCCGGTTTTGGCAATGGTTTATTTTGAATTCTCATTTAATGACTGCTTTAATAGTTCAACATACAATTCATTTCCTGTTTCCTTTTTCCAGTTTCTTTTTGTAGCATGGAATTGTGAGTTTTAAAAAGCAGGTGGGCTTTGCCTATTCTGTGATTCAGCTGAACTGCTAACTCTTCTGTTTTGGCATTTAAAAGTACTTTATCTTTTTTCTCTGTGGCATACCATGATGGGCATTCCTAATAAAGCATTCATTAATTTTCTGCCTGCTTTCTAGGAAGGTGGCTTTTTAACTTCTCAAGTACCTTCAAAATGCTTACTGGCAAGAGAAATGAGGTTAGAATTGTGTGTGTCACCCATCTCTCAGGTCTTCTCCTGATTCATTCATGACCTTTGGTGTCAGATAACCTCTTAAGTCTTTCTTTCTTTCTGTCTGTCTGTTTTTTTGGGCTAGCTTTACCAGTCTGGAAGTATGTGCACTAGCCTAATGTCTGCCCTCTTTTTTTAGGGGGTTAGGCATCCATAGCATAGAGTGGGTTGCTTGCCCCTATTGCAATTGCAGACAATGTCCAAGGGCACCACACTTTCTCTCTGAATCTTAAGCCTTTGGACATTTAATGTCTATGCCAGAATTGTTCGGGGCAGGGCCTACCACTCCCTTAGTAACTGCTGTTCTCCGACGCTGTCTTACAGAGATGCTTTTTCGTTGCCATAGTAGTAATATTTCTGTCCTGTAAATGGTGCTAAATTAGACTTTTTTTTTTTGGCCACCCAGGTGATATCTGTCATCTCTGCCTAACAATTCTCCATAGTGTATTTTTTTGTTGTTGTTGTTTTACTCTACTGCTGATGCTGACTTAAGGAAAGTTAAGTTCATAATAACAAGTGGAAAAATACTGTAGCAGTTGTAATAAGAAGGGACAAGAGACATGGCAAGGTTTGGGGCAGCCAACCATATAATTCAGTATCCTTGCTGCCAAAGTAATTGCCTTTTAGTTTTAGTCAAGTTTACAAGACTGAGTCCAAAACAGAACTGAATTCCAGTGAAAAAGTGTGAGGCTTTATAGGAAGTCTGGGAGAAGTGATGTCGTCTTCGAGGACGGGACCGGAAGTGATGTCGGCCACGAGGCCAGAAGTGGGGTGTCTCGAGTCGAGGCGGTGGCTCCTTGTGGGATTTCCTGGGAAAGGTCTCAAGGGAACTTAGAAAGAGCGTTAGTGCACCCCGCCACCCCCTGAGCAGATGTATTACCATTTGTCTCCAAGCCATTCAGCTGCCTCCTATTCACACGTGTGTGACACAGTACATATCCAACGTTAATAGTCCAACTACTAACAATTGTTTTAACAATGACAACTTACTCTTAATATATACACTGTTCAGTACTCACCCTTATATGCAGTGCTGAGATTGAGTCGTGATGGCCAGGAAAATGTATTTTATGAAATTATAATACACCAGTGGCTTAGCTTTTTTCTAGTCAATGTTGTTTATATTATCAGTTTATTGCAGTTCAGGCCAGAAGTAATGATTCACAATTTTGACATAACACTATAAATCAGTAGATTATTTTTTTTTAATCTTCATATCAGAAGATAAAAATAGAGGAAATATATAAACAAAGCTTCAGCTTCAAACAAAAAAACATTCTTGAGACTTCAGGAAAGACATATGTGGTCCAAAAGGCTTTTATCTGAGGGGATATCCACAACATTTTCAAAGTACTATTTCATGCATGCTTTATACACAGTGATCAGCCATAACATTAAAGCAATGCAATAATAGGTAAAGTGAATAACGCTGATTTATTCCATTATAATTGCACCCATCAAGTGGTGGCATATATTAGGCAGCAAGTGAACACTCAGTTCTTGAAGGTGACGTTTTGTAAGTTGGAAAAATGGGCAAGCATAAGGAGCTAAGAGACTTTGACAAGGGCCAAATTGTAATGGCCAGTCAACTGGGTCAAAGCATCTCCAAAATGGCAGATCTTGTGGGTTGTTTTTGGTTTTCAGTGGTTAGTACGTACCAAAAGTGGTTCAAGGAAGGACAACTGGTGAACTGGAGACAGGGTCTTGGACGTCCAAGGAGAAAGCTAACCTGTTTGGTCCAATCCCATAGAAGAGTTCCTGTATCTCAAATTGCTAAAAAACATAATTTTGGCCATTAGAGAAAGTTGTCAGAACCAGTGTAGTGTAGTTTGTTGTGTATGGGGCTACATAGCCACAGACAGGTCTCAGTGCCCATGCTGACCCATGTCTGCAACCAAAAGCAGCTACAATGGGCACCTGAACATCAGAACTTCACCATGGAGCAATTAAAGAAAGTGGCCTGATCTGAGAAATCACATTTTCTTTTGTGGATGTGGATGCCCAGGTACATGTATATCATTTATCTGGGGAAGAGATTGCAGGTTGATGCATTATTGGAAGAAGGCAAGCCAACAAAGGCAGTGTGATGCACTGTGCAATGCTCTGCTAGGAAACCTTGGGTCCTGGAATTCATTTGGATGTCACTTTGACATGTACTATCTATCTTGCACACCCCTTCATGGCAATGATATTCCTTGATGGCTGTGACCTCTTTCAGCAGGATAATGCACCTTGCCATACTTCAGAAATTGTTCAGGAATGGTTTGAGGAACATGACAAAGGGTTCAATTTCTTGACTTGGTTTCTAGTACTAGGGTGTTGTACCATGTTAGCCATTATGAATGTAGAGGAAAGCCAAGCAAAATGACACATTTTATTGGCTACCTAAAAAAATTACAATATGCAAGCTTTTGAGGCAACTCAGGCCCCTTCTTCAGGCAAGATGTAATACAGAAACTGGGCAAGATGTAATACAGAAACTGAAGATCCCTGTGTTTATATACACACACTAGGACAAGAAACAACATTGGTAAATCTTTAAATGAAAAATCTTAAATGTAAAAAAATAATTTAAGCTAAGATTAATTTAACAAGAGGGAGAAAAACAATGTATGGTCAAGATCTTTGGATAAGATAACTGTCCAACAAAGTCCTTTGAAGTTTGTGATGAGTTTTTCAAAACAATATGGGTCTGTAGTCAGGTTATCTGTGTCAGTCTGAGAGATGCAAACAGTCCACATACCTGGCTATAAAACTCTTGTCTTTATTCAAGCCATGTTGTAATGTATTAAATTTTAACATGAGTTTAACTTCCCATTCTTTTCTCTCTTGCTGTGTTTTGAAGTTGCCCATAAGCACTGTGACTTTAAAGTCCCTCTCACAGTGTCCATGGTTGTTGAAGTGGGCCGCTACAGGAACATCTGTGTTACCAAATCTTGGTTTTCAAATTCTCCAGGTCTCAATCTGACTGAGCATGTGTGGAAGGTGCTGGAAAAACAAGTCTGACCCATGAAGGCCACATGTTGCAATGTACAGGACTCAAAGAATATGCTTCTAATGTCTGGTGTTAGATACCATAGGAAATTTTCTGAGTTTTTATGAAGTCCTTGCTTCAGCAGGTCAGAGATATTTTGACAGGACGTGGATGACCAACACAGTATTAGGCAGGTAGTTTTAATTTTCTGGCTTATCAGTGTAAAGCAATTTAAACAGGACATCCAAAATACAATTCAAAACGTTCTGAATTATTTAATTAAGAGTAAAGTTGGCAAATCACATTGTCAAATTTCCCATTAAAAATGTGTTTTTAGTAATTAATAAGGTGTTAAGAAGGTTAAACCTACACAGATTTGTCAAATTATTTGAAAAATTAATCTTCATTTAAACCCAGCAACAGGGGATGCACAAACCAGTGTGTTTCTTCCTGCCGGTCCAAGCCCAGTTAAATGGGGAGGGTTACATCAGGAAGGGCATCAATATAGATTTCCATACCGGATCGGTCAAGGCCCAGGTTAATAACAGCCGCCACCAGTACTGTTAGCCAACAGGGTGCTTGCGGAAAGGGGAGAGAGTTAGCCGATTTGACGGAGAGAAGGAAGTTTTATATATTGTACATGCAAAAGAATAGATAGAAGGGGCGTACGGCCAAGTGTACCAGAGACTGGTTCAAATTTTTCTATCATGGTGTGGATGGGAGGAGAAATGGGGTAGAGATTATCCTGAAGGAACAGTATGCCAAGAGTGTTTTGGAGGTAAACGGAGTGTTAGGCAGAGTGATAATTATGAAGCTGGAAATTGGAGGTGTGATGATGAATGTTGTTAGTGCATATGTCCTGCAAGTTGGGTGGTTAATGGATAAGAAAGATGATTTCTGGAGTGAATTGGATGAAGTGATGGACAGTGTACCCAAGGGAAAGAGAGTGGTGATTAAAGTGAATTTCAATGGACATTTTGGTGAAGGGAATAGAGTAGTTGAGGAGGTGATGGGTAGGTATGGTATCAAGGATAGGAATGCAGGAGTTCAGATGGTAGAGGATTTTGCGAAAAGGATGGATATGGTTGTGGTGAATACATATTTAAAAAGAGGGAAGAACACAGGGTGATGTACAAGGGTGGAGGAAGATGCACACAGGTAGATTATATCCTATGTAGGAGGGTCAGTCTGAAGGAGATTGAAGACTGCAAAGTGGTGGCAGGGAAAAGCGTAGTTAGGCAGCATAGGATGGTGGTCTGTAGGATGACGTTGGATACCAAGAAGAGGAGGAGAGTGACGGCAGAGCCAAGAATCAAATGGGGGAAGGTAAAAAAGGAAGACTGCAAGGTTGAGATCAGGGAGAAGGTAAGACAGGCACTGGATGGCAGTAAAGAGTTACCAGACAGCTGGGCAACTACATGAGAAATAGTAAAGGTGGCATCTAAAAGGGTGCTTGGTGTGACATCTGGACAGAGGAAGGAGGATAAGGAAACCTGGTGGTGGAATGGTGAAGCACAGCAGGGTATACAGAGGAAGATGTTGTTGAAGAAGAAGTGGGATAGTTGGGGAGATGCAGAAACAGGAGTACAAGGAAATAAAATGTAAGGTGAAGAAAGAGGTGGCAAAGGCTAAAGAAAAGGCGTATGGTGAGGTGTATGAGAGGTTGATCACTAAGGAGGGAGAAAAGGACCTATACCGTTTGGCTAGACAGATGGACCGAGCTGGGAAAGATGTAAGGATAAAGAAGGAAATGTACTCACAAGCGAGGAGAGTGTGTTGAGAAGATGGAAAGAGTACTTTGAGAAGCTGATGAATGAAGAGAATGAGGGAGAGAGAAGGTTAGATGATGTGGAGATGGTGAATCAGTAATAAGCTGTCCTACATTAGAGGGTCAGCTCAGTTTGGACGGCTGGGAGACAAAGTCAGAGAGGCGAGATTGCATTGGTTTGGACATGTGCAGAGGAAAGATGCTGGATATATTGGGAGAAGAATGTTAAGGATAGAGCTGCCAGGTAAGAGGAAAAGAGGAAGGCCTAAGGAGGTTTATGGAGGTGGTAAGAGAGGACATGCAGGTGATGGATGTAAAGGAGCAAGATGACGAGGACAGGAAGATATGGAAAGAGATTTTCTGCTGTGCAGTGGGAGTAGCCGAAAGAAGAAGAAGAAGAAATGATTAAATAAAATTTCCTTCTTATTCTCAATTAGCCTCTTTCCCTTTTAACTCACAGTCCATTTGCTCACTTAGAGTACATTCAATGATGTTCATATGTCCAACACAACCGGCCTATTCCCTTACAGGAACAGATTCATTGTTTAGCTTCCTGATTGCTGGATAAAAAAGAAGAAATCTAAGGGAGTAACTGATGGGATATAAAAATATTTCCTCTTCTCACCACTGTTAACTTTTTAATTTTATACCAAAACCTATGATGTTTTAGTGCAAATACTCCAATATTATTGTGGGGTAAACAATCTTTTGTGGGAGAAAACAAGACATGTCAGGACAAAGTGTTAGAGAATCCCAGAGATTCCTGTTTATTAGCAGAAATGTTAATAAATAAAAATAAGTAACACAAAGATAACAGAAAATGGTAGCAGAATGAGTTTGTCATTCCGTGCTCTTCCAAAGACAAGGCTCTTGTAGGCTAGTGCAGCTCCAGTGTTGCTCCAGTAGTTGCAAGTCAAAGAATAAACTCCAGTTTCACTGTGTTTATATAGAAATGGGCTTGAAAGATGTAGGATATCCACGGTGTCCCAGAAGTGAGGTCAGTATTTTTCCAAGGTCTTCTCATAAATGAAATTGGATTGAGTGACACATACAGTCCATAATGGTTGTTCCATCTCCTAATAGGTATGTTGCCCCAGGATCTGTTAACAGACATTATTTGTAAGTTATCATTTTTGCTGCTTCATCTGAATGACTCACTGTTTGAGTTCCCTTAGACTGTCAGAAGAAATCCCCTTTATTTCAAGAATGCACTTGGTTTCTGTTATGTACTCAGCTTCAAGTGCTCCTATTACTTTTCTGTAGCATTGGGACTAGAATTGCACTCAGTATTTGCATGCAGATTCACTTGGGCATTATAGATTTCAACTGCATTAGAGAGTTTAAACATAGTATGCTTTCAATTCAAATACCAAATAATATTTAATATGCCTCTAAAGTTGCTTCTGTGCATTGCTTGAAGTTTGAGGAAGTCAAGTTAGTGTAGGGCACAAATCTTTTTCACAGTTTGAGTCCTGTAGTTCAGTGTCAAATGCCTTGTATTTTTAAAAACTGATGCATCTGCCTAGTGGATGGTTACCATCACAGTGGCGGAACAGTTAGCACTGCTGCCTCACACCTCCAGAAGACTGGTCACTTTATGTGTGGAATTGACATGTTCTCCCTGTGTCTTCATGGGTTATTCTCTGGATACTTCAGTAACAACCCCCCACCCCTCAAGTCGAGAAGACGTGTATTTTTAGGTATTTAGTGACTCAATTGGTCCACAGTGTAGCCATGTGTTAGAATGTATACTGTGATGAACTGATGCCGCAGCAAGTGTTGGTGACAGTCTAGTGCTTAATGCTATAGTGTATCCGTTCCAACTTTTCCTGTTCAAACAAGTAAAGACATGTCCTGTGAATATATAATTAATACAATTTAAAAATGATATTTACTGGTACTAAAATGTCACATGTAAAAATTTTAAATGTTTTAGGCCAGTGGCTTGCAAATATACACTTCCTTGTGCTTCAAAGGAGAGCATTGACTTGATTTTCTTACTACGCTGGCTGCACCATGCTGAAAGTAGAAACAAACCTTGGATTGGGCATCAGTCACACACTTATACTGGGTAAAATCAGATTTACCAAAATAGTGAAAGCTACATCAATAACATTAATAACCATTTTAGTATTGGGGACTCCAATGCACTTTTCTGCAAACTGCCAAAAATCTCAGAATGTTAGATTCTGCACTAAAGATGCTAGCCTCCTAAAAAAAAACATAAATCATATAAAACAGCTAAGAGTGGCTTTCTCAATTAGCTATTATTGCATGAAACAAAAATGGAGCGCACATTTAAGGAGAGATTTCATCCTCCATATTTACTTTTATGTAAAAGTTTAGCTGTTCATATACAAGTCAATGTCATTTCTTTACAACATCGCACTACGAATGTAGTGTATAAGAATGAATTCAGATAACCATTAATTCTTCAATTACAACACATCGTCAATTACATAACCTACCTGTTAAACTGATTAACATGCAGCTTAGCCTAATTGACTCCAGAATCATCACTTGAAACAGACCCTTCACAATTCACTGCTTAAAAAATCCATCTTCTCATTGTTATCTGAACCTGCATTTTCCAGTACCACTACTATCAAAGTAAAAGCCTATCCTACTATCATGATCAAATTAGTCTGTGCATTGATGAGTATTATTTTGGTAACTTTTATTCAGAGTGTCTGAGAAAATGCCCCTAATCAAAATGTGAACATTAGTCAGTAACTAGTGTAAATGGTTGCCTAGATCACAAGCAGCAAACAAAACCAATGTGAAACAAAGTCCTCAATCTTCAATCTGATATTCCTAGAATTTGGGGAAAAAACAAAATCCTCCTTTTCTTAGTTTAAAGCACAGAAAAGCCATATACTACTGTATATGTGACCTCTGTCTGTATGAGTACGTGCCCCTGATGTGTGATGGTTTTGCATGGGCCAGGGTTTTTACAGATCTTCTCCCCTTTGGATGTCACCTTTTCAAGACCAAGGCCTAAATTACAGAAACACTGAAGTGAGTGCCTAGTGACAACTCTTAAATCCTTATATGTGAATAATATCAGCTACAGTAAATATAAACACAGGAACACATAAAAACTAATAAGTAGATGGAAGAAATCACAAATAACAGCATAAGAATAACAACAATGGCACCTAGAATCTGACTGTTCAGCCAGCAAGGAGGAATGTGAGAAGTCACAAGGCCTGGGGTAGATGGGCATATGTTTAGAACACTGTAGTGAGGCTCAGTTTCAAAAGTCAGAAAAACTGTTGCTAAAACAGAAATGCTAAATCACGATTGTTGTCAGAAGAAGACTCACCAGACATTATTAACCAAAAGACAAACTATCACCAAAACCTAAACATCAAACCATTAACAAAGTCAAAAGGAGAGTTGCTAGAAGTCAAGTACCAAAGCTCATTTATTACTGGGTTTATACACACCAAAGTGGTTTGAGGTTTTAGTCCGCAATATTTGAAACTGAATTAAATGCAGCGTAGGTTTATGAAGCACAAGCCATGGTACCTGGTACCTGCCATGGTAAGAAGATTAAGAGGTGACATGATTGAAGTGTTTAAAATTATGAACGGAATTAGTACAGTGGATCGAGACAGTTATTTTAAAATGAGTTCATCAAGAACACGGGGACACAGTTGGAAACTTGTTAAGGGTAAATTTTGCACAAACATTAAGAAGTTTTCTTTACACAAAGAACGATAGACACTTGGAATAAGCTACCAAGTAATGTGGTAGACAGTAAGACGTTAAGGACTTTCAAAACTCGACTTGCTGTTTACTTGGAAGAAATAAGTGGATAGGACTGGTGAGCTTTGTTGGGCTGAATGGCCTGTTCTCGTCTAGAGTGTTCTAATGTTCTGTCAAAGCTGGGTAATAGCAAATATTTTTAAATTATTCTATCTCTTGCCCTTTGCGCACCTTTCCTCTGTATTCTCGTATGTCTGAACCTCTCTTCAAGAGTGCGCCCTTTCTTGAGCATGTTCCCGAAAAGCCTGCTGATCAGACTGTCTTTGAAGGCAACTCTATCTGTGTGCGACTTTGGTCCTGCTTGTGCGTCTCACACTTCCTCTATTGTTGCATCACCCAAGCCAAACTGACCAATCAGATTGCTCTGAGGACTGAGAACTGGACACACAAACTTTAGTGTTTTATTATATAACCGATAGCATCAGTGATTGGGCTCATCATGCCTTCTGAAAACAGAGCCCCTAGAAATGGTTTGCTCCATCTTGACACCAAAGCCAATAAATGTTGGAGCTTAGAAAAAAAAAAGAAGAAACATGAAAATTATGATGTGGCAAACTGAAAAATAGTGATAATAAACTATACTCAGCAAAAAAAGAAACATCCTCTGACTTTCAACTGTTTTTACTTTCAGTAAACTTAATGTGTAAACATTTGTATGAACACTAAAAGAGTCAACACCATAAGACATAAACTAAAAATGTTTCACAATGTGTCCCTGAATGAAGGGAGGCTCAAAATCAAAAGTACCAGTCAGTATCTGGTGTGGCCACCAGCTGCTTGAAGTACTGCAGTGCATCTCCTCCTCATGGCCTGGACCAGATTTGTCAGTTCTTGCTGTGGGATGTTACCCCACTCTTCCACCAAGGCACCTGCAAGTTCCTGGACATTTCTGGGGGGAATGGCCCTAGCCCTCACCCTGCGATCCAATAGGCCCCAGACGTGCTCAATTCCTTCGACGATAAACACAAATCCGTCCATCACTCCTGGTGAGACAAAACCGTGACTCATCAGTGAAGAGCACTTTTTGCCACTCCTGTCTGGTCCAGCGAAGGTGGGTTTGTGCCCATAGGCGGCGTTGTTGCTGGTGATGTCTGGTAAGGACCTGCCTTACAACAGGCCTACAAACCCTCAGTCCAGCCTCTCTCAGCCTATTGCGGACAGTCTGAGCACTGATGGAGGGATTGTGTGTTCCTGGTGTGACTCGGGCAGTTGTTGTGGCCATCCTGTACCTGTCACGTAGGTGTGATATTCGGATGTACCGATCCTGTGCAGGTGTTGTTATACGTGGTCTTCCACTGCGAGGATGATCAGCTGTCCTTCCTGTCTCCCTGTAGTGCTGTCTTAGGCGTCTCACAGTGCGGACATGGCAATTTATTGCCCTAGCCACATCAGCAGTCCTCATGCCTCCCTGCAGCATGCCTAATGCACGTTCACGCAGATGAGCAGGGACCCTGGGCATCTTTCTTTGGGTGTTTTTCACCGTCGGTAGACAAGTCTCTTTAGTGTCCTGCGTTTTTAGAACTGTGACCTTAAATGCCTACTTTCTGTAAGCTGTTAAGGTCTTAACGACCATTCCACAGGTGCATGTTAATTCATTGATTATGGTTAATTGAACATGCATGGAAAACATTGTTTAAACCCTTTACAATTATTGTTGAAATACACAGTCCTGAAAAAGGGATGTTTCTTTTTTTGCTGAGTATACATCCATCCATCCATCCATTTTCCAACCCGTTGAATCCAATCCCGGGCAGGGTGCCAACCCACCGCAGTAATAAACTACAATGTAGTTAAATTATTAAAGCAAGATACCAATGTATTAACATAGCCAGTTGTTCAAAGCCTCCAAATATTGCAAAACGATGCAATTACTTTAAACAGAAAAAGAAAAATTAGCAATGCTAAAATGTGTAAGGCAACAATAGGACTTTATTTCATCAAAGGATGCACAATCCAGCACTCAATCCACGCAGGTGAGTGTGGAGCTACAATTTAAAATAACACACATATCTTTGAGCTGTAAAAAAAAAACTGGAGAGTGTCATATAATTAACCAAACAATCAAATATTGGGGTACCAGAGGGGTAACCCCTTTTAATTGTGACAAAACCAAAAAAAAAAAGTTCAGCCAACACAAAGCAAGTGGCAATCATTGTATGTAAGCAAAATAAGAAGATGTTCAGATGATACCTGTAGCTCTTCAATGTTTCCCTCTCTGTAACTTGGATCCAAAAGAAGATTCTTTCCAGAGTGGGTGAATTTATATAGCGCCTCTCCTAAAAAGGGGCAGGGCTTATAACACACATGTGGTCATGCATTTTCCTGGTGTGCTCACTTGGATCTGGGTGAACTCTGAAGGTTGTTAGCAACAGCGGTCCATCTTGCCTCAGTTCGTTAATGCTCGCCACGGCAGGACCGAGAGGGTGACCCCTATACACTATGTATGGCGCTAATCAGCTCTATTTTTGGATTTTTTATGCATTTATTTTTGTGAATTTATATATTATATAGTTATTCTGACAATGCCATTTTCTTTTTTTTGTATGGTCACTGCCATTTTGTGTCTTTCTTTATTATACCCATTTCTGGTCATGTGATCATGCAATGTGATGAGTCCGCATGAAGCAAGATGGCAGAATGCATCTGAGTACTAGATTGATACTATGCAAAAGGGACTGAAGAAACTGAGCTACTGTTAGGATCTTTGCAATACATTCCTGCTTTTGTAGTTTAGAATGGAGAGAGATTTGGGAGCATGTGCTGATAGCACGTTGCCGCACCCACCACACGACGAACCACCTGAACTGGGCCTCAAATGCAGCAGGTGACACCTCAGCACCATACTGGAACAGTGTGAGGTTGTTTATGGTGGCTGGAATGCTAATCCTGCCACCAATCCCTAAGTTTTCCCTGTAAATTGGAGGAGCAACTTGCAGAGTTTAGGTCTTGCTATATTATTAAAATGGCTCATTTTGGTTGTTTCGATTCTGGCCTGTCTTTTTATTAGAGATTTGTTATGTTCCTAAAATTTCCTAAAATGTGTCTCTTCTCGGCTCAGTTCTGACTCTAATCACCTTCTTTTATCTAAAAGCTCATTACACTGGGATATGCATACACAGTAAAGGACTGAGAATCAACAAGAATTGAATCTGGAACCATGGAGCACTCTGATTTCTCTTTAGATAAAATGAAATAATAATAATAAATACTGCCACATCTTATTTATAATGTATCATTGTGATGCTGAGGTTGCATCATTTTTTATATGAGACTATGTATTTTATATGAGACGGCGGCACAGTGGTAGCGCTGCTGCCTCGCAGTTAGGAAACCCGGGTTCACTTCCCAGGTCCTCCCTCCATGGAGTTTGCATGTTCTCCCCGTGTCTGCGTGGGTTTCCTCTGTATGATCCGGTTACCTCCTACAGTCCAAAGACATGCAGGTTAGGTGCGATCCTAAATTGACCCTAGTGTGGGTGTGTGTGTGTCTGCGTGTGCCCTGCGGTAGGCTGGAGCCCTGCCCGGGGATTTGTTCCTGCCTTGCACCTTGTGTTGGCTGGGATTGGCTCTAGCAGACCCCTGTGACCCTGTGTTAGGATATAGCGGGTTGGATAATGGAGGGATGACTGACTATCATATAAAAATGTATAGCGTTTCTTAAAGCTATCAGCACTTTGTAAATCGAGAGCTGGTCTTCAAAATGTACAATTTCACAGTCTAACTTGGTTTTAGAAAGATTAAGAATACAATGAAAATGCACCAGCCACATCCATTTGTTTAATGTACATTCCATGTCTCTTTCAATTGTTTCAACACACTGTTGCCATGACAGACTGCAGCATGTCCGTATTCAGTCTTTTTTTGTTTTCAGATAATAGAGGTGAACTGAGGTCATTATTATATGGGATGTATTTCTGAACATTTGCTTGAAACCTTGTAAGATAAAGTTTTCACACTATCAAAAAAAACAAAATAAAATGAATGGATCCGTAGAGTATCTGCTGGCAGCTCCTACAGAACGTAGGAATAATTGTACAGTAAAAATGGTGCTTTAGATAGAATTTTAATTTTTAGTGTAAAAATAAAATAACCAGGCACATAACAAAATAAGGTTGCCTAATAGCTAAGTGGTTCTTTTATCTAATCCAGATAATTTTTTAAAGCCGGCAAGATTTCTGCTTTAAATACTTATTGTAGATCATATTGACTTGTAGAGTTTAAAAAAGATTTGGGATGCCAACCTGACCACCCTGTTTAATTGTGAGGCAAAAAAATAAAAATAAATAGATAAACATTAAAGAAATGAATAGATGCTTGGGGGTGCAGTAACAGAAAATAATTGAATAACCAATGGCTCTGTTTCAGCAGGTCTGACTGAAGTGCTCCATTCTGTCAAAGGGAGAAGATGCCTCCTTCCAGAAATTGCCATTTTTAAATGCACCAGACCAGAATGTGTGGGACCTTTTGAAGCAACAGGGGTGTAACCAGTTACCTTCCTGGGGTATCGTCTGTGAACTGTGGAGGGACAGGACAGTTAGCAACAGTGCCTCCTCTTGTTCTGCATACCTGATTAGAGCAGGCAAGGTGACATTCAAATGCACTTGCTTAACAATATGCATGTTAATGTTTATTAAACTAAAAAAAGGCAAATTATATATAACACTGTAGGTGTCCCTGAACTATCATACTTAAAACTATAAGCCTGAGTCCTCAAATTCTTCACACGTTGTATAATTCTTGTATGGCATTTTAATCAGATATTTTTAATCAATACATGGTAATTTGTACAATTTAATATAAGCATATACTTAAGTGAAGCTGTAACAATGTAACAACAACAACACCATTTATTTGTATAGCACGTTTTCATACAAATGATGTAGCTCAAAGTGCTTTACAAGATGAAGAAAATATAAAAATAAAATTAGGCAATATTAATTAACAAAGAATAAAGTAAGGTCCGATGGCCAGGGAGGACAGACAAAAAAATTAAAAAAAAAAACTCCAGAGGGCTGGAAAAATAAATCTGCAGGGGTTCCAAGGTCACGAGACCACCCAGCCCCCACTAGGCATTCTACCTAACATAAATGATCTAAATCAGTCATCATGGTTTTCAAGCTTCACGTGGAAGAATTAGATGATGATAGTCATGTGGACCTCTTGCCTTCAAACCATCAATGTATCAAAGGACTGCACGGTGATTTGATCAGGTGGTGTCAGCGCGGATTGCTACCACTGAAAGCCTTAAAAAGAACAGCAGAGAAATGAATTCTAAAGGGTTAAGTAAACACAGCTTAATGCTTGGGCACATGAGGCTTTTGCCTCATCTTAAGGGCCGATTTATACTTCACGCTCAGAACGCGTACGCGCCCGCATCATGGCTGCCATGCGTACCCAGTGTTCATTTCATGTGTCCTCTGAGCAGGTCCTCAGAAATTAACGCGACGCGTGCATGAGTTGCAGTACCAGCAAAAAGTCGGGGAGCGCAGTGTGTTAAAAGTCAGAACGTGACGTCAGAGTTCCTGTGTACTATCTACACGTGACAGCAAGCCTCTATGGAGATCCTTCGAGGATTGATGTGCGCTCTTTGCTGTTTGATGAATGGTTCAAAGTGGTGAAGCAAAATGCCGACATACATATGCATTTGTGGTGCTTTTATATTCAAGCGTCGCATATTCCCGATCGTAATGACACTATACATTTTAAAAGTCTCACATACCATCTTTTGTGCCATCTATTTTTTATTTTTTTACTTTACCTGCTGTCAGGTCCAAGAAGCGCTTATCGATTTAAAAGTGGGATGACGCTTACGATGGTCTGCTTTAATAATAAAGTAAACTACGAGGTTAAAGTGGACATTTCGAGATTAAAGCCGAAATTTAATAACTTAATAATGAATATAATACTGTACATACTCGAGTATAAGTCAGGTCTTAAAAACCGAAAAATTTATCATAAAATCAGAGCCTGACTTATACACTCGTTCAAAAATTCGACACTTAAATTTTTCTTTTTTTAACATCTTCTTGGCTCCTCCAATCTTGCATCAGTTTCTCAAACACATCAAATTTTGTTGCAGCAGCACAGTTACCAACTTCTTTTGCCACTTCAACGACTTTTAGTTTAAAACCAAGGCATAACAAAAAAGTACAATAAAAAAGTATAAACTAAGCAGTAAATGAGAAAACAATATGTAGAATAAAGTAAAATATACAACAAAGCAGGATAATAAAACAGAGTAAAACATATAACATGAGATGATGCAAATAAAAATCCAAATAAAATGAAAGCAACCCTAAAAGTTATTAAAATACTTAAAAGCTATCCTTATATATAATTTGATCCTATCCGTATGTATGGTGTTCATGTCAATACCTCGACTCAATACAAGTTAGAACCATGCAATGGGACGCTGCTTCTGTAGTTAGAACGTAACATGGCTAATGCGGACACAGTATTGCATGATTGGCTAAGAATGTTTGAATGCTTCAGTGACGCCGCTGGTCGGCCGAGTATAGTAAGTCAGTGTTGGTTCAAGCAGATAACAGTAAGTTCAGTTGGTTTTTGGAATGTTGCTTTGGTGGGGCGTACTTTCCAAGACTAACATCGTCGACAGCTCTGGAACTGTAATTAATTTAGAACGTATCGCCATTTGCTTGGTACGTTTAAATCTATCTTTGGGCAGTTCGGTTTTGGCATCCGTCCTTCTGACATCTATTGGCAAACTGACTAATGACAGCTGGGTATTAAAAACGGTCATTGTTTAAATTTTAGCCAATCTCAGATCTAAAATGACCACGGCAACATAATTATTACTCCGACTCCGAGTTGTAAAATACGGTTTGTTTTAAAAATTTGTTTGCCGGAAAAAAATCAAATGAGGTGCGTCAAAGAGCTGAGTTCACGTCTCGCAGCCCCGTTTAAATAGAAATCTCTTCGTTACATCGGCCGAAAAGGTCTATTTTAAGCACAAATCAGTGCCATGATAACAAAATCATTTCAAGGACTTAAAAAAACAAATAATTGTTTGCAGAGAAAGTATGGATTTCACAAACGTAGAATTTGTAGCCCGATTCGATTGGGCTCCCATTCACTAGTATGAAATAAATGTGCCTTCAGTCGTTACTTAAATCAGTCAAGTGTCGGGACATTTGTGATGGCTGCTAGCTGGGTAATCCTTAGCCGGGAAGCACAAGATGAATAAGCTCTCTCCCCATGGCTGCTGCAGGATAAAAGAGCCAGCAGGACAGAGAGAGTGTGAGGGAGTGTAGGGTTTGACTAGGGCTGAGCCATGGTCTACTTCATACATAAGAATAAGAGTTTTAAATGTAATACGTACGTGAACAGCAAGCCAGTGTAAATGTCAGAACACAGAGTGATGTAATGGTTGAAAGATATGTGAGAAAGAATATGAGCAGCACAGTTTTGCACATATTGGAGTTTCTTAAGAGAAGACTGTAGAGAAACATTTTACAATAATCTAAATGAGACATGATGAAGACAAGAATAAGCTTTTCAGAAGCAGTTAGTGACAGAAATGGTTTAGCAATATTATTAACATGAAAAAAATGAAATTTTGGTACTATGTTTAAATCTCTGTGGGCTAAATTTTTTTTCCAAACAACTCTGAAAATCACACAAAACAACATTTTCACTGCGTGTTCTGGCTGCATTGGTGTCTGTTTGTTGTCTCTGGCAGTGGTGTGGGGTGGTTCGACGTCTAGCAGGATACATGCTGGGCAGTGGTAGAAGTGGAAGTGCAACGCTATACGAACGTTTTCAGCACTACGATCAACTGGGGACCAATCAGCTGATGCTGGTACCTCATTTTCATTTTCGATTTCCATCTCCACATCACTTGCATCAAAATCAGTTGGACAAGTCAGAGTGTGATTCAGTGATAATACACAAGACATCTTTAATGAAGAATTTTACTTTGTACATTTGCCTTGCTCTCCCACCTGATGTCGATGCCATGTTAGAGGTTGTTTGCTCTTCGCTACTTTCCTTCTAGCAAAGAGAGTCAAACTAAAACGTAACGACAAATTTTGTCGCCGTTTACAGCTGATTAACATACTCTACCACTGAATTTTGACAAAAGTCTGCCCTGATAGAGTTAATGTGTGCCTCAAATGTAAGCTGACTGTCTGCACTACCACCACCTGATTAAGGCATCATGAAGCTCCCTGAGATGATGTAATGAAGGCGGGTGTCTCAGCTGTCCAACTTTTTCAAATCCTATCATGTGAAGTATGAAAATTAAGAGGTTTGATTTAGGAAACGTTATGTTAGGTAGAATGCCCAGTGCAGACTGGATGGCCTTAGAACCCCTGCAGATTTTTTTTTTTTCTCCAGCCTAACTAGAGTTTTTTTTTTCTGTCCTCCTTGACATTTGATCTTACCCTGTTTTACTGTTACTCATCCTTTAATATTATTGGCCTTGCCTTAATTGTTTTTCTTTTCTTGTAACTGTTTCTTTGTCATCTTATACTGTAGTGCACTTTTAAATACATTGTTGTATGAAAATGTGCTATATAAAAAAAACGTTGTTGTTGTTGTTTTCTTTCTTGATACCCATAATGCTTCACTCCATGGAAGGCAGCCTCTAAGTCTATCCTCCTGACAATTTAGTCCTCCTTTCAGACCCCAACAACAACATTGGTACTTACATACATAATGATGGTGTCACACATGCATGAATGGAAGTGCTAGTAACTAGTAATTCCACCCCAGACTTCACGGTTACTGCTGTCACCTAATGCCTCTCCTATCTCTTCACCCTCAGACTAGGAGATCCATGGAATGAAGAGCCATAACGTCACTTCTGCTTCTGCCTATTTTCTGTGGAGCCAATATAAATAGGTTGCCACCACCAGAAAATGTCAGTGGGAAGACCCATGTCTGAAAAAATGTTACATCACAGTTCTGGTTCATATTCTTCTTTTTTTATGCCAATTTTCACCAGTTATACAGGGTTTTACCCTCTGGTTCCCAAAAGTTGTATTGTTGTTCTTATTTTTTATCTTACAATGGCTAACATTTTCCATTACTTTCTCAACATGTTTTGTATATGGAGGAAGTATTGTTTTCTTCAACAAATACAACTTTCTCTTTTAAATGGAAAAACTTGTTCTGATATTCCTAGAAAATGTTTTTGAGCATCATGGAAAAAATATGTGTCTGTATGTCCATGTGTCTAAGCATGTCTGTAGTAATTAATTTGTGGACACTGGAACTCGAGAACAAAATGACCGCTTCTTATGAAATTTTGTGCACCTGTTAGTCTTAAGAGCTGATTAGGCTTTGGGTAAATTTCAGCTATTCAGCTTTGAGCCTTTTAAATTTTAAAGTTGTTGAAACTGATAAGACAACAGCCAAACCAATGCTGTGAAATTCACAAGATTTGGCATAGACATGTAGGACTTTGAAACAAAGACTTTTGCTGAGTTTTGAGTTCAGTCCAAAGCTCAATCTTCGTGCTATTAAACTTGAAAATTTCAAATGCAGTACTCATAGCAGCTGTATTCTGATTACAAAAAAACAAAACACTGATCAGATGTTAAGCCTTTAACAGATGACCTGAATTGCTGTTTGTGGCAGGTGCTCACTTTTTTTTGTTGTTGCTTAAAATAATTCTCCTCATTAAGTTTTGCATTTAGCACCTTCATTTTTCACCCATCATAACTGCTTGACAGGAGGTGTGGGTTTCTACTCCTTGTACTCTAATTCTCAACATTTTAATGGAAAATAAAAACATCAGCAAAAGAATTAATACTAAGTTCACATAATGTAGTTACAGCTGTATTGATTAGGTAATGTTTTGTTCAAATTTAGGCCACAATAATTTAAGTCCAAATATTTCATATTTTCAGTTACATAAAAATAAATGTTTTATGATACATTTGCTTAAAACATGACTAAAATATACTTCTGTGGTCTTGCATCTTATATATATTTTGATAAGTTCATACTGTATACAGTACTTATGTTGTAAATATGAAAAAGGTCATCTGCTTGGTCATGAAACACTGTAATAGTCCTTGTGCCTAGTGCTGGCAGAAATGGCCTCCAGTCCCACCTTGGCTCTGCTGTATAAATATATTTTAAAAAAGTGTAGGCAAGGTATACATTTCCAGTCAAAAGTCTGGACACATCCAGAAATGTTTATACTTTTTGATAGAAATTGATACTTTTTATCAAGATGCCATTAAATTGATTTCAAATACAGCCAAGACTGATGGCTATTTTTGCTTGAAATGTATTATTCACATACCAGTAATGGCGCAGTGCATGACAGTTTGCACTCAATACACTTGACTTGAGCATTCATAGTTTTTCTCTTTCTCTGTATGTTTAGTATTCATTTGCTCAGAGGTTGATGTGCTTGCTGATTCCTGAGCAGCTCTTCTTTTCTCCACCCTACCTGCCCGCTTCTTCTCTTCTTTTAACGGCAACTTTTCACATTAAAACTGATTAAGTCAGTGTTTGTGTTTAAATTGCTTAGTACATTTTCCTTAATTTTTCAATTAAGCTGGCACTTAAGTCTTCAATCTGCCTCAAGAATGGTTTAAAATATGAAGAGGTAAGGGAAGTGATGGCGAAGGTGGTAGGGATGAGAACGGCGCCCATATGCATGCGCCGCACGGTCGCCCTGCTGGCCTTTGCCGAGAGTTGATTCCACAATAAAATAAAATAAAATGGATGTCAATCATCACATCGAAAGCGGACAATAGAGATCATGTAGTATATGTGTACCAAATTTCAGGTCAATAGGTCAAACGGTTTGCAAGCTACAGGTGCTTTAAAATCCTGGACAGACAAACGGACAGCCACGGTAGCGTATTATATATAAAGATGACTACAAAGCCTCATTTTGAGCAGCCATTACTTCTGTATCCTAATGGTCAACTCCCTTAGCTTTTCCTGAAGTAGTTATGTATGAAAGGTAATTGGATATTAGAGAATCCTTTGTAATTGCATTAGCACCACTGAAATCTGTTATTATGTACATATGTGTTGCAAGGTTTTGGCATTCTAAAAGTTCAGTTCTTGGTCTAAAAATGGCCAAAAAGAAACAGATTTTATATTAGAACATTAGAACAACCAGGATGAGAACAGGAAATTCAGTCGAACAAAGCTCACTAGTCCTATTCACTTAATTTTTTCTAAAATGACATCAAGTTGAGTTTTGAAGGTCCCAAAAGTCCTGCTGTCTACCACACTGCTTGGTAGCTTATTCCAAGGGTCTGTGCTTCTCTGTGTAAAGAAAAACTTCCCAGTGTTAGTGTGAAATTTACCTTTAACAAGTTTCCAACTGTGTCCCCGTGTTCTTGATGAACTCATTTTAAAGTCACAGTCTCGATCCACTGGACGAATTCCCTTCACAATTTTAAAAACTTCAATCATGTCACTTCATGTCAGTCATGTTTTCTCAAGAAACATGTCAGTCTATTTATTTTTCTCAGAATGAAGGTTATTCCATGTGGCATAAAGCCAAGAAACTTGAGATTTTCATGTAAAGGTGTCTGTTCCTGTTTTGAGGGAATAATGCATTTTATTTGTATGGCACCTTTCCATGCTCAAACTGCTTAGAAAAAGAATCCAAACTGGTTTGAAGCAGGATAGAAAAGGAAGGGGAAGGACAAGATGGACAACAGCATAAGAAGATGAGAGTGAAGTTTGAGAAACAAACACCTTACAGGTCCTCAGTTGGCCACACACCAAATACTGGCGTCATATCACACAGAGAAAAGACGACTCCAGGATGCTGACCATAATATGCTTTCCTAGTCACGTTCTGTCCAATGTCTGTGTTCTTTTGCCTTTTTTCATTTCTGCTTTCCAGTTTCAGATACGGCTTTGTCTTTTAAACTCTGCTTCTAAAGGGATTATCCAGGAGTCATCTTTTCTCTGCTGTGGATGACACTGGTATTTGGGATGTATTTAATTAAGAAGAAAACTAATGGATCTGTAAAATGTTTGTTTCTCACACTACACATTCTGATGTTCTTATCCTCATATGCAGTTGTGCATCTGGGACTTCGTCTTCTTTTTATATCCTGGTTAGATCCAATTTGCCCTTTTCTCCTGAGACAGTAATAGACACCTTTTTATGAAACCTTTAATTTCTTGGCAATCTATTGCATGCAATAACCTTCATTCTCCCAAAAGAAAAGAAAAGAAAATCGACTGAGCAATTTTGGCCATTTTTGTACTTAGAACTGAAGTTTAGAAATGCCAGTACCTTGACACCAAAGTTAACAGAGTAACAGGTTTCAATGGTGCTGATGCAATTACAAAGGGTTTCTCTAATATTACATGGCTAGGCACAGTGGTAGCGCTACTGCTTCGCAGTAAGTAGACTAGGGTTCACATCCCTACATGGAGTTTGCATGTTCTCCCTGGGTCTGCATGGGTTTCCTCCGGGTACTCCGGCTTCCTCCCACACTCCAAAGTCATTCAGTTTAGGTGAAATGGTGATCCTAAATTGGCCCTAGTGCAGTGATCTCCGACTCTGGTCCTGGAGGGCCACAGTGGCTACAGGTTTTCATTCTAACCCTTTTCTTAATTGGTGACCCACTTTTGCTGCTAATTAACTCCTTTTCCTTTCATTTTAATTGGCATGCTTTTTGAGATTTGTTCCCCTGAATTGCTTCAATCCTTTCCTTAAATGGCACCCAAACGTGAAGTGAGTGAGCCAACAGAAGACCAACTAAGTCAGGGCCTCAAACTCCAAGAAATTTCACTCCAAGCAGTTGCTTAATCAGGCTCTAATTCTTGTTGTCATTTTGTATCTCATTAGTATTTCTCTGCTAATTAAGGAAAAAGAAACAATTAAGGGGTCTGAGACTTCAAGAGCAAGTCAATTCAAATGAATTCAAAAGAAGTTAATTAGCAGCAAAAACAGGTCACTAATTAAGAAAAAGGTCAGAATGAAAACCTGCAACCACTGCAGCTCTCCAGGACTGGAATTTGAGAGCACTGCCATAGTGTGTGGTTGGGGTGAGCGTGAGCGTGTGTGTGTGTGTGTGTGTGTTTAAGTGTGTGCGTGCGTGCATGTGTTTCCCTGCGATGGCCTGGTGCCCTGTGCAGGATTTGTTCTGACCTTCCATCCTATGCTAGCAGGGATAGGCTCCAGCAGACCCTCGTGACCCCGTTCAGGACTAAAAGGTTTAGAAAATGACTGACTAATTAAGGATAAGTTCAGGGAGGTTGCTATTAGGACACTTTAGGAATGGCTGCTGTAAATGGGGCTTTGAAGTCGTATGTGAGTAATAAATTAAAAATCAGTCATTTCAAGCAGTAATAGTTATTAGAAACACTGGTATTATCTAGGCTGTGCTTTTAAATCAGTTTAATGGAATCTTGATAAAAGGTATCAATTTCTATCCAAAACATGAAAATTTCTGGTCGTGTTTAAACTTTTTACTGGTAGTGTAGATGAGTGGACATTACGTACAGTGGTGTGAAAAACTATTTGCCCCCTTCCTGATTTCTTATTCTTTTGCATGTTTGTCACACAAAATGTTTCTGATCATCAAACACATTTAACCATTAGTCAAATATAACACAAGTTAACACAAAATGCAGTTTTTAAATGATGGTTTTTATTATTTAGGGAGAAAAAAAATCCAAACCTACATGGCCCTGTGTGAAAAGTAATTGCCCCCATGTTAAAAAATAACCTAACTGTGGTGTATCACACCTGAGTTCAATTTCCGTAGCCTCCCCCAGGCCTGATTACTGCTACACCTGTTTCAATCAAGAAATCACTTAAATAGGAGCTGCCTGACACAGAGAAGTAGACCAAAAGCACCTCAAAAGCTAGACGTCATGCCAAGATCCAAAGAAATTCAGGAACAAATGAGAACAGAAGTAATTGAGATCTATCAGTCTGGTAAAGGTTATAAAGCCATTTCTAAAGCTTTGGGACTCCAGCGAACCACAGTGAGAGCCATTATCCACAAATGGCAAAAACATGGAACAGTGGTGAACCTTCCTAGGAGTGGCCGGCCTACCAAAATTAACCCAAGAGCGCAGAAATGACTCATCCGAGAGGTCACAAAAGACCCCAGGACAACATCTAAAGAACTGCAGGCCTCACTTGCCTCAATTAAGGTCAGTGTTCACGACTCCACCATAAGAAAGAGACTGGGCAAAAACGGCCTTCATGGCAGATTTCCAAGACGCAAACCACTGTTAAGCAAAAGAACATTAGGGCTTGTCTCAATTTTGCTAAGAAACATCTCAATGATTGCCAAGACTTTTGGGAAAATACCTTGTGGACTGATGAGACAAAAGTTGAACTTTTGGAAGGCAAATGTCCCGTTACATCTGGCGTAAAAGGAACACAGCATTTCAGAAAAAGAACATCATACCAACAGTAAAATATGGTGGTGGTAGTGTGATGGTCTGGGGTTGTTTTGCTGATTCAGGACCTGGAAGGCTTGCTGTGATAGATGGAACCATGAATTCTACTGTCTACCAAAAAATCCTGAAGGAGAATGTCCGGCCATCTGTTCGTCAACTCAAGCTGAAGCGATCTTGGGTGCTGCAACAGGACAATGACCCAAAACACACCAGCAAATCCACCTCTGAATGGCTGAAGAAAAACTAAATGAAGACTTTGGAGTGGCCTAGTCAAAGTCCTGACCTGAATCCAATTGAGATGCTATGGCATGACCTTAAAAAGGCGGTTCATGCTAGAAAACCCTCAAATAAAGCTGAATTACAACAATTCTGCAAAGATGAGTGGGCCAAAATTCCTCCAGAGCGCTGTAAAAGACTCATTGCAAGTTATCGCAAACGCTTACTTGCAGTTATTGCTGTTAAGGGTGGCCCAACCAGTTATTAGGTTCAGGGGGCAATTACTTTTTCACACAGGGCCATGTAGGTTTTTTTTTCTCCCTAAATAATAAAAACCATCATTTAAAAACTGCATTTTGTGTTTACTTATGTTATATTTGACTAATGGTTAAATGTGTTTGATGATCAAAAACATTTTGTGTGACAAACATGCAAAAGAATAAGAAATCAGGAAGGGGGCAAATACTTTTTCACACCACTGTATATCATATAATGCCTTTCTTCTTTATAATTGCTTATTCTTTACACACAATTTCTTTTTATATACCAACTATATAAATATACCTTTATATACTGTATACTCAATTGTAAATCTTCTTATGTTCCAATACAGTAAATGAGTGTATGAGTACTGTTTTTATTTTCTTATTTGATTAGTTACATAAAACTGAATATTCAAACTAGAACTAATCATGCCAAGAGACACCCAGTGAATGGTAAGTAAATGATTTCTGGTTTTATCACCTAAAGATTAAATTAGTGTAGGTAAATGCAAAGCTATGCCAATTTTACATAGTGGCAACCTGCACGTTTTTAGTCAATTTAATAAAAAAATGATATATTCCTTTATTTGTTACTTATGTCACATAGTTTATAGTAATGGCCGAGATAATTTTTTAGTCTTACGTTGTTATGCATAATGGAGAAAATGTTTCTGACAGAACAGAAGTCTCTGGTGGCCAATAGCAAATACTATCAAAACATCTATTTGTAACATCTCACATTAATCCTGTTACATAATCCACAAGTCGCCCAGTCATATGCTGTGTTTTACCAAAATATTGTTAAATAAGTTACTTTTGGAATGTACTCTCATGAAATAAAAGTAAGCACAAACCCAGGAGTACAATGCATATAATGCAGTTACAATGAAAAAGGAACATGGGTGTTAAGGACGGAATAGAGCTTATCTGTCTGATGTCTTGTGCTTTATTTTTCACGAGAGAATGAAAAAAAAATGGTGGAGATTGCATCTTAACTCACCAATTCTGTAAAGTGGTAAAGCCTTTGTACAGCACTGCCGTGGCCATGCATCACATTACTTGCTATCAGAAAAGGGGGCAAGCGCGTGATATTTTCGAAAACGTGAAACTGTTCTGGAAAGTCATCACTGAGTCGTCTAATTTCTCAACCCCTGCAGTGTCTACTTGTGTAATCTGACATCCTCAAGTTCCACCATCAGCAACTGCAGTCATCAAGTTTGACTTCACCTCTGACTGGAAGGCATGTAATATGACACTGATAGTACGTATACCCATTTTCATTTTTTTTGTGTGTGTTTATCTAGAGCAGTGTTTTTCAACCTTTTCGCTGGAGTGGAACCCTGCGCAAATGGTTACCTTGCTCACGGAACCCTGTGCAATTATCCACCAGCATGTCCTATATTATGGGACTTTTTCAGCGGAACCCTTGGCTAGCACTCACGGAACCCTTGGGTTCTGTGGAACCCCGGTTGAAAAACACTGATCTAGAGAGATCACTTAATCTTCATTTATAACACTTCCCAGAAAGTCACATTTTAACAAGACTCTCCACAAACTTACCACTGAGCTTCTTAATTTGCGGAAGGTGCCTGTGTGTGAACTTTCAGTCTTTTGCTTCTGGTGAGCTCTTTTGAATTTTTTTCATTTTCTTAGAAAATATAAATTTAGAGAAGGCTTCTCTATCAAAGCATAATGTAAGTGCAAAGGTTACCTTGGTAACAATTTCAAATTTTCTTTTTCCTCTATGTTTAAAAGCAGATGCATAGAAGTGGTACAAATACAGATCATTAGTCTGTAGGCTTCCATTCAATAAGGCTGCAATGCTGATGCAGATGCTAAATAATAAAGGCTTTACTGCTTTACCATCTAATGGTTTAACATCCGAGTACTGTCTTCTTGGAATTCAATGAACCATTAAGTCTTTGGACCACTTCTTGAAACAAAGTCAGCTAGACGTAGCCACAGATGAGAACCTTGCCCGTGTTAGTGTCATAGCAAATGCGATTGTTCTAATGCGCATAAATCAATATTGCATGTTGCTAGGTGCTATTAATGTTTTTTTCTCAAGTGTTTTCATTGCCCTTTACAATCTGTTTAAGGTATTTTTTATATTATTATGTGTTTCTTAGCATTAGAATGCAAGATAAAAGAACTAATTTTCAGCGAGTGTGGACCCATTTAAAACACAGGTCGGTATGGCAAACGCCACTCTCCTAGTACTACATTCCTGTTTTGACCTAGCCAGTGTCTGTGTGACATTTTCATATTCTCCTCACGTCTGTGTTTTTTTTTTTTTTCTATTTTTTTCCATTGTCCTCTCTAATTCTAAGAGCATTCAAGTAATTTTGATGGCTTATTCTCTGGGAATAAGTTTGGGAGCAGGCACAATGGATTCAGAAAATATTCAGTCCCCTCCAATTTCTGCACACTTTATTTTCTTGTAGATTTCATTTTTTAATGGACAAATGTTTCCATTTTTGTCTATCAGTCTAAACTCAATAACCCAAAATGATGAAGTGAAACATGTTTTAAAAAAGGTTTGCTAATTCAATAAAAATCAAAACCTGAAATCTCTCATTTCTGTAAGTATTCATATCCTTTGCTGTAGCACTCCAGATTACGGTCAGGTGGATTCCTATTTGATTTATTGAGATGTGTCTGCAGCTTGATTTGAGTCCACTTGTGACAAAGAGAAGTGATTGGACATTGTTTAGTGAGGCGCACACCTGTGTATATGGGGTCCCACGAGTCACACTGCATGTCACAACAAAAAAGTAAGCTATGAAGTCCAAGGAACTCTCTGTAAACCTCAGTGTGATCAAACTGTGGAGAGGCATATATCAGGCCAAGGTAGTGATGGGTGGATAAAGTCCTGTGAAGCTTTTGAAGCTTCTTCTTGATTGTGCCGGAAATAGATCAGAAGCTTCGAAAGTAGTGACATTTGAAAACTCAGCGTCTATGAACTCGACACAGCCCATTTACTTATTTCAGTTACTATTGGACAGGTGCACTAAAACACTACAAAGCCCAAGAACACTCTGTGTGTTTATTTTGATCTTATGACAATCATGTTGTCATTAGTCCTAAAGATGTAATTTTGCTTCCATTACAAATATTGTATTTGGCTACTCCCATTTCACAAGGCTCTTTTAGGTAGATCACTATCTTTAGAAGGACTGCTTGCTGCTGCCACACTAGTTGTAATCATTTGGAGACGTTAGCAAGCTTGACTTTTTTATCGGCTCCCCTGAAGCTGGCACTAAGCTGCTCATTTGTATGGTGGAATGCCAACAAATACTGCTGGCGACTCATGCCCTGACAGTACCATTACTTTATTTTTTTTTTTTGGATTTTATTGATTTTATTAAAATCAAATAACATTTCATAAAAATAAATCAAGTTTTACAAAAATAGGTTAGAAACAAATCAACCCCCACCCCTGAGAAAGAGAGCTAGGCCAGCAAAGTAAAACTTTAAGCTAGTAAAAATAAGTAAATAGATAAATTAATAAATGAATAAAGAAATATAAAAAGAGGGAAGAGAATCTGGTTTGTCAATTTAAATGCTTATTCTAAAATATCATTAAATCCTGCCAGGTTTTGAAAATGTTTTGTAGAAGATCCTCTATGTGAGAATTAGATTTTTTCCAATTTCAGATATTGTATTACATCAGTTACACTCTGACTTAAAATAGGTTAGGAGTTAGGATTCTTCCAGCTGAGCAAGATAAGTCTATGTGCCAATTGTGTAGTAAACACAATCACAGTTTGTTTGTCCTTCACCACTTTAAGACCATCTGGAAGTCCACCAAACACAGCTGTTAGTGGATTAGGAGGGATTATGACTCCAAGGCTGTCTGAAAGGCATTTAAAGATTTTGGTCCAGAATGATGTTCATTTGGTGCAGGCCCAAAACATGTGGCCAAGTGAGGTTGGATCTTGCCCTGGAAACAATTTAGACAATTTTAAGTGAGACAGATGTGCTCAAAATCTAATTTTAAGTTGACTAATTGTATACTTTTTGTGCATATGGAGCTCGAGTGAATTCTGTGCATTGCTACCTTCCACTCCTTTTCTGAGATGTTGAGTGAGAGACCCTTTTCCCACTGTACTCTGGGATCTTTGAAAGGGAGGGACTGTAAAATGTTTATATATTACGGAAATCCTGTCTGAGTTCTCAAGACTGATCAATGTTTTTTCTGGCATTGAGGTAGGTGGGAGGTGAGGAATATTGAGCAGGTTTTGTTTAACAAAGTTTCTAATTTGAAGATAGTGGAAGAAATGTGCTGCTGGAAAGCTCAATTTGGAGTGTAATTGTTCGTAGGATGCAAAGACGTGGTCTATGTACAGATCTCTAAGTGATTTAATTCCAAATGTTTTCCAGACATTAAAACTGCATATGTTTGAGAGGGTGGAAAAGTGTGGATCTCGTGCAGAGGTGCCACAGATAAAAGCTTCTTTATTTTAAAATGTTTCCTATATAGGTTCCATATTCTGAGTGAGTGAAGCACAATTGTTTTGTTAGTATATTGGCAATAACTTGTATTTATTGGAGTACAAAGCAAGGAATGTAAAGATGTACTGCAGGATTTTATTTCTATTGTGGACCAAGCCTATGTATGTTCATCTATTTGGGTCAATGTCCAGGTTTTTATAGCTTGTATGTTTGCTGCCCAGTAATAAAATTGAAAGTTACATACAGCCATGCCACCTTCTGCCTTAAGTCTTTCCAGGGTCACCCTATGGATTCGTGGATGTTTTAAATTCTAAATAAATGAGGTTATGGTTGAATCTAATTTCTTAAAAATGATTTATTGATGAATATTTGAATGTTTTGAATCAAAAAGAGAAGCTTAGGAAGGCTATTCATCTTAACAATGTTAATTCTTCCAGCTAACGTGAGATGAAGGGTTGACCATCTATGCAAGTTTTGCTAAATATTTTCCATACAGACGACAACATTTTGTTGATAAAGAGCTTTATGTTTACTTGTGATGTTTACCTGGCAATGCCATTACTGTATCAATATAAATAACAAAAACACATCAGCCAGCAAGCACCGGTGAGACACTAAAATACATTATAAGCCAACATTGATTCATAATTATGTGACAACTTTATCACATCAGAGCATTTTTTCCTTGAGGTAATGTGAAAGATTCATATTTTTCCATTAGTAGTTTTTGAGTAATTGTCCTAATTGGCAAAAGAATCATAACAGGGTTTAAGGAATGTGCTTGTGGAACTGGGTACACATACAAGAGTTTAGAGAATGTGCCAGTGTACAGTAGGCTATAGTATTAATGACATGTGTGGTGAACAGCCGGCATTTCAGTTCGGTCAGGACGTCCCTACAAGGAAGAAAACAGCTTTTTCAGGGCACTACATCCCCCGGAACGCTAGATGGCAGCTCCCCTGGATGGAAATGGCTCCTCGGATTCCCGCAGGGCAGCATGGGACATGGAGTCCGTATCCTCAGCCCTGTTGGGTACTGTGGGTGCCTCCAGGGGGATATTATGAGGACGTCAACCCGGGACGATTGAGGAAAGAAGATGTGATGTTGACCCAGAGAAGAAATACTTCTGGGTCATGAAGTATAAAAGGACTGTGGGAAACCCCAGCAGACTGAGCCAGAGTTGGGAGGGTGTGTGACGGATCTGCTGGGAGTGGAGGATTGGATTATTGTTGTTATTATTATTATTGTTTATTATTGAGAATTGTGGAGAGTGCGGTGCTTTGGGCACTTTATTGAAGAAAAATATTAATAAAATCTTCTTGGTGTTTTTACACGTGTGTCTGGGACGTCTATCTGACGGGTTCAACGAGGCAACAGTGACCCCTAGCATCCACACACGTTATAAGTTCCAGTATGGAAGAATATTATAGTATGGTATTTTCTTCATTGTCAGATAAAAGGGTCCACTCTTCTGGACTCCAAATTTCATTGAATAAGATACAAGCAGTACTTTCACGTCCCATTTCATAGTATGTGGGACAGTGCAAAGCTTCAAAGCTGTCAAAGCACCGCTGGTGCTTCAGTGACTTTTAAAACTTAGGACGTCATCTTGTCTTGTGGTTGTACAGCTTCAAAACAAGCTTTGATACACTGCCTCAAGCAGTGAGCTTCATTAAACCAATACAAGATTTGAAGTCTCAATGTCACAGTCCCATCACTAAAATAAGGAAATAAAACCATTTCTAAGTCTTTGGGGATTCCTAGGAGCACAGCAGCCTCAATAATTGTGAAGTGGATGAACTTTGGATCGACCGGGACTCCTCCTAGCGTAGGCCATATGGCCAAACTGAGTAACCTGGCAAGTAAGCTTTGGTCAAGGAGATAACAGAGCTTTACAAGTTCTTCATTAGAGTTGTTAAATGGAAGCCAGTCTTGAATAAAAGGAATGGACTTTGAGAGGATGAGGAAAAAGATTCTTGGTCTGATGAGACAAAAAATAAACTTTTTGGGTACAACTCCAAGCACTGTCTGTGTGGGTAGACACTGTGACCTGGCACATGTAATAACATGATTGTTGTTACAATAAATAGTATAGGCCACACAGAACACTAAGGGATCAGCCAGTTGCCTCACCAACAAGCCACCTATCACATACAACACTTTTAGCAAGTCCTCTGCCAACGCTATTATGCCACAAAATAAATGAATCATGGGTTGACTCAGGCCTCTGCACCACAATGTTTGTCATTCTAATTGCAGATTGTTTATACATTAATGGAATGTAATTCCAGATGGCATACCTGTGGAAGCATGGAGGTGTTTAGGAGAGATGGCAGTGGAGTTTTTAACCAGATTGTTTAATGGACTCTTGGAAAGTGAGAGGATACCTGAGGAGTGGAGAAGAAGTGTACTGGTACCGATTTTTAAGAATAAAGGGGATGTGCAGGACTGCAGTAACTACAGGGGATAACATTGATGAGCCACAGCATGATGTTATGGGAAAGAGTAGTGGAAGCTAGGTTAAGAAGGGAGGTGATGATTAGTGAGCAGCAGTATGGTTTCATGCCAAGAAAGTGCACAACAGATGCAATGTTTGCTCTGAGGATGTTGATGGAGAAGTTTAGAGAAGACCAAAAGGAGTTGCATTGCGTCTTTGTGGACCTGGAGAAAGCATATGACAGGGTGCCTCGAGAGAAGCTGTGGTATTGTATAAGGAAATCAGGAGTGGCAGAGAGGTACATAAGAGTTGTACAGGATATGTACGAGGGAAGTGTGACAGTAGTGAGGTCTGCTGTAGGAGCGATGGATGCATTCAACGTGGAGTTGGGATTACATCAGGGATCGGCTCTGAGTCCTTTCTTATTTGAAATGGTGATGGACAGGTTGACAGATGAGATTAGACAGGAGTTCCCGTGCACTATGATGTTTGCTGATGACATTGTGATCTGTAGCGATAGTAGGGAGCAGGTTGAGGAGGCCCTGGAGAGGTGGAGATATGCTCTAAAGAGAAGAGGAATGAAGGTCAGAAGGAACAAGACAGAATACATGTGTGTAAATGAGAAGGAGGTCAGCGGAATGATGAGGATGCAAGGAGTAGAGTTTTTGAAGGTGGATGAGCTTAAATACTTGGGATCAACAGTACAGAGTAACAGGGATTGTGGAAGAGAGGTGAGAAAGGGAGTGCAGGCAGGGTGGAATGGCTAGAGAAGAGTGTCAGGAGTAATTTGTGACAGATGAGTATCAGAAAGAATGAAAGGGAAGGTCTACAGGACGGTAGTGAGACCAACCATGTTATATGGGTTGGAGACGGTGGCACTGACCAGAAAGCAGGAGACAGAGCTGGAGGTGGCAGAGTTAAAGATCCTAAGATTTGCACTGGGTGTGACGAGGATGGATAGGATTAGAAATGAGTACATTAGAGGGTCAGCTCAAGTTGGACGGTTGGAAGACAAAGTCAGAGAGGTGAGATTGTGTTGGTTTAGACAAGTGCAGAGGAGAGATGCTGAGTATATTGGGAGAAGGATGTTAACGATAGAGCTGCTAGGGAAGAGGAAAAGAGGAAGGCCTAGGAGAAGGTTTATGGATGTGGTGAGAGAGAACATGCAGGTGATGGGTGTAACAGAACAAGATGTAGTGGACAGAAAGATATGGAAGAAGATGATCCACTGTGGCGACCCTTAACAGGAGCAGCCGAAAGAAGAAGAAAAGGAATGTAACTGCAATATGAGAGAAATTAAATGCCAAAATTATATTAGGAGAACCAGACATTGCTACAAATTTCCTTTTAATGTTGGCATGTACAACCAAACCATACAGAAACTGATTGTATTGCCTTGTCAATTAGTTTATGGCTTCTGGCACAGCTAGCATGATAGAGCTGATATATAGGTGAGATATTTCTGACCTGTTGGCCAGGCTTCTCTGGTAGGTGCCTGTTGCCAGAAAGCCAACTGTTATTAAAACCTGGACATTCAAGCCCAATTTCACACAGTGCTTCTAGTGCTAAGGCCAACTCAGCACAAAGTTCCACGATAATGCCTCTTGAAAGTCTAAGTTGGCTCTGAAGCCAGTCAAAATCATAGGCAAAAAAATGTGACCAATCCCTAAAAGCCTGTTTATTTGTATATGACTATCTGAATAGTCTTCAAACAGTTCCAAACATGCCATGCTGTGCCAAACCATTACGCTATGAATAAGCTATAGGGTGTGAGATAAAGAACGTTCGGTATGCAGGGAATGAGTTGCATCTGTGTTCTTACTGTGCTTTGGTTTCTTATCTTAAGAAGTGACAGCAGGTAGCTGATAAACTGATGAAAAAACAAAAAAATTCTTCAGTGCAAATATATAGTATTGGATTTCTTAAAAGGGAACTAATATACAGTCTGCACATTATATTCTTCACTTTTAGGATTTGTCACATCAACGCACATTACAATAATGACTTGTTAATATGGGTTATTATATGCATGAGTTACCATGTAGCTAGTATAGCTGCATTTCCCTAGTTGATCAAGGGTGTTGTCATTTCTCACTTTCTTTAAAATGCTGGGTCAGAGTTACTGTATATATATACTGTATATTTCCTGTTAAATTTTCCTTAATGAATCCTGACTTTTGCATGGAAAGTTGCTTATGTACATTTCAAGCCTCATTTTGTGCGTATACAAGTTTTAAAAATCTGACCCCAGGTCCTCGTAACTGACATAGCTGTGGCAATAAAATAAAAACTTAGCAGAAGTATCAGATGGGCTACTCCACCTAATAAACGTAGGAAAAACGGGAGGTGCAGGAAGGTTCTGAAGGGTTATATGTACAGAACATGTCTGTTTTTCTTTGCTGCTTTAAGTTCACTCTGTTGTCTTCCCTCCTCTGTTTCCTGAATAAGCACACCAAATTTTGGTATATCTTTGAAACATGGTACCACTCTAGGTGATTAAAATGGGAATTTAAACATATCTAATCTCTAATGTCAACCTAGTGCTACTAAAGTATTTTTTAACACATTTCTTTCTGCTAAAAGAAATAATACGCTATATCATTAACTTGTCACGATCGAGGAGTATGCCACTACGTCTCATATTAGCATGTTCAAATAAGAAAGTTTTGAAAGTACAGAGTATATTCAAGAACACTTTCACTACATTTAGAGACTATAAGGAGTGGACCATGCCAAGTATTTAATACTGTATGAATACGTATTTTAGTTTATTCAAGATGCACCAAAATCAAAAACCTTAAAAAGATATTTGCATTCACACCATTCTTAAATGATCTAATGCTCAGTGCTTCATCTACAGAAGTCTGTCAGACATGCAAGACGGAAAAAGAGGATGACAAACTTGAGAAACAAGGCCAATGCAGAATAAAAAAGAATCATCACCACAGACATGATGCTACCAGATGAGCTGAAAATATATTCCATCCATTTCGAGGTACAAAATATTAAGATTCTCTTCAAGTGTGGTATTTTGTACAACATGCATGATCTGTGTTTAAGAGAAAACATCCAGCAAAACAGCCAGTCTGCCTCCGTAAAACCTTCCAGATCAGATAAATGCTGCACTAACGGGCATTTACAACCTCTCATTGTCATTAGAAATTAATCTCATTTTATCCAATAATGCACCATAAAACTGTCACATTGGAGAAACAAAGCAGCATGCCTGAATACTGTTTCTGGCCCAGCTTAACCTGCTCCAATTTGCAGATGAAATTAGCACGTCATTGGACGAGAGCATGTTTCTGGTCCTACTTATATTGATTGTCTAGTAAAACATGCAGAACTGCGGCCCTACATTAAAAATAATAATAATAATGATGAGTTAAAGGTAAGGAGCTGTTGATAAGTCTTATGTTTTTGAAATATTAATTTCAATTCCCACAGAAGATATCATTTCTTTTTGCTTCTGGTGGTTAATCTCAAGCAAGTGGATTTTCTTTTTTTGCCAGCACATTCTTTTGTTTTCAACAAGAGAGAATACAACTTGACGTGAATCGCATAGCCGATTTAACTTTGCTTGGTAGTGGTTTTCAAAGGAACATTAATGTAATGATGCAAAAGCAATGCTTTCATATGGTTGGAAGTTTTGTGGACTTAATCTTGGATGCCTGTGAGCCATTGTGTTTGTTTGCTGCTTAATTGTTCTATATTCCAGATTGCTTCATGCTTGTCAATGTGGTTCAGTGTCTTCTTATTCTTTCTCATTCCTCATCACTTTCTGTTGCCTTTTGTGATTTGCTTGACACTCAGCAGATGTCACTGCTCTTCTTTTCCTTTCTGGCATTACTTTCAGACAGAGAGATTTAAATATACAGTGAAAAGATAGATAGATAGATAGATAGATAGATAGATAGATAGATAGATAGATAGATAGATAGATAGATAGATAGATAGATAGATAGATAGATAGATAGTATAATAGGAGGCTGGGGGTCAGACCCTGCCGGGATGCCTGGAAGGACCAGGAGGTGGTCTATACATCCACCGGGCCATGAGGGAGCAACCGCCCTGGATGTTGAGGGGACCACGGGGAAGGAGCAAGGAGGCTCAAGCCCAATGGGGCCTGTGGCCACCACCAGGGGGCACCCCGAGCTTCATGGAGCCCGGGAGATCGACACTTCCACCACACCTGGGAGATTGAATGAAGGACCTTCCAGGGACGCTTCCAGGGAGTGCTTCCGGGTGCAAGGGCAGCACTTCCGCCACACCAGTAAGTGCTGCCGGAAGACTGTCATCAAGCACCTGGAGCACATCCGAGTGAGAATAAAAGGGGCCGCTTCACTCCAATCAGAGAGCTAGAGTCGGGAGTGTGAGCAGGACGAAGCTCCCGTGAGGAAAGGAAAGACGACCCACAGACATTGAGAGAGAGAGGCCATTGAAGAGGGTGTCTGGGATCACTGTGTGCTGTGTGGGACTTTGTTTGTGCTTAATAAACGTGTAGTTTTATAAAGTGCTGTTGTCTGCCTGATGGTGTTCAGACCCGAGTTCACAATAGATAGATAGATAGATAGATAGATAGATAGATAGACAGATAGATAGATAGATAGATAGATAGATAGATAGATAGATAGATAGATAGATAGATAGATAGATAGATAGATAGATAGATAGATAGATAGATAGATCAGGGAATTGCATTAGGGCAAGAATTATACCTTTGTGTTACACTCCATCTAAACTGGATGTAAATTGGTTTCCATGTAGGCTTTGCACACTGGACCCTGTCACAACTGTCTTATTACAGTTTCTGATGACACCATGGCAATTGAGATGTGAACTAACATTAAAACTGTACATGCAGGAAGAAAATTTGACAAAGTGATATTATGAAACTAAGACATCCAGACCAAATAACACATTGTGAAATTCAGGAGACAAAAAGTCACACCATGATCAGCATCAGTAGAGTAAATTGTGAGATGTTTCAGATTCATTAGGTGAGACTGAAAAAGCAGAACTCCTCCAATTTGGGAGACACCTCAGGAAAAGCAGATACTGCACATTTAAATCTTCATTACAGCCTCAAAGAAGGTATCCTGACCAGGGACATCAGTGGCACAATGACACAGGACAGAAAGTCCATCCACAGAATGGTAACATCTGCACAGACTAGTTTAGGATGGATAGTTATAGAGATCTCTACCACAGTCGTCCCTAAATACAGGTTTATAAATAATCTGTGTACAAATAATTCTCACGTCTGCAGCATTCAGATACCATGAATTCATAAGCCAGTTTTACCAACAAGCCATTCCTGCCATGAACAGCTAAAAACTCTCAGATAGATTCACTACTATTTATTGACACCGTGATAACTAAATGCCATAACTTTGCACTGCATGCTTTGTATAATATTATTGTATTATTTGCCAATGCTATGTTGCACTTCTTTCTTTTGTCATTCTTTTTTGGTGCTGCCTTATTCTATCTTTAATTGATGGACGTGAATAAAAAGTGCAAGAGAGAATTCCACTATACTTGCTATAAAATGGCAAATGAAGTCTTTGATCTTTAACATGAAGTAATGTTCAAATTATAGCTGCATTCTCAGAAGCATGATTCAGGTCTTCAGGTGTAGATGGACATTTTCCTGAAATGATGATTAGGAAAACTGACACAGAGTTTTGCAAATCATCCTGAAAATTAGACATACAGCTCCCCCTAGTGAATTCCTGTAATGAGGAGTGACGAGACATTTCATCCTATATGATAAAAAAAAAAAACAGAAAGAACAAAGTATTACACATTAGCCTGTTATCAGCCTGTCATAATCATTGAATACAGGATGAACTGTCCTACAGTTTATATACATTTTAGCGCTATGGGCCATAGGCAGATTGTAAAACGGGCTGAACAGTTTCAGCTCTAATGGTTAATTTTGTGATGACTTGATTTATTTCAGGGCTCCCTGTACAGAAGACACACTGCTGTAGTAAGAGCTGCATGAGTCGTCAAACTTGCACATTCTCCCATTTTTTTATTAGCTGGAAAACAAAATTCATTAAATAAGAAGTTGTTTAGTTATGGCAGGAGAAAGGGGTCAGTTACACACCATAAACAATAATAACCCACAAATATTTTTAAATCTGATTACATTTTACATTTTGTCAGAGTTTAATGAAAACTAATATAAAAATGCTAATATTGTTTCTTATGTCTTTTAAAGTAATTATGGAAAAAGATGATCCGCTGTGGAAACCCCTAACGGGATCAAGGACAGGACAATGAAAAGTTATATTTATTCCAGAAATTTCATTTTTACTTTGTAATGTTTGACAAATGCTTGACGAGCAATTGGGACCCAAAGGTGAGTTTTGTGTTATTAATTGAAGGATGAAGGGGACGTAATGGTTCACAGCAATGGTGTAATAAGTCACAAAGTCCTGGAAAAAGTTAGGAGTCAACGTGGTACTCTGATCTACAAACCCATTGAGTATCTGCTAGTGGTAGTAGAGGAGTGGACCAAAAGAGAAGAGTAAAAAATGGACACAGATTTAAATTGGGCTGAAGGTGGTACATTGGCTTTATTATTTTAGTTTGGTCCCAGAAGCCCATATAATGTGACGTGATTGAAGCTTGTGACAGGTTAAAGGAAACTTTACATTAGATTTATTTTGAGACGGACTGGTTATTAAGCCTATAAAGTCTGTCAGCCCTGTTCACCCAACTTCTCCAAATATGTCCTCCAGTCAGATTTTGAAGGGTTCAAACTCTACCACCCAATTTGGTTCTTTAGCAAAGAAAAATGTTCTAGCATTTGTGCAAAGTTTGCCTTTAACAAACACCCTGTGTTTTTCTTGAAGAGCTCATTTTAAAATAAAGATTGAAAACAGACTCAAACAAACAGAAATGCAAACGAAAGGAGCAAATGCAGACCAGGGGAAGCAGAACTGGTCCCATATTGAGAAATAAATTGAAGAAAATTACAAATATCAAAGATCAAGAGTTGAAGGTTCAAGGTTTTTATTAAGTCATGTTTACACAAGAAATTGTGAAATGTGCCTTTTCAGTTGCAGCCAACAACAGACAGAAATAAAAATATTACAGATGAGACAAGTTAACATTTATCAGAAATTCTAAAATATTTATATCATTTGAAAGCAAATTATTTGCCTGCTACTTGTAGCAGTTTGATAGTACATTGCTACAAAAATGTGTTACATGATACATATGAAAAACTCTACACTCTTAGAATTTTTATTATCTTCGATATTTCTTATTAAAAAGATGGGTGGAAAAGAATTTCTGGAGTGTTCTACTTTTCCTGCCATTCTCTTGGGGAGCTTCTCCTTCAGCATTTCCAGTCATGAGAAGCTCCAGGGCCGGAGCCTGTTCTTGACTTCCCTTGTCCCAGTTAACGACAGGGAGAGACACATAGGGCTTGAATATGGCAAAAATCAAAAAGAGACTGAGCTGGAGGTTGCAGAGTTAAAGATGCTAAGATTTACATTGGGTGTGACGAGGATGGACAGGATTAGGAATGAGAAGTAAGATTGCGTTGGTTTAGACATGTGCATAGGAGAGATGCTGAGTATATTAGGCAAAGGATGTTAAAGATAGAGCTGCCAGATAAGAGAAAAAGAGGAAGGCCTAAAAGAAGGTTTATGGATGTAGTAAGAGAGGACTTGCAGGTAATGGGTGTGACTGTGGTGTTGTGGGTCCACAGCTCGCTTAGTAAAGGCCATTTTTTAAATAAATAATCACGCTCTCACGGCAGCTTAGCAAGGGGGCGTTGGGCCATAGCAAGCCATGGGGCGATCTGCGGTGTGGGCGTTTCTCACCGAGTGCACAGGTGGGGGACTGCCCACATCTGTGATTGTTCCCGTGGCTAATGTGCTGCAGCTGCTATGGCCCCTCGCATTATAAAAGAAACATGAGTCGGTTGGGAGGGAATCGAGAAAGATCAGAGAAAGAGAAGGAAATGGAGGTTGCAGCAGGAAACAGTAAAGAGAGAGAGAGAAAGAGCGAGCAAATCGGTGCAGCAGGAAGCAGGCGAGCGAGCTAGCGCTCGCATATAGCTGAAGGCAGCCTGGGTGTTTGGCCAACACCTGGGAGAAGTGGTTGTGTTCGCTCCCGCAGAGTTTGCTTCGGAGGGCGGGAGTGACAAGAAGGCGCAGGACTCTCCGCAGAAGGTAGCAGGAGTCAGGACTTGGGACGTGGTGTTTGTTCCCTGTGTGAAAGCCTTGGTCGCAGTGTAATTCCCAAGTCACTGTCAGGGGGAGCTGACCGGAGCCAAGGATCGGGAAGGCGACTGACAGTAGCGGTAATAGCAGAAGCAGGTTTAAAGAAGGTCAGCTGCAAAGTGAGCGTCTCACTTGTTGTGAGACTCAGATGGGTGAAGCAGGAGATACGCTGGAGTAAAAGACACCGGGCTTGCTAATGATTTTAAAGACTGTTTTCTGTTGACCGTTTTTAACCTCGTTGTTTTAAGAAGATTTTCTATTTATTGATTTTTTTTAACCTCCACATTTCTATTAAGGATTATTTATTTATTGAACTTTATGAAAGCACTGCACTTTATTTTGAACACTTGATTGTTTCTTTTAATAAAAGCACTATGCACCTTTTTATACCATCCCCTTGCTCAGTTGTTATTGCCTCCACTGAATAGCTCTTTGGGGTGGGGAGTTTGCAGGTTGTTTATGACTTCATACAACTCCGCTAGCGCCTGGTTATTATTAGTGCTAGGAGGCAGATACACGGCAAACTAAACAACCAAACTAAACTCCCATGGCAGGTAAAAAGGCCAACATTTCACTGCTGTAAACTCCATCAAATCAGAACAGTTTCTGAAGACTACCGTAACATTTGTACACCATGTATTGTTGATAAATATATATATGCAAAGAATTATTAATTATTATTATTATTATTATAAATGCGCACATTTATATAATTTCTTACCGCACCTTGTGTTGTCACTGTCCATTTGTAATAAACAGCAGCCGACCAGCTGCACAGCCGAGTCCAGAACACTGCTGTGCAACCAAGTTTCAGTAGAAATCAAAGCACATAACAAAGAACATAACATGAGTAGGAATCAACCAATAACTGACCAAAATACACGGAACTCTTGACCCCACAAACTACTTAAACTCCACCTACATCTCACCTTCAAAATGATCTGAATGTTAGGTTTGTCATTTTACACTCCCATTCCAACAAGCATTTTTAATGCAATTCTCCTTGCTGATTTACTGAAGTTTAGTTCTGCCTGTAATGGGTACCTGTCATCAGTTGAGATGATTTCCAATTTTTTTAACATTGCTCTCTCACACACACAAGCCATATCATCTCTGTTAGCCCAAATAACTTTAGCTGCATGTTTGGTAATGTGATGGATCTTTTTAAATTTTGATTAATCAGACCACTAAACCAGGCAATGAAGCTGAATGAAATGACAGACTGGACCACACTGCGATGAAAGAATAACACAAGGTCCTTGTCCAATTTAAGCAGTCTGAACTTGAAAAGGAGATTGCATTTCAAGTATATTCTACTTGTATCAATATTCCAATATCATCTACTATAGTTTCTAAGAATTTATATTTAGTCATTGTGTCCACCTCCTCCTCCAGAACAATGATGGATAAACATGCCTCTTGAAATAAAATATTTTTTTTAGGGTTTTTGACATTCAGAGTAAGATAGTTCTTATTGCACCAATTTACTGGCTTTAATCCTCCCCAGATATGTGCCTTATCAACATAATGTCATCATCATACCTGATCCTGGAACAGTGATCATTATTCTGTCAAAAAGCTGTGGTCAAAGAATGGAATGTTGAAATCCATTCCATGGCAAGTGTCACAAAAACAACCATAAGACGTTGAGAAGGTTTGGGGCAGCCACCTGTATAATTGTTCCAGCTGCAAAATCGATTCAAAAAAGTATTCATGTTTACATAACAGAGTCCAAAACAGAACTGATTTTCTTGACACAAGATGCCAGCTTTAAAGGCCAGTGGAGGAAGTGATGTCATCATTACTGGAACCAGAAGTGACGTCACTGGCTGCCCCAGAGCCGGGCGGGATTTCCCTAGAATGGTTTGCAAAAGATCGAGAGAGAAAATTAGTGCACTTCGTCACGCCCTGGTCCGGCGTGGAATCACATGTATTCAAGCCCTTTAGTTGTCTCCTAAACACAAGTGTGTGACACAAGGTTATTGAAAACATATTCAGTGGTCTATGTAAATGCATGTATTTTGATTGATAGGAAGACATATCAAGAACATGAAACTCCAGCCCACAATCAAACTTTTAACTCTAGCACAGGAAAGAAAAACTGTTCGAATCCGGTTCGAATCTTAAAAACATCTAAAAATATTTTTAATAAAGTTTTGGTATCAGGCGTGACGTCAGCAGAAGCTGTAACGCTCCACCTGAGAGAAAAACTGTAAGGCTAGTCGGCAGCATTCAGACATCAATTCTGATTGCTTCACAGCTGAACAGGACACGGTAAAAAAAAAAAAAAGTTACATCTTACTGGTATTTTCATATATAATTGTATTGCCAAACAAGTACAAGTAAATGACAGCTTCATGGCTCCAGTTGGGTAAGGAAATACCATCGAGGAACATATGGGGCAGCTCTCTGTAATGCTGAACTGTCCTCAGTTCAGAGAGATGCCAAGATGAGACTTTGTGACAAGAGATTTAACCATGTCCAGGGGCCTCATGTATAACGCCGTGCGTAGAACTCGCACTATAACATGGCGTAAGCACAAAAGCCGAAATGTGCTTACGCACAGAAAAATCCAGATGCAGGAATCTGTGCGTACTCCAACTTCCACGTTCTTCCGCTACATAAATCCCGATCAGCGTGAAAAGTAACGCTCGTGCACGCACTTTATATAACACCCCAACTCCTCCCAGAATTACGCCTCTTTGAATATGCAAATCAATATAAATCGCCCTTAAGCGCAGCCTTCTGTGAAAAGACAATGGGAAAAGCACGGGGGAAATATAAGAATTTCAAGGAAAAACATACTTTGTTTAATTAAACCGTGGTATAATCAACAAAAGGAAGTTGATCGAGTGACATAGCGTGTTGGAGAAACTTGAAAGCTCACATTCACAAAATCGCACAGTGCCGGAAATAAAAAAGAAGTCACATATCAAAGTCGCTGTGAAAAGCCGAGTTGTAAGCCCACTGTCTGAGTGTCATATGAAAGCTTATTAGGGTTCAGAGAAAAAAGGCACACGGTGGGGAAAAAGCACCAAATGTCAACTTCAATCTCGACATTTCCACATTAATCACGTAGTTTATTTTGTCATTAAAGTAGAACATCATAAACTTAATCTTAAAATCGTTTAATTAACCAGTTTCTCAAATCACATCGTAATTAAAGTAGCACGTTAAATGCTTTGTTTTGTATTTGATCTTCTATGTGCTCTATGTGTGTGAATCACTACTTGCTTCTTAAACCGGCTCTCTTCCTCCAACTGGACACAGAATCAATTACATTCGTGATATTACAGCTCTCTGAATAACTAAAATACTGAGATGTATACGTGATGTCATTTTCATGATGATAGGAGTTAAAGCACGTTATTAAACATGTGTTTCATTTCGATGAAATAATTTTATTGCAGCAGTACTCAGGGGCGGCTCTAGTCTTGTGGTGACACTGGGCAGAGGAAGAATCGGTGGCTCCTTCGTCCGTCAATGTCAGTTACGCAGCTTATGCACGGTGGATGGCCACGTCTATTGCAGACACTACATAGCCACCTCGTGCTCAAGACACAAGCATTTAACTTTTACTGAAATTTGTTGCTACTTTTTAGCTGAGTTGTTGTTTTCTCTTTCTGTTTTATATTCAATATATATTGGCGTAGCCGTCACTGCAGTCAGTGCTTTTCTTTCCCTAAGTAACCGATCGCCATACAATCAGCTCTGTAATAGAAGTTAAGCCACCTGTAAGCTTAGCGCCGATTCTTTAAAACGTTTAAAGAACATTGAAATATCTTCGTAGTACATGTTTAATTATTCTATCCTTCACGACACTCCCAGTGAAGAATATAGATTATTTAAATGAAGTTAAAGTTTTATCTGTATAATTTAACAAACATATTTTGCTGCATTTCACCTTAAAAATGATATCGTCATCATATGTAAATACGCGCTTTATAAAGTGGCTCAGGTTGTGCGATATTATAACTGTAGTGCAAGTTTACAGTGGGGTGATTGTACTTATAAGTACAAACAGTTCTACAAGGTGCTATTGATTGAGTGCATTTAAAGTTCTTGGGATTAAACTGTTTCTGAACCGCGAGGTCCGTACAGGAAAGGCTTTAAAACATTTTGCAGTGGCTGAGACAGCGTGTCCTTGAAGCTGTATACCGATAATTCTCTTTCCGATCAGTTGCTGCTGTGATTCACAATCAGATACAGTGATATAAATACCCCGAGTGGTGCAGTGAGAGTATTATGGAAAAAGATGATCCGCTGTGGCAACTTCTAACGGGAGGAGCTGAAAAAAGAAGAAGAAAAATAAGAAGAAGAGGAAGGTGCAATGAGAGTAACAACGCTAAAGCAGTTATAGTATATGGAATACTATGGCTGTTCCCTGGACCATTATATTGTTACAAGTTAATTACAATCAGATGCGTTACACTAATAAACAATATGCGGTTAGTTTCGGTGTATTTATAAAGCCGCGTCATGAAAATAAGGTGTAATCACACAGGAACAGTAGCACTGCTTTGATGCTGGGTGCCGCCAGTCTGCAAAACCGAGCGGAGAACTTGCGTACGACAAGACATGAGGTACCGTGGAAAAGTGCGTGGATTTACGCCAAGTGTAGGTTTTATACATCGCGATTTGAACGTGGAAAAGTTCTTACGCAACATTTCTGTGCATACGCACCGTTTATACATGAGGCCCCTGGACACCTCCTACCAGACACCACCCACAGAAGAAAAGAAAACATGATTTTTCTTGAAATGAACCTGGGTTCACCTAACTTTCTTCAGCTTTCCCTCTTGACTCCTCCTTCCTTTCTTCTCTCCCTTTTTCCTGTCATGGCTTTTAAAGTATACTTGACTCTTCCCCTTGTAGTTTATTTGGCCCTTCGAGCCAGGTGCTCCCTTTCACATGAACCATTGGCTTTCATTACAAAACAAGCTATTCCACTATTACCAGAACTAGGGAAAGGTACAAACTGCCAATGAATCCTGTCACACACGGGTGCTTAGGGGACAGCCAAAGGGTCCAATTAAAGGTGGTCAAAAGATAAAAAAGGGTTCATAAGGAGTATTAATGCCTTTCTCGTCTTCCCACAGACCTACAGAGGAGTAGGCCATTTTTCAACTTCCGTCCCGTCCTGATGACCTCACTTCCTACTTCCTGCCGCCAGAATATAACAACCACCCATTAACTCATCTTCTTTCTCTTTGTTGTTTTGCAAGGACCGGTTTCAGTCTCTTTTGATTACTCTTTTTTCTACAATATACGGGGAGGATCCCCAAATCTTTTTGTACATGTTTGTGACTTATTACACGCCCCATATATACACACAGCAACTGTTACAATTCTATTTTTTTACACATTGACATTACATTTACTGCACAGTTCTTAAAAATACCATTATTATTATTATTATTATTATTATTGTAGTAGCAGTAGATTATGCAGCACTTTTTATTTTCATTCCAAACACCATCAGATACAAAGAACAATTAAGCAAATTCAGCACTTTAAAAAACAAATTATTTTAAGTATATTAATTCGATAATGTTGTGTATTTATTTCAAAAACAAAGTGTTAAAACAGGACATTTTTAAACCATTCCACATACCAAAGTGGAAGAAAAATTCTTATTTTTCAATCAACTTAGGAGAGCACCAGTGTTTACTGAATAAATCTGTAATATGGTGCTTCTTTGCTATAATTCTGCTCACTGAACAGAAGATACCATATTTTCAGTTGTCTGGAGAAATATGATAAATCATAATCTTCCAGCTGGAGCCTATATTTTTCTTGCCCCAGTTTCACTCAATTGAACAGAGCAATTAGCACATATGAATTTTCCAATATTAGTGTGATTTTTGCTAAACAATGCTTATTAGCATTCAACATGGTTTTATTCCAGTAATCCATTGCATTTGACAAAAAACTATTTTCTGACACAATTGTAGTTGAGCTCTTTCTCTTCTGTCACAAATCTAAATTTCCTGATTGGGTTTGCACCTACAGTAACCACATTTAAATCTCAGCACGCATAACTGAGTGGTTGAAGAGTTTTCTGGGAGAGGAATGTTATTTTCATTTAGAATTCATTTGTGCTAGAGTAGTTAAACATTCACGCTTTTTTCATGTGCAATTAAGGGTAAAAATTACAATGGATTCTGCAGAAGATATTTTTGTTGTAAGAATGTTGTGCAAAGACAGTTGCAGAGTTGTTAGTGTTATTTTTCATGATTTAGGCGCCTAAGTGAATGAATCTGGCCATTTTATGGTGCTGTTATGAAATGTTTGTTAAGTCTGTGCATTTATTATCATGAGATGTTGAATATGCTTTAAAGAAGATATGATTTGTGCATTTAATAAACAGCATTCTGTTATTTCTATGGACATTTAGGAAAAACTTTCAATTTTTACATTCTCTCAGGTTCTGTGCCACACAATGTCAAATCCTGGCCTCCGCAGATGCCAAACCTCTTACTTTTAAGTCAGTCAGTCATTATCCAACCCGCTATATCCTAACACAGGGTTACTTTTAATTTCATTCAAAATCTCTGCTTCATAATGACAAGTCCATGGCATTGTTAATGACGTGTGTGATAAGTGGTCCTTGGCACAGTGCAAGTTTTAAATAAGTAACCGCGTCCTAAGATTGTGCAGGCTCAGAACGGGTGCGGGCGTGATGATGATGGTGCCAGTCCGGGGTTGATTATGGTGCTTGGCTTATCACATACTCACTCATTCATACCTCTGCGTGGGCAGAGGGTCACATCTGAACCTGATCAGGCTGCATAAAGGAGCCTGCACGGCAGAGGGAAGAGGGAATAAAGAGAATCAGACAAAGAACAAAATGAAAAGGAAGAAACAGAAGTTAAAATGAAAGAAAGAAAAAAGAATGATAGGCAAGATTGGAAGAGCCCATGGTACAGAGGAATGGGGGCAGGTGATCGAGAGTGAGCCTCAGGGAGAGGAGCCTGGGGGTGAAGTAACGGGGCTCCAATTGAGCAATGCTGGGGAGTAAGAGCAGCCTGGTATTTAGGGCTGACTGCACCTGTCAGAAGAAAGTGCTGAAGAAGAAGGCATTGGGGTTTATGTGCTTTTAAGGAACAGCACCCTGCCTGTGATTGTAACCTTGGTTTTATTGACTAATTATGGATTATTTATTGAACTTTTTAACTTCCACATCAGCTTTTGTTTTATAGAGTTGTAAGAGCCATTTTCCTAGTTCTATAAAATGTATGAATATTTACTAGATGATAATGCATAAAATATGGGAGGTTCCTAAAACCCCTGTGAATAGAATTGAGTTGGTATTTTCCTGTCATTTCTTAACTGTTTTTGAGTAAACAATGTCCTTTAGTAAGTGTTTAGCCTTGTCTTGTGTAAGGTACAGAGGCATACGGTTTTTTAACCGTGTCCTTGAACGAATTCCTTTTGTCTTGGTGACCCATTACCCATGAATTGCGAGGTGTAGCTTTATCCACAATTAAAACGATGTCTCCTTGTTCAAGGTTTCTTTTTGGTGTAAGCCATTTTTGACGTTCTTGAAGTATTGGCAATTACTCTTTAGTCCATCTTTTCCAAAACAGATCTGCCATGTATTGAATTTGTTTCCAGCGTCTTCTTGAATATGATTCGTTTTTTGAAACTAGTTCAGGTGGCATTTGGGGTTCAGTGTCCAATAACAATAGATGATTGGGTGTGAGCGGTTCCAGATCGTTAGGATCGTTAGATGTCTCTGTAAGGGGTCTATTATTTAGTATTGATTCCACTTCGCACAAGAGTATTTATTTATTGGTTTGAATCACTGCACTATTTTCACTTTTTCTAGATTCATTTTATTAAAACCACTGACACTTTTTGCACTAACCCCTTGCTACATATACTATATATGTCCTCATTTGCCCAGCTCCTATTGGTCTGTGACTATTGACGGTTTCATGTTGAAGAGGCTCAAGAAAGAGGCAAAGACGTGTGGAGCTAACCCGGACTGACACACCATGTAGCACTATGGTCCATACCAGAGTCATAACCATTGTCTTTTTCAGCTGTTATCTGGACTGTTCCACATCACTTTCCTCCTTTTATAAAATGCTCCCATTACTATCATAACTCCTATGTTGTTCATGACATGTGGCCTCTTCTGGAATGAGGACGCCAAGGTAGCACGTTTTAAAACATTAGAACAAAATTGATGAGAACAGGCCAACAAAATATCATCAAGTCAAGTTTTGAAAGTTTCTAAAGTCCTACTCTTTACTGCACTATTTGGTCAGGTATACCATGTGTGTATGGTGTATCCCATGTATCTGTGCTTTTCTGTGTAAAGAAAATCTTTGTAATGTTTCTGTGAAATTTGCCCTTAACAAGTTTCCAACTGTGTCCTCATGTTCATCTTCTCAGTTTAAAGTCACGGTCTCAATCCAGTGTACTAATTCCTATCATAATTTTAAAAACTTCAATCAGGTCACTTCTTAATCTCCTTTGCTTAAATTGAAAAAGCTCAGCTCTTGTAATCTTTCCTCATAACTCAACCCCTGTAGCCCTGGAAGACATTGCTATGTCTTTTTTTGTAGCCTGGAGATGAAAACTGAACACAGCACTCCAGCCTCATGCATAATGCCGTGCAAAGAATTCGCACTATAACATGACGTATTTTCTGTGATTACGCACAAAAAAATATAGATGCATAAATCTTTACGTTCACCCACTTCCACATTCTTCCGTTACATTAATCCCGGTCAGCATGAAAAGTAACATTTGTGCACGTGGCTGCTGCCCCACACCAACTCATCCCAGAAATTACGCCTCTTTGAATATGCAAATCAATATAAATAGCCCTTAAGCTCAGCGTCCTGTGAAAAGACAATGGGAAAAGCACGGGGGAAAATAGAGGCAAAGAAAAACGTACTCTTTGTTGGTTTAAACAGTGGTATAAACAAGAAAAGGAAGTTGATCAAGTGACATAAAGTTTCGGAGAAACTCGAAAGCTCAAGTTCACAAAGTTGCACAGTGCCTGAAATAAAAAAGAAGTTGTCACATAACAAAGTCGCCGTGAAAAGGCGAGTTGTAGCCCACTGTCTGAGTGTCATATGAAAGATTATTACGGTACAGAGAAAAAAAAATAGGCACACAGTGGAGAAAAAAGCACAAAATGTCAACTTTAATCTCGAAATTTCCACTTAAATCACATAGTTTATTTTATCATTAAAGTAGAACATCATAAACTTCATCTTAAAATCATTTAATTTACTAGTTTCTCAAATCCCATCGTAACTAAAGTAGCACGTTAAATGCTTTGTTGTGTATTTGATCTTCTATGTGCTCTATGTGTGTGAATCACTATGTGCTTCTTAAACCGGCTTTCTCTTCCTCCAACAGGACACAGAATCCATTACATTTGTGATATTTCAGCTCTCTGAATAACTAAAATACTGAGATGTATACGTGAAATCATTTTCATGATGATAGGAGTTAAAGCATGTTATTAAACATGGTAACACGGTAGCGCAGTGAGCGCATTTCATCTTCGATGAAATAATTTATTGCAGCAGTACATCTCTTTCAAACGTACTAACCTCCAATTCATGTCCTTTCTTTTCTTTCTCCAAATACCCAATTGCCACACAATCAGCTCTGTAACAGACGTTAAGCCTCTGTAAGCTTATAACGCTGATTCTTCAAAACTTTTAAGGAACATTGAAATATCTTCGTAGTAGATGTTTAATTATTCTATCCATCATGCCAGTCCCAGTGAAGCATACAGTGCGAGGCAGGAACAATCCATGAATGGAGCGCCAGATGTAGCGACACCGTGTCCTTTAATTATTAACACTATACTGTAGATTGTGGACTATGGCTGGCCAGTCATCCTGGCCAATACCCCCAGGCCGCCAGGTGGAGCTCTCCCTGCAGCATGGAGGTGAACTGAATGCCAGCAGGGAATTCTGGACATTGGAGTTTTTACCCACAGACCTGCTGGATACCACAGGGGCCCCTAGAGGACGCTGCAAGGAGGCCCAGAAAATCATATGTGCTCTATAACCAGGAAGTACATGTTAGCCACAGCGACAGGGGAGATGACGTACTTCCGGGATGAAGAAGAGGACATTTTATCTGACCTGGAAGTGAAAGAAAGTCACATGGACTGAAGGACTGGAAACACTTCCGGGTCTGGCAATATAAAGGACTATGGGAAATCCCCAGACATCGAGCTGAGCTGGGTGAAAGGGTGGCAACGCATCTGGAAGTGGTGGAGTATTTATTGATTATTGAGAACTAGCAAAATACCCGCGCTTCGCAGCGGAGAAGTAGTGTGTTAAAGAAGCAATGAAAAAGAAAAGGAAACATTTTGAAAATAACGTAACATGATTGTCAATGTAATTGTTTTGTCACTGTTGTGAGTGATGAGTGTTGTTGTCATATATATATATATATATATATATATATATATATATATATTTACACACACACACATAAACATATATATATATACATATCTATACATATACACATATATAATCATATATATACATATACATACATATCTACATATATACACACACAGCTATTTCGTATCAGTGCAATACGCTGCTTGTTAAAATGGATAACTCCCGCTCTTACGTGCAAGTCTGCGTGGATATTATGAACTATCGTATTTGTTCAAGTTCTATTTAAATTTTAAATAGAAGGAATTTTTATTTAGTCGACAGAAATATCTTTGGTAGGAATGGTAAAAACAGACAGGAATATTATTCGTGAATAAATCAACTCAAACCTTAAACAACTTATAATATTTTGCTCTCCATAAAAATTTATCCTGTCTAAATTATACAAGTTAGAAATAAAGTAAACGTTAAAAGAACAAACATTCACATTTCTTTACTCTTATGTAATTTTACATAAAAAATAAACTTAGATTTTAAATATCCCAAAAGATTTTGCTCTCCATAAAAATATATCCTGTCAAAATGATACAAATTCAAATATGAACATGCTGCATAACAAAACCTAGAAATATAAATGAAATGTGTTCCTTTCAGCAATAACAAATCAAATCATTCAGTTTTCTTTGCTCATATGTCATTTTAGAGCTGGACGCCTGGCATCTTTTTTTGGCCACAGGTTCGTTTCTGTTTGCTGTGAGGTTCTGTGTTGTGGAGATTCTCAGGATGGATTGCAGGTGCTCATCAGTGAGGCGACTCCTGTGTGCTGTTTTGTTAGTCTTTATCACTGAGAAGAGCTTCTCACACAGATATGTGCTACCAAACATGCACAAGGTTCGAGCCGCATGTAGACGGACTTTTTGTTCTTCAAAGTCACCAAAGCGCCGTGCAAACTCAGTGCGCCAGTTTATCAGCAAAGTGCGATTTGGGAACACCGTAGTGACGACTTGGTTTAACATTACTTGGCAACAGGGAAAGAGGGGAAAGTTGCACTGGTGCATTTGTGTCTCTCATAAAAGCAGCTTCACTTGAAATCACTTTGTGATTGTGCACGGGTTAAAACGTCCGCTGAAGTGTCAGATTCTTATTTAATTATGCTGCTTTCTGTATCTTCTGCATTGCATTCAGGTTAACCTGATGTTTTGTCTCATAGTGCCGTCTTAGATTAAATTCTGTAATTACAGCCACATTAGCTCCACAAATGAGACACATGGGTTCAGTAAACATATACTCAGCCTCCCATCGGTTTTTAAAGGCTCTATTTTCAGAATCAACTTTTCTCTTCAGCATCGTGTGAGCTAGCTTCGCAATAACTTGCAGCATCATAAGGTAGACTTGATTAACGCGTAAGTGTTGGCAAGGCAGCTGAAGCGCTGCATTATGGGATCTGTAGTTTATTGTGTTACCAGCGCTTCATATACCCGGCTTTAATAACAATAATACAGTATATAAAATGATCTCGCATGCCCTTGAGTTTGACACATATGGACTAAATAGAACTTGAAAAGATATATTTTTTCAAATGTGATCGCAATTCAGATAGAGTTGACGCAAGACTACAGCCTGCATGCCTCAATAAGTCATCCTCCTCGCTCTTACTTTTTACCGCTCATCTAATGAATACACTGAGTATGGCTTTACCAAAACAATCATTGATGGCGAATAAAGTATCCATTATTCGAGTATGTAGATCGGGATATATATATATACATATATATATATACCCGCGTATGCAGCGAGAAGTAGTGTGTTAAAAAGCTAGAAAAGAAAAGGGAACATTTTAAAAATAACGTAACATGACTGTCAATATACAGTATTTGTTTTGTGAGTGTTACTGAGTGTTGCTGTCATCAAGGATTTGATTATCATTATTTCTTTCAATCAGGTTCGTATTTGTAGGATGTGTTGTGTTCAAGTTACATTCCGTGTTTGTCAATCGCTGTAAAGATGACAGGTTTCATTCATCGATTCGTTTCTTACTGCATCAATAAACAGCTCGTCTTCTTCTTTATCTGAGACCTGACACACTGCATGCACGGGTTTTTTACACTGTCTTCCTTTAGCGGACATTGACTTTTTCCAACGTGTGCTTTGTTTTGGATTTATGAATATGCTTGTATGTATCAAACGCTTCATATTTTTTGCTGCCTTTTCAATTGTGTAATTCGGTTTTGTTCAGCTCTTTGGAACTGTTGCTTTTATCTGTGCACTGCGCCAGTTCACGGAGCCGCCGTGTACATGCATCGAAGTTTCCCAGCTGTGCTGGTGCCATCTCGTGCTATGTCCATGGCTGTATTTAATGTTACCTTAGTCCTGGCACTTAAAACTTTCTCTCGCAGTTTCGCTGAGTTTGTACCAAACACCACCCTGACCATCTCATCTTCCTCTGCATAAGCACAGTCCTTCACCCGTGAATATTTAGTGGGAGTTTGCTATTGGATTGCCGCTGACGGACGGCCTTATATGGGCAGGCACTAAATTACAAACGCCAGCGCAGCCTGTCTATGAACTTAATTTAAAGTGTAGGTTTACATCGTGCTTTGTTTCCGAAGTAGCAGAACTCATGAATATGGTTGTATATGTCACTCGCTCGCTTCTTATTGTTTCGCTGCCTTCTCAATTACAGTATATAATGCATGTTTTCTTCAGCGCTTTTTTGAGGTCTTCCTGGTTTTCTATGTACTGCGTGATTACGGAGGCGTGATGATGTCACACGAAACTCCGCCCCCACGGCGTTCAAGCTCATCTCCATTACAGTAAATGGAGAAAAACAGCTTCCAGTTATGACTGAGGTAAAAAGCTTAGGGGTGATTGTTGACTGTAATCTGAATTTTAAATCACATATTAATCAGATCATTAGGACAGCATTTTTTCACTTAAGAAACATAAGTAAAGTTAGACCTCTTATATCACTGAAAGATGCTGAGAAATTAGTTCACGCGTTTGTTTTCAGTCGATTAGATTACTGTAATGCACTCCTCTCTGGACTACCCAAAAAAGATATAAATCGTTTGCAACTAGTGCAGAATGCAGCTGCTAGAATCCTAACTAGGAAAAGAAAATCTGAACACATCACACCAGTCTTAGCGTCACTACACTGGTTACCTGTGTCATTCAGAATTGACTTTAAAATTCTGCTTATGGTTTATAAAGCCTTAAATAATCTCGCCCCATCTTATATATCGGAACGTCTGACACCTTATATTCCAAATCGTAACCTCAGATCCTCAAATGAGTGTCTCCTTAGAATTCCAAGAACAAAACTTAAAAGAAATGGTGAGGCGGCCTTCTGCTGTTATGCACCTAAAATCTGGAATAGCCTGCCAATAGGAATTCGCCAGGCTGATACAGTAGAGCACTTTAAAACACTGCTGAAAACACATTACTTTAACATGGCCTTTTTATAACTTCGTTTTAATCTTAATTTAACTTAATCCTGATACTCTGTATGTTCAATTCATCATAATAACTTCATGGTGGCTCTAAAATCGCTACTGACCCCAACTCTCTTTTCTGTTTCTTTTTCTGGTTTCTTTGTGATGGTGGCCTGCGCCACCTCCACCTACTCAAAGCTTCATGATGCTCCAACAATGATGGATGGATTAAAAGGAAGAAGTCTACGTGACCATCATCATCATCAAGCCCTTCCGTGAGAATCCTAAATCCAAAAAGAACTGTTTCATTTATGTTAGGTAGAATGCCCAGAGGGGACTGGGCGGTCTCATGGTCTGGAATCCCTACAGATTTTATTTTTTCTCCAGCCGCCTGGAGTTTTTGTTTTTCTGTCCCCCCTGGCCATTGAACCTTACTCTTATCCGATGTTAATGTTGATTTATTTTGTTTTATAATTGTGTCTTTCATTTTTCTATTCTTTAATATGTAAAGCACTTTGAGCTACTGTTTGTATGAAAATGTGCTATATAAATAAATGTTGTTGTTGTTGTTGACCATTACTCGTAGAATTTCGATATAAAACCTGCCCAACTTTTGTAAGGAAGCTGTAAGGAATGAACCTGCCAAATTTCAGCCTTCCACCCACACGGGAAGTTGGAGAATTAGTGATGAGTCAGTGAGTGAGTGAGTGAGTGAGTGAGTGAGTGAGTGAGTGAGTGAGTGAGTGAGTGAGTGAGGGCTTTGCCTTTTATTAGTATAGATTGTGTTATTGTTTATGAGTATTGTGGAGAGGAGGGTGCTTTGTGCACTGAAAATGAATAAAAAGTCAAACTATTGGACTTTTACCTGGTGTCTGGCGTATTGTTTGAGGGTTCAAGAGGACAATAGCGCCCTCTATCTGTCACAAGATTATTTAAATGAAGTTAAAGTTTTATCTCTATAATATAATAAACATATTTTGCTGCATTTCATCTTAAAAATGATATCGTTATCACATGTAAATACGCGCTTTATAAAGTGGCTCAGGTTGTGCAATATTATAACTGTATCGCAAGTTTACAGTGAGGTAATTGTACTTACAAGTACAAACAGTTCTACAAGGAGCAGTTGATGGACTGATTGATTATGTTTAGAGCTCTTGGGATGAAACTCTTAATGACCGTGAATGTGAAAGGTTTTGAAGCGTTTGCAGCAGTTCAAATAGGAAGCATGGCTGAGGCGGCGTGTGCTTGATGCTGTATACCGATAATTCTCTTTCCGATCAGCTGCACTGAGAGTGCAGTAGGAGTAATATGAAAAAAGATGATCCGCTGTGGCAACCCGTAACGGGAGCAGTTGAAAGAAGAAGAAGAAACTGCAGTGAGACCAACAATGCTAAAGCAGCTATAGTATTTAGAATAGTTTGACCACTCTGTGGACCATTTTATTGTTACAGGTTAATTACAATGAGATGCCTTAAACTAATAAACATTATGCGGTTAATTTCAGTGTATTTATAAAGCCGCGTCAGGTATGTGCATCTGAAAAAGAAAGATAAACCACACAGGAACAGTAGCATTGCTTTGACGTTGGGTGCCGCCAGTTTGCAAAACCGAGCGGAGAACTTGCGTACGACAGGGTATGAGGTACCATGGAAATGTGCATAGCTTTACGCCAAGTTGAGGTTTTATACATCATGATTTGAACGCGGAAACATTCAAACGCAACATTTCTGTGCGTACGCACCTTTTATACATGAGGCCTCAGAAGAGGCCTCACTAGTGCATCTTAAACCTTAAGCACACCAACCTTTGACTTGTACTCCACACAGCATTGCTATATAAACTAATATCTTTCTGAATGGATTCTGTAGACTTGTTCAGTCCCCTCACTGTATACTTTAATTTTAAGGTCCTTTCTCATAGTTTTGTTTATAACCAAAACCTATGTCATGTTGATAATAATTCTATTGCCATACTCCACATTCACACTTTCCATGATTTTTTGTAGACTGTCTTGGCTACTGGCTAATATCCTCTGGTTGTTGGCAAACTACTTCTTTTACTGCTTCTTCTTAGCATTGAAGTGCTTCCTTTACTAACTGTTATACTATTCACACCCTCCTTTATCTGAGTGCAGCCTTTGACAATATTTGTCACACTATTCTTCTCAATAGATTATTTTCGATTGGCATTACCCACACACCACTAGATTGGTTCAGATCCTACCTCTCAGGCTGCACTCAGTTTGTTCAGTTTAAAACTTTCACATCCCAACACACCGCTGTTACTTCAGGTGTGCCCCTGGGCTCTGTCCTGAGGCCCCTCCTCTTCATTATTTACGTTCTTCCCCTTGGTAATATCTTTCGTAAATATAACATTAGCTTCCACTGTTATGCTGATGACACCAAACTCTATCTCACTAGCAAGCCTACTGCTTCCTTTCCACCCTCCTCAATTATTGATTGCATAGCAGAAAGCAAATCCTGGTTTTCTTCAAATTTTCTTAAATTAAATAGTGACAAAACTGAGGTTCTCCTCATTGGCACAAAATCAACATTGTCCAAAACTGATCATTTTTCATTTGTTATTGATAATTCCTCTGTCTCCCCTTCCCCACAGGCTAAGAGTCTGGGTATCATCCTTGACGGTACTTTATCCTTTCAGTCCCATATCAATAACATCTCCCAGTCTGCATATTTCCACCTGAGTAACATTAATCGCATTCGCCCCTTCCTCACTCCCCACACCACTGCTGTCCTCGTTCATAGCCTTGTCACTTCTCATCTGGATTATTGCAATTCCCTTTTCTTTGGTCTTTCTCGCAAATCTCTTTATAAGCTTCAACTGGTCCAGAATTCAGCTGCCCACATTATTACTAGAACCCCCTGTATTCACCATATCACTCCCATCTTGCAGCAGCTTCATTGGCTTCCAGTTCAGTTCTGAATTCAATTCAAAATTCTCTTACTAACTTTTAAAGATATCTATAACCTTGCCCCGCCATATCTGTCTGACCTCCTCCATGTTGCCATTCCCTCCCATGCTCTTAGATCCTCTTCCTCCATCCACTTGACTGTTCCCTTCGTCTGTCTAACCACTTTGGGGAGCAGAGCACTCAGTTGCTAGTGGATGGAGCTCACTACCATCTGAGCTTAGTAATATTGATTACAATTGCTCTGTCTAACTTTAATTTTTGTATTTTACTTTTGTTTATAGTCTGTGTTTTGTCTATTGTTCGGTGTCCTTGAGTGTTTAGAAAGGCACCTACAAATAAATAAAATGTATTATTATATGCAGATGTTAAAGGGCAGTGATAATAATGGACAACCTTGCCTTACTCCTCTTCCTGTATTTTCTGATTCTGATAGATCTCCTTTTATTCTTGTCCTGACTGACTACCCTAATTACAAATTTTCAGTCAGCCATCTGTCTTACTAGTTACTTACTTCTTAAGGCACCCATCATTTCCATAAGCCACAAACCATATACTTGTATAAATTTCCATTCCATGTGAGATGCTCTTTCACCACCCAGTACCTTCAGCGATCCACTTGCTTGCCTCATTCTTCTTCCTTTCTGAATCCAAACTGAATCCATTTGAGTCTGTTTTACCCTGAAGCCATTTTGTTAGAATCTTCAGAACAATCTTGGATGCATTGTCATTATACCATGTAAAATAAGGCTTCTTTCAGCGTGGAACCATAAGTGTTTGCATAAAGTTCTCTGGCCATCTACCTGATATATAAATATTCCGGTACAATCTCAAGTCCTTGTTGCTTTATTGAACAACCAGATTTTATCAGTTCCTTGTTCTTTTCTGTTTAGTTCCCCAATTTGTTTGGGCATAACCTTCAGTATTCTTGACCCTTCTTCCTCACTTCCTTTTTGTACTCTCCCACACCCAAATCCTTAGGTCGATCACCCTTGCTACAATGTTCTTCAATGTATTTCTTCTGTCATGCCTTCATACTTTCACAGTCATTCAACAGCTTACCCTTTTTGTCCTTAATGCCATGGCTTCCTTCATTCCCACCTGACTATTGTTGCTTAACCGTACCAAAAAAAACTTGTTATATCTCCCTCCCATATTTCCTGCAGCTCATTGATCTCTTTTACTCTTGATTTAGTCTTTGACATTGTGACATTGCTTCTTCTGTGCTCTAATGTTTCTACTTTCTTCCTTTTTTAACATAATTTATAATTTCCTCTGCTAAGCCATGATTTCTGAGAAACTTTACTCTCCTTGATCCTACCTCTGCTGTGTCTTTTGTGATTATTACTTTGAATCTTCTCCACTTTTCCACTTCTTTTCAATGTAATTTACATACTTCTATTCATTCTTCAGTTTAGAGTCTCCACTTTTCTTGATGATTAATAAGTTAAGATATAATGACATGGTAACAAAGGTATGATCGATACTCACATCTGCACCTGCGTAACTTTAGAAATTCTGAACATTACAACATATGTATCTGTTTTATGCCATAACATATCTGACAACCAAACTAGTGAATGTCATTCGTACCACCTTCTCTTCTGGTTTTATGAGGTGTTAATTATTACCAGCTGCTGTCATTTAAAGACTTCTACCAGCACCTTCATTCCCTCATTCCTGTTATGCACTGCTGTGGTCAACCAGAGATGCAGATATGGTCGCAACCAATTGTCTTCATATCACGCCCCGTTTGTCACACACTCAGTAAATGTGTTCTAAAAAATAGTGCCACTCCACATTGTTCTTTCTGACTGTGACTGTGAGGATTACTCATACTCCCTCATTGAAGTAGTCCCCATTCTCTTTCCATCTTACTTCTGACCGATTGAGTACTCCAACCTAAACCTCCAGAAATACTCCACATTGGGTAGTTTTCCATACTTCAAAGTTCATACATGTCCACTGGGCAAGGATTTTGCTGGATAACAACCTTTGAGTTCCCAAAATCTTCACTGGAAGATGCAGTTTCATTCATCTGGTAGATGACTCAGTTCATGATGCCATCTATTCTCCTATTTAACATTACCATGGAGATTCAAGGTTAAATGATTGGAATGGTTTCATGTTTCCTTCCTCAATTATTTTCTATCAAACTATTTTTCTCTTAGATGATTTTTGTCCAACACTAAGAAAGCCCTGATGGCTTTGGTTTGTCATCAAAGTTTTCCTCATCCATCCCGCAAATTTCAGCTCCTCCTTCACCTACATAGATGTTGGTTCATGATGCCTTATTCCTTAGAAACTGGGCTTTCAATAGTAAAACTTTAGTAAAACAAACAAATCCCATAGATTATAGCTTCCCACAAACTTGCTGTTGTTAAATACACTGGTTAGGCTATGAAAGATGTTTTAATGGCCCATCATACAGCACAACGGTTTTGTAAATGGGCACATAAATGTTTTCAGAATACTGAAATAAAAGGCTATTGTACAATTTCCTGCCTAGCTATACTATTATGTCATTATGAAGCACTTTGTTTTGAGTGAGTGACCACAATCAATTTGCTACTGATTGTCATATTTAACTTTCAAACATAATTTCATTTTCTAGAGTACTAGCACATGTCCTGAAAATGCCTCAAGACATGAGTCTCTTGCAGAGTGTTATTCATTTTCAAACAGTATGTGAGTTGTTATGAGTGCAGACATCCACTCAACTATTTCTCTGTTACTGTGGTTATGGTTAGCCCAGCTGAGGCTGTACATGGTCCAAATAATTCTTTTCAGGAAAACCACTCAAGCAAGAACTACAGTAATTTATTGAACAGTAATGTCCTTGCCTTGATTACTGTGTCCCAGAAGTAGAACTAAGGTTAGTGGCTTTATGTAGATGATGAGAAAGCAGCTCTAACTGTGGTTGGGGTATCAAAAAGATTTGCCTAATGGCTGACGACAGATGAGGGTGGAATCAGTGACCAGGAACAGAGTTTTACTTGTGAAGAGTCATGCTTTCGTAGTCTCAATAACAAGCAGTTTGTCTTTGTGATATTCATTTGTACAAAGGTTTTTTCCACTCTAATGGATTCATTATATTGAAGGGGTAGAAAACATTTTTCTAGTTAATGTGTATTTAGCTAGCTCTGAGAATCATCAGCATCAGGTGCAATTGGTTTCTCTGGAAAGAGAAAAGGAGAAGAAATGCATTTGTAAAATCTATGAGTGAAGGCAGTCAAATGAGAACAATAAAGATTTAGTGTGAATGACACTAAATGTCATTCAAACTTCACTTCACTTCAAACATTCAAACTTCAGTTGCATTCCAAATTATTTATTTAGTTATTGACTACTACCTGAAAGTTATCTTGTAAACCGTCTTCATGGTCACAACCAATTGTCTGTCTTCATATCACTCCCCATTTGTCACATTGCAACCTACGAGTGTTTCTCGGCCACACATATTAATAAAGGACAGTGAGTGTTTGAAAAAAAAAATTCACTTCAGCTCATTTTTTCATATTTGCCATATTATGGATAATATTTATTTTTCGCAAAAATAATTTACGTATGTAGAACCACAACCATCTGAATTGTGCAACTTGTTAGACCTAGCAGAGCTATCACACAGCTGGTCTGCACAAATAATTTTCAGGTCCATGTGCTAACTTCAAGGTAACTCAAATAGAATTGTTTTAGAAAAATACATTTTTATTCTGAGTTTTGCTCAATAACAAAAAATATTCCTGCGTCTTCCAAAAATCCAGAGTTACATTTTATATAATACATCTTTGTTTACAATTTGTATATTGTCCCCAGAAAGGGCTTTGGCATAGGTGTGCCATAACTGTCATCTTTGTTTATGGAGGATCTCTGGTACCTTTTGTACATTTAGTGACCAATTGCGCAGTGTTTTTGTTTTCTGGGGCTTGTACAAAAGATACAAATGAAATACACTTTCAAATGACTTAAAGCTTACCGATACAGAATCAGCTGCGACAATAGCACGTAAAGCAGTTTTTGCACAATGTTCGGAGGGTTTAAAGCAAGCTCACGTATGTGCTGATCTGTTCTCTCTGTCCTGTCCAGACTGTCTTTGGCTCAACTCCAGCCACTGCTGTTGCTTCTCTTCAGCTGAACGCCTTTGAGGAAGACACCTTCGGGTTGCTGTAATCTGATTGGAGCAAGACAGACTGCTAGGACATGTCGGGTTTGCTGTGTGTTTGAATAAGAGCTCTACTGTTGAAATAAGCCTGTTAGTGTTACTTCTAGTGCCAGAATAAAGACCCCTTTGCCCAGTTCACTCCTATCCCAACACATCATTGTAGTTGTGCAGTCAAAGCAAAATAGGAATCATTTAGGATCAGTCAATGGTATCATATTCTAAAGCATATCCCTGGCATCAATAGGAACAGCAGCCCTATTCTCTGGGTGGGGAGGAAGGGGAATGTCCAGAGGCTGTTGAGTGGCTGCTGCTTTTCAATTAGGATCAATTTCCGCAACACCTCACTTCTGATACCACTTGCTGCGTTTGGGCTTCTGAGTTGCAAAAAAAAGGGAGGGAGGGGCCACTGCCGAAGAAATGGAAGTGCAGCGTGATTGGTCACATTGAATAAAAGCTTAATTACTGAATAAAGGCCCCAAGACCATTTATTCAAGTATCAAAATAAAGGTTTCTTTGCCCATTTCTCTCTTGCCTGCCTCTTGCCTGCCTTTTTGTGCAATTCAAAGGCTCAAACATGACAATATGTCCTGGGAATGTTCATTATTATCTACTTTCTGGATCTCAAAATGCCCTTCTATCCCTCATTTTATTCTTCTTCTGGATCTGTCTTCTTTACATTTCATTCTTCCCTCCAGGTGAGTCTTCTTGATTTTGGAACAACTGCTACTAAGAATACCTTAGTCTTCTGTTGGAAGTGGAATGATTCCAATTTCCTTTGCAGTGTGGAAATCTGCTTTCTTCAATCTTCTTCTTGTTGAACTCTTGGAAATGAGGGTTAATGGGTCAATTGGCTCTTATTGTCAGAAGCAGTACTCTTAAGGAGCCAGATAATGGGGGATCCTAACTATACTTTACTCCCTAATCCTTTTTGTGATTGTCAGTTGTGGTGGTAGTAGTTCACTCTCTCAGTAATTAAGTGATTTAACTCAATGTCTATAGGTGGAGGCCACCTACAAGTATCATTCTTTTTGTCATTTTTATCTTACTGTATACATAAATTCTGAAAATGTCATGATTGGTTTTTGGTGAATTCTATTCAACAAAAATGTGATCACAAAAGAGAAAACTGCAGAGCTCCTCAAATGGCCTCAGTGTCAAATTGAGGGGTCATTACAGTTCTACCAAACGTGCAACTATGGAAGGAACATGAGACAGTACCAAAAATTATTGACATGAACACTTTCAGATCTTGAATTAAGATATGATCTATACGAATAACACTAGAACAAATAATGGTCATCATTCTGAACTCTCAAAAAGTAAGCTATTTGATGGAAGAAAAAAGGAACTTGGCAGGGTTCCATTTAATGTGAGGCTGAGCTGCCTTGATCCTTTTCTCCATATATGAAATCATTATACTTTTTAATAGATTAAATAATATTTAAAAATAAAATTCAACTGGAGAGAATTTTCTTTTGTCTTCTTGCAATTATATTAAGATAATGATAGAGCAGTGGTCTGATTACAATATATCTGAATAGATTTTATTTGGGATGAATAAGTTTAATTAGCTAAACCACTTTTCTGTTTCAGTCTATTTTTTTTCTCTTTTAAGAATCCCAAGTGGATGTAAAATAAAAGAAGACTGACTAGAAGAATCTCTTTTACTAGTTAAAAAAGCTTTATATATTTGAATGTAGCCCTAAAGTGTGTGTTCCAGAGTGATCCCAATATTCTTCAAATGCTCTATACTCCTGTTGAGACTCATTCTGTTTGAGTACCCCACTACTCAATGCACTAGTGCCTAGTGTAGCATAGAAGGTAGGAAAATAGAATTTAAAACACAAGGCTGTAGGTGTAATCATGGCCTCTAACTCATTATGCAACCCTGTAATTCAGTTATATATATACTGTATATATATATATGTTTCCTGTCTTCCTTTTTATTATTGTTTTAGATAGATAGATAGATAGATAGATAGATAGATAGATAGATAGATAGATAGATAGATAGATAGATAGATAGATAGATAGATAGATAGATACTTTATTAATCCCAAGGGGAAATTCACATAATCCAGCAGCAGTATACTGATACAAAAAACAATATTAAATTAAAAAGTAATAAAAATGCATGTAAAAACAGAAAATAACTTTGAATAATGTTAGCGTTTACCCCAAGGGTGGAATTGAAGAGTCACATAGTGTGTGTGTGTGTGTGGGGTGGGGGGGGGCGATCTCCTAAGTCTGTCAGTGGAGCAGGACAGTGTTTTAGTTGTTTTTTTAATTATTATGCTCATGTGGTTTTCATCATGAAATTTTTGTTAATATTGTTACATATTGTGTATATATGAGCCTTAAGTCCACATTCCCTGTGTTTTGTGAATGAAACCCTAAGAGGCAGGGCCACCATGATGTAACTGCTGAGGGACCACTTTCTGGATTTACATTCTGGAGAACGACACTCATCTCACAATGCACTTTATATTGCAATTCAGGCTTCACAATATGAAATTTTCAAAAAAGAAATGCACTTTGTGTTTAAAGTTACTTAATACTAGCTGTTCCCTGCGGCTCTGCCCACATAGTAAGGAAACAGGGCAGTGAGGAGGGCCCTGCCCGGCTCCCTACTCCTGATGTCATACTTCCCCCTCAGATTAGTGCGAATATATCTCTCCTGCAAACAAACTATGATTCTTAGCACAATGAGAGAAGTATCAAAATCAACCGGAATATTCAAGCAAATTGTAGAACAAAACCCGATCTAAATCCGTTAAGTAGTTCTCTCATGAAAATGGACAGACAGAAAGACAGACAGCTGTTGGATTTTATATGTATAGAGATTAAACATTCATAAATCTAAACACTGCAAAATAAGTTAAAATCAGTCATCACATAAGCTTTAACACAAGTATTTGTAATATTTTCTTTATTATTAAAATGATGTTAAATGTTAATATGAAATATTTGCAATGCAGTTGGACGATGTGTTACATATTAATTAGCCAATGCAAGTAAAAATATCACTGTATGCCACACAAGAGAATAATGAACCTATTCATCCAAACTGGTTTACCATTTTGTTTTCTGAGCTAACATCAAACATTGCTCTACCAATTGGCTGTCATTTTATTTCCTGCTTGAATGCCTTACTGACCCCATGTGTCCTGACTTCATCTATAATGTTATATTTCAATTCAAGAAAAATAAGAATGTCAACATGTTAGGTCTGGATTGCCTGCAGCTGGCATAACATCCTTCTTGACCCAGAACATCGATAGTCATGGACAAAGATGGACTAGGGTGAATTAGGACACAGAAACAACAAGGAATGGTGCAAAGTGCATTATGCTATTTCATTTCAACGATACAGTGTCCAAAATGAAGTGCAGAGTTTCTTCATAATAAATAAATAAATAACCCACAAAAACAGTGCATTTGTGGAGATTAAAATTAATTAATAAATAAATCCAATAATGGTTAAAAATTAAAGTTAAAGCATAGTCAGAATGACCACAAGCCTCATTGCGTCTTTCTAAATCCATGTTTTCCTCTGCTAACCTCTTAAGATTATCTTGGCATACAGAGACATCCCTCGTCAAGCTCAGTCAATCATTTAACTCCCTCATGTCCCTACTACCATTCTTCGTCATCCACAGGGTCTCCATGAGCCCTGCTTCCTTTTCCCACCGCCTTCCCTCGGCATCTATGAGACTCTCTGACAAACCTCATATATGTATTGTCACAAACTTGACCACAAGTCATAGCAAGGTTTGTGGCAGCCACCCGTACAATTGTTTTTTTGGTTGCAAAATTGCAAACCCTTTTTAAAGGGGAAGACAGGAAGTGAGGTTAAAGGGGTTGGGCTCATAAGGGTCTTTGGCTATAGGCTCGAGCCCGGACGTGACATCAAAGGGGCCAGAGCCGGCAAGGTCTTCCTCCATAGGCTCGGACCCGGAAGTGACATCAACAGGGCCAGGTGGAGTCTCTCGTGAATGGTCTGCAGGAAGATGAGAAAAAGAATCAGTGCACTCTACCACATCCCAGTCTGATTTGGAATTGCCCTTACTCAAGCCCTTTAGGTGCCTCCCATGCTCACGTGTGTGACAGTATATAAGCATAAATATTACCAGTATGTTTAAATACTTTGTATCCTGTTATCTGTTTATTTTGACTTCTGCTATTTTTTTGAAATATTTTTATAACAACCATGTGTATTTAACATATGATAAAATAGTCCAATTAGTGTTCTGTCAGTTATATTTATCATTTAACTGTTATGCTATGGATATTAGTCCTTCAATGCTCACATTTACTGATTCTAGATGTTCTGTTTACTGTGCTGATAAATTTGAATGTCTTTGTTGTACTCATCACTGATTGTGACAATGTTTGTACTTTTTATAAGGAATATTTTGTCATTCTTGATTGTGTTCATCATGAAAATACTTTTATATATATTTACAAGCACTACCTTACAATTTGTAACAACATTTTACATGTATCAGCATCTGCAATCAAATCAGCCTCAAAATATATTGAGGAGAGATCTTTTTGAATGTATGCCATTATGAAATAGTTTCCTGTTTTACCTTCAGAAATGAACTATCAATACTTTTCAGCAAACAACTTCTCAACAGTAGACCCAACAAACTCCTTTCCTTTAGGCAGCTGGCATTCAGAAACATTGTTAATAAATCCAAAATAATTTTTTACTTTTTTTACCTTCAAATATTTTCAAGGTTTCTTATAAACCTCTTCAAAATGCTTGATGATCACTGGTAGTTCTCTGGTTTGTTTAAATTTACATGTTTATATAACACAGAATGCCTAGCAATGTTAATGGTTAATGTAATAGCTTGTACCCCTAAACAACCAAACATATGGATACAGCTCAACATATAGTATATAGCATGAAGACATGTTCAAGATGTTTTGTTGTTGCTCAACCAAAGACTTGCTAAAACCCAGGATCTACAGTAAGAGAATTCAACCGTGGTAACATTTTGGCAGCATACATGGTGCTTTCGGCATCCCAGAAGCAGCTGCTGCCCAAGAATTCTATATACTAAAGTCCTTAGCATGTACAGAGAACAGTGGCATAAGCATAAAACAACAAATGAACAGTAGTTCTGTGGAGGAATGGACCTTGTTAATGAGCGACACGAGTGGAGAACACATATTTAAATAATAATTCAATACAATAGAGGACAGCAAGATATGGAAAAAGATGATCCGCTGTGGCAACCCCTAAAGGGAGCAGCCAAAAGAAGAAGAAGAAGAAGAAGTGGTGTACAAAAGGGCATCTCTAAATAAGCAACAATTTCAGAATTAAAGCACAAGGGCTATAAGCGGTGGAAGAATACCCTGGAGTCCACTCTTGACAGCTTGGAGCAGGAATTTGAAGCTACAGTAGGCACATCCTCAACCATATATCGGTCACAGAGTCAGAATTTACCAATATATATATATATTGTAAAAGACTCAATAGGAGACAGCAAAAAGGTTTGGGGTTTTCCAGCCCCTTATATTGTCGACACTCCAGACTCTTTAACACAAAAATTGCAGGGTCAAAACACAAGAAAAAAATACATTCATGCGCGACGCCATACTAGGCGTCGGCGGCCATTTTATATGGGAGGAGCCGGAAGTGCAGGAATGCTGGGAAGGAGTCGTGATGGATGATGGGACTGCTGACGTCAGAGAAGATGGCGGAGGAAGGGCGGAAGTGAACGTACTGCGGGCAAGGTCTTATGGCGGAGCGTCTTTAGTCCTGGAAAACAAAGAAACAAGGTTAGTACCCCACCATTCCCCGCCGGCGAACGTCCTTCGAGATATGTTTTAAGATCCATCCGCAGTCTCCTAGTCGCGCATGCGTGACAATATATATATATATATATACAGTGGTGTGAAAAACTATTTGCCCCTTTCCTGATTTCTTATTCTTTTGCATGTTTGTCACACAAAATGTTTCTGATCATCAAACACATTTAACCAGTAGTCAAATATAACACAAGTAAACACAAAATGCAGTTTTTAAATGATGTTTTTTATTATTTAGGGAGAAAACAAATCCAAACCTACATGGCCCTGTGTGAAAAAATAAATGCCCCCTTGTTAAAAAATAACCTAACTGTGGTGTATTACACCTGAGTTCAATTTCCGTAGCCACCCCCAGGCCTGATTACTGCCACACCTGTTTCAATCAAGAAATCACTTAAATAGGAGCTGCCTGACACAGAGAAGTAGACCAAAAGCACCTCAAAAGCTAGACATCATGCCAAGATCCAAAGAAATTCAGGAACAAATGAGAACAGAAGTAATTGAGATCTATCAGTCTGGTAAAGGTTATAAAGCCATTTCTAAAGCTTTGGGACTCCAGCGAACCACAGGAGAGCCATTATCCACAAATGGCAAAAACATGGAACAGTGGTGAACCTTCCCAGGAGTGGCCGGCCGCCACCAAAATTACCCCAAGAGCGCAGAGACAACTCATCCGAGAGGTCACAAAAGACCCCAGGACAACGTCTAAAGAACTGCAGGCCTCACTTGCCTCAGTTAACGTCAGTGTTCACGACTCCACCATAAGAAAGAGACTGGGCAAAAACAGCCTGCATGGCAGATTTCCAAGACGCAAACAACTGTTAAGCAAAAAGAACATTAGGGCTCGTCTCAATTTTGCTAAGAAACATCTCAATGATTGCCAAGACTTTTGGGAAAATACCTTGTGGACTGATGAGACAAAAGTTGAAATTTTTGGAACGCAAATGTCCCGTTACATCTGGCGTAAAAGGAACACAGCATTTCAGGAAAAGAACATCATACCAACAGTAAAATATGGTGGTGGTAGTGTGATGATCTGGGGTTGTTGTCCTGCTTCAGGACCTGGAAGGCTTGCTGTGATAGATGGAACCATGAATTCTACTGTCTACCAAAAAATCCTGAAGGAGAATGTCCGGCCATCTGTTCATCAACTCAAGCTGAAGCGATCTTGGGTGATGCAACAGGACAATGACCCAAAACACACCAGCAAATCCACCTCTGAATGGCTGAAGAAAAACAAAATGAAGACTTTGGAGTGGCCTAGTCAAAGTCCTGACCTGAATCCAATTGAGATGCTATGGCATGACCTTAAAAAGGCGGTTCATGCTAGAAAACCCTCAAATAAAGCTGAATTACAACAATTCTGCAAAGATGAATGGGCCAAAATTCCTCCAGAGCGCTGTAAAAGACTCATTGCAAGTTATCGCAAACGCTTGATTGCAGTTATTGCTGCTAAGGGTGGCCCAACCAGTTATTAGGTTCAGGGGGCAATTAATTTTTCACACAGGGCCATGTAGGTTTGGATTTTTTTTTCTCCCTAAATAATAAAAACCATCATTTAAAAACTGCATTTTGTGTTTACTTGTGTTATATTTGACTAATGGTTAAATGTGTTTGATGATCAGAAACATTTTGTGTGACAAACATGCAAAAGAATAAGAAATCAGGAAGGGGGCAAATAGTTTTTCACGCCACTGTATATATAGACACTAGCTGTCCCCCACTGCTCCATACGCATAGTAGAGAAACAGGAAAAACTTAAAAATGTAGTCATTTCTATTGAGAATAATTTATATTGATAGCTTTCATATCCGAGGGCCTCTTGTTATACAATATTTTGGTTTTAGTATCAGGGGTGACAATGTAGCTGTGATCTCTTTGCCAAAAATGTAAACAGCTGACAAGGTATCTCTGGCCAAGCAGAAGTTAGGTACACTCCAATGTCATATGTTGCCACTGTATCTAATCGTGTTCAACTCTGACGGGTGAGCATCCGCAACATGGGAAGAACAGCACGTGGCTGTGATATCTCTGCCAATGAGCAACTACCCTCTAAAACACATATAGCTGTGATCTCTCTCTCAATAATGTTAAATGTTACTCTTTAACAATCTCTAGATGATAATGTCTGCTGAACAAACATGTATTGCTAGCTAAGTGGAGGCAAGGTACGTACCAACATGTGGTGAAAGGTAGAGCGATTCAAATGGAGGCTGGCGCATGAGTGAGGATGGATCCGCCTGGCTCTCTACTCTTGAGGTCCCGCCTCCCCCCTCCCCTCAGCCTGCAGCCTGTTTCTCAGAATCGCGTGAATAAACCAGTTCCGTAGCCAACTTATGATACTGGTCCAAGAGGCCCAGTAAGGAAGAAAAAGACCAGAATATATATATGGTTCACTAGCAGTTATCTGCAACTCACTGTTTCCTTTAATTGATATTCATCCAGCGATCATTCCAAATCAAAGACCTATCAGCTCAAAGGCTAAACACAAGATTGAAATAACCACCTGATATCTAGGAAAATCGGGTGCCTAGAACTCTACCAGGAAGTACTGCTATGCATCAGGTTGTATTGTTATGATCTGTCACATGCGTTTGCTTTGCTTCTGCTTTTGGCACATCGATGACTGTAATTTAGAAAATGTTACTCTATATTGAGTGAATAAACTTATGGACACACTTCTCTTCTTTACCTTGAACTCTTTCAAACCATCTAGAAATAAGAGAACAGAGGAACATCTTTTATGTCATCCAGGAGAGGTGACAACTCTTAGATCATTTGTTGTTTACTGCTTCCAACCAGAGGCCACATGCATAACGGCGTGCATGGAATTCACATTAAAACTTGGCGTACAGACAAAAGCAGAAATGTACGTACGCACAAAAAAAATACATATGCATAAATCTGTGCATTCGCCAACTTTCACGTTCTCCCGTTTCATAAATCCTGGTCAGTGTGAAAACTAATGCTCGTGCACACACCTGCTGCCCCACCCTGACTCCTCCCAAAATTATGCCTCTTTGAATATGCAAATCAATATAAATAGCCCCTTATGTTTTGCGTTCTGTGAAAAGACAATGGCAAAAACACGGGGAAAAAGAATTTCAGTGAATAACAATTAGAGGCAAGGAAAAATTTACTATTTGTTAGTTTAAGCAGTGATATAAACAACAAAAGGAAGTTGATTGAGTGACAGAGTGGTGGAAAAACTTCAAGTTCAAGTTCAGAAAGTCACACAGTGCCTGAAATAAATAAGAAGTGGTCACATATCCAAGTCGTCATGAAGAGTCGTAACCCACCGTCTGAGAATCATATGGAAGCATATTAGGGTACAGAGAAATTGGCTGTGATGAGGATGGACAAGATTAGAAATGAATATATTAGAGTGTCAGCTCAAAGTGGACAGTTGGGAGACAAAGTCAGAGAGGTGAGATTGCGATGGCTTGGGCATGTGCAGAGGAGAGATGCTGAGTATTTTGGGAGAAGGATGCTAAGGAAAGAGCTGCCAGGCAAGAGAAAAAGAGGAAGACCTAAGAGAAGGTTTATGGATGTGGTGAGAGAGGACATGCAGGTGATGGGTGTAACAGAACAAGATGCAGAGGACAGAAAGATATAGAAGAAGATGATCCTCTGTGGCAACCGCTAATGGGAACAGTCGAAAGAAAAAGAAGAAGATTAGGGTACAGAGAAAAGAAGAAAAACTGGGACACAGTGTGAAAAAAGGATGAAATTTCCACTTTAATCACGTAGTTTATTTTATCATTAAAGTAGAATGTAATAAACTTCATCTTAAAATCATTTAATTTAATAGTTTCTCAAATGCCATAGTAACTAAAGTGCTCTATGTGCGTGAATCAGTATGCGCTTCTTAAACGGGCTTTCTCTTATGCCAACAGAAGACATTACATTCATAATATTACAGCTCTCTAAACAATTTAAATGATGATAGAAATTAAAGCATGTATAAAACATTGAGGCACATTGGTGCAATGGTAGTAATGAGATGGCGCCTCTTCCAGAGATTGTTCCTGCCTCCTTTAAGATGCTAACTGCGCCGTGCGCGACCCTCAATAAAATAATTTATTGCAGCAGTACTGTCTCTTTCAAATGTACTAACATCTCATACCTGTCCTCCCTTTTCTTTCTTCAAATAACCAAGCGCCACACTCTTTAATAAAAGTTAAGCCATCTGTAAGTTCACAACGCCGATTCCTCAAAACTTTAAAGGAACATTGAAATATCTTTACAGTACATGTTTAATTATTCCATCCATCTATCCATCCAGGGTCATGCCAGTCCCAGCAAGCATACAGTGCAAGGCAGGAACAATTCCAGAACGGGGCGCCAGCTCATCGCTGACACTGCACCACTGAGTTCCTGCATATTTAATCAATAACAATACACATTATTTAAATGAACTTAAAAATGGATCGGTATAATGCAATTTATATACTTTACTGCATTTCATCTTAAAAATGATATCAATAGCTCCACAAAGATAATGCCTGGAAATGTAAATCAACTTAAAAGCCAGTCGTCATCATCTGTAAATATGCGCTCTCTTCTACTGAATTGAATTGAATTCTTTTATTTTTATTGTATGGTACAGTGAGATTCAATATGCAAATCCTCCATAAACTTATTTTCTTAAAAAATGGTAAAATAACAACAACAACAACAACAATAAAATTAATTGGATAAAAACAGTGAAAATATACAATATGAAACCATAAGTGGCTCAGGTTGTGCAATATTACAACTGTAATGCAAGTTTGCAGTTGAACTAAAAATGATATGCGGTTAATTTCATGGTATTTGAAAAAAGTACATCAGGGATGTTAATCTAAAAAATAAAGGGAAACCACACAGGAACAGTAGCACTGCTTTGATGCTGGGTGCCACCAGTTTGCAAAACATAGCGGAGAACTTGTGTATGCAAGGGATTGAGGTGGCTTGAAAATGTGCGTGGCTTTACACCAAGTTTAGTTTTTACAGTATACATCGCGATGTGAGCGTGGAAACAGGCGTACCCAACATTTTTGTGTATACTCACCATTTATACATGAGGCCCTAGATGATTCAAGCTCCAAAGCTCCACCCCTCTGCAGTTTAGAGTTGTTTTATTTGATATGCGTCTCAGGCAGACACTCACGTGCAAAGTATACAATTACAAAGCTTCAATGGCAGACATATTTATAAATACAGAGATTTATCAATGTTGTTGAATTCCTAAATTTAATATCGTAAGGAAATATTGGACAAAGTAACAATTAGGTTACTTCAGATAGCTGAAACAAAATGCAAGTAAACAATTTAGAAACTTAGTTTAGCTGTAAATAGTAAAAGGTACAAAAGGGCATCATATCCAAGAAGAATCCTTAACTGCTGTAGTTGAAGAACTGAGTAAAGAGTCTGAATACCTGCATCAATGAGATACGTCAGTATTTTTTTTAATTCCTAAAACCTTGTTTTCACTTTGTTGTTCTGAAGTATTTAATGTTTGTTTGATGAGGTAACAAATTCATGTAAATGATTATAGCATCAGGCTTCAACATAACATAATATGAAAAAAGTGATGTGGTCTGAATACTTTCTAAAGGCACGTTATGAGTTCAGCACAAGAGACTTTTCTAACCAATTGTCAGGCAGTAGGCCAGTCATTATCCAACCCACTATATCCCAACACAGGGTAACGGGGTTCCGCTGGAGCCAATCCCAGCCAACATAGGGCGCAAGGCAGGAACAAACCCCGGGCAGGCCGCCAGACCACTGCAGTGTAACCAATTGTTTTTATTGAAAATTAAATTCATATGGAGGTTTACAGTGGTTTTTTTGAAGGATTTAAGAAAACCAACATAATCTCTTGATAAACCATGTAACAGAATGATAACCCACTTGCTTCCGCTCCCCGAACAAAACCTGAATCCTACCAATATAAGCCTTCATAACAAAAACAAAAAGCAAAGGCGTCTCCATGCCCACCGTTCCAAAGCTCTCCCCGTCCAGATGAGACTGAAAAAAAATACTAGAGGACAAAAAAGAGTTCACAGACTGGCTCAGACTCTAGACCTCGTGAAAAATGTAAGCTGGGAGTAAAACTTTTTTATGAACAGAAAGCGCTCTTGATCCATGCTGTTATTTTAAAACACACAGTTGAAAAATTGTTAAGTGTAAATTTTACACAAAAATTTTTTCTTCACACAGAGAACCATAGACACATGGGATACGTTACCATGTATTGTGTCAGACAGTACGACTGTAGGAACATTCAAAACTTGAATGATGTTGTTTGGGAAGAATTAAGTGGATTGGATTGCTGGGCCGTGTTTTTTTGAATAGCCTTTTCTAATTAATATTTTTCTAATATTCTAACAAAACAGTAGTATAAGTGCTGGTGATTAGGATTTTATGAGGTGAGTTAAATTTTTTTTTTAAAATAGGACACCCAGATGCCCATTTCTAATTGCCAGCTAACTGGACCAAGATGAAAAGGTGGGAAAGTTTCACAGAGGATGCATTGGTAATGGAGCAGAAAGACAAACTCTATACATCCTGAGTGAAGATCTGACCTGCTGAGGAAAAAGAATTGAAAAAGAATGGAAGACGTTGAAGAAGGTGACTGGACTGTCAGGGAGACTCACCTGTTATATCATACACGTTCCAAAAGTGTGTGAATTCCGAGAGTGACCCAGTGCAGGAACAAAAACAGGTTGACTCCCAATATTAAGTCCTTTATTAAAAATATTGATGTGCTGGCCAGATTGCCAGTGTGGAATCAACCAAATATGTTTTTTGCATACTGAAATATATGAAGAGAATATTGAAACAATTATATATTAGTTGCTTTGGTTTTAACAACTGCAAAAGGAATGCTGCATACAGAATATTAAAGTGCCAGATTTGCCTTAATTGGAATCCAGGGGAGGATATGTAGACCAAATGTCAAATTGAGTGTAAAACAAACGACCAATGAAATTCAACACAACAGCTGAATTAGACCTCCTTCACAGCAATACAGGGTCTTGGACCCACTGCAGAATCCACAACCCTTTTCATGTCACTTGATGTCAGAACTTATTGTTTACCACCTAAACTATCTTGAAATGACGTGACCAGCTAACAAAGAATCATGAACCCCTGGCTAACATTTTATTATGAGTGGTACTAGCAATCAAAAGTAAAAACCTCAGAGCATTTTATGGGTTCATAAGCTAGCATACTAGCCGTAGCTTGTATTGGATCAATCAAAGTACAACAGGGAACAAAGTTTATTTTATTAAGGTTTATGAGAAATAGGACTAGATGAGGTCATGAACTTCTCACTAGGGAAATTAGGTTCTGGTTTGGGTTCAATCTAATACATTCATATTGACAGGATAATGAATTCTCTTTCTTAATCTTTCCCTTTCATTAATACTAGGTTGTTGTACCGTGTTAGCCATTACGAATGTAGAGAAAAGCCAAGCAAAATGACACCTTTTATTGGCTAACTAAAAAGATTACAATATGCAAGCTTTCGAGGCAACTCAGGCCCCTTCTTCAGGCAAGATGTAATACAGAAACTGAAGTTTCCTGTGTTTATATCCACACACTAGGACAAGAAACAACAATGGTAAATTTTTAAATGAAAACTCTTAAATGTAAAAAATTAATAGGTTCATTCAGGCTAAGATTAATTTAACAGGAGATAGAAGAACAATGTATGGTCAAGATCTTTAGATAAGATAACTGTAAAACAGAAGTTACAAGGGTGTTGTTTTTCAGTTGAACTGTGGTGTCAAAGAAGTCAGCTTCCTTGACACCACAGTTCAACTGAAAAACAACACCCTTGTAACTTCTGTTTTTCACAAACCAACAGACAGACGGACCTACCTAAGAAGTGATAGCTTTCACCCCAAGCATATAAGGCGCTCCATTATTTTTAGCCAAGCAATACGGTACAATCAGATTTGCTCAGACCCGACAGACCGGGATCAACAACTGCAGGAGCTCAGACAAGAGTTCATCAAACAAGGTTATACCCCCAAAACAACAGACACTCAAATACGAAGAGCTACTGCCATACCCAGAGAAAACCTTCTGAATATAAAACAAAGACAACAAGAACCGCATCCCCCTTGTTGTCACCTACAACCCACATCTTGAAACACTTCGAAAAACTATAAAAGAACTTCAGCCAATACTAAACAACGACCAAACACTAAAAAATGTATTTCCTGAACCTCCCCTCCTGGCATACAGACAACCACCAAACCTTCAGCAACTAATTGTCCAAGCTCCCTAAATGAACCGACAGAAAATGGCACATCTCCTGCCTACAGAAAAGATGTAAAACGTGCCCACATCTACAATACAGACCGTATAATTATACCAAACTCCCGACTTGAACATCACATAAAGGGATCATTTTCCTGCAGATCATCGAATGTTGTCTACCTAATTCTCTGCATGAAATGTCCTGACACTACACTCTATGTGGGAGAAACTGGACAAACACTCCGCCAGAGAATGAATTTACACAGATTCCACATTAAACATGGCAACACAGATGTTCCTGTAGCGGCCCACTTCAACAGCCATGGACACTGTGAGAGGGACTTTAAAGTCACAGTGCTTATGGGCAACTTCAAAACGCAGCAAGAGAGAAAAGAATGGGAAGTTAAGCTCATGTTAAAATTTAATACATTACAGCATGGCTTGAACAGAGACAAGAGTTTTATAGCCAGGTATGAAGACTGTTTGCATCTCTCAGACTGACACAGACAACCTGACTACAGATCTGCATTGTTTTGAAAAACTCATCACAAACTTCAAAGGACTTTATTGGACAGTTATCTTATTTTAAGATCTTGACCATACATTGTTCTTCTATCTCCTGTTAAATTAATCTTAGCCTGAATGAACCTATTAATTTTTTACATTTAAGAGTTTTCATTTAAAAATTTACCATTGTTGTTTCTTGTCCTAGTGTGTGGATATAAACACAGGAAACTTCAGTTTCTGTGTTACATCTTGCCTGAAGAAGGGGCCTGAGTTGCCTCGAAAGCTTGCATATTGTAATCTTTTTAGTTAGCCAATAAAAGGTGTCATTTTGCTTGGCTTTTCTCTCCTTTCATTAATGAAATATACAGAGATTAAACTGGCTAAAAATTAAGTGTGGCCACGCTTGTCTTGAGTTTACTGACTTAGAAAAGTCCAAACTCCCCTGGTTTAAACTGGTCTTCATGAAAAAAGAGACTGATAACTGAGACTAAGAAAGCAGTTAGAAAGCAATTCTCTTATTAAGAGAAATGCTTTGTTTAAGAGATTCATTGCATTAAAATGGAATGTTTTTCTTTGTGTAAAACAATTGTGCTGGAAAATGCAAATTTGAGTTTTTATATTAATACCATGTGTCTTACCAGATATTACGTGACTAACAGATGTGAGGTGACAGGTGTAATTTAAGGAAATTTCTCTCCAGCACGTATCTACAAAAACTGAAGGGCTATTAAGTTGCTCTGTTATATCAATCAAGATTCTAACAGATGAAATCTGATTCTGTTTTGTTTTATAAAGAAAAAGGGTAGAAAAGACACCTGAAGCGATGTCTATTGTTTTGAATGATATTTGCTGGAGGACAAAATATACACAATTTATGTAATTCCATAAAAATATATTCCTGTTGTAGGAGGTCTCCTTCTTAAACTGTCATGAAGTGTATTCCTTCCACACATTCATTATTCAATCTGGTAATCCAGAGCATGTGAACCAAGAGCGTCAGTACATCCCACCAGCATTTGGCAGAAAAAGGACCTTTGCTGGCAGCACTGGATGCAAAGCAGGAACCATCCATAGGAGGGGTGCCAGCATCAAAGGGCACAATTATCGTCACAGCCATACTCACTTACAGGGGCCAATTAACACACATGGCCTTGGGAACTGGGAGGAAAACTGGATGGAGTCTGCAACCAAAATAATAATGAGTACAGCACTGTAATTAATGCATAATTGTGCAACAGGCATATACTGTATGTGATTTGTTTTGTTACATTTACATACAATATTGTAGATGCCCCAGGGGACATGTGGGTGTGCCACCCAGGACAGGGGTGAGCTCCCTACCCGGCCAGGATACCAAAACAGAAGGATGGAATAAGTGGGGGGCAATTCCTGGCCAGGACGCCTTATGATTCTGGTCCCGATTGGAATACCGTCATGTCAATATGGACGAAAATCTTTGAGGAATGTTTCCTGCCCCTTGTTGAATCTATGCCATGACAAATTACAGCAGTTCTAAAGGCAAAATGGGGTCCTACCCAGTACCCGAAAGGTGTACCCAATGAAGTGGTCGGAGAGAGTATATCCTTATATATAAAAGTATTAACTTGTACTACACTATATAAGCTGTGAAAAAGACATTTTAAAAATATAAAAATCTAGAGACAAACTAAATACAAGGTTATTGTTGAATTTAATGTGAATAATCCTTCAAATAACAAGGAATTTGTAGAAATATTCTGGTTACAGACAAAATGAAACAGAAGAATTGGTGTATGCAGTATTTAGTTGCATAATTAAGTCTTATTGGAACCCACCAAGTTGTCCACCCTTTGAACTTCCTCTTTAAAAGGAGTTAACTGGACTCAATTCTAATGTCAAGACTGCATCCAACTGAACAAACTTGACTATTACGATCTTTTACCAGGTGTCATGATCTGAGTTGTATTTTAATTTTGTCCACTTGTGCCTTGGTCTTTAAAAACAACAAAGGCATCATTTTGGGGGTTTGAGAACAAACAGGACCCACTGGTTTAATGCAGTGGTTCTCCACCCAGATTCACAATCAATGATAATAATTGATAACCACTGATCTCATTTAATTATCTAGTCTTTTTTTACTCCTCTTATTCTGCATTCAGAAAAACACAACAGTATGGTTTTTACATTTATAAGACATTTAGAAAATTTCTATTTTTTTTAAAGCTATAAATGCTTTACTCTCTATTGTTGTTTTCCTATTATTTTCCCCTTTTCCTGTGTAATTTGCTCCCTTCATTTAACCCTAATAGTGACAATTAACAACCAGCACAGCAGACACCCGGGATGATGAAAGCTGCAATGAATTCGGTGCCAAACCCACTTATTAGTAAATAATCAATTAAATAACCAGAACACCTGGAAAAGCAGAATGAAAATTAGGTTGAAAATACTTTTAATGACTTAAAAAAAAATCCAAATATTCCCCATATAACTGCTTATTACATTTTATTAAAAATCTACCAAACTTTTTTGGCAGCAATTCCTAAGCAAGGCCGACCAGAAATATGTGGCGTTGGGTATAAAGATGAGCATTGTGTTCTTCCTGGCTTGTCCAAGTTTGTGGATTCAACAAAGAATAGACTAGCTAGATCTCACGATCTCTCCATTGTACTTCACCGTTGGGAGGATGTTTTTATGTTGGTATGTGTTTTTATACCATATGTACTGCTGCACATTCTTCCTGAACAATTCAACCTTAGTTTCATCAATCTACAAAACATTTTATAAATGGTATTTTGGAGTGTCATGCTGGTCTTTGACAATATGAAGCATGCAATGATAGTTTCTTTTGGAGAGCACTGGCTTCCTACTTGGTGTCCTTCCATGTCTGTTCTTTAGATTCATAAACAAAGATGTTAGCCAGTTTGAATGAAACTTTCAAGCCTTTAGCTGTTACTCCAGGGTATTTTTTTTACCTCATTGAGCATTCTGCACTGTGCCTTTCAACTCATCTTGGCTGGGTACCCATTTCCAGGGGTACTAAATCATCTTCAGTTTTACACACTCTGTCCAACTATGGACCAACGAATATCTAAACTCTTTTTTTTTATATTGATTTCAATTAGAAGCAGATAACATTCCACACAATCAAGTCAAACTTAATTAAGCAAAATTCAACCCCCACCCAGGAAAAAGAGAGAAGAGCCAGCAACCAAAACTACTCTATACAATAAACAAGAAAGGAAGAGTATCCTTTTCCCTGAAATGGCAGCTTATTCTAAAATGTTACTGATTAGATCCTGCCATATTTTAAAAGTTTTGTACAGGTCCTCTAAGTGAGAATTTGATTTTTTCCAATTTCAAGTAGTATAGAACATCAGTTACCCACTTACTTAAGAGTGGTAGGGTGGTATTTTTCCAGTTGAGCAAGATAAGTCTACATGGTAGTAGTGAAGTAGAGGAAATTACAATTTGTTTGTCCTTCTTCACTTTAAGCCCATCTGGGAGTCCACCAAACACAGCTGTTAATGGGTTAGCAGGGATTGTGACACTAACGCTGTCTAAAAGGCATGCAAAGGTTTTGGTCCAGAATGATGTTAATTTGGTTCACGCTCAAAATATATGGCCCAGTGAGGCTGGAGCTCGATTGCAACACTCACAATTTTAAACGAAATAAATGCGTTCGATAAAAGATTTTAAATTGAATGATTGAATACTTTGCACATATGGAGCTTGAGTGTGTTCTGTGCTTGGCTGCCTTCCACTCCTTTTCTGAAATATTAAGTGACAGATCCTTGCCCCAATGTATCCTGGGATCTTTGAGAGGAAGGGATTTTAAAAATATCTAGACTCTTTGAAATTTGTTATAACTCTTGCCAGCTCATATGTATATCAAGAGATCTTGATCGTAAATCTTCTGAGACCTCGTTTTAGTAACACAAGCTTCTTGTGAACAGCAGACTTAAAATGTTTGAATCTTTTTTTATTGGTGAAGGTATCTCTAAACCACACCTCCAATCTCATGTCATTGGTCAGACTCCAGTTTTACTAAAGTGACTCCTGACTCTAGTTAGCTTTTGCTGAAGTCATCAGCTTAGGATTCACATATAATTTTCTAACCAACACTGCGAATGTTTGAATGATGTATTCTGTATGTACAAGGACAATATAATAATTTGCACGTTATTAGTTAAACCAGACTGTGTTTGTTTATTACCGTAACTTAGATGAAGATCAGACCTTATTTTAAGACAAATTTACACAGAAATTTGGTTATTTCAAATTGTTTGCATACTTCATCTTGCCACTGTAAAGGGAATAATGAACATTTCCATTTTAGATGTTGTTTATTTACATTTGGCATTGACATGCCCAATTGTGAATCATTTCTTTAATTAATATGGTGAAATGTGTGTGTCTACTCTAATGAAAGCAAAATGGTGTTTTAAATTAATGTGCCAGCTAAATTCATACACTGGAGAATATTTCTGTGGCTTGACCAATGAAAAGAACATTAAGTTAATTTTACATTATTTTTCCAGTGGAATGTATATTGTCTTTAGTTGCCTGTCAAAAGCAATTACTGGCACTATTAATCTGTGCTCTGAAATAGAAAGCCATACCACACATGGAATGCTAACTTTTTTTTTGCTGTCTCAGTTGCATGCAGTACCAGTAAAACTTCTTAAAAGGATGAACCATACACTTGTTTTAGGAATTTTTTGGTAAATAAGTTGCTTATGCTGCATTAAAATCAACACTTTAAGCTAAATGTGATTTGTTAGGAATATAGCCAGTTAGCAGCTTTTTTTAGGTAAAAATAACTTACTAAATTACTATTATACTGTGCTGTTTACTTTAGAATTGTGTTATTCATTCAGATTGAAGTAAATTAATTTACTTTTTTATAACACAATACTGAAAGCCTAAAACTGCAAAGTGCTTATTTATCAATTGACTGGGCAGGCTCCCTCCAGGCAGCTTGAGTGAGTCTAACGAAAGAGCCACACTGCAAGTCTGAGAAAGAAAAATAATGAGGAGATAAACTGTTAAATTAAAAAATCCTTAATAAAAGTGGCATCAAGAAAACTTGTGCAGTCAAAGTCAACACATCTGGATTTAAGGCTCAGGACATAAAAATAAGGTGAAAAACTAATTAAAAGAATAATGATGCTGCAGTAATCATGGATGAACTAGGGTAGCATGATTTATTACATTTAAATATTCATGAATTCTCATGCTTGTGTCATGGTGTGATGGAGCTGCTTGGCTGGACTGACCCTGGTCATTCACTTGGGCATTAAGGGCCTCTTTCTTTTACAGTTTATTTTTTTACAATACAGTTTATTTTTATATAGTCCAAAATCACATACAATGCCACAATGAGCTTTAACAGGCCCTGCCTTTTGACAGCTCCCCTGCCTTGACTCTCTAAAAAGACAAGGAAAAACTCCCAAAAAAACCCTAGTGGAGGGGAAAAATGGAAGAAACCTTGGGAAAGGCAGTTCAAAGAGAGACCCCTTTCCAGGTAGGTTGGGCGTGTGGTGGGTGCCAAAAAAAGGGGGTAAATACAACACACAGAACAGAACACAAGTAATCCTCAATACAATAGTGCAATAGAAATCTTACAAGTAAAGAGCAGAATTCAAAACTAGATGATATCACATAATATGATTTGGATTTGTTCAGAGTCCTGGAGACCTTGGCCATCAAGCTGCCTCCTTCTATTGGCCATTCCTCAGCTGAGTCATTGCTGGGCCAGCCAATCCGATAAAAGAACCTCTCTACCGATGATTCCTGCGATTCTCCATCAGAGATGACTTCACTTTAGACTCTTACTTTCTTTTCAGACGGTTCAGTTGGATATGATTTCATCTGTCTGCTGCTGATGACTACCTTCTCATCTAAGAAGAGGTCCAGGACCTGAAATCTAAATGGACCCTGCCAGAATCATAAGTTGGATTCATATTGTGATTATATTCAGTATATAACATAGCATTTTGTATTGTGTTATTTAATTGTATTTTACCTTGTTAAGTGTATGGATGTAAAACCAAGAGAAATTCCTAGCAAATGTGCAGCCTGGCAAATGAGTCCAAGTTCAAATCACAGTGCTCTTTGAGAAAACTCACAAAGATAAAGCTGCCATGCTGGATAAGGTCCAAAATGGTGTGCTGGAGTCATTACGTATTACTGAAGTGGCTTGCCTGTGGAAGACTGCACTGAATACTTCTCTTTACTGGTGTTGTAAATGACACTGCTCAGAATGAAGTGTTTGTCAAATTGTCAAATGGAAGAATAGTGTCATAAATCTTTAGAATTACTGCGGTGGGTTGGTGCCCTGCCCGGGATTGGTTCCTGCTTTGCACCCTGTGTTGGCTGGGATGGGCTCCAGCAGACCCTCATGACCCTGTGTTTGGATTCAGCGGGTTGGAAAATGGATGGATAGATGGATCTTTAGAATTATTATTTTTAATCATGTCTCTGTTTTGTAGATATTGTATGTCGTCATTGACATTTCTGCTGTTTGGATTGCTATAAGGTTTGGGCAGGACCCTGTTTTTTTATAATTATGGGGCTCACTGCTAAGCATACTATCTTCAGGATAATACGGTTGACTTACTACAAGTACTTTTGTAGTAGGGTGTTGTACCATGTTAGCCATTACGGAGGCAATGAGAAGTCAAGCAAAATGACACCTTTTATTGAATAACTGAACAGATTACAATATGCAAGCTTTTGAAGGCAACTTAAGCAGCTTCTTTCGGCAGTTTGTAATTACAGTACAAGTACTTTTAAAAATGTTTTTGAACACTTTCAACACTTTCTATTAGGTTAGTGGTAGCCAAAAAGCCTTTAAAAATGACCCATTTAAAATTGTAGGAATTATCACACCATACCATTTTCAAAGGCTGCTTAATCCTGACCTGGCTGTCTACTGTATGAAGATGGTGATGTCCAAGTAAGAAGAGATCACTATGAGAATTAGCTTTTTACAAAAAACAGTGCCATTATTCTCAAATTGACAAGAAGAGAACATATTTCAATTTGCAAATGAAAGTAAACCATATATTTTATTAGGCTTGTTTGGTTAGTCAATAGATGAATTATTATATCTCATTCACTCTCCTACATCAAATTAAAGTTAAAGTTAGTTATTTTGTTAATATTTATTATTTATCACATATTTTATAATTCTATTATAATAAATTTTGTTGCACTCATTTAATATAATGATTTGAATTGATATTTATATAGTCATGTATTATTATTTCATTTATATTCCTCTTAAATGCACAGTCTTGAAGGTTAGAACCAATGAAGCCTTTTAGTACATATTGTACTGTGTGTGTAATTTGTATGTGACAAATACAATTGGACTTGACTTGATAAAATATTCCTCATGGAATACTGAGAGATGCATGTTAACAGTATCTTATAATTTATTGGCCGATAGCCTGAACACAAATGACATATGTAGGCCTCCCTCAATTAGTTCAAGTGCTAGAAGTGTATTTGACGTTCTTGGGTGTCCAATGTCTGACAATTATTATAGTACCTCAGACAGCCTCTGCTTTCCATTCAGAAATATTACCATTATGGTTAGAAGCTCCTAGTCCCATCTAGTGGATGAAAAAATATAACTTTTGTGATAAATCAGCCCTGGATAAAGACAGACAGACACTGATGTTTCCAACACACATGCATTTTTACAATATGTACACTAAAGTCCCGCACAACACACATCCCCAGCACCAATCACCCAAAGAGAAACCAGTTAAACAAATGAGGCAAAAATATTATACTCAGTCATTTATTTATTGAGAAAAATGTGAGTGGCAAAAGTATGTGAACCTCTAGGATTCGCAGTTAGTTTGAAGGTGAAATTCAAGTCAGGTGTCTTCAATCAATGGGATGACAATCAGGTGTGAGTGGACAACCTGTGTTATTTAAAGAACAGAGATCTATCAAAGTCTGTTCTTCACAACACATGTTTGTGGAAGTGTATCATGGCACGAACAAAGGAGATTTCTGAGGACCTCAGAAAAAGAGTTGTTGATGTTTATCAGGTTGGAAAAGGTTACAAAACCATCTCTAAAGAGTTTGGACTCCACCAATCCACAGTCAGACAGATTGTGTACAAATGGAGGAAATTCAAGACCATTGTTACCCTCCCCAGGAGTGGTCGACTAACAAAGATCACTCCAAGAACATGGCATGTAATAGTCGGCAAGGTCACAAAGGACCCCAGGGTAGCAACTGAGGGCCTCTCTCACATTAGCTAATGTTCATGTTCATCAGTCCACCATCAGGAGAACACTGAACAACAATGGTGTGCATGGCAGGGTTGCAAGGAGAAAGCCACTGCTTTCCAAAAAAAACATTGCTGCTCGTCTGCAGTTCGCTAAAGATCACAAGGACAAACCAGAAAGCTATTGGAAGAATGTTTTGTGGACGGATGAGACCAAAATAGAACTTTTTGGTTTAAATGAAAATCGTTATGTTTGGAGAAAGGAAAACACTACAATCCAGCATTAGAACCTATTCCCATCTGTGAAACATGGTTGTGGTAGTATCGTGGTTTGGGTCTGTTTTGCTGCATCTGGGCCAGGATGGCTTGCCTTCATTGATGGAACAATGAATTCTGAATTATATCAGAGAATTCTAAAGGAAAATGTCAGGACATCTGTTTATGAACTGAATCTCAAGAGAAGGTGGGTCATGCAGCAAGACAATGACCCTAAGCATACAAGTCGTTCTACCAAAGAATAGTTAAAGAAGAATAAAGCTAATGTTTTGGAATGGCCAAGTCAAAGTCCTGACCTTAATCCAATCGAAATGTTGTGGAAGGACCTGAAGCGAGCAGTTAATGTGAGGAAACCCACCAACATCCCAGAATTGAAGCTGTTCCGTACGGAGGAATGGGCTAAAATTCCTCTAAGCCGGTGTGCAGGAATGATCAAAACTTACCGGAAACGTTTAGTTGCAGTTATTGCTGCAAAGGGGGGTCACACCAGATACTGAAAGCAAAGGTTCACATACTTTTGCCACTCACAAATATGTAATATTCGATCATTTTCCTTAATAAATAAATGACCAGGTATAATATTTTTGTCTCATTTGTTTAACTGGTTTCTCTTTATCTACTTTTAGGAATTGAGTGAAAATCTGATGATAATTTAGGTCATATTTATGCAGAAATATAGAAAATTCTAAAGGGTTCACAGACTTTCAAGCACCACTGTAAGTCCGGGCCTTCCAATGCCTTCCTTCACCACCTCCACTCCTCTCCTCAAAGCTCTGTCCTCTTCTTCCCGACTCCGGCTGACGACTCAAGGAAGGTGGCCCCTTTTACTCCCACATGCTCCAGGTGCCTCTTGATGAGCTTCCTGCGGCACTTCCTGGTGTGACAGAAGTGCCGCATGTGCACCTGGAAGCACTCTAGGTGACCCTGGTATTTCTTCCGCCAGTACCTCCGGGTGTGGCGGAAGTGCTGACGTCCAGGGCTCCTTACTCGTCCGGGCGCCCAACCTATAGGGTTGAGCTTCCATGCTCAATTCCCGTGGCACCCACACAAACCAGGACAGCTGCCCTCTTGTGGTCTGGGGAAGGCATAGTCCCTCTCTCGGTCCTTCTCGGCGTCCCAGCTGGGCACATCCCCCAGCCATGTGCCACACTTTATACACATTTTAAGCTCTATTAAACCCCAAAGCACAGTGTAAGTGCTGCAGTTTCCTCATGGTTAAGTATATTCCAATTGTCTTCATTTGACTTTGAATGTGAGGGAGATGAACACAGATACAGAAAATATACACAAACAGCCCACTGTTGAGTTGGGAGCTGCTTCTGAAAACGAAAAGCTGATATTAAGAAGACAATGAGATACATTGAACCCTCAGTCCTTAGGTAATATTGCACATGTCAGATGGTTGACACACTATGGAAATAGATGATGCCTTCCCAAATGCAATATGTCATTTACTGCTCTTCCTGGGTATATGCAGGCTTATGTTTGGTGACAAACAACCCTTCAGGTGTTTTCTTAACCTTAGTGACAATTAACATTCAGTGTTAAAACAATAATTTTCAGTTAGTTACTAAACAATAATCAAGACACTCTGCTGCGTAAATATCATTTCCATGTGGAGAATTTTTTTTTCCAATTTCATAATACGCCAGTGATAAAAAAAAAAAAATGTAATTGATTTGGTAAAACTAATGTAAATATTTACTTTAGTGAGTAAGTGAAATTAGTCTTACGTTCATTATATTAGATACTACATAATCTGAGGGAGCTAAATTCACTCATTATAGTTAATTGCCTTTAAAAATATGAGTGATCAAAGTGATGAGTGTGATCTTGAAAGGGGACTTCTACTGTTTTGATTTCGTAAGCAATCATAGTGTGGCTCCTGTGTACAAATATATCTAAATTACATGTTCCTAAAAGTTTTGCTATGTAGTGCATGTTTCAGTTTTTAGAACTATGTCAACTTGGATCCCATACAACTTAAAAAGCCACCTGGTAGCAAACATTATGAAAGAAATTTACTGGCACCCCACACTGGGTGTCTCGTGTAGACAATAAACACAGGCAGAAGAAAACGTCAATCCGTCTTCTTTATTATCTAAGTCTTGCAAGAGGTAACCCTCACAGAAGCACAAGCACCTTATTAGCAAGTGTTACAAAGGAGGCGCACCTGTCGGGCTCTATTTATACACTTCATTGATTAGATCACAATTCCAAGGATTTCATTACATAATCAGTAAACTTTTAACATGGTTGGTTACATCCAGTTGCTAACAGGACGTATCAAAGCATCGATACAACAACATTTATTTATATAGCCCATTTTCATACAAATAACGTAGCTCAAAGTGCTTTACATGATGAAGAAAGAGAAAAAAGACAAAGTAAGAATTAAAATCAGAGAAAACTAATTAACATAGAATAAAAGTAAGGTCCGTTGGCCAGGGAGGACAGAAAAAACTCCACACGGTTGGAGAAAAAATAAAATCTGCAGGGGTTCCAGGCCATGAGACCACTCAGCCCCCTCTAGGCATTTTACCTAATATAAATGAAACAGCCCTCATTGTATTCAGGGTTCTCATGGAAGGACTTGATGAGGACGGTCACGTGGACATCTGGCCTTTAATCCATTATTGTAGGAACATCATGGTGCTTTGATTAGGTGATGGTGGCACAGGTCGCCACCACAAAAAAACAGAAAAAGAACAGAAGAGAGAGCAGGTGTTATTACGGATTTTGGTGCCACCATGAATAGTAATGATAAATAATGGAATATGCAGAGCATCAGGATTAAATTAAAATTAAGTTATGAGAAGGCCATGTTAAAGTAATGTGTTTTTAGCAGTTTTTTAAAGTGCTCCACTGTATTAGCTTGATGAATTCCTATTGGCAGGCTATTCCAGATTTTAGGTGCATAACAGCAGAAGGCCGCCTCACCACTTCTTTTAAGTTTAGCTCTTGGAATTCTAAGCAAACACTCATTTGAAGATCTAAGGTTACGATTTGGAATATAAGATGTCAGACACTCCAATATATAAGATGGAGAGAGATTATTTAAGGCTTTGTAAACCATAAGTAGTATTTTAAAGTCAATTCTGAATGACACAGGTAACCAATGTAGTGACATCAAAACTGGAGAAATGTGTTCAGATTTTATTTTCCTAGTTAGGACTCTAGCAGCTACATTTTGCACTAGTTGCAGTCGATTTATGTCTTTTTTGGGTAGTCCTGAGAGGAGTGCGTTACAGTAATCTAGTCGACTGAAAACAAAAGAGTGAACTAATTTCTCAGCATCTTTTAATGATATAAGAGGTCTAACTTTTGCTATATTTCTTAAGTGAAAAAATACTGTCCTAGTGATCTTATTAATATGCAATTTAAAATTCAGGTCACAGTAAACAGTTACCCCTAAATTCTTTACCTCCGTCTTGACTTTTAATCCTAATGCATCAAGTTTATTTCTAATAACCTCATTATATCCATTATTTCCAATCACTAAAATTTCAGTTTTTTCTTTATTTAGCTTGAGAAAATTACTACTCATCCACCAGAAGTACAAGTAAGACGTTGTGTTAGTGAAGCAACAGAGTTGGGGTCATCAGGTGCTATTGATAAATACAGTTGCGTGTCATCAGCATAGCTGTGGTAGTTCACGTTATGCCCCGAGATAATCTGACCTAATGGAAGCATGTAAATTACAAAGAGCAGCGGACCCAGGATAGAGCCTTTTGGCACACCATATAGAATATCATGTGTCTTTGAAGTATAATTACCACAACTAACAAAGAATTTTCTACCTGCCAGGTAGGTCAAACCAATTTAAGAACAGATACCTTAAATAACCACAATTAACCCAGTCCAGCCTAGGAGTATGTGACTTTTTAGATGTCAAACAAATATGTTATTTGCTTGGGATGCACAACCATTTCATTCTCAACCCTTTGTGTGACAATGTGTTTCCCTTTTAATCCAGCTGGATCCATCAACTGGAAACTTAGCATTAGAAACTGAGTATTACAAAAGAGCAGTGATCATGCCTTAAAATATGACCTTTTAATAATAATAATAATAATAATACATTTTATTTATATAGCGCCTTTCCCATGCTCATGGTGCTTATTCTCTTAAGTATTATATATTTTGTGCTATAAAGTCACCTAAAATGCATTTTTAATGCCATTTATTAATAACTGAAACCTTTATTGTAGTGAATATTAAAATAACACCTTCATCCTTTAAGCATAAGCTCAGAAGAATATGGGACTCAAGCACAAACCCAGATAATCACGAAAGTGGGTTCCTATAACGTTAGGTGCACATTGCACCAGGGTTGAAATTTAATCCCTACAGTATATTGGACACAACATGAATTGCTTTGTATTATTTTACCAACACTCACATTTGTACTCTGTCTATATTTTCAGCATATTATCTATAATGCATGAATGAATGTTTAACCTTCTCTCCTGCCTGTTCCGGTGCTCGATCTAATTGCTTCAGGTTACAGATGTAAAAGAAAGTGGAAATTGTTTTGTTACAATGGCTGACAGTCCTGACAGTTTGCAAGTATGAGATTCGGGGCATTCTGTTATGCTCAGTCTAATAAAGGGGAAAACAGGGTCACCTTAGAACACTAATATGACAAAATAAGGACATTTTTATGAAACAAACAATGCCAGTCAACAGCTTTTTTGCTGTTTCCCCAGAGTGATGGCTGAAAATACCAATGTAATCAATATGGATTACACGATCAACATCATAGAAAATTGTGCACATAACCTTGTGGGCACAGGCTCAAACACTGAATTTCTTTGGTGGAGAGACCCCATTGTTTTGATTGTTGTTTGGACTCTGAGTCATAGTGATGTATCCAAGTCTCATGACTAGTTATGAAGTACTTCTTTACATTCTCCTACTGTAAATACATTAGTTCAGGAATTCTTCATTTCAGATATCAGCATTCTGAGAGCCTAACACAAAAAATTAGAGATTTGAAATTTTGTGGATGTCCTTGAAAAAGGCTGTTCACTCACAATCCTCCTTACAACCTGGCAGAGCTTGTGTAGGTTTACATAGAAGAAAAGGGAGAACTGCTGTGTGCAGATGTGGAAAGCTGATAGAGAGAGAGACCTGTGCACAAAGACTGAAATCTGTCATGGCTACCAAAAGTGCATCTACTAAATACTGACCTGAAGGGGGTGAATACTTATGAGATCAATTATTTTGTGTTTTATATATGTAATTAATTACAACACGTTGAAGAAATCGATTTTCACTTTGATATCAAAGAGTCTTTTTCTATTGATGAAGGACAAAAAATACACCGTGATTCAATGTCATATAACCATCAAATGTACAAATAGGTTGAATGTTTTTTATAGGCCTTATATACACAAGCAGGAGCACTTATGTGTCAATCTGAAAATTACTGAGTTTCTTTACCTGTATGTGTATATATATATATATATATATATATATATATATAACTAGGGGGCTTACCCCCTACTTGCTTTGCTTGCCAACCCCCCTTGCTAGTGCTACGTGCCAGCCATTTTGCATCTTTGTAATTTGCGTTGTGAACTGGGGGGCTGAACGCACTCTAAGGAGACGTGGTTGCACCTCCAAAACCCCCTTTTAAATGGTGATACAATGGGAAACAAATAAATTTTTTTATCTCCTCTTTGCTTGATCAGCTGCTGGCTTGCTGCTGCTGTTCCATGTGATCTGCATCTTGCACGGAACTTCAAACATTTAAAAGCCTTTACAGCAGCTGTCTTTGTCATCTACTCTTTGTCTTTTATTTCTGGCCCCAGGCGTGGTTAAACCTGTTGGCACAAAGTCTCGTCTCGCGAGACGTGAGTTCTTCATATTTTTTAGTTTATAATTTAAAAACGGAATAAAAATTTAAAAATCTAACAACATCAAATTAAACTTCAAGAAATTCTGAAAAGAATGATATCAAACATATACATGTAGGTTTTAAAATAAGCCCGTGATATCAAACATATTTATGTAGGTTTCAAAATAAGCCCGATTTAAAGCATGACCAAAAAAGTGGCTTAAAATCGTTGCACTTTTAGGCTTAAGTTTATATATGTATATATGGTACAGTTTGCTTATCGCCTGAATCATTCAACAGATGATGCAATAGCCACCACTCTCCTTCTGGCTCTCGCTCATCTGGACAATAAGGACACATACATTCGAATGCTGTTTATCGACTTCAGCTCAGCATTCAACACGATTATTCCTCAGCAGCTGACGGAAAAGCTGAGCCTGCTGGGACTGAACACCTCCCACTGTAACTGGATTCTGGACTTCCTGACTGAGAGACCTCAGTCAGTCAGGATTGGAAACAACATCTCCAGAACCACCACACTGAGCACTGGAGCCCCTCAAGACTGTGTGCTCAGTCCATTATTGTTTACACTGCTGACTCATGAATGTGCAGCAACACACAGCTCAAATCACATAATAAAATTTGCCAATGACACGACTGTGTTGGGTCTCATCAGCAACAACAATGAGTCAGCATACAAAGAGGAGGTTCAGCGGTTAAAGGACTGGTGTAAAGCCAATAACTTGTCTCTGAATGTTGACAAAACAAAGGAGATGATTGTTGACTTTAGGACTAAGAGTGACCATCTGCCATTGAACATTGACGGCTTAACTGTGGAGGCCGTCAATAGCACCAAATTCCTGGGTGTCCACTTGGCAGAGAACCTCACCTGATCCTACAACACCAGCTCTTTAGCCAAGAAAGACCAGCAGTGGCTCTACTTCCTGCGTTGGCTGAGAAAAGCCCATCTTCCACCAGCTACTCTAACAAGATTTTACAGTGGAACCATAGAGAGCATCCTGAGCAACTGCATCACTCTCTGGTTTGGAAATTGCATGGTCAGGGATCATAAAGCCCTACAACAGATAGTGAAGACAGCTGAAAAGATCGTTGGTGTCTCTCTTCCTTCCATCATGGACATTTACACCACACGCTGCATCCGCAAAGCCACCAACATTGTGAATGACCCAACACACCATTCACACTCACTGTTTACACTCTTGCCATTGGGAAAAAGGTACGGAAACATTCAGGCCCTTACCACCAGAATGTGTAACATGTTTCCCCCAAGCAGTCAGATCCTGAACACTAATGGATCGATCCGATATCTGATATACAGTATATGTTGTGCTCTGCAATGTTGCACATGTTTGCACATTTCACTCACATGCACCTTGTTTTACTGTATATGCACCTTGTTATATATTACGTGTCTTTATGTTATGTATCTTGGATTCTTCATTGTCTTATGTTCTATGTAGCACCATGGTCCTGGAGGAACGTTGTTTTGTTTCACTGTATGCTGTACTACTGTATATGGATGAAATGACAATAAATACTCTTGAATCTTGAATCTTGAGCCAATTTAGTGTTGTATTTCACCTACCCTGCATGACTTTAGACAGTTGAACGAGCACCTGGAGGAACTCCACATAGACACAGGAAAAGCCAGGATGCAAATCCTGGTCTCCTTACTGTGAGGCAGCAGCACTACCACTGTGCCACCGTGCCACTAATACTAAAAATATAATAAGTGAATTATGTTAGTGAGTAGTTTGTTTTCTATATTTCTAAACCTCTTTAAAAATGACACTGATGATGATTCTGTATATTTGGAAAAAATAACATTGGCTTGTTTACTCTATAAATGAAAAATGTATTTATGCCATAAATTAAAACATGTTAAAAAAACTAATGCACTAGTGTCCTAGCCTTACTTCAGAATGGGAAAATAAAAGCTGCTGGTTTCCTTTTAAGATAAAATAATGATACATCTCAACACACACATCACAAATACTGTATAATCCACAGACATTTTCTCCTGAGGTATCCATGCAACCTTGATAAAAGCAGTGAAGAACAAAATAAAATGAGCAGTACTCACAAAGTCCTCCTTTAATTGGCATATATTTGTGTGAATTCCTTACACTAATAGCCCTGTTTCTGTTTATTGTGGAAGGTGAAGAGGACCAGACAGGCGGTAACCCGAATCTGCACCCCACCTCAATACAGGCCACGTGCAGGCAGTCGTGCTTTCTGAAACGGAGCCAGACCACCATAATCCTAACATGTGTGTCTTTTTGAATGTGGGAGTACCACACAACCATAAAACTGCACTCGGAGAATGAGAATGGAGATGATAGTCATTGGGGATTAGTTGGTACTGGACAGAGATTTTGGTCACATTCTTTATTGCGCTCAATGTTATAAATCACAACTTGTTTCTTGTTTCTTACAAATCCAAAGAGAAACAATAAACCCAATAGTTCTTTGCAAATGTTATTTTTAGTAGCTAAAAAAAACATTTATTTTATTGTCTGCATACATAAAGCAAATTAGATTCACAGCAAACGCGTTGGCAGATGTTAGTTTTAAGTGTTTTGAACATAGGCAAGGAGTTTTTTAAATAAATTGTATGTTTATGTCCAAAAAAAAACCAAGTAAATATTTGAAGCGCCAGTAAAAAATAAACATGGATTTATAAGCTCATCACTAAAGGCATTAAACAAGTACAGTATGATACAATAAACTCCTGAATAAATACTATAAAACTATGAATAATGATAAGTGAAGTGATTTGTGCAAGAATGAAACAAATTGTGTTTCTCCATAACCTGAATTCCCACCATAAACACAATGAGAACTGAAGCAAAATGACACCTTTTATTAGCTAAATGAACTGAGCTCTGACAAGATTTCATTAGACAAGGATAAACTCCTAAAATGATGGAACCTCAAATAAATGGAGCTACTGCCATGCACAGACACAACCTTCTGCCATATGAAAACAAAAATAACAAGAATCGCATCCCCCTTGTTGTCACCTATAACTCACATCTTGATGTACTTTGCAAAATTATAAAAGAACCTCAGCCAATACTACTGTAAATAATGATGACACATTGAGAGATCTATTCCAGGAACCTTCCCTTCTGACATACAGACAACCACCGACCCTGCAACAACTAATTGTTTGAATCTCCCTGAGTGAACCAACAGAAAATGGTACATCTGCCTGCCTACAGAAAAGATGTGAAAAGTTTGCTCACATTTATATTACAGATCATGTAGTTATACCGCCCTATTGACAAGAACATTGCATAAAGGGATCATTTTCCTGCAGATCATCTAATGTGGTCTACCTAATTCTGTGTTTGAAATATCCCAACACTGTACTCTAAGTGGGAGAAGCTAGAAGAACACTCTGCCAAAGAATGAATTTACACAGGTTCCACATTAAGCCTGACAATAGCGATGTTGCTGTAGCAGCCCACTTCAACAACCATGGACACTGTGGGAAGATCTTTAAAGTCACAGTGCTTATGGGCAACTTCAAGGCACAGCAAGAGAGAAAAAAATGGAAGTTAAACTCATGCTAAGATTTAAGACATTACAACATGGTTTAAATGGTGCCAAGAGTTCATGAGGACTACTTATATCTCCTTGTCTTGCCCAGTCGATTTGAGTACAGATCCATATTCTAAGGGCAGTTATCTTATCAAGCGATCTTGACTATACATTGTTCTCCTCTCTTTGTTATATAAAAATAGGCTGGAGATGCCTATTAAGTTTTGACTTTGAAGATAACTCACTTTAAGGTTTCGTTTCTTTCCTAGTGTCTATATAAATACAGGGAAGTCCAGTTTCTGTACTACAATTAGCCTGAAGAAGAGGCCTGAGTTGCCTCGAATGCTTGCATTGTGTAATCTGTTCAGTTAGCCAATAAAAGATGTAATTTTGCTTCACTTCTCATTGCATCCAAAATGGCTAAGATGGTACAACACCCTAACTACTACACCTTAAACACATATATTTTCATCTCATCAAAAACCTTTCTCTCCATCTGCAAAAGCATAACACAATGCATTCAAGTGCACAGGATGGAAACGGTGGCATGGCCAAACAACACTTACCTGGACCTTTTGTTTTGCTTTCCTCTAATGTCAACTAGCCATAGTTTAATAATTAATAGTTATTTACCAAAATACCTTCAACCAGGCATCTTCTTCCACAATGCACAATACTGTCTCTTTCTTATTTTTTTCCTCTGCTTTTCCCAGATGAGCTCTCTCCATCTTCTCTCCCATGGCTGTGTGGAGCTCTTCATTTTAAACCTAACCTGGGAATACTTCCAAGCACTTCTTGGTCAGGCAGAACAACTCCAAGAGAGGATAATTGCCTCCTGGTAGCTCCCCCTGGCAGCACCCATGGAATCCAACAGGGTAGCTCTGTAGAACCACATCTCCCATGTTGCCCTTAGGGTATCTAAACAGGGTCTTGCCAGAAAGGATGCTTCCCTTCAACTTACAGAGGAGCAACATGAGCACAGAAGGCAGTCTCCCAGTGCCCTTCACTCACCATGGCTTTGGAAAAGGGAACACTTACTATCCTGACCTGGATGTCCCCACAGTGTCTATCCAATATACAGTACTGATGTCCAAGTGTGGTAATGAATTTTCATCCATTGCCACCAGTACACCAGTCTGGCTACTTCTTCTGTTCAGCAGGCCAAGACAACCCGTGTCAATTATGTTCCAATTATGTTATTCAGCTTCAAACTACTTTGTGGCCTTATATAATAAAATTTGTATTTCCTTTTTATCTGAGAATTTGTCACAATGCTCTGCACCTGCTCTCAGTGAAGAGCGCTATACAAAAATAAAATAAATTGAATTGAACTGATCGGACAAGCACTGGGGAGGTGCCTCTCAGCTGTTATAATCCATAGTCTTAAGTGTGTGGCCTCTGGAAGGATCCTAGCTTTGAATAGCTTAGGTAGTTAGGAAACGTGAGTGCAGATGGTGTTACATCTGATCCCAAATGAGTGGTCTGTGGTGGAACCAGCAGTGTGAATTTTCAGGCAGGCAGTGCATGAGGCAGATGATAGGATGGAGAACTGGGTGGATGGAGCTGTGAAAGATAATATTAGTGGGAGGATGAGATAGTAGACAGCAGAATAACCCTTAAGGATCAATATGTTTTGCTTTTTGCCCCAAACAACTTTAAAAGCTTCCTAAAACCAACCTGTGAACATTGCAATCGAGCTCCAACCTCATTGTTTTGGGCGTGCACAAAATGAATGTCATTCTGGACGTTGGTGTCACAATCTCTACTAACCCATTAATAGCTGTGTTTGGTGGACTTCCAGATGGACTTAAAGTGGAGAAGGACAAACAAACTGTGATTGCCTTTACTTCACTATTGGCATGTAGGCTTATCTTGCTAAAAATCTAATTCTCACTTAGAGGATCTGTACAAAACTTTTTTAAAAACTGGTAGGACCCTAACCAATGATATTTTAGAATAAGTACTTAAATTGGGGAAAAGGATTTTCTCCTCCTTTCTTGTGTTCTGCTCTAAAAGTTTTACTCTGGCTGTTGGCCTTGCTCTCTTTCTCGTGGGTTGGGGTTGATTTGAATTTAGTTTCATTAAGTTTGACTGGCTTGTTTGGAATGTTACTTGCTTTTAATACATTCAATAAAATGTAAAAAAAAAAACCCTCCTAAAACCTAAATTTATTATGTTTTGCATTTTGAAATTGTGAATGTATGTGCATATTTATCATCACTACTTCTGAATCATGGACAAGATCAGATTTGTTCCTTTGTTGAATGCTATTCTTTAACATATTTTTTGGTGATTTACAGACATCCATTGAAATAGACTTCACCATGTGGGATGCCTAGAGATTTAAACAGGGTGGAGGTATATAGTAAACTACTTTTGTGCTAGACTGTGGACCAAGACAGGTGCAGTTCACCACTCTTCTGGTATGCTGAGGAAGATTAAATTAAAAATAATCAGTTCAGGTATAATTGATATTGGGTCCTTATTGTCTATTACTGTAATGTTAAGCTCATCATGCCACAAACAATAAGATCAGGTTTTATTTTTCAGCTGAAGAAGACAGAAGTCTTACAGTAAGGTTGTTATACTAATTAATTCTGGCTCCAGATAGCGTTAACGTATTGAATGTTGATTAGCATATGCAGGTAAGACTTTAATTGTACTCTGTACATGTGACAATAGTGGTCCTATAAACCTATAAACTGACTTTTCTGATGTTATAACTAATATAAAGATGAGCATGACCCATGACCCAACTTAGCTGAAGAGCAGGGAGTCTGTAGAACCAATGTAAGCAGATTGTTAGAATCTGCATTCGTTTACTTAAATTAGAAAATTGTATTCTATTCAAATTACGCAAACACTAATATGAGTTTGACTTAAATCATTAACTCTCTAAAATTGGCTCTTACACTTCCATTCCAAATGCATCCAGGCTGAGCTGATTTGAAACTCTGAATTCAAACCAATGAGTGAGGGTGTGGGTTTGTGCAAAACCGTGCCTGGTAATGGATCGGTTGTTTCAGAATGCAAGCAGGTGAAGATGACTGGGAAAAAACCATGTTAATCAGATTACTTAAATAGTGTTTAGAACCAGAGCTACCCATGATGCCTGAACTATATTAGGCGAATTTGTGGAGTTGGTACAAAAAACAGGGACCCATTTAATTAAAGGAAAATTACAAAAGAAACAACAACATATCATCTTCATGAACGCCAATCCAGAAAGAAATAAACAGTGGCTGTGAGGCTTTGTCCTTAAAGGAGCAGCAGACAGATGTTCCAGTCCACTTTTGTGCATTCACGGTGACCCTTAGGGTTTAGAAGTGCTAGTAAATTTGTGCGCTAAATAAATACAGGTAAGGATTTGCCGTCACACAGAACCACGTTCCACGTCTTGATTTCAGGTCACTGCTTGCGAGTGGTTATACTGATGCGTGAGTATCTCACACCTTTGAATATAGCGCACCGAGCTCACACACACATGATCTTGCAGGAACACAGAAGGATTAACACGGGGGTGCAAAATTACATTTGTTTGTGTTCGCCACAAGGAGGGCAGCAGTATAGTTAGTTTTGTTTGTTCAAGTTTATTTATAGTTTTAATTTAGAATAGTTGATTTTAACATTTTTTTTCAATTAGTGTTGTGTCTTGTTTTAGGTGGCTTTAACTCCCCTGCTGAAACATTTATTGGTGTCGCCCTATTGGAGAGACTTGGACAGTTGGAAAGCTCTCCTTTATTTATGCCCCAAGATGAGGAAGGGAGGGTTAGATTAACCACACTCTGGAGTGGTGGATGAGTGTTTTGGCAAAAGATTGAAAACTCAGTAGGAAGAGTAGCTGTGTAGCTCTGCGATTGGATGCTAGTTAGGGGTTAATTAGCCTCCTATAAGTCAGTGAGGGCCCCTGTTTGTTCTTTATTTATAGAGGAGCTTTATTTATGTTTGTAGGATGTGCCAGAGCATGGACTGTTTTTTAATCTTTGTACATCTTTTACAAGAACGTTAGTAAGTACACTTGAGGTTTACAAGGAGGGTAGCCTTGTTTTTTTATGGAATTTTTGCACATGGATTTATTTTAATTTGAGACACAGATTTAGTATTTCTGGATCTCTTTTTCTTCACTATTTTTGCACTTTGTCCAAGATCTGCCAATAAATAAAATTTTCTTTTTACAACACCTTCACATCTCTGCCTGCTTTCCATGGTCATGAACGGTCCTTGTTGATCCTAACTACAAGCAGCACACCTGCCCCTGCAGGAGAAATGTGACAGAGACATGTTAAGGAGAAATGGTGCTTTGATTGAGGATATGTAGTATTAAATTACATCAGATTGCAGGAAAACTACCATTAGGTGAGTTGTGGTGCCGTGGGTATGTATAGACAAACACTCTGTAAGTACGCTGCAGTTTCTGCATTAGTATTTTGTGGCTCAGGACCAACAAATCAGACATATTCAAAAACACACACACATATCATAGTCCATAAATCAGTCTGCTCTTTTGCCGAATGCAATACTAAATCCAAAGTAGATCAAAAATCTTTTATAGGTTTATCTGCAAATTTAGATAATTGCGGAGGTGAGCAGACTGACCTCTGACATCATGAATCATGCATGTTGGTTGTTTCTGCTATGTTAATGCCGTGAAAGCCAACATGATGTAAAAAAAAGCAAATATTGTAACACCACTACATACATTTTATTTACAAAAATCAATCAGAAGTTTGAAATCCTCAACTTTAAAAGCCCTTGATGGAAATTACAATAATTACAAAAAAACATTAATGGATGTAAAAAAAATCAAATAAAAAACAAAACCAAATCATAACATCAAGAACATATTACAGGATCCTGTAACTGTTATGGAAAGACAAATAATTGATTCAGGGACAGCATAAAGTTTTATTAGTATTACTTTAGTACATGAATTGCACACACCTCAAAAAACATTAAAATTCAAATCCAGAATGTGGTCAGTTGATGGGAGTCTAATTTGGAAAAGGAATTTAGATTGTTGAAGAGGAGGAAATCAGTATTCTTCATGAGGAAGATAACTCTTTCTTTATTAAAAACTTTTCTATTCCTTAACTCATATTATGCTACCCACTGGTTCTCACTGCATCAGGTACACATTGTGAAGGTAAAAACATTTTTGCCTTAAATGTAAAACCAAATATTTACACAATATCTCGCTCTCCATTATTCAATGCAATAGTAAGGAAACATTACGTCATAAATACCATGGAATCTTTGATGTATTTAGTAAATAAAACACATTAGGACTACCTCCTCATCGAAAGAGTGCCTTTTTTTGCCTAAAGTTCTTGTGATGGACTGTCACCCAATTCGGAGTTGGTTCTCATTTTCTTTTTTTTTTTTTTTTTATTAATTTTATTACAATCAATAACATAGCAATCAAGTTTTTAAAAAAAAAATTATGCTAAGAACAGATCGATCCCCACCCTTGAGAGAGAGAGCAAGCCAAACGGTGTAAAATTTAAGGCTTTTAAAAATACCTAAATCAACAAATTCTCTGTGCTTTATAAAATCATTTCAAAATATTACTGATTAGATCCTGCCATGTTTTGAAAAAACTGAGTATTTGATTTTTTCCAATTTTAAATAATATAACACATCAGTTTCCCACTGACTTAAAAGAGGAGAGTTTGGGTTCTTCCAGTTTATCAGAATAAGTCTGCGTGCCAAAAGTGTAGTGAATGCAATCACAATTTGTTTGTCTTTCTCCACTTTAAGACCCTCTGGAAGAACCCCAAACACAGCTGTTAATGGGTTAGGAGGGATTGTGAGTCCAAGACTGTCTGAGAGGTAATTAAAATTTTTGTCCAGAATAATGTTAATTTGGAGCAGGCCCAGAACATGTGACCCAGTGAGGCTGGGGCTTGGTTGCAACGTTCGCAGGTTGGATCATGCCCTGGAAACATTTTGGAGAGTTTTAGTCGAGACAGATGTGCTTGATATATAATTTTGAGTTGTATAATTGTATGCTTTTCGCATATAGAGCGTGAGTGAATTCTCTGCATTGCTACTTTCCACTCCTTTTCTGATATATTAATTGAGAGGTCATTTTCCCAGTGTCCTCTTGGATCTTTGAAAGGAAGGGATTGTAAAAGGATTTTATATATTGTAGAGATGGAGTCTAACTCCTTGAAATTGAGCAATAATTTTTCCAGCGTGGATGAGGGTGCAAGATGAGGAAAATCTGGAAGGTTCTGTTTAACAAAGTTCCTGATTTGAAGATAGTGAAAGAAATTTGTAGCTGGAATGTTAAATTTGGAATGTAATTGTTCATAGGATGCAAAGACGTTGTCTATATAAAGATCTCTAAGCAAGTTAATTCCAAATTTTTCCAGATATTAAAACTGCATATGTTTGTGAGGGTTGAAAGAGGTGGTTCTTTTGCAGGGTGCCACAGAAAGAAGCTTCTCCGTCTTAAAATGCTTTCTACATTGGTTCCAGATTCTAAGTGAGTGGAGCACAATTGGGTTATTAGTGTATTGCCGATAACGTGTGTTTATTGGAGCACAAAGCAAGGAATACAAAGAAGTACTGCAGGATTTTACTTCTATTGCGGTCCATGCCTGTGTATGTTCTTCTATTTGTGTCCAGGTTCTTATCGACTGTATATTTGCCGCCCAGTAATAAAACTGGAAGTTAGGTAGAGCCATGCCGCCTTCTGCCTTTTGTCTTTGTAGGGTCGCTCTTTTGATGCGTGGATGTTTAGAATTCCAAATAAATGAGGTTATTGTTGAATCTAATTGCTTAAAGAACGATTTATTAATGTATATTGGTATGTTTTGAAATAAAAAAAGGAGCTTAGGAAGAATATTCATCTTAACAGTGTTAATTCTTCCAGCTAGTGTGAGATGAAGGGTTGACCATCTATGCAAGTCTTGTTTAATTTTTTCCATGCAGACGATGAAATTTTGTTGATAAAGAGCTTTATGTTTACTTGTGATGTTTACCCCGAGGTATTTAAACTGTTCTGCAATGATAAAAGGAAGGGTGTCTAATCTAATATTATATGCTTGAATTCACGGAAAGAGTACACTTTTATTCAGATTAATTCTGAGACCAGAGAGCTTTTGAAATTCTGTGAGTGCTGCTAAGACTGCAGGCACAGAATTTTCTGGGTCCGATATATACAGTACCATGTCATCTGCATATAATGAGATTTTCTGTTCCAGTCCTTCTCTGCTAATCCCCTTTATCTGATCAGTATTTCGACAATGTATTGCCAGTGGTTCAATGGCAATTGCAAACAGCAGTGGTGACAAAGGGCATCCTTGTCTTGTGCCACGTTCTAGTTTAAAGTAGTCTGAGCAAATGTTATTGATGCAAACTGAAGCTTCTGGGTTAGTATACAGTAATTTAATCCATGCACAAATGTTGGGCCAAACCCAAACTTCTCCAAAATAGTAAAAGGTATTTCCATTCAATCATGTCGAATGCTTTTTCTGCATCCAATGATAATAATATTTCTGGGGTGTTTGATTTAGTTGGTGAGTATATTACATTATTACTGAGGGGAGCACTTTCTCCATCCTTCTAGCTATGATTTTAGAGAGTATTTTAACGTCGTTATTCAGAAGTGAAATTGGTCTGTATGATGCACATTGTAATAAGTCCTTATTTTGTTTTGGGAAGACAGTGATTAGTGCTTGGCGAAAGGTTTGTGGAAGAGATTGGTTATCTCTGGCTTCTGTAAATGTTGCTAATAGGAGGGGAGCTAGCTGAGCGGAGAATTTCTTGTAAAACTCTGCAGGGTAGCCGTCAGGGCCTGCTGCTTTTCCACCTTGGAGTGACTTTATAGCATCCAGTAATTCTGATAATGACAGAGGTTTATCGAGCTCCTCCACACTAATAGCGTCAATTTGTGGTATCTGTAATTTATCCAGAAATGCATTAGATTGTATATTGTCTTCTTTAAACTCAGTAGTATATAGGGATTTATAGTAGTCTCTAAAAGTGTACATTATATTTTTGTGTTCGATGATTTTATCTCCGTTCGTGTTAGTAATTACGAGATTGCTTGCGCACATCTTGCTTGTGGATTTGTTGCGCTAAAAGCTTATTAGCTTTCTCTCCATGTTCATAATAATGATGTCTGGATTTGTAAATTAGTTGTTCGGTTTCTTTAGTTGTCAAGAGGTTTAATTCTGAATGTAGAGCCTGCCTCCTCTTATGTAGAGTCTCGCTTGGTAGTCTGGCATGTTCTTCATCTATTTTAGTAATTTCGCTTTTTATCTCTGCTACTTTCTTCGCTTCGGATTTATTTCTGTGGGAAAGATATGAGATAATCTGTCCTCTTAAGAAGGCCTTAAGAGTTTCCCAGAGTATTCCTGCAGAGATCTCAGGGGATGTATTTGTCTCTAGAAAGAATTCAATTTGTTTGGATATAAATTCAGTACAATTCTCGTCAGCTAATAGAAGCGGATTGAGGCGCCATCTGCGGGTGAGTGTATGGGGCTTAGTAATTTCAGCTCCAAGATCATCGGAGCATGGTCTGAAATAACAATAGCATCGTATTTACAAGATTTAATCTTAGGCAAGAAGTTATTATCTATAAAGAAGTAATCAATCCTTGAGTAGCAATGATGTACTGGTGAGTAGAAAGAATATGTTCTTGAATTTGGGTTTAAAAACCTCCAGGGATCTGATAAGTTGTGATCAGTTATAAACTTTGTAATTATCTTTGCGGTGTTAGTTGCGTTCCCCTGTGGAGGAAGTCTTATCTAAAAGTGGATTTAGAACACAATTAAAGTCCCCAGCCATTATAAGTTTATGAGTGTTCAGATTGGGAATGGATGCAAATAAATTTTGTATAAATTCCTTATCATCAACATTAGGTGCATAAACATTTATCAAAATCATTTTACAGTTAGATAAGTCTCCCATGACCATCACATATCTCCCTTCAGGATCCAATACTACATCTGATGCTACAAATGGTACTGTTCTATGTATGAGAATTCCCACCCCTCTAGTTTTCTTTGTAAAACTAGAATGGAACATTTGGCCAGTCCAGTCTTTTTGCTTACTTAGTAAGTGGGTTTCCTGTAAAAATACTATTTTAGCATTTAGACCTGTTAGGTGAGAAAGTACTTTCTCTCTCTTTAATTCGTGATTCAGGCCTTTAACATTCCAGCTTACGAAGTTAACTGTCCCATCATGGAGACACTGATTCTGAGTTTTTGGTGTCATATTATAGTCTTAACTGGAAGTGAAATAGTTTAGGTCTTAATTTCCTATTCCCCCAAGAGTTGTTGCCATGCAGCTTATTATTACGTTGATAGTTATAATTATAAAGATTGAGATGATAGATTAGATATAGATCAAGCCTGCTCTCTTTCTCTTCCCCTTAACCCCCACCCTCCCTTTTGCCTCCCCAGGTGAGGCTAAAACCCACTTCATGCAGTCCCAGTCCTCTGACATACACAGAGACAGAGCACGTCCAAAGCACATCAAGCCCCCATGCAGTGGCGCTTTAAGGTTAAAAGATAGAGATATCTGTTACCAATATAGTCTTTAAAAGAGGAAAAAGAAAAAAAAGAAAAGAATTTTGCACTTAATATATATATATATATATATACACACACATATATATATATATATATATATATATATATATATATATATATATATATATATATATATATATATATATACATACATACATATATAATCTTCATCAATTTTAGTGCATTAAGATGATATCCCCAGATAATAAACCCAGGTGATGGTGTTAAAGATGTGTCCAAAACAAGCATAACAAGTCTTAATGCAGTAATAGCAATAACAGCAAACCAAGGGTATGATATTGAACAGTCTCATTTAGGGTACACATGAAATAATTAGAAAAGAAAAAAGAGGAGGAAAACGTAATTAAGCACAATAAAACATAAACATTTAGCGCCCTAGTAATACTAAGTAATGATAAGTAATAAGTAAGTAATAATAATATAAGAATATGAGAATATATGCTGATAAAAAATGGTTCTCATTTTCTAACCAGCGCTGCTGGGATACACTCTGGCCACATGTGGTGCTAAATTAGATTTAGCAGGTCAGAAAAACAATGAAAGGACAGAAGGGTGCTTTGAATTTCTCAATCAACACAATAAGGACAAAGTTCATTAAAATTATCGGCAAGATCAGAAGAAATTGTGTACATGAAAATTGCAGCTAATTAACACTATGGGATTTGTATAGAATGGTGCAGTGAATATCTGTTGTGTGTCTTGGAGCAATTCAGAGATGGAAGAAAATTAAAAAGAGCTGCTTTGTTGGTATCTGGGTAGAGTAACATATGACATTATACACATAGAGAATTGTTACATGTATTTTAAAGAAAGTAATTAATCTCAATCATAGAACAAAATATGATTTTTCTGGTATTTCTGAATGGATGAATAGTAATTTTCTCAAACTAAACAAAGAGAAAACTGAAATCTTAGTAATTGGCAATAATTGATTCAATGAGGTTATCAGAAATAAACTTGATGCATTAGGTTTAAAAGTTAAGACGGAAGTAAAAAACTTAGGGGTAACCATTGACTGTAATCTGAATTTTAAATCGCATATTCATCAGATCACTAGGACAGCATTTTTTCACTTAAGAAACATAGCAAAAGTTAGACCTCTTATATCATTGAAAGATGCTGAGAAATTAATTCACGCTTTTGTTTTCAGTAGACTAGATTACTGTAACGCACTCCTCTCAGGACTACCCAAAAAGACATAAATCACTTGCAACGAGTGCAGAATGCAGCTGCTAGAATCCTAACTAGGAAAAGAAAATCCAAACACATTTCTCCAGTTTTGATGTCACTACACTGGTTACCTGTGTCTTTCAGAATTGACTTTAAAATTCTGCTTATGGTTTATAAAGCCTTAAATAATCTCGCTCCATCTTATATATCGGAATGCCTGACACATTATACTCCAAATCGTAACCTCAGATCCTCAAATGAGTGTCTCCTTAGAATTCCAAAAGCTAAACTTAAAAGAAGTGGTGAAGCGGCCTTCTGCTGTTATGCACCAAAAATCTGGAATAGCCTGCCAATAGGAATTCGCCAGGCAAATACAGTAGAGCACTTTAAAACACTTCTGAAAACGCATTACTTTAACATGGCCTTCTCATAACTTCACTTTAACTTAATACTGATACTCTGTATGTTCAATTCATCATAATAACTATTCATAGTGGCTCTAAAATCCGTACTGACCCCAACTCTCTCTTCTGTTTCTTTTTCCGGTTTCTTTGTGGTGGCCTGCGCCACCACCACCTACTCAAAGCATCATGATGCACCAACATTGATGGACTGAAAGCCAGAAGTCTACTTGACCATCATCATCAGGTCCTTCCATGAAAACCCTAAATACAAAGAGGACTGTTTGACTTATGTTAGGTAGATTGCCCAGAGGGGACTGGGCGGTCTCGTGGTCTGGAACCCCTACAGACTTTTTGTTTTTCCAGCTCTTGGAGTTTTTTTTTTGTTTTTTTCTGTCCACTCTGGTCATCGGACCTTACTTATTCTATGTTAATTAATGTTGACTTATGTTTATTTTTTATTGTGTCTTCTATTTTTCTATTTATTTTGTAAAGCACTTTGAGCTACATTTTTTTGTATGAATATGTGCTATATAAATAAATGTTGATTGATTGATTGATTAATTTTTGAGTCAAAAATGCAGAATGTAGAAGAGGGCATACTGATTTGTGTATTTGCAGAAAAGTCAAATCATATACCTTATCTACTGTATAAGCTGGGTGAATTCTTAGCACTGCATGATTGATCTTAAGGCTTGCTTATTAATACAGATTTCATTATCTAGTCTTCTACTTCATATGGAAGAATTTTCCACTGATTTAGTACAACTTAAAGTTGTTTTTATATAAAGCCTCTGTCTTTCTCAGAAATCGAAACACACAATATCGTTTATAAAGCATAAGAAAGATTAAAAACAAGAGGAAGGCCCCCGTTGTCAGCATTTTACAGAAATTATTTAAATAGTTTATATCGGTTACTTTACGAAACACAGCAATACATCCTCTTTAGAGCAACAAACAGTTTGCTAGAGACTTTTACCACCTTCACAGTAACAATTAAATTTACACTTAGTTTTTCATGGTAACAATGCTACAATCAAAATGAAATTAAACAGTAGATAAAAAAACAAATTAGTTGAACCTGCGTGAGAATTAAAACAATAGATAAGAACAAAATTAGTTTAACCTGTGTGTAGCTGCATTTGTTCAAAATTATAAATGTTCTGTAGCTTTTAGTTTGCTTCATGCAACAGTTCTGGTAATAGTATGACACATTCTCAGATAATGCCACAGACCAAATATCTTCATTTTAAAAAGTTTTAGTAAATTCAAAACAAAACAGTTCAAACAAAAATAGAGAAAAACTGATACTTAAGAAAAGAAAAGTTCTGTTTAAGGCTTATTTATCTTGTTTCGATTCTAAGTTTGGTCTTACAGTCATATTACATGTAGAACATTCATATTAAAAAGGTCAGATAACTGTACGTCAATCTCCCATTTGCAAACTTATTTAACAGTCCATGGTAGCAATAAGACTATTTCCTAGTTAATTTAATTAACACTTTGTTATGCAACAAAGAAACTTCTATTTTATGTTAACTTTTAGGAGATAAAAGACAATATACCATTTTCTAAGTAACTATGAGAAAATGAATTTCTATTGAAATTAAGCAAACATGCTTATGTAAATTTAACATTAAACTTAACTCTCTAAGATTAGGTCTTGAACTGTGTGAGATGTTTTAAAAGCTTTTTCTGTATATGTTGTTATTGTGCGAAATATGACAACCGATCCCAAGAAATGTTGGGACACCAGCCGAGTCTCTCTGTGTTTTAGAAACTGATAAATTCAAACAAAACAGTGCATGATGACACTTCTACAAAATGTAGCTGAAGTTAGCTGGTTGCTAGCTAACAGGTCTGGTTTGGAGCTCTGTGTGTCTTGAGCGTCAGTCCAGAATGAGACAACACTTTATGTGATCATCTCAGTTTTATAATCCTCTGACCAGAAGTGATGGAGTTATTTGCCCTCCCTTGGCATCTTCTCTTGGCAGTGGAAACAGGAATTGATGATGCCGTTATAAGGCCATTTCCAAGTATTTTTAAGTTCATCATTCTACAGTAAGTTTAACTGTTTAGAAATGGACAACTTCTTAAACAGTTTTCAGTTTTCCCAAGAGTCACTGTTGTTGGAAATACGTTCAAGAGTCTACCATTAGAAAAACACTGAAAAGGTGAGAGGTTTGGGTGGAGTTTTCATTTTTTTATTTTCTGTATTTGTTTTCCTTAAATATTTTAAAAATGTGCTATGAGGGTGACAGGTTATGCCAAATTAGACTGTGATTTTTACTTTCATATAACTGTCCTGCGATAGAATGGCAACCAATCCAAGCATTGTTGCCTATTTGTCATCCAATTCTATGGGCCTGTGCTGTAGAATAATGATAATAATAATAAGCTATAATTAGAATTAGAACTAGAATTAGAATTAGAACAATCTAGACGAGAACAGGCCATTCAGCCCAACAAAGCTCGCCAGTCCTATCCACTTGTTTCCTCCAAGAAAACATCAAGTCGAGTTTTGAAAGTCCCTAACGTCTTACTGTCTACCACACTACTTGGTAACTTATTCCAAGTGTCTATCGTTCTTTGTGTAAAGAAAAACTTCCTAATGTTTGTGCGAAATTTACCCTTAACAAGTTTCCAACTGTGTCCCCGTGTTCTTGATGAGCTCATTTTAAAATACAAGTCTCGATCCACTGTACTAATTCCCTTCATAATTTTAAACACTTCAATCATGTCACCTCTTAATCTTCTTTTGCTTAAACTGTAAAGGCTCAGCTCTTTTAATCTTTCCTCATAATTCAACCCCTGTAGACCTGGAATCAGCCTAGTCGCTCTTCTCTGGACCTTTTCTAGTGCTGCTATGTCCTTTTTGTAGCCTGGAGACCAAAACTGCACACAGTACTCAAGATGAGGCCTCACCAGTGCATTATAAAGGTTAAGCAGAACCTCCTTGGACTTGTACTCCACAGATCGTGCTATATAACCTAACATTCTTAGCCTTCTTAATGGCTTCTGAACACTGTCTGGAAGTTGATAGCTTGGAGTCCACTATGACTCCTAAATCCTTCTCATAAGGTGTACTCTCGATTTTCCGACCGCCCATTGTGTATTCAAACCTAATATTTTTACTTCCTATGTGTAATACTTTACATTTACTGACATTAAATTTCATCTGCCACAAATCTGCCCAAGCCTGTATGCTATCCAAGTCCTTCTGTAATGATATAACGGATTCCAAATTATCTGCTAATCCACCTATCTTGGTATCATCTGCAAACTTAACCAGCTTGTTACTTATATTCCTATCTAAATCATTTATATATATTAAAAATAGCAGCGGCCCTAGCACTGACCCCTGTGGAACACCACTCTTAACATCGCCAGTTCTGATGAGGTTCCTCGCACCATCACCCTCTGCTTCCTGTGTCTGAGCCAATTCTGCACCCATCTAAAAACATCACCCTGAACTCCCACTTCTTTTAACTTGATGCCCAACCTCTCATGTGGCACCTTATCAAATGCTTTCTGAAAGTCCAGATAAATAATATCATAAGCTCCACTTTGATCGTATCCTTTTGTTGCCTCCTCATAGAATTCCAACATGTTAGTAAAACACGACCTCCCCTTCTGAACCCATGCTGACTGTTCAGAATAACTCCTGTCCTTGTCATGTGTTGCTCAATCTTATCCTTAATAATTCCTTCCATTAATTTTCCTGTGATGCTTGTTAAGCTTACTGGCCTATAGTTGCTTGGATCTGCCCTGTCACCCTTTTTATATAATGGGATGATATTTGCCATTTTCCAGTCCTTTGGAATCTCTCCAGTGCACAGTGACTTCCTAAAAATATGTGTCAAGGGTTTATATATGTACTCACTAGCCTCCTTAAGAACACGAGGATAAATATTATCTGGGCCTGGTGATTTGTTTGATTTCATCTTATTTAATCTGAGCAGCACTTCTCCCTCTACAATTTCCAAATCCCTCAGTACCTCCTTAGTAGTTGTGTTTACCTCTGGCAGGTTATCCACTTGCTCACTTGTAAACACCTCAGAAAAATGTAAGTTTAGGGCATCTGCTATTTCATTGTCTGTATCTTTTAATTCCCTTTACTATTCCTGATGAACTTGACCTCCTCCTTAACTGTTCTTTTACTACTAAAATACTGAAAGAATCTCTTGGGGTCTTCTTTCGCCTTATCTGCTATATTCCTCTCCAACTGTCTTTTAGCCTCTCTGATATCCTTCTTAATGGTTGCCCTCATTTTCTCATACGCTACGGTTCTCTTTGCAGTCATTAGTCTTATATGCCTTATACAGCAGTTTTTCCTTTGCAACTTCTTTTTAAATCTTTATTAATCCATCGTGGAGTTTTTTTTTAGTTTCCTATTACTTCCAAATTTAGGTATGTATCTGTCCTGCATTACATGTAAAACATTTTTAAACCTGTTCCACTGCTCCTCGACTGTCTCCACATTTAAAAGCTTATCCCAGTCTATCCTACTTAGACTTTGTCGCATCTGCTCAAAATTAGCCCTACTAAAGTTCAACTTAACAATTTTAGTCTTTGCATCTGTACTCTTACAAAATACTGAGAATTGTATTACATTATGGTCACTTGACCCTAGTGGTTCAATCACCTCTACACCCTCAATTCTATCCTGATTATTACAGAATACTAAATCCAGATAGGCTTCACCCCTTGTTGGTGCTTTAACATGCTGTGTTAAAAAACAGTCGCTGATTACTTCTAAAACTCCTGCTCTTGTGCTCCTCCATCTGTAAGGTTATCCCAGTTAATATTTGGATAATTAAAGTCCCCATGACTATAATATCCCCTGTAAACTTGCCTTTTTGATATTACTAAAAAGATGTGTGTTGAAATTACTGTCTGAATTGGGTGGTCTATAACACACTCCTAAAATGAGACCTTTTTCCCTAATATTTTCCAGGCGAAGCCACATGTCCTCACTAAGATGGGGCTCATCATCCAACTGAAGATGACTTACATTTAATCCCTGTTTGGCATAAACAGCAACCCCATCTCCTTTACTATTCTGTCTATCCTTCCTAAAAAATGTGTATCCCTCTATGTTACACTCATCCTCATCTTTGTTATTTAGCCAGGTTTCCGTTATTGCTATAGGACACCCCCTAGCTCTTCCCACAATGCTTTGAGAAGACTCCACCCCTTCCGGTGTGAACACTATAAAAAGAGACTGCCCAGGCAAGGTGGTGTCAATATTTGATATTTAGTTATATTTTCATTGACCCTTGGACTTCGTTACTTCTAAGATGTTACTAATGGTTATTTACCTGACTTTCCATGTTGGAAACATTTGTGCTCAAATAATAATGTTAAAAATTTTTGTTTGCAAGAAAAAAATATCTTTGTGAAATGGAGGTTGAGAGAACTAAAATTTCTTTGATAAATGACCTGGCTGTTCCTTGATGTGTATCTTTATAGTATTGTAGCTGGTTTGATATAATTTTGATGTTTATTTTGATTAATTGATTAGTCAGTCTTTTGACTGTTTCCATCACCTTTTAGGACAAACATAGAGGGAGCTTTTAATATATGTTTGATATGTTCTGTTGTAATTTATGGGTATCATTTCAATATATTATATAGTACAACACTCCTCATAAAGCCTTAATGAGCTCCTAATTTAATTAATGGAATTACGGGCTCACCAGAACCGATTATCAATCTAGCGTTGTTCAAATAGGGTATTGGCCCGTTAATCAAATTTTGTAGACGCTTTGCCTGAGAAGTGCTTTGAAAACTTGTACCATTGGTAAGGTTTTATTGTGAGTACCCCTATTAAGAATATGCATTCATAAGTCTTAAGGAGATGTGAAGTTTATTTGTCTTTAGTTTCTAATTTGTCCAACCCTAAAGAAGGAGTGAGTCTCGAAATGCGTCTGGCTGATGGGCAACGATATGAATATTCATTATCAAAAGTTTGATTCGTGGACACTTCGCTTTTTATTGACCCTCTGAACTTTGTTACGTCTAAAATGTTACTAATGATTATTTACTAGACCTGCCTATGTTTTCCATATTTGTTAAAAATGTTATAAATCTTTGTACTCAATAATATTTGAAGCCTTTGTGCACAAGTAATAATGTTAAACGTTTTTGTATGTAAGTAAAGAAAATATCTCTGTGAAATGGAGGTTGGAAAAGCTAAAAATGTCTTTGATGAATGATCTGGCTGTTCCTTATTTTGTGTCAGTATTTGACCCACAAATGAGGACGACAGAGGTCCCCCTCCATTGCCACCACTAACGATTGCAAGGTCATATTTTCTTTTGTTTTTTACTGCTATGCGTCTGTTTAAAAGGGGTGGCCTGGCTGGTACCCAACCTTCTGTATACCTACCCTAGTCTGCTTTCCTGGACACATTACAAAGTATATATAAATAGTTAATTGTATGTGTAGCTAAAAACATATTATATACAATATGCTTTTTATGTAATTTATCTTAAGAACTAAGAAACAGGGATGCTTTTTCTTTTTGTTTACATCATTAATAAAACAACAAAAAAAAAGATTTTGCTGACAGATAAAGGGTTAGGCTGTTACTCCTCAAAGTAGATACTAAAGACAATAAACAGAGAGCATGCCATGTTCAGCTTTGCTTTTGATAGATTTGGCATTTTGCCTTGAGGGTTACAAACAGAAATAATTGCAGGAGGAACTGATAAAGGGCACTGTCTGTTGAACAATAGAAGGCTCCTAATTACAGCTATGCAAAAAGGTTATAAAAATGAGTCATCTAATTCAACTGGACGCTCTCATCTTTGAATATGAAATCCATCACCTTAATTTCTTCGAGAAACTTTCATGAGATATTTTTTGATCAATGAGTAGGCTATTTTATAACACATATCCCATTTTAAGATGATGTTAAGTGTGTCGTTTTCAAATACTGTGTGTTGAAATAAACATATTTCCTAGTTAAGAATAATCCCTAAATAACTGCAGTTCAAAAAAACTTAATTTTTTATTAAGTATACGAAACTATACTTCTTTTTAAATATGTCAGACCATGAAAACAAAAACAGAGGACCAAAGATCTGACAGATGTTCGCAAAAAAAGTATAGTAGCCACCAAACATCTGTTAAGTCCTTTAATGATTAACGTTTTTAAGAGTAGAAGTTATTAAAACAATTCAATTCTGGCCACATCTATCTGCAAAAAAAAAAAATAAATCTGAAAATTATAAAATGTAAATTCATAAGGTACCTTTTTATTGTTTGAGTGCTTAACATGGTTAGTTATATGTCAGAAAATACAGGAGTGCTGAAATTTTGTTATTTTTTCAGCCAAGGTAACTGTCACAGACAGATAATAGAATAATTGAAAAATATCTGCTATCTGTTGCCCTACATGTACCTTTAGCACCTTTCCTCTGTATTCGTGTGGATCTGAACACCTCCTCACCGATGCTCCCTCTCTTGTGTGGGTTCCTATACAGTCTGCTTCTCAAACTTGGCGGGCAGGCAAATTTGATGTGAGTTTACATGGTTTACTACTTCATGGCTGAGCTGTTGATGCTTCTCAATGCTGCAGCTTCACAATAACACAGTTGATGAGCAGAGCAGAAGTTTCATGTACTGACTTTTGGCAAAGGTGGCATACTATGATAGTGCCACATTAAAGTCGCTGAACTCTTCACTATGTTCTGTTCTACTGACACTGTATGTCCGTGGAGATTGCATCCCTGATGGCTGTGTGTTTGATTTTGTGACTTTGTTAACAATTAAACACCTGACCTCAATAATTTGGACAGCTTTCCACAGACTTTGAGTCATATAACATATATATAAACTTATTACAGTGCCTTTCATATGCACTCTTTGAGGGGTGCTATACAAAAGAAAATTGAACTTGCCAGTTAATACAATTTCCCATGGTTATCGGTAAGTAAAACTTGAAAACTATGATTAAGTGCCCAGTAATGGTGATGTCCAAAGACAGGACAAGTCAGGCAGTAAAGATGCTGCAATTGCACATACCACAGATTTATCACATTCTAAGCAGATCAACCTTCTTCGGGCCGCCTCCACACTCTCCTCTGCTTCGTCCTGCTTCCACCCGACTCCAGCCTCGAATGAAGGGAGGCGGACCCTTTTATCCAGACCCGGATGTCCGTGGAGATTGCATGGCTGTGTGTTTGATTTTGTGACTTTGTTAACAATTAAACACCTGACCTCAATAATTTGGACAGCTTTCCACAGACTTTGAGTCATATAACATATATATAAACTTATTACAGTGCCTTTCATATGCACTCTTTGAGGGGTGCTATACAAAAGAAAATTGAACTTGCCAGTTAATACAATTTCCCATGGTTATCGGTAAGTAAAACTTGAAAACTATGATTAAGTGCCCAGTAATGGTGATGTCCAAAGACAGGACAAGTCAGGCAGTAAAGATGCTGCAATTGCACATACCACAGATTTATCACATTCTAAGCAGATCAACCTTCTTCGGGCCGCCTCCACACTCTCCTCTGCTTCGTCCTGCTTCCACCCGACTCCAGCCTCGAATGAAGGGAGGCGGACCCTTTTATCCAAACCCGGATGTGCTCCAGGTGCTTCCCAGCAATCACCCGCCGACACACCCCAGTGTGGCGGAAGTGCCGGCTGTTCTCCCGGAAGCTCTCTGGGTGTCCCTGCTTCTCTTCCCGCCAGCACTTCCTGGTGTGGAGGAAGTGCTGAGGTCCAGGGTTCCCAAGGCATTGGGGCGCCCCCTGGCGGTGACCACGGGCCCCTACAGGGTTGGGCTTCCAAGCCCTCTACTTGTGGCCCCCAAAGCAACCAGGGTGGTGGCCCCAACGTGATCCAGAGCGGGCGTAGACCTTCTTCCGGTCCTTCAAGGCGTCCCAGCCAGGTCGTCGCCCCTGGCATCCCTGACAATATAATATTGGTAATATATTTATATATCTATACTAATAAAAGGCAAAGCCCTCACTGACTCACTCACTCACTGACTCACTGACTGACTCATCACTAATTCTCCAACTTCCCGTGTGGGTGGAAGGCTGAAATTTGGCAGGCTCATTCATTACAGCTTACTTACAAAAGTTAAGCAGGTTTTATTTCGAAATTCTATGTGTAACGGTCATAACGGTTGATAACAGTCGACAACGTCCGCCATGTTAAACTTTCTTATTTATGGCCCCATCTTCATGAAATTTGGTAGGTGGCTTCCCTGCGCTAACCAAAACCGATGTACGTACTTATTTCGGTGGTATGACGCCACTGTCGGCCGCCATATTGAATTTTCCAAACGTCACTAATTCTCCAACTTCCCGTGTAGGTAGAAGGCTCAAATTTGGCAGGCTCATTCCTTACAGCTTACTTACAAAAGTTAAGCAGGTTTCATTTCGAAATTCTCCACGTAATGGTCATAACGGTCAACAACGTCCTCCATGTTGAACTTTCTTATTTATGGCCCCATCTTCACAAAATTTGGTAGGCGGCTTTCCTGCGCTAACCAAAACCAATGTACGTACTTATTTCGGTGGTATGACACCACTTTTAGCCACCATATTGAACTTCCAATGTCACTAATTCTCCAACTTTGCGTGTAGGTAGAAGGCTGAAATTTGGTACTTATTTCGGTGGTATGATGCCACTGTCGGCCGCCATATTGAACTTTTCAACAGTCTTTGTTACTTATGGGCCCATCTTCAAGAAATTTGATATGCGGGTTCCCAACGCTAACTGAATCCAACTTACATACATATATACATACATAGCCTGCAGCTCGGTCACTGTGTGAGGCGGCGTTGGGTCCCTCATCCAAACGCCTCCCACGTTGTTGGCTGCCTGCCTATATAGGGCCGTCCGTCGCTCCAGTCTCTACATTCCCTTTCTTGCTTCGCCACGGGATTCACGTCTCCCTGCTGATAACTACAGCCTTTTTATTTAATCCATGGCTTCTCCGCTGTTTTATTGTTCATTTATTACGATTATAGTTATTGTCTAGGTATTTTAGACTTACTTTACATTGTTCAGGTACCCCTTTCCTTTATCAACCAACCATACCTGCATTAACATGTCTATCGAGGTGATCACCATCGATCAAAGAACTGTCACTTACCGAGTGGTTTCCATGCCCGGAGATGGCACCTACCTTTTCCATTCTCTTTGTTACATATTGCACAGCCATATCAGGCTCACTCTTGATATCCGGAGGAACTTTGTGTCTTATGTATTGAATGACTGGGACAGGTTCAAGGTGTGGACTGATAACGGTACAGTAGATAATTATACTACACAGGAGCACTATAAGAGTGAAATGCTTAAGCCCTTCACCTATGCATCTGCATGTGAGTTGATGGCTACTGCTGAATTGTTCGGTTGTCACTTTCAAGTGTACCGAAATGGCCAAATATTTTACATCTTTGGACAACCGCCAGTGCCTCTTAAACATCTTAGATTCACAGGTGACAATTTCAGTAGTGGACACTTTGATGTTTATGAATGTATAAACTCTCAAAAGCTGGATGTGATTTTATCGATGAAACCGGTTGTATACTTACAGCGTTTGACAGATTCCGAATGTCTCTTCAACACAAGTCCTACAAATACTGTCGTAATTGAAACAAACCATGAAACTCAAACCGATTATGACAGCAGCAATCCAAGCTGTGAGATTTGAAACAAGATTACTGTTCACATGGCCAACTGTACGTTGCATGCTCAAGAGTAAGCTCAGCGCACAGCTTGGTCATATTACAACCGGAGGGCCGAACTGACAATGTGGTTTACAAAGAGATCCTTAACAAATAATTATTGGTATTTTCCCTCAGTTTTAAAAGATTTAAATTTCTTCTTAATAAAACTTTGCCGCTGCGAAGCGCAGGTATTTTGCTAGTATATATATATATATATATATATATATATATATATATATATATATATATATTGTGACGGATAGGCGGGTCTCATGCCGGCGGACGCCCTGCTGCATATGTTCGGGAGCCACCATGGACAGCTCAATACCTCCCCCAGGACGCTTGGTGGCAGCCTCCCCGGCCGTTATTCGTTTCCCAGTCTCCCACGTGGCTCCATGGGACATGGAATCCTCCACAGCCTGGTTGGGAGATGGGGTGCCCGCTAGGGGGTGCTGCTGAGAGCCAACAACCCGGTTGGACGAGTTATCAGCCCCTCCCCTCTGATTTACATCTATTTACTTAGCAGATGCTTTTATCCAGAATGACTTGCATAATTGTTTTCAGGTTGCTATGCTCATTGCTGTTAAAGTGACACTCTGGTCTTGAGACATTTTAAATCATCACATCCCCTCTACATTAAAAATAATATTTGTTTCTCATTTCATTCTGCAGGAAGGTTATGCCAGCACATGGTTGTTGCCACTTCCTACATATTTTCCCTTTTTGTACTTTTCCTTACTTTCTTGCTCTTTTTCTTATTTTCTTTCACAGTTTTATTGTTTCATTCAAGACTAAACGTAAATAATTTTATCATCTTGGATGTAAATTCTGTTTTTGATTGCTGATTCAACTAAACTCACAAGTTCTGGGCTAATGGTTTGAGTCTGCTTCACTGAATGAAACCACTCCTACCAGGCAACCTCGTCCTCTTAGTTGCTGCTGCTTGATGCCTTATTTAATTGATTTATCCGATTTTTACATTAGAATCTATTTTTAGGAATATTCTCTGTTTTCACCAATAGGCTGCATTTCTACAAGTCTACACTACCTGCTGGTGTTTTCCTCTGAGTGGTAGCACTGGTTGCAATCACTTGGGGATTCTTTTAGTTATGTGGAGGCTGTGTCAACTCCTTTGTCTGATTTTTGTGCATCTCACACCATATTTCCCAGCTTCTCTCATGGAGTAGCTTCAGCTTTACTGTGAAGGCTTACTAGACTTAGATGCTTGAAGTCTACCATTACCTGGTAATTCCTTTTCTGTGCATCTTATGTGAATTTTACACTACATATTTACTTGAGCAAAACCTTCAAAAGCATCAGGTTGAGATTCCTTTGGAGACTCACTGAGCTACCCCATTCAGCTGAGAGTTGTCATCTCAAGATGGTCAAGTTATGCTGCATTGAAATAAACCCCCGATATGGATCTGCATGCAATGAACTTTCTATCACTACCATTGCTTCATTTAACATAAGTTCCATTACAAGATGACGTACTACTATATTATAAATTCATTATGGACTGTAATCTTTGCATGTCCTTCTTAACTGAAAAATTACAAATACCTGCTGAGCTTGTGTCTCCAAATGAAGCGGTCCACTTATTTTGCATCAGCTGGCAGCTCAGGTCAGGGCAGCACTCCAGTTGCCTATTAGATATTTTAGATATGATTTAAGCATGAAACGAATACCAGTCTATTGTCCGTCTAGGGTTTGTCTCTCAACTGGCAACAAAATCTCGTGGTATCTTACTGATCATTCTTTATTGTCCTCCACAATACAAAGGGTCTTTATAAGAGATCTGATCTGAATGAAAAATCAACTCAATTAAGTCCTCGTTCCAAGCCAGTCATTGGTGTTGGCAGTTCATCTTGGTTGACATTTCCACATGTAAACTCGCACAGATGATGTTATTTGCTATTGGTCTTCTTTGAGAATTAGTATTTTTATTTTTTCATTACTGCTTGTTAATTATTATTCAAATTCATAAATTTATATTTCATATATTCATTTGTTATTTGGTGATTAATATTTGATATTTGTTTGCATCTAGTGTTACTTATTTAATTTGTTCCTGCCCTATTTTGTTTTTTTTTTTTTGTACCGATTGAACTATTTGTGTAGCGTTTTGAGCATAGGAAAGGTGCTTTGTAAATAAAATGCATCATTGTTTTTATTATTATTTAGCCAATGAAAATCAACTTATGGAGTCGATACTTTTTTGTGTTTTTTGTTTTTCATGACAAGTATGGTTTCCATGTTGGATTTTTGTATTTTGCCTCTTCTTTTGGCCTTGACCTCTGGCTGCATTATGGACATGTGTGAGGTCTTTAAAAGACCCCCTAAACCAGGTTTGGACCTTTATTAGTTTGCCTGGAAAAGGCCTCACCCCCCTCAAGAAATCCTAACCCCAAACTCTACAGGCAGGCTTCAGCTTGCACAGGTTTTTACGTTCAAAAATCCTATTAATGTTGAAAAATGTCCTTCAAAGGAGAAGATGACAATGAACCTCTGGCTTGACGTATAAAGGCAAACAAATAATATTACAAATACAAAAGAAAAAATTCAAGAACAATTGAGAAGAAAAGTCAAAAAATAAACATAAAGGATTTGCATAAATGGCAACCCAAGGAAAACAAGTCCAAATCCATGAAACAAAAGGCAAATCCAAGAACAAATCAAGAAATAATCAGAAACCAAGAAAACTAATAGTATACTCAGATTAATGATCACGCCAACAACTCTTAGTGAATGTCTACTGGGGCCTTCTCCTTCATCTGAACCTAAAGGTGAAGGGTGGTCCCAGCAGCAGTGACGTCAGGGCTAGGGTCTCTTAGGGTTCCAACCACATGACAAAAAATAAGAAGAAAATTTGCTATATAGAGAAAACATAAATAGTAAATAATTAATAAACATAACAACACTAACAAAATCAACATAATAACAAAATGCATAAAAATAATTAAAAAAACAAAACAAAAATAACAATAAAACAGAAAATAAACCATTAATTTTATTCTCATCAGACCAATTATATTCTGCCATCTCCTGGTCTTGGTTCTCATGTTTAATTTGTATAATCTGCCTTTTCCCCAGCATAGTCAGAACTGTTAGGTTAATTAGTGACTCTAAACTGGTAAAGTATGAGTGAGTGAGGGAATGTGACTATGCCCAGGATATCCCAGGATAGGCACCAGCCTCCATTGACCATGAACTGGATAAGCAAATCAGGCCACGGACAGAAATCTGTATATCTATGTACATTATCTGTATATTACACCACCTCTTTGACTTGTCTTTAACTGCTAAAAAACAAGCATTTGTGCCAGCTCAAAAACAAACAAAAAAAAAATCCCAGAAATCCTTCTGAGTCTCCTGTGGAATATGATATAGTAAATTAGGTTTATTTTCAGAATTTTCAAAAAAAAAAAAAACCCTCTGTTTTATGTTCACATTTTTTGTCCCAGGCTGACAATGTCATTTTAATGCTCTATAAGATATTATCAGGGTATCGTAAGCATCTCATTCATGGCACACAACGATGTGTAGCACCATAGCCTTCTTTTTCTATTTCAGTGCATTGCTTTTGTGTTTTCCACATCTGAATTTTGCTTAACATAACGAAGGCAAGGCGAAGCATGATCAAACAAAAATGAAATTAAACCTGTCTAGAGCAGCATCCTTTCACCAGTTTGATTTTAGGTTTACTGATGTTTTTTTGGTTTTGAACATATTGACTTAAATACTGATTTGTGTACTGTCTTTGCATGCAATCTCTTTGTATCTTAATATACATAAATAACAATCTTAAGCTTGTTTAATGCAACTCTGAGACATAAGAGAGGAAGCATTTCTGGGGATGATGCCAGTTCATCAAAAGGCCAACTCACACAAACACTATCACATACACTGCCTATAAAAAGTGTAAACCTCCTTGGAAGTTCAAATTTTATTGGTATACAATATTGAATCACAGAGGATATGATTTTTCGACACTGATCAACATAAAAAGACTCTTTAACGTCAAAGTTAAAATAGATCTCTACAAAGTGGCTTGTATTAATTACAAATATAAAACACAAAATATCTGATCTCTACTGATTTCATGATGGCTTCCAATTTTGTCACCATCCTCTTTTCCATAGCAGCTTCCAGTATGTCCAGAGTTAGCCCTATGATGGAGCAGACATTCCCGATAGGTTTGTACAGGCATTGTGCTTCTTTTGAGCTCAGCTTGCCTCCCCAGAAGGCTGCAGGGTACAACATCACACTGGTTGCTATGGACTGGTAGAGCATTTCCAGCACAAATGTAAAGACCAGAATCTCCTTTGCAAATGCAATCTGCTCAGGCCCTTCTTGTACAGCACCACTGTATTGTCAGACCAGTCAGTTTTGTTGTTCTTGTGAATCCCCAGGTACTTGTTGCTCTGCACCACTTCCACGTCCTCTCCCTGAATGGTGACAGGTCTCACAGGCTGCTTAGCACATTAGAAGTCCACTACCAGCACTTATGTCTTGCTGATGTTCAGTTTCAGATTTTTGTCCCTGCAACACAAGACAAAGTCCTCCACAAGCTTCCTTTACTCTAACTCATCTCCATTGTTAATTCAGCCTTTGATGGAGGAGTCATCAGAAGATTTATGATTGTGGCAAGCATTAATTTTGCAATGGAGGTCAGTTGCATAGAGGGTAAACACGAAGGGAGACTAGACAGTTCCTTGAGGTGTTCCAGTATTGTACACCACCATTTCTGACACAGAGTCCCTGAGCCTCACAATTTGCTCTCCGTTGGTCAGGTAGTCCATATTGTGGGCCCATCAAGATGTATAACCTTGAGCTTTTTCCCCACTCGATGAGTCAGAATGGTGTGAAAAGCACATTATCCTGACTCACTGTCCAAGTGGGAGAAGGTTCAGTGGAACACAGAGATCAGAGCTTATACTTTATGTGTCTCATTGGCAAATTGCACAGGATGAAGATGTTCTAAAACCAGATTAAGTCTGTGCCTGTTTCAGCCATTACTCAATATAAAATAATATGTCTAGCTCATCTATAATGTCATTATATAATGTTTGCACAAATGAAAAGACATTAAATGCTTTATTTCCATTTGTAAATTACAGTGTAACTATTTTTGATATTAATAGGTATGCCAATGGAAATAAAGACTTTGCCTCAAAGGAGATGTCTTTGACAGAGCTGTTCTAAAAGTCGAATGTCCTTCTGCTGAACTCTGCTCATGGCTGCTGTCCTTCCCCTTGAAGCTGAGAACTGAACAGCAGGAAATTAATTTTCTCTTTACCCTTAAGACCCAGTCTGGAATTGTGAGTCATATGTCGACAGTACATCATCTGAGTTTTTGTTTGTAACTTTAAAAGTCAACAAAAAGAGGACAAATCATGATAAGTTAGGCCCTTAGGTGAAAAACAACAGGCTGAAATCCATCCCTGCCCGGCTGTGAAAAGATGTCTGCTATGCTTAACCCAACCCAGGCACACGGAAGGAGTATCATTAAAATAAATTGGGTGAGTGGTGTTATTCAATCCATTTTTTAAATTATTAATGCAATGCCAATAATTAATGTTTCAGTACATTTTTCCAGTCTTCTCTGCAGATGGGGGTAATTATATGAAGGTAATTGAACCACACTTATTTTCGAAGACAGGATAATGCAATTCATTGATATGTGCAAGAATGACAGAAATATGGTTATTGTTTGTATACTGAAATAGAAAACACAAAACAAGACAGACATGGCAGAAGAAAACTTGTTGGTCATTTTATTGTGGAAATAATCTTGTCCAAAAGGATAGATTAATTACAAATATCATAGAATATTCTTAGCCAGGAGTTCATGCAGGGTCAGGAACACTTGGTTTCAGTGATACTTCATTACAAAATAACAAAGATCTGCTTGTTCATGAAAACTGCCACTGCCCAGAAACACAGCAGCATTTTCATACAGAATTGACTTTACATTACATATTCCAGCCACCCCTTCATATATTAATGGCCAACAGCTTTTGACATTTTGCCACTGTTATCTCCTGCTTATGCCCACTGCATACCTAACACCCCTTATGGTAATAGCCAACACCATTCTCATCACCATTAGCTCCTGTCCTTTTCAACCATGCCTCCTTCTTGTCAATTCTCCACCCAGGCCTTTGGAATAATCTTTCAGGATGTTAACTGTATTGATGCCAGTCTTTAAAGACCTTACTGTATTGGTGGCTGAATTCAGCAGTTTCCCTTTTCCAAAAATATAAGTGCTCACAGTGAGGTGTCACCCATTGCACGACTGCACTCAGGTCCTAACACGTGCTCGTAACCTCCTCCTCCTTGCACAATATATCAAAATGTTCAAATAATCATTAACTGATATATATCTATACTAATAAAAGGCAAAGCCCTCAGTGACTCACTTACTGACTCATCACTAATTCTCCAACTTCCCGTGTAGGTAGAAGGCTGAAATTTGGCAGGCTCATTCCTTACAGCTTCCTTACAAAAGTTGGGCAGGTTTCAAATTCTACGCGTGATGGTCATAACTGGAAGCTAATTTTCTCCATATAATGTAATGGAGTTGAGCGCGATGGCCGTGGGGGGCGGAGTTTCGTGTGACATCATCATGCCTCCACGTAATCACGTGAACTGACTGTCAACGCATTACGTAGAAAACCAGGAAGAGCTCCAAAAGGCTGAAGAAAACATGCATTATACAATTGAGAAGGCAGCGAAACAATAAGAAGTGAGCGAGTGACACATACTGTACAAGCATATTTATGCCTGCAGCTACTTCGTAAACAAAGCACGGTGCAAACCTAAAGTTTAAATTAAGTTCATAGACAGGCTGCCGCTGGCGTCTGTCATGCCCACGGCTAATGCGGGATACAAGTTTAATGAGAGGACACAGGGTATAAACGACAGTTTTGATCGCTTTCTAACTAAGTTCAAATTGCTGGTCAAAGGCTGTGCTTATACAAATTCCGAGAGACTGTGTTTGTGGGGGATTGACAGTTAAGGCGGGTTGGGGAGTCACGTCATCATCTCCCTCCCATTTATCTCATTTCGCTCTGAGCTGAGCTTCGCGGCTAACGCCGTCTTCCGAAGCAACTTCGTCACACTACCACCAAATACTCACAGAAAAATCCACAAGTTAATACACATGCTGTCTCTAGAGTTTCTCCACACTGAATCCTCCAGGCACTACTTACAACAGGTTACATTGACAATCGCGTTACGTTATTTTTAAAATGTTTCCTTTTCTTAGCAAAGCACAGCTGAGAAGCTTCGATGCATGTGCTCCATAACGCGTTAAAAAATAATGCATTTAATCACACTCTGCATTACAAGCAAAGGGGAACTTTTGTCAATGCATGATTTCCTGGTACACCGATTACATTGATCAGTGCTTCTCGATTCATTTTACCCTCGCACCCCCTTGGTTTTAGAAGAAGTATGAAAAAATATGAGGTTAACACAGAAAAACAGATCACCAATTCAAGCTTTATGAATAATCGATTCGCCATCAATAATTGTTTTGTAAAGCCATAGTGTAATCCTCCTTCCATTTTATAATTTTTCTGCCACTAGCCATGATTAAATGAACGGTAAAAAAGTAAGAGCGAAGCGAGGGTGACTTATTCAGGCGGGCATATATATGACAGCAACACTCATGACAATGTCAATCTTGCTACGCTATTATTAAAATGTTTCCTTTTCTTTTTCATTACTTCTTTAACACACTACTTCTCCGCTGCGAGGTGCGGGTATTTTGCTATATATGAATGACCTCCAAAGAACACGGAGGCTTTTGATATCGTGGGTCTCCTGCCCAGCAAAAGTCGAGCAGCCGGCGTGCGCGCATAGCTGTGCCGGCCTTTGAGATGCTGACTGCGCTTCTGTCTTAAGTCAAAGTGAGCACTTTTAATTTTTTTCATTCTCCCCCTGAGCTATAGCCCAGACAAGTGCAAACACGGGACCCCTTTTCTACACCGCGGCAAACTAATATTAAGGTGCTTCGCACTTTCTTTTCAGCGTATACGATTATGAGGTCGTCAGCTCGGATTATGAAGACACACATAGGAGTGGAGGACTGACAGTGCCATCACAGCCGATTAATGGCAGAGACGTCTCACCAGTCTACACAAGACCCACCGCGACTGTCCCCAAAAGGCGCTCATATCGTCAGCAAACACATCTCTCTATACTATATAAAAGAAAAAGGCAACTTTCCTTTCTTTACACCTTTTTTCCTTTTATCCCAAACCAAAGCCTTTCTCTCTTAACACTGCAGAGGACACAAAACTAATTTTCTTTAATTTCTGGTAATGCCAGTAAGGCACATTACCAGAGGCAGAAATTTGGACGTTCACATAGAAAATGTAATTTCTATACCACAGCCGTCGTGTAGCGCCTTTCAAAATGGATCTACTACCGAGAGATGATCCATATACATTTTAGCTGCTGTTAGTACTACTTACCTGTTGTGTTACACAGTCTTTAAAATGTAGTTTACCCGCAACCACTCCAGTAGTCCTCAATGTACCTGTACTTCTTAAAACGTTAATGTTTTACTGTTTAATTTAATAACTTATAGACTATATTTTATTATTTTTTCCCTTGTACTCAGTGACCAAAGCTATACACACACATATAGACACATACATATATATACAAATATACAGTATATACCTGTGTGTATGTTTGTATGTATGTGTATATATATATATATACACACACACACCTATCTACATTATATATATACACACACACACACACACCTATCTACATTATATATATATACACACACAACCACATATATATAATTTGTGTGTGTGTATGTATGTATTTGTGTGTATATATGATGTAGATAGGTATGTATATATATGTGTATATGTAGATATGTATATAGATATGTATATATGTATATAGATATGAAGATATGTATGTGTATATATATGTATATATGTATGTATATATATATATATATATATATATATATATGTAGACTCAAAGCCATTATGACAGCAGCAATCCAAGCTGTGAGAAAACAGTAAAAAGGAGGCATGTCAGACGTCGTGGTACATTTTCTGATGCAGCTAGACGAAAATAACTTAGTGACGCTGCCGCCAAATACACAAAACAATTACTTTGACAATCATGTTACATTATTTTTAAAATGTTTCCTTTTCTTTTTCATAACTTCTTTAACACACTACTTCTCCGCTGCGAAGCGTGGGTATTTTGCTAGTATATATATATATTGTTGCACGCATAGGGGGCAGCAACAGGGTCTGGTTACTGTTGAAACGCCAGCACACGGGACTAATCATGTGCATTAACACCTAATCTCCTTGGATGATGTCACTTCCCACTGATGACCCACCTCTTCCTCTCTTTCGGCCATATAAACCCAGCAATCCCCTTGTTCCACCGTCGCATATATGACTCAGTCTGGAGAGATTACTCTCTTGCTAACTAGCAATCTTTTTTTTCTTGCAGCAATCCTGACAATATATGGGTTGGATCCCCCAAATGTATACTTTTTTGTCTTTCATGTCATTACTATATATATATATATATATATATATATATATATATATATATATATATATGTGTTTTTTTTAAATATCTGAAGCATGGACATCGACTGATGTATGTTGCACTGTTATGATTTGATCCAAAGATGCTAAAAACTACAGACAAAAAGCGGAAATATATATATATATATATATATACAGTAATCCCTCGCTATATCGCGCTTCGACTTTCAGGCTTCACTCTATCGCTGGATTTTAAATGTAAGCACATCTAAATATATATCACGGATTTTTCGCTGGTTCGCTTTCTGCGGACAATGTGTCTTTTAATTTATGCTACATGCTTCCTCAGTTTGTTAGCCCAGTTGATTTCATACAAGAGACGCTATTGGCGAATGGCTTAGAAGCTACCCAATCAGAGCATGTATTACATATTAACTAAAACTCCTCAATGCTAAAAGATATGCTTCCCGCGTGGCGCTTGTTTTGTTTGCTTCTCTTTGTCTCTCTCACTCTCTCTGCCTGACGGAGGGGGTGTGAGCAGAGGGGGCTGTTTACACAGTAGCTGTTTGCCTAGAAGATAGGACGCTCCTCTACAAAATGCCACTTTATCGCGGTGCTTCTGTATACTTAAAAGTACGTATTGATTTTTTGATTGTGCTCCTTTGAAGATAGGATATGTTTGCATTCTTTTAATTGTGAGAAAGAACTGCCATCTCTGTCTTGTAATGAAGCACAGTTTAAACGTTTGACTAAAGGGTGTTATTTCATGTCTAGAGGGCTCTAATAATGTTAACAGTGTGGGAGAGTTTATAAGGGCTTAAAATATATAAAAATAACCATACAAACATATGGTTTCTACTTCATGAAATTCATTTATCGCGCAGAGTCTGGAACGGATTAACTGCGATAAACGAGGGTTGACTGTGTATATATATATATATATATATATATATATATATATATATATATATATATATATATATATATAAAACACTGTGTAAGGCCGTGTTGTAAAAAGCCAGAACTCCTAAAAACCATTGAAATCGTCGGAAAAAAAGAAATGCAGATTCAGCGGTTTCATTTTGTGGACGAGCTTGCCCCCCTTGTCTATCAGCGGCTTAGAATTTCTCTCTTGTTTGTCTTTCGTCTGTAGTTTCACTTTGGCGACAGTCGCTTTCTTTGAGCTTCATGCTGTAGCCTTGCACTTCAGGACCAGACAGACAGACACACACACTTCCACGTGTAGACGTTTATATATGGTGGTGATGGTAAAAGGCCTTCTCAGTTTTCTGATTTTTTTTTCTTAAGTTAAACAAAACAAATAGTTTATGTTATTCTGTTCTAATTTTGCAGTATATCTGTAGCATGCCATTTTGCACTAACTAGTCAATGCATTTATATTAACAGTGCTTTTGATATATATAACGATTCAGAATGCCAGTCACTCTATGCAAATCACCAACTCTGCCTCCAGCAAAAGAACCCTGACCATCACATTTCCTCTTCCAAGTTCGACAATTGGTGTCACACACCGAGGAAACAGCCTTTCACCAACTTGACAAAATGCAAACACCCTATGTGATGAACTGAAGATTGCAAATTTTGATTCATTGATCCATAAGTTTCCTCCAGTGTACAGTAGCCCACATCTGGAATTTCAAGGTCCTATTTTGTCCTTTAAAAGAAAGGCTTTCTTCCTGCCACTCGCTTTGTCAAACCTGCAGCACAAAGTTTCCTCTTCACAAGAGAAACTGACACTTACTTTTTTTGACCTGCACTGTTAAGCTGTGCTTGAAGCTGTTGTGCTGTGAGGTGCCAATCAAACATGCTGGTGTCCCCCAGAAACTTGTCTTCTGATTGGGTTGTGACTTTGGGTCTGCCAGATCTCTTCCTATCAGAGTTTCTTCCAGTTTCCAATTACCTTTGGATTGTGTAGGACACTACTGTACTCACTGACACTTTGTTTTTTGCAATTTCTCTAAATGAAAGGCCTACATTTCTAAGGGGAATAATGCTCTGCTCTGTCATATTTAATTTGTTAATTGCAGTTTCCTTGCTATTATTACTGAAATTTACAACATTCTATGGTGTAATATTGCCCAAGTAGTACTTCAGAGGGTCAGTTCCAACTCTGCTCTAAGACAGACAGGGTTTTTAAGTAATCAACAGAAGTTGGGACACCTGTGCAAATGGTTTGCTTCAACTTGCAAGGCGTAATTTACTTTAATTGCTGCAGAACATCTGTAGGTTGTAACCTTTTAGTTGTTCCCTGAAGAAGGCCCCTTTGTAATATTCTGAAATTTCCTTTTTTCAGTTTTTACTAACTTTAAATTTAACCTTCTGGCATTTTAATACTTATCTTTTCACCATTTTAGGTCATTCATTGCATTTCAACTGATTACATTTGAAGAAAAACTGGAAAAACTGAGGTGTTCCAAAACTTCTGATCAGTAGTGTACAGTATATATAGTGTAATGGATGGCCGGCCATTTATCCCGGCCAATACCCCCAAGCCGCTAGGTGGAGCCCTCCTTGCAGCGTGGAGGTCCCCAGAAGACCAGCAGGGCATCATGGACATTGGAGTTTTTATGCAAAGCCCTGCTGGATGCCGTGGGGGCCACAGGAGGGAGCTGCAGGGAGGACCAAGGGCTTCTTCGTGCCCTGTGACCCGGAGGTTCGTCACAGGAAGAGCGACGGACTTCCGGGTTGAAGAAAGGGACTATTTACCCTGACCCGGAAGGAATAAGGACTTGTGGACTATTGGGCAGAAACACTTCCAGGTCAGGAGATATAAAAGGACTGTGGGAGCTCCCAGACAATGAGCTGAGCTGGGTGGAAGGGTGGCAATGCGTCTGGGAGCTGGAGGATTGATTTATTGTTTATTATTGTGTAGTATTGTAATTATATGAGTATTGTGGAGAAGAGTGTGCTTTGTGCACTGTGGCAAGAAAATAAAGTCATCTTGAGGACTTTTACCTGGTGTCTGGAGTCGTGGACAGGGGTTCAAGGGAGCGAGAGCGCCCACTATCGTTCACAATAGATAGAAAGAATTACCACAAAAAACGAACATTCATCATATACCCTGAAAAACAGCTCCACATCATTATTCATCCTCCATCAAACTTTACGTTTTAGGAAACAGAATAATACAACTTCTTGTTAAACACAAGGATTATAGAAATATGATAAATGCATACATATATATTGATGTATAAGACAGGACATTGACAGACTAGACAGAGACACATATAACACAAGGAGGCTGTTTACATGGTAGAGTTCTAATTTTTCTTGACACAAATAAATAGTTTAACAATATCAAGTCCTTAAAGATGATGTCTGCTGTTGTATAGAGTTGTTGCTTTGTTGTTGCTCCGGGTTCAAGTGGAGGACTCCTCTTGTGTTGGAGTGCACTATTTCTCTTTGCTCATGATCCCTTTGTCCATTGTGTGCTTGTGCTTTTTTCCATTAAGCTCTTTGTGGTGTCGTCCGCAACTTCATAGGGAATGGCATTATTATTTTTGGCATACAAGTTTAGATGCTGAAATTCCCATCCTGAAGCAATACCTGCTTCTCAGGCCCTTTCAGACCGGGCTCAGTGCTCGGCTTGGCAGACTAGATGGCAGCTTCTCACAGAGGCAGCAGCTTATCAGCTTTGTTTTTGCAGGGAGAGAGGTTGTTTCAGAAATTTGAAGTGAGTTTTGGAGAGTGTGCTCAGGAGTGACCCTATGCCAAATGCCCTAGGGAATCCCCTGAGAGTTCCCTTAAGAGGGCCACCTGAAAGATCCAGAGAGTATTTTCAGGATGGTGCAGTGAGTTTTAGGGCAATGTATAACTGCCATCAATTGGATTGAAGTCGCCTCCAGTTTCAAAATCAGGGATTATTCATAGGTGAGCACTTCCGTCCATCAGAGTTGTCTTTCCTTGAAATACAGATCTTTGGCCTTGCTTGAGTCTATTTTGTGCATTCTGGCTCAAGACGTCTGAAGAAGTGGCCTCTGCAAAGTAATCAGTTCAACTTTGATTTACAGTACCTCTGTGTTATCAGACTGGTCCTTGTACAAGCAGGAGTTCAGTCACTTAGTTTGTTATGCAAGTTGGGGAAGGCACAGATGGATGTCTGCTAAATCTGCTGCCTGGTGTGCAATGTCCACTTTTTCCTACAATGTAACTGTTAGGGATGAAAAAACTTTAAATCAATATGAAAAATTGTTCAGATTTCTGTTCTTCATCTGAGATTATATTATATTTTTATACTGTACTTTAAAAGTCTAGAACTGCATTACTTAATACCAAAATCTGCAACAGGCAAAAGATGATTCAAGGATGCTGGCCATAACATACACTTTTGCAATCATTTTCCTTCCAATGTCTTGGTTCTTTTCCCCATTTTAACTTTTTCTCTTTGCTAGTTTCTGATATGCCTTTTTCTTTGAAACTTATGAATCAGCCATGAATCATCCTTTCCCTGTTGCAGATAACACTGATGTTTGCTGTGTGTTTTATTTTTATTATGATATGTTTATAATTTTTTACATGTATTTAAAGGCATATTTTTTGAATAATTATTTATGGTCAGTGGTTTTTGGGATACTATTTTTTTTTTCACTTTAATTTTGAAATAAATTGCATCTTTTCCCAACTCCACTTCTCTCTCAGCTGCCGCCATTTTGTGGCTCCAGTTGCTACGTTATCTGGATGGTTGTCAGCTCAGCTACATTAAATAAATGGTTTTAGTTGGTAATAATGATGTCTATATTAGGAAAAAAACTATGCTAAGTGTCACCTTGTGTTGTCATTGTAGTGCTAGAAAATTGGCAGGAGTCCTCTGCTGAAATTTAGAAAAGAAATCATTGTGACTCTACTTATTGTAGACATAAAGTGTGACTTTAAAAAAGACAGGCTTGCCGCACCCAGCGCCCTCGTTCCCCGCCAATGCTGCAGTTACGTCTTGTCGATCAATTTAATGTTGACGCAACTGTTTCTAATTAGAGAAACCAAGATGAATGCTGCTCTTACCAGAATCCCCTGAGACAGAGGTCAAATGTTTTCAAGCATGCAAACACTCACAAGACACAGATTAGCCCAAACCTGTAGTTAAAACCATGAACGTATATTTGAAATAAACTACAGATTTACATAATGATGAAATTAAAAACACCCAAAGTAAACTACCCGCACTATGGCCAACATGCTGTTTAGGTACTGGCTGTTGTTACTATCTCCACGCTGTATTAGAAAGGCTCACTTAGCCATTTTCTATTATATGGTGGTTTAGTGCTCACTGGTTCTGAACGTTACGTTCAGTAGTTGGCATCTTTCATTGTGGACCACTCATTGCCTGTGGAGCGTGAATTTTCTCCTTGTGTCTCTGTAGTTTTCCTTTCACATCTCAAAGATAATTATCAACTCTAAATATGTCTGATGTCAATAAGTGTCAGTATGTGATTGAGCCCTGTGATTAACTGGTGACCTGGTGGCTTTCCTACCATACCATCAAAGCTGCTAGATGAAGTTTCAGTACCCTGTGATGATAGAGGATAGAGCCAGCAAGTTCTAAAAGTAAATGGAAGAATCTATGGAATTTTGATAGGTTTGGCACCACGGCCGTGCAGTTATTACTCAGAGGTTTAAAGCGCAACCTGGTCAGTTTGTATGCTGCATGTTCTCCTTATGTTTGCATGTGTCTTTCTGTTCCTCTGGCTACCCTCGTTGTTGTCCTATATCCAACGGATGTGAGTGTTTTGTTAACTGGGTACTCTAAATTATTCCAGTGTTGTTTACAAATGTGATCTAGCGTTTAAGTGTGCCCTGCTATGTCTGGTTTGCCCCTAACTAGTGATGAGCAAAACATTTAAGTTTACATACATACATTTTTTCGAATCAAAACCAGCAAACCTTTGACTTATGTGGTAGAAGCTTTTATTTCTACACCAGCTGAGCAGACAGTCGACTTTCTGTCAATTGATATTTGAGCTTCGGTTTTTACTCATTGAAAGCAACATGTAAATATGAATAATTTCCTTTTTTTGGTTGTATTCTTGAATAAAAGCACACTTGTTTTGTTATACCTTATTTGAAAGTGTTTATTTGATATTTAGATTTCAGTCGTCACACATGAAAAAAGGTCCTGTTTTAGTTATGTGTTCAACATTTCTTGCCTCATATTTCCTGTCATCCTACATTTACCCAGATTGTTGTAGACACAAAACACACTTGAAATGAATGCTTTCCAAATAACAATATATTAGTTACCCTATACAACTCAAGGCACCTCACACCCAGATAAACAGACTTGAGCTGGAAGAACTTCAGCTGCGTCAATGCGGGATGGGATAGCAGGCTGCTTGTGCTGATAGACACATTTGCAAAACAAAGACGCTGATGAAGAGGTGCGAATTTAAGGTGGCTTGTCATTACGACTTTTGTCATAGGTTTCAGGGTTTCTAGTGTTAAAAACTCAATTCTTAATTATTTTTCATTATTACTTCCATTTAAATTATAATTTAGTGATGGATTCGAAAATTTGCTATCAATGTCAGCTCGGGTTCTGATTCTGTTATTATCAAAACATCGAGAAAAGATTCTGTGGAAAATTGAAATTGATTTTCACGATTCAAAATAATCCTTTTCAGATGAAAGATAGAATATTTTAGAACAAGTTGTTTCTAAGATATTCACCCAGGACAATGAGACCTGTGTGCAACAACAACTTCTGAATAACCTATCTTCTAAAAAAGTGATATTGTTTTTTTTTTAATGTTATTATTGTAGGCTCCACATCTATTGATTTTGGTCTGGTTTGCTCCAGCACTTATCCCCATATCCGTCAAAAACCATATGAAGTATGTTCAATAATAACTGCCTTAGAAATTGTTTAATGTTACAGAATTTTTGCAGTGTGCTCCATTTAATCATGAAACTGGGCCTATTGATTTTTTTTTAAAAATTGCACAAGTAGTGTTTCAGATATACGTTTTATTAAATACACATTTATGCACATACGGAGGCACACTGAGGTGCATGCACGCATAAACACACACGATACAAACTTAGAAGTGAAGTTAGCTGACAGCCTGTTTGCCCTGCCAGAGCATATGCTGGATGGTGAAGAGAAAGAAAAGAACAGACCACACCACAATAGATATGTAAAAGTCGACATGGACAGAGGCATTAATTGACCCCTGAATCAATTTATCTGTCTATGGATCTTCTTCATTTAATTTCAGCCAAAGTCAGTCATTATTTAACCTGCTTAGTCTCACAGGGGTCTGCTGGAGTCTATCCCAGCTACCAGAGGGTGCAAAGCAGGAACAAATCCTGCGCAGGACGCCAGTCAACCAGTTGACCCAAAGTGTTTAGTTCCAAATTAAAAATGATTCAAGTTGTTCACTTGATTCAATTTCTTGTCAATTTTACATGTTTAATTGTGTACATTATATATATGATATAATTTGATGTACTTAATTTATGTAACTGTACAGTACATTCAGTTCTAGTATATTGTAAAATCTTCCTTTGAGAGATTTCCTGTGGCATCAATAAAGTGTAATTTACACGGAAGTAACTGAACAGACACTCCATACTAAGTTTTTAAATATCATGATTACACTACACATTGAAATTGCATTTGTTTTTATCACTGGTTAATGAGAACTGTACATATAAGGAGAAGCTTTCTAAACATTGCACTTTTGAATCATTCCGCACATATACTATGCCAGAGAGATGGCTTTGATTTGTTATTTTTATTTTGGGAAAGAAATGCCAGTTCCAGCAGGAATATATCCAGTAGACATGCTTTATCTGTCAGGTCCTAGTAAGTCTCAATAATGTATGTCAAGACCACGTAGTGATTAAAAATGAAATCATTAATCCAAAAGGATTTATTTGCCACAGGCCTTGCTTTCATCAGACTCACCTAACTACATTTTACAAATGACAAGACAGATGATGCAGGATTGCAAGATTTAGCTCATGTCCCTAGTCGTTAATTGATAGCTGCTGACCACAGCTTTTTAAAATGTACTGTAGGGAATCAGTAGCAAATTAAATCACAATGAGTATAGTGAAGAATGCCTTTTCACTTTCAAATGAATTACATTTGTTTCCTCGGGTGACACTGATGAGACACCCCCATTTAGATTAATAGAAAGAAGATTACATCATCTGATGTCTTTAAAAAACACATAAAAAATTGAAGGCAATGCATAAGGGACCAGGGTGGTCACAGGGGCCAAGGATGTGAAATGAATACGAGTATGTAAATGATGTTCGATTGGAATTGAGAGAGTGAAAGACTAAAGGAGATGAGCTGGCCTTGATAAGTGACTCTTCACAGTAGCTGTGCATCTCCTTCATTTTCAGATGTTGTTTTCCGGACATAACAAAGAACCAAAAACAGGGAAAATAACTCTTATCTACAGGTGACGTATGTTCACCTACACTGAATTAGAGTAATGAAAGTAAAGAGTCCTTCAGATTCTAGGCTGTGTGTGACTGAATAATGACATAACAAGCACATCTTAGGAATCAACAGTTTATAATGAAATCTTTGTTAAGTTGTATATTTTAATTACAAATGTTTGTTTTTTCAAAAACCTACATTGTTTGTTTTTATTTCAATCCATGAATTAGTAACAGCTTTGACCTTTTTAAATTAGTTTAATTTGCTTTCATGTTATTTTTTATGATTTTTTTAAAAAGTTTTTTCTGATTTGTCTTTTGTTTTTAGTTGACTAGATTACTATAATGCACTCCTAACTGGACTACCTAAGAAAGACATCAGTCAGTTGCAGTTAGCCCAGAATGCAGCAACAAGAATTGTAACTGGTAAAAGAAAATCTGATCACATCTCATCCAGTTTTAGCATCATTACATTTGTTACCTGTAATCTTAAGAATTGATTTTAAAATACTGTTAGACAGACAGAGATAGATAGATGGAGAAAACTTTAATTGTCTCCAGGGGTAAATTTGGCTTTTTACAGAAGCTATTTCAATAAATAAACAGATATATAAATAAATACATTTTCAGTACACACAAATGATGTTGTGAATAAACACCAGAATGACTAAAAAGAAAAAAAAAAAACTTCTGACTTGGCTGTCACAGCCCCAGTGAGACATTTTACAGATGTATTGCTGTTGGTATAAAGGAGCTCCAGTTGTGTTTCCTGACACACTTCTCCTTTGGCCCAAAGTCCTCAATGTTAGTGTGTCAGAAAGAGGATGTGCAGCATTGTTCATAATAGTAATCAGGTTTGTTTTAATATTCTCCTTCGCTCTGACCTCCAGGGGATCCAGAGTGCATCCTAAAACTGAGCCTGCCCTTTTAATTAGCTTGCTGATTTAGTGGGCCTCTCTTGAACTGATGTTACCAGCCCAGCACACCATAGCATAGAAAATAGCACTGGCCATGACAGAGTTGTAGATGATGTGAAAAATGTCACTTCTCACATTAAATAATGCAGTCTCCTAAGAATAAAGAGCCTGCTCTGCCCTTTCTTATACTGTTCCTCTCTGTTCTGAGACCAGTCCAACCTGTCATTGATGTGGACCCCCAAGTACTTGTAGGAGTGGCCCACCTGTACATCCACTGCCTTATTAGTGACCGAATACAGAGGCTGTTGATGCAGCGAAAGTCAATAAGCAGTTCCTTGGTTTTGCTGATGTTAAGATGTAGACAATTGTACCTAATGGTACATAAAACTTTGAAGAATCCTGATTTTTCTTATATTTTAGAATGCCTGTCCCCTTATATTTCCAGTTGTAATGTTAGATTCTTAAATACTGGTTTGCTTATTATTTCAAGAAATAAGCAAAACAGAACTGCTGGGCAGCCTTTAGCTGTTATGCACCAAAAATCTGGAATGCCTTACCAAAAGAGGTATGCCAGGCTAATATCATGGACCAATTAGACAAAGAAAAAAAACAAAAGAAGCCCTTTTTAATTTGTTTTTTTCATACCTGCTTTTTAGTGTCACTTCTAGTAGATCACATATGTATTGCAATATCATATACAGTGGAACCTCGGTTTGCGAGTAACTTGATTTACGAGTGTTTTGCAAGATGAGATAAATTTTTTAATAAATTTTGACTTGATAAACGAGCGATGTCTTGCAATACGAGAAGTATGGATACACTTTGTCTGCTGAGTGTCATGTGATCACAACTGATCGCGCGTCTCTCTTTTCTTATCTCTCTCTCTCTCTCTCGCCCACCCGCGCACGTCTCTCTCCTTATCTCGCTCTCTCGCTCGCCCACACGTCTCTCTCTCTCGCTCGCCCACATGTCTCTCTCTCTCTCTCTTCTCATGAGGGCAATCGTCTCCTATTTTCCATCTGAGTCTGTGTGCCTCACTCATATAGTCAACATCAGTATGAGCGTATACTGTTTACTACAGCATTGTGACTGTGTGTGTGTGTGCTATGAAGTGTGAGTTCCCGTCTTGCGCCCCAAAACACGAAGCTGAGTCAGTACTTTAAAAACACCAACTTCATTCAGCTTGAAACAGCAACAGCGCGGTTATTTATTATAGTGGGATCTTTATAATGTTCCTTGTATCACCCATCGACAGCAGGCGCTTATAGCATGTCCGCCATCTTTTTGGATACGCTTATACGGCGAACTGCTACAGCGCTGGGAGACTGCGATTGCTTTGGGACACTCTTCGCGTGTAGTCCCGTTGGGTGGAATCCCACAAGAGTTTAGAAACTCACTCACACCAGCCATGATTCTTTTTAAAGGTAAAGTGCAGGATAATTTGTTTCATGTATTTTTACTTTATATTTTGTATTAATCATTTTTATATGAATAATTTTGGGTTGTGGAACGAATCATCTGAGTTTCCATTATTTCTTATGGGGGAAATTCCCTTTGATATATGAGTGCTTTGGATTGCGAGCAAGTTTCCAGAACGAATTATGCTCACAAACTAAGTTTTCACTGTACTTCATTGATTTGCAATCACTACTGACCTCTGCTGTTCTTTGATTTTTTTTTCTGTTTTTCTGGGGTGGCCTTTTGTGATACCACCATCCTGATGAACTACTCTGCAGCACCCTGTGATGTTGGAAAGAATGTGGACATTCCAGCTGCCAATGGGGCCCTCTGCATCGAATCGTCCTGGTTGAAGCATAAAAACAATAAGGAACTACTCCATTTGGTAGAACATTATATTTGGGTATCGTCTGGCCTCTGAACCTTTGCAGATTGTTTTTTTTTTCCCGAGCATCTCCCCATTTGGAGTTTTTTTGTTTCTGTCTTTCGTTTGCCATTTGACCATAGAACTGGATTTATCGTTATTTCGTTAATTATTAGAGACGTAAAAAAGAATTTCATAATTTAAACCATAATTAAGAACTCTCTCTTATCTGTTTTCTCTGTGATATGTACGTGTCCATTGACTTATCTTTTTTATATTTGGTATTTCATTTGTTTATTCATTTTCACCTTTAACATCTTGTAGGTACTTCGAGCTTCATGATTTTGTGGTGCAGTGCTTGTCACACTAGAGCAACATAACTATTTATACTCTTATCTGTTTTTTTTTAATAACTATCAAAATCATGCGCACACTTACCTTTGAATGACTGGGAGGGGTGTCAGATATCTGAGGGAGACGTAGCTTCTCAATGGTTTGGGTCTTGCATGTCCGCGGTACACAAACCTGATTTATGTGGTGTTGAGGGCAGGAATTGGACGGTCTCTGATCGGGTAAGGTCTCCCACCTGTTCTGTTTTGCCCCTGCTGGGAAAGCGAAAGGAGGCAATGCGAGCGGTGCATTGTCTTCTTAAAAAGAAGCCGGTCGTGCAAGTTTTGCAAAGTCCTAGGCAAACATTTAAAATCAGAGAGAGTAGTACTTACTGGAGAGAGACAATGGCATGCGGGAGAATGGAAGAGAGAGGCAGCTCATTACAGAGCATGCGCCGCAGTTGCCTCAGGAAATAGGGGAGTTCCTGGAATAGGAGTTAGCGCAGTGTGAGTAGCGTCACCATGTGCTCTGCTCCCTGATTGGGGAACAACAGGACGTTAGTTGGGATTGGGTGCCACAATCCCCCTTCGACATATAAAACTGGAGAATGGACACTAGAGGTCGTATTTTGGCCAGGTTGTGTTTCTGACGAACCTTCAGAAAATCAAATAGAGTGAAGGTGGACTGTGCATACAGATAGGGGGACTTTAAATAAATAGTTTATGATTTTTTTTCCTGATTATTCAATGGAGGCAAAGGAAAGACATTTGTTTTTGTATTAAGTTTTTCTCTCTTCTAGATTATTGTGTGTTGGTTGCAGGAAGAAGATATATTTCTTTTTAATTATTTATTTATGTATTGATTGACTAAGAGGTTAAGGATTTTTTTTTCTTCTTTTCCTTTCCTGATTTTGAGTGGTATAGGAGGAAAGGACAGATTTTTGCAAATACAGTGGAACCTCAAGTTTAATTCGTTCCAGCACTGAGCTTGTATAGCGAGTTTCTCATATCTAGAACAAACTTCCCCATTGAAAATAATGGAAATCCAGTTAATCCGTTCCGCACCCCCAAAAATATCAACATAAAAATCAATTTTCCTAACAAATAACACTGATAAATAATATATACAAGTGGTTTGCAAGTAACTTGGTTTACGAGTGTTTTGCAAGATGAGCTAAATTTTTTAATTAATTTTGACTTGACAAAACGAGCGATGTCTTGCAATACAAGTACAGTAGTATGGATACACTGTGTCTGCTGAGTGCCATGTGATAATAACTGAGCGGATGGTTCTTCTCTCTCGTGCGCGTCTCTCTCTCTCCTTATCTCGCACGCGCATGCGTCTCTCTCTCTCCTTATCTCGCTCGCTCGCACTCGCCTCTCTCTCTCTCTCTCCTTATCTCTCTTGCTTTCGCCTCTCTCTCTCTCCTTATCTCACTCGCTCGTTCTTGCGCGCCTCTCTCTCTCTCTCCTCTTGAGGGCAATCGTCTCCTATTCTCCGTCTGCATGTCCGCGATATTTTTGGATACACTTATACGGTGAACTGCTACAGCGGAACAATGAAATCACAAGCACACAAATGCGTAGATCCTCACACTACGGGAGAACAAGGAACACTGAGTGAGCTGACGGGCTGGCAGTGCCAGCTTGGGTGAATACCCGAGTCGAGGTGGATCGGGAAACGCATCACGCATACCCACAGCCAGGCTCGTGGCTCTTTACGTGAGCCAATGTTCGTATTTAGTTCCTCTTATCTTGAATTTCTCGTACACAGAGGTTCCACTGTATTTGCTTTTTGTTGCTTCTCGTCATTTTTGCTGTAGGTTTGGCATTAGGACTAGGGTTTTATTTAATGACATCATTTGGATTTTAGGTTTTTTTTTTTACCATTTTTGTTTGTAGCACCTGTTAATAAAGAGCACTTGTTTTTTTTCACTTTTATAATTTTGTATCTGTGTCTTTCTGATCTCACCATCAATAGACTCAGTACATGAACTACAAGAACCCAAAGTGTAGCTTGGTGCCATTTCCCACTACATAGGGTCTCACAGATTTGCATAGAAATGTGCTATAGAAATACATGTTTTTGTCAAAGTTTACCCACTCCTCCCATTTAATGATGCGAACTACAGAGAAATGGCATTCATACACTTCTAGGAGTCCATATGTACTTGGAGGCTCTGCTTCTTCTGAGGCCTGAAAGATTTTCCCAGCTTTGCTTTTAGTAAATAATTTTGTTCAATATTTGTTTCCAGTTTGTCATCTTCCATCAGATTTAATGATATTGCTTACCTTCATGTATCATGCTTGGTTGATGTTTCAATTTATGACGTAGTTAGTAAAAATTTAAGGCTACTTCTGCCTATCACCTGATCTTTAGGACAAATAAAGGATTGGCATCCTCCAGAGAAGGTTATTTTTAAGGATGTTACATTTCCTACTTTGCTTATTTTGTATTCTGAGAATGACAGTTGATGTTGATTTTTGACTGTTTCAATTTGTGAATTTTAATAATCTCGACTGCATGACTACTCCACCTCCAAATGATGATTGATACCCCAACAGAGACATACTGTTTTTGCTGAGGGATCACTCATGCTGTTACAAACCCCGCCTTGCAGAACTATTCCCAGAAATACACAGCTGGAAAATACACCTGGGACATTGGGAATTATAAGCAGTGAATTTTACTACTCAGCTGCACTATGTAGTAGGTTATTGTGCAGCTCTGCATGCCGCTTGCTACATTTGGTTGAATATCCTGAGAAAGACCTTACTTTGCAGTACTGTTCTTCTCTGCCAGTGATTACTGCTGCATATACTTCTGCATCAGAACTAGGCTGCTTCATTTATAAGCAAATAATTGAAGTCACTAGATGAAAACATCCATCCATCCGCTATATCCTAACTACAGGGTCAATCCCAGCCAACACAGGGTGCAAGGCAGGAAACAAATCCCAGTCAGGGCGCCAGCCCACCGCAGGGAACACACACATACCAAGCACACACTAGGGACAATTTAGGATCAGCAATGCACCTAACCTACATGTCTTTGGACTGTGGGAGGAAACTGGAGCACCCGGAGGAAACCCACGCATACACGGGGAGAACATGCAAACTCCACGCAGGGAGGACCTGGGAAGCGAACCTAGGTCTCCTAACTGCGAGGCAGCAATGCTACCCACTGCACCACCATGCCGCCCTTGATGAAAACAGAAAAACTGAAATACATTAGGGTTTTTAAATGTTTACTGATATCTGCAGAAATTCTGGAAGTTGAGACTGCCAAAACTAGACTCACCCCTAACAAAAAAATAATAATAGGAAATTATTAAATATCATAACATCTGCATGATTAGCATGAGTACTTGTCTAATCATTCAAGTGTTTAGCAAGCACAAAACACTACTGTGCAGCAATAGACAAAACAAAATAAGAACAAACAAGTCATACTAAAAAGCAAACAGACACTATATGCCAAAGTGCAAACAAAACATGAATAGTCTGACTATCTAGCAAAGATCTCAAAAGTTGACAGTCTAAATCATGTTGCCAGACAAAGCCGGATTAAAACCTCCACATGCTCCTCAACAGAGAGTTGATTGCGCTTTTAACAATGCAGCATCACTGGTCAATGTGTAGAGACATCAGGTCATTTCATCTAGCAGGGAGGGGGCCGATTGATCATTTTGACTCATGGATCCTTCATCGAGTGCACCCCGTTGGTGATTTCACCATGAGGATGCCTTACACAAGCGGTGGAGGAGGGTTGGTGAAAAGGCCGTGATGGTAGATCTATCTCTGTGTCTTAAAGAGTTATAATATCCACTGTGAAATTCAGTGCTCACTCACATGCTCATCCACACCATGACAGCATGAGAATGCAGCAAGATTCAAGCAGAAAAACTCACTTGTCAATGTGGTATACTGTAGTAGTTAAGGCTTTGAACATAAACTACAAAGCTGCTGGTTGCAGCGAAGAATGGGAAACTGACAGTGTCCAGAGGTGCAAAGCTGATGGAGAAAGAAAGAGAGAGAGAGTCCTGGGCACACAGACGCAAAGCTGGCATAACGGACAAAGGTGCATCTACTAAATACTGACTTGAAGAGGGGAGCGAATACTTATGTGGTCAAATATTTAGAATTTTACTTGTGAAATGAATTTAAGCCATTTTGCAGAGATCTGTTTTCACTTTGACACTAAAGCATCTTTTTCTGTTGATCAGTGTCAAAAAAGTCAAAATAAATTCATTATGATTCAGAGTTGTATAGTAATAAAAATTGAAAACTATGCATATACAAATAAAAACTGCCTTTTAAACAATTTTCCCTTTATGTGGTAGTAATGAGCACATTTCAAACAGTTTCTGCTTATTTCTAGTAGCCTGCTGCCCGTGATGCTCTTCTGTTTGATTGGCTGTTACCTTCTGAGTGTCTCTGCTGAAGTCACACTGCACTGTTTGGAAGGAGGGAGCAAAGTGCTTTTCTATATAGGAAGATGGGACCAAAGCTTTTTTCTGCCTTATGTGGTCAGACAAGGCACATGTTGCCTTAATTCTTCAGTTATTTTTATTAAATACACCCACAGCTTTTGAGCTATGCATTTCAGACTCCACTCTCATCTCTGTCAATCACAATGAATCATCCTGTCATCTTTCTTCCCTGACAATGCACTTGCACAATGCTGCATGAATGCAAAAATGTTTTACTGTTTACTATTTTACTTTGCGATAATCGATTGGCTATGCTCAAAATATGATTCACAGCAACTGACAAAAACATGTCAAGAAAAACATTATCAAAAGAATAAGAGGTTGAAGCAGGTAATAAAAGGAGCCCTGGAGCAGAGCTATCCAAGTGGATCCAGCCTGCTTAAACAAAGTGCATGCTGCTTTCCTCTTCACACACAGCTACCACTCAGAATTTTGAAAGCAATGTACAACCTGCATTCAAGTTAATGTTTACAGAAAAAAAATAGGTGGAGTGGTGGCTCTGAGGCTAGGGATCTGCACTGGCAATCGGAAGGTTGCCGGTTCAAATCCCATAAATGCCAATAGGGACTCTGCTCTGTTGGGTGCTTGAGCAAGGCCCTTAACCTGCAATTGCTGAGGGCTTTGAGTAGTGAGAAAAGTGCTATATACTGTAAATGCAAAGAATTATTACTATATAATATTAAGTGATGGGGATATGGTTTTCTCTTAGAACAATATTTCCTTACATTGGCACAGCGCAAATCTTGGTAGAAAAAGCCCATCTCACAGTGTCAGTCATTTTAGATTGGCTCATTAAACAATGGCAGAAGATAAAGTTTGTAAGTTCCTCATACTGTATAATAGAATACAACTGCCCTTCTGTTCTCAGAATTTAAAGTACATGTACACTGGTTGTAATTAGCTAACCTACCCTGAAAAAGAATATATACATGTTTCGATGTCTTTATTTACAACGTCAATTTCTTAGCTTGGCAGAACTGTTAGCTGGCTTTCAAACATCATGTAACATTGTAAAATAATAGTAATCTCATATATTATTTAAGCCAATACACTGTAGTTGTATCACAAATGTTGTTGGATAACTTGCTGTGGAAGTGTAGCCTGTGGTGATTCAAGAAGTCGGTGCTCTTTTTACGATTCTCTTCTTTTTCTGAAGCCTTTTCTTCATAATAGCTTAAAAGGATTTACTACAATAACTAAAGTTTAATGAAGAGCAGAATAAGGCAGCAATGTAAAGCGACACCATCAAAGTCAACTTTATTGTCATCTCAACTATATACAAGTGTCCAGAGAGATTAAATGACTATGCTCAGGTCTCACAGTGCAAAATAAAACAAGACAGTGTAGTGTGCACAAACAGACAAAACCATACAACATACTGTTTAAAAAGGCAATATGTCATACAATTAATCTACCACAGTTACACAGACACCTGTTAAATGCAAGGGTCACAGCTCGACATAATTATTGATCTCTTGTCATCTACTATATAATTAACACACTAAGATACTGTATGTGCGTCCAGTCCCTCAGAGCAAGTTGATTGGACACTTTGGTTTTGGTGACATGATGGAATAGGACATGTAAGTGTGAGATGCACCAGGAGTAGAAAAGGCACACGTCTTGAAAGGAGGACAGTATTAAACTGGACAGGAGGTGCGAAATGTGAATTTAAAATAAGGATAGGGTCTGAAACTGCATCCTCCATTGCAGAAACTGAAGTTGGTTCAGGTGATCTACCACAAAAAGACTCATATAATCCTAGACCAGCTTCTTGAAGGTCTTCATGATGTGAGACATAAGAGCCTGCCGGCCTTCTTTTGAAGAGGAATCATGCAGGATGTTTTCCAAACCAGAGGCACTTTTTGGAGCCTGAGCTCCTCAGATTACTCCTATTGGAGATGGCCTGCTCAGTCTGACCATACTCCATCTCCTGTTTGAGTTAGGCATATCACCACATCAGTTCCTCAGATGTCTGTGTTGTGAAGGAATTATTCTGCCCCACGTTTTTAAGCCTGCAGTCAGAGCATGCATAAATAAAATGGTCGATGCACTACTACTGGCAGTCTTGTGCATGAACTAGTTCAAAAGAGCGTGTTCATCGAACAAGTTCATTTTTCAAAGATCGGTGAACTTAACGTAACGTATTTGCAAGTGAAGAATTTGAACGTGAGCTACTTTAGTTTTATGTGACATTCTGGATCTGGTTTAGGTCTAGATTAAATGTTTTGCTTTACTCTATAATGTAGGGGTGGAACCGAATCCGAATACGGTATTCAGTTAAGCACAAATAGTGGATTTTTATGAATATTTGTTTTCTACAAATTGTTTGCCATTTATTTGTATTAGGGAAAAAAATTACGTAAATTCAAATATGCACTGTCTGTGTCTGCCTGCTTGTGCTTAAGCTGCACCCTTGCTGAGTAGAGCACGTGGTGTAGCCTCGATTTTGCTTTTAGGAAAACGTTGTACTTCGCAAGGCCACTTTATATTTTTCCCCATTGGACATGCAATATGCAATGTGAATTTTGACCACCAGGTAATAGTTTAGTTCACCTACACGTTGGTTCCTCAGTCACCATTTGTGTTATCCATCCATCCATTATCCAACCCGCTATATCCTAACTACATGGTCACGGGGGTCTGCTGGAGCCAATACCAGCCAACACAGAGCACAAGGCAGGAAACAAAACCTGGGTAGGGCACTAGCTCACCGCAAGGCACGCACACACATACACACCAAGCACACACTAGGGACAATTTACAATCGCCAATGCACCTAACCTGCATGTTTTTGGACCGTGGGAGGAAACTGGAGCACACGGAGGAAACCCACGCAGATACAGGGAGAACATGCAAACTCCATGCGGGGAGGACCCAGGAAGCGAACCCGGGTCTCCTAACTGCGAGGCAGCAGCGCTACCACTGCCCCACCGTGCTGCAAATTTGTGTTACACGGTTGGAAATAGAGTGGGAATTTACATGTATATATGCATCTATTTAATTTCTTTTTTGACCGAGAGGATATTAGCATATATGGTTATATGTGTTTGTTGCTGGGTATAACTCAATAAAATGTATTTAAATAAAAAAGTCTTCATAATTATTGTTATTTATTCAAGAACATTGTAATCTATACTAATAAAAGGCAAAGCCCTCACTGACTGACTGACTGACTGACTGACTCACTCACTCACTCACTCACTCACTGACTCATCACTAATTCTCCAACTTCCCGTGTAGGTTGAAGGCTGAAATTTGGCAGGCTTATTCCTTACAGCTTACTTACAAAAGTTAAGCAGGTTTCATTTCGAAATTCTACACGTCATAACGGTCGACAACGTCCGCCATGTGGAACTTTCTTATTTTTGGCCCCATCTTCACAGAATTTGGTAGGCGGCTTTCCTGCGCTAACAGAAACCAATGTACATACTTATTTCGGTGGTATGACACCACTATCAGCCGCCATATTGAACTTTCCAACGTCTCTAATTCTCCAAATTCACGTGTAGGTAGAAGGCCGAAATTTGGTACTTATTTCGGTGGTATGATGCCACTGTCGGCCGCCATATTAAACTTTTCAACAGTCTTTGTTACTTATGGGCCCATCTTCAAGAAATTTGGTACGTGGGTTCCCAACGCTAACTGAATCCTACTTAGGTACATATATACGTCCATAGCCTGCCGCTCAGTCACCGTGTGAGGATTGCACGGCCATATCAGGCTCACTCTTGATATCCGGAGGAACATTGTGTCGTATGTATTGAATGACTGGAGCAGGTTCAAGGTGTGGACTAATGACGGTACAGGAGATAATTATTCTACACAGGAGCACTAGAAGAGTGAAATGCTTAAGCCCTTCACCTATGCATCTACATGTGAGTTGATGGCTGCCGCTGAATTGTTTGGTTGTCGCTTTCAAGTGTACCGAAATGGCCAAATATTTTACAACTTTCGACAACCACCAATGCCTCTTAAACATCTTAGATTCACAGGTGATGATTTCAGTAGTGGACACTTTGATGTTTATGAATGTTTAAACTCTCAAAAGCTGGATGTGAAGTTATCGATGAAACTGGTTGTATACTTACAACGCTTGACAGATGCCGAGTGTCTCTTCAACACAAGTCCTACAAATACTGTCGTAATTGAAACAAACCATGAAACTCAATCCGATTATGACAGCAGCAATCCAAGCTGTGAGATTTGAAACAAGATTACTGTTCACATGGCCAACTGTACGTTGCATGCTCAAGAGTAAGCTCAGCGCAGAGCTTGGTCATATTACAACCTGAGGGCCGAACTCACAATTTGGTATACAAAGAGATCCTTAACAAATAATTATTGTTATATATTCCCTCAGTTTAAAAAGGTTTAATTTTCTTCTTAATAAAATTTTTAAGGCAGTACTTCGCTGCTGCGAAGTGCAGGTATTTTGCTATATATATAAATATAGATATAATGTGTGTGTGTATGTGTATATATATATATATATAGATATATAGATATATATATGTAATGTGTGTGTCTGTGTGTGTGTATGTATGTACAGTATGTATGTGTATATATATAGAGAAAGATATAGATATATATATATATAGATATACTGTATATATAATGTGTGTCTGTATGTGTATATATTTATATATATATATATATATATATATATATATATATATATATATATATGACAGCAACACTCATAACAGTGACAAAACAATTACATTGATGATCATGTTACGTTATTTTCAAGATGTTTCCTTTTCTTTTTCATTACTTCTTTAACACAGTACTTCTCCGCTGCGAAGCGTGGGTATTTTGCTAGTAGCCTAATATAAGACATGCAAAACTGAATAAAGTAAACTCATGGGTCATTTATTCTCACTCCTTAAAAAATAACAAAATTCATTCCAGTTGCTTCTCTTATTATATCTGATCAGGCTGATAAAATTCCCCATGCAGCTAATTCAGTTTTTGCTCCCAACTGGAACTCAGGACTGAATACTTATTGGTTTACTAATTTTCTTTCTTTGGTTCAGAGCAATATTTGTTGCCATCATAACTATTGTTATTGCCATTATATTATGCTAGTGTATTTTTAAATGTACTATGTGAGCCTTTATGTCACTTGTCACCAACATCATTATAAACACTTTTGCTACTGACTCTTGGTTATCTTGTCTTATCACAAGGCAGACTTACCCAAATCAGTTTTTAAGGTAAATGTGTATTGATGACTGTTGTTCTACAGAACAAAAGGGGGGTTGGGGGGTGGGCACTGTGGAATGTCATTTTTACAATTTGATGATTATATTAACTATTGTAACAATTTTACTATTAACTTTTACTTTTAGCACTCTTAGAAAGCATTTTAATGAAAACCTTGTGATCCGTGACCCCGGTATCTACCAGGTTAAATATTAATGCGCACTGGAACAAGCGGGAATAGGAGAGGAGACGTTCTGACTCCAAGGGTCCATTTATCAGTAACTTGGAAGATCATGAGAACTTCTCACTAATCATGGACTCCTGTAATTAACTGTGTATTTAAGTATAATAGGTAGCTGTAATTCTGTCATGGCCTCCATGTACTGCGGCTGACTCCATTCACATGATAATAAAGGCTTCCCCCTATCCTGGAATTGGCTTTGTAATTTATTTTTGACACTGGCCATACCAGTTGAAGTGATAGGAGTTGTTGGAGCAGTAAAGATGTTATTGGGGCACTTGTCATTGGAAGGAGGTGGTGGGGCTGGAATTTAAAAATACAGAAAGCATATGATATGCAGTGGTTAATAAACAACCCCTCTATGGCATAATGCTCTATTGAAAGAAATATCCCAAAATAAAAACTAAATACCTTCCTACCATATAAAAACTGTAATCCTCTTATTCAACAAATGTTTCCGGACATTGTCTGTCATCAAATAATCTATTTAATTTTAAAATTACATTTAAAATGGGTATATGATCTTGTACATTATTGATTGCAGGCCATTCTTACTTTGAACATGCCTTACTTTAAACATTTTGCCACAGTATTATCATATTCTTGACTTAAGTACAGCAAAGAATTGTGGTCACAATCCTTTAAGATGCAAAGCCTTGTTATTTTGTTTCTAAAGGTTATGAAAAGACCCCTCCAAAAATGGTTGATTTCTTTCTTAAGTCTAGTAAGCGATCAGGCCACCCTGCCCGACAGACTAAGCACAACCCTTGCAGATCAGTTTGACTCATGTTGTTTTGTTATTGCGAACTCCCTTGCATTTCACTTTCCTTCTTGTAGACAGGCTGCTCCTTCCTTTCTGCTTTGATGTGTGAAAAAAGAAAAGAAAATAATTTGTATTTTTTAACACAGCATCTAATCTGAACTGCTGAGAGGTGTCATCCAGTAAGTAGCAGGATTTCCATATTGTAATGTATCTTGTTTTTGGCACTCTTCACACCTTTCTTTTTCCACATTTTTTTCTTTTGTATATGAGGGTTAAAATATAGAACATTTTTAAAAATGAAATCTTGTCGTCAATGCATATTGCTAAAAATGATTATCAGTGTAAGTATTAAACTTTAATGTGACACACCCTTAGGGCCAGATTTAAAATATCTGAAAGGTAACTCATGAGAGAACCTGGAGGTTAATGCAGATCCGTGAAGAATGACAGCAGTGATCTCGAAAGACTTGTTATTCGGTGAAAATCTTATTCTGTTAGCCTGGCATTAATCTCCTGTTCAGCCTCTCCTAATCCATTCTTGTAATCTTACTGTCACTTTTTGCAGGTTTCACATTTTTTTAAAGTTTTTTTCATTTTCTTGAACATGTATGAATAATTTTGATCAGATGCAAAAAAATGTAACATTGAAAATGCAATTTACATAAAGTAAAACTGTTTCAATATGGCTATGCTAACCATTAAAACTGTAAAATAATATTTTCCACGTCAGTATATTAATTAAAGAAATATCTTCAAATTAAAAAAAAAATCTGTTTTATTCCTTTATTTTGCAATGAAATGTATATTTTACATTAAGCTGGCATGGCAGTGCAGTGGGCAGTCCTGACAAAGGTATACTGACTGAGCAAATTATTATGAACACACCTACTTATACATGCAATTATTTAATCAGCCAAACATGTGTCAGTAGTGCAATGCATAAAATTGTGTAGATATGTGTCAGGAGCTTCAATTAATGTTCACGTCAAACACCAGAATGGGGAAACAGTGTGATCTCAGTGATTTTGACTGCAGTATGATTCTTGGTGCCAGACGACCAGTTGTGATCATTTCTCTAACTTTAGATTTTCTGGAATTTCCATGCACACCAGTCTCTAGAGTTCTCAGAATAGTGCACAAACAAAAATCAAATCATATAGTGAATGGCAGTTTTGTGGGTGGAAACACCTTGTTGAGAGAGGTCAGAGGAGAATGGCCAGACTGGTTTGAGCAGACACTGAATGGTAGCTTACTGCCTTTGTGGAGGACACTGGCTGGTATCTCTGAGTTCAGTATCCTCCAATGAAATCTGCGCTTTGAGCATTTGACATATCCAGATTTGCCTAGTTTGAATGACTGTGGATGTGTTCATAAGTACACCCTGCAGTGAGTGACATCTAATATTCTATACAGGTTTGTTTTCTACTTTGTGCATAATTCAACCATTATAGCAATATAAGGTCCATCTCAAATTCCAGTAAAAGAGTAAGTGATCCTGAAATGAAATGAAAGGTTAAATTTAATGATTAATATTATATTTATAAAGCCATTTAGATATGATTTAAAACTAGAATCCCTGAAGCCTACGAAAAAAATCATAATGCTGGGCCAACTTAAATTTCCTTGCACCTCCTCATCAGTGTCTTTGTTTTGTAAATGTGTCGATCAGCACTGGCAGCAGGCAGCCTGCTCACTCATCCTCCACCGACGCAGCTAAAGTCAAGTGAGATGCTGATGTCTCTTTATCTGGCATTGAGGTGTCTGGAATTGTATAGGGTAAATAATATATCGTTATTTGGAATTCCATGTCTACAACGATCTGTGTAAATGTAGGATGATGGGAACTGTGAGACAAGAAATGTGGAGCACATAACTAAAACAGAAACTTTTTTCATGTTATTGTAATAAAGACAAAATGCTGATGTGAAGTGTATAGTGTGTAATAACTGAAGTCCAAATATCAAATAAACTTTTACAAATGGTATAACAAAACAATTGTGCTTTTATTCAAGAGTATAACTGCAGAAAAAGAAATCATTCAATTTACATGTTGCGGTCAATGAATAAAAACCCAAGCCCAAATATCAATCGACAGAAAGTAAGAATTGCTGCTGTTGTAGGTTTGAACCCAGGCTCTCCCTATTTTGAGAAGTGAGCTGCTATTATTATTACTATTATATGATAAAAACATACATTTGATCTGAGTCTATAAAACCCTGTGTAAATTTTTGCTACTTGTAAAAGATGTCACTGAAGGGATATAAGCAGACACACAAACGCCGGTGAATCATGTCTTCTTGGTATCTTGTTGTCACTTAAATTGTTTGTTATTCAGTTTTATTCTTGAAAAAAAAAGTACATTTGTTTCATTATACCTTTGCAAAAGTGTTTATTTTATATTCCACTAACTGCTTGAATGACATCAAATCTGTCTCTGTCTCTCTCACGCATGCACACACATCCATGCATGAAAACGCTAAGTCATTTGAACATTTTATTTTTTCCAATCTTGCTTAATCTCCTTGTTATAGTGCGGAATACTGTGGATGCAGAAAGATGTCTTCTTTTTGGGCACAAACACCATCAGCATGGCACTGCCAGATCTAAACACTAGCATCAGTGCAGGCTTTACATACAGTAAGCTTTGAAAAATATGGACGTTACATTAGATTAATATATTTCCTTTACTCATATTTAATACAGTATATCTGTTGGTGAACTATCATCATGTCCAGAGTTGGCACCTGCCTTGTGGGTGATGCTGATAGACCCCAGATTCCATCCATCCATTTTTTCAACCCACTGAATCCGAACACAGGGGTCTGCTGGTGCCAATCCCAGCCAACACAGGGCACAAGGCAGGAACCAATCCTGGGCAGGACACACACAAACACACCCACTAGGGCCAATTTAGAATCGCCAATCCACCTAACCTGCATGTCTTTGGACTGTGGGAGGAAACCCACGCAGACACGGGCAGAACATGCAAACTCCACGCAGGGAGGACCCGGGAAGTGAACCCAGGTCTCCTAACTGCGAGGCAGCAGTGCTACCACTGCGCCACCGTGCCGCCCTCCAGATTCCCAAAATCATATGTCCATAATGTCACAGATCTAGGGTTTTCTCACACCCTTGTACCCTCAGACCACACGTCAGACACCAGATAAAAATTCAATTATTATTTATTATAATAATAATGTGCACAAAGCACGCTCCTCTCCACAATTCTCAATAAACAATCACAAATAACCAATCCTCCACTCCCAGACGCTTAGCCACCCTGCCTCCCAACTCAGCTCGCCGTCTGGGAGCTCCCACAGTCCTTTTATATCCCCCGACCCGGAAGTGTTCCCAATCCAACAGTCCACAAGTCCTTATTCCTTCCGGGTCAGGGTAAACAATACTTTTTCTCACCCCGGAAGCCCGTCGCTCTTCCTATGACGAACTTCCGGGTTATAGGGCACGAAGAACTCTTCGGTCCTCCCTGCAGCTCCCTCTCGTGGCCCCCATGGCATCCAGCAGGGCAGTGCATAAAAACTCCATTGTCCATGATGCCCTGTTGGTCTTCTGGGGACCTCCATGCTGCAAGGAGGGCTCCACCTGGCGGCTTGGGGGTATTGGCCGGGGTACATGGCCGGCCATATCTTGCAATAATTAAACCCACTTAATCTAGTTTAGGGTTATAGACACAACACATGAGGAAAGCAACCCCTTGATGAGATCCCTTTTGCACATAATTCCATCTGTCCCTCATTTTTCAAGCGTAGCAGCTTCATCACAAAGCATATCTGCTGGAAATTTTGACATCCCTCAGAAGTTCCGGTTCACTACACAGAGGCCTTGGAAAATGTTCACCAGAGCCTTATATTTATGAAAGTGTCAGCTCAGCATATAAGTTTGGAGAGGTGAAAATGGCGAGTTTTCAATACACAAACTCTAATCATGCTATGATTGGTTCCTGCTCATTCCCTGATTGATCCCCCTTCACTTAAGAAAATCATATTCCAACATCTTGGACATAGAGGAGTTGATTTCCATGGCTCTTGTTTTGTTTCTTACCAGCATGCAACTAAATTGCATTTTGTACAGTTTGAATGCTGCATATACTGTATGTGTAAAAGGCAAGTGATTTACTGGTCACCAGAGTATTGTTCTGTACTGCAATCGACTGTGTGACCACCCCGCCAAGGGTTTTTCCACCAATGCATGCATGCTTAGCGTAGACAAATGTCTATGTCAAGCGCATCTTTGATCATTTTATTGTGGACAGAGATAAATTCATGAACAATTTGAAAATGCTAGAACGGAGGGAGATCATTTTAATTTAAAAAAAAAATCTTAAATGATAATGTAGCAACCTTAGCATCACCAATAATCATCATATACACATGCTTGGGATATGGGAGAAAAATTGAATAACAAAAGAAAATCAGACACTGGGAGCATGTGTAAACTCCTTAGGCTGAGAATAAAACACAGGATACTGGAGATTTAATACACCAGATGTAACTAATACACTGCCATGCTACCCTTCCAAAAGCTATAATTGAAAATGGCAGCCCCTAACAAACAGTGATAGATGGATCATTCCTAATTTTAAAGCCATAACAAAAAAAGAATTGCCCATGCCATGACCTTCAAAAGAAAAGCAAATTCATGATTAATGGTCCTATTATTCAGTGGATAAAATTTTAGCTTTTGTGGAGGAAAAGCCTGAAATTAAGACAAATTTGACTGAACACTGTAAACTGTTTCTAGTGCTCATTTCCACAGAATCCTATATTAATGTAAGCATAATCAAAAAATGAGTGGATCCATGGATATAAAATTTTAGAATATTAGAATATTGAAACAATGATGGCAAGAATGGGTCATTCAGCCCAACAAAGCTCTACAATCTCTATTCAACCTAATGCTTGCAAGAACATTGAATTTTGAAGGTTTCCAAAATACTACCTTCTACCAAAGTGCTGGGTAAGATGTTTCATGAATGGATGATTCCACATTTGTGTGACATTTTCCGGTGAGAAGTTTTCAAGTCCATGTGTTCTTCTAGAACTCATGCTCATTTTAAAGTATTAGTCTGAACCCCCTTTACTAATTCCTATTATCATTTTAAAATGGTTACCATGCCATCCCCTAATGATACCTTAAGCTAGAAATGTTGATTTCTTTCTATTTTCATTTGTATTTCTTTCTGTTTATCCTGGAAGCATCCCAGCTGTTCATCTCTGCACTTCTTCTAACATTATGTCTTTTTTGTAGTTCACAGTCCAAACGTGCACTCAGTACTCCAGGTGAGGCCTCAGCAGTATGTTATAAAGCTTAAGCTTAACATCCTATTAGCCTTCTTAATTGCTTGTGTACACTTACTGCATGTATAGAGTGACATACTCACTAAAACTGCTAGATCCTTCTCATACCTTCAAGTTTTAAACTTACCATTGAGTATTCAAAACTAATGTTGTTACTTCCTGTGTTTAACACCTCACATTTATTCACATTAAATTTCACCTGCCATTAGTCTTCTCTAATCTGACTTCTGTCCAAGATCCTCTTTAATAATTCATCTTGTTCTACATGGTCTGCTCTACTACCTGGTTCTGTATCATTTGTACCAACTTAACCAGCTTGTTATTTACATTTTAACCAAGGAACATTAACATGTATTGGAAACAGCAGCAGGATCAGCACTGAACGGGCACCATCTTTGAGATCACTTAAATCATCTGCTTCTGGTATAGAGGTCAACCAGAAACATTTAACTTACATTATAAGAAAACAATATGCTAAGATAGGTGCTATATAAATAAAATGTATTATTTTATTATTAGGAAAGCTAATGACGCGTGAAAAAGGCAAAAGACAAAAACAGAGACAGAAAACAACTGATGCCATTTTAAAAAATGCTGAAATTCTGCTGTTATGGTCTGTCTGGGTTAAGTAGAGGTGGAAACACTGAATGGAGTTAATACAATAAAAAGACATCCAGAAGTTAATCAAAATCATTCTTAGCTTACTAGAAAAGTGAATATTCTGCCATGAGTGGAAGACTTGACATTTTATATTACAGTATATGATTGTTATCTTCTTCACAGCAATAGCTTATGCCTCGGATATAACAGATCTCAGGGAAATTAGAAGATGAAGGAATGTATGGAAATGGCATTCTGAAAGACAAAGAAATTAACAGAGGGTGCTGAAGCAAAATGTTCAAATTTATAGTATTATTAGGATTCACTAAATTGTACTTAGAGATAACACTGCAGAATGAATATAGCAGAAAATGGATCAAATTCTTTTTATTAATTGTCTAATGAAACTGAAGTTTTCAAAGATTTAGTGATATTTGCACAGTTATTATTAAGACAGGAATCGAGATTTTAAAAGCCTAACGGGGATGTCTGCAAAAAATGAGCGAACTTGCTATTATTAAAAAAAGGCTTTAACTGTGGCTAATTAAGGACAAGCAATCTCATCAGACTTTGCTTGAAAGACTAGTAATTTATTCCTTATCGATGAATACCATTTTTATAACGTTTCCATGAATGGGGGGTCTTGCAGATCCTGATCTTGCAGACCATTTTAAACAGGTTAAATCTGCCTAAAAACCAATACAATAACTTCAGAAATTTTTATTACCTCTGAAATGAAGTAAATTTGATGTAAATTTTCAATGGTTTACATGTTACCTTTGTAGCAGTAATGCGTGTTTAGTGTTCACCAAATCATATAAAATACAGTCATAGTAGCACTAAAACAAGACGTCAGTTACACGTCTGATTCGCATACAGAACAGTCACTCAGAATATGCCTCAATTTCAACTTGCTTGCAGGCCAGACACACAAGGGAACGCTTTGCATGTTCCTGGCAAACCGGAAGTTTGCACTGGGAGCAAGCGGCCTTTATCTTTCTCTCCTTTGCCCTTGGGCACATGTGACAGCGTCGCTTCTTAGCTACATTTGCTGCATCTCCACGGGGCTGTTTCATCATCAACTTTTGTTTCCTCATCACTTGACACAGTGTCACTTCCAAAATCATTGTCTTCTTCATTTGAGTTGTCTGATGTATCGAAATCCGACAACTCCTTCATTATTTCAGTCAGGGCTTCACTCGCATTGAATTTCTTTGTTACTCGTTGACTCATTGTTCATAAACACATCACGTAGACTTGCTCCTCAACAAACTATACACCAACAATGTCTCAGGCAGGACTAAGAAAATCTAAACCAAAGAAACTACAAATTTAAATAGAAAATTCAACTATAAAATATAAAACGAAGCAAAAACGCTTGTACAAAATTGGTAACGTTTTCATGAATGGGCTGTTCTCGGAGACCCCCAACTACTTTGTGCTACTGTAGCACTTATTTGCACTAAGCTATTCGGCACATTTTTCAAGACAACACAAAATGAAAAGTCAGAAAATTTCATGGCCGTCGTATTACCTTGAAAGGGAAAGAATTTGAAAAGCTGCGACTGGGGGTCTTGGAGACCCCCTCATTCACGGATTAGGGTTAACTTTGGAAAATTTTTCCCTGAACGGCATAGAGTTACACTGCGATTACTAGAATGGGAAAGCACATGGCCATGTATATAAATGTTTTGGGTTTTGTGTCTGCTTTGGTCGTCATCATCACCAAACACTCCACAAATCCTGAGATGCAATGACGACTAATAACGCAGATAATTGAATGGGATGAATATGAGTGAAACATTCATCTTTGTGAGACTGGATGGTCTTGTTATGCAGTCTGCTCCAGACTAATTACAAAGGTCTGCAAATTAAACTGATAAAAAAAAGTTTTAATTTTGAGTCATTATTTTTATCTGCATTCACAACCACAATAAAATATAATTATACTACTTAAATTACACAATTTAATTCATGTATACAATATTGTTAAAAATCAATGTAACATAATAATATAATAATATTTAGTCAAATTAATATTTTTAAACACATTATAAAGAAAAGAGCAGTACATATCCATTGCCTTATTGTACATATGACTTCTCCAGTTTTTTCATTTAGTGGCCCGTTCTTTGTACCCTTTTACCCGTTGTTTGTACCCTTTTATGTAGCATGTCTCTATGAATCATACAACAGCCACCTGCCTGCCATCATACTCACCTACTCCTAAAGTTCCTGGTATCTGCTTTACATTTCCTTGATATCCTAGTGGGGTCTTTCACTCTGATCTTCACTCACTGTTCCAAGAATTTCAGGGAAAAATTCCAAATACAAATTCAAAAAATGACCTTTGAGCCTCCTGTTGCAAACTAATTCCTTAAACTTACTGTAATTAATATATTTTTCACAATTTCTTTAAAATTTGGAGCTTTATTGTTACCTAAAAGCTTCAGATACCATAGCCTCTTGTTCAAGGTTGTGTCACTGCACCATCAAATTCTGCATCAGAAATTGTTTTTCTAATTTCAGGTCCTACAAAAATTTCCTCATTTAATTTTGCCTCAGTGAAACCTGGGAACTTTGTACAGAAATAAGGCTCCATTTTCTAAGGGCTTTGACAAACTTATTCATTAAATCAAGCTTGATATGAAGTGGTGGTACCAGCACTTTATGTGATGTTTTTGGCACCAAGCTGTAGCTTCTTTCTAGCTGGCTATCCCTTTGCAACTCAATGGAAATTCTTGGCTCTGCTGTCCCACTCACATAGACAATCTGGGAGTTGTGTATGCCCTAACTGTTGAGCCATTAAGATACACAGAACTTTTGGGTCCCCATATATGAACCAATAGTGCTGAATATTAATGGTTAAATGTGCATTGATCCATATTTTTCTATCTCTTATATTCTGCAAAAAAATATTTTCATGCATTGCTTGTCTTTTTCTGTGGCATTGAGTTAAATATATTTGATTCAATATCATGCTATACTTCACAGCCAAATATAAATCTAAAATATGGTTTCCATATTTTTTAATGGGCAACACGGTGGTGCAGTGGGTAGCGCTGCTGCCTCGCCGTTAGGAGACCCGGGTTCACTTCCTTGTCCTCCCTGTGTGGAGTTTGCATGTTCTTCGCGTGTCTGCATGGGTTTTCTCCGGGTACTCTGGTTTCCTCCCACAGTCCAAAAACATGCAGGTTAGGTGCATTGGCGATTCTAAATTGTCCCTAGTGTGTGCTTGGTGTGTGGGTGTGTGTGTGTGTGCGCCCTGCCTGGGGTTTGTTTCCTGCCTTGCACCCTGTTCTGGCTGGGATTGGCTCCAGCAGACCCCCATGACCCTGTAGTTAGGATATAGCGGGTTGGATAATGGATGGCATTGTTTTAAATTACAGGAATTGTAGAAAATGTTAAAATTTATACTGGGTAAAGGAAAGTTCCCAGAAATCACAAACGTTTAGCAACATTACAAAAATTCTACGGGCTCCATTTGCAAATAATACTTTCAAGACATCTGTGGAGCTAACATGGAAGGCTGCAAGAATACTTTACAAAAATGGCAAAACTGATGAAATAGATGCTCAGTTTGTTTGAGAAACGGTACTGCGATTGCATTCAAAGTATTACAAAGCATTTTAGGGACTTTTTTGTGGGTAAAGGAGAGGAAAACATGTGAGCCAGAGAATGCAGTTCAACAAGAAAAGAACAGTTTATTAGAGTGGGAGATTCAAAACAGGGGAACAAAGAAAAAATATGTGAGACAGAACTAACTGTAAAGAAATGGCGTATTAAATGCACGTTTAATGTAAACGACGCAAATTTGTAAATTATTTACAGCCTTCTCCATTGTTCTGGATGTGTGCTGGCTGCTAATAGCTTCTTTTTGAAGGACTGTTATTACATGGTGGAATACTTGGAAACCAAGCCTTTTTCCTCATTTGCGTTGTCACGTTGCTCTCGGCCTTTTCTCTGATCCAGAAGACACCATCTATCCCTCTGTTTCTTCTGTTCTTCTGTTGAAATGACACTTGACCATACTACTATACTGCTCTTCATTTCACCACCACCCTCCTTCTCTCTCATCCCTCCACTCATTGGTTGCTTAAACCCTGCCCATCACTCCGGCTGATGGACCTCATTTATATAGACAGATGACACTGTCACCTCCCTATCTCATCATCATTATCATGTGCCAGCAGTGTTGCAGAATGTTACATTTTAAAGTAACTCAGTCACATTACCCCTTACTTCCAAAAAAACTAAATATATTATACGGAGACTTATGAAATGTAATGGATTACAATACAAGTAACACTGTGTTACTTATGTGCTACTTTTTCTTCTTTTGTATGAAAAACAACACATTTTACTGGCCAGCAATTATAGAATCCTAAGTCCATATAGGAACCTTCATGAAACTGAACAGAAACACAGTTAAAAGTTAGGTTTGCTTCTACTTACATAGTGCCTTTAGAATCTGTAGTTGCCATTGTTCAACATGAGAACAAGCACTATACAAGTCAAAGTTAAAGAAGCCACTATGAGGCTAAAAAACAAGAATAAAACAATTAAGACATCAGTAAAACCTTAGGTTACTTAATCAACTGTCTAGAATATCATTAAGAACAAAGAATGTACTGATGATCTCAGTGATCGCCAAGGGCCCTGTAGGCCAAGGAAGACCTCCACTGCTGATGACAGAAGAATCCTCACTATGGTGAAGAAAAAGCCTCAGATGCCTGTCCAACAGATCAGAAACAGCGTTCAGATGTGAATGTGTCAGACATTACTATCTTCAGAAGACTTCATGAACAGAAATACAGAGGCCAGACTGCAAGACGCAAAGCAGAAAATCAGGAGGGCTAGATTACAGTTTGTGAAAAAGTACTTAAAAGAGCCTGCAGTATTCCGGAAAAAAAGTTTTTGGACAGACGAGACAAATACGAACCTGCATCACAATCATGGCAAGAGCAAAGTGTGGAGTCATAAAAAAAACAGCCCAAGATCCAGAGCATCCCACCTCATCTGGCAAACACAGTGCTAGGTGTGTTATGGCTTGGACATGTATGGCTGCCACTGGTGCTGGCACACTTACTGTATATTCAATAATGATATAACTGCTGATGGCAGTCACACAGTGAACTGTGAGATGTACAGAAACAGCTGCTCAAGTTCCAGTAAATACCAGCAAACTCAATGGATGGTGCTTCATCCTGCATCAAGATAATGATCACAAAAATACTGCTAAGGCAACATCTGCGTACTGACTTGGCAGGTGTTAGTGACAGTGAGCCCAGCTATACAGAGATCGGGAGTTGAGAGACTGGCTGGCTGGGATCATAAGAAGCTTGTTTTTTTTTTGCCTTGTGAGTTATAGATGGTGGTCCTTTATCCAGGCTCAGATATCAGTAAGAAATACAGAGACTATAGCTGACACCATATTGTCTTCCGGAGGGAACAACAGGTACAGCTGTGTATCATTGGCATAGCACCGATAAGAGAAACCATGGGATTGGATTATGGAGCCTGATGAGGTGGTGTACACAGAGAAAATTAGAGGACCTAGCACCAATCCTTGGGGAACACCTCTGCATGTCTGGTGTACCTTGCCCACTCTCCTCACCAGGACACACTGTAGGATCTGCCAGAGATGTAGGACTCAGGTCAACTGACAGCAGTCACAATGATGCCAAGGTCAGAGAAGGGGGCAAGAAGGATGTCATGGTTGACAATGTTGAAGGCAGAGGCGAGATCTAGCAGGATCTAGACAGATGACATGTTAGTAAGTCGTAGCTTGTTAAACACTGTTATTAGAGCCATCTCAGTCGAGTACTTCCTCTTGAAGCTGGACTGGTTGGTATCAAGCATTTTTGTACAAGGAAGGAAGAAACCTGGCTAAAAACAGCACATTCAATTGTTTTGGAAAGAGAGGAAAGGGGACAGAAAAGCTTGTAATTGTTAACTTGGTATGAACTGAGTGTTGTTTTTTTAGAAGTGGGGTTATCAAAGCGTGTTAGAGGAGGTCGGAAACTTCAGTGGCAGAGAGTGGAGAGAATGTTGGCTTATGTTTGGAAGAAAGCATAATGTGTGGCACCAAAGGTCAGAACTGACAGCTGACAACAGCCACCCTATCCTGAAAAAAGTAGGCAAAGTTATCAGCAGACAAGCAGTTTAGAGGAGAAGGTGGAGAAGCATTAAGAATGGAGGTGAACATGGAGAACAGAGAGTGTTTGTAGGTGGTGCTGTTAATTCTAGTCTAATAGAATGTTACCTTAGCTTCAATGGTGGCAGAAGAAAAGGATACAAGAAGGTATTAATACTTAGCCAGGTCTGCCTGAGACTTTGATTTTTTCCATTTTTTTTTTTTTTGGCTGTCCTGTGCTCGGTCCGTTGACTACAGAGTGCTTCTGAAAGCCAGGGACAGGAGTGTCTTTCGAATGCAGGCCTGGAAGTGAGAGGACAAACATTGTCAAAACAGGTGGACAGAGTCAAGCATAAGGTGTCTGAGGCAGTGTTGGTGTTGAGAGAGAAGTGTTCAGGAGGAGGGAGAGCAGAGGAGACCATGAAAGTGAAATGGGTAGGAGAGAGGGAGAGGAGGTGACAGCGGAAGGATAGAGTTGGGGGAAGAGAAGAGTGAGGAGAGGAAAGCAGTAGGGAGAAATGAATGAAAAGATGGTCAGACGTGTGTAGAGGAGTACAGTTGCATGAGAGAATGATTGATCAAGCAGATTGCCAACCTTGTGAGTGGCTGCAGTATGGAGCTGTGCAATATTGAAGGAGGAAAGAAGAATGATGAAGTCAGCAGCCATCATCTGGGAAGGAAGATCCTGAGCAAGCCTGGAGGGCAATAAACAACAACAATGGTGCTGTTAATTGGAAAGGAAACAGTAATAGCATGATATTCAAAAGTAGTGAAGTTGCATACATTGAAGTAGTGAAGTAGAGTGGCAGGTGTGGAGAAGTTGAAGACAGAGGGAAGTCCTGTCAGTGTTACCGTGTTTTCCGGTTGAATCCATATCTCTGTCAGAGCCACCACTTGGGGACCCTTTTTGGAGATGACATCTGGAATAAAGTCTGCTTTGTTGACCACAGACTGACAGTTCCACAAGCCAAAGGAGAAGATAGTATCTGAAGTGGTGGCTTGACGCAGCAGACAAAGGTTGTCTGGGGTTTCTTCCTCTCTTGCTAAAGAGAGAAACATCTTGTGTTAATAACAGGAATGTATTGTTGACACATGCTGAAGACGACATTGAATTTAAAGCAGAACACAGTATCTTGGTCAAATAGAATGTCTGATTTAAATCCAATTGAGCATGCCTTCCATATGCTGAAGAGCAAATTTTATGGGAGAAGCCCCAGAAAACAAGCAACAGCTGAAGATGGCTGCATTAGAGGCTTGGCAGAGCATCACCAAAGAAAACACTCAGTACTTGGTGATGTCTATGAATTGCAGACTTCAGGCAGTCATTGCATGCAAATGATATGCAGCAAAGTACTAAATATGACTGCTTTAATAGACCCACCATTGCTATATTCCAAACATTATGGTGCCCTGAAATGGGGGGACCATGTAGTAAAAGTGTTGTCATTCCTACATGGTGGGACCGAAATGTATGAAAATACCCTTAAATGAAAGTCTGCAATGAGCACTTCTGAATTGTTTGATTTGTAATTTTAAACTGTGGAGCAGAGGGGTAAATCAAGTAAAAACTTAGTCTTTGTCCCAAACATTACGTAGGGCACTGTTCATATACGGGATATATAAGTATGTACTGTATGTGTGTGTGTGTTTATACACTGTATACTCAACTAGACTTTTGACTGTGATGACTGACTTTTATACTATGTACTCAAAAAATCCCAATGGCAGTTTAATTTAGCCACTGTCGCAGCTGGGACGCCCAGGAGGACTGGAGGAGGGCTTTTACCTCCTCCAGACCGCTAGGGGGCGACTGCCCTGGTTGTGTTGGGGGCTACGGGTAGAGGGCTTGGAAGCCCAACCCTGTAGGGAGCTGTGGCCACCGCCAGGCGGCGCCCCGGTGCCTGAACAACCCTGGACCTCAGCACTTCTGCCACACCAGGAAGTGCTGGGGGGAAGAGGAGCAGGGACACCCGAAGGGCTTCCGGGTGCGCAGCCGGCACTTCTGCCACAGGGGGTGTGTCCGCAGGAGATTGCCGGGAAGCAGCTGGAGCCCATCCGGGTTCCTATATAAGGGGCTGCCTCCCTTCATTCAGTGGCGGAAGTCGGGTGGAAGAAGGACGGAGCTGGAGAGGGGACTGGAGGCGGCTAGAAAGGCATTTGGACTGTGAGGCCTGGACTTTGGGGGATCGGTGCTGAAGGCACTGGGACGTGCACTGAACTGCAACTTGTAAATAGTGTGCAAATAAACGTGTGTTGGGTGCAACAAATGATCTCTGTCTGTCTGTGTCTGGGTCAAGTTCCACACCACAATAAAAAAACCCCAAATTGTGGAAAAGAAACAGAAAGAAATATAAGAAACAGTAAAGACTGCTTCTTAAGTGGAGAATGTAAATAGGCAGATTCCTAATTAAGTTTTTCAGCCGATACAAAGTCACCATGTCCAGAAATATCAAACCTGACTTTGATCAGAGAACACAGTATGTAAAGGAAGCTTGCAGTGCACAGCGGGGAGCCATATGTGGTTGTTCAGACATGAATATGTGGCTTGCATCTCCATTCTGCAAAAACTTATTTATGCAGTCTGCAACCTTCCTAAACATAAGAGACATGTAATAAATTGCCTTGAAAAACTACCAAAGACCTTATCAAAGCACGTCAAAGGACTGCAGCACCCTAATGAGAGCAAGCATAACATCTGCCAGCCTGAAGTGGATATACACTGGCAGAATTGGCAAATTAATCCATCAGTTCTAAGTACGGTTGGGAGATTGCACTCCGTGGGCACAGCCGGTTAGGACACATCTTTTAGAAGTGTATACCAACAGGTGCAGACAAAATGAGAAAAAGAAAACAAATCCAGAAATTGCTGTTAAATCTAAGTGTCAAAGAGGAAGCTATTTACAACAAGGTGCTAAACTGCGAATAAATGCATTGCTTTGAAATAAAGGAAAATTATTGTGTTGTATATAACATCTGGAGCAAAGGAGATGACCTAAGTGTGTGCAATGACAATATGCTCATGGTCAGATTTACCCAAATGGCAAATGGAGCTGCACTTTTATTCAAAGCATTAAATCAATCTTTATTTTATATAGCATCTCAAGGTGCATTACATCAAAAACGAAAGTACAATTCAAAGAATAAACATGCAACAGCAGTCAATACCTGAAACAAACGCACACACAACAAACCTTGAGAAATCCGCATGGGTGTACAGCATAACACAATAATTTGTGCTACTGTCTAATAGCCTGAATATTCCATCCTAGACTCTGCATGTGTGTGTTTTCTCACAAATGCTCCAGTTTTCTTTCAAAAAGAAGCACAAGTTGGATTAATTAGCAAATCTAAATTGGCTCTCTCTGACTAAGTATGCCAGTGTGTATGAATGCACCCTACGTTTCTGGAACAGTCACAGGTTCAGTTTCTATCCTGTGCCCAGTTTTGCCACAATAGACTCAGACGAAAATCTTGAATTAAATTAAGCGGGTTCAAAAATAGCTGGATAAATAAACATGGGAGTAACTGACAGGGAAGCCCATTTGTCATAAACTTTGGGGGGAAATAAGGTACAGCATACAACATAATCTTAAAATATTAATAAGATGAAGAAGAATCTATAAAGTAACAAAGCAATCACAAATACAGCAAAATAAAATAAAATGAACAACACAGCACCAGGACTGCAACTCTAGGCTTTGAATGCATTGCTAAAGGCTGGCTTAATTCAAAAGCATCAGCATCTCTCACATTAAAACTTACATTAAGACTCTGCAAATATCCTCCTCCACTGCTCATTTCAACCTGTGACTCGACTGATTACACTCCTCACATTCACTTCTGGCATGCTATGAAAGGTCTCTCACTAGAAAAGCTCTGATGCCATTTTATGGTGTTATTGCATTTGTTGCATACATTATATAGCCAAACGTTTTTGAAGACACCTGACCATTATACCTATATGAACTTGTTGGATATCCCATTCCAAAACCATGGATACTAATACAGAGCTGCCCCCCTGGTCACCACTTTTCCGCTCTACTGGGAAGGCTTTCCATTAGATTCTGGAGAGTATCTGTGGGAATTTGTGCCCATTGAGCCAAAAGAGCACTGGTGAGGTCAGGTACCTGACGTTGTAATTCATCCCAAAAGTGCTCAGTGGGGTTGAGTTAAGGGCTCTCTGCAGGTCACTTGGGCTCTTTCATATCTTTGAGGACCTGGCTTTGTGCACAGGGGCTCAGTCATGCTATATCAGAAAAGGGTCTTCCACAAACTGTTGTTAAAAAGCTGGAAGCGCACCATTGTCTAAAATGTCTTTGTATGCTATAGCATTAACAGGACCCATCACTGTTCAAATCCTTGTTTCATTTCCTTTGTGTTCATTTTAGAGTTATCTATTTATGTTAATGTTTCTTTTGTTAAGTATTTGCACTATTCCTTGGTTTTGGTTTTGTCTCAAAACCTTTATTAGTCTTGTATTTTGTGGGTGGTTCCCCAAGAGGCGAGGTCACCTGCCCATCACAACCAGGGACCACACTTAGACTTATAAAGACGAAGGCTTCCCACAGTTCCCGGCAGATCATTTGAATGTGCTAAGGAGTTGGTGAGTTTACTCGAGTGTTTTTTGTATTTTCACCTGTGCTTATGATTTTGTGATTTACTAGCTTTTTTTGACGTTCTGCCCATGATTATTATATTGGGACTCTGCATTGGATTGCCTTGTTGTTTTGGGGAATGCCTATTGCCTTCTGTGCTTCACAGAGCTTCATTGTTGTTGAAGAGCATTTTTGAAGAATAAATCTTTTTATATTATATAAATCCTGTGTTTGCCTTTATATCTAGCTGGGTTTTTTTTGGAAAAAAAAAAGATATTTGGGTAGCAATTTTGGGACTCTCTAGAGTCCCTAGACTGTCAGTTCATAACAGATGGATATGGGCACACAGACATACTGTATCTCATTTCAATTGCTTCCAAAATTAATTTTAACAGCCAAACAAAAAAATATGATATGAAACAAAAGTTGGAATTCAATCACTTTTACTTGCAGTGTGAAAGAGGCTTTAGTAGCCTGTAGCAACGTATGAACTCAAATACACCTAATATGAAAGTCACAATTCATTTTTACCACCACAACATTTCTCTAGCATTACTCAGAGATGGGGGTAGCATTTTGTACTCAACTTTATGATTGGGGTACAGCTGCTCTTATCCCCCCTGTTTATGGTGCCTATGGTAACTGATGGTATAAGCAGTCGATATGATAGAATAAGAAGGAGTATAATTGGAAGAGTAGACCAAAATGAGAACATACAGATGCACAACATGCTGTAATCTCCTTAATCTATTTAAGGGTCAACGGGTGCAAGGCAGCAGCCAAACACCTGGAGCAGGACTATTGCCATGCTCATTCCCAGACATACCTATTGCCTGTCCAAAGGAACCAGAATGATCTATTTCCTTTTGGAAGCAGGGAGAAAACCAATGCATACACAGAAAACCCAAAGCTTGCACTGAAACAAAATGTGCAAACTACACAGATATAGACTGGTGCACAATTTGAATGTAAAATGGTAAATTGGTGCAGCGGTTAGGATCACTACTGAATCACTGTGCCATCCCAATACAAATACAGATACAAGTATAGCTAATGATACAAAAGAGGGCAGATGTGTGTGTGTGTGTGTGTGTTTTTTGTAAATCTTTTAATTCAAGAGTCTTGGTGGGTAATCATAGGCAAATGGTTTTTCAGACAGAGTCACACAGAGTCTTTGGAATTGTAAGGAGATCCCAAGTTTTTAACAGGCTGAGATTAGGTGAGCAGCAATGGCAGGTAACCTGTTTTGTCACACAAGTCAGCTGAACTTTTAAGAGCTCAGTTAGGGCATTGTGTTTAACTATTAGTCTGAAACTTTAGTGGATTCTAGATACACAATAACTGTTATCAGTTCTATATTGGTTGATAATTCTAACATTTAATTATTGCCAATAAGTGATGCGCTAACCCTCTTATAAGCATAAGTTTAATAATTCACTACCTTAAAAAAACCTGACTTTGTTACTCACATGTGGTACACCAGACACATAGCCAGATTAAGCACACTAGAATTGCCATGCAAGCAAAATGACAAAAAGACAGATTAGAACAAATGGAAACCGCGTGCAGTCAGACTGCGGGAAACATTAAGCATGTGCTATTTCTATCTGTTAAATCAGCATGGAATTGTATCCTCATTTAAGCATCATTGCCTTGTTTGGCATTGCATGTTCACCTAAGGGGACCATGCATGTGAAGAAAACAGTATAAAGCCTTGGCACATTGACCAGCATACCTTTGAAGCCAACGAATTGATGAGAGATACCACCACCTGTTCCTGAAAATGCCTTCTACTGCACCGACAACACTCACAGACTCTATGCCTTGGGCCCTCACTCCCAGACCGGGTTTTGTCACTGGCTTCATTCGTCTGATATGCAGTGTATGCTGACATTAAACAAAGCTAACTTGTTTCTCTTACATGATCCCTTCACTAGGGAGGGGTATCGCCTTTTATGTTATAACTACAGTGAACCCTCGTTTATCATGGTTAATCCATTCCAGGCTCTGCCGTGATTTAATGAATTTTCGCGAAGTAGGATTCTTTATTTATAAATCGATTATTTTTGCAGTTAGAGTATAGAAAACCTGTTTACGACCTTCTAAATATGTTTTTTAACATTATTAGAGCGCTCTAGACATGAAATAACACCCTCTAGTCACCATTACACTCGTATTACCCAATATATTAGACAAAATAAGAGAAAACAAGAAATATTAGACGTTACAAATATCATATTACTAGGCGCACTTGCCTTTTAAGGCGACCGACTTTTATCCTCAATTTTTGTGCGCTCCATGTGTATATCAGGCATGTAAGTGTAGGGAATGAGAACATCAAAGTGCCCATTCATAACATCTCCCAAAAACCTACATTTTTTTTTATCCCCTCAAGTGCCTGTCCAAAGTCGTACAATGTCAGCCCGAATCTGTACTGCTAAAGACGGAGTTTCATGCACTAAATAAGCTATAGATGAGAATAAGCAAGCACCATCTCCCCTGATATTTACTACGCGGTGAGGCATTTGTACTCCATCAACATTAATTATTTCCAGAGACATAATTTTGTCTATTTTTCCAGCGCATCGCGCACAAAAGCAAGGGAACGACGAGAGCACCAGAACTCTGCTCACATCTCGTTGCTTCGTACCTCAAGCCGCAAGTAGTAAGTCTGTAATAAGCGGAATACCACTACGCTTTGCACTCACGGGACGGAAGGACAATCCCGAACGCTTTTTTATAGTAGATTATTGTACTGTACATTTAATTGCACACAAACAAACAACGTCCTTACACACATCCACTAACCTATGAAGGCACAACCTCAGTAGGAGAGTCTTCAGAGGTGGTGCAGTATCTTCAGCAGGTGCGTTGTTGTCTTCTTCCGCTGAAGGAGTACTAGGAGTAGGCAGTGGGTGTCTGGGTGCGCGGCTGAAGAACATCTTGATAGGCAGTTGCTGGCACTGTCTTTTCACATGCGTGAGGAGGCTTTTGTAGGGTATTGCCATCTTTAATCATATCCAAGAGTTTCACTTTTTCCTGGATAGTAAGCATCTTCCTCCGGCGCTTAGTTTTATTGACAGAAGGCTTAGAAAAAGCAGCACGTTTAGGAGTCATCGTAGGGCTTAGATAAAAGTTCTCAGAAAGCGCATGCGTAGACGTAAGTGTGTATGAGAAAAAAATCACGATAGAGTGAAGCCGCAAAAGTGGAAGCGTGATATAGCGAGGGATCACTGTATATAGATTTGGGTTAAGTAACACACCTCAGTTACGAAAGAACAAATTCCCAGGGTGCTAGTGGCCCCTGCTGGACACACCCTTGAGTTCAGCAAAAATGTGGAAATGTTTGGGAAGTCAACGAACACAGTGAAATGCATTGAAGTGGAAAGGAAGTATAAACTGAACTAGTTTTGAGTGGATTCTAACAATGCAATGGTCTTTTAATTGTCTCAGCATGCTAGGAAAGCACCTGCCAACTATACTTGATTGTGTACAAAAATTGGATCTGAGCTGTGAGGCAGCAGTGCTAACCACCACGCCACCATTTTTTGGTTCCATTTTTTGAAGTTTGGCTCCACAGAGACGTCACCTATTTGGTTTAGATTCTTTTCTTCAATCAAAAAATATAAAATGCCTTTTAAATAGCATTAAATCTTTCATATTATTATTATTATTTTACAGGGTCTCATGTGTTTTTTGACTCTAAGAGGGGAGGGCACTTTTAAGATTTCTTTTGACTTGCTGCTGGCGCCGTGTGGTTAATTGCACATGCATTTGGCCTGTGTCCCCATCCCTTGAAGGTTGGTTTGTGTTACTCTGTCGCAGGCTCTTCCCTCTGCCACTACCTGATCTGCGCTACATAGTAAGGAGCATAACATGCTTAAACCAGCAGTGAAGACACAGCGTACAACAAATCGGAACAGAACAACAAAGTAGTTTAATGATATTCTCATTATGCTCAGCTATTATACCCAACAAATGAAAATAATGGCAAGTTTTTTTTTAATGCATGCAGTGTGCATATCCAGTTGTAGTACCAATTGGGTAGTGACATCACACATGTACAAAGAAGATTGGGCACAGGTGTACAGTGTAAGGCAAAGTACACTTGCACGACAGTTCTGCACATTTGGGTAGTGACATCCCTATCCAACATTAGCTGCTACAGCTCTGTGATGTCAAGCTAGCCTGATAAAGTATCAAAGGACACTGGAAAAATTGTGCTGGCTGCATGAAGAATTTTCAGGGAAATATTTGTCAAACAAGGTCAGCAGAAAATCCAGAAAATTCACTGTGAAAAGTGTTTTGCCGAATTTTGATGATGAGCATAGTAATTCTGACCTTTGTTTTTGAAGTCTGCTTGTTCTAATTTGCTCTGTACACCCCCTGTTCATTAGGGCTCATTTAAACTTCACACTCAGAACGCATATGCACCTTCATCATGGCTACCATGTGTTTCCAGCATTCATTTGATGTGTCCTCTGAGCAGGTCCTCAGAAATTAACGCGATGCATGCGTGAGTTGCAGTATCGGCAAAAAGTTGGGGGGTGCAGTGTGCTAAAAGTTGGAATGTGACGTCAGAGTCTCTGTTTACTATCTACATGTGTCAGAAAGCCGGTTTGCGGATACTACGAGATCGGTGTGTGTGCTTCGATGTTTGATGAATGGTTCGATGTGGTGAAGCAAAATGCTGACATACAAATGTATTTGTGGTGCTTTTATATTTAAGCTTCACATATTCCCGATTGTAATGACACGATACATTTTAAAAGTTTCACATACCGTCTTCTATGCCATCTTTTTTTCTAGGGCTTCCTCTGGTCCTGACAGCAGTGGATCGCCAGCAATAGATCGCCACACTGAGCACATTAAATGATATTCCAACTCTCTGCACATTTAGAATACTTAGATTTATACTTGAAGTCACTTTCATGATGAAATGCATTAAAGTATGTATGTTACATTTTACAGATAAATCGGTAATTTCGTTTAAATAATGAATACTGTTAATAATTACACATATGGGGGTGACACGGTGGCGGAGCGTTAGCGCTGATGTCTTACAGAGAGTCACGTCGCTGATATTCCCTGCCTGGAGTTTTCCTGCTGGGTTTCCTCAGTGTGCTCCGGTTTAATTCCAAAGATATGCAGATTTGGTTACACTAAAATGATGCTAGTGTATGTGCGTGCTTGTATTCACCTTGTGATGATCTGATGCCTCATCCAGGGATTGTTTCTGCCTCATGCCCAATGCCAGCAGACATGGACAAATCCCTGGACTGATGGATTTAATCATTAAACATCCTATTCAGAGATATTGCGGTAAGGTGTTATCAGAATTTAATGGGTGTTCCAGGCAATTCACAACACAGCGAAGCCGAACCTGTTCTCACCGTGATAATATCTCTCACTGCCACCTGGTGGATTCCTCCAGATTTACGTAAAGTATGTGTGCAAGTATAAACTGTACAATGCTTGCGTAGCAGGAGTGTCCGCTGCAGCATGCGTCACGTGAAGTATAACCCCGGCCTTACTCTCCTTCATATTCCCAGTTTTGCAAAGTGACAATATTAACAAAACTGTAGAGGGCACTAACCCATTAAAGGGCACATCCATGCACATTTACATATATAGGATCGACTTGAATATACTCCAACAAGTACTGTAAATCTTTAAAATTTAGGAGAAAAAACTGGACAACCCTTTGAAAGCCAAACCCAGACATGGACAGAATGTGCACACCCCAAACTGTGACTAAGCTGACACTCAGATGCAGAAACTATAGCTATGCATACTTCCCAAGTCTGTAAAACAAGGCAGTACGGTCACTACTGTCATAAACACATCATTCCCTACCTTAGAGGTTATGGGATTGTCATTGATTACACATGTAAACCTGGTTTCTGTGTATACAATTTAAGGTCAAATTCAGTTTAATTGCTGAAGGGCAGGGATGCCAAACTACAGTGGCTGCAGGTTTTCATTTCAGCCATTTTGCTAATTAGTAACTAATTATTGCTGCTAATGGAGCAGGGTCCTTTTAAGTTCCTTGCCTTTTATGATTAAGAAACCTTAATTGCTTCTTTTCCTCTTAACCAACTCAAAAAACCTCACCTCCTGAAGGGCCATCATTATTGTTTCAACAAATTTCTTTGTTAGAAGCTAATTATCACTGCTAATGAAGCACATTTAATTCTTTCGCTTGTTAGTGCCCTCATTATACCACACCTTACATTTCCAAACTGTTAACTTTTCTTTTTCTATGATTTAAAGACATAGTTAAGAAATGAAACAAAGGTCAAAACCTGTTCATCAATACCAACATGCATCTAAGCCAAATAGATAAACCACGGTCAAAATTAGAAACCATGGCGTGATTTTGTTAAGCTAAGATCCTATAGAAAGCACAAAGACAGTGAAAGGTTTGGAATGTATCTGCAGACATGGACAAGGAGATTAGTTAAATGCCAGCTTAAACAGCATCACATTACTCAACTTCTGAGGGGCGTGGCCTAACAACTAGGGACCAGTATCCTAGCAACTGCTACTCAAAATAATGGCACCCATCCAAAAAACAAAATGGTGTTGTGGGAACTCCAAAATACGACTCTAAAATAAAACAATAACTAAACATACTGTACATTATTCATAAAAAATTGAAGGTACCAATACATTGCCAATATTTCAAGATCAAAATCAAAAAACATTAGAACAGAATAAATAAAAATATGTTAGTGTAATGGGCTAGGATTCAGTATTCTAAAGAAAATGCCATTTCTGTGTGATGCTTAGTGTAATGGGCTATAAACCAGCGTTTTAATGAAAAGAAAATTCTGCTACCGGTTATTGTTGATGGTTATCTATCACCTGCTTTGATTAAGTATCTCATCCACACACAATGTGGTGATAACAGAACTGTCTGCTTCCTTTGAAAATTAACAAGTTCTGGGGACATTGGCTTCTAATCAAGTACTTTTTGATAGCTGGCCACAATACCATTGTTGAACCAAAGTAAATGCGTTTACACTATTTGTTCTAGAGGAGGAAATTGGCTTGCACCATTGTTTCACTGATTGCCATGTTGATCTATGCAGAAACTGAAGCATATATATATATATATATATATATATATATATATATATATATATATATATATATATATATATATATATATATATATATATATATATATTTCTGGTAAAAGGAAAATAAATCAGAACAGAGAAGTATGGTCTGAGACTCGGGACTGCTGCCTGTTTCTTTTATGCTTTTCATCATATCGCTGTGGCTAAGTGGCTTGTACCTGGCCCAGGTTCCCCTAGACCATGAGGCTGGTAACATTAGCAATGAATAGCCAGGAATTGAACCTGATTGTTTGGAAATTCAATATTCGGAGAAATACATATAGGGTTCCATCATAAATGTTACAGAACTTTGTAGTCCTAAGGAGAACCATGTTTGAAAAATACAGAAATAATTCAAAATTGGAAATAACATGTTGAGGACATCTGACACTGCTAACAGAGTTACATATAATATTTTCATTAGAGTTACACATTTTGAAATTGTGTTTACCAGGTAGTGTGTTACTGCATTATTATCAGAGATAAAACAGTAAAATAGCCTTCAGCTTTAATAACAGAAAACCTTAAGATTAAGGTATAAAAAGAAAAAGAACAAATTAAATAAAGTTTTATTTTTATCCATTAGTCAGAAACATGTTGTTCACCTCAGAAAATAAATTTAAACCTAACAAAAGCAGCAAGTAGCCAGCACCTACGGTATATGCCCCCCTAAGAGAACATTGATCAGCTCAATGGTGTCTGACAGGTCGTATTGGGTCAGTCATTCATCTTATGACAGTCTTGGTTTTATTTTCTGTCGACTCAGGGAGTGCCCTTATTTTCAATGCAAATTGAAGAACAAAGTTCACTGTTTCATGGTAATTCACAGTGTCTTTGTACACTGGTAATTGTTCAGTGTTCCTAATGTAGCAAACTCTGGTTTATTATTGGTGAATTAAAATTGTAACCCTAAGGTGTTATTTGTTTTTCTGATAATAAGAAAAGTTATAATTAGGTTGGGGAAGAAGTCAGTTTTGCATTCAGTTTGTTACTTTTACTATGAGAGCAGTCACAGAAAGAACAGCCAATGCAGCTTCAGTTTTGAATTATATAGCATATACAGTATTAAGTTTTATTAAAATTACAAAAAGTGATGTGATCTTTGGTTACTAAAAGTGAGAACGGTGAAATGTCATTTAATTTAGGAAACATTTCAAACACTGAAAAATATTTTTATGCTGAGCATAGCTCCAACATCTAAGTGACTTAATTATTTATTTCAAATTACTAACTTGACATACTTGATTCCTGCATTTATCATATGATATTTAAATTCAAATACTATTTTTTTCTTCATGATCAGTTAAAATGTGTCATTTTATATATACAACAATTATTTATATAGCACATTTTCATACAAATAGTATAGCTCAAAGTGCTTTACATGATGAAGAAAGAGAAAAAAGACAAATTAAGAATTAAAATCAGAGAACACTAATTAACACAGAATAAAAGTAAGGTCCGATGGCCAGGGAGGACAAAAAAAACAAAAAAACTCCATGAGACCACCCAGCCCCCTCTAGGCATTCTACCTAAAATAAATGATCAGTCCTCATTGTAATCAGGATTGTCATGGAAGGACTTGATGTTCACGGTCACGTGGACTTCTGGCCTTTAATCCATCAATGTAGGGACACAATGGTGCTTTGATTAGGTGTTGGTGGCACAGATTACCACCACAGAAAACGGTAAAAAGAACAGAAGAGAGAGTAGGGGTAAGTACGGATTTTGGAGCCACCATGAACAGTAATTAATTGAATATGCAGAGCATCAGGATTAAATTTAAATGAAGTTATTAGAAAGTCATGTAAAAGTAAAGTGTTTTTAGCAGTTTTTTAAAGTGCTCCACCGTATCAGTCTGGTGAATTCCTATTGGCAGGCTCTTCCAGATTTTAGGTGCATAACAGCAGAAGGCCGTCTCACCACTTCTTTTAAGTTTAGCTCTTGGAATTCTAAGCAGACACGCATTTGAAGATCTGAGGTTACGATTTGGAATATAAGATGTCAGACACTGCGATATATAAGATGGAGTGAGATTATTTAAGTCTTTGTAAACCATAAGCAGTATTTTAAAGTCAATTCTGAATGACACAGGTAACCAGTGTAGTGACATCAAAACTGGAGAAATGTGCTTGGATTTTCTTTTCTTAGTTAAGATTCTAGCAGCTGCATTCTGCACTAGTTGCAGCCGATTTATGCCTTTTTTGGGTAGTCCTGAGAGGAGTGCATTACAGTAATCTTAGTCTACTGAAAATAAAAGTGTGAACTCATTTCTCAGCATCTTTCAATGATATAAGAGGTCTAACTTTTGCTATATTTCTTAAGTGAAAAAATGCTGTCCTAGTGATCTGATTAATATGCGATTTAAAATTCAGGTCACAGTCAACAGTTACCCTTAATTCTTTAACCTTTGTCTTGACTTTTAATCCTAATGCATCATTTCTAATAACCTCATTATATCCATTATTGCCAATCACTAAAATTTCAGTTTGTTCTTTATTTAGCTTGAGAAAATTGCTACTCATCCACTCAGAAACACAAGTAAGACATTGTGTTAGTGAAACAACAGAGTCTGGGTCACCAGGTGCTATTGATAAATACAGTTGCGTGTCATCAGCATAGCTGTGGCAGTTCACGTTATGCCCTGAGATAATCTGATCTAACGGAAGCATGTAGATCAAAAAGAGCAGCGGACCCAGGATAGAGCCTTGTGGAACACCATATAGAATACCATGTGTCTTTGAAGTATAATTACCACAACTATCAAAAAAATTTCTACCTGCCTGGTAGGATTCAAACCAATTTAAGATGCTGCCAGAGATGCCCACCCACTGACTAAGGTGATTTCTAAGGTCTGAATTCACAAATTTGTGTTTTTTCCTTTGATCTTTAAGGAGTGTTAGCAGGTGCACTATATTGCCAAAAGTATTGGGACACCTGCCTTTACACACACATGAACTTTAATGACACCCCATTCTTAATAAGTAGTTTTTAATATGGAGTTGGCCCACCCTTTGCAGTTATAACAGCTTCAACACTTCTGGGAATGCCTTCCACAAGGTTTAGCAGTGTGTTTATGGGAATATTGGACCACTTCTCCAGGAGAGCATTTGTAAGGTCAGGCACTGATGTTGGATAAGAAGGCCTGGCTCACAGTCTCTGCTCTAAGTCATCCCAAAGGTTTTCTGTTGGGTTGAAGTCAGGGCTCTGTGCAGGCCAGTCAAGTTCCTCCACACCAAACTCGCTCATCCATTTCTTTATAGACGTTGCATTGTGCACTGGTGCACAGTCATGTTGAAACGTGAAGGGACCATCCTCAAAGTGTTCCCATAAAGTTGAGAGCATGAAATTGTCCAAAATGGCTTTGTATGCGGAAGCATTAAGAGTTCCTTTCATTGGATCTAAGTGGCCAAGCCCAACCCCTGAAAAACAACCCCACACCATAAACCCCCCTAAATCAAACTTTACACTTGGCACAATGCAGTCATGCAAGTACTGTTCTCCTGACAACCACCAGACCCAGACTTGCCAGACAGAGAAGCATGATTTGTCACTCCAGAGAACACATCTCCACTGCTCTAGAGTTCAGTGGCAGTGTGCTTTACACCACTGTATCCGATGCTTTGCATTGCACTTGTTGATGTAAGGCTTGGATGCAGCTGCTCGGCCATGGAAACCCATTCCATGTGGCTCTCTGCAAATTCTTCTTCAGCTAATCTGGAGGCCACACGAAGTTTGACTCTGCAGAAAGTTGGCGACTTCTGCATACTGTGCGCCTAAGCATATGTTGTCCCTGTTCTGTGATTTTACTTGGCCTACCACTTCATGGCTGAGTTGCTGTTGTTCCCAATTACTTCCACTTTGTTATAATACCACTAACAGTTGACCGTGAAATATTTAGTAGCGAGGAAATTTCACAAATAGACTTATTGCACGGTGGCATCCTATCACAGTACCACACTTGCATTCCCTGAGCTCCTGAGAGCGACCTGTTCTTCCACAAATGTTTGTAAAAGCAGTCTGCAAGTTGAGGTGCTTGAGTTTATACACCTGTGGCCATGAAAGTGATTGGAACACCTGAATTCAATGATTCTGATGGGTGTCCCAATACTTTTGGCAATATATATAGTGGTAGCATTTGCATCACACAGAATCTGGTAAAATTCTCAGATGAGAGGAATTCTTTGTGGAGTTTAAATGTTTTTCAAGTGTTCACCTGAGATAAAAACAGATTGAGCGCTAACACTAATTTAGAATTAAGATAAGTTTGGTATTTTTCAAGTCACAGTTATTTCTTCACAATCATCATATATATTAATTTAAAACATAAAATTTTGCTGTAAAGCTAAACTTTCTCCATAAATAAATAAAAAAATACCCAGATCTTGCATTATAAAATAGAGATAAATGGGGCCAGTGACCAAACATGAAAACCAAAGCCTTAAAAGGTAGCAAACACATCCAATATGTTTTAATTTAAAGAAACATACCTTCTGTGTTTTTGAGACACGCTTGTGACAGCAAAAGTAAACTGGAAGTTATACATTTCATGTCAGACTCTTAGTACTATTTTCTTGAGAGAAGGATAAGATTCTTGTTTGTCTTCTCAAAGCAAGTATAGTGGGTAGAATTTTAATATTTACCGGGAGTTACCCGTAATTGTCCTAATTTCCACTGCTGCCAATTATCCAAATTTTATTACTGCAGTTATGTTTCTTCAATGGTTACGTTCTTCCATGGCTTGTAATAAATGGTGCTCTGCATAAAATTGTGCTGAGTGTCTGATACAGTGGCAAAGCTGTCACTATGCCATGAATTAATTTGATTTCAATACAAATCTGCAATGATTCACAATGTCCACAAGTATGCACATGTTTACTCAAGTCATATTGTTTTCTTATGCCGGACCTTTTTTGTATATTAAGCAATATTGGCAAATATGCTGAATGACATATGGGCACAGTGGATTAATAATAGATACACACTCAAATTCCGTGATTATTTTTTCCTAAGCGGCACTTGTTTTTTGTCTATTTCATTCTGTATTGTTATTTTACATGGCCTATGCAGCATGACTCACGATGAGTGGCAGCATGGTGGTGCATGTTGGTGAAGGGTGCACATAACAGTTTCATTGTACTCTGTATATAAGACATTTGTCAATTACTGAGGTCACTGTTTTATTACATTGGCCTGGCCTATGTCTCAGCACAATTTGATCACTGAGGTCTACAGAGAGTTCCTTGGACACCATGTCTTCGTTTTTGTCCCAAAATGCAGTGTGAAATGTGGGACCTCAATATACACAAGTGTGTGACCTTCTAATTGTCCAATCAATTCAATTTGCCACAAGTGAACTCCAATCATGTTTATAGCTTAAGAATAATGAACCTGAGCACAATTTGGACTTCTTCAGCAGTGGTCCTGAATACTTATAAAAATGGGAGATTTCAGTCTTTAATTTTTAACAAATCTGCAAGCCTAACTGAAGATATTTTCACTTTGTCAATATGGGTTACTGAGTATAGACTTGTGGGCAAAAATATCAATTTAAAATTAAATCTTCAATACAATAAAGTGTGGAGAAAGTGAAGGGGTCTGAATAATTTCTAAATCCATTATATCCGAGGGAATTACAATTGTTCAACTCAGGTCAATGGTCCTATTGCAGATCTGTTAAGTCGCAGCCTGTTTTTAATGAGTGAGTGAAATTCTAAAGAAAATCACATTTCCCTGATGATAATAGCAGCTATTCACTAACTACATTTAATATATTCTTTAAAACATTTTCAAGCACCCTGTTTACCACTTCAGATAGTTTACAGTGTATTTTTAATGATTTCTTTTAATTTTGTTTCTGAAATGCATTAAATTAGTTGACTACAAAAAGAGACTAAAATGAGAAGGTTAATGTTTGGAAATTATTTATTCAGATTAATTTACTCTGGGTTAATCAATGCAAAAAATGACAAACTCTTGGTGTGGACAGCTATCTAAATTCTTATTTAATAAATACATCAAGATTCAGTTAAATGGAGGAAGCCCAAAAAGTTCTGGTTTGAAATCTTCCATGGACTTGAGCACCAAAGTGGCATCTTTCGTTAAATCTGGATTGAGGTTTTCATCTGGTATCATAACAACTTGCATTCCTGCTGCGATTCCTGCAAGAACACCACTGGGAGCATCCTCAAATACAAGACACTAGATATATGGGAAGAGACAAGCACAAAAAGGGATACCTTAAAAAATGTGTGTTAACAATAAATGATAAAATCAATTTGTCTTTATACCATTAATAAACCTTTAGTACATTTCTGTAAATGGCATCATACTTCTGTTAAAAATAGAATGAGAAATCAATACATTACATGTAATATACAAAAAAGAATAAATGTACCTAAAACACTAGAAATCAGAAAAAACAGGAACCTTAAAGTTAAAACCTCCAGTAATGAAGTGGGGAGATACAGGACTGCTTGAGGATCATTAACAATGCAAAATCAGTGTAGAAACCAATCCAGCCAAAATGGGACTTAAAAATATATGGAAGTTTGGGTAGATGGTCCTTCAGGAGGCCAGACTATGAAAACCTCATTATGATTTAATTTTTTCATTCTTCTTCAAGCTTGATAGCCCAGCAGTCATGCAATGGGCATAGTGGATACCATCAATGGCAACAACAGATGTTGGGTACAAAGTCTCAAAACATATGATAAGGATAATTTGTCAATATAAATTAGATTTAAACTAAGAGATGTGGTTGTAGCATGCATATCAAGAAAGAGATTTGGCTGCTTGAAACAGACAGCATGAAGAGGAAAAGTGTTAGAAAGAAAAAGAAAAAGAGAGTGAACATGAATAACTATTTAAATATTGAAAATGTGAAGTATAAAACATTTTTTTTAAACAGGTGAACAATAACTTCAGACTGTTGGCAAGTTGCATAGTTCAAGATGGTTTGACTAACTGAAACTGCCTGGGTGCCCTGTTCAAATTAAACAAATGGAATCTTACTATAATTTATGCATGTAATTATTTCTATTACTGGGATAGATAGACAGACAGACAGACAGACAGATCAAATAATGTGATACATTGTGACGAACAGGCCAGGAGGATGTGCTCACTGGTTACAGGAAGAATGCTGAACCAGTACAACCACATGTTGAGAGGCTCAGTACCTGGGATCACATTAGATAATGGCTTAAACTTTAACGAAAACACAATATATCTTCAACAAAGTCAAAAGTGCAGCTATCTATTAAGGATGCTAAGGAAAATGAATATTTTAACTACCATCCTATGGAATTACTATACATGTTATATTAATAGCAAAATGTGGCTAATAAAAATAAACTTAAGATAAAAACCTCAATTAGTGTTTGCTCTCTGTGGACAATCGCAAGAATTATGTAACAAAATAGCAGAAAGAATACCTTCTGGTAGATGATACTTGCTGCCAAAATTTAAAATGAATAGAAGAAGAAAAGGTTTTATACAGAGAGTAATAAAACTTGTAAGCAACTAAATTCAATTTTGTTGAAATAAGCAACTTTTCAAGAATTTTTTAATACATATGTAATATGTCATTAACTTGAATTTCATTGCATGCCTTGTACGTAGCAAGGTGCTCTTGTACATTGCCATGTGGATCAAAGGAAGTTTCCACTTATTGACCATAAAGGTAAACTAAACTTAGCAACTGGTTTGTATGAATACATCCAAGTATTTTTGAACCCACAATCTCCATGTCGCAGTTGAACTCAAAACGTCGGAGGCAGCAGAGATAAAACTAAAAAAAAAAATGTTTTCTTTACAAAAGAAAAAATAAAAGAAAACCATGAATAAACACTATTGTGGCTTTTATTAGTAAAATATATTTAAGGTTTAATATTTCAGAAAAATATATCAATACACTATTATGTAAAAACTTAAAAAATGTTCTCATAATTTGGGCATTTTTCTATATTGCTCTGCATCAGTATGACACATACTGAATAAGCAATGGAAAAATTATTTCAATTAAGAAAACAAATAACCTTGTGTCTTTATAGCATAAAATCTGAATGTCATACTATCTTAATCAAAACTTTGATAACTGTTTTTACCTAGAATAAAAATGTAAAGGAAATTCAACTTAATTATCCCTTGTGCTTCCGAAAAGTTTGATTATGGACCTTCTTTTTAAATAAATGGTATACATAACAACCTGTCAATATGTGTGGACAGTGAACTACTTCTAGCACTATTTTGTTTGGATCAATTGATTCCAGACTCTTTGTGAGTTGCTGTTGACTCTTTGCTGTTCTGTTGTACAATTTTCTGTAGCATAAAACTGTACATAAAAATGTAAAGTCTTCAGCGAAGTCTAGAAGTGGTAAAAGCACACTTCAAATAAGCCAGTCTTTAAAAAATATTTTTAAAACTAGATCAAATTGGCATTCAGGTTGCATTTATAAACCTTTTTTGTTTTATTTTAAAGTACTTAACTTTTTGACCATGAAAGGCCTAAATGACTTCTGTGATGTCACTAAGCTTGTTGAATAACACCAAAAAATGATTATAGAAGGTAATATCCATAATGAAAAAGCATAACTAATTCCCTTGAACTAGAAGCAATTAAAAGTCTTAATTACCAAAGAAGTCAGGCAAATGACCCATAATTATTACAGTTTTATTGTAACAGAAAAGCAATTCATCAGACATGCAGTCAATGTTTCCCTATTAACACATACTCTGAAGGAAGGCAGAACTGTCAAAAGATAAGAAAATACAGTTAAGAAGTAATAATCGAGGCACTACTAATGATCAGTTGGCTAAAGATAGAAGAACAAAAAGATGGAGACTTTAGTATTTTAACATTGCACGTATTTCTTTTATAAGGAGAAAATAATGTAAAACATTTTGATACTCAGTTAAACAATACACATACATATGCAAACATAAAGTTCTAAGCAACTCTGAACAGGTGCCATAACATAGCATAACATTAAAACATATCAATAATTTATTACAAATACAACATAACTCAAAATAAACAAAACTGCAAATAGGATTATATAGGCATAGACATAATGTATTCTATTCCAGATTTTCACTCAAATGATATATATTAATAACCGTTGATTTGTCATAGGCACTCTGATATGGCTTGCTGTTAGTGATGAAATTAAAGATACACAGATATTGTGGAAGAAATTTACGAGTACCCCCCAATTGGGTATCCTGTTTAGGACAATAAACGGAGGCAAGAGAACACATCAATCAGTATTCTTTATATATACACACATATATATTTATTTACCTAAGTCTTGCAAGAACTAACCTTTACAGTGCAAACATTTTATTATAAAGAAGGTTTGATCTGTTACAAAGAAGGGTTGCTTATCAGGCTCTATTTATACATTTCACTGATAATCAGAAAATTTGTAACATGATTGGTTATGCCCAGTTGTTAATGGGATATGACAAACATTAATACCTTAAGTAACCAAAATTACCCCTTCCAATAGGGTGATTGATAGCCCTGTCAGCTTAGGAGTATGTGACTTTTAAATGTTTTTAACAGATGCACTTATGAGCATGTGACTTTGCACAATGGGTTTTCCTTTTTTAATCCAGCTGGGTAAATGAACAGGAAACTCAGCCTAAGCATTACATTAGAACAGTGATCTTCCCCTAAAATATGACCTTTTCTCTTAAGCTTTATATATTTTTGCTAGAAAGTCACTAAAATGCCTTTCTTAATAGATGAAACCTTTATATATTCAAAAATAAAATAATACCTTCAACCTTTAAGCATAAGCTTAAAATAAAATTCAAGCACATACCCAGCAGATAATAAAGCACATCAATTCAGGATTCAAATGTAACTTTTACAATATCAACTGATTACATTTTAATTAATCACTAAAAGAAGTACAGTAAATCATACACTGCTTTTAAATACAAACACATATAAAATGTACTTGTTAACTTTTGACTTGAAAGTCTTTATTTTTTGCATAACACTTTATGTTTTGTAACAGAAAGCAATGATGATGCCATCAGTAGGCACTGATGATGTGCACGTTTGCTATTACTACTAATATAAATACAAGACATTCTGCCTGAAATTTGTTTTATACCTCCATTTTATAAATGTTCTCATTGTGTGTGTAAACAACACTAAAAAGTTAATGTTAAATTCACAGAAGTGTTTGCTTAGCTAGAATAAAACGCTAGTTACTTAGATAATACACATTCTATTGTCTCTCCTATAACCTAACATGTTAAAGTCTTAAAAACAGCTATATTTATAATGCAACAAAAGAATAATCAGTTAATTAGTAGACAAGTACTTGCAAATAGAAACCTACATAGGTATACAATTTTCTGACCGTATGCTATTAATATATAAAAACCCATATTGCAACTTGGAGAAACTTATCTAATATATTAGCTTAAAACAATAAAATCATAAGCAAAAAGGTATTTTTTGTGTATTGTCAATTTTCCCATTCAGTTTAGTGTGAACTGCTTTTGCTTTGAATTTCACAACAACCTTCAAAATGAAGGCACAAAGGTCTTTTGTTTGCCCATTATACTCAATGCTCAAACCTTTCCAATAGCTGCAGAATTTCATAAACCTTAAAGAAAAGGCAGCTACAGTGTGAATCACAGGAGGCCATAGCAACAGGGAAATAAAGTTCAATGATGAGTGAGATAAGGACTCACAAAACAGACACCTCACATCAGAAAAGTGTTATCTGCTATCAAATAGGAAGTACCATTTTTAGTGGGATTGCATGTATGCCAGACTCCAGAATGGAAATCAGAAAAATGCATACAACAATGCAATGGAACTTGCAGCAGTGTTATCCAAAGCATTATAATTAATCATTTTGTAAGGCACATAAGAAAAATGTTCTCTTAAAATGTTCCTTTCTATTATTATTGTGGTATACCGTATTTGACATATTCATCCAATATGACTATTCAAATACATTGTTACACATGTAACACAGGCAGGTTAATTGACTAGCTCAGGGTCACACAGTGAGTCAATATCCAAATAAATTAATAGTGAGTTAAAATCCAAAGTGGTGTGAGATTAGGATTAGCTAATTTGTACTCATTTTTAATCATTCTGTTTTGAAATAAATAAACACCACAAACAGGTCTAAGGCTGAAAGTGTATGTATTGTGCAGTAATCTTTATGTAGGAAAAAATGTATTGTGACAGGCTAACAAACATATCATGAAATTGCACAAGTATTTTTGAACTGTGCTTGTTTTGGCTTGTACAGTAATGTACTGTATTAAATGTTTTAAAAAGTTTAAAATAATTTTAAGGGGAATGTGTATATCTACATTCTGTTGACTTATTAGTAAAAATAGACAAATATCTGATGTTCATATGTTTAGTCTTACTCTGCATTGACATGATGTCGAGAAGACAGTAATTATGAGTTGCAAATTACAATTTGAATGCCTTACAAAGTTGTGACAGTTTCAAAACAAATGCGCTTTTATTCAAGAATATAACTGCAGAAAAAGAACTCGCGTTAGGATGTGACATTGACATGCCTTTAATACGACCGCATTGGTGGCGCAGCGGTAAAAACTGCTGACTCATAATCAAGATGCACATGATTTAATCCCAGACACTTCTGATTTGAGTATTGAGCTACTCTTATTCTTACTATTATATAATAAAAACATACATTTGATTTGAGCGTGTAACAGCCGGTGTAAATTTATGGTACTTGTAAAGGTTTTTTTTTTAATGCAGTTTTATTCTCTGAGTCACATTCATGCTTGCCCCGATCTAACACTGCTGTTTTCAAATAAAGATGTGATATGGCAGATGTGAACTCAGATGAGGACGAGGGTTCTACATAAGCCCTCCCCGGTAGAAACATCTACTCACGTATAAGAACAACGCAGCAGCACCAGGTGTAAAGGTAAAAGATGGCACTGTTTGGATGCAGCAACATGTCGGGTATCATCCTGCCAGTCATTCTGCCCCACACCTGTCCTTCAATGAAACAGCACAGCTTACAGAGCTCGCCAAGGTATCATGCAAAGTCCTGTCTGTGATTATGTTTGATGGTCTTTATATAAAAAATATTTATATGTTACTTATATAAAAGCCAGATCAAATGTTATTTACCTTGATTCATTTACTTATCCAACTTTTCAAGACTAAGGTCATAAAGCTTATTAAACCGATTCTGGACAAAGGCAGGAGAACTTTCTGCCCTTTCTGCATTGGTGGAGGATGGGATAGCAAGTTGCTTGCTGCTTTTGTTGATCAACACATTTACAACACAAAAGACGCTGACAGAGAGGTGTGAAGGGATTTAAGGTGGGCCGAGATTACGAGTTTTTTTCGTAGGCTTTGGTAATTCTAGTGTTAATTAACTATAGAAGTTGTTTTTGCTGTTCTCTGTAAAGGTAAACGATTTGTCTTTGAGTGGATACATCTTCCAATGTGATGTACCTATTTCTTTGCTTAGCCTGGGAAATTTCCTAAGACAATTGGTGTCAGTTATAGTGCTGTTGGTTAATCAGGTGTATCAGAGGTTCTATGTAACCAACTAAGTGCTCTTCTGTATATAAGTTTTATATATTTTTTTTACCAAGGGTAATATTATTAACACGCAGTGTGGTGTAGTAGTTAAGGCTTTGGATGTTGGATTTCAAACCCTGAGGCTGGAGTTCAAATCCTGCTATTGACGCGATGTGACCATAAACAAGACATTTCATTTGTCTGTGCTCTAAATGAATTAATAAAATGCACACACAAACACACACACACACACAGAGGATTCAGAAAGTTGTCAATCTTTTTTATTGGATACATTAGCCATTTTTCACATTAATATATAATCAGTAACTCATAATGACAAAGTGAAAGTATACTTCCAGAAAAATTAGCAAATTTACTAAAAATCAAAAACTGAAATCTCTCATTCACATATGAAATCAGATCTTTTTGCTGTGGTCAGTTGCATTATGTTTGCTTTAATCTTCCTTGAGATGTGTCTAGAACTTGACTAGAGTCCACCTGTGGCAAACTTAATGGACGACATTTTTTAGAAAGGTATACAGCTGTGGATTTAAGGTCCCAGATAAACACACAGTATATACACTATATATTACTGTATATGTGTGTGTGTGTATTTTTGCATGTATTACTTGCATAATGTATTTATGCTTGTCTTGCAAAATTATGTTTTGTTTTTGTATAACATTTCATTTAATAAATGTATATTTACAACTGTACAATGAACTAACATATACAGTAAGTGATGGTATTTAATAAAAATAAATTGAAATCAGTTGAAGTTTAGCATTTGTGAAATGTTATTGGTAAATATTATGCTTACAATTTTAAAGTAAAATTCCAACATATAGCCAATCAATCCTCAATACATGCTATGTTTCCAGCTTCTATCATGACTTTGAAAATAATGCAAATCACTTTTGTTTGATTTTAAGATGACCTGACAAAAGAAAGCTATGCTGAAAACTGGTCCACCATAGGCAAAACTTGATTGAAAATGTCAAATGGCAGACTATTATTTTATACCCTGAAAGTATGTGACTAATGCTTAAAGCACTGCATTATACACACACACACACACGCATACATGCTTGCATATACACAAAATCTCTTTTTATGAAGGAAAAGAGAGTGAAAGTAAAATGCACATGTATAAACTTTGTTTCTAAAATTTCTTTATTTAAAAACAAAAAGCTGAATAATGAAAAGAATAATAAAAATGAATCTTGAAAGTATAAATTGGGTCCTAATAAAAAGTGATTAAGGAGAGCATTTTTACCGAAAGTATTAAATATGCAACACAAAAGTCTGAAGAAAAATGTCAGAAAGGGGCTGAGGATGGAAGCTAAAAATGTGTAATGTTAGCAAAATAACCCTAAATTCCACTTATCCATCCATCATTTTTGCTAACCCACTCATGCAGAGCAGGGTTGCAGGGCAGGCAGAAGGCAGGAATAATGCTTAGAATATATGTTAATTCAAGTTCTCTATCTTCTTTTATACACAAATACATACATAAATCTTTTTACTGAATGTCAAAGTGCCAGAAAAATGCTACATGAGAAAAAATGAAGATCAGCTCATTGTCCCAAACTAAATATATATTTTAAGGGGTATGCTATTTGTTTTAATTAATTAATTGCTATGTAAGAACTAATTATTTCATGCAGTGCGGTAAACCCTCAATTTAATGAACTGTCATTTACTAGTCATTAACAACTTAATATCTTTTTACCTGCCTTTCAATTCTACTGTTGAGTATTTATGCCTTTGTTTTCAGTTCACTTCTGCTGCCCACATTCATTGTAAATATTTCCATTGCCTGAGCTGAACATCTTACCTAACCATTAGCACCTTGAAAAAAGTGCATTAAAGAGCATAAAAACTTCAGCATTTCTATTCCCATCACAAATATGAATGTTTTCTTTACTTAGTGTTTAAGAAAGAAGGCATGTTCACAATGTTTCTGTGGTTTTAACTATAAACAAAATTAAAACATTTCCATCTCAAATTGTTTCAATTAAGAGATATCTCGAAGTATATCTCTCTATTATATAAAAATATCCTGGGGTGAGATGAGACTTTTTAGCCTGGGATGAGACGTGACTTTTTCAGAGAAATAATTTCAAGTCCTGCGAGACAAGACTTTGTGTTAAGAGATTTAACGATGCCTGGGGCCGGAAATAAAAGACAATGAGTAGATGACAAAGGAGACTTTGTGCCAAGAGATTTAACCACGCCCAGGGCCGGAAATAAAAGACAAAGAGAAGATGACAAAGCAGAACATCGTGAAGAGGGTTAAAAACGTTAGCGCACACAAACAGAAATTATTACTCGGTGAAATAACGGAACAGAGAAAAGAGATTGAATATATGGACATAGGAGATATGACATATTGTTCGGCTTTAAAGTTTAAGTCGGAGATTTGTAGATCATCTAATTCGTGTTGCCATCAGGGAAAAGTAGTGTTTCTTCCCAATCAAGAAGCGTATCCGCGAGAGATAAAAGATTTGTTATATGGTGAAATTGAAATCCACAAACACTACAGGCAAAATATCCAAATATACAATAATCCGTTCGTGTTCGCATCAATAAATGCTCAAAACGTAGATTTACACGATATACTATGAGAATCTATGGACCTGCAACAATTAAAGCTACTAAAAGTTTAATTTCAAAGAAAACACAATCCGGTCAGGCTTATAATTATGATCACGGAGAAGCAATACAATGAAAAAATGATGGAATATTCATTAAATAATAAGCCTTCCCAGCTCAGGGTGGGATGCAGCCTATTCAAACCACTGAGTACAAAGCAGAAACCAGACCATTGCAGGGTCCACTCAATCACACACCAACATTCAGAACTGGCCAGTTTAGAATCACCAATTAACTTAATGTGCTTGGGGTGAAGGAGGGAAACAGAAGCACCAAGTGGTAAACCCACTCAAAACAGTGCTACTGTACTACACTATTACTTTTACAGTTTTTCTCAGTTGTTTTGGTGCATTTCTCTCAACAGACTTAACATTTGCATAACAACGAGTGCAAATGGCAAAACATCATGGATGAACATCAAAAGCAGGTAACCTCTTTGAAATCCTGAATCCATGCCTCAAAAGTAAGTATTTATATCGCTGAATATGTCAGTGCCATCAAAATGCCAAGTCCATGAACATGACAGCCAAAATGTAAAGTCATGTTATCAATATAAAACTGGCACAATCTAAACATTTTCTGATGCACAAAACATCTGAATGACAAGGGCAGGAAACATAAAAATACAAAACACCGATTGCGGGAGATTGATTCAAGAAGAGTATTTTATTGATTGCACAGGTATATGGTGACATACCATGCACTGCACTTGGAGCAAAAAAATGCATTTCAATAATTTATGCCTAACATATGAAATGAAGGAAAAAAAATTACAACATCGAAAACAATATATACATACTGAAATGTGTTTTGTATTTTGATGTTGTTTGCCATTGATGATGTTTTGCCATTTGCACTAAGTGTATTGAGAAATGCACTCGCTGTTATGCAAATGTTTAGTCTGTTGTGAGAAATGCACCAAAGCAACTGAGACTGACTGATTTAAGATCTCACTCCTGCCTCGAATAATATGTCACCTGAGAGCAATTTAAGGTGGTGCAGGAATCATTAGTATTGTGAATACAAACCAAAAAAAGTTTTGTAGAACCTATAAAATACACTTGACAGCCAATGATATCTTGTTGAATACTTTTGACTGCAATGACTTACACAATGAAAAAATGACAAGTTTGTCTGGAGTGTAAGACTATGCAAAAGAGGGCTACACAATGCGTTTTGATCATCATAACATAAGCATCCACTGATGCATGATATAGCTGGGAATTGCTCATAAGCATCTGCCTGAGTGAACTAAAGCAATTGCAAAATGACGAAAACACCCAGAAATTGCTGTTATGATGTGCACAACTGACTAAAGGTTGTGGAAATTGAACAAGCAGTTTTGAGAACTGCAATTCTGTTGTGAGAAATGTACCAAAGCAACTGAGAAAAACTGTAATTCATGCTTCCAGAATAACCTGTAAAAAAATGAATCCTGGTGACTTGGCCAAGCCCAACACTTAACAGCACTACTTCTTCTTCTTTCAGCTGCTCCCGTCAGGGGTCTTGACACTTAACAGCACTACACAGATTTGTAAATAAGGGGGATACACTGGGTTGACCATCCTGCAAGAGACAGTTTAGGAACTCCACCACATTGGCACTGTAGTAACACACTGGCTATAAAAAAACAACTTTGTATACCAGGGCAGGAGGAAAGGAGCCATTACAGGGTAAGAGAACTTGTCATGCAGGGCACCCTGAAAGATAAACAGGCAACAGAGTAGGACATTGGGAGGGCTGATGCAGAATTTTATCTTGAGAGCTTTGACACTGGAAGCAACTAAAGTTACCCCTAGAATGGCATCCCTGTATTCAAGGAAGGGATGCCAACATCTAAGTAAGTCATAACAGATCTTGGCTAGGATGTGAAACTCAGAATGGAGTTTAAAATAGCAAGAGGTAAGTGTCAAGAGAATTTCTGGAGAGAAGAAGAAGAAGACGAAGAAGAAGACAGATAAAGTTGACAAGTAAGTGAGCCATCTCAGAATGCTGAAGGGATGTACATTTTGAGTTTATTCTTTATCATGCTTTCTCTTTTAAGTATTTGATGGGGGGTGGGGGGTGGGGGGAAGGTTTGTTCTGACAGTTATTTGGGGTGTGAAGAGCTCTCGAAAGAACTCTGAATTTGAAAGATTGTCACACCTGAAATTTTACATGAAGATTTGGAAGACACAATAATGTATTTTTACACAAAATGCCCTGGTATGGACTGGGATTAAAGAAACCACACTTTTTAACCCAAATAACACACTGATAAAGTGGGAGGTAGATGTATATTTATAAAGTCTGTGTGGTTAATTAGACATAAAAAGGGTTCAAAAATCTAATAGCAGATATTAGCATGTATTTATTTATTTAGTTATTTCAGCTATGTTATCATATTCAGTTGTACAAACTGGGAATGAACAATGCTGGAAAAAATAAAACTTTAAAGTAGTCAAAAATATGTACACTAAAGCAGTTACATACAGTATGCAACAGCACGTGGATTGCTTTTGGTTTATTTTACTACAGGGTTCAATTAGTGAACTCTAGTATACAGAACATTTAGAAATGAATTACATATGACAGTGTACTGTCTTAGGGTGAGCCTAAGGGTGATTGCTAGTCCTGTTAAATGGCATGACTGATGGATGGCTGAGAATTCTTGCCTCATTTAGAATGACTAAAATGGTGAATGGCAAAGTGAAGTATTTTCCTTTTTATGATACATAACTATAATGAGGTTTTCCTTGAATGCTATAAATATAGAATTTAAAACTCTATATTTCATACCGACCCTCCTGAAACTGACCTTTTACAGTTCTTAGTTTTAAGCATCTATTCTGAATGGTAATGGTTTTTGGCATTTCATTCATGACTCATTTTAAAATGTGGTAATTGGATAAACAATTACTAGTAAGGCTAATAAATGGGAGTATGTTATGCTTTTACTTTAAGAAAAAATAAACAGCGAGAAATAAACAGCAACACTCTACCAGGGTATTCATTTTTTCCTACATCTGCAAACTGTTACAAATATATCTTGAGGAATGCACACAAAAGTAATCTTTTCATCCATCAGTTATTTGTAAAATTGTACTAAGGAAGCTAGGCTAATGACAGACAAAAGAAATTAGCAGACAAAATCAATTACCAAAACAATTAAGCTATGTAAAATTTAAAATGCACATATCCTGACTTACTTCGGTGGGCTGGTGCCCTGCCCACGGTTTGTTTCCTGCCTTGTGCCCTGTGTTGGCTGGTATTGGCTCCAGCAGACCCCCGTGACCCTGTAGTTAGGATATAGCGGGTTGGATGATGGATGGATATCCTGAGTTACTTCTATCTTTGTATTAAGAGAGTATAAACAGAACAAGGTAATGAACCTTTTGAAATTTTCTGGCGCCGCATCCGAGTGGCAGCCTTTCCAGCAGCTCCGTGTATGACTTTATCTTTTTTTCTATTTTTTCTCTATTCACTGATCACTTCTACCACTTTCTTTTATGTGGAATCGCTCTCTGGACACTTTTTACTATTTTTACTACTTGACATGGATTTTAGACTCGAGACTCGCCTATTCAAGTAGTCAACTTAAAGCACTGAGAAGAAATGCTCACGCTGGTGTGGTTCCTTATTTACCTGACGAGGTAAGAAGACGATATCGGGGCAGCCGAGCCGGCGCAAAGATAAAAGATAAGATAAAAGCCAGGCAACTTGAGAGAAAATGGCGTTATAAACAGTCGGTGCCTTCTGTGATCTTGGGAAATGTGAACTCACTACCAAATAAGATCGACGAATTGGCTGTGCTGGTGAAAAATGTCAGAATCTACAGAGAATGCAGCTTGCTGTGTTTTAGTGAAACGTGGCTAACAACTACCATCCCAGATGCTAACGTGGAGCTACCCAGGTTTAGCACAGTTAGAGCGGTGTTGAAGGCACTTGGACAAACTTGTTAAGAAGGCAGGCTCTATTGTAGGAGTAAAGTTGGACAGTTTAACATCTGTGGCAGAGCGACGGGCATTAAGCAAACTCCTGTCAATCATGAAGAATCCACTGCATCCACTGAACAGTGTCATTTCCAGGCAGAGGAGTAGCTTCAGTGACAGACTTTTGTCACTGTCTTGCTCCACTGACAGACTGAGGAGATCGTTCCTCCCCCACACTATGCGACTCTTCAATTCCACCCGGGAATCAATCAATCAATCAATCAATCTATCTATCTATCTATCAATCAATTTGTATAGTACTGTATATGCCTGTGTAATAAAATTCAAACCTAACAGTTAATTTATTCAAGATGAATTATGAAAACGTTATTAAATTCATAGTTCCATGCTTCTTCAATATTTTCACTTTATTCTTTAAAAGCACATGGGATAAACAGAATTAACTAAAGTGTTCACTTGTGCAAATCAACAATGAACTGGGTCTGAAAAGTTGCAGATATGTATTGTATTAGATTGACATTGATCAAATCCTGTGTTTTTGATAATTTCATCAACTAGTATAAAAGCAAGCAGTCAACTGAATAAAACACTACCATGATTTTAACTGAAGATGTGAGACCAAAAAAAAAAAAAGAAATGAAAACTCGTTCCAGATAAAGATAAAACAATGATATACATAAAAGCAGTACAGTATGTAAATCCATCCATCCATTATCCAACCCACTATATCCTAACTACAGGGTCATGGGGGACTGCTGGAGCCAATCCCAGCCAACACAGGGCACAAGGCAAGAAACAAACCCTGGGCAGGGCACCAGCCCACCGCTGCAATATGTAAATAAAATATTTAAATGTTTAAACTACATACATAGCATTTTATCAAAATTAGGTGGACTTTCAACTAATGCATCTAAGACACATTTTTATTTTAATATGGACTTATCACAATTTATCTGTAGTGCAACCGTTGTAAAAAATTAGTACTAATATTGCATAATAACATATTTGAAACTTTGCAATTGTTCATAGCAACAAGTATGACTATTTTATTGGAATACAGCAATTAGAAAAATCTATATATCTATCTAAATTTTCATTTCTCTTTCTGCTATCCTTTGCTGGCACTTTGCTCTACTACCAAAGTACTTTTTGTTGCTGGAAGGGATGTATGATACTGCCATTATGATATTTACAGCTTCAATATCTTCTAAGATATTTTGTTTTTATTAAGTAATGTTGAATTACTTTATCTCATATAAGTACCGCACAATGTCCAGATGGGCCTTGTAAGTCTTTTGGACTTTGAGTGCCCTAGAGATTTATTTTATCCAGTATTCTTGGTAGCTGAAGTTTTTGCTTTACTCTCTTCTTTCTGGCTGTCAGACCACAGATCAGGCATCAAATAAGCTCAGATTTTTCAGCCTGTTCCCACTAACTTTACAAGTGTGCAATGGACTCCATCCTGACTGTCTACATAGCACTTTGGTATATGGAACCGGGGTCTACAGTATTACAAAAATGAGAATTGCTGTGAAATCCACAGAAACTGGGCTCAGTCCATTCCACAAAAAAATAAAATAAAAATATTGTGCCAACTCTGTATTTCTGTAGAAAATAAAGGCAGAATTACATGATGTGTGAGACCAGTTATGTATAAAACTCACTAATCCTCCTTTCTGGATTGGTCTCAGGTATGGGCTATTCCAGAAAAAAGGATATGATGAAATCCATCAGTTCCTTGGGCAATCAGTGCCCTGAAACTTAGCTGCAAAAACAGTAGTTTTAATAGGAAGGATTAACGTTTTGTAGTGGTAATAATCAAGAGCATAGAATTTAATCATAGAACAAAATGTCCTGACATAACTGCTGAACCTGGATGGACCACTAAAGCCGACAAAATAATGAAACTTTTATGCCCCATTTTAAACGACCAAGAGAAGCACAATTACTTTACCAAATACTGCCCAGAGAAAGGGTAATCCAACCTCAAACAGAAGGAGGGTTACCACTTTACTTTGTCTTCTTATTTGCACAGTTTGTCTTCATTGAGACTGAAATAAGTAATAGCCATAAAAGTCGAATTCCACAGAATCACTGGTGAAGAATTCTAACTTAAACATATGCAGCATTTCTGAGCAATAAATACAGATTACAGACTAATTGGTGCTTTCCAGCTTCACACTTCTGCAGAGTCCCTGATCAGTTAAAGAAACATTTTTAAACGTTCTCCTCTACCATGAATAACTACATGCTTTTTAATGTACAGTAGTTGTGATTCATGGTTCTGTAATTCAAATAAAGCAACAATGTTAGTTCTCTGTTGTATTGTAGTTATTTTGCACTTCCAGCAACACTCCTGGCCATAGCTTATTTTTCATTTCCAATTGTTTTTACTCATTTACTTTACTTGCTGTGTGTTACTCGTAGCTATACTCATCCTAAAAGATGGTTACTCAAATATACTTTATCCCTTCTTGTTAGTTTGAATAAAAGTGACTGCTAAATGAGAAAATATATTACAGGAGCTGCCAACACAACTGGCTGTGTGAACAAAACACATATCTACATCAAAGCACCAAGTGTGAATGAAGGAGACTATTGAGTTGTCCTTTTCTTTTAAAGAATATAGACAAAGAAATCAAGAATAACACTGTCGACAGGCTTCTTTTTTTTTGTGTTTCTTTTTTATTAATTAAATATGCAAATGCAAGTTATAGAAAATCAAACAATTAAAGCATTGATAATACCCTCCTCTCCACAACCCAAATTATGTGTTTCTTTTATTGTGTTCACCTTATGCTTATAAATCTACTTTCTTTATTATTAATTACTGCAACATACACTATACACACATTAACTAACTAACCTGGTTAATCATGTGGTAAGGATAAAAGTATTATCTTCTTCCTAACTGTACTTTTATCCCTGATAGAAAATTAAAGCAAAGTACATTTTGAGTTCAGAACACACCATTGCTATCACTATTCTGAGGAGATCTCAAGTGAGAAATTTACTGTACAATGCAGACTTGACCATAAATTTTAAATTACAAAAAATCTTGCCCTCATCAATGAAAACACTCAAAAAAACAACTGCAGCATTCTAAAGCTGCAAGAAATCATGCCTCTAGGTACCAAAGGTTACTGTGGAAGGAGACAGGCGATGATGTAAAAAGCAAAGGGGATCTTCTTTGAAAATGTCAAAAACACATGCTCTGTATTTTGTTTTTATTCATAAATAATGCTTCACTTTAGAACAAAATTTCTCCTGATACATTAATGTACACCATAATTGTAAAAAATGACTTAAATACCTATAAGAATTGGTTAAATCACCACATAGAGCCAGGCTTGTCAAGAAGCCACTTAAAGGTTTTGCCATATGAGTAATTACACCTGCCCTGGACTTACTGATTTTTTGAATCAGCAGGTGAGAAAAATGATCATCTCTACTTAAAGACAGTTTTGCTCTGAACAGATCTGCTACGATGGTTGTTAGAAGATCTATAATATTGATGTTTGATTTTGGCAATAAATTTCATAAATTTGACAAAAATTTATTATCTATGTTTATATGAAAAAGAATACTGATTTATTAGTTTCTTTACGAGAATCTTTACACAGCATATTATTGTAATTGGCTTATGGTGTGACATGAAAGCTATAAGTATTACAATTTTCAAGTCCTGAATTATTCTAGCACATTATTTGATTATTTATAAGTGTATAATGGATCATACTTTGCAATCTCTAGATTTTTCCTTTCACAAATAAAAATGAAAATCAAAAGTTAACACAGTTCAGCTACAAAGTTAAATTACAAATAGTGCAATGGATTCAAGTAACAACCTGTTACAGGTGGGTTGATAACACCAACATCACAGTTAGAAAGAGAAATAACAGTATCCCAGGCTAACAGAACACTGTTTTAAGACAGAAGGCTACATTCCTTATCCCATTTTGTGCTATTTTACTAGAATGAGTTTTTTTCAATGTGTATGAACAAATACAGTATATATAAACTAATGTACCCAGACTGGGATGACGTGTGCATGCCCTCTTTTTTACAAGTTTTAAGTTTTCTATAAATTATGCTGAAAATCAACACAGGATGTATTTTTGTTTTCATCAACACTGAAACAAAAATAGAACATGTCTGCTAATATTTTTTAGACTAACAATATTATTAAACACAGTGTGCCACAAGGCATACAAGTATTTCTTTCTACTGTATATACTATATAATGGTTCAGCATTATGTTTAGTGTTTATCTCGTACATCTGTTATCCTTATTAGATATTTAATTATTACATAATACACTAGACTCTTAGTGGAGCTTAATAAGAATGAACTGAACGCAATCAAAAATGCCATCAGCTCATTGCTGTTGAGATGGGTACTAATTATATAATTAAAAATGAATGATTTGAGAATGGCATGAGGAAAACAAAATCATTTTTTGCAGTTAAATGCATTTCCCATATTCTAAGGTGTCAAATGTCCCAAAAGTTGGATTAAGAAAAACAAAATAACTTATGATTAAAGCACCCTATTACATGAAGAACAACTGATTGTCATTTTGTTGCTAAAAACAACTTAATGCAGATAAAGAGATGTACATGCTGAATTTTTATTCCAGCTGAATTTTAAATATCAACCTGAAGTAACGAGATAATTTTGTAATAGTTTGGAAGAGCTGTAATACACAAGACTGAATATTATTATTGTAGACAAGCCAAATGGGCATTTTTGATTGAGTCTTGCATTAATTTCCACTTGTTACAACTGTTGTTTGTGCTGATAGTCCTCTCACATCTCACAGTTCTATATGTGTAATGGTAAACTTTCTTGAGGAAAATATAAAACTTTTTGTGATTCTAAGATGAACTCTTCATATTTTTGATTATGACTTAAAATACAATTGAATTTCAGTCAGTCAATCAGTCATTATCTAACCCACTATATCCTAACACAGGGTCTCGGGGGGTCTGCTGGAGCCAATCCCAGCCAACACAGGGTGCAAAGTAGGAACAAATCCCCAGGCACGCCGCCAGCCCACCTCAGGGCACACACACGCCCTCACACCAAGCACACACTAGGAGCAATAAAGGATTGCCAATGCACCTAACCTGCATGTCTTTGGATTGTGGGAGGAAACCGGAGCACCTGGAGGAAACCCACGCAGACACGGGGAGAACATGCAAACTCCACACAGGGAGGACCCGGGAAGCAAGCCCAGGTCTCCTTACTGCGAGGCAGCAGCGCTACCACTGCGCCACCGTGCTGGCCCAGTTGAATTTCAAATTAGGGTATTTTTCATAAAATGACTGATGTTAATACTAAGAATTTTACTAATATTCTTTTCATCTGTTTTGCGTAGAGTGCTAAGTTTAGTTTGATTTATGAACCTGCAACCCCTAGTTAAAGATATGAGCAGACTCTGAGGATCAGCTACAGTATATTTTAACCTTGTCCTTAAAAAGGGCTTGGTCAAATCCTGAATTAACTTTCTCATTTACTCAGGTTTCAAAAGTGATAGAATTCTGAAATTCAAAATAAACTGAAAACGTTGCAAGCAAGCATTTATAGTTTTAGCAGTTTTACTATTTAATCAAAAAGGAGTCTTAATCTATACTTCTTTTTTATTGTCTGGTACCACTGACATTTATTTGAAAATCTTCTTATTCAAAAATACTGACTTCGCAAATTCATCTATTTCGAAACAGAGAATCATTCTGTGTGACTTCAATTATGGATTTTTTTTTGTTCTTTATTTCGCCTTATACAATTTCTTGTATTAGGAATTTGTTAGTTTTCGCATACCCCTTGGGGTCAGAGCACAGGGTCAGCCATTGTACAGCGCCCCTGGAGCAATTGAAGGTTAAGGGCCTTGCTCAAGCCCCAGCAGAGTAGGATCTCTTTTAGCAGTGACGGAGATTTGAACCGGCAACCTTTGGGATACCAGCGCAAATCCTTAGCCTCAGAGCCACCAACTGTTTCAAATTTACTATGAGAGAGTTTACTCCAACTTGTATATTTTGTATATTTTCCTCTTTTACTCATCTAAGAGCTACTCCAAAAAGCAAAACAGATTCTCAGTATCTGTCAAATACCGGGAGAGGTGTGTACAAGCCACTAGTACACCAGCTCACTTGTCCTGTTACTACAGATAAGCTAACTGGAAATGTAAACAAAAAAAAAACTATTATCAAAAAATTAATATAAGAGAAAACTAATTATGTAAGTGTTGTTCTGCAAGCGCAGAGTGAAGAAATATGTACTCAATATTGGGTTACATTAAAAATAGCCTCACTGCTGCATTATCTGTACTTTATACTTATTCAGTACTTTTTTGACTATATTGTATCTGCAAAGTTCCACACGCACTCTCCACCATGGTCTGAAGCAGTCAACAATTGTACCTTGATACTCAACAGAAATTTTAACTCTCCACTGAGTATCTCTTTCAAAAATGTTGTTTAATACATTTGACCTACAATTAGTCACAGACCCTACACAACCAACAGCTAACAATTTCACATCAATCAATTAAATTTTTACATCACTTACATTATTTTCATCAGTGGTCTATGAAAGCTAATGAGCCAAGAAAAGTCTATTGTTATTTTTGAATGCCACTCAGATCTGCACAAATATATGTAATAAATAAAAAGTGGTAAGTTACTCGGTGATGATGTAACTAAAAATGAAAACCACCCTTCACACAAGTCGACTAAGTCACCAAATGTTCCTGAATGTGGTGCCATGCATACATTTTCTAACTTGTATTTTAGTTTATAACTTAAGCGGTTTGGAGTGTTCTTTAATGATGTTTTTTGTATTAGCATCTTTATTTGAAAAATTCATATGATTTTTAAATAATTAGCATCACAATCTTTCATGTAATACTCATCTTAAGATACATAAATAATTTACTTACTTTTTTATCATGAATAGTATTAATGGATATTCAAAAAGTTTTTTACCTGTTTATTTTCATGTGCTTCATATAAAAGCAACAACCATATTGATAAACAGTAATAAAGTCTTATATATAGGTAGTATAATGCTTCGGAGGGGTGGGACAAAATAGCAGAAAATTGATTTTTTTTTTTCTGCTGAAAATATCCTACCTCATTTGGAGAAGGAGAAGGGTTAAACCTTTGGGCACAAATAATAAAGGCATCAGGTTGCGGCTTGCCGTTTTTCACATCTGGGTCATCTCCCAGCACAATATGATGAAACAATTGGAAGAACTCTTTGTGTCTGCTTGTTTTCATTTCAAATGTCACTCTTGCTGAGCTGGTAGCAACTGCAATGGGGATGTTGTTTTTCTGCAGATGGAGGATCAGCTTTTCAACTCCTGCACATAAAGATAAAGATCAGTGATAAAAATTTGTAAGAGTAATACTCCTGATAGTACAATCTAAACCTTCTGGCAACTGACAGCTGTATGGAGGCAGGGTAGGCACATTAGATTAGAATGAAAACAAACAAAAACAAAACACATATTATTGCAATTCCTAGGATACAAAATAGAAATTTGTAACAGATGATACTCAATTGCATTTTCAAAAGGCAAATGTCATTGAATTCTTTTGAAAGATTTTGTTGGGATAGGTACCTAAACTTTTAATCCCTTTGGATTATTTTTTCAAAATACATGTTTTCAATAGTTATGTACTTTTTGCATTCTACCTTATCCAATATAAAACACTTGAGGTTCTGAAGTGGGAACATCATAAAAATGCTAGTTAACTGTGGCAAAGTTTCAACAGAATAAACTATACATGGACAGATTTTAAATTACTCAGTGGAAGAAGTCTACATATTCAAATTAGATGTACAGAAACACAGGACTGTATTTAAAAAAAAACAGCTGTACAAATAATGAAGAAACACTGAATTATATATCTAAAAATATTTAATGACTGAATGGTGGCTAACAATCAAGGGGAATGTGTATTGTAAGTTGAAAGAAGTACCTGTGATAATAATGTAATATAGAAAATGTTATTTATTAGTTTGTGTTTATTATTACCATTTTTTCTAAAATGAAAGTAAAGATATGGATTAGCTCTCATCCAAATGTAAGGCAAGGATGCTTCAGGCAACATCTCCCTCAACATAATTACTTAACTTTTTTTGTTATCTGATTTTAATATTCAGCAATTAATTTTTTTGCTAATAACACCCTGCCTGTCTAAAAATTAATATATTAAAAAAATATTTAATTGCATAAACTAAGGATTCAGGCCTGGAGTATACAGTAGCAGCTGAATCCATGCAGACATACTGTATATTGTGGTTTTCAATTGTATTTTAATCCATTTTAAATATTATGTCTTCTTCCAAAAGTTGGTGATCTGGCTCATAAGATCCTCATTGTTGCGGACCCGAGTGGCTGGACCAGGCCAAGGGGTCGCCCACGTAACACCTGGCTGCGGCAGATAAAGGGTCATTTCCGGAGGGTGGGATTGGACCGCGTGTCTGCCTGGGGTTACCAACTGGGATCCCGAGTTGTTTCATCGTGTAGTGGGTGTGGCAATGCACTGTACCAGTGCATGCTCCCTAACTTGACTTGACTTCTTCCTAAATAAATGCAAATGCCACAAACAACAGTTACTCAGAACAACCAATCACAATCGTAGGTAGACCCTGGAGAAGTAGGTGAATTAGATGCACTCCTTAATGAACCTGACCCTATGGAACACATGCCAAACAAAGTTGAGAAAGTTCTTCCTCCATTCACCTCACAAAATCAAACTATTTAAAGGCAAGTAATTACTTTCAAATCTTCAATGTATACCCAATGTAACAAACACTTAAGCAGCGGGATGTTGCGTCCTCTAGATACAGGAATAGCCTCTAATACAGTCAAACAGGGTTAGTATACTGCACATAAATATATATACACTAACAACTTGCATATCATCTGCATCTTATATAGAAGCCATTGCCAAAGAAACAATGCTAGCAAAGACAACACCATTTGCTCTTAACGGTCTGATAAAAGCATTTCCAAGTCTGTCACTGGTGCAACAGCTTTACTGAAGTGGTTCTGTATTGAAATACAAGTATACCTCTGACAATTAATTTCTCTGAATAAAGATATGGACAAAGCAGGGTCCTGACAAAGGCAAAACAATCAAGCTGGATTAGAAGATTGTGCCACCATCTTAGATCATTTACTTGCATTTCATGTTTGGCTAAAAACATCAATAAGTTAAAACAGGCTTACTACAACATCAATCATCGCACTAAGGTTCCCTCAGAGTGTAAGAGCTTATTGCTAGTAATGTGCCTCTGTTGAACAATGTCGCTGCTGAACTCAATGTGTCATATCAACGAAAATCTCAGAATGTCTGCTTTAACGTGAAATTCATTTCTTCTTCATAAATCAAGCCGATCTGTAATAAATAAAGCTGATAATAAACATACTGCCAGGAAAATATAAATAGTGACACCAATATAGACCCCTCTCCCATTCAGCAACATGGCACACAAACAAATGCTACATGATTTTGGAAATGGCATATTCACTATTTATAAATGAAACAGAAATACTTTCATACTTACAACAGAGCTAAAGTAAATAAAGCCAAAATAAATACAGTAATCCATATCTAAAAGAATAGGGACTATACATTATAACACAAATTTCTCCATTATGATACAGCACATACAAGTATAAAATCAACCCCACTATCATTTGTACATAGTACATATTGTGCAGAGTGCAGTAAAATTCTTACGTGCATGTCTAATCAGAACAGTGACAACAACAGACCAACCAAAACAAAGACACACGAACACGTTCAAAAATATTGTATGAAATATTGAAATATATATTATATATAATTATACAAAATATATGCACATTATTAGGAACAATTCTCACATATTTAGGAATCAAAATTATTCAATGATTTAAACACACGGCGCATTTTCTTTTTAAACATGTCAGATGCTTGTGCACTCATTCTGTTCTGGGAACAATATGGCAGACGAAACCCAAGATCTTGAGTCAGGCCCAGTGGCTCACAAGTTTTGAAAGACAGAACGACAACCCTTAGCATTTTATATATATATATATATATAGATTACCTGGGAGAATTAACATAACATAACATTCTCATAGTCTGCTTATTTCAGTTCATGATCAATGGGGGCCAGAAGAACAGGGCGCAAGGCAAGAACTAGGGTTCTCAACGGGGTACCATTCCATTTTATTGTCCAAATATCAATTAACTTAATACACAAAAGTTTTGGGAGGACAGTTAAGCCAGAGCTGCAGGAGAAAATCCTGTGCTACATCTTTGTACATTGGTTGCCATTAACTACCTTTAAACCTTCTGTCTGAAAGGTCCAAAACACCTGTGTTCCTTATCCCTTCTTGCTAGAATATATGCATTGCGTTTTCAGGTGAGCACTCACTGGTTACCAGCTCTCATACATACTCTCTCTATTACTATAGCAAAACTCAGACCTCTTTGGTTTCGTTGGAGCAAGTTGTGGACTAGCTGGAGTGAGTTGCTCTGCATTTCAAATGATGTCACTGGTCTTCATGGTAGCGCACCAACTGCCTCCAACTCGCTAAGACTGTTTAAATGACGTCTTTGACTGAAAATTACTGGAAAGGTCACATAATTTGACATGGTCTTAAGTGGGATTGTAATAAGAATGAATTAAAATTGAATTTCCCAAAATCCACAGCAATACCATTTGTAAACATGCTAATATTTTGGGAAAACTAACAACTTTCCTTAACAGCTTAATGAAAACATTTTTCAGTTTCAATCTTGAAATATAAAAGAAATTAAACAAGTGTTTATTAACAGCTTAATACGTCAATTTTTCATTTTTCATCTTGAAATATAAAATAAATTAAACAAGTTTTAAATTTATTTGGTTATTATTAATTTAAGTGTCCTCATTGCCACATTTTCTTCTTGGACCTCACCTCCCTGTCCCTGGTTCTTGATGTCTATTTTTTCTCTTTAACAGCAGTTTTGAATCAATAGGTTAGCACAATCATGCTGGATAATATGATAGGACCCAGCTATGTCCAGATCTTAATTGACTGGGAGGAAGACATTTTTTCTCTCTTTCTAAGCGTTATACCTCATCTGTTAAACTAACTGACCACTGCACCATTTAGTGTTAAGTGTTGCGTGTTGATCAGCACATGCAAGTAAGAATTTCACTATATTCTGTACATGTGAAAAAACTGAACCTATGAACCTATCTATATAAGAAATGCATTGATTATGGTTTTACAATCTAATTTGTCCAAGTCAAAGTGCTGACCTTAATTCAATTGAAATGTTGTGGAAGGACCTGAAGCGAGCAGTTAATGTGAGGAAACCCACCAACATCCCAGAGCTAAAGCTGTTCTGTACAAAGGAATGGGCTAAAATTCCTCCAAGCCGGTGTTCAGGAATGATCAAAAGTTACCGGAAACGTTTAGTTGCAGTTACTGATGCAAAGGGAGGTCACACCAGATACTGAAAGCAAAGGTTCATATACTTTTGCCACTCACAAATATCTAATATTCGATCATTTTCTTCAATAAATAAATGACCAAAAATAATATTTTTGTTTAACTGGCATGTCTTTATCTACTTTTAGGACTTGAGTTAAAATCTGATGATGTTTTAGTTTATATTTATGCAGAAATATAGAACATTCTAAAGGGTTCACAAACTTTCAAGCACAACTATAGTTATCAGTTGTATAGAAAAGGAAAACATAATACAACAATCTGACATGTATATGTAAAACATGCTATTAGAAGGACTCAGTGCCCAGTCATTAGCTCCAGTCTGGGCATACATTCTTAATTACCTGCCTGCCAGCCACATACACAATAAATGACTAGCCTGATATAATTATTTATTTTATAATATGATTTATAAGGAACTTATTTTGGAAGAAACTATTATTTCTGAGTATAATGATCAAACAAATTTGACCATTAAAAATCCCAAGGGTCATTTTATAGAATCCACTGAATTCATTTAATTGGATAATAGGATTTCATAAAGCTAATGTTTCTCCGAAAGACTGCTAGAGATTAAAAGATAAATGATCACTGGACAAAACACTCTCTCACATCAAACCAAGGTAAAGAAGCCGATCAATGTACCTTATATGTCTTTGAAATGTGCAAGGTAACCTCAGTACCTGGAGAAAATCCACAAAGACAGTGATCAGGATGGAATTAGAACCAGGGACTGCACCACCTTGATACCACATAATAATATCTATGCATTAAAAAAACTGTCAGGCGTAAAAATGGTATATCACACCATAAATGACTTCTCATCTAAAATTAAAATTGTAACTGTTTTTTAACATGACAAAGTTTTAACAATGCTCAAATAACATTAACAATTACAATTACAGCATTTTGCCATTTACCAGCTTGTCAGCTTCTAAACGTTACGGGTGAAGTAACAGCAAAAGAATTCTAAATATTTCAAAATAACTTCTGCTGTAATTAAATTCTCTGTAACTGACCTTTACAACAGGTGGGTGGATAAATGGAAAGAAAGAAAGAAAGAAAGAAAGAAAGAAAGAAAGAAAGAACATGTCAAACAGAAATACACTGCAAGAATTAGAATTAGAATTAGAACAATCTAGACGAGAACAGGCCATTCAGCCCAACAAAGCTCGCCAGTCCTATCCACTTGCTTCCTCCAAGAAAACATCAAGTCGAGTTTTGAAAGTCCCTAACGTCTTACTGTCTACCACACTACTTGGTAACTTATTCCAAGTGTCTATCGTTCTTTGTGTAAAGAAAAACTTCCTAATGTTTGTGCGAAATTTACCCTTAACAAGTTTCCAACTGTGTCCCCGTGTTCTTGATGAGCTCATTTTAAAATACAAGTCTCGATCCACTGTACTAATTCCCTTCATAATTTTAAACACTTCAATCATGTCACCTCTTAATCTTCTTTTGCTTAAACTGTAAAGGCTCAGCTCTTTTAATCTTTCCTCATAATTCAACCCCTGTAGACCTGGAATCAGCCTAGTCACTCTTCTCTGGACCTTTTCTAGTGCTGCTATGTCCTTTTTGTAGCCTGGAGACCAAAACTGCACACAATACTCAAGATGAGGCCTCACCAGTGCATTATAAAGGTTGAGCATAACCTCCTTGGACTTGTACTCCACAGATCGTGCTATATAACCTAACATTCTGTTAGCCTTCTTAATGGCTTCTGAACACTGTTTGGAAGTTGATAGCTTGGAGTCCACTATGACTCCTAAATCCTTCTCATAAGGTGTACTCTCGATTTTTCGACCGCCCATTGTGTATTCAAACCTAATATTTTTACTTCCTATGTGTAATACTTTACATTTACTGACATTAAATTTCATCTGCCACAAATCTGCCCAAGCCTGTATGCTATCCAAGTCCTTCTGTAATGATATAACGGATTCCAAATTATCTGCTAATCCACCTATCTTGGTATCATCTGCAAACTTAACCAGCTTGTTACTTATATTCCTATCTAAATCATTTATATATATTAAAAATAGCAGCGGCCCTAGCACTGACCCCTGTGGAACACCACTCTTAACATCGGCCAGTTCTGATGAGGTTCCTCGCACCATCACCCTCTGCTTCCTGTGTCTGAGCCAATTCTGCACCCGTCTAAAAACATCACCCTGAATTCCCACTTCTTTTAACTTGATGCCCAACCTCTCATGTGGCACCTTATCAAATGCTTTCTGAAAGTCCAGATAAATAATATCATAAGCTCCACTTTGATCGTATCCTTTTGTTGCCTCCTCATAGAATTCCAACATGTTAGTAAAACACGACCTCCCCCTTCTGAACCCATGCTGACTGTTCAGAATAACTCCTGTCCTTGTCATGTGTTGCTCAATCTTATCCTTAATAATTCCTTCCATTAATTTTCCTGTGATGCTTGTTAAGCTTACTGGCCTATAGTTGCTTGGATCTGCCCTGTCACCCTTTTTATATAATGGGATGATATTTGCCATTTTCCAGTCCTTTGGAATCTCTCCAGTGCACAGTGACTTCCTAAAGTGCAGTGACTGCAAGCTAGGCGTTACACTGCAGAGATCATTATTTAGCAAGCAATATCCTTGGTAAACTATTCTTTCCTATGGTGCTGTTTAATGCTATTTAAATTCTATAGAACAGATTATGGTATTACCATTTTCGAGTAAATTATAATCCACAGCTGTATATGACAACTGGCATAGACAGGTATGCCAAGAAAATAGTTTTTTTTATAAAGGAGCATCGATTCTTTTTCTTTTTTACTAAAACTACCATAATATTTTGCATAAGTTTGCATGTATGTCTACAAATTTTTAAAATTAATTTGGGAGCATTAGCACATATCTGTAAAAATTTGGAAATGATATGGTAAATCTAATCTAAAGAGTAGCTATCTTATTGCAAACAGGGTCACAATGACACTGTAGTAAAGATTCAGTTTCAGCTGTATTAAATGTTTCTGAACAGGACTGAGGACAGTATAATACCAGTGGTTAACTCACAGTAACAGGAAACTGGGTTAAAATCTTTAGGGATGTGGTAAGAAAACTGGAGTACCTGGGGGAAAGACAACACTAACACAGAGATAAAGTACAAACTCCTCACAGACAATGATCAGATGCAATATTCAAACACCGGATGCTGAATTCATGAAGTAGCACTAACTCTTGAAACACAAATTCACCTAACAATACCACAGTGGTTGTATAAATTTTAGTACATGCTTTTGAAAGGAAAGGTAATTAATGTTTTGCTTACCTAAATTCAGGACTGGGTTAAGAAATTTAATTAAACAAGTTGCGAAATCAGAAAACAAAATTAGCAAATGATTGGCAGGATGCTTTGCAAACACTACTCAATACACTGAACATACTTCTGGAGCCTTCCCAAATGTGTTAATTAATAAATAAATGTAAGAGACAGATGTTTAATTTTTGCATTTCTGTAACTTTAAAAGAGTAAAACAACAAACACTTAGCAAGCAGTGTCTTAGTGAATCCTTATTTTTTACTCCTTAGTAAGACCGTATAATGGTTTATGTTGCATTTAAATACAAAATTTGGATTGTTTTGTTATCTATCAGATCACTCATAATTAAAACAAATTGTCATGATTTGATATTTAAAACTAATGTAGAATTAAAGAAGAAGATACCTAAGAACAAAAGAAAAAGTTTGAGGAAAACTGTCTATTTAGCCCAACATACATTATCACCTAGCCTTGTGGGGCCAGATGTGATTCTTGAGCAAGAACTTGCATTTGGGGACAAGTCGCTAAGAAGTCTGTAGTGAACAGCAGGGAAATCCAACGCTGAAAAGGATCTGCTACAGGGTTTTTTTTCCGAATAACCCACCCCCCAACCAATTTCCTCCAGTATGTGCACATTAAATGCTTGGGTTACAGTGTCACACTTCTACTCCTGTATTCGAGAAATACATAAATAGCAATGGAAAGACAGGAAGTAAGAAAAAAAATTAAACAAAAGACTTGACACTAAGAGCAAATATGAAGGTAAAATTGTTGTTGTCAATTTTATTTTGTGCTTCCTCATAAAGATACTAGCATACTGGTGACATACAATTTACTCTGTCTAAAACCATGGTGATTGTTCACAAAGTCACAGTATGATATGTGCTGTTCACTTCTGACTACAGTAATTTCTTCCACTATTTTTTCTGCAAAACACAATAAGCTTATTGTCCTATAGTTACATAGGTTGAGCCAGTCATTTTTTTAATTCGATAGGAAAACATTTGCCAGTTTCCAGTCTTTGGGAATCCCTCAAAATACAATGATTTCAAAAAAATATGCACAATGATTTACTGTACATATATACTGTATGTAATATAAGTTCCCCTGATCACTTTATGTAAAAGTCCAACAGATGTATTTGATTTTTGTTTGTTTTGTGCTTTTTAGCATCCCTCTATCCATAATTTCAAACTCATTTGGTATTTTATGAATACTCTCTATAGCATTTTTACACTTCGAATGAAAGCTTCAGAAAAATAGCCACTGAAAGTATTTACTATTTTCTGTTTTACCTTATTTTTCCATTATATTACATTATACATTTCACCTCTCCCTTGCCTGTTCTCTTACTACTGATATACTAAAAAAGAACCTTTTAGGGATGGGTTTTGTAGTCTCAGTTATAGTTTGCTATAACTGACTTTGAGCATTTCTGAATTGCTTTTAAACTTTTGGTGTTGTATGGTCTTAAGCCCTATAAAAATGCAGCTATTTGTCTTATACGTATCATTCACTGGTTCTTTCTTTGAGAATTTCTTTATAAATTCTTTGCTAATCTACTATTTATTATTTCACTGTCAGTCAGAGCTGCCTCACAAAATTGGGGCTCAGTAATTACAAATATACCTTCAGTCACACTCACTCACATGTTTAATGTTGCTTCTGTACATAAAAAATCTAAAAAAAATCTCTTGTAATGGGAAATGTGCTATATACAGTACTTGCTGCACTGATTCTTAGTATAAGCCAAAGGAACAAACACTGCAGGTAAAATTAAACTTGCACACCAATGTAGCAAACACCTTTTTCAATTTAAAAAGGATGAAGTCAGTAGGCAGTTCATGCATTATATGTAAGTCCATTAGCAAAGTTTGTAACTACACTAATCTTTCATTTCTTCCGATTACATTCTATCAAAAAAAAAATTAATACATTGATAAAGGAGGCAAGATAACCTTAGGAGATCATCATGTAGTAGCTGTGAATATAAATATTTGAAACATGAGGATGCAGACTAAAATAAATTATATTATCAGTTATGATTACATCTGATGAGTATGCTTTGAAATTTAACCACGGGTGATCAATTCACCAAGTCATCACCTTCAATGTCCTCACAGGTGACTTTTCAATAACTGGCTTAGGCTTCACAAAAGCTTTTTAAATGTGCTTCTGTGACAATAACAATGACCACAGATTTCTGTTTACTGTTGAAAATCTATACCATACTTAATAAAAAATAAAGAGACCCTTAAGAGATAATTTTAAAAATCACAGGTACCATCAGTTTGTTAAGAAATATTACCATTTAGGCAAACAGAGTAAAAAGCACTTTTCAGAACTTTGCATTAGTATTTCAGGACTTACAATGGCAATAATAGCATCTAAAAGGAACACAATAGATATGTCAGAACCATTACTGGGTTAGTGACTGTAGAGTACTTTGAACAGTCTCTATACTACTGCTGGTCCTAAAACCAACAAAGTAGCCTTTAAGCATATTATAGCATAACATATTACGTACCAATCACTTTACCATGTGTAGTTACAAGTTGTGAGTTGTTCTTCCATTTGCATCATTTGAATCCATTGCAGTATGGACTCTATGAGGTGTCCAAGGTGTGGTACAATGATGCTGGACCATGTTGACTCCAACACATCCAACTGATGTAAATTTGCTGAATCTTTAATCAAAACACACTGTTTTTTCTAATACTTCCGATATAGGACTGGATTAAGATCTGGTGAAAGGGGAATCTACTAACTTAATACTTCAAACTTCCTTTCATTATAGTACAAAGCATGACCTTCTTGGTAAAGCAAATTTGCTGTCACGATGGGAGCATCCAATCTGTAACAATGTTAAGTTATACCACAATGTTCAAACTTTGTCCTCCTAAGAGTATCAGAGTGTACCACAAAACCACTACCAGGCTGCATTTTTAACACTCAGCAGTGCCATTTCTTACCTCTTACTGTTCTTTTTTTGCTTTTTTCTGACAAAAGGGCATCTAAATGTATTGGCTGATACAGTATACTTTTGACAAGGTATGACAAATGCATACTTTCTGATAATGCCTTTTTCGTAAGCACCGCTGTACTCATGGTAGCTCTTTTGTTCTTGCTCAAGTTGTCTCCATGGGCTCTTTCATTAACAGTCTGTGTCTGAATAGAGGGCTACAGTTAGCTGAATGTTTTTGGCCTGTTCCTAAAACTGAGTTGACACAGTTATAAATGAAAAATCCCAGCAATGTTGAACTTCTGATGCATTCATGCTGGCACATTTGACAGTAACATTTTGTCTTTAAAAGAATTCTTTAGTGTTACTCATTGTCCCTCTGAATTACTCAGAAATCACACTAAATCTGTTGTAAATCATGGATTAAATACTCATGTCTTATATGATGCTCTAAGTGACTGGGCAGTCATTTGCAAGAGAAAGGCAGATATAATTTCACCACTCAGACTAAATACAGTTGGATAATTAATTCACATATTAGGTTTAAGTGTAAACCTAACATCCTAATCACTGTAAATGTATAAATAGACCATATCTAATATAGTGCTGAACAAGTCTAGTCCTATCCGGATATTTGCTGGCACAATTAAGCAAATTGGCATAATCAGGTTGGATCCCCTTCCTAATTTCTTAGTTATTAAACAATGTGCTGTGATACATTTTTGTGGTCAGTAAAGGCCAAACCCTCTTAGATTCAAAGAACACTAATAGAGTCTTGATCTTTATTTGACTACATAAAAAAATAAACTTTAGAGATTTGAGGATCCTTAAAGTACAACTAGGTAATACACTGCTCTGTATCTTCGTAACATGTCCCAAGTATTTATTTTTCAGTGTTAAACAATAAACAAGTTTTTCTTAGACAATATTTAGAAGCTTGCTGAATGATACGAGAGGTATTTATAGAGGAGTGTATGTACCATAATGAAATGTAATCAAAGACAACACAAGTGAGAGTTGATCAAATAAATAAAGTATCAAAATACCAAAAACAACCTCACTCTCTCCTCTATCTCTAATTCTCCTTTACTTCCCATGGCTGCTCAAAGTCAGTGTTACATGAGTCTTTACCTTTGTTCAGCTCTTGACTTAATCTAGCTGAATTAGACGACCATTTTTATAAACCCTACCCTCTGAGAATTTGGAGGAGAGATGCAGAAGTTAATTCTGGGGTTACTGAAGCTACTGTAAACCTCCTCCGGTATATTCACTTCATCATGTAGCTAGTAAGTCATGTATGGAGGTAAGAATACATGGTAGCTTACGGATTTACTCTGCATTCTTCAACTTCAGAAGGACAAAACATGTCCACTTAATACACTACAGGAATGTGTTGCTGATGGGTGGGTAATTTCAAAAGTTACTTATTACAGACTAAGTTTTCAAAGTTCAGGAAAACCTTCTTGGATTCAGCACCCAATATCCAGTTGATAACAAGTGTGAGAAGTAAAGAACATTGTTGGGTACCCCAATGGACACAAACAGGAAGACGGCAACATCACTGGGTGCCCTAGTATAGCACAGCCAGAGAATAATGACTTCCCTGGTTGTACACTCGCATAGAGCAGATCCAAAGTGGTGGCCTAGAAACTGATGGTAGGGTTGTTTTTATTGATACTAGTTCTGGCTAAGGATCATATTTATGATATTTCACATTTGCCAGTAACTATACAGACCCCAGTTAAAGAATTAATACTGTATACCACTTTCAATACGTGCTATAGTTTCACTAAGCAAGGCACCTAAATACAGTCTACAACTTAGTAAAAATTACCAAGGTTTGTAAAAGAAACTGGACTTCAGTCTATAATTATTGTACTATTAAAAATGTTCTGCAGTGTGCAGAAACCTAGTGATTTTGTATGATACAAGATGACTGGGATTTTACACAATACTTTTCAGAGACTTCCAACTGTTTTGGATTAAAGATAAATAAAGTATGGTATATAAAACATCTTGTGCATGCACACCACTCATTAGTTCCATCATTAACTCATCCCCAGATTCACTACTTTCTGAGAATCTTCTATTATTGGCATCCTTACCATGATCTATTATTGTCAATCTCCCTGTCCAGGATGCCATGCTTCATTATTCATGACATGTTCATGTCTAAATTCACAAGCCACAAACATTTGCCATGTTACTGCTCATGATAAGGAGATGCATCCACCCTGCATAAACAGCAGAACCCTGACTATATGATGTAATGTGGACTGATGCTACCTCGGCTAACTGAAAACTCAGATAAAACAGATGAGGGCTAACACAGAGACAAATTAGCTGATGTCACCAGGGAAGCACACCACTCACAGTGGTCAGAGGCAGACTATGTGTGGCTGATGGAGCGGAACTCTCCTTTCAGCTCACGCAGCAAAGCATTTACGTCTGAGTCAGAGAACATGAGTTGCACTTACCTATTGCAGCTCACCATAGCTTTTTGAAATCCTATATATAAACACAAAAATCCTAGGTGAACAAAACAGTAGAGCATGTGTACACAGCCAATGCTAGTGACACACTGACCAGGGCCAAGGAGAGCAGTTTCAGAATGGTGAGTGAGTCACACCCACATTCCTACAGTCACCAGCTGCTCAACCACTCGTTCCGAATAGCCCGTGTTAAAAGTACAGTATTTACAAGCTTGGTACAGTATTCACAGCAAACTTTTCACGTATTATAAGAAAAGCAGTGGTTACACTTAAAGGTTTTACTCAGATAATGTGGAGCCTCAGTAAATTGGGGCAAAGATATTTAGGGTTCTACTGTACTTATATATGACATACTCTGAACATACAAATCTTTGAAATGTTTCATTTACATGCTATTTTTTCTAATATACAGTACAGGCATGCTACATACCATATTAATTGATAGTTATTCAGATTCTTGAAGTAAGCTAAAGGGGCAAAGGAAGTGAGATAGAGAAATGTATAAATAATATACTCTGGCCTTAAATATTTATTAAATGTTGCTTTTCTTTCACATTTCAAGCCAACTAAATTAAGTCCACTACAGAACTCCTTAGTTTGAATACAAATAATACATACAACTGGTACCTATATATTAAATTGAAACTAGTGAATACACTATGCACTGTAAAAAGTAATTTGTTCAAACCAATACCTGCCATTAGTTGAGCTGAAGGAAACAATTTTTGTTGGTTATTTTGACTTTCACTTAAGAGCTCCTCTGGAGTCATTGGAAGCTCCAAAGAGTCTCGGATTATTCTAGCAGCATCCAATGCTTTTTTGCCCATTACTGAAGATTTAACATCCCATGTATACTTCTTTCCAAACCGGTCACATATTTCTTGAAAAGAAACTGTATACAATCTCTCTGTATCTGTAAAGAGAAAACAACAACAAACAAAAAAAGCGTTAACTACAAATGCATTGGATTAGTTACTTTTCAAACTTTCAAACATTAATTTCTTTTAAATTAAGTTATTTCAATATTTTTTCTTCTAGTTATAGCTACTTTTTTATTAAGTTGCTCAAAATAATTTACTTTTCATCATTTTATGCATTTATATTTATAAGAAGTCAGATCCATTTATAATACATTTTAACCTATTTCAAATAACTCTCAAAGCTCTAAGCAACAAACCATTTTTAAAGGCAGCAGTAATATCAAATAAATGAAACAATCTAGCAAACCCCATTAAACTTCACATAGCTAAAACATTTTTTAAAATTTTAATTACAAATATTAAAATTATAGGTTCAATGTCTATTGTTATGAATATTATAAATTATCAGAAATTTTAAGAAAATTTGTAAAGTGCAGCATAGAGTTGGGCTTTACATTGTCCAGATGTCATGTACATTGACAGTGCTTTCATTGCCACTGTAAATGGATCAGTTTTAATAGTGGGCAGTATGGCACTATTATGAGTATGGAGCCCTGGAGCCAGTGCCTAGGCAATGCCTGAAGTCCACAATGCCCTTAAGTAGCAGCAGGGAGATGTTTTAATTGTATGTCTCTTTGCTCCCCAGTATGAGGGAGAACTGCCCAGCGACTACAAATAGCTATGATCTAGGAATTCAGGGACACTTAATGGGTTCTGACAGGATGACACCAGAAGCATCTTGCTTTTTTTCTAGAAGGTTTTACTCTGATAGTAATTCAAAGTAAGGACTTAAAAAGCCAGTTGAACAAGTTGGAAGAATGGACAAGAGATTTATTTTTGGGAAAATGAGGGTCCAAGAAGTAGGAAAGGCAGAATGAGTAGACAGGGAGATGAAAAAAGTTTTATTTGACTTGTTTTCTTATTTTTGTGCTTTTTCATTTAAAAGCCTTCTATTTTCCTTTTTGTTTTAATAAATCAATTCCATCTATCTTTAAGCTTGCTAAAAATGATTTATAATTGTGCTAAGTATTTTTCTTTTAGTCTGGACATAAATGTATAGTATTCTGCAAGTAAGTGAAGGCTCAACCATCTAGATCAATTAATGGATTAATCTAGAGCTATCCATTAATTATAAAAACCCTAATATATTTTACACTCAGGATTTTTTCCTAAGTTTCAGGATATAAGGGTATTGAATCAGGAGTAGGGGGGTCATCAGGTATGCTGATTTGAGTTTTAAATTACTAATCATGAAGTTATGTATTTCGATACATTCTTATTTATCATTGCATGGGGGAGTGGCAACAAGTCTCATGTTAGATGGATATGTAAGTGTGCATGTAAGAATTTTACCAGACTCTGCACATTTGACAATATTACCAGTACTACTTTTTTTTCCAATTTGTGGTTTCTTTGGGTTTAGGGAATATGAGACAACACCACTCATGCTGCAATTATTTATTTTATATATTATTATATTTATTATATGTTTATGTGGGACTGTTCAGGAACAAGTGTTATAAGACAAGGTTACTAAATTGAATATCACAAGTGAGTAATCAATAAATTATGAATAATAATGAAATATTTATAAATTTCACTTTTAAATATGTCTCTTTTTGTAAACTATGTGGCTAGTACCTCTGTAAGTTTCACATTATTACAGCCACAAATGAAGAGGACATTGTCAGTTTCTTCTTTCCATAACACAATAAGGTAAATTCTATTTTGTGGCCTATCTAGCTACAGCCATCAATGAAGTTAGCTGGAAATGTTCCATCTGTGGTAGAATAATGTCCTGAATGCTGCACTGATCTGATTTTTTAAATTCTACACTGGTGGTTGTGGACAACAAAAAGCAATTTCAAGAGTCAAAGTGAACTAAAGAGGAGCCAAGATTTAAACCATATAATTTAAATTGAGGTATGTCTTAAAACATTGAATTACTGATTTCAAAATGGAGTACTAGGGTGTTGTACTGTGTTAGCCATTATCGATGTGGTGAGAAGTTAAGCAAAATGACGCTTTTTATTGGCTTACTAAAAAGATTACAATAGGCAAGCTTTCGAGGCAACGCAGGCTCCTTCTTACCTGAAGAAGGGGATTGAGTTGCCTCGAAAACTTGCATATTGTGATCCACCTGATTGCAAAATGTAAAGTATAGTCTGTTTCAAGCACTGTTATCAGCTTACATGTCAAAAAGTTAGTAAAATATGCTGGCACAACATAGTAATGATTGTTTTGTTGGTGACTGTAAGCAATACTGGAGTCTGAGGCTACAAACAGTCTCATATCATTCAATTTTTTTACATGTTAAAGTTGAAAATGTTCAGTTTTTAGGAGGGCATCGTTTCTTTTCCTTCAAACATAACATTCTTAAAACATTAAAAAGCTTCTCTTTCCTCTCATTTCATTTATTAGTAGTTCTTCAGGATCATCCGTCTATGTATGAAACATGCCAGAGGAAAGCATAAATGATGCTGAATTCTTCTTATACTGTATACTATCTGTTCATTGGTGGACTGCTTCATAATTGTCCTTTCCCATCTCATGTGCCAATGTGATCCTCATCAATCACAGGACATGATTTACTTATAGAATTTAAATATAAATTAAAAAAGATAGCTTTTGTTTTTTTTTTTCTTTTTTTTAATTGAAAGGGCTTATACACAGTCATTATTTCATTTTCTAGAACAGGGGTGCCCACATTTTTTTGGCTTGCGAGCTACTTTTAAAATGACCAGGTCGAAATGATCTACCTACATTAAAAATTATATATATATATATATATATATATATATATATATATATATATATATATACACACACACTTAGTATACTTTATACATAAAATATATGTTGTTGTACCTTGCATAACTGAATAACCTTTATGGCACAATAACAATTCAATAGATTTATGATCACTACAGTATTTGGATTTAACACTAGAATTACCAGAGCCTACGAAAAAACTCGTAAATCCGACCCACCTTAAATCGCTTCTTAAAACCGTTCTCACCTCTCCGCCAGCGTCTTTTGTTAATCTAAATGTGCTGATAAAAGAAAAGCTGCAAGTAGCCGGCTATTCCATCCCCCCACCGACTCAGAACGTGTACAAACTTCTCCCAGCTCATGCCTTGATTGATTTTCTGGGAGTGAAGTGGAGTTTTAGAGTAGAAATAATAGATCGTTGTTTGGAACACACGTATTTCATGTCTGTTCCGTTTCTACAGTAATCTATGTAAACACATTGTTAAAACAGAAACGTTTTTTATATTCTAGTAGTAGATGATAAAATGTAGGCATAAACTGTATAATGTATGAAGACTGAAGTCCAAATATCAAAAGAAATATTTTCATAGAAGATACAAATCTAACACAACAATTGCGCTTTTATTCAAAAATATAACTGTAGAAACAAAAAGCCACCTTAACATACTACTTTGACAATTGCTTATTATGACTTCCTCCGTGGCGCAATTGACTCAGCTGCCGACTGGGAATCAAAAGGTCGCGAGTTCGATCCTACACCTCTCTGTTTTGAGAAGTAAACTGCTCTTAGTCTTACTATTTTAGAATAAAAACATACATTTGATTTCAGTCTGTAACAGCCAGTGTAATTTATGTTGTAAAGGTTAGCTTTGTTTTTTTTATTGTCAGTTTTATTATCTCGGCCGCGTTCACGAGCCCAAATACACCCTACCCCCGCATCTGATACTGCTGTTTTCACATAGACGCGCTGTAACAGAGGTAAACTCAGCTCCCTTCTACATCGGAGCAAGAATGCACATACCATTGCTTGCATACTGAAGTGTCAGCAGGCACTTTTCGTGGCATTACACACAGTTTTGAGCATGCCCTCTGCACACTACTTGTGACTTTAGGCTTTAGGAAGTAAGTAAATAAATAAAGGTAAATCGTGTCATAAAATGAATTCTTCAAAACGTCACATATATTTGTCTCTTTCTTTTTTTAAAATGTGCGTTGATCACCTCCAGCATGTTGTAGCATACGGCATCTGGCTACCTGCATGTTCTTATGTGCACTGAATAAGAGACAAATATACAGTCTGACTGAGAGAATCAGACTGAAAAAAAGCAAACATTTAGAAATGCCATACTTTTACAGCTGATCGGACGCTGTTTGTTTTCAAATAATATTGCATTTGTGTGATGATGTTTTCACATATATTGTCTCTTTCTTTCAGGTGTGTAATAGAAACCACAGCATAGAGAGAAATGCAATATTATTTGAAAACGAACAGCATTAATTATTTGGCACGGACATGCTCAAAAAATACATGTGTGATGCCACAAAAAAGTGCATGCAGACATGTCCGTGCCAAATAAATAACATTCAACGTTTTGAAGAAATCATTTTATGACACGATTTACCATTCTTGCTCCGATGTAGAAGGGAGCCGAGTTTACCTCTGTTACAGCGCATCTATGTGAAAACAGCAGTATCAGTTGCGGGGGTGGGGTGTATTTGGGCTCGTGAACGCGGCCGAGATAATAAAACTGACAAAAAAAAAACAAAAAAACAAAGCTAACCTTTACAAGTATCATAAATTACACTGGCTGTTACAGACTGAAATCAAATGTATGTTTATATTCTAAAATAGTAAGACTAAGAGCAGTTTATTTCTCAAAACAGAGAGGTGCAGGATCGAACTCGCGACCTTTTGATTCCCAGTTGGCAGCTGAGTCAATTGCGCCACGGAGGAAGTCATAAGAAGCAATTGTCAAAGTCATATGTTAAGGCGGCTTTTTGTTTCTGCAGTTATATTTTTGAATAAAAGTGCAATTGTTGTGTTAGATTTGTACCTTCTGTAAAAATATTTCTTTTGATATTTGGACTTCAGGCTTCATACATTATATAGTTTATGCCTACATTTTGTCATCTACTACTAGAATATAAAAACGTTTCTGTTTTAACAATGTGTTTACACAGATTACTGTAGAAACGGAATAGACATGAAATGCGTGTGTTCCAAACAACGATCTATTATTTCCACTCTAAAACTCCACTTCACTCCCAGAAAATCAATCAAGGCATGATCTGGTAGAAGTTTGTGCACGTTCTAAGTCGGTAGGGGATGGAATAGCCGGCTCCTTTGCAGCCTGATTTTTATCAGCACATTTAGATGACAAAAGACACTGGTGGAGAGCTGTGAACGATTTTAAGAAGCAATTTAAGGTGGGACGGATTTACGAGTTTTTTCGTAGGCTCTGGTAATTCTAGTGTTAATAATCTTCATGTGGGAAAAGGCTGACTCACATAAATAAGTAGAGCCGAATAATGCAGTCAAGGAGCTTTTGAATACAGCCAAGTGAAAAATGACGGCTGTCCGATTAACTGCGATTTTAGTTCCCTCTCCTTTCTCTTTCTCAGATCGCTTTTCGGAAGGAAGTCAGTTTCGTAGTTTTTGTGAACAGTTCGAAAGCGCCTTTCCACATTTTCCTTCTTTGGAATAGAAATGATAGATTGACAAATCAGACAAACGCACTTCGATTGTGACACTGTGAGAAAAAAAATCCTCTTCCAATTCCACATCCTGCTCATACCCTCCCCAAATATATATTTTTTTAAAATCCCTTCTTCAGTCAACATAAATTGGAAGGCTAACTAGATCACAGCCGGAGTTTTGCAGTAACTCGCGCGAGTGTGGGATGACCAGTGTCTTAGAAGAAAAGAGATCTCAGACTGGCCGCCCTATATGTCAATCAAGTGGCAAATGCCATAGGGAGGATATATAGACTAATGTTTTAAAAAAAAAAAATTTTGAATGCAATGTGATCTACCTACACTACCTGTGCGATCTACCGGTCAATCGCGATCAACGCATTGGGCAACCCTAGTCTAGAACATGTAACATGTAACTAAATTACTTCACACTACAACTCATAATACTAAAAAAGTGAAAACTGAATTAATGAGTTCAGTAAAGATAAAAAAGTAAAACCACAGGTCTTAGTTGTTTAATCAAAACTCCTTGTTTATTATTGTAACTTATGATAAAAAACAGATCACCTTTTCAGAATAAACGAAGGAGTACAGAAAATTATTAAATGTTTTTCTTAATAGTAAAAAATGTTTTTCTAAAATGCTTCCACTGGGCAAAAATGTCTTACTATAAGCAATGTCCAGTGCCTGAAATAAAATGTTACTTCTTATTCTGAGCCGGAAGGGGTAGGTTGTCCACTGTGACGTGCCACAAAGCTAGGACAGATGATCAATGACCAGGGTTGAGCACCCCATAAAGCAATGAGTGCCAATTGATTATCAGAGAGTGACGAATCCCTTGTGTAGCGGAATGATGCTGGTTAGATGCTGTGTGGGGGTTTTGGGAGCCAAATACTAACACTTGTACTATACATTAATAGAATATGAATGCTTACCATTAACAAAAGCAGCTTAATTTTTGCTAGATGCCGCACCAAAGAGCCTCTATGTCAAGTCACTATTAAAGGAGTGAATGCTGACATGGTCCACTGCTACAAGTACTTGGGAATCCACGTTAATGACATTTTGGACTGGTCTTAGAATGCAGAGGCACTATATAAGAAAGGGCAGAGCAGGCTCTTCTTCCTCAAGAGGCAGTGTTCCTTTAATGTGGGAAGTGACATCCTTCATATCTTCTATAACTCTTTGATGGCCAGTGTGATTTTCTACACTGTGGTGTGCTGGCCTGGTAACATCACTTCAAGAGAGACCCACCGAATCAACAAGCTAATTCAAAGGGTAAGTTCATTTACAGGACCAGAGTTATTATACTTTTGACTTTTGTTGCTTGTTTTTATTTTTATATTACTTCAGGTCTTAATTTTAGTTTTAATTTAGTTTTAGTTAGCCTTCATGCCATATTTTTAGTTTTAGTTTAGTTTTTATTTCACAAAGTCATTTTTATTTTATTTTTATATATACTAGTTTCAGTTTTAGTTTTAGTAATTATAGTATGGTTAAAGCAATTTTGTGGAGGTTAATTTTGTGCCACAATGCGAGAACTGTAGACTTAATAATTTTGGAAATAACATTTATTTAATGTCAGTAGAAACCTATAGGTATGTCCTGTTAAAAAACACAAAAATAAACCCAGATACTGAATTTGAACTGACTGTGGAACACACTGCAGTTTTGCATGCAAAATAGTAATCCTAATTTAAATGGTATAATTGAAACAACAAATGCGTCTTTCTCTTTTGCACAATTTACTAAAGCCCTACCATAACAGTGATACAAAACAGCCTGACTGATTCAATTATACATCGTTCTGTTAATTTTCAAGAAAACTCTGTGCTCTAGAGAAGTGGTCATTCTGTTTCGCAATCCAGATGACAACTGTCCACAAACTGAAAATATGCGTTCAACAAATGCTTGTGAGGCCGGGGCACACACAAGGTCCAAAGCCACAGGGCTAAGTTTAGGATACACAGCCACCCTGGCTTGCCAGAACTGAAGTGGATTTCCTGTAAAATCTCCCTGCCTAACCTCCTCCTGATATTTCTGCATTTCATGTGGAGCACTTTCAGATGGCCAAGGCTGGTTTTCAGGGTTTAAGCTAATTATTTTATTAGCCAAGTACTTGTATTTCTGAAGGACTGTGATGTTTGCTGAAACTGCTACTGTTTGTGTAGACTCATCTTGTTGTGCTTCTATGGTGTGATTGTGTTTCACTGCCTCAGTCAATACAAATAACTCTGCTGTTCTTTTCAAAGATATTAGTTCAGGAGACTGTAGGGTTAGAGAGACAGTTGGATCTTTTAGACATGCGGCTGCAGGGACTGGATCAAATTGGTCACTAATGGGATCTAACAGACATGTAAAATGTTGGCGCAAACACTTAAGAAGAACTTGTGCCAAATTTTTCTCTCCACTAGTTGACTGGAGATGTGCCTCCAGGTTTAGCAGGGAAGGTATCACCTCTGACAGAGACTGGCTATCTGTTTGAAGCTGTTCTGTGTGCATGCCAAATGGCTCCAATACTTTAAGTTGGTTTTCCAACTTGGCCCAATCACTGGTCAACAGTGTATCTATCCCGAGTTCATCAAGAACCTAATTAAGTGTAGCTTTAGTTTCCAGAAGTCGCTTCAGCATGTCAAGTGTATTGCTCCACCGTGTTCAGCCACACTTTTAGAAACAAACAGAGAATAATGTTATTCTAATAAAAAGGTAAGAAGTTTAAACAAAATAATCACTTATTCCTAGTGCATCATAGAATAACTAAATGATAATTTTGGTCAAAGCCACTATTATTATTATCCATCCATCCATTTCCTAACCCGCTGAATCCGAATACAGGGACACGGGGGTCTGCTGGAGCCAATCCCAGCCAACACAGGGCACAAGGCAGGAACCAGTCCTGGGCAGGGTGCCAACCCACCGCAGACTATTATTATTATTATTATTATTTATTATTATTATTCACTATTGGTGTGAATCTCCCCTTGGGATTAATAAAGCATCTATCTATCTGTTACCACTGTGGTTGCAGGATTTTGTTTTGTTAAGTTTCACAGTCAAAGATTCATCTTACCTCTGTAACTGATCTCATTTAAAAAGCTGGTCTTATTTTCTCTTCTCATATTCAGAAAAGCTTTAAAGTGTGATTTTTTAAAAATATTTATTAAATTATTACTTTGTACCATACTATGTACCAATGCCTGATTCAGTCTAATAAAATTTTTCCAAATTTAGTTTTATAATTTGTATATTGACACCAAATCTGGAAAATAACTGCTCAATTAGTCTTGTAAAAAACTTAAAGCTGCATTGAATCATTTGAAATAAATAATAATTTTTATTATTTATTTTACACCCAGCCTCCACAATCATCTATTAAGTTTAATCTATAAATATAACACTACAAAATAAATAATTTTTAAATATACATATTGGATGGTTTGCTGACCGTTTATCATACAGTACATACCACAATCTTGCTACCTGAAACAAAAAGTAATAACCATTTCTTTGATACGTTGTGTTGCTGTATTCATTTTATGTACGATGAGCGCATTTATTCGTGCAGCACGTGGCATGCTAAATTTGGGATCAAGAGAGGAAACAAATTTTCTGAATAAAGGCATGTCACATAGCCTAGTAGACATGCCAGTGTCAATAAACAAGTTTACTTGGGCGTCTTCGCGTTTTTGTTGTTCAGCTGAGTTCGTTCCCCAATTTGCTGTCCTCTGCAAACACGATGTTAATGTCTCCTGTTTTGTATGATGTGTACTAGAACTTGCATGTATACTCAAATTGCACTCGCTTTTCAGCCTTTCTTTTTCTTTACCCAGAAATATGTCACAGGCTAATTTGTGATAGCTATTAAGGTGCACTTTAAGGTTTGTTGGGTTTTTACCTTTAATCTGTACAGCATACAACGCACCCTGCTCCAACACTATGCATTTACTGCTGTTGCTTTCAGCAATTATTCGAAAAACTCCCATACGGCGCTGTGTCGTTTTCTTCCGGACATGTTGATCGCAGATACCCTCTGGTCTGATAAAGTTTATGCTGAATTTCATCACCTACAGGGCAGGACCGGAAGTTTATGAAAATGCAAAAACAGATTCAGCCGTGTTCTTTCAGACATGATCACGAAAACTGATTTTTTTTTTTTTTAGAAATTATTATTTTATTTCAGTTAGTCTTTAAGCTACTGTAATCGTTTCGTATTGTTTTAGTTTTTCATCTCAGTTTTGTTATTTATTTTATTTCAGTTTACAAAAATCTTTTTTCATTAATAGTTTTAGTCTTCGTTTTCGTTTACGATTATTACCTTGTACAGGACACACTCTGGACGACCTGGAGGTTGTAGCAAAGGAGAGAATTAAAATAAAATTGAGTGCCATTATGAAAAATGCTGCACATCCTCTCTCTGGGAATTTTCAAATAACAAATTATTCCGCAAAAGTGTGTCAGGAAACACTGCTGTTGATATAAAGGAGCCGCAGTAATGTGTCAGTATAATGCCTCACTGCGACTATAACAGCCAAATCAAGACATTTCTTTCTTTTGAATCTTCTTGCTTTATAGTCATTCTTGTACGTGTCCAGACGTGTATGTGTATATTTATTTATCTACATATTTATGCATTTATTTATGTAAATAGCTTCTGTAAAAAGCCAAATTTCCCCTTAGAGACAAAGTTCTATCTATCTATCAATAGGAGTACAGTAAATTGGTCCAATTTTGTAAGGAAAACCAAACTCCACTGCAAATTGACTTTGTATATTGGCAAAACCATGTTATGTGTTATGTACATACATCCATTTCATACAAAAAATGAATGTAGCATCTTATAATGAATGTAGTATCTTGTCGGTTAGTTAATGACTTTCAGGACTACGGACAAGATTGACTGAATGTTGACTAAGATATTCCTGACCTACAAACCAGTTCCCTGAGAAGTGACAACAGGTTGCCTGTATAAACTGATGAAAAACATAAATAAATGAATAAACCTCTTTGGTGCAAATACGAAGCATTGGCCTTCTTAAAAGGGAACTAAAATATAGTCTGTACATCATATTCATCACTTTCACTGGTTAATATGCCTCTCATATCAGTGCACATTAAAATAATGGCTCAGTGATATGAATTATAATATGCGTGAGTCGTCATTTATCTAGTCTGGCTGCATTTCACTACTTGATCAAGTGTGTGACCAAGATATCTCATTATCTATACGCAAATATTCCAAAGTCCAAAAATATCTAAAAAAATTGGTGATTTATGTTTTAAAAAAACATTAAGGACATACTAAGCACACAGAATGAGAATATACCAGGAGTATTAAGATTGAGAGCAGTCTGTAAAACAGAAGTTACAAATAATTTTAGAGCTTTGATCCATTAGCTTAAAATACTATGTGTTGCACAAAATTCACATAACCAATACATCTGATATATTTATTTCCTTAGTCAGATTCTATACTGTATGTCTGAACTTAAGTATCCACTATTGCTTAGTTAATTTTCTTTTTGGACCTTAGGGAACATACTCTGTGAAGCATAGGCCAAAATAACAGTGTCTGACATGACACAGCTCTGCAATTGTCATACCAATTAACATGATTTCTTCAGAAATCCTTGATTTAATGGCAGTGATGTAATAAGCCTGCCAAATATAATTGTCCAAGATGCACTATTACTAAAGAAATATGCTTTATGTACAATAACTGTAATTATGGGTTAAATAACAGAACACAGTGTTGATATTATTAAAAACAAAAAAACTTTGTAAATATTGTGTTTATTGATACATACTGTATATAAATGACTGACATTCATTATGGTGAATGGAAATATGGTTCTAAAAACTCACAAATTGTCCAAGCAATGACAATCTACCCATTTCATTGGTAAAAATATTTAGAGAAACAGTGTGAAAGTCATTCACAGAAACTTGACATGGATGAGGAATAAATATCACAGGCAAGCTAAAATTATAACTTAGCATATTGGTCACTGTTAATGTTTAACTTTTCCAAAAACAGGACACTTTTAGTATATATAATTGGCTTTCTACAGAAATAATGCAGGCTAAAGTTCTGAAGAGGTTGTCAAGGTTAGAAATACTAACAGTTTCAACAGTTGTTTAGAAGATCTGATGTAGGCAGAAATGCTTTTTGAATTTACAAGTAAAATGTTTGACATGACAAAGTGTCACCACTGTACTAATACCAACGTGTGTCATTTTCCTCCTATCTGATATCAAATAAATATTCTGCCAAGCTCTTTTACAAGTGAAAAAGTACTTTGCGTACCATTTCATTGCAATATGTCAGGATGAGGAACTACTTTTCCGAAATGTAACAGAAAAACAAAATAAATACCAAAAAAGATCTGGATTAAAAGAATATATGTTTCAAAACTAAAACATTGAAAAGATCATGCATGGAACAATTTCAGATGTTATACATAGGAAGTTGTTATGGAGTAATATATTTAACAAATATGAAAAAAACTTGCAAAAACAAAGTATTATTATTTTACTGGACATACCTTAATGCTTTAATTTAAAACTAGTAGCCAATGTAAAGGCTACTGCCTGGCAGTGTAGATAAAATTTAAACTTGAGACCTGGAAGCGGAAGTATGGGGGCAAAAGTTCCAACATATTTTTACAGATGGAGCATCTAATCTGTGAAAATGATACTACTGTAAACATACAAAATGGATCCCCATATATATTGTGGTGGATGGCTGGGGTCCATGCCTGGCTGGGACGCTCCTTCACTGTATATTCAGGGGGAGCAACCATGGACTGTCCTGCACACAGTGCTCCAGCACCACACACCCTCAAACACGGGCCTTTAAACGTCTGTGGGCCACCTTTCTTCTCTCTGTCGCTGGAGCTTTGTCCTAATCCAGCACCCGACTCTCGCTCCTCGACTGTAGGAAGGCGGCCCCTTTTATTGTCACCTAGACGTGCTCCAGGTGCTCGCTGACGTTCTTCTGGTGGCACTTCCTGGTGTGGCAGAAGTGCCACATGAGCACCCGGAAGTCCCCGGAAGGTCCTTCCTCCACCTTACCAAGTGTGGCAGAAGTGCAGATCTCCCAGGCATTATGAGGCTTGGGGCGCTCCCTGGCGGTAGCCACAGGCCCCAGCGGGTTTGAGCCTCCCTGCTCCTTCCCTATGGACCCCTCACTATCCAGGGCGGTTGCCCCCTCGTGGCCCGGGGGAAGTACAGGTTGCCTTCCGGTCCTTACACGCGTCCTGGCTGGGTCTGGCCCCCAGCCTCCTGCCACAATATATATATATATATATATATATTTACAGCAATCTTGGTGTGATGCCAGGCAAAAGATGCAAAGGTAAAAATTATACTCTCTTTTTCTCTTTCTATTTTCCACTTCATGTTTCTTTAAGAAAACTGAATTAATGTCATATCCCATAAGTAATAAATAAGTTATCTTTGAGCAGCACTAAAACCCAAATACATTTTTAGTACCTCTATATTTAACTTGCCAGTTTGCCAGCCACCTAACATTGCTGAGTGCCCTAATTTAATAACATAATTCTATAAAATAGAAGTCTAACGATTATCCCTACTCAACCTTCCAGTTTGCAGTATCATTGCTAATTTATGCAAAGAAAGCAGCATAACCATCCAAGTAATGCACAATCATTTTTTAAGCGAGATTGCAACTACAGAGATCTTTTTTAGCATGGCAGGAACAAAGGTGTATGTAGAGCAGTGTTTTCCAGTCGTTTTTCTGCTGTGGCACATTTTTGTAGCCCAAACAAAACACCTTTCAATCATTGATGGTGATGAACAATTGAGGATATTATTTGTGGAGTTTTAAAAAATGTTGTAGTTTAGGCGTTCGAATTCAGGTTTTACTTGCTCAAGTAGCATTTTGTTAAAAGTGCAGGATTAAGGTCATTATTTAAGTTTAAACTATATATTGATTATACATACATTAATTTTGTGATTCAGTGTGTATTTATTTCATGATTTATGTATTTACTTTTTAATTACATGTTTTTTTTTTTTTTTTATTTTATTAATTTTATTACAATCAATACATAGCAATCACATTTTTACAAAAAAAAAAAAAAAAAAGAATTATGCTAAGAACAGATCGATCCCCACCCTTGAGAGAGAGAGCAAGCCAAACGGTGTAAAATTTAAGGCTTTTAAAAATACCTAAATCAACAAATTCTCTGTGCTTTATAAACTTATTTCAAAATATTACTGATTAGATCCTGCCATGTTTTGAAAAAAGTCTGCACAGATCCTCTAACTGAGTATTTGATTTTTTCTAATTTTAAATAATATAACACATCAGTTTCCCACTGACTTAAAAGAGGAGAGTTTGGGTTCTTCCAGTTTATCAGAATAAGTCTGCGTGCCAAAAGTGTAGTGAATGCAATCACAATTTGTTTGTCTTCTCCACTTTAAGACCCTCTGGAAGAACCCCAAACACAGCTGTTAATGGGTTAGGAGGGATTGTGAGTCCAAGACTGTCTGAGAGGTAATTAAAAATTTTTGTCCAGAATAATGTTAATTTGGTGCAGGCCCAGAACATGTGACCTAGTGAGGCTGGAGCTAATTTGCAGCGTTCACAGGTTGGATCATGTCCTGGAAACATTTTGGAGAGTTTTAGTCGAGACAGATGTGCTCGATATATAATTTTGAGTTGTATAATTGTATGCTTTGCACATATGGAGCTCGAGTGAATTCTCTGCATTGCTACTTTCCACTCCTTTTCTGATATATTAATTGAGAGATCATTTTCCCAGTGTCCTCTTGGATCTTTGAAAGGAAGGGATTGTAAAAGGATTTTATATATTGTAGAGATGGAGTCTAACTCCTTGAAATTGAGCAATAAATTTTCCAGCGTGGATGAGGGTGCAAGATGAGGAAAATCTGGAAGGTTCTGTTTAACAAAGTTCCTGATTTGAAGATAGTGAAAGAAATTTGTAGCTGGAATGTTAAATTTGGAATGTAATTGTTCATAGGATGCAAAGACGTTGTCTATATAAAGATCTCTAAGCAAGTTAATTCCAAATTTTTTCCAGATATTAAAAACTGCACATGTTTGTGAGGGTTGAAAGAGGTGGTTCTTTTGCAGGGTGCCACAGAAAGAAGCTTCTCCGTCTTAAAATGCTTTCTACATTGGTTCCAGATTCTAAGTGAGTGGAGCACAATTGGGTTATTAGTGTATTGCCGATAACGTGTGTTTATTGGTGCACAAAGCAAGGAATACAAAGAAGTACTGCAGGATTTTACTTCTATTGCGGTCCATGCCTGTGTATGTTCTTCTATTTGTGTCCAGGTTCTTATCGACTGTATATTTCCGCCCAGTAATAAAACTGGAAGTTAGGTAGAGCCATACCGCCTTCTACCTTTTGTCTTTGTAGAGTCGCTCTTTTGATGCGTGGATGTTTAGAATTCCAAATAAATGAGGTTATTGTTGAATCTAATTGCTTAAAAACGATTTATTAATGTATATTGGTATGTTTTGAAATAAAAAAAGGAGCTTAGGAAGAATATTCATCTTAACAGTGTTAATTCTTCCAGCTAGTGTGAGATGAAGGGTTGACCATCTATGCAAGTCTTGTTTAATTTTTTCCATGCAGACGACGAAATTTTGTTGATAAAGAGCTTTATGTTTACTTGTGATGTTTACCCGAGGTATTTAAACTGTTCTGCAATGATAAAAGGAAGGGTGTCTAATCTAATATTATATGCTTGCGAATTCACGGAAAGAGTACACTTTTATTCAGATTAATTCTGAGACCAGAGAGCTTTTGAAATTCTGTGAGTGCTGCTAAGACTGCAGGCACAGAATTTTCTGGGTCCGATATATACAGTACCATGTCATCTGCATATAATGAGATTTTCTGTTCCAGTCCTTCTCTGCTAATCCCCTTTATCTGATCGGTATTTCGACAATGTATTGCCAGTGGTTCAATGGCAATTGCAAACAGCAGTGGTGACAAAGGGCATCCTTGTCTTGTGCCACGTTCTAGTTTAAAGTAGTCTGAGCAAATGTTATTGATGCAAACTGAAGCTTCTGGGTTAGTATACAGTAATTTAATCCATGCACAAATGTTCGGGCCAAACCCAAACTTCTCCAAAATAGTAAAAAGGTATTTCCATTCAATCATGTCGAATGCTTTTTCTGCATCCAATGATAATAATATTTCTGGGGTGTTTGATTTAGTTGGTGAGTATATTACATTAAACAGGCGTCGAAGATTTGAAGACAAGTGTCGGCCCCTAATAAATCCAGTTTGGTCTTGTGATATTACTGAGGGGAGCACTTTCTCCATCCTTCTAGCTATGATTTTAGAGAGTATTTTAACGTCGTTATTCAGAAGTGAAATTGGTCTGTATGATGCACATTGTAATAAGTCCTTATTTTGTTTTGGGAAGACAGTGATTAGTGCTTGGCGAAAGGTTTGTGGAAGAGATTGGTTATCTCTGGCTTCTGTAAATGTTGCTAATAGGAGGGAGCTAGCTGAGCGGAGAATTTCTTGTAAAACTCTGCAGGGTAGCCGTCAGGGCCTGCTGCTTTTCCACCTTGGAGTGACTTTATAGCATCCAGTAATTCTGATAATGACAGAGGTTTATCGAGCTCCTCCACACTATGATTAATTACATGTTTTAATGTAAGATGTGATTAACTACATTCATTTATGCAATTAATTAATTTGTTTGAATTGATTCCTAGTCCTAATACAGATAGATAGATAGATAGATAGATAGATAGATAGATAGATAGATAGATAGATAGATAGATAGATAGATAGATAGATAGATAGATAGATAGATAGATGTTAATTTATACTTTGTCAGTAAAAAAGAGTACTTTTACAAAAGACCACTTTATATCACAAATAATGCATATAAGAAACATAAAACTAGTGAACTGGTAATTTTCTAAAGAGATGTAATTAACTGTGATTTTTGAAGGATATGTCATACTGCTTTGAGACAAAAATATGATTGCATGATAAGTGTGAAGGCATTAGGATAGCTGATCTCTAGAGAAGCTAGCAGTAATTATACAAATATCAACTTAGATTAAAATAACTTTTCAGTAGAAAATTAAGCACTTAATGAATTTAAAAGCCTTGATATTTTCTTAAATTACTAGCTTCCTGTTTTAATATGATTAAATGAACAGTACTTTAATAAAATATTGGAAATTATTTCAGTTATTCTGAACATATTAAAAAAAAGAATTCTTTGAATGTAAAATGCTTGCAAGAAAAGCAAAACATATTAAAAGCTTAACACAGAGAAGAAGTACTGAATAAAATTCAGAATTGCTAAGCTGGATACCTCTGCTTTGCCTACACAAGCAGAAAAAAACTGGCAAAAATTCGGTAACAACAACCAAACTAAGAGCAGGTGGCCTTTTCTGGAGAAAATCAAGAGTCCTAAGGGGAAAACGTTAATCAATATGTCAACTTAATTTAAGTCAGATTTGAATATGAAGGCACACTGACAGCTTACCTAGAAAGATTAACTAGGTAACATCAAACAAAACTACATTTTTGCAGCCATGTTTAACTGGGGCAGGATGGCTAATAAAATGCATTAACCTATGCTTAAAACAAGCAGTAAAATACAATAAACTCTGTTTACCTGTTGTACTCTTTATTCATCTATAACTGCATAACAAGACCACATTTCTATCAAGACATTTTCTAAAGAGACAACCACCATCACCACATGCCTGCTCACTAACAATAATAACACAGTTTATGGAGAAGATAGTTTTCTTGTAGCACAGTCCTTCCAGAATAAGAATTCACCCCTTAATTTCAGCATAACCAACAAAATTTAAGTAGTAAGTTGCCAATTACCTTTATGTCAGTGGGAATGTTGCTGAGAGGGTTTCCTGGAGTTATCTCCACTGATAACCTAAAATAGGCTGTGGTGAGCAGCTGGGGGTGGTACCCAGCCGGGTTGCCCAGGAGGGCCGGAGGGGACCACGGGAACAGAGCTTAGAAGCTCAACCCTATAAGGGCCCGTGGTCACCGCCAGGGGGCACCCCAATGTCTGTGGAGCCCTAGCCCTCAGGGGGGGTAGAAGACCAGGGACACCCAGAGTGCTTCCAGGTACACAGCCGGCACTTCTGCCACACCTGGGAGGGCCGGCGGAAGGTTATCGGGAGGCACCTGGAGCACGTCCGGGTGAGCATAAAAGGGACCGCCTCCCTCCATTCGATGGCTGGAGTCAGGTGGAAGAGGACAGAGCTCAGAGGAGAGGAGTGTAGACGGACCTGAGGAGAAAGAGAGGAATTGGAAGGGCCTGGACTGAGGGTGATTGGTGCTGCGGCACTGGGTTGTGAGTGCGCTGTAAATAGAAATATTGTAAATAAACGTGTGTTGGAAGATAAAACAACAATGTCTACATGTCTGTGTCCGGGCTGTTCACCACAAGGCACAACACAACTTAGCTTTTGTCAAGAAGGCTCACTAACACATTTACATTTGCAGCCACCTGAGAAAAGCCTACACATTTCCATCTGCATTTGAATTAAAGATCCACTTCTCTTACTCATTGATTGGTCAAGAAATTACATCTTTCCTATTCACAATTAATGCAGAGTTTTTGGATATTGGACAAGTGGATTATGCCACACATGTTATATGAGAATTTATTTTCTTTTTTTTCCATGGACGTCATTATTTGCCACTGTCCAGATTTGGTTACCATAGGTTTCTACTGAGTTTGAATCTTGTAATTCCTCCACCAAAACACAAGATTGCATTTTTTCTCACCCACTACCACAAAGTACATGGGGTAAGTATCTCAAAAAATATTCCTTTAAGGGACTTAAAAAATAAAATGGTGAATGTAGCACGTGCAAGTTTAGGCATTCTGTCAGTACATACTTAGACCACCAGTGCTAGAAATCACCACTTGCACATTTTACGTGTAGCAAATTACTCTTTTTTTAGGAAATTTTCCTTGTATAACTCTTCTAGCTCAGAAATACTTTTAAATCTTTCTGATTGCATTTCTTGTATGAGATTTAAACATATCTTCTTATATAATACGCTACCGTGGCTGTTCGTTTGTCTGTTCAGAATTTAAAATCACCTGTAGCTCGAAAACCGTTTCACCTATTGACTTGAAATTTGGTACACATATACTACGTGACGTCTACTATCCACTTTCGGGTGATGATTTTTATTACTCTTTTTATTTTTATTTTATTGTAGAATCAACTCTTGGCAGCGTGCAGCAGGGCGGCCGTGCGGCTCATGCGTATGGGCGCCGTGCTCATTCCCTACCACCTTCACTAATCATTCTTGAGGCAGATTGAAGACTTAAGTGCCAGCTTAAGTGAAAAATTAAAGAAAACATACTAAGTAATTGCAATACAAAAACTAACTTAATCAATTTAAATGAGAAAAGATGCTGACAAAAGAAGAGAAGCAGCGGGCCGCTAGGGTGGAGAAAAGAAGAGCTGCTCAGGAAGCAGCAAGCGCATCAACCTCTGAGCAAATGAATGCTAAACAGAGACAGAGAAAGAGTATGAAAACTAGGAATGCTCAAGTGCGTTACTGGTACAGTATATATTCAATAATATTAAAGGCCAGTTTAAGATCTTAATCATTTGTTATTCTAAGCAATCAGTTTTATAGTTTATTTTAGATTATTATCTTGCTGAAATAACCAACCTGTTATAAATTTCAGTTTAATTTGCTGTTTCTACAATAGTAGCTTCTAAAATGTGGTGATACATACTTAAAAATGCACTGTTGGTATATTTTTTAACATTATTATTTTTATGCTTCCTTCCTGATTATTTTTTGTGTAAACAACACTCCTATAGACTTGAATATTTCAGCTCTGGTGTAACTTTCTGCAGGTTACTTGTTCTTCTGTTCATATCTGAACACTGTATGAGCAGCTCTAAAAGAGATTTGTCTGTGTTGAAAGTAAGAAAGAGATGTATTTTGTATGCTTTGGAATTGTCTATACATTGCTTATTTACAGTAACACCAAAAAAATTAATTATGTTTAAAAACAAAAAGCTATTAATATATCAACTTGTGGTTCCCAACTTTCCACATTCTAATGTGACATGGGCTTTAGGCTTTTTAGGCCAGGTTTATACTTAACAAGTTCTGCTTCACTGTGTTCTGAATTGCCTGAAACACCTATTAAATTCCAAGGACACCTTGCCACAATATCTCTGAAAAGGATTGATGTTTAATGATTAAATCCATCAATCCAGGGATGTGCCCATACCATCATTTTAGCATCACCAAATCCCCAAACCTGCATATCTTTGGAAGGAAACCGGAGCACATTTTGGAAACAAACCAGGAAAACATGTAAACTCCAGACAGGGAACACCAGGGACCTGACTACCTGCTAGACAACAGCGCTATCACTCTGCCACTGTATCGCCTCCACGTGTGTAATTATTAACAATATTCATTATTTAAATAAAGTTAACGATTTATCTGTAAAATATACATAATTTAATGCATTTTGTCATGAAAGTAATATCAAGTATAAATCTAAGGATTGTAAATGTACAGAGGATGGAATATCATAAATTTAATGTGATCTGTGTGGCGATTGCTTCTTGCCACTGCTGACAATACAGGAGGAAGCCCGAGAAGCATGTAGTGATTAACAACACGGTCGGTTTTAAGATGCCATTTACGATGGTCTACTTCAATAATAAAATAAACTACGAAATTAAAGTGGACATTTCGAGATGTGCTGAAATTTCCACTTTAATCACAAGATACACCTTTTCACCATGTCCCTAACTTTTTTTTCTCTGTGGGTCAAATACGCCGCCATACATTTTGTCGCTGTTGTAAAGAAGCAAAAAAAAAAAACAAGACAGCACAGAAGACGGTATGTGAGACTTTTAAAATGTGTCGTGTCATTAAGATGGGGATTATGCAATGCTTGAATATGAAAGCACTACATTTGTATGTCAGCATTTTGCTTCACTGCATCAAATCATTCAACAAACATTGAAGCATGCACATCGAACCTGTACACATGTCACAGTGCACCCAGAAAGTATTAACAGCGCATCACTTTTTCCACATTTTGTTATGTTACAGCCTTATTCCAAAATGGATTTAATTAATTTTTTTCTCAGAATTCTACACACAACACACATAATGACAACGTGAAAAAAATTTACTTGAGGTTTTTGCAAATTTATTAAAAATAAAAAACTGAGAAATCACATGTACATAAGTATTCACAGCCTTTGATCAATACTTTGTTCATGAACCTTTGGCAGTAATTACAGCCTCAAGTCTTTTTGAATATGATGCCACAAGCTTGGCACACCTATCCTTGGCCAGGTCCTCTGTGGAGAGAGGAGAACCTTCCAGAAGGGCAACCATCTCTTCAGCAATCCACCAATCAAGCCTGTATGGTAGAGTGGCCAGACTGAAGCCACTCCTTAGTAAAAGGCACATGGCAGCCCGCCTGGAGTTTGCCAAAAGGCACCTGAGGGACTCTCAGACCATGAGAAACAAAATTCTCTGGTATGATGAGACAAAGATTGAACTCTTTGGTGTGAATGCCACGCGTCATGTTTGGAGGAAACCAGGCACCGCTCATCACCAGGCAAAATACCATCCCTACAGTGAAGCATGGTGGTGCAACATCATGATGTGGGGATTATTTTTGAGTGGCAGGAACTGGGAGAGCAGTCAGGATAAAGGGAAAGATGACTGCTGCAATGTACAGAGACATCCTGGATGAAAATCTGCTCCAGAACGCTCTTGACCTCAGACTGGGGCGACAGTTCATCTTTCAGCAGGACAACGACCCTAAGCACACAGCCAAGATATCAAAGGAGTGGCTTCAGGACAACTCTGTGAATGTCCTTGAGTGGCCCAGCCAGAGCGCAGACTTGAATCCGATTGATCATCTTTGGAGAGATCTTAAAATGGCTGTGCACTGACGCTTCCCATCCAACCTGATGGAGCTTGAGAGGTGCTGCAAAGAGGAATGGGCGAAACTGGCCAAGGATAGGTGTGCCAAGCTTGTGGCATCATATTCAAAAAGACTTGAGGCTGTAATTGCTGCCAAATGTGCATCAACAAATTATTGATCAAAGGCTCTGAATACTTATGTACATGTGATTTCTCAGTTTTTTATGTTTAATAAATTTGCAAAAACGTCAAGTAAACTTTTTTCACGTTGTATCATGGGTTGTTCAGTGTAGAATTCTGAGGAAAAAAATGAATTTAATCCATTTTGGAATAAGGCTGTAACATAACAAAATGTGGAAAAAGTGATGCACTGTTAATACTTTCCGCATGAACTGTATATATACATATATATATACATATATATATATATATATATATATATATATATATATATATATACATATATATACATATATATATACATATATATACATATATATATATATATATATATATATATACATATATATATATATATATATATATATATATATATATATATATAGTGGCAGAAGTGCTTGGTTGGCGCCGACCCAACACAGACTGACACTAGAGGCATAGGTCAAAAGAAACAAAAGTATTTGTTTCTGTAGTCTTCGGCCGTGGGGCACATCTTCCTCATGTCCCACAGACCCTACACAGTCCTCAAAGCACACAGAAATCAAAAACACACCAAAAATCACTCCTCTTCCTCCACTCCTCCCAGGCAGCTTTGTCCTCCTCCTCCCGACTCTGGCGCCTCGAGTAGTGGCTGCAGGCTCTTCTTATAGCCCACCCATAAGTACTTCAGGTGGTAATTAATGTAATTCAGGCTGCACTTCTGGGTGTGGCTGCATTCAGCCCACATAGGCTCGTTAAGCCATGCAGCTCCTCCTGGTGGTGGCCACAGAGCCCAACAAGGATGAGCTCCGGTGTTCCAAGAAAGTGGCCCCAATACAACACAGGGGGGCTGCCACCAAGTGTTCTGGGGGATGCAGTTTGCATCCCATGGCTGCTCCCCCGGATCCAATGTCAAAAGGACGCCCAGGCCAGGCATGGGTCTCGGCCATCTGCCACATTATTATAGCGAATATCAAAGTAACAAAATTTTCAGAATGATGAGTACTTTTTGTTGGCCCAGATAAATGCTCATGCAACATCATGTTTAACGATATTATTTTAACGAAATGTAAATTTCAGTACAACCACCGAAGATAATGATATGCAAAAAATACTTATCGACATGCCTATAATTTCACAGGTCTCATAGTCTCGACGAGAATGTAAGTGCGACATCACACACAGGGTTAATTTCTTAGTCAGTGCTACACCAACCATCCATGTGGGTATTTGTGTCATGTGCAGATACTTTTTAATTTGAGTTTCACAGCACTACAAGGTTTCTTTGCGATGAACAAAACAAGTAAGAAAGGGCACCAGTTTACTCTGGAAAAAAAAAAAGTTACATCTAATTTGCAGTTTATGAAGCGCTGTTTTTTTATACAGGTATTGTCAAGCTTGGATCACAGAGTTGCACAGAGATACAGGAAGGTGAGTCCAGGTTTCCAAGGAAAATACAGGTACTTTATTACTGTATAGAGAAGGCAGGTACAGTCTCAAGACCTCATTCAAAATAGGAGCTGTTAACTTCAATAGTCAAGCATAAGAGATAGGAGCCATGACACTGGGAGCAATCATCCTGCTTTAGATCCCATTTTCAGATTAGAAGAACACAATAAGCTCATAAATACCACTGTAGCAGACCAGAAGAGCACAAGGAAGAGCAGGTCAAAGCCCAGTGTTAAATGTTTTAAACATCGTGTGACAAGTATATTACGTGGTAAACCTGATCCTACAGAGGACAACTAATTGCTTTGCCCTTGGTATCCTGTTTACCAGATGCAGCAGAGCAGCTACGAAGCAATCCTTACAACAAAGAAATCCTTGCAACACTGTCATTAGAGATTATGAATCACCACAGACCCTGGTCACAATAGCACCTGTATACATATTTTCCCCCATAATTGTTATAACAAAATTTCTATTATAATTAAATATTTTTATGGCTCCATGCATTTTGTTATAACATAATTCTGTCTATATTACCAATTTCATGCCTATCTGTAAACATACTGAATGCGGACAACAACAACCTTATTATGTGGCGCACTTCATATTATTATACATTTTATGCACTTAACAGAGCACTAAAAGCAACAACAACCAAACAGTATAAAAAGTTAAAACAGTATGAATCAAAGTTATAAATATACATCACATTAAACATTGGAAAACTAGAAGGTTCTCTGTGCTAATAATCTCTTTTACAGAAGGACAGATTAAGGCCAGACACTTTCTTATCCTGTGATGCATTTCACATTCATTCTATCTATCTATCTATCTATCTATGGCAATTCCATATAGTAGCTGGCTAGATACTACAACATACTAACTGAGGTACAATGTAGTGCAGAGAGTTAAAAAAAACTTTAAAATGTAAACCAGACTGTAAACAGTATCACATGAATATATTTTGAACTGTACTACATCAACCGTGCTCAGGTGGTACTCATGCAAGTTGAGCATTGTGATTAGAGTGCTTCTGAATGCTCCACACATCTGTTGAACAATAACTATTTCAGATGACTGCCATTATAATTAATTACCCAGTTATCTTTTTTTAAAAGCATCACACAATATCTGAATTCAAATTATTTCAAAGGCCAATTTATAAAACATAAGCAAACGGTAAAAAATGCACAATCAAGTTTTTTGGGTGACATGAATTACCTAAGGTGGCTCTATGTAGAAATTCCAGTTATAAGCTGTAAAAATAACACTGACATTTTTATTATTAATATTAGATTACCAACACATACAAAATGCATTACATTGTAATTTTTAATTTTTGTAAACTTGAGTACTCAAGTTTAATTTGAAAATGGAATTTAATGTGTTAAATCTATATTGTGGTTCATAATTACCTAGGTTTTAATGTAATATGGTTTGTTATCATGATATACTATATTTACAGATATAGATACTTTTATTACGATTATTTGGATATTGGTTAGTAATCAAAGCATGCATAAATAAATAAACATTTATTTGACATTTATTTGACTTGTCACTTTTTATTACTTTAGCAAGGCTCCACAGTGCTTTAGTGGCTAGTCCTGCAAGTTCACAGCTCTGGAGCAAAGTTCCGTGCCCACTTCATGAACCATATGTAGAGATTCCCATGTATAAGTGGAATTTCTCCATGGACTTCTTTTTTTTCTCACATTACAAAGTGCATGTTTATTTGTTTCTTTAAGATGCCCTGATTTGTAAATGAATGTGTCACAGCAAATGCTTCTTTACACTTTATTATATATTAGACCACTGTGTGTAAGTATGGATATACTGTATGTGTGTATGCACCCCATATATTGTTTCCTGTTTTTTACCTAACGTTATCAAGATAGCCTTTGTCTCTGTAATACCCTTTATTGGAATAAGCAAGTTAGAATAATGTTTAAATGGATGACATTGTCAAAAACGTTTACCAGTAAGTTTTGAAAGACATTTAATAAAACTTTAAATTAATAGCCAAAACCGCTGCTCAATGATATTTTCAAATTCCAGCATATAAATTAGTATTTCCTGTGGAAAAGGTTTCATTAAATGTTTATATTTTTAATATTTTTTAAGATGCAAGAAATATCTCAAGTTAGGTATTATTTGTTAAAAACTACTTTCATTATTTCATTGCCAATTATTCCAAAAACCACTGTTCGACTAAGCCTCTCCAGTAAAGACTATAATGCAGTATAACAAACCCTCTTAATCCAGTTCAAAATAAGGGCCTGATGCAGTGGGGCCTATCCCAGCTGCATCAGGCACAATACATGAAACAAACCTGAATGCAGTTCATCACAGGATACATGCTTTGTTGAACACAGGACCAGCTCAGAATCACTATTTAGCTTAACATTACTATATTTGGCATATAAACCCAGCCACAGGGGATGTACAAACCAGTGTGTTTCTTCATGTCAGTCCCAAGCCCGGATAAATGGGGAGGGTTATGTCAGGAAGGGTATCCGGTGTAAAATTTTGCCAAATCAATATGTGGACAACAATACAAATTTTCATACCAGATCGGTCGAGCCCCGCGTTAACAACGACCTCCACCAGTACTGTTAGCCAACAGGGTGCTGGTGGAAATTGGGCTACTGTTGGCCGAAGAAGAAGAAGGAGAAGAAGAGGGGGGAGATGTGTCTGGAGGCAGGAGGAGAGAAGGAAAGTAAAGAGAGTGGAACTAAGGGTAGGAATTTTGAATGTTGGCAGTATGGGGAGAGAGTTAGCAGATATGATGGAGAGAAGGAAGGTTGATAAATTGTGCGTGCAAGAGACTAAATGGAAGGGGAGTAAGGCCAGGTGGATCGGAGGTGGATTCAAATTGTTCTATCATGGTGTGGATGGGAGGAGAAATGGAGTAGGGGTTATTCTGAAGGAACAGCATGTCAAGAGTGTTTTGGAGGTGAAAAGACAGCCAGATTGATTATAATGCTGGACATTAGAGGTGTGATGATGAATGTTGTTACTGCAAATGCACTGCAAGTTGGGTGTGCAACAGGTGAGAAAGAAGATTTTTGGAGTGAGTTGGATGAAGTGATGAACAGTGAACCCAAGGGACAGAAAGTGGTGATTGGAGTGGATTTCAATGGGCATGTTGGTGAAGGGAACAGTGGAGACAAGAAGGTGATGGATAGGTATGGTGTCAAGGAGAGGAATGAAGAAAGTCAGAGGATAGTGGATTTTGCCAAAAGGATGCACATGGCTGTGGTGAATATGTATTTTAAGAAGAGGGAGGAACGTAGGGTTACGTACAAGAGTGGAGGAAGATGCACACAGGTAGATTACATCCTATGCAGAAGAGTTGATCTGAAGGAGATTGAAGGCTGCAAAGTGGTGGCAGGGGAAAGTGCAGTTACGCAGCATAGGATGGAGGTCTGTATGACGTTGATGACGTTGGAGATCAAGAAGAGCAACAGAGTGAGGGCAGAGCCAAGGATCAAATGGTGGAAGTTGAAAGAGGAAGACTGCAAGGTTGAGTTTAGGGAGGAGGTGAGACAGGCACTGGGTGGCAGTGAAGAGTTACCAGACAACTGGGAAACTACAGCAGATGTAGTAAGGGTGACAGCAAGAAGGGTGCTTGGCGTGACATCTGGAAAGAGGAATGAGGAAAAGGAAACCTGGTGGTGGAATGAGGAAATACAGGAGTGTATACAGAGGAAGAGGATGGCAAAGAAGAAGTGGGATAGTCAGAGAGATGCAGAAAGTAGACAAAAGTACAAGGAGATAAGGTGCAAGGTGAAGAGAGAGGTGGCAAAGGCTAAAGAAAAGGCGTATGATGAGTTGTATGACAGGTTGGACACTAAGGAGGTAGAAAAGGACCTGTAACGATTGGCTAGACAGAGGGACCGAGCTGGGAAAGATGTGCAGCAGGTTAGGGTGATAAAGGATAAAGATGGAAATGTACTCACAAGCGAGAAGAGTGTGTTGAGCAGATGGAAAGAGTACTTTGAGAGGCTGATGAATGAAGAGAACGAGAGAAAGAAGAGGTTGGATGATGTGGAGATAGTGAATCAGGAAGTGCAACGTATTAGCAAGGAGGAAGTAAGGACAGCTATGAAGAGGATGAAAAATGGAAAGGCTGTTGGTCCAGATGACATACCTATGGAAGCATGGAGGTGTTTAGGAGAGATGGCAGTGGCGTTTTTAACCAGATTGTTTAATGGAATCTTGGAAAGTGAGATGATGCCTGAGGAGTGGAGAAGAAGTGTACTGGTGCCGATATTTAAGAATAAGGGGGATGTGCAGGACTGCAGTAACTACAGGGGAATGAAATTGATGAGCCACAGCATGAAGTTATAGGAAAGAGTAGTGGAAGCTAGGTTAAGAAGTGAGGTGATGATTAGAGAGCAGCAATATGGTTTCATGACAAGAAAGAGTACCACAGATGCAATGTTTGCTCTGTGGATGCTGATGGAGAAGTTTAGAGAAGGCCAGAAGGAGTTGCATTGCGTCTTTGTGGACCTGGAGGAAGCATATGACAGGGTGCCTCGGGAGGAGCTGTGGTATTGTATGAGGAAGTCGGGAGTGGCAGAGAAGTACGCAACAGTTGTACAGGATATGTACGAGGGAAGTGTGACAGTGGTGAGGTCTGCAGTAGGAGTGACGGATGCATTCAAGTTGGAGGTGGGATTACATCAGGGATCGGCTCTGAGCCCTTTCTTATTTGCAATGGTAATGGACAGGATGACAGACGAGATTAGACAGGAGACCCCGTGGACTATGATGTTTGCTGATTACATTGTAATCTATAGCGATAGTAGGGAGCAGGTTGAGGAGACCCTGGAGAGGTGGAGATATGTTCTAAAGAGGAAAGGAATGAAGGTCAGTAAGAACAAGACAGAATACATGTGTAAATGAGAGGGAGGTCAGTGGAATGGTGAGGATGCAAGAAGTAGAGTTGGCGAAGGTGGATGAGTTTAAATACTTGGAATCAACAGTACCGAATAATGGGGATTGTGGAAGAGAGGTGAAAAAGAGAGTGCAGGCAGGGTGGAATGGGGGGAGAAGAGTGTCAGGAGTAATTTGTGACAGACGGGTATCAGCAAGAGTGAAATGGAAGGTCTACAGGACGGTAGTGAGACCAGCTATGTTATATGGGTTGGAGACAGTGGCACTGACCAGAAAGCAGGAGACAGAGCTGGAGGTGGCAGAGTTAAAGATGCTAAGATTTGCATTGGGCGTGATGAGGATGAACAGGATTAGAAATGATGAGTACATTAGGAGGGTCAGCTCAAGTTCGACAGTTGGGAGACAAAGTCAGAGAGGCAAGATTGCACTGGTTTGGACATGTGTAGAGGAGAGATGCTAGGTATATTGGGGGAAGGATACTGAGGATAGAGCTGCCAGGGAAGAGGAAAAGAGGAAGGCCTAAGCGAAGGTTTATGGATGTGGTGAGAGACATGCAGGTGATGGGTGTAACAGAACAAGATGCAGAGGACAGAAAGATATGGAAGAAGATGATCCACTGTGGCGACCCCTAACGGGAGCAACCAGAAGAAAAAGAAGAAGACTACTATATTTGGCATATAGAATAAATCTGGAGTATGTGGAGAAAAAAATAATACAGATACTAATATTGTAAAGAGATTTGATGGAAGAATGTTGAATCTGTGAACCAGCAGAGACACCCATGATGCCACTCAGGTATTCATAGAAATTTACATTGTAAATATGGCAGTAATAATATACATTAAGAATATGCATGCTACCTCTGCAATTCAAAATGCAATTTAAAATGTAACACTTTTTTTCATAAAAATTGTTAATTTTAAAGTTAGATGTCTCACAGTATGACCTCTGCTACAAAGGATCGGCTCAGCACTACTTCCAAGCCTGAATTAGTTCTATACAAGGACATGATGGATGGTTTTGGTTTTATAAAAAAAAAAAAACTCCACATTTATTTAACTTGGTCAGAATATAATTTTGTTCTTTTTCAAGCAGGTAAAACAAATCTGTGAAAGCTAGAAGCATGAAATTAAAAAGGTAATAAAAATTCCATTTGGATAGGAAAGTGCTACTTAAAGACGCATGTAATTAAACATGTATTACACCTTGTAGTACCGAATAACATTCTTTACTCAAATAATTAATACTGAATTTTTTTTTCATTTTTTTTAAAATGACTAAAATAAAATATATTGGCATATGAAGGATTTGCTATCATAACTTTTACAGAGTGGCACAAGTTTCAATGCTGCATGAGAGGAGAGTAGAAAGACTTATTTTATAGTAATGCATGTATCACAAGAGATAACATGGACAAACATATTTCCTTTTGAAACACGTATCTTAAACACCAGCTGGCACGTTAATTAAAAAACAGCTTATGTGATATTGTAAACAGGTGCCTTTGCTTCTGTTGCCTCTTCTATCATGCCTTCTCCTCAACTATTCAGTGATAACACACGCTAAGCAGAAATATGTGAAAAGCATATTTGTCAGAAAAAGTAAGAATTATTGTTTGACATAAATGCATTATTTATTATGCTAAATACAAATTTACAGATGCTGATTATTATAATTTTTACTAATTATCACAAAATAACACTGGAACAATTATACAAAATATTCTGTACTGTCTACAGCAGTGCTTCCTAAACTGTTGGCTCACTGTGGCTGCAGGTTTATATTCCAACCAGATTCATAATCATTGACAATACCTGATAACACTGATCTCCTTTAATTAGCTGGTTTTTTTTTTCTCTTATTCTACATTCAGAAAAGCACAGCAGCATGCTTTTTACAATTAGAAGACATTTGGAAATAGTTCTGCTTTTGCTATAGATTTAAATGCTTAATTCTTTTTTGTTTTTTTCATTATATTTTGCCCTTTCTCTGTGCAGTTTTCCGCCTTCTTTGTATCTTATTAATGACAATTAAAAACGAGCAGAGCAGACACGCAGGCAAACAACACTGAATAATCAAAGGCTGCAACTACTTTAGCGTCAGACCCACTAGTAAATAATGGATTAATTAAACAATTAGAACACTTGGAAAAATAGAATGAAAATCAAGATGAAAGTATTGCTAAAAAGAAAAAAAGAACATTCTTTCCATATAACTGCTTGGTACATTTTAATATTTATTTTTTACCAAACTTAGTTTTTTATTTTCTATATTGTTCTGAAAACACAGAACTTGGGAAATAACAGCTCACCTAATTAGCCCAGGAGTTCAATTTAAAACAGAAGCTGGTTGGAACAAAAATCAGCAGCCATAGTGGGTTCCCAGAACCGAGTTTGGGAAGCACTGGTCTACAGCACTTATTGCTGATAGTTTAACATTCACTAAGTGAGTAAAAGTAGAGAAAACAATGTGAATACTTAGTGAAAAGTTTCAATCTGAATATATCTGGAAAAGGATAATGAAAAGAGATCTCAGTTTTCAAAGCGATGTCACCATATTAGTACAATCAAATACAACACAGTTAAAAAGAAACAACAGTTTATCAGCTCAAAAAATACTCACTGGGCAGTAGAGCAAACAACGATTTTACATAAAAAGAACATGTTTTTAAAAAAGAAGAGACATATATTTGGAAAGAGACGGGAAGGACATAAAAGCTTGGTCATATTTTGGTTTTACAAAATACAGAAATAATGTTTACAAAAGATTCTGACTAAAGCTGAAGAAAATTAGTTCAGGCAAACACTTCACTGTCAAAGTGAGCTTGATTTGGTGGATATTTCTTCACTTGGATCTTATTTTTGAAAGGGAATAGGAGCTATTAAGATGTCATCGAGATAGCCATTGCCACTAGAATGTTATAGATCCATGTGCCTCCAGCGTGATGACACATACAATGCAACTGCGTACTAGTAAGAGTTATTGTATTTATACTGTCTTTATAATACAAGGTTTCAAGTAATTACCAGCAGGGCCATAAAGTAGAAAAACAGTATAATTGTTAAGAAAATTAGGGCAAGCTGTTAAGAAATAGATTTTAAGAAATATGCAGGTAACTTTGAACCACCCAAGTAAGAGAGGAAAAAAAAAGAGCAGTTAATTAAAGCTGTACTGGTAATCAGTACTTGCATGACAAATGGTTAATAAACTATGCTAAAGTCAAAGATATTAGAGAACCACTCAGTTAAAATAGATGATGTTTTTGGCTAGTAAGATAAATACTTACAAGTCAATATTCTGTCACTTTGTAACTCAGTAGGAAACATTAGTTTTACTAAATTGGCATGCAACTTAAGGCATTGTGTTTGATATTAGTATGTCATTTAAAACACACATTAAAACATTATCTAAAAACTGCCTTTTCCAAGTTAATGATGCTGGAAAATTAAGATGGTTTCTAAATGTTGTTGATACTGAGAAATCAATTCATGCATTTCCAGCAGAATTGACTGCTACAATGTGTTAGTCACATTTAAATCACTTCATAAACAGCTTTCAATTAATTCAAAACACTTCTGTAAGAATCATTACTAGAACTAAAAAGTACCACCACATAACTCCAATTCTTACACTAGGTTCCAGTTGAGATTAGAGGCCAATTAAAAAAATGTCTTTCTTACATATAACGCTTTAAATGGCCAACACCCTACTTATATCCATATTTTTTCATTACACAAAACAGAGTATGCATTAAGATCTCAAGATACCGGCCTGCTGAAAATCCCAAGGATTAACAAAAAATACACAAGGGCGAGCTTTTAGCTACAGTATCACAAAGCTGTTGAATTATTTTCCTGATATTTTCAGAGATGGCCCTTTGGTCTCCACTTAAGACTCACTGACTCATGGTCACTGCTCATGGTCACTAGCTGGATTTAAACCCTCAACCTCAAGGTTTGAGGCCCACAGCCTTAACCACTACGGCACACTACCTTAAGAAATAATCATTTTTTTATTGCTTTATGCTACGTTTTAAATAAATTTGTATCTTTATTGTATGTCTATGTAGTACGTAATTGGCAATTTGTAAAGTTTTACCTTTGAAATTGTTACTGTGCTATATGAAAACAAACCTAACTGAAAACTAAACTGGTCTTAAAAATGTACTGAAAGTAGAAAATTGATTAATAAAAAACTAATAATAATTATAATAATAATAAGCTACATTTATTGGGCGTCTTTCACAAACCCAAGTTCGCTTTACATACAGAGTAAAAAAAAATTACACAGATGACAAAAGTTCATAGAAGAGGAAAGTTTTCAGTTGAGATTTAAAAGTGCAGAAAGAAGAGCAATCTCGGTGAGACTGAGGAAGAGAGTTCCAGAGATGAGGGGCTATAGCACTGAAGGACCTGCCGCCCAGGGTGGAGGGTCTGGTGCGTGGGACAGTAATGAGCTAGTAGCTGAGTGAGGTAGAGGAGGCAAGGTTATGTAACTGAGCCTTCACCTCTGGGTTCTTCCATGACAAATCAACCAATAGCTCATGCACTTCAAACTCAAAAAATTCTGGAAAAATTAACAGGTGTATCCATGTTAGTCAGGAAACACCCTGTAATTGTTTTTTTGATGTAAGATCAGTACTTTCCGAGATACAGCCAGTTTACCAAGAGGAGGGGGGTAGTGTCGATTTTGTCCAGCTTCATTTTTTCATCAATAACAGAAAAGTAACTTTATCAGGGCTTGAACAGCAGACCTCTCAAATGCAAACAATGATTTTGGATTTCATTTTCAGAGCACCCTAATGGCATATGGGAATGTGCAGATAATTTTTTAAATATTTTTTATTTATTCTACATTGTCTCCTCTTTCATAAAACACAAACCTTACTTTTCTTATACAAATATTTATGTTTATTTTCAATCCTAAACATAGGCTCAATGTACCACGTGTCAAGGATAGTAATCATTGAGTTTTCAAACAGTAAGTTATCAAAAATGTCAAACTTTTTTCATATCAAATGATAATAATAATAATAATCTCATGTTGATGAACAGAGAATGCATTTCTCTATGGCCAAAACAGTAACTGGCACTCGAGAATACCACTGTTACATCCCTAAGAAGATAGCAAACTCAAAGTCGGCTGGGTGTGTGGTGAAGGAATATTCATCACTGAAGAAGCAGCTAAGATCCTGCCCTTTCACAATCATATTCCTGATGGATCAGATGTGTCCTTCACATTAGACCAGTGTACTAATGAAGGTTATGGTGGGTGCATGTATGATGAAAATTGTTGGATTGGTGTGATTTGTGACAAGAGTGAAACAGACTCAGACAGCCTGATATGTTTCATGCATCAAAACTTTTCCTGCACAGTCTTTCCACTAGCCACCTAGAGATGACATTTGCTGGGGGCCATTACAGTATGTCATTTCACTGCTTAGTGCACCCTCAACAGTCAGTGGGAGGCAGCACCATCATGATCTCAAAGACAAAGATGCCCTACACGCTGTACTTTGATTGATACAGAAATGAAATGGGTCATGTTCCTGCTGCTGCAATATTAAGATGTTAACATTTCATTATAACTAGTGTTGTATTTAATGATAAGCAGCTGTTGTTCATGTGTTGTGCTTAATGTGCCTTTGGTGATTTATTTTTTCCCATTAATCCTATACCCAAGTTAGTAATGAAGAACTTGATGATTATCATTATGACAAATTGTGAATTTAATCCATGTTTAGAATGGAAAATAAAAATAAAAGAGTTACATAAGAAAAGTAAGACTTGTTTTTTGAGAAAGTAGGGACCATGTAGGATACAGGAAACATAATTTTTAAAATGTCTGAACATTCCCACAGTGCATTAAGCTGGTCTGAAAATTAGACCCAAAATGATTGTTTCACCTTTGAGAGGTCTGCTGGTCAAATCCTGATGGAGTTACTTGTTTGTTTATAACCTTTTGAAAAGCCCTGTGTAGGTATCCAAACATGGACATTTTTTAGCAGGCTGTATCAGTTAGAAGTATGCTTTCTGAAAGCCTGAAACATGGCATAGACAAAGACACAAAATATTTTTTTTCCATTTTGAAGATGTGGTCTTACCAAGTGGTGTTGTCTGGACCAAACATTTTAATTTTGTTAGTACTATACCTATAAAGGTACCAGAATGCAAAATTTGAGCCTGCTAGGTGGATTAGTTCTTGAAATATGGTCTTGTGAATTTAATGAAAAAATAAAACCCCTCTACCCTCATAAAACTGCATATATCTTGGAAAGTATTGACCTTATATCAAAATAATTTTACAGAGTGTCTCCTGGATAACATGGGTATTTTTATTTTTTTTTTTAAGACAGAAGTATGTGGAATTTCTGGAAAATCAGTTGACTTGACATGGAATGACCCCTATGTAAAAATTAGTTTTGCTAAACTGTCCTTAAGCAGCATTTCATTACAGGAAACACTACTCAATCCGCCCAGCCAAATAATATCCTTTACATTCAATCAATATTGTATCACTATACATCAGTCAAGACTAAGATGGCACAATTAATATAACAGATAGTACCTTAAGGTGATAGTGAAGTATTATCCATTCAAATGTCTGCAGTCCATTTACATTTATATATACTTATTTGGCTGATGTCTTTAGCCAAAGTGACACTTACATCTTTCTGGTATACAACTGGCTCCATTTCTTTTGTTTTTCCAATTGGGGCACAGGCAGGTGAAGTGACTTATTCATGGTCACAAAGTGTCAGTATCAGTAACTCATCTCATTTCATTTTCTAACCTACATGATCCAGATCAGGATTGCAAGGGGTGTTGAGCTGAAGCCTGTCTCAACCAGCACAGGGTGCAAGGCAGGAACAAATCCTAGACAAGGCACCAGTTCATCCCAGGGCAAACACACACACACAACCACCAACATATTGTAAACATTGATTACATCTTGCCTGAAGAAGGGGCCCAAGTTGCCTCGAAAGCTTGCATATTGTAATCTTTTTAGTTAGCCAATAAAAGGTGTCATTTTGCTTGGCTTTTCTCTACATCATGGCTAACACAGTACAACACCCTAGTACTCCATGGGTTTAATAAAGTTTAGCTAATCTAATCTTTCTGTGTAGAAGTGTACTAGGAAAATGGCATTAGATCAGGTGATGCCGGGAAATTCAGTCAGGTCAGGCTGGCCTCACTGGACAGACTTGAGTCAACTGTGATGTTCAAAGGAATGCTATGTGAAGAGAGGCTGTTTATATCATAGACAATCAGGCCCTATAATGAGTCACCCCTTAGCTGAGGTGGTCTTGTTTTCTGTGTGCTGAAGGTACTGTGCTGGTCTAGCAGATACCATGACAGACGATGACACCATGTGCAATAATATACTATGACAATGAGAGGCACTATGTACTGTGAAACTGTAAGTGATAAGTAATTCTAATTGCTTTGCACTTAGTAAATACCTGCACTATGTCCATTTATTTAGTGATAATCCTTGTTATATGTGCATTTATACCTTATTAGCATACTTAAGATTATTACAGTTCTTGTTATATGTACTGCATATTTCTGTATATTGTGTTTGCTGCTGTAACTTTGTAATTTCCATCTGGATTAATAATGTTTCGATTCATCTCTCAGGTTGACTGACATCTTAAACTTGCCAGGCGTGCTAGTTTTATGCAGCGCTATGTACTGAATTGGTTTCCCGTTTCCGATTGGTTACAGCCCTGTGTCGATACAAACTGGATGTGAATCATTCCTCACTCTAAAGGGATTGATTTGTTTATATTCATATGATGTCTACACGTTGAATAAGAAGCATGTTACAGCTGCTGTATGAAGGAGACATTAAGCAATGGCACAACTGCACCCGCAACCTACTAGAACAAAAGTCTGCCGTGGACGCATTATAATTTATTTATATTTAAAGTATACACACCTAACAAAAGTCCATCCATATCAAAGATGACGTGAGTTACTGGTTTAAAACGTGCAACCTCCTTAGACATTTTCGAAACAGCAGCGACAACACCACAAGACAAATTGTGGGACAGTTAAAACTTAGCCCCGAGTTGATGAAGCGATAACGTAAATATTTATTGCGATTTTAATATAACGTATTTAAATCACCTGGATTATAAATATAGAATCTTTAATAACGGATAACTGAAACTGATTTCAGGTATTTAAAAAGAGGCTTAAAAAACATTACGTTTACTTTTATTCCGAAAATCGTTATAGTCGGCCAGCAGAACGTAAGACCTTTAGACCACGCGGTTATGGGAAATGAAGTGTTTTCGGCAACCTTCGTAAACGGAAGAAAGGTTATATACGGTTGCATGTACGGAATTGTATAGGTTTAGTTTCTAAGATAAATTGCACACTTTTTCATTGTTTAACTTTTCAATTAGATGTTGAATTAATCCAAAATTTTAAGATTACCACAATTTGAGTGCAGATAATGTTGGATTAAATAAAACAATATTTTGTATGCTTGTTTGACTTGCGGTATTTTTTGTTATTAGGGAAATTGGGGGATCGTGTAGTTTTAAATAAAGTGACTTAACGCCATTAAATATATTAAATTAAATATAAGCATTTCGTCATACTTTTTAATTACAGAAATCACCATCTGCGCATGAAATTCTTAATTATGATAGCAATTTTCTAAATAAAGACATCTGAATAGAAATCCAAAGATAAATGTACAGCTGGCATAAATGCTGGTATTCACTGTAAGTTCCCAGGTACCCTTAGAGGTCTGCGATGGATGGGCATTCCATCCAGGGTTTGCTCCTGACCCGCGCCAGATGTTGCCATGATAGACTCCATCTCCTGCGACTCTGAATTGGATTAAACACGGAATACCTTCTTCTTGTTGTTCATTCATGTAAACACAAAGGCCTCCTGGATAAATGTTGCTTTGTATCGTAGGTCCTCAAGGCTATACAGCATCCATTTCACTGGTGTCTTCTCTATCCAGATGTGCTGTCTTTTAGCCTTGTGCAGCAGGCAGTCTTGTCTGGTTGCCCATTTTCCATTGCTAATGGTTTAACTGACCGATCCAGAACTTAGTGTAGAGATGGTAGTTTAGGCATCTGAAGATAGCTATCTGCTCAGATCATGTAAGTATATGTTATGGGTTATTTCTATTATAGTGTGTTAATGCAATCTCTTGGTTTGCTGATTAGCCTTGATGGCAGTCCATGCTTTGTTGTAAGTGGTAGACCTGTTTTCGTCTTCTTTTATAGCTCCTTCCTTTCCTTCAGTTTTTCAGAAACCTCATTGCCTAGTACGTTGCAGTGGGAACCAATTCATAGCAGAATGACTGTGTGGTCTCTGCATAGGGAAATAAGAGCGGTAGACAGGGCATTCAGCTGTTTGTCCCTAACCCACCAAAGGACCTTCAGGAAAGTCAGGGCATCTGTAAAAAATAATTTGGTACTTTTGTTCATTTCTGCCTTTTCAGCTGAGCCATTGGTATAGACATGAGTCAATTTCTCTAGAGGGTAGTTGTTCTGGATGTATATGATGGTGAATGTCCTCAACTCAACAATTTGGGAGCCTTTTGTGCCAACCCCAGCATTGCTGTAGTGAGTTATGGGTGTGTTAGCATTGCTGCATGCAAGGTCCTCACAGAAGCAATAGTCAAACATTTCATCTCTCCTTTTTGAAATTATTGAATCAGCCACATCACTACATACTTGAGAGTGAAAATAAGCATTGCAGGAAAGTTAGTATTGATGCTTTTGACTTAAGTATTTATTACAGCTTACAGGTACACATTTAAGATGCAATGCTGTGCATTCATATTGCATATTTTCATTGTCATCCTGTGTTGTATGTTTTTTGTAACATTTCCACAGTGTCATTTGCTGCATCCTAACATTTGATCAACGAAAAAAAAAATCCATGTTAGTAATTCCTAGTATATATTTTTGTCTAATTCCTGTTTAATTTTCTCTCCTTGATTAAAAAAACTCACTTGTGTTTTGACCATGTACTTCTTTTACCAATTTTCAGTGCCTTTTCATCTTCTGGTTAACCTTCAAAAGACTCCAAAAATCTTCCAACAGCACCAATAACCACCAAGGTGTTCATATCACACGTACCACCATCTTTTATACTAGTTATGATTATGTCAAATGCCGCATGACATCATGCAGCATACACAAAGGTCAAACAATGGACATCATAACTGACAATATAGTGTTGCCAAAGAAATTAGCACAAAAATGTCACCACCATTGTAGAAAAAAAAAAAAACAATCAATAAGGTGATGGGACCACATTACTGACAATGTTAAGTGTAAATTAATCTCAAAATAACATTATCCAAATGATAAAAATCCTAAACTGTAAAAGACATCAATCCATCCATCCATTATCCAACCTGCTATATCCTAACTACAGGGTCACAGGGGTCTGCTGGAGCCAATCCCAGCCAACACAGGGCACAAGGCAGGGCAGGGCGCCAGCCCACCGCAGGGGACGCATACACACACACACACACACCAAGCACAATTTAGAATTGCCAGTGCACCTAACCTGCATGTCTTTGGACTGTGCGAGGAAACCGGAACACCCAGAGAAAACCCACACAGACATAGGGAGAACATGCAAACTCTACGCATGGTGGACCCAGGGAGCACACCCGGGTCTCCTAACTGCGAGGCAGCAGCGCTACCCACTGCACCACCGCACCGCCATTGTAAAAGACATGTATATTTAAAAATGCTCAAAGGAAGGTGAAAAAGTTTTGTCTAATTTTACTTTAAATCAGGTTCCCACCATATATTTAGGATTTTTAGGCCGCTCCTCAATCCTTTATATCAGAGTTTCTCAATCTTTAAGTACTTGCGACCCGAGTTTTCATAACAGTTTTAATCGCGCCCCCCTAACATTTTTTTAAAATGTAAATGCATTTTTATTATACCTACTTAACTTTTATCAACATTTATCTAACTCTATATTTTTTGTTCTAGTATCAGAATGTAGTTTAAGTTAATTTGTTTTGGTTTCAACAGATGTTTTTTTCATATTTTTGATTCTTGTTTTCTTTTTTTCACATCTTCACGCCTCCCTTTTTGTTAGGGGGGCCCGCCCCACAGGTTGAGAACCACTGCTTTACATGAAGAAGTGGCAGCACTGTTCATGTGAGGTGTTTTGTGGGTGTCTTGTGAGTGTGCACCTGTTACTTGGCTTTTTTTCTGTTCGTCAAGGGCGTTTTTTGTACCTGCTTTTACATTACCTGGTTCAACAGCCCATTACAGCAACAGTGAGTGCAATGCAGAAACCACTTAGTCACTGCATCACAGATCATATTAACCTTTGTGTCAACACTGTAGTACACTCAAAGAAAGTGTATTGCTTTCGAAGCCCTGGATTTTTAAGGATTTAAAAGATCTCTTGAATGAGAAAAGGAAGTGATCAAATCTGGTCACAAAGAGGATCTGAACGATGCACAGTGAGTGAAAAAGAAAAAGCTGAGTGAAGGAAAGGAAGCTAAAATGGAAAGCAAACATACTCAGAATAACATGAAAGATGTCTGGAATGGGCTAGGCATAATTACTAGACTCAAGCAATCCAGGGCTCAGGAGATTGAGGGATGTGGACAAAGCTAACACCCTGAACCAGTTTTTGATAGATTCCTGTCCCACTGCCACATTCTTCTAATGACCCGTTTCCCCAAAACCATTCCTACTACGTCAATAACTCCTTATCGCATCAAACTGGAATGGCTAGTGACAAGTTCAACTCTGAACATCAGTGTGGACTGTCCATAACTGAAGACCAAGTAAGGAGACAACTGAGGAAGCTACACACAGGAAAGCCAGATGGAGTCAGTCCTTGAGTTGTTAAGGTCGGTATTGACCAACTTTGTGGTGTCTTGTGTCACCTGTTTAATCTGTCTCTAATGCTCCAGAAAGTGTTGCTACTGTGGAAATCATTCTGCATTTTTCCTGTTCCAAAAAAGGCAGGCATCTTTTCACCTTATTACTACAGACCATTGGCACGTACGTCTTATATCATGAAGACTTTTGAAAGACTGGTCTTGGACTATATGAGTCCTCTTGTGGTAGACCATCTGGACCCACTGTAGTTTGCCTCTCTTAACAAAAATTGGAGTGGAGGATGTAATTATCTATTTGCTCCACAATTCTTATTCCCACCTAGACAAAGCTGGCAGCACTGTAAGGATTATGTTTTTTGATTTCTTCAGTGCTTTCAGTACCATCCAGCTATCCCTGTTAAGGGGTAAACTCGGACATATGCAGGTGGTGTCCTGGATAGTGGCAGGCCACAGTTTGTGAGGCCCAAAGACTGTCTTTCTAATATGGACATGAACAACCATGGAGCACCACAAGGGGCAGTCCTGTCTCCTATTCTGTTCACTCTGTACACCTCAGACTAGAAATATAACACAAGGTCATGTCACTTTCAGAAATTCTCAGATGATTCTGAACTTATAGGGTCTATCAATAAACAGAAATGGGATAGATAGATAGATAGATAGATAGATAGATAGATAGATAGATAGATAGATAGATAGATAGATAGGAAGGCAGGAGTCAGGTGAGACATTTCTTGGTGCTTATTGACTTTTGCAGCACTAAATCTTGCAGCAATTTTCTATACTGTGGTGTGCTGGGCTGGTAACATCATTACAAGAGATGCCCACTATATCAACAAGCTAATTAAAAGGGTAGGCTCAGTTATGGGATGCACTCTGGACCCCCTTGAGGTAGGAACAAAGAAGAAAATTAAAACAAGATGGAGTGCCATTATTACCAATGTTACACATCCTTTCTCTGACTTGCTAACAATAATGACTTTCAACCAACAAATTATTCACCAGAATTATGTGAACAAACACTACTGGGACTCCTTTAAACCAACAGCAGTATACCTGCACAATTCCTGACTGGGACTGTGAAATGTTTTCTTTCTTTTTAAAAATTCTTGCGTGTGTGTTCAGACCAGAATTTGTGTGTATATATTTTTATGCTAGTTATTCATTTAAAGGGCTTCTGTAAAAAAGCCAGATTTCCTGCTGGGGATAAATAAAGTTCTGTCTACCTATCTTTCTAATCCTAGGCTACATGTGAGTCTATCAGAGCCACAGAACCAATTTGCAGTCACCTGTTAACCTAACCTAATATGAAAGGTGGGAAAACACCAGAGATCCCAAAGGTTACCTACAAATGTGACTGAGCTGGAAATCAAACTTAAGTCCCTAAAGATGTAAGGCAGCAGTCAACTATAAATGTAAGTTCTTTTAAATATGTGTACTAACCTAATCTTATGTTTATTTGCATGGCTTTTTTCAGCTGTGCTTTTATTTATTTATATTTTTAAAATATTTTAAATCCTATAGAATATTTGAGCAAATTTATTTTTTCTAATCTGGTATATGTCTCAGTTTCATTTCCAAAATAGTGATAATTATGAACATTGTTTTGCAAAGTGATAACTGTGAAAAGAAGATAACTATAATTATGAAGAACACAACAGTAAAGAGATTAATCACAGCTCAAGAAATATGTTAAAAATATTCTTTAGGATCAAGAGAGAATACATGTGTGTAAATGAGAGGGAGGTCAGTGGAATGGTGAGGATGAAAGAAGAAGAGTTGGCGAAGGTGGATCAGTTTAAATACTTGGGATCAACAGTACAGAGTAATGGGGATTGTGGAAGAGAGGTGAAAAAGAGAGTGCAGGCAGGGTGGAATGGGTGGAGAAGAGTGTCAGGAGTGATCTGTGGCAGACGGGTATCAGCAAGAGTGAAAGGGAAGGGATACAGGACGCTAGTGAGACCAGCTATGTTATATGGGTTGCAGACGGTGGCACTGACCAGAAAGCAGGAGACAGACCTGGAGGAGGCAGAGTTAAAGATGTTAAGATTTGCACTGTGTGTGACGAGGATGGATAGGATTAAAAATGAGTACATTAGAGGGTCGGCTCAAGTTGGACAGTTGGGAGACAAAGTCAGAGAGGCGAGATTGTGTTGGTTTGGATATGTGCAGAGGAGAGATGCTGAGTATATTAGAAGGATGCTAAGGATAGAGCTGCCAGGTAAAAGGAAAAGAGGAAGGCCTAAGAGGAGGTTTATGGATGTGGTGAGAAGAGACATGCAGGTGATGGGTGTAACAGAACAAGATACAGAGGACAGAAAGATATGGAAGAAGATGATCCACTTGTGGCAACCCCTAATGGGAGCAGCCGAAAGAAGAAGAAACCTTCAGCCTAGAAATAAACTCATTTTTAATGCCGTTACTGTCATGGTCTCCGACTATTATAAATGACAAGTATCCCGATGAAAAATTTAAATGCAGATTGATATGACATTCTTAAATTTTGTGTTTGATGTCTGTCAGGTGCCTCCCAGCACCATGTACTAGAGAACATTTTTGCTCATTTTACTGTCAGAAAATATATTGTGTTTGGCTTTGCATCCTCTATGCTTATTCTGATTTATTAATTTAACTGACAGGTTTATTCAAAGTGATAAACATTCCTTTCACAGTACATCACAGTCCTGCTGTGATCTGCCCACTTCTCACATTGGTTGTTCCTTTACTAAATAAGCCTGGAGCCTAGTGAACTGTTTTTGTTTTGCTAAAGTGTTTAATAAAATTTTAATTATTGTTCAGCACTGAATACCTTGGCAAAGAAAAAAAACTCTGAATGCAGTAGGATTTTTGTACAAATAACACAGAATCAAAGGCACCAAACAAGAGCAAAACCTAAAAGAAACATGTTGTTGTCAGCTTTACCTTCTAGGTCTACAAATGGAAGATCACAATTCTTATATCACAGTGGGGAGAATTGTAAAGCTGCATCAAGCAACAATTAGATCTCAGTGTGTGTAGCATTCCGAGTATCTTTCCCATCCTTCACCTGCCAATTTCAGAGGACATCAAATGCAAATGAAATCAAATACAATCTGCTATTTACATAGCTGCAAGTCACTGGGTAAATAAGTACAAAAGCAGGCTGTTGGTTTGAATTGTGCCAGTGCAGTGCCAGGGACGCATTGTACTTGTGAGGCAATAAAGCAGGCACTGTAAAAAAAATGATGCCACTATAGAAGATGATTTTTTATATACAGTAGGTGACACATACCGTAACATTTTGGATAAATTCTATTTTGATAGTTAATAATTAGAAAGATTGTTAAAGACATGACATTTCAGCAGTTTGGGCTTAATCAGGAGTGACACTCTTCTGTATTCATCTGAACTCTAACTCATTATTTTTTTGGCTGTTGATCTTTGAGGTCACTGTGTAAAACCCATTATTATGCCAGGTAGCATTCTGGAATAAAATCTAATTACTTAGTAAAATAATATTTTTTTGATTTTGGTAGGAACTGCAACAGCATGAATCTACTAAAGCGAGGGCCAAATTGACAAAATGTAATTTCTCAATGTTTTTATTTTTTAGTTTTGGAAATTAACTTTACCCAATTTTTTATTTTCAGGAAAACATCTGGACAGGAAAGGGTAATCATTGCTCTTAGAATAATCAGTGAAGCAGTGTGGTTAAGGTACTTGTCCTCAAACCACAAGATTGTTGGTTCAATTACCACTTCTACCTCACTGTCTGACCATGAGCAAGTCTCTTAACCTGCCTGTGATTCAACTTTAAAATAACTGTAACTATAATAATAATAGTAGTAATTCCTAAAAGATCAAATGCTTGCAAGCTAGACATTGACTTGTTGATCAGGGTAACAATAGTCATACCACTTTTAAAAAGGATAGCTGATGGAAAAAAAGATTCTCTTTTTATTATCACCATTTTAAAATGCCTTAAGCTTATAGTAGAAGTGCCTGAATATTGTAGGTGATGGCATCCTCCACATTTTAGCCACAGGTTCTGATAGTGTGCCAATCAGGAATAATCAAGAATACCACTGCTGGGATCTCCATGTTTGCAGCTGCTGGTAAATACTAAACATAAAGTAGGTTTAAAGCTGCCTCTGATGCTTATGCCAGGTGAGCCTGGAGTTGGGAACACAGAGTTTGTCAAGAGCTTCACAGGCATTACAATACAATACAATTTATTTTTGTATAGTCCTAAATCACACAAGAAGTGCCACAATGGGCTTTAACATGCCCTGCCTCTTGACAGCCACCCAGCCTTGACTCTTTAAGAAGGCAAGGAAAAACTCCAAAAAAAAAACACATTGTAGGGAAAAAATGGAAGAAACCTTGAGAAAGGTTTCCAGGTAGGTTGGGCATGCAGTGGGTGTCAAAAAGAAGGGGGTCAATACAATACAATGCACAGAAAAGAACACAAGCAATCCTCAATACAATATAAAAATATTACAAGTAACTTTTCCACATTCAAATCGTGATGTATAAAACCTACACTTGGCGTAAAGCCACGCACTTTTCCATGGAACTTCATACCTTGTCATACGCAAGTTCTCTGTTTGGTTTTGCAGACTGGCGGCACCCAGCATCAAAGCAGTACTACTGTTCCTGTGTGGTTACTCTTTATTTTCCTGACGCGGCTTTATAAATACACTGAAACTAACCACATATTTTTTATTAGTGTAATGCATCTGATTGTAATTAACTTGTAACAATATAATGGTCCAGGGAATAGCCATAGTATTCCAAATACCATAACTGCTTTAGCATTGTTACTCTCACTGCACCTTCTTCTTCTTCTTCTTTCAGCTGCTCCCTTTAAGGGTTGCCACGGTGGATCATCTTTTTTCATATTACTCTCACTGCACCAACCGTAGTATTTATATGACTGTATCTGAGTGGGGAATCACAGCAGCAGCTGATTGGAAAGAGAATTATCAGTATACAGCATCAAGCCTACGCTGCCTCAGCCACGGCAAAACGTTTCAAAGCCTTACCTGTACGGACCTCGCGGTTCAGAAACAGTTTCATCCCAAGAACTATAAACGCACTCAATTAATTGCTCCTTGTAGAACTATTTGTACTTATAAGTGCAATTACCCCACTGTAAACTTGCACTACAGTTATAATATTGCACAACCTGCGGGACTTTATAAAGAGCGTATTTACATATGATGGCGGTATCATTTATAAGATGAAATGCAGCAAAATATGTTGATTTTTTTTTTTTTATTTATTAATTTTATTACAATCAATACATAGCAATCAAGTTTTACAAAAAAAAGAATTATGCTAAGAACAGATCGATCCCCACCCTTGAGAGAGAGAGCAAGCCAAAGGTGTAAAATTTAAGGCTTTAAAAATACCTAAATCAACAAATTCTCTGTGCTTTATAAAATCATTTCAAAATATTACTGATTAGATCCTGCCATGTTTTGAAAAAAGTCTGCACAGATCCTCTAACTGAGTATTTGATTTTTCCAATTTTAAATAATATAACACATCAGTTTCCCACTGACTTAAAAGAGGAGAGTTTGGGTTCTTCCAGTTTATCAGAATAAGTCTGCGTGCCAACAGTGTAGTGAATGCAATCACAATTTGTTTGTCTTTCTCCACTTTAAGACCCTCTGGAAGAACCCCAAACACAGCTGTTAATGGGTTAGGAGGGATTGTGAGTCCAAGACTGTCTGAGAGGTAATTAAAATTTTTGTCCAGAATAATGTTAATTTGGAGCAGGCCCAGAACATGTGACCTAGTGAGGCTGGGGCTTGGTTGCAACGTTCGCAGGTTGGATCATGCCCTGGAAACATTTTGGAGAGTTTTAGTCGAGACAGATGTGCTCGATATATAATTTTGAGTTGTATAATTGTATGCTTTGCATATGGAGCTTGAGTGAATTCTCTGCATTGCTACTTTCCACTCCTTTTCTGATATATTAATTGAGAGGTCATTTTCCCAGTGTCCTCTTGGATCTTTGAAAGGAAGGGATTGTAAAAGGATTTTATATATTGTAGAGATGGAGTCTAACTCCTTGAAATTGAGCAATAATTTTTCCAGCGTGGATGAGGGTGCAAGATGAGGAAAATCTGGAAGGTTCTGTTTAACAAAGTTCCTGATTTGAAGATAGTGAAAGAAATTTGTAGCTGGAATGTTAAATTTGGAATGTAATTGTTCATAGGATGCAAAGACGTTGTCTATATAAAGATCTCTAAGCAAGTTAATTCCAAATTTTTCCAGATATTAAAAACTGCATATGTTTGTGAGGGTTGAAAGAGGTGGTTCTTTTGCAGGGTGCCACAGAAAGAAGCTTCTCCGTCTTAAAATGCTTTCTACATTGGTTCCAGATTCTAAGTGAGTGGAGCACAATTGGGTTATTAGTGTATTGCCGATAACGTGTGTTTATTGGAGCACAAAGCAAGGAATACAAAGAAGTACTGCAGGATTTTACTTCTATTGCGGTCCATGCCTGTGTATGTTCTTCTATTTGTGTCCAGGTTCTTATCGACTGTATATTTGCGCCCAGTAATAAAACTGGAAGTTAGGTAGAGCCATGCCCCTTCTGCCTTTTGTCTTTGTAGGGTCGCTCTTTTGATGCGTAGATGTTTAGAATTCCAAATAAATGAGGTTATTGTTGAATCTAATTGCTTAAAGAACGATTTATTAATGTATATTGGTATGTTTTGAAATAAAAAGGAGCTTAGGAAGAATATTCATCTTAACAGTGTTAATTCTTCCAGCTAGTGTGAGATGAAGGGTTGACCATCTATGCAAGTCTTGTTTAATTTTTTCCATGCAGACACGAAATTTTGTTGATAAAGAGCTTTATGTTTACTTGTGATGTTTACCCCGAGGTATTTAAACTGTTCTGCAATGATAAAAGGAAGGGTGTCTAATCTAATATTATATGCTTGCGAATTCACGGAAAGAGTACACTTTTATTCAGATTAATTCTGAGACCAGAGAGCTTTTGAAATTCTGTGAGTGCTGCTAAGACTGCAGGCACAGAATTTTCTGGGTCCGATATATACAGTACCATGTCATCTGCATATAATGAGATTTTCTGTTCCAGTCCTTCTCTGCTAATCCCCTTTATCTGATCAGTATTTCGACAATGTATTGCCAGTGGTTCAATGGCAATTGCAAACAGCAGTGGTGACAAAGGGCATCCTTGTCTTGTGCCACGTTCTAGTTTAAAGTAGTCTGAGCAAATGTTATTGATGCAAACTGAAGCTTCTGAGTTTACAGTAATTTAATCCATGCACAAATGTTGGGCCAAACCCAAACTTCTCCAAAATAGTAAAAGGTATTTCCATTCAATCATGTCGAATGCTTTTTCTGCATCCAATGATAATAATATTTCTGGGGTGTTTGATTTAGTTGGTGAGTATATTACATTAAACAGGCGTCGAAGATTTGAAGATAAGTGTCGGCCCCTAATAAATCCAGTTTGGTCTTGTGATATTACTGAGGGGAGCACTTTCTCCATCCTTCTAGCTATGATTTTAGAGAGTATTTTAACGTCGTTATTCAGAAGTGAAATTGGTCTGTATGATGCACATTGTAATAAGTCCTTATTTTGTTTTGGAAAGACAGTGATTAGTGCTTGGCGAAAGGTTTGTGGAAGAGATTGGTTATCTCTGGCTTCTGTAAATGTTGCTAATAGGAGGGAGCTAGCTGAGCGGAGAATTTCTTGTAAAACTCTGCAGGGTAGCCATCAGGGCCTGCTGCTTTTCCACCTTGGAGTGACTTTATAGCATCCAGTAATTCTGATAATGACAGAGGTTTATCGAGTCCTCCACACTAAAAGGTCAATTTGTGGTATCTGTAATTTATCCAGAAATGCATTAGATTGTATATTGTCTTCTTTAAACTCAGTAGTATATAGGGATTTATAGTAGTCTCTAAAAGTGTACATTATATTTTTGTGTTCGATGATTTTATCTCCATTCGTGTTAGTAATTACGAGATTGCGTTGCATACATCTTGCTTGTGAATTTGTTGCGCTAAAAGCTTATTAGCTTTCTCTCCATGTTCATAATAATGATGTCTGGATTTGTAAATTAGTTGTTCGGTTTCTTTAGTTGTCAAGAGGTTTAATTCTGAATGTAGAGCCTGCCTCCTCTTATGTAGAGTCTCGCTTGGTAGTCTGGCATGTTCTTCATCTATTTTAGTAATTTCGCTTTTTATCTCTGCTACTTTCTTCGCTCGGATTTATTTCTGTGGGAAAGATATGAGATAATCTGTCCTCTTAAGAAGGCCTTAAGAGTTTCCCAGAGTATTCCTGCAGAGATCTCAGGGGATGTATTTGTCTCTAGAAAGAATTCAATTTGTTTGGATATAAATTCAGTACAATTCTCGTCAGCTAATAGAAGCGGATTGAGCGCCATCTGCGGGGTGAGTGTATGGGGCTTAGTAATTTCAGCTCCAAGATCATCGGAGCATGGTCTGAAATAACAATAGCATCGTATTTACAAGATTTAATCTTAGGCAAGAAGTTATTATCTATAAAGAAGTAATCAATCCTTGAGTAGCAATGATGTACTGGTGAGTAGAAAGAATATGTTCTTGAATTTGGGTTTAAAACCTCCAGGGATCTGATAAGTTGTGATCAGTTATAAACTTTGTAATTATCTTTGCGGTGTTAGTTGCGTTCCCCTGTGGAGGAAGTCTTATCTAAAAGTGGATTTAGAACACAATTAAAGTCCCCAGCCATTATAAGTTTATGAGTGTTCAGATTGGGAATGGATGCAAATAAATTTTGTATAAATTCCTTATCATCAACATTAGGTGCATAAACATTTATCAAAATCATTTTACAGTTAGATAAGTCTCCCATGACCATCACATATCTCCCTTCAGGATCCAATACTACATCTGATGCTACAAATGGTACTGTTCTATGTATGAGAATTCCCACCCCTCTAGTTTTCTTTGTAAAACTAGAATGGAACATTTGGCCAGTCCAGTCTTTTGCAGCGGAACTGATCCTTACTTAGTAAGTGGGTTTCCTGTAAAAATACTATTTTAGCATTTAGACCTGTTAGGTGAGAAAGTACTTTCTTTCTCTTTAATTCGTGATTCAGGCCTTTAACATTCCAGCTTACGAAGTTAACTGTCCCATCATGGAGACACTGATTCTGAGTTTTTGGTGTCATATTATAGTCTTAACTGGAAGTGAAATAGTTTAGGTCTTAATTTCCTATTCCCCCAAGAGTTGTTGCCATGCAGCTTATTATTACGTTGATAGTTATAATTATAAAGATTGAGATGATAGATTAGATATAGATCAAGCCTGCTCTCTTTCTCTTCCCCTTAACCCCCACCCTCCCTTTTTGCCTCCCCAGGTGAGGCTAAAACCCACTTCATGCAGTCCCAGTCCTCTGACATACCCAGAGACAGAGCACGTCCAAAGCACATCAAGCCCCCATGCAGTGGCGCTTTAAGGTTAAAAGATAGAGATATCTGTTACCAATATAGTCTTTAAAAGAGGAAAAAGAAAAAAAAGAAAAGAATTTTGCACTATATATATATACATATATATATATATATACATATACATACACATACATATAATCTTCATCAATTTTAGTGCATTAAGATGATATCCCCAGATAATAAACCCAGGTGATGGTGTTAAAGATGTGTCCAAAACAAGCATAACAAGTCTTAATGCAGTAATAGCAATAACAGCAAACCAAGGGTATGATATTGAACAGTCTCATTTAGGGTACACATGAAATAATTAGAAAAGAAAAAAAGAGGAGGAAAACGTAATTAAGCACAATAAAACATAAACATTTAGCCCTAGTAATACTAAGTAATGATAAGTAATAAGTAAGTAATAATAATAATAATAATAAGAATATGAGAATATATGCTGATAAAAACCCGTATTTTAAAACAAATAGATCAGACAGTAGATTATTAATCCTAGCTTTATCATTTACCGCCATGACTCACAATTATGTATCAGAATAGTCCGGGATCAGCTTTCTTAACTCATTTTCTGCCTCCTCCTTGCTAGCGAAAACATAGAAATGACCCTGCCATTCCACTTTCAGTTTTGCGGATACAGGAGGCCGTATTTGACATTGGCTTGCCGTAGCAGCTGTTTAATATTATAGAAGGCGCGTTTGATAGCTGTTGCTGGAGAGAAGTCAGGGAAGAGCGAATGTGGCAATCTTCATATATAATATCTTCCTTTTTTCCTGAGGAGTTCCATCACCTCTAACTTAAATGATAATCGTTCAAAGCGAACTATAAAAGATCTTGGTCGGGTCTGACGGTGTTTGATCAGCGTCTGTAAGCCGCTGCTATCTCAGATTCTGCTTTAAAGTCGCCCCGATTATTTTAGAAAAAGTTCAGTTGCGAATTTCACGGGTTTAAACTTTCGATTCTCCGGCAGGCCTTCAATTCTGACATTATACCTTCTATTCCCATCTTCTAAAGCAGCCAGTCTGTCTCCAAGGTTTTCTCCGAGTTTTTTACATTCCGAACTGACATTTACTGCTCTTTCCACGGCACTGGCAGCTAGATGTTCGGCTATTTCGATCCGATTCGTGAATGTCTCACTAAGATGCTCCAATCGATCAGCAAGCGTGCTCAGTTTAGCGAGTTTTTCTCAATGCGCTCTTCAATTTTACCCAGCACCTGTCGAAGTTCAAGTTGTACCTCTTGGCGCAGCCTTTCATTTGCCTGTTGGAATTCCTGTCGCAGCCTTTCATTTGCCTGTTGGATTTCCTGTCGCAGACATTCATTGGCCTGTTTCATCTCCTGTTTTAATTCCTGTTTCAGTCTCTCAAGTGCCTTTGCCGTTGCTTTCTCATTAGCCTTCTCGCTTTTCTTTATATCTTGCGTGAGCTCAGCGAGCAACACTTTCAGTTCAGATAGCTCAAATGTGCCTTCTTGTACCGTAGATGAAGCAGCAGACTCTGCTGAAGAGGTGTCCCGCTGCTCCAGTCCCGCGTAATTGCGTAACTGAAGCCGCGGACCTCCCGGCCTTTTCCAGTTTCAGGTAATCCTCTCCAATCGGCGAGCTATCCACATCTGCACTCACGATCGCACCTTCGCTCCCCTTTTCGCTCTCAGCCGGCGACGATGTAGGGACCGTGGTCCCGAGGAGTCTGTACTTTCGCCCATCTGATCCAGGTCTGTCTCTGACAGGCCGTATCTCGAGCTAGGGCTTGCTGATCGCAGCTTGGATGTAGCTTTAGTCTTGATTCTTTCGACCCCCTTCTTGTTGGCCATGTTTATATGTGTTTACATATACTGTAGCGGTCCCTCTCGGGTTGAATAAATACAGGATATCTCAGAATAATAAGCAAATAATATGAAAAATAGCACCACTGCTAGCGGAGCTCCACTTCAGACGTCCATCTCCCGCATCGGACGAGACCAATGTTGATTATATTATACAGATAAAACTTTAACTTCATTTAAATAATCTGTATTGTTAATAATTAAACATGTGAGGACACGGTGCCGCAGCGCTTGCATGTTCATGTATTGTTCCTGCCTCATGCTGTATATTTGTTGAGACTGGCACAACACTGGAAGGATAGATAGATAGAATAATTAAACACGTACTATGAAGATGTTTCAATGTTCCTTAAATGTTTTGAAGAATCGTCGTTGTAAGCTTACAGATGGCTTAACGTCTATTACAGAGCTGATTGTGTGGTGATTGGGTATTTGGGGAAAGAAAAGTAAGGACAAGAATTGAAGGTCTGCACATTTGAAAGAGACAGTACTGCTACAATAAATTATTTCATTGAAGGTCGCGCATGGCGCAGCGGCATCTTGTATGAGACATGAACAATCTCTGTGCCATCGTGTTCTTAATAATATGCTTTCATTCCAATCATCATGAAAATGATATCACATATACATCTTAGTATTTTACTTATTCAGAGAGCTGTAATATCACGAATGTAATGGATTCTGTGTCCTGTCGGAGAAAGAGAAAGAACAGAAGCATGTAGCGATTCACACACATACAGCACATTGAAGATCAAATACAAAACAAAGCATTTAACGTGCTACTTTAGTTACGATGGGATTTGAGAACCTAGTAAATTAAGTGATTTTAAGATGAAGTTTATGTTCTACCTTAATGACAAAATAAACTACATGATTAAAGTGGATATTTCGAGATTGAAGTTAACATTTCATGCTTTTTTCCTACTCTGTGCCTTTTTTCTCACTGTACCCTAATAAGCTTCCATATGACACTCAGACGGTGGGCTACATCTTGCATTTTCACAGCGACTTTGATATGTGACAACTTCTTTTTTTTGTCGGGCACTGTGCGACTTTGTGAACTTGAGCTTGTTTCTCCAACACGCTATGTCACTCAATCAACTTCCTTTTGTTGATTATACCACTGTATAAACCAACAAATAGTATGTTTTTCTTTGCCTCCACTTGGTATTCGCTGAAATTTTTATATTTTCCCTCTTGCTTTTGCCATTGCCTTTTCACAGAATGCTGAGCTTAAGGTCTATTTATATTGATTTGCATATTCAAAGATGCATAATTCTGGGAGGAGACGGGGCGGGACAGAAGGTGCATGCACGTGCATTAGTTTTCACGCTGATCATGATTTATGGAGCAGAAGAACGTGGAAGTTGGAGTACGCACAGATTCCTGCATCTGGAATTTTCTGTGTGTAAGCACATTTCAGCTTTTGTGCTTACATCATGTTATAGTGCGAATTCTACGCACGGCGTTATACACGAGGCCCGTGGTGACCTCAGCCATCAAGCGGCCTCCCCCAATTGGCCATTCCACAGCTTAGACAGCCAATCCGATGAAAGGACCCCTCTACCAGATGATTCCTGCGATCCTCCATCAGGGATAACTTTACCTTAGGCAGGCAAAACAACTTGGCAGGTGGGCTGTGGCACCAAGTGCCACATTTGAATACCAAGAAGGGAAACAGAATAGGTGAGGGTAAGTAAAAAATTCTAACTATCATATTACTTATGTTTTAGTGCTAATGAGTAACAACAGAGATGCAGCCTGTACATATAATCAGCAGCTCTAGTCAGGGTATGTTAAACTGAAGTAGTGAGTCTTCAGCCGGGATTTGAAAGCTGAGACCTAAGCTCAACCTCCCACTGTTATTTTATTAATTCTTGGTATCATAAGCAGACCAGCATCTTGAGATCTTAATGTGTGCTCTGGTTTGTAAGTTATGATAAGTTCAGACAAGTAAGCCAGACCTTGGCCATTTAAAGCTTTATGAGGATTTTGAAATCTGCCTTAAGCAAGAGGAAAAGCAGCCAGTGAGAGAAATTTACAAGCATGGACATGTGAATGCTTTGGTTTTAATTCAGATTACTTGGCACTATTATAGGTTATGGGATAGCTTAGAAATTACTCCTCTTTTTCTCAGTACATAAATGGTCATATAGGAAGTACAAGTATAAGTAGCTCAGCACAAATTAAATGCAGTCTAGGAAACACCTCACCTTTTGAGAAATTTTTCTTTACATTTTACAGACAATAAATCTTGTAAAAAATAGGCAAATATATCTGCAGGGCTACCTGTATCTTTCCATTTTAAGAATTACATTTACATTCTAGGGTTGTTTAAGAGGTAAATAAATTAGAGCCTCCTCCAGGTAAAAACCTGTTTAGTACCATTTGTGTTCAGTGGTATTCTGAAATCAAAATGGAACAGGTATTAATACTTGTAGTTTTCTGAAACATCTCAAAACAAATATTGATGATTTTGTTACACAAGTACACTTAAAGATCAACCTATGGGCTCCTGCAAGGTAGGCAACTCAATTCCTTAGTGAAACTACTGTACTTCTCTCTTTCTGCCCATATAATGGAAGGCAAATGACTATGTGACTACTGATGTCACTTCTGCTTCCAGAATGGAAAAATCACACCATCCATCTAAAACGATATTTAAAACCCTTTGGAACCATAAGTACAGGTTCAGTGTCAAACCTGCCTCTATGTGAGACAGCTCTTCTACAGAAGTACCTTTCTGTTGCAGAAAACTTGTCACTGGACATAGACAGTCCTTATTTGGTTTGTTTTGGCTTTAATTTGTTTATATGCCATTGTTAATAAATGAGGTTTACCACAGTTGAACCCCAAATATTCAACCTGTTTCACTTTTTTCAATAGATAAGCAGATGAGCCGATTAATAGATGGACTTTCTTTTATAAGGGTGAGGATGGGCAGGCTGGGAGGAAACATTTTATAAACTGATGTCAGAAAGAAAAAAAATTGCCTCTCAGTACATCATATTGGAATGAGCCTGTGGCTAAAGAACTTTCAAGAGAACATGTGTGGGAGATGTTGGGCAGCTTTAGTCATGGTCATTGCTAACTTTGTCATAAAACATTTTTTTCTGACACCACCACTCAGTTGAGTAATGCAGCTCTGTCCCTTTTTGTTGGACAGGTTAGTTTTGTCCACCCAATCATGTTTACTGTTCAGATGAACCCCAGTTGTTTATAAGATCAAAGTATTGTATCTCATCCTTCTACTGCTTCTCTTTCTCCTTCATTAAGGTGACGAATCTAAGAGAGTCCTGGGCATGAGAGAATCCATTACCATCACCATTGCCTTTGTTATTTGTAATTCCAAATTAGCATCCATGCACCACATTCACCACAACCTTTAATTTGAGCTCTTTGCACACTGGTGCCTATTTTCCTGAATAGATGTTACCTTGTTTGCTTGACTTTGCCTGCATTGTGTCTTAAAAGAACTCTGGTATATAGTGAATTGTCAAAGAATTTTTGAAACTTCATCAATTGTATTGTTGTTTTAACCTTTGTAATTCAGTTAATTATGCCATCCATGTATAATAAGAATAATGGTGTTAAATGACCGATAGACGAGGGAGAATCAAGGTAACATCATAAAATACACACCGTACTATTCAACTACAATAATATAATGAGCAGGTAGGCATATTGTGGCATTGCAAATTCATCTTGATGACATTTCTGGAAGATGATGCACAGATCTTTTTAATTAAGGTTGCCTGGTGATCTACATGACGTCCACTACAGTGTGGTCACATTTGTGTATATTCGGTATTATACCTTCTTGTCTGTAACAGTCTCTGTGGAAAAACATTAATATTATAGACTTAATCACATTTTGTCAGTATTATTATTCATATTTGCTGAACTCACCTTGTTACACCACACCAAACCATTACATGGTAGGGTGAGACCACTAGTGAGTCAGAGATCAGTATTAGCTGCATGATTTCTTTTTGTCCCCTATCCTCACAGTTTTCTTTCATGAATTTCAGGATAGTGTTGTGAAAACTTTACAGGAAAAATGTATAATGTTTGCGAGTCATAATCTGTTACTTGGGGTTAATTTAGTGAAAGTAGAAAGGTAAATGTTTGTTTAGCACAAAGAGAACTAGCATACGGGAGCAACTGTAATGGTGGCTTCACTTTTCTGTTAATGGTGTTTAGTTTCAGCCATATTTTCAGAGTATATGTTTTCTTTTTATTCAATACCTTCCAGATTTATAATTTTTTTTTTTATTTTTAGGAATTTTTTAAGGTGTTTTTTAAACACCTTATTTATTTTTGCTAAATATGTTTAAGCGCTATTGTGAAAAGTACATGTCTGTGATCTAATGTGTTCATTTGAAAACATATGAAAATAAATCTTTAAAGAATATCAACTGTTTATAAAATGAGTTTCAGTTAGGTATCCATTAGAAACAGACAAAGTGCAAAAGAAATTTGGCTGGTGACACAAAACGTTTACATTTATGAATAAATTAATCTATTTTGCCTTCATGTGAATATGGTAAATTGCATATTATATTCTGGTAAAACTGACATGGAATGTACATTGTTTTCAAAGAAAGAAGATGACATGTACTTTATGGACAAGAATATTGTTTATTAACATTTACTGTATATGAATAATTCTGAACAGAAAACAATAGAGGAGTTTAAGAACCTTGGAGGTAATCTTGTGCTTTTTTTGTGTCTCCTGTCCTCACAGTCTTCTGAATTTCAAGATCATTCACCCATTACATTAGTGCTGCAAATATGGGACCTGTAGCACCTACGTGGAGTTAGTCTTGCAGCATAACATTTATAGTGCTTTAAACTGGAATGTACATTTACAGTATATGGATACACCTTAATAAAATGGGAATGGTTGGTGATATTAACTTCCTGTTTGTGGCACATCAGTATATGTGAGGGGGAAAACTTTTCAAGATGGGTGGTGACCATGGTGACCATTTTGAAGTCGGCCATTTTGGATCCAACGTTTGTTTTTTCAATAGGAAGAGGGTCATGTGACACATCAAACTTATTGGGAATTTCACAAGAAAAACAATGGTTTGCTTGGTTTTAACATAACTTTATTCTTTCATGAGTTATTTACAAGTTTCTGACCACTTATAAAATGTGTTCAATGTGCTGCCCATTGTGTTGGATTGTCAATGCAACCCTCTTCTCCCACTCTTCACACACTGATAGCAACACCGCAGAAGAAATACTAGCACAGGCTTCCAGTATCCGTAGTTTCAGGTGCTGCACATCTCGTATCTTCACAGCATAGACAATTGCCTTCAGATGACCCCAAAGATAAAAGTCTAAGGGGGTCAGATCGGGAGACCTTGGGGGCCATTCAACTGGCCCACGACGACCAATCCACTTTCCAGGAAACTGTTCATCTAGGAATGCTCGGACCTGACACCCATAATGTGGTAGTGCACCATCTTGCTGGAAAAACTCAGGGAATGTGCCAGCTTCAGTGCATAAAGAGGGAAACACATCATCATGTAGCAATTTCACATATCCAGTGGCCTTGAGGTTTCCACTGATGAAGAATGGCCCCACTATCTTTGTACCCCATATACCACACCATACCATCATTTTTTTTGTTCCAACAGTCTTGGAGGGATCTATCCAATGTGGGTTAGTGTCAGACCAATAGCGGTGGTTTTGTTTGCTAACTTCACCATTCACATAAAAGTTTGCCTCATCACTGAACAAAATTTTCTGCGTAAACTGAGGGTCCTGTTCCAATTTTTGTTTTGCCCATTCTGCAAATTCAGTGCACCAGACTGGGTCATCCTCGTTGAGATGTTGCAGTAGCTGGAGTTTGTAAGGGTGCCATTTGTGAGTAGCCTAGCTAATATCCGCCGAAGGGATGTTTGACTAATGCCACTCTCCAGTGACATGCGGCGAGTGCTACGCTGTGGGCTCTTGCTGAATGAAGCTAGGACAGCCACTGATGTTTCTTCATTAATGACAGTTTTCATGCGTCCACATTTTGGCAAATCCAACACTGAACCAGTTTCACGAAACTTAGCAAGCAGTTAACTGTAGCATGGGAGATGGGTGGTCTTGTAGGGTGTCTTGCATTGAAATCTGCTGCAATGACCCGGTTACTGCGTTCACCAGACATCAACAAAATTTCTATCCGCTCCTCACGTGTTAACCTCTGCGATATGTCAATGGCTGTAAACAAAGTGAAACTTGTAAATAATTTATGAAAGAATAAAGTTACGTTAAAACCAAGCACACCATTGTTTTTCTTGTGAAATTCCCAATAAGTTTGATGTGTCACATGACCCTCTTCCTATTGAAAAAACAAAAGTTGGATCCAAAATGGGCGACTTCAAAATGGCCACCATGGTCACCACCCATCTTGAAAAGTTTTCCCCCTCACATATACTAATGTGCCACAAACAGGAAGTTAATATCACCAACCATTCCCATTTTATTAAGGTGTATCCATATAAATGGCCCACCCTGTATAATAATGACGGCTGTTATAGTAAGGCTAAGTGACATGGCAGGCTTGTTTTACACATTATTTTTATATCACACTGACACTCCAAACATTACCTTCTTTAGTTTCATTTTGGTCCATCTAAAAATCAATGCAATGATGCTAGGACAGAATCAAGTCTCAGTTTATTCTATTCATGAAATCGAGTTTGATCATTCACTGTAATTTTGCTTTTTTTTGTATAGTGCCTCTAATCAGTCTATCTATCCATTTCTTGCTGCTTACCTGGGCCCCAGTCATGGGGGAAGCCGTCTAAACAAAGATACCCAGGCATCTATTTCCGCCACCACCTTCTCTAGATCCTGTGGGGGATAGTGAGATGTTCCAACCTCTCCAGCATGTCCTGGCTCTACACTGATGACTCCTCTTAGTTGGCATATGCCTGGAACACCTGCCCTGATGGGCATGTAAGAGGCATCCTAATTAGATGCCTGAACCACCTCAACTGGCTACTTTCAATGTTGAAAGGCCGCTACTCTACTTTAAGCTCCCCCCAAATGTCTACGGTCCTCACCTTATCTCCAGGTCTGTGCCCTCAGACTCATTTCTGTTGCTTGCATTCGTGATCTGGTTCTTTCAGTCACTACCCACAGCTTGTGACCATAAGCGAGGGTAGGAACATACTGTAGATTGACCAGTAAACCAAGAGCTTTGCTTTTCAGCTCAGCACTGTCTTAACAATGATTGACTGGTATAATGTCCATATGGTTGAGGATGCTGCTCCAATCCACTTAAGATCTCCTGCTCCCTTTTCCCTCACACATGAGCAAGTTCCCAAGATACTTATTAATTTTACCTTTCTTCTGTCGTATATCCATTACCTCTGACTTAGAAGTGCTGATCCTTATCTCAACCTCTTTACAATTGGCTGGAAATCATGTCTCTAAGAAGTGGTGCAGTATGACATAAATTGATTTCTTGATTAACAGCCTGAAAGTCTAGTTGAGTACAACTCTCAAAATGTTATGATTTGATACTGTAAACCAATGCATTGTTAACCAAAATGTAAGGGCAAAATGCAGCATCCTTATTAGATGGGTGGAAACAATAACAGTAACAAATGAATCCTTAAGAAAAAATACTTCACAGAACACATGACAATAATCCTAAACTTGAACTTAAAAATGTATGTCTGCTAATATTGGAACAAATTACTTTGGACATGCCCACAGACACACTGATTTTGTATTCCAAGGAAACAACAAATTGAGAGCAACTCACCTATAAAGCAGGTCAGTCATGTCAACTTGATCTGATAAAGGATTTTATGTTTAGTTCTTTAGCAAACGTTTTGGTAAGCTCTAGTAAACATTACAGGTAAGTCTTCATTCTGTTTAATTGATCTTGTAATTGTTCTTGTGGCATTGTTCAGTCTGCTTTACAAAAAACCCTTTGTTTCCTTAGGGGTTAGTGATGACAGAAATGTGTGTACAGACTGTAAAAGGTTTGCAGATTCCTAATCTCATTAGTAAAAGTTTGAAACTTAAAAGGTCACTAGACAAAGTTATGTTTTCAATACAGATTTGCTAACGAAAGCAGAATATTCAATGTCGCAAAATATTTTTTTCTTCATTTCATTTTAAAAATCTCCTTGAACAAAAGTACTCAATAAATCATAACACAACTAGAATTATTTTTAAATTAATCTGCTATTTTTGTTGTAAATTAAATTTTACATACTGTACTTAATTACACCTTTGACTTGGGGTTAGAATAAGGTCACAATCTTTCCTGCATATTGTAAAAGGTAACTAAAGGATGATGGCATTAAGAAGTGCATCCAGCTGTAAAAATTTCTATGCCAATACCCCATTTGAGGAGGGCAACCAGCCAACCCTGATGAACCTGGAAAATGGCCATTAATCCGACAGAAAGATGCTGCAGTCTAATAGCAGAAGTGGTATTTTGCATGATTTTTTTTTTTTTTCATTTTAAATCAATTTATCATTTAAATGTAATGCATTCAACAGAAGACAATTAATTTGAAAAGTAGAGAAAGATGTCATTTAAAAATGTAAAAAGAAAAATTAGTATTCATTGAAAATTTATGGCTACATAAATACAATATTCACAGTAAACTAAAGTAAAGTTTTGTTACTAGAATGACCCCAAAAAGTTTGAAACTATTGCATCAGCAAGTTTGCAGTAAAGCCTGCTGACAAAAGTATAAACTAGGATAAAAAATGTACTGTATAAGCATTCATTGTTATGTATCCTAACATAACATAACATTCCTGGACTTATTTATCTTCTCAGCACTGGCTGAAAGAGACATGAAGCAGCAATGGACACTGCGCCGATTCAGTTCAATTCAGTTTATTTCTGTATAGTGTTAATCAATGAATGCTGTCCCAAATCACAGTGACAAGTTCTAAGGTAAAATACTAATACAAACAATTACATAATGAGTACTCATAAAGACAGATTTGTTTCTAAAGACAGAGAAACAAACCAGTTTATCTGTAGTACCAGAGCACTGCAGTGCTATCCTTCATAATGTTTGAGAGTATTTCAAAATGGAAGGTCACTCGTCTGCTCACTTTAAACCCGAACTATGTGTGCCATTTTTGAATAAGAATATACAGGTGTAATATAATAGAGGGGGTGGTTGAACTTCTTCCTGCAGTGTGTCAGCCTGGGTTTATGTATATTTTCTGTTTAACTTTTGTTAATTGTTATTTAGCATTATTATTTTTCATATTCTTATGTCATTTCTGTTATGTTTGTTTATAATACCAGCAGCAGCCATACCAGCCTGCAGGTAATCCATCGGAAGCTCTGTATATTTGGGCCCAGTCTGTACTTGGATGGAAAACCATCTAGGAAAAGCTTGGTTTGCTGCTGGAAGAGTCATTAGTAAGGCCATCAGGGGACTACCCTATGGAATAAAGACATTATTAGCGTTACAATTTATTTGGCAGCGATTTTTGTTTTTGCATTATTAAACTTGTTTTCATTGAGTTTTTTTTTTTTTTTCTTATTACTTTTCTGGCTTTCTAAACATGCTTCGGATATCACTTTTTTCACCATCCCATGATCCATTTTTTTATTTTTTCCCCTGTGGTCTGCTATTTTCCAGCTATAGTAGTACACTTTTTATTTTAAATTAATTTGTAGAACAAATATTAAGTCTCTAACTAATAAGGAGGAGGAAGGATTGGGATCAAAGAGTGATGAATCTGGAAACAACACTTTACCTTGATAGTGGCTAGACAGTAAGAATACACAGAGGCATTTTACTGTCATAGGAATGTCTGGATACAAAACATTTTAAGAAACAATATCACGTAAAGAGAAAGATATGCCAATACCGATTTAATATACATAACAAAAATGATAGTTAATGAGGAGAATGATGTAGACCTCAACAATATTCTGTGTTTAGTTGGACTAAATATTAGTCTTACTGAATCAAGCAGTTATCTTTAATATCAGCATGTCTTTTAAAACACGTTACAAAACTATCCAAAAATTTTTTTTTTCATTAAAATGGATCTTTTCTAAGGATCCTTTTTAGAAGGATTGGCTATAGTAATGCATGATTCACTTGCTGTTCAATATTTTCTTTATTAAGCTTTTTGAAGTGCATTCAAAATGATGCTGCAAGAATCATTACAAGAGCTATAAAGTATGAACACATAATTCTAGTTCTTAAGTTTTTACAATGGCTTCCATCTAAACTTAGAGATGATTTCAAAATACCCCTTCTAATAAATAAATCCTTAAATGGACAGAAAACTGCTTACTGTGTGATCATCTGCCCCTTCAGCCTCAGTTATTAAATCCAGTGTGATGACTCACAACTTCAATCTGTCATACCCTGACTAGAGCTGCTAATTAGCTTTGCATTTTGCATCTCTGTTTTATTAGTCATTTGAAAAGAAACAACCATTACAATCATAGTAAACTCTTATTAACCCCTTTTCTGTTCTATTTCTCATTTAGTATCCTGCTGTGGCATTTGGTGCTAATGTCAAAGACATCCAAGATATTGGGAACATTAGAATCAATGGATGGAAAGATTATGTTGTCAGATTAGACAATCCGGCATACACTTTACTGCTCTGTGTCCAGAAGGAAGTGGGTGGCCAGTTGGCCAAGTCTCCAAGACTGTAACTCTCTCTGACTTTGTCTTTGAATTTCTCACTATATTTGATCACGGACCCTCAAGTAATTTATTTTTTCTTGGGATGCTGCTGCCTTTGTTTTATTTTCTTCTTCTCCATTGCCAACTGATTATAGTATAACAATTAATTAATGGGCAGATACTGCTGGGCTCCATTTATGATTTATAATTTTCAAACTACTATTTTCTCAGTATTGTATTTATCCAGTATTGTTTTGTTCAATTAATTGTTTTTCCAATTCATTGATTTATTTTTGTATATGCCTTGTGTGTTATAAATGGTTCTTTGAAAGGAGGAGACCCCTGATATTGTAGCCGTGGACTCACTCTAGATTCTATTGTGATTTTGACATCTGTAGGTACATACAAGTCATAGTTTTCTTTCCTTTCTTTGTGGAACACTCATTTTGAACATAAAAACGTGTTGCTTAGGGACCAGAAAGCCTGCTTCTTAATTTTTGGATCTGTCTAAGACCTTTGTTAAGGAGCCTGGGCCTCATTCTGAAATGGAATGGAAGAAGCCTGGAGAATTCGTCAGGAATGGGTTTTGGGGAGCTCTGCCCAATATTATAGGTTTAACACTAGAATCCCTGAAGCCTACAAAAAAACTTGTAATCCCGGGCCACCTTAAATTCCTTCACGCCCATCCTCATCGCATCTTTTGTTTTGTAAATGTGTCGATCAGCACAAGCAGCAAGAAGCCTGCTATCCCATCTCCCACCCTTGACGGAGCTCAACTCAGGTAAAAAGCTCTCCCAGCTCAAGGCTCCTTATCTGTGTGTGAGGTGTCTGGAATTGTATAGGGTAAATAATATAGTATATCGTTATTTGGAACACATGCATTTCATGCATGCATGCATTTAAAAAAAAAAATCATTCAATTCACATGTTGCTGTCAATGAGTTTAAAACCCAAGCTCAAATGTCAATCAGCAGAAAGTTAATGCGTATGCTTGGATGGTGCAAAGGTAAGAACTGCTAAAAGGTTGCTGGTTCAAGTCCTGATGCTCCGCATTTTGAATAGTGAGCTGCTATTATTATTATTACTATAATAAAAATATACATTAGATTTGAGTCTGCAACACCTGGGGGGTATTTTCTGTACGTCGCTTGATTCATCTGAAATCAGATGCCTCATCTTGGATCAGTTAATGCCGGTGAAGCTCATCCGGGATAAGTCAGTTTTTCAAACGCAGCCATGTAGTAGATTAGTCTAGCTGGATCTAATCATCCGAGATGAATGTGCGTACCCACGCTGATTGAAAAGCCCATATATATTGAGTCTAGAAAACATGATCAGCAAGTCTTTGATAGGCTGTAACAAAATGGCGAAAGAACGGGCGCATTTTTTTTCACACAAGCGGAGCAGGACCTTTTATTCGAAGGATATGAAGAATTTCAAGATTTAATATGCACAAGGGGTAACACTGCAAAAGCAGCCCAAACCAAAAAAGGTGGCTGGCAAAAACTGGCCGACAAATTAAATGCTAAGTAGTGTACATTGTACTTACTGAATGCAGCGTTTCATTTCCCACGTGTCACATTAATTATTATTTAATATGTCATAATTCCAGATCAAACGTGAGCACAAGGAGAACATGGGAACAGGTTAAAGTGATGTACAAGAATATACTTCAAACTGGTAAATATTGGTATATAACTATTAAAAGAACTGTTGACATGAGAATCATATATAATATAAAAAACATTAATTTTAAAGCTAATAAGAAGACAGACAAGCAAAAAACAGGTGGAGGTCCATGCGGTCCAGACCTAACCCCTGAAGAAGAGTTGGCTCTCCAGCAAAATGCCCATTGCCCTGTTTCTGAGGTAATTTTTTTTTGTTGGGTCAGTTGCAGGGAATGTCATATCCCTAGAACTTGTGTCTGACCAACAGGATATTGACGAAGGTCAAATATTTGATGAAGACACTGCGTCTGATTGTTTATCAGGAGGAGAGGTACATTTTCCAAATAATGTTTGATCAAACTCCACTCTGATCAGTACCATGTACCCCAATCACATTTGGAAAACCTGGGTAATGAGAATATTAGGCTGATTGTGAGATTCTTTATGGAACTATGGGTGTTTTTGCCAGTGTACCTGCAATGGCATGAAATGCTTCTTTTATTGTCTGCACACGCAGGCGTCCAGGAAACACTATGAAAACCCAAAGGAAATATTTCAGAGTCAACAGACTTTACGAATTGCTTGGCAAACTGCACTTTTAGATTGATTTTCTGCATCACCTACAGTATATAAAAAAAGTGGCGCTTGCAAAAAAGCTCAAAGCAATGCATACTGTCTGTGTGTTTGTGAGAGCCCAACTTCGCCTAGTTTGACTTCAAATATGAGGTGCTAATAAATCTTTGAGGTACAATATTCCCCCCGGGAGCAATAAAGGATCTTGCCGATCACACAAAACCCTCTATATATGAAATTGTCTTCTTAGAATTTGCACACTGATATCAATTGGTAGCTCATTCATATATAGCAAAGCCATGACTAAATGAATTCCATGCACGGAAACTGATTAAGTGTGTGAGCTAATCCTTGATTACATAGAACAAACCCACTGCGAGCATCCATCCATCCATCTATCCATCCTATTCCACTTATCCGGGGTCAGGTCACAGGGGCAGCAGCTTGTGCAGAGAGGCCCAGACTTCCCTCTCCCCAGCTACTTCTTCCAGCTCTTCCGGGAGAATCCCAAGGCGTTCCCAGGCCAGCCGGGAGACATAGTCCCTCCAGCGTGTCCTGGGTGTTCCCCGGGGCCTCCTCCCGGTTGGATGTGCACGGAACACCTCACTAAGGATGCGTCCAGGAGGCATCCTGATCAGATGCCCGAGCCACCTCATCTGACTCCTCTCGATGCGGAGGAGTAGCGGCTCTACTCTGAGCACCTCCTGGATGACTGAGCTTCTCACCCTATCTTTAAGGGAAAGCCCAGACACCCTGCGGAGGAAACTCATTTCAGCCACTTGTATTCGCAATCTCCTTCTTTCGGTCACTACCCATAGCTCATGACCATAGGTGGGGGTAGGAACGTAGATCGACTGGTAAATTGAGAGCTTTGCCTTTTGGCTCAGCTCTTTTTTCACCACGACAGACCGATGCAGAGCCCGCATCACTGCAGATGCCGCACCGATCCGCCTGTCGACCTCACGGTCCATTCTTCCCTCACTCTTGAACAAGACCCCAAGATACTTGAACTCCTCCACTTGGGGCAGGACCTCTCCCCCAACCCTAAGAGGCCACTCCGAACTTTTCCGGCTGAGGACCATGGTCTCGGATTTGGAGGTGCTGATTCTCATCCCATCCGCTTCACACTCAGCTGTGAACCGATCCAGAGAAAGCTGAAGATCCTGGCCTGATGAAGCAAACAGGACAACATCATCTTCAATGACCCAATCCTGAATCCACCAAACCGGACCCCTTCAACACCCTGGCTGCGCCTAGAAATTCTGTCCATAAAAGTTATGAACAGAATCGGTGACAAGGGAAAGCCCTGGCGGAGTCCAACTCTCACTGGAAACGGCTCGACTTACTGCCGGCAATGCGGACCAAGCTCTGACACCGGTTGTACAGGAACAGAACAGCTCTTATTAGGGGGTCTGGTACCCCATACTCCCAGAGCACCCCCCACAGGCATCCCCGAGAGACACGGTCGAACGCCTTTTCCAAGTCCACAAAACACATGTAGACTGGTTGGGCAGTCAGCGCACATCCCCACCATATACCGTGTTGACACTGCACTGCTTCCCCCTCCTGAGACGCTGGACAGTGGACCAGAATCTTCTCAAAGCCATCTGAAAGTCGTTCTCCATGGCCTCTCTAAACTCCACCCATGCTGTTTGCTGCTTGTGCTGATCAACACCTTTACAAAACAAAAGATACTGATGAAGAGAGGTGCGAAAGAATTTAAGGTGTCTCAGGATTACGAGTTTTTTTGTAGGCTTCAGGAATTCTAGTGTTAAATGATGTGAGGTAATTAAGGCATTTGCCAATTTAAAGAGAGTAGGAGAAACTTAATTGCAAAAAGCTGATGTGAGTTCAAGCAGAATACCAATAAATCCAGAGACCCCACCTTATTTTTGGACCCTACAATTCCTTTTTGTTTTCCCACAGTTGAGGGCCATTTAGACATAGAATCTGCTGTTCTGCGATGTGAGGCAAATTTATCTAAAGATGAAAAGGACTTAGGAGGAGATATAAGGCTCATGTCAAAGATCAATTTATTGATTTGTTTGGAATTATTGGTGATAGCCTCTGACTCATTCTTAAATGCAGAGTCTAAAGTAAAAGATTCATTAGAGTGAAGGTGGAGAGCCAAGAGATTGCTGGCCTAGGTCACAAAATTTAACAACAGGTCTTAGTGTGATGGATCCAAAAATGTTTCCACCAAATATGGATAAGGTAGTCTGAGATTAAATTTGCAGTATACCTTTTTTTAGTTGGTGTATGTAAGAGGCAAAAGTAACCAGAAAGCAATAAAGGCATTTCCAAGCATTCTAGAAGATTTCCTGATCTGTCACTGAGCTTGTTATATAGATATCCTCCACTGTTCTGAACTTGCAGTTGATGAAAGAAGATTTTTAAGAGAAAACTTTTCCTATAACTGGATAGAGGTGAGATGGAAGAAATGGATCTATAACAGATGGAGTCAGCACAAAGGAGAGAATTATATTGAATAATTCTCAAGCTGACAGCTTGATGAAGTAAAAGTTGTTGACCTCATTTGATCTACTCTGAATTCAGAAAATAATAAATCATTGAATAACATAAGCCTTCTCAGAGTGGGAGGAGCTTAACAAAGTAGGAGGTGCATAGAAGTGTTATGTTCAAAGATCATAATCTTGAAAGGTCTAAAATTGGCTTAGTTATATTAGGCAGGAATGGTCTCCTGTTTGGCATAGGCATGAATGGATACAAAAAAGATCCTGCTGTCAAACAGCACAATTGGTCCTGCCTGTCACCACCCAAGTCAATTATTACAACTTTTCAGGTTTACCCTGACAAGAATTTCAATATGAGAGTAGATAGAACCGGGTTTGTAAGGATTTTATGGAGGGCCACCCACAGGGATAGGCAAAAATATATTAAATTCAAGGCTTATAAACCTTACATCCCCTGATTAATCACACCAGAAATTATAGTATTATCTGTCTGTCTAGTAAAAGATATATTAATACCATATTAAATAACAACAAACAAGGAAATAATACTAAGAAAAATAACAAAATATAGACAAGAAATTTAGCAATAATCTAATTTTTAAAGTTCAATGTATGAGTGTGTGTAATTTATACAATTACAATTTATACAATCGGTCCAATTTCAACAGAATTTTGCACGTATATCCCACTTTGTCACTTTGATGAGACAACAAATATTGAAACATTTTGACCCAAATAACTAAAAACATGAGACAGAAAGAAAGAGCCAAAGTCAGAAAATTAATGGAAAGATTAAAAAAATTAAAAAACCTATATTCTAACTGAAGACCAAGAACCTTAAACTAAACAAACAAAACCAAAAATACAAACCGTAAATGCAAGCAGCAATACTGTAAGAAGCCTGTCACTTGAAAAGGTGCACAAGCCAATGCCTCAGCATGAAACTGATATTAGAATCCTCTTTTATTTGCCATGAGGCAGTTTTGCTAATAAGCAGTAATGGTTTTCAGAACTAAATCAGAATTGGCAACACTGTAACTTGATTAAAATCTTAATTAGACAGGGGAAACAACAACTAAAAATGAAAGCCAAAATAAACATTTCAAAGTTCTCACACTAACTGGTAGTTTTTGCTTTTAACTCTACACAATATGGTAGTTAACTTTTTGTAGAGAATCCAAAATTGACCTATCCAGAACATATGCTTTTTTGTCCTAAGTAATAATAGTAATGATAATAATAATACATTTCATTTACAAAGTATATAGCACCTTTCCTATCTCAAAAAGACTGACATAGAAGCAACAGATGTTCTTGCTATAGATAGTATGGTTATCATCATAAAATCCAGAAAATAGTGGCTTGCATATATATATATATATATATATATATATATATATATATATATATATATATATATATATATACACACACACACGTAAATTCCACACTGACTGATGTTTCTATTAGCAGCAAAATGCCTCTGCACCAGTCAAATTGTAGTGGTCCAGATCTTTTTCTAACCTCATGTATGGAGACCTGCTGAGCTTTTATATTAAAATTGGTTGTTAATATATTATTTCTTAACTGATTTTCATAAAATGTTTTATTAAAATTGCTAGACATGTCAGCATATATTTAACCAATTTTCTAAATTACATTGCATATTATTTGTTAAACTTTTGATATTAATAGCTGCAAGGAGTGACAGCATTAGCCTTTCGAAATAAGAATGAAACACACAGATAACAATTTGACAGCTCTTCGACATGCAGAAAATACATTATTATTATTATTATTATTATTATTATTATTATTATTATTATTATTAGAGTTCTACATAATGAAGGGCTAGTCTGGAAGGAAGGCAGGCTCCTAGATGCAGAAATGTCAAAAGAGAGAAAGATAGGAAGGAATCACTACAACCATCTTGGACTAGAGCAAGAAGAAGTATTGCAGAAGTAAAAGATGTTCTCTGTAAGAAGGTCAGTCTGTGCATTCCATGTTTGGTGTCTCAGCATCATTTCATGTGGCTTTATCAGCAAGAAAGTTATTTTAAGACAAATAACTAGGTCAGCCCATGGTCTACCTGGCACATGCTCACAGACCACACTTTGAGAACAACGGCTATAGAACCACTAAGTGCTTATGTGAAATGACAGATCTGGAGATTTATAAGACTGGTTTCGAAGACTGATTCAACTTTAGGGTGGCTGGACCAGCACAAAAGACAAAAACCATAGGGTGACACATGAAATTCTTAGAAGAAGGCAATGATATTTCAGTTGCAATTTAGTTTTTGCAACTACCCAAATGAAATATTATTCACTTTTAGTCACATTGCTATACTTTTTACCATTTTCTCTGCAGTTCTGAAAAACATTTACTACAGTTGGGTAACAAAGGAAAATGTGATTGTGATTGTCTATGAAAAGTCACTTAAAGTCCATCTTGTGTTCTTCCTGGGCTACATTAATATTGTGTTAATAGTCTAATTTGTCTCTAGAGTGGAGCATTATCCCTTACATTATGAGTTCCTTATGTGATACATTAATGAAAATACTACATTGTGCAAAAGGTGCACAAATTAGTTTTTAGTTAGTCCAGGTCTATGTCCTGAAGTTTTGCTATTCCCAAGCAAATAATGTCAGACTAAAGAATTCATTCTAATCACGTCTTATACACCTAGCCAAGGAATACACTTGAGACACCATCTTCAGGAGTCTGTTTTAGCCCGTATGTTTAAGTGTCCATCTTCTTTTCAGATATATTGGAAAGCCCATTACCTGGAATTGAAGCACTGTTTGAAATCCCATTTTAGCCATCTTCTCCTGTACTCAGCCCATCTGTTAAGCATCATTCACAAAGGTATTTGATCAGAATAGCACTCTCTCGCTTACTGCATAACAAATACTTAAAAGCTAAATCACACTTGTTGTCATCTTCTTTTCATGATATACAGTATAAAATGTTTCTCAGTTATGTCATTTAAGGCATTCCTGCAAAACAGGCAACCCTTTGTATTAACTATGTCTTGCTGATCTGATTTTCAGGTCATAACCTTTGCATTTAAGCATATGTAATGTCAGACCCGTGAATGTTTTTATCATTAGTGGAAATGCTTTCCCTTTGCTGTTTTCTCGGTCTGCAAATGAAGCTAATAATAATGTGACTATTGTGACTTGTACAATGAGCCTTGGGCTGTTGTACTGTATATATATATATATATATATATATATATATATATATATATATATATATATAGTGCTCAGCATAAATGAGTACACCCCACTACATTTGTCAGAAAACTTTTAGTTTCCTTTCAGTATCAACATTTTCTATGAGATACTGTACTACAAAATACTCCCACAAATGTGGACCATTGATTGCCAACAAGATTTGTTAATTTGCACACACAAAAAAGTGATTTTCCTAACAAATTCATTAAAGCCCATGTTGCAAAAATGAGTACATCCCAATTATAGTCTTAGGAGAAAAGTCACACTTAAGACTACAAAATTCTAATTAACAGGCATTCAAGCACAGGTGAGTCTAATGATTCATTTAAGAGGTGTCCAGCAGACAGGTGACTATAAAAGGGCATTACTTAACAAAGAAAAGCCCTTCCCATTTCATGCTGTCAGCAATGTCTCCACATGGAAGAGAAATGTCAAAAAATCTGAGAAAGGAAATCATTACTTTACACAAAAAAGGTGAGGGCTACAAGAAGCTCAGCAAAGCTTTACATATCAGTCAAAATACTGTGCAAAAGTGATCCAAAAATTTAAGAAAAATGGAAGTGCAACTATTTTTCAGAGACGTTCAGGCCGTCCACAGAACTTAACATCTGGACAGGAGCGTCTTCTGATGAGAAGGGTTGAAGAAAATCACCATGCAAGTTCACTGCAGTTAGCTAAAGCAGTAGAAAGCCAAACTGGAGTGACCGTTTCCCGTGACACCATACGGCGCACACTGCAGAGGAATGGCATGCATGGGTATCGTCCACGAAGGAAGCCTCTCCTAAAGCCCATGCACAAAAAAGCACGCCTAGAATTTGCTAGGGCCCATGCTGAAAAAGATTAAGACTACTGGGACTCTATACTCTGGAGTGATGAGACAAAGATCACTGTTTTTGGAACTAATGGTTTCAAAACTGTATGGCGTCGTAAAGGTGAGGATTTCAAAGAAAAATACATGGTGCCTACAGTGAAACATGGTGGTGGCAGTGTCCTTATGTGGCGCTGCATGAGTGCTGCTGGTGTTGGGGAGCTGCATTTCATTGATGGTATCATGAACTCAACAATGTACTGCTCTATACTGAAGGAGAAGATGCTGCCATCACTCCGTGCACTTGGTCGTCGTGCACTTTTCCAACACGACAATGATCCAAAACACACATCTAAAGCTACTGTTGCATTTCTGAAGAAGAACAGGGTGAAGGTGATTGAATGGCCAAGTATGTCTCCTGATCTGAACCCAATCGAACACCTGTGGGGAATTCTGAAGCGACAAGTTGAGCATCACTCTCCATCCAGCATCCAGGCTCTAAAAGAGGTTATTCTTGAAGAATGGAAAAAGGTAGATGTTGCAATATGTCGCCAACTTGTTAATTCCATGCCTAGAAGACTTGGTGCTGTCCCTAAAAATCACGGTGGTCATACAAAATACTAGATGTAGTAGTTTTTGTTGCGGGGTGTATTCATTTTTGCTTCAACCGATTTAAGTAAAAATGAAGATTTTGTGATCTAAGTTATATTATTAACCTTAATTTCATGTTATGGAGTTAAACAAGTGTTCAATAAAACTCAGCCTTGTGAAAATTTTGGAAATTGTTCTTTTGTTCATTGAGCTATTGATTAAATTTGTACTTTTTAAAGGGGTTGTACTCATTTATGCTGAGCACTGGTATATATATATATAGTGAAAGATGCGCCAGACACAGACAGACACTGAGACACATGATGTCCAAACACACATGTTTATTTTCTGCACAACAACACAGCCACAGCAGCTCAGTCCTTTTTACTTCTCTCAAGTCGTCTTGCCTTTACTGCCACCTCCACTCCTCTCTTACAAGCTCCATCCTCTTCCACCTGACTCCGGCTCCCTGAGTGGAGTAAGGCAGCCCCCTTTATATTGCACCCAGAAGTGCCCCAGGTGCTTCCTAATTAATATTGGGTATGGTGGAAGTGCTGCATGTGAGTTCAGCTCCTCTTCTGGCAGCACTTCCGGGGGTGGCAGAAGTGGTGTATGCCAAGGCTCCGGAGTTGCTCAGGGGTCCTGTTATCCAGGGGTGCTGCCCTCTTGCACCCCAGGGAAGATATTGCCCCTGTCCTTCCCTTCTCCAGGTGTCCCGGAGGGGCAAGGTCCCTGGTCGTCTGCCACAATATATATATTATAGCATGTGGCCAGGGCCCTTATTTGATCATGTCGCCTCCACACTGGGAGGACAAGGGAAGCAAGCGTGGCAAAAGAGTTACTTCCCCTGGTACATTAGATGGCAGCCCCCCTGGACTCCCGCAGGGCTCCATGGGAGCTGGAGTTTGCTGTAGCCCTGCTGGGATCCACAGGCGCCACCAGGGGGTGCTGCAGTAGGATCTGCTGTGCCCTTTTGGCCACACCTGGAAGTGCTACCAAAAACTAGGTCATCAAGCACCTGGAGCACTTCTGGGTGCAGTATAAAAGGAGCCAGCAGCCACTACTCGGGAGCCAGAGTTGGGATTAAGAAGACGAAGCTTGACTGGAGGAGTGGAAGAGAAGAGAAAGAGAGGAAGAGAATTGTGCTTCTGCCTTCCCCTGTTTCCCATGAGGAAAAAGAAAATAATAAACCATGTGTGCCTTGAACTTGTGTCCCATGGCAGCAGAGCCAGCCTGGTGGTCCACAATATATAAAATCCAACGTATGTCTGTCCGCTTTTCACAAGAGAACTACTTAACGGATTTAGATTGTTGATTTTGCGGCCTCTCTAATTGCACTAAGTATCATAGGTTGCATGCGGTACCAATTTATTTGTGTGAATCCGAGAGAGCATCTGCGTGCTGAGAAGAGGGGGGAAGGGCCCTCCTCACTCACACGCCAGCCTCCATTCAAGTCAGTCTACCTCTTGCCACATGTTGGAGCGTGCCTTGCCTTCACTTAGCTAGCGATACCTGTTTGTTCAACAGACATTATCATATATAGATTGTTAAGGAGTAACGTTTGATGTTTTTGAGAGAGAGATTAGGGCTACTTGCATTTTAGAGGATAGCTGCTGATTACCACAGATATCACGGCCACATGCTTTTCTCCCCATGCGGGGGACACTATGCCAACAGAGATGAACACAATCAGATACAGTGCCAACGTTTGACATTGCGGCATAACTACCTTCTGGTTGGCCACAATTGATTTTTAAAGTTTGTCCTGTTTCATTACTACGTGGGCAGGGCCGCGGGGGGACAGACAATTTACAAATTTAACAAAAAGTATAAAATGACATGTAGCATACAATACAGTTATTATAAGAAATTTGTGGATAAAATATTAGAACTGCCTAGCTATTAGTTAAACAAGCAAATCTGATGGACTGAATCGTCTTCTCTTGTTTGTCAAATTTCTTGTGTTCTTACACTGTACACAGCAGACCCAGACTGGCCATCACAATGATCAGCTGAAATGGCCTGGCATGGCCTGTTTAATGATTTGGCCTACATTTCACACAATTTTTTTTTTCTCCTTAAACCTGAACACAACACACAAAATCACTAGATACAGGAGTAGGAAAGGCAAATAAATTGAAGGGATAGGTGATGGAGAGAAAATGGCCAGGAGAAGATGAAAGAAAATGAGATAAAAAAAGAAAGCACTGAATGTTGTTGCTGCACAATGCAGCAAGTGTCACGGAAGACTCAGGACTCTCCCAAAAATCAGTGACTTCTCCCAGACTCACGCAAGTGATTTCCAATCTCCTGGTAATCTCTCTTCCTCTCAATTATTTACGGTACAAAAAAAAAATCTTTAACATTTCCACTATTCTTTTCTCTCATGTAATAAACTCCATCGTGAACAATTCTGTCACTGCATGCACTCCAAGCATCTAAAATGTGGCACTTTACTTTTTCACTGTTCATGTACAAATCACGAGGAAATGGAGGCACACCTTAAATAAAAAACTCAACACTAAATTTTCATCAGAGTAGACAAAGGTTTACCCTTCACTTATACTTGTTTAAGTAACATTACAATAGCTCATTTCAATGTTTGTTACTGCAATTTTTCCTTTGGTGGTGCATGAGGTGTTAGATTCTTAAGTTAATTAGCTGCTAGGTCGTTAAAAATACATAAATAAATAAATATGAAACATGAAGTACTTGCAGGTGTATTTCTCAGGTGAATGAAAATAAATAAATTCCACTTTCTTGCTAAAGTAATTACTAACAGAAGTAGAAAAAAACAATGATTTTGGTATGCTATTATCAGTTTTAATTCATTACCACATTATGAATAAAAACTGCAGTACAATTTTGTGAAATACATGATTATTTGTATTTCTTCAGGGAGTGTATCACATATAGAGAGGCAATGCACACAAACAAATCTTCAGCCTCTGGAATATCATAGAACAGTGTCTCATCACTGGCCATCAATTTCACTGGGAGTCACTCTCGCAGATCCTGCTCTACTATGGCATACCAACGTCTTTAAGAACGTATACCTGCAGACAGATACAGAGTCCAGCAACACCTTCTTCTTTGAAATAAGCACTTCTATTCATCAGGGCTGAATACTGTTGCCACTTCCCTTTCTGGTGGCCCTTGACTATGGCATGCAATGAGCAATAATGATAATAGGAAGGGCATCCACTGGAACAATTGTGACCACCTGCGTATTCTTGATTCTTGCCAGCGATATCACTTTGATCTAAGAAAATGTGAGGCAACTCTAGGCAACAACAGCAGATGTTGAATAGGAACCAAGTAAAATTAACCTCAGAATAACAGGAGACTCAGATGGAGGTGCCATAAATAGAATCACATTTGGAACACAAAAGCTGAAGGAGGTGGAGAAGTTTACTTACCTGGGCAGCATTATGTGCCAAAAAGGAGATACGGAGACAAGCTTAAAGTGTCAGATTGGAAAGGTATCAGCTATTTTGTGGAAAATGCTGAACATCGTATCTTATCAAGCTGTGAATGTCAGTCATGATCCCTATGGCCATCTACATGAGCAAAACCAGGAAGATGATAGTGGCTATCAGCAAGAAGATCACTGTGTTTCAGCAGTGAGTTCTCTGATGAATACAGAAAATCTCCAACCAAGAAATGCTCGGTAGATCTATACTAATAAAAGGCAAAGCCCTCACTGACTGACTGACTGACTGACTGACTCATCACTAATTCTCCAACTTCCCGTGTAAGTAGAAGGCTGAAATTGGGCAGGCTCATTCCTTACAGCTTAGTTACAAAAGTTAAGCAGGTTTCATTTAGAAATTCTATGCGTAATGGTCATAACTGAATCCTACTTACATACATATATACGGCCATAGCCTGCAGCTCGGTCGCCGTGTGAGGAGGAGTTGCGTCACCCATCACCACGCCTTCCACGTAGTTGGCTGCCTGTCTATATTGTGTCCCCCTTACCCACGCTCCCCACGTAATTGAGTGCCTGTCTATATAAGGCCGTCTGTCACCAGCAATCCAATAGACACGCTGCCGCTACGAGGCATTTGTCATGCCTAAGATGTATACGATTTTTGCGAGATACAAGTTTAGTGAGAAGACGCAAGGTATAAACGAGACTTTTGATCACTTTATAACGGAGTTAAAATTTCTGGTGAAGGACTGTGCTTATGCAAACGAAGATGAGATGGTCAGGGATAGAATAGTGTTTGGCACAAACTCAGCAAAAGTGCAAGAGAAACTTTTAAGTGCTGGGTCTGAGCTAACATTAAATAAAGCCGTGGACATTGCAAGATCGCACAAGATAGCAAACCTTCGACGCATGTACTCAGAGCAGCTCATGTGAACTGTGAACTGACTGTGAACTGTGAACTGACTGTGAACGCAATACGCAGACATACTGCATCTCTGTTGTTAGTCATTAGCACTAAAACATAAGTAACATGATAATTATATTTGAATACTTACCCTCACCTATTCTGTTTCTTTTCTCGGTACCCAAATGTGGCAATTGGTGCCACGGCCCACCTGCCAAGTTGTTTGACTGCCTATGGTAAAGTCATCCTTGATGGAGGATCACAGGAATCATGGGAAAGAGGGGTCCTTTCATCGGAGCAACGTTTCAGCCGTGGCATGGCCAAATGGGGAGGCAGCTAGATGGATGAGGTCTCCAGGACTCTAAAAATATCCAAACCTAATTATGTCATATCATCTACTGTTAAACCGTACTTCTAAAATTTTTATTATTATGCTGTATTAAGGAATTGTTCTGTTCTGTGTATTGTATTGTATTGTATTGACCCCCTACTTTTGACACCCACTGCACGCCCAACCTACCTGGAAAGGGGTCTCTCTTTGAGCTGCCTTTCCCGAGGTTTCTTCCATTTTTCCCTACAAGGTTTTTATTAGGAGTTTTTCCTTGTCTTCTCAGAGAGTCAAAGCTGGGAGGCTGTCAAAAGGCAGGGCCTGTTAAAGCCCATTGCGGCACTTCCTGTGTGATTTTGGGCTATACAAAAATAAACTGTATTGTATTGTATTGTAACAAGCAAAAGCTCCAAAGAGCACTGAACAAAAAACACATTACACAATTGAGAAGGCAGCAAAAGAATATGAAGCGAGTGACTCATACAAACATATTCATAAGTGCAGGTACTGCGGAAACAAAGCACACGGTGGATAAAGTCAATGTCCAGCTAAAGGAAGACAGTGCAAACAAAGAAGAGATGGTCAGGGATAGAATAGTGTTTGGCACAAACTCAGCGAAAGTGAGAAAGAAACTTTTAAATGCCGGGTCTGAGCTAACATTAAATAAAGCCGTGGACATCGCAAGGTGGCACGAGATAGCACAACCACAGCTGAGAAACTTTGATGCATGTACTCAGAGCGGCTCATGTGAACTGACTGTGAATGCAGTACGCACACAAAAAGCAAGAGCTCCAAAAAGTGTTGAGCAAAAAACGCATTACACAATTGAGAAGGCAGCAAAAAAATATGAAGCGTGTGACGCATACAAGCATACTCATAAGTGCAGGTACTGCGGAAACAAAGCACACGGTGGAAAAAGTCAGTGTCCAGCTAAAGGAAGACAGTGTAAAAAATGTGGTAAATTGAACCACTTCGCTATAGTTTGCAGGACTGGGAAAGGTAAACCCGTGCATGCAGTGTGTGATGTCTCAGATAAAGAGGAAAACAAGCTCTTTATTGATGCAGTAAGAAAGGAACAACCCTCTGAATCTGAACAAGCCTTTGTAGACATATCAATAGGAAAGCACGGTGTAAAGTTTAAGTTTAAGTTAAGTTCATAGACACGCTGCCGCTAAATATTCGCAGGCAAATCCCCAACTTAATACCGGGAATACCTGTTAAACATCTTAGATTCTCGAGGACCGATTTGGGTAGTGAACACTTCGATGAATGAAACTTGTTATCTTTACAATGTTTGACAAACACGGAATATAACTTGAACACAACACATCCTCCAAATACGAACCTGATTAAAAGAAATAATGATAAACAAATCCTTGATGACACTCAATCATGTTATGTTATTTTTAAAATGTTTCCTTTTCTTTTTCATAACTTCTTTAACACACTATAGGTATTTTGCTAGTATATATATTATGACAGATAGGGGGTGCTATCGGTCCCTTGAACCCTTGTCCAAGACTCCAGACACCAGATAAAAGTCCACAAGTTGACTTTAATAATACAGCACAGTTCACAAAGCACCCTCTACTCCACTATACTCATTAAATTACTCAAAACAATCACAATAAACAATCCTAACTCCCAGATGCGTTGCCACCCTTCCACCCAGCTCAGTTCGCCGTCTAGGAACTCCCACAATCCTTTTATAGTCCCTGACCCGGAAGTGTTCCAATCGCCAGTCCATGTGATCTTCTATCACTTCCGGGTCAGATCAAAAGTCCTTGTCCATGTGACTCGAACGTACTTCCGGGGCGTAGGGTAAATAAACACCGTTCCTCCCTGCAGCGTCTCCTAGTGGCCCCCATGGTATCCAGCAAGGCTGTGTATAAAAACTCCAATGGTCATGATGCCCTGCTGGTCTTCGGGGAACCTCCATACTGCAGGGAGGGCTCCACCTGGCGTCTTGGGGGTATTGGCCGGGATGAACGGCCGGCCATACACCACCATATATATATGTAATCTAATGTATCTACCTTATATATATATATACTAATAAAAGGCAAAGCCCGCACTGACTGTCTCACACACTCATCACTAATTCTCCAACTTCCCGTGTAGGTAGAAGGCTGAAATTTGGCAGGCTCATTCCTTACAGCTTACTTACAAAAGTTGGGCAGGTTTCATTTTGAAATTCTACGCATAATGGTCATAACTGGAACCTATTTTTCTCCATATACTGTAATGGACTTTAGCTCGATGGCCATGGGGGGCGGAGTTGCGTGTCATAACATCACGCCTCTCACGTAATCACGTGAACTGACTGTGAATTCCCGCTGCCGTTTGTCATAGCTTCGTCGAATACTTTATTCGCGAGATACAAGTTTAATATATATATGTATATCTATACTAATAAAAGGCAAAGCCCTCACTGACTGACTCACTCACTCACTCACTCATTCACTCACTCATCACTAATTCTCCAACTTCCCGTGTAGGAAGAAGGCTGAAATTTGGCAGGCTCATTCCTTACAGCTTACTTAAAAAAGTTGGTTAGGTTTCATTTCGAAATTCTGCGCGTAATGGTCATAACTGGAACCTATTTTTCTCCATATACTGTAGTGGACTTTAGCTCGATGGCCGTGGGGGGCAGAGTTGCGTGCCAAATCATCATGCCTCTCACGTAATCACGTGAACTGACTGTGAACTCCCGCTGCCGTTTGTCATGCCTTCGTTGAATACTTTATTCGCAACATCACACAAGAGAGCAGCTCACGTGAACTGACTGAATGCAGTATGAGTGATCACTTCCATGCATTAAACCTGTTCAAAAAACGCATTACACAATTGACAAGGTAGGAAAAGAATATGTTCCGAGCTGAGCTCCACAGCTAACGTGGTCTTGCGGAAGCAACTTTGTCACGCTGCCGCCAAATACTTACAGAAAAATCCACAAGTTAATACACACGCTGTCTCTAGAGTTTCTCCACGCTCAATATATTCCTCACATCCCCGTTATACCCTCTGATCTCCCATTTCAATTTAAATGCCTCCAATTTCCAGTAAGGCTCTGCTTCGCGATGACAAGTAATACGTCTCAGGGACAGACCCTACAAAAGGTTGCCATTGATTTCAGGCAAGATTGCTTTTCTCCTGGACAACTATACGTTGCATTCCCAAGAGTGAGCTTGCGCAGCTTCATATATTACAACCGGAGTGCTGAACTGACAACGTGCTATATAAAAAGAACTATAACAATCGTAATAAACGAACAATAAAACAGTACAGAACCGCGAAGCAAGGAGAAACGACGGCCTTATATGGCGTTTGTTTATAAAGCAGCGGAGAAGCTGTGTGGAGGCAGCTACACAAAAAAACAGCAGAGCGCCACACTTTGAATGTATTCCTCGCATCACCGTTATACCCTCAGATCTCCCATTTCAATTCAGATGCCTCAAATTTCCAGTAAGGCTCTGCTTCGCGATGGCAATTAATAAGTCTCAGGGACAGACCCTACAAAAGTTTGCCATTGATTTGAGGCAACATTCCATTTCTCCTGGACAATTATACAATTGGAGAACTGCCAGTGCCTATTAAACTCTCAAAAGCTGGATGCGAAGTTATCGATAAAGCTGGTTGTATGCTTACAACACTTGACAGATGCCGAATGTCACTTCAACAAAAGTCCAGCAAATTCTAACGTAATTGAAACAAACCATGAAACTCAAACCAATTATGACAGCAGCAATCCAAGCTGTGAGATTTGAGGCAAGGTTGCTTTTCAAGTGTACATTGCATGCTCAAGAGCAGGGGTGTCAAACTCAATTGCACAGGGGGCCAAAATCCAAAACACACTTTAGGTCGCGGGCTGAACAGGATAAACATTTATTGAACACACTAAAACTAAACTTTTAAAACTTTAAACTTTTAAAACTTTACTTTTTTGAACATAAATAAGAATAAAACCAGATAGGAATATTATTCCGGAATAAATCAACTGAAACCTTAAATAACTTATAATATTTTGCTCTCTATAAAAATATATCCTGTCTAAATTATACAAGTTAGAAATAAAGTAAACGTTAAAAGAATAAACATTCAAATTTCTTTACTCTTATAACATTTTATATAAAAAAAAAAATTAAATTTTAAATATCCCAAAAGATTTTGTCCTCCATAAAAATATATCCTGTCAAAATTATACAAATTCAAAATATGAACGTGCTGCATAACAAAACCTGGAGATATAAATAAAATTTGTGCTTTTCAGCAATAACAAATCAAATCATTCAGTTGTCTTTGCTCATATGTCATTTTATCAGAGCTGGACGCCTGGCATCTTTTTATGGCAAAAAGTTTGTTTCTGTTTGGTGTGAGGTTCTGTGTTGTGGAGATTCTCAGGATGGACTGCAGGTGCTCATCAGTGAGGCGACTCCTGTGTGCTGTTTTGTTAGTCTTCATGACTGAGAAGAGCTTCTCACACAGATATGTGCTACCAAACATGCACAAGGTTCGAGCCGCATGTAGACGGAGCTGGAGCATTTGTGCGGGAATGGAGTGAATAAACTGTGCGGGCCCTGCAGTATCGTACTTTGCCTTCAGTGTGCCATTACACTGCAGCTCAATCAGCTCCATCTGAATCTGCACAGGTGCAGTTTCCACATCGACGGCAAAATTCTTTTTTTGTTCTTCAAAGACACCAAAGCGCCGTGCGAACTCAGTGCGCAGTGCGCTCAGTTTATCAGCAAAGTGCGTATTTGGGAACACCGTTGTGCCGACTTGGTTCAACATTACTTGGCAACAGGGAAAGTGGGGCAAGTGTCTCCCATAAAAGCAGCTTTACCTGAAATGCCTTCATTGCATCATACATGTCAGTGATCATGCGGTCACGTCCCTGGAGCTGGAGGTTTAAGGCGTTGAGATGAGCTGTTATGTCAGCCAGAATTGCCAACTCGCATTTCCACTTTTCATTCCTAAAATTGGTGGAGTCTTTTCTTTTACTGGTGATGAACTGACATATTTCGTTGCTGATCTCAAAAACTCTGTTGAGAACTTTTCCCCGACTTAGCCAACGCACCACTGTATGATAAGGAATGTCAGCAAACTCTGAATCTATCTCCCGCATAAAGGACTGAAATTGCTGGTGATTTAAACCTTTAGCTCGGATAAAGTTAATGGTTTGTGTTACAGTGCTCATTACATTGTCCATCTTCAGGACTTTGCCACATAGTGCTTCCTGGTGTATCATGCAGTGATATGCCATTAACTCACCAGTACAGTTCTCCTCCTGCATCTTTACTCGCATCCTTCCCACTAGTCCACTTTTTTCACTACACATAGATGGTGCTCCATCAGTTGTAAGTGCAATAAGTTTGTCCCAGGGCAGTTTCATGTTGGTTATACTTTGACATACATCTTCAAAAATGTCTTTTCCAGTTGTTGTTCCGTGCATCGTTTTAATGTCCATTATTTCCTCTGTAACGCGCAAATTGGAGTCCACTCCACGGATGAAGATGGCAAGCTGTGCAGTATCAATCATGTCAGTACTTTCATCCACAGCAAAAGAGTATGCAATAAAGTCTTTGCTTCTTTCACTCAACTGTGTTCTTAAATCAGTGGCCATCTCACAAACTCGATCAGCAATCGTATTTCTACTCAGGCTTACATTTGCCAGCATCTGCTTTTTGTCTGGATATAAGACGTCAAACACCTTGATCATGCGGCTCTTCAGAAATTCTCCCTCGGTAAATGGCCTGGCTGATCTGGCGTTCTCCTCTGCCACGATAAAACTTGCTTTCACAGCAGCTTCACTTTGTGATTTTGCACGGGTAAAAAACGTCTGCTGAAGTGTCAGATTCTTCTTTAACTCTTCTGCTTTGCATTCAGGTCTTTCAGGTTATCCTGATGTTTTGTCTCATAGTGCCGCCTTAGATTAAAACCTTTAATTACAGCCACATTAGCTCCACAAATGAGACACACGGGTTTACCGGCAATGTCAGTAAACATATACTCAGCCTCCCATTGGTTTTTAAAGGCTCTGTTTTTAGAATCAACTTTTCTCTTCGGCATCGTGAGGGCTAGTTTGCAATAATTTGCAGCATCATAAGCTAGACTTGATTAACGCGGGAAGTGTTCGGCAAGACAGCTGAAGCACTGCATTATGGGATCTGTAGTTTATTGTGTTACCAGCGCTTCATAATTCCGGGCCATTAATAACAATAATATATAAAATGATCTCGCCTTGAGTTTGACACATATACTCTAGAGTAAGCTCAGCGCACAGCTTGGTCATATTACAACCGGAGAGATCCTTAACAAATAATTATTGTATATTTTCCTTCAGTTTAAAAAGGTTTACTTTTCTTCTCAATAAAAATTTTAAAGTAGTACTTCGCCGCTGCGAAGCACGGGTATTTTGCTAGTATATATATATATACAGTATATATATATATATATTTATATATATATAATTGTTCCAACAGCCCAAGGTTAAAAATGAACAATGCTTAATTCACCTTTCATCTGTTTTCTGTAAGGCACATTTTAAGAATCCCGCATTTCAAAACACATGAAAACTACTTTTTGTCTGTTTAGTAATGTTTGCGCTACAGGATGAATTGTCCAAGATAAATTTTAAGTGTAGTGTTTTCAGCATTTTACTGCTTCAATGTTTGTAGCTTTTTCAGCAAGTAGTAAGAATTCTGTTTCCATCACATTCGAGGATAAGTCATTTTTACTCATCCATTGTTCAAATTAATGATAGAAGTATCATTAGCTTTATTGATCAGTACAACTAAGTGTTATTGTACTGACACTGCTGAAAAATCCTTCTGTGTGGCTTGTTTTGTCTTCATCTTGATATCTCAGAAAGGCCCTCCATTGAACCGAAAACCATCTCCTAGTCACAGAGTAAATTTTCACCGCCCATGTTAACACGGGATTTTGTCAGATTATTTTTGCATTTAGATAAGTGATTGAAAGTACAGGCTGGGAACCAATAGAACAATGAAATAAAAACCACCCAATTTTTTCTGTCTTCAAAGCAAAATAAATCTTTTGCAGGTAACAAGATGGTGTGCAAAAAAGCAATGTCAGTAATAATGGATCTGAAAGGTGACTTTTAAATCCGTTATTTTATGTGGTCTAGCTTATTTGTAAAGAGAATTCATTGTTCACTGTATAACCCTGAACTCTTATTTTTCTAATTAACTATTGTTCTGTATATAAGGCAGAGTTGCTCTTGGGTTGAACAATGGGTTTTTAATACAGTAATAGTATAACATTAGAAAACTGAACGTCACATTGTTCTCTTCAGTGCTTCAAATCTTGAAGAAGTGCTTTGTACATTTCACCCCTATATACAAGTTATGATTAGACATTATTTAAGCTATATTACTTTGGCATTCCTATTTTTCTTTACTGTGATATCTCTTCATTATAAAAAAAAAAAAAACTTGCGACGAGACAAGAGTTTTTCCCAGGGACGAGACGTGATCTTTTGAAGAGAGACAGAGAGACAGAGAAACTTTCACTTCCCGCGAGATGGACAAGTCACATCATGCTTACAGCCTTTGGAAGCAAGTCCCATGATACACATGCAGAACAGGTTAGAGATAATGGAAGTAGGAAAATTCGAAAGTCTCAAAAAAATTAGAGTAAAGATCGCATTAGCGCAAACAAACTGAAAATATTACTTGGGGAAATAACGGAACAGTGCAAAGAGATTGAATGCTCAGGTGCTGTACAGGCTTTTAAATCTTCGAAGCTCCGCATGAAATGCAGATTACACGGCACGTAGCAGCAGCAAGCCAACAGCTTCTCCAGCAAAGAGGAGGTGAAAAAACACCTGTTACTTGTTTCCCAATATATCACCTTTTAAGAGGGGTTTCGGAGGAATAGCCATGTCTCCTTGGGGTGCTCTCAGCCCCCCTCTTCACAACTGCGCCTACCGCAGGGGGTAGGTGAGCGAATTGCAGATCACGCGTGAGGGTAGCAGCATCACGCCAGCAGCTGCTTGAGCAAAGGGGAGTTAAAAAAATTTATTTGTTTCCCATTGTATCACAGTTTAAGAGGGGTTTCGGAGAAGTGGCCATTGGCAGGGGGAGGAAAGAGGTTGGCGAGCAAAGCCACCTAGTTTAAATAAAGATTGGATTTCCCACCATCTGCTTAGTGGTGCTGCCTTACACATGCCTGGGCTATAGAAAGCATAAATGTGAATTCAGCCTTGACGGCATCTGTTAAAAAAGTATGATTTTTTAAAAGTTAGTATCTTTTGCAGCAATACTTACAAATGACCATGCATTGGACTGTTTGTGTAAGTATGCATCCTGATTGCAAAGGGTTCCCAGAAGCACAAGTGGTGCCTAATACTATCACAGCACCACTGCAATTCTTTTGCAGGGTGTTGAGGCTTGTCTGTGTAAAGAGTGCCCAAGAAGAAAATTCTTTAACATAAATAGTCTAGCAGTGCCTATGTACAATATTCCTCTATAATGCTAGTTGGCACAAAGCAAGTCCCAAATTGAGATGATATAAAAAAGAGTGCAAATCAATCAGGACTTGCCATGAACATCTGCTCTATTTACATGTTTTGGTTCTAAAGGTGCAGCGTCTGTAAGAACTGTGAGGCAACAGCTCTGAGTATGGAGTCAGGAGTGATTCTGGAATAAAACCTCTCACTTATGGAGGAAGGAAGGTGAGAGTTCAGAAAAGAGAGAAATATGAACAAAGAAAATTAATGATTTTGGTGGTATTTTGAGAGTGGGAATGTGGAAAATCTGCCACACCTAAAATACTGAGCAGAGGATCTCCTTAGTTTTAAGGTGTGTATTTTCCTTTTAAATGACATGCTGAGACCTGATGATGAAACTGAAGCTGAAGCAGAAAACTGCATTGTCTTAAAAAAACAAGTCAATTTAATTTTCAGTTTGCCTAATTCTATCAGGTTCCTAAGAACATATTTTTCCTACCAATTCTAAATTATTCCTATATATTTGGTGCATGAAACTATCTGTATTGTTGGCTAGAAGCTGTACATGCTGCACAACACACAACATATTGACCTACCTTTGACTAGCAAAGAACACATCCAACTGATGTTTAATACTGAGTGGGCCTTTACCTTTATGTTCTCAGTGTCATCAGAAATACTACACTCGTCACTCGCTGGACACTCAGCTGTGATCAACTTCTCTCTGCTGGTTTCTTAACCATGTTGGCCATCAGCTTCTATTGCAAATGAATTTTGTTTTTTAGTCAGCTTCAACTTGTTTTAATGCTCCTGGTAAGTTATCAGATATGCTTCTTTGCTGCTGTAAAACACTCCATTTATCTGTGTGTCAGTTAATGTTAATGTTTAATACTGTAAGAAAAACTCTATGTTCTAGCTTGTCATCTCATTTAAGAGAGTCTATACTATCAGTTAACTATGATAAAAATCTTTTGGGTCAAATTAACTATGTTTCAAGAAGATTTACTTAACATAATCAGCATTGTTTTAGGCAAAGTTTGATGTCCCAGAACCAAATCCTGAAATTGCTTTATTAATATGAAAGATACAGTAACTATGTTTTTAATGCTAATACCATAAGTAATTACAACTTTTTTTAATGTCAATGCCATAGTGATGTGATTCCTCTTCTTTTTTATTGATGTCAGCCTGATTAGAGTTACTTAGAAAAAGATAAGGATGGGGAAAGTCAAGGCTAAAATGCACACAAGAGGACGGGGAAGAAGAAAGACCGAAGTCTCATCCTATAATTTGTTGCATTGTTGCATTTGTTTCATTTGTTTGCCTGTATGTATAACTCAGACTAATGGATTCAAACATCATCTAAGTGATGGATCTACATCAAGTTAAAATAAAGAGAGAAGCAAAAAATATTTATTTGTATAATTTAAAATGTCAAATGCTTGAATTCACAATAACGCACACACACACACACACATATATATATATATATCCATCCATCCATCCATTTTCTAACCCGCTGAATCCGAACACAGGGTCACGGGGGTCTGCTGAAGCCAATCCCAGCCAACACAGGGCACAAGGCAGGAACCAATCCCGGGCAGGGTGCCAACCCACCGCAGGACACACACAAACCCACACCCACACACCAAGCACACACTAGGGCCAATTTAGAAAATCGCCAATCCACCTAACCTGCATGTCTTTGGATTGTGGGAGGAAACCGGAGTGCCCGGAGGAAACCCACGCAGACACGGGAGAACATGCAAACTCCACGCAGGGAGGACCCGGGAAGCGAACCCAGGTCTCCTAACTGCGAGGCAGCAGCGCTACCACTGCGCCACCGTGCCGCCCTATATATATATATATATATAGTGTGACAGATGACCAGGGCCCTTACCTCGCCAGGATCCTCTATACTGGAAGGACAGGAGGAGAGAACATATTCAGAGCTTTGCATCCCCTGGAGAGATAGATGGCAGCCCCCCTGGGCTACAGCACTACCTCGGACTTCCACAGGGCTCTATGGGAGTTGGAGTTTGGTGGAGTCCTGTTGGGTTTGGTGGGTGCAGCCAGGTAGGTGCTGTAGGTACTGTTGAGCCCTGTGTGGCAGCTTTACTTCAACACCCGGAAGTGGTTGACGAAGATTGTCCAGCCCCTGGAGCATTTCTGTGTGCCCTATAAAAGGAGCAAGCCGCCACTGCTCTGGGAAGCCAAAGCTTGAACTGAGTGAACTGAGATTGAGGAAGAGAAAGAGATAGAAGAGAACTGTGGGTTGTGCTAAAGTGTTTATTAGTTCTTGGGGACTGTGCTGTACATTTGGAAAATAGTGGAAGGCATTTCCCACGAGGATAAAGAAAAATGAATAAAATAAAACGTGTGTGCTGAACTTGTGTCCTGTGCCTGTCTATGTTTACACATTGTGGAACCTGGCTTGGACACAGACAGATGGACATCGTTTAAAGTCACCCAACACATGTTTATTTACAATATTTACAAGTAATATATCTATCTATCTAATATGAAGCACACAACCCAGTGCCGCAGCACCAATCACCCCAGTCCAGGCCCTCAATAAAATCCCTTCTCTCTCAGGACCACCTCCACTCCTCTCCTTCGACTTCCATCCTCTTCTACCTGACTCCAGCCATCGAATGGAGGGAGGCGACCCCTTTTATATCCTCCCAGATGTGCTCCAGGTGTCCTCAGTAATCTTCCGCTGGCACTCCCCTATGTGGTGGAAGCACCGGCTGTGTACACGGAAGCACACCGGGTGTCCCCGATTCTCTTCCCCCCAGCACTTCCAGGTGTGGCGGAAGTGCTAAGGTCCATATCTCTCCAGGCATTGGGGACCCCCGGCGGTGACCACAGGCCCCTACAGGGCTGAGCTTCAAACGCAACCCAACCAGGGTGGTCGCCCCCTCGTGGTCTGGAGGAGGCGTAAGCCCTCCTCTGGTCCTCTTCGGCGTCCCGGCTGGGTACCACCCCCAGCCACGTGCCACAACACATATACTTCCATATTCTATATAAAAATGTTAATTTTATTTATTTATTTATTTTCCTTTTATACAATACATGGGATCTGGTAAGCATACAATGGTGGCTCAAACCAAATTATTAACCAAGTAGTTTTGGTCTAAAGTCTGAAGAATTTTAAGAAATAAGTAATATTCTTGTTTTGGAGTAGATGATATTGTCTTGTGCAGTACACACAAAGCAAACCATCAGATGATAAAATGGCATCCAGACTACAAGGGCATGGCATGATACAGGGGATGAAGAAAATGTTCAAAGTAAATTCCTAACATTTGTAAAATGTAAAACATTTCAGTACTGTTTAAAAATTTAAAGCAGGTATAAATCACACAGGCATTGCTCTTCTTATACAAAATGCTAGTGAATGACATTATCCTTTGGTGTTTACACATGTGGACTCGGTAACAGCAATTGTGTTCCTGACAATTAAAACTAATCTGACATCAGAAAACAAAATCTAAATTAATTACAAAAATAACACCAAAATAACTTTAAACATATGCAAAAGCAGTATAAATAGAAAAAAAATATATTAAATGATAATCATGGTCATGTCATGGCCCAAGTATTTAAAATGATAAAGTAATTAAAAATAAAGCACACAAGCGATGGGAAACATTGGAGAACACAAAGTTAAAAATAATCAGATGGTAATCAAAACTTCTGCTGTGTCTCTGGAGTTTTTTATGAAGCTACTGAATTCTGATCTATTAGATCAGTTGGTTCATCTGCTGGCCCAGTTCTAAAATACCATCTAGCGCTCCTTTTTGCACCTTCTCTCTGTCTCAAACTTGGTCGCTCTTCCTTTATTCATAAATCTTCACCCTCTCACTGCAAATTTGACCTACTCTCTGGTTTGATGTGCTTTTTAACTCTCACATTGTCAATTCTATTTAATCCCCACAAATGTGTCAGTATTTCCTCCTTTGTCAACAACACTAGGTCTATTTTCCCAGCACTTTCTATCGCCTTCTGGCCATTGTCTGTGGGTGGTTACCTAATGAGGTCCACAGCTTATCACTGCTTTTGAAAGGGCAACTTGATCATGCATCTCCTGAACATCTGGATGTTCACCATGTGCTTGCATGGGTTAGCTATAATGACACCCAGAATATATTCTGTTTGATTAATTTACAACCGGATATTGATGCAGTGTGAAAGATATGTGTGTGCATTGACCCTCTGATCGACTGGCATCCCATCCAAGGCTGAAACTTCATTTACAACTCCTCTTGACTTTGAACAAGACTATTTGGCACTGCCAAAACTGTTACATTTATTACTGTTTATGGGTGATCAACTTATTCTGAATCTTTACTGCTGAATAACATAACAATATATGATGTTGTAAGAAGGTTTACAAAGAAGAAAACAACGTATGACATTGTAAGAAAGTTTACAAACAAGAGGAGACCACTTAATCCATCTGGGTCATTCAAAACTAATTTATACTTGTGCCTCTCTAAATAGTATAATCGAATAAGCTGAAATGATGTCTAGCTCTCTCTTGCTGGTTCTACAAGCACCACTCTTCTCCCACGCTTCTGCTGTTCCGAATGTCAGATCGGTAACTACAAATAAGCTTTAAATGAATGAAATATTTAACATTTCAGGACACAGTGGCATACTCATGTAACATTATTTAATTGCAGTAACAATCAGACATGCTGTATGGTCCTAGGAAGCAGTCAATGCACGTAAAGTAATCCTTTCAAACATCCTCTTATAGGTATGTGTGAATTAGCTCTCTTTAATTGTGTAATTCTAGTGAAAGATTTGACTAAGCTGGCAAGCTTTTGCATTTATACTTTTCCTTCTCCTACCCACACAAATTTGATAATAATAATAAACATTTTACGAATTTTTAAACACCAATTAAGCACTTTATTCTTTATATTACTAATTCTAACAATAACAGTGAATGATACTTAGAAAAATGTTTCAATGCCTGTTCTTTCATCATGTTATGTTAATTGGACACTTAAGAAAAAAATAATTAAGCAAGTGAACTTCTAGATGCACTCAGTGGAATACTAGGCCATCTGCGATTGAATTCTTGTCTTTCCTTGCTCATTGGAGTTATTGTACATATTGTAGTATGTATCATGGCTTAAACACAAAAAGAGAATGCTTTGACTTGAACTAGCCAGAACTGTATGGCAAGCCGAATTAACATTTAGAGATATCTCAAAATGGATTTTAAGATATCTGGAAATGCATTTTAGATATCTCAAATTGACTTACAGATCTAAAAATGCATCTATTTTAAGATATCTAAAAAGCATTTTATGATATCTTAAATAGATTTCAAGATATCTTGAAATGATATGCTGTAGATTTTGAAATATCTGAAATGCATTTTAAGATATCTTTAATGCAATTCGAGATATCTTGAAATACGTTCCTGTGCATTTTGAGATATCGCAAATACATTTCGAGATATCTTAAAATAACTTCCAGTGCATTTCAAGATATCTCAAATACATTTTGAGATATCTCAAAATCACTTCCTGTAACATTTCCTATTCTTTCAATGGGACTTCCTGTCTATTTCGAGATATCCCAAAATGAATTTGAGATATCTTGAAATACACAGGAAGTTATTTTAAGATATCTTGAAATGTGCAGGAAGTCATTTTAAGATATCTGAAAATGCATTTCAGATATCTCAAAATGAATTTGGGATATCTTAAAATGAGAAGGAAGTTATTTTGAGATATCTCGAAATATAATTTAGATATCTTAAAAGCATTCAAGATATCTTGAAATTCATTTTTTTTCAGATATCTGAAATACATTTTTAGATATCTAAAATTAATTTCATGATGTCTTAAAATGGGTCTCTGCTCCATTTCAGATATCTAACAATGTATTTCAAGATATCTCAAATTGTATTTCAAGATATCTAAAATGCATTTTAAGATATCTTTAAAAGGACACTCAATTATTTCAAGATATCTCAATAGCATTTTCAGATATCTACAATACAATTTAAGATATCTCAAATACATTTCCAGATATCTTAAAACAGCTTCCTGTCCATTTTCAGATATCTCAAATACATTTCAAGATATCTTAAAATGACTTCCTGCACATTTCAAGATATCTCAAATACATTTTAAGATATCTTATAATAAACAAGTAGTCCCATTGAAATAATAGGCAATTTTACAGGAAATGATTTTGAGATATCTTGAAATGCATTTAAGATATCTTAAAATGCATGAAAGGTCAATTTAAGATATCTGAAAATTCATTTGAGATATCTTGAAATGCAGACACAATTATTTTGAGATATCTGAAACTGTATTTGAGATATCTCAAAATGTATTGCAGATATCTTAAAATGTAAAGGAAATTGTTTTAAGATATCTCAAAGCGAGTTTCAGATATCTTAAAAAGTAAATTACATTTTAAGATATCCAAAATTCATTTTGAGATATCTCTAAATGTTAATTTGGCTTGCCATAGAACTGTCAATTCTTTATGAAAGTATTAGAATGATTTAATTGGATGAATGTGTCCTTTATGATCAACTTCAAGATACTCTTAATTGTAAAGTTCTGAATAATCTTGCTCCATCATATATTTTCGTGCATCTATCTGTTTTATTCTGTATTCTAATCTTAAATTTACAAACACTAGTCTGCTTACTACTGAAAGCCAAGCCTGTAAAGTAGTATGCTAAAAAGCTATTTGAACTGGTGGGGGGTCTCGCAATGATAAGGAATTATGGGTAATAGGGTGCTAACAGGAAGAAAACCGCAATTCATTTGAGAGTGTTAACATGTAACTTTACAAGAACATCAATAAACAGAGTTTTTAAGTTTATTACATAAATCTGCTTCTGTCTCTTTCCCTATGGTGAGTGTATTATTATCAGCTTTTATTTATAATGCAACATAAAAGCACTAGTGTGGTGGCTTCCCGCTCTCAGGTACTAAAAGTTTACCGATAGAGATATGCCAAGCTTAGTTTAGTTTTGATTCACAATGAATAGTCATGAAATCTTAAGCTAAAAGGCTTCTTCCTAAACACACATTACCAGTTTCATTCAGTCCATGCACTTTAAAAGTGCTGAGTTGCATTGTCCCTTGTAAATTAGACAAATACGTAAAATAAATGGATAAACATGGAAGGAAGTTGAAAAGTCTGAGCACTGAAAGAAAACAGAATGCAGAAATTCCTGCTATTAGGTCATGAGCTCAGCAAGACGGGTTAACTGAAGTGAAATGATTAATTTATATATCCTGTTGTTAATTTGACTATCGCATTACTACATGGCATACATAACACCAGCAAAGAGTGTTAGAGAAGCACTGTGGTCTGTATTCAATGAATTGAGAACGCATTCAGACCCCTTCACTTTTGGAAAACTTTACTATGTCATACATTCATTTTTAAATGGATATTTTGCTATCAGTCTACACTCAAAGACCCATACTGACAAAGTGAAAATATGTTTTCAGAAAGGTATGTAAATTTATTAAAAATCAAACACAGAACTCTCACGTAAGTATTTAGACTCATAATTCAGTAATTTGTAGAAACACCTTTGGCTGCAATTACAGCTTTGAGTCTTTTTTAGGTGAGTCACTACAAGTTGTCAGAAACTCCACACAGATCCATAGCAAGGTTTGGAGCAGCCACCCGTATAATTGGTATCCTGGCTGCAAAGTCGTGAGTATGTTACACTACACAATTGTGCACAAAACCAAGTCCAAAACAGAATTGAGGGAATAGGGAAAAGGTGGAGGCTTTTAAAAGAGAAGACAGGAAGTGAGGTCAAAGGGGTCAGGCTCATAAGGGTCTTCAACCAAAGGCTCAAGCCCGGACATGACATCAAATGGGCCGGAGCTAGCAAGGTTTTCTTCCATAGGCTCAGACCCAGAAATGACGTCAAGATGGCCAGGTGGAATCTCCCGTGAATGGTCTGCAGAAAAGGGAGAAAAAGAGTCAGTGCACTCTGCCACATCCCGGTCTGATTCGGAATTACCCTTACTCGAGCCCTTTAGCTGCCTCCCATGCACACGTGTGTGACAAAGCTTAGCACACCCAGACTTGATCAGTTTACCTCATTCATCCAGGCAGATCCTCTAAAGCAGGACTCTCGAACTCCAGTCTTGGAGGGCCGCAGTAGCTGCAGGTTTTCATTCTAACCCTTTTTTTAATTAGTGACCTGTTCTTTATACGTAGAACCAAAGACCCTTTGGAATTAGCTACCAAATAGCATTGTAGACTGTAAAACTAGACTTGGATGATTTTTTAGAAGGATTAATTGAATAGAACAGGCAAGCTTTGTTGGGCTGAATGGTTTGTTCTCATCCAGATTGTTCTAATGTTCTAATATTCTAGTCCACTATACAATAAAATGCTACTATGTGTAGTGTGTGTGTGTGTGTGTGTGTCTGTTCCTGTCACACAATCTGATTGGTCAGTTTTGGCTTTGATCTGCCAGTTTGGCTTTGCTTGTGAAGTTCAATTCCTGACTGTTTCAGTTTATTATCCTTATATATAATTTGATACTATCCGTATGTATGGTGTTAGCGTCAATACCTTGTATGTATGGTGCTCGCGTCAATACCTCAACACTATCCGTATATATGGTGCTTGCGTCAATACCCCGATGGATGGTGTTCACGTCAATACCTTGACTCAATACAATTAGAACAATGCAATGAGACTCTGCCTCTGTAGTTAGAACATAAAGTTGCAAATGCGGACGCAGTATTGCATGATTGGCTAAGAATGTTTGAATGCTTCAGTGATGCTGCTGGATGGCCGAGTATAGTAAGTTGGTGTTGGTTCGAGCAGATAACAGTAAGTTCGGTTGGGTTTTGGACCCTTGGTTTGGTGGGGCGTACTTTCCAGGACTAACATAGTCGACTGACTTAAACCCTTCGACAACTCCGGAACCGTAACTAATTTAGAACGTATCGCCATTTTCTTGGTACGTTGAAATTTTTTTTGGGCAGTTCGGCTTTGGAATCCGTCCTTCTGACATCTATTGTCAAACTGAGTAATGATGGCTAAGTATTAACAATGGTCATTGTTTAAATTTTAGCTGATCTCAGATCTAAAATGACCACACCAACATAATTATTACTCTGACTCTGATTAGAGTCATAAAATACGGTTTGTTTTGAAAATTTGTTTGCCGGAAAAAATCAAATGAGGTGCACCGAAGAGCTGAGTTCATGTCTTGCAACCCCGTTTAAACTGGAAGCTCTTCATTACATCGGCAGGTCTATTTTAAGCACAAATCAGTGCCATGATAACAAAATCATTTCAAGGACTTATGGATTTCACAAATGTAGAATTTGTAGCCCGATTCGATTGAGCTCCCAGTCACTAGTTTTTATATAAAAAAGGAGTTAAACAGAGCATTTCAATTACAACAAAGCAAATAACTTACCAAGCCACACTGAGTCACTATACTAAGAAGCCACAACCTGAGTTGCCTTAAAAGACAGGAAGTATTAGCAAGAATATGGGTGATGTTTTCAAAGCAGTTAATGGTGGCCTGTCCACCATTAGTAGTAATTTAAAAAAAACAGGAGACATAGAACACTCCTCGAAAGGACTGAGTCTGAGAAGCAGGTTTTACAGCAATGTAATATCAGGAGAGGAATTCAAATGTTGTAGAGGATGAGACACATGGCGATACTAGAGAAAGGTGTAGGAGGAACACTGATATTGAATATCAAATAATTTAAAATGTATTCTGTTACTTGTCCTTGAAATGTAAGTGTAACTATTACATAAATGAGTGTATAATAAAAGTAAAATCAAGGAGCCACTATTCTACAGGTTTTGCCAAATATTTTATGAAAAGAGACTTTTCATATTATTACATAAACCTGGTCAGTTAATACCTTAGTTGTCCTAATATATAACTGACATATTTAAGAATGGTAAGTGTTATAAATAGGCTTTTGACTAATTTTAGTGGTCTTTTTATTATCTGCTTTTTCGATTTACCACTTGTTTTGGGGCTTTTCCTAACCTTACAATTTGATTTTGTTATTAACTTTTTGATTTTAATGACAGTTTTGATTCTTCTTTATTATGTGTGCTGTTCTGGCTGTCATATTGGCCTCCACCATTTTGTCGCATCTCTTGTTTCTATGGGCACATCATTGAAAATCAAGACATCTAGGGAATAACATTGCAGGATAAAAAGGTCATGTCAAGTTAATGTCTTTGTCTAAGCTTGTGGATTCCTAAACCCTTTTTGCCTTGCTCAGTTTTTCTAAACTAAAGTCTTTACTCTATTTGGTACTGAGCTCTTCCTGTATTTGTGTTTTTGTTTTGTCACTAGTTTCAGTTTTGATGCTATTATGGCTTGAATTCATCCATCCATCCATTTTCTAACCCACTGAATCCGAATACAGGGTCACAGGGGTCTGCCGAAGCCAATCCCAGCCAACACAGGGCACAAGGCAGGAACCAATCCTGGGCAGGGTGCCAACCCACAGCAGGACACACACAAACACACCAAGCACACACTAGGGCCAATTTAGAACTGCCAATCCACCTAACCTGCATGTCTTTGGATTGTGGGAGGAAACCCACGCAGACACGGGGAGAACATGCAAACTCCACGCAGGGAGGACCCGGGAAGCGAACCCAGGTCTCCTAACTGCGAGGCAGCAGCGCTACCACTGCGCCACCGTGCTGCCCAGGCTTGAATTCCCAGTTTCAAATCTTTTGTTCTTGAATTTGACTACACCTTTTGTCCTGGTCACATTCTTTTTATTTTGCTAGCTTGTCTAGCACAACAGTCAGTGTCTCTGCTTCAGCTGTACCACTGCTTCAAATTACATTACACTGTGTATAAAGGACTGCGTCTTGATTCCTTTCTCAAGCATACCTATTTCAGTGTTTAATTTAAGTAACTTTAAGAATTCTGAAGACCTTATGATTATGATGATAATTAGGTCACCATATACTGTAGCCTTCACTGCTTAAAAATAAACACATTTAACTCTTTTAAGCCTGTCATTGTAGACCATATTCTTAAGTTCAAGAACACAATCGGTTGCTCTGCAGAATAATGTCCTTTTTGTGCTACAAGATATCCAAAACTTAACAAATGCATTCCATTAGCATATTATAGAGTCTTTAGATTTTGACTTCTCTTTTGTTTTTCTTTCTTTCTTAGGTACCCTTAAGACTTAGTTCTTCAAAAAGCTTAACATTGCATGCAATTCCAGTGCTCAGTGTACCTCTCAAGCACAATGCACAATGTAATGTAATTCACTTATTGTGCCCTTTCTGGGACAAGCTCTACCTTATTATTCTTTATTCTGCATAATCCACAAGTATGATTTAAGTCCCTTGATAACATCAAATCTAAAAACAGCAGCACAGCTAGGCGAGTCACTGCAGAGTACTATGGTACTTTAAGTACAAAGATGGTGTTAAAAATTCAAACCCAATGTTAGCTGCAAATGTAAGAATGCTTGCATACAAGATATTTCACTCACATTCAATCATTTATTCAAATTGTTTTATTTTAATTTTTTTAAGTTTTCGTCTACTTGGAATACTAGAATTTGGTTCATAAATGTAATGGACTGCTGCTGTTCTGGCCCTAGAGGTTTTTTTGTCTGTTTGTTTTGTTTGTTTGTTTGTTTTCTTTAATCTGTTATGTTTTAAGTTCACTTCTGAGTATTGCTTAATAAACAAAAAACAGCTGTCTTTAGTGGTTAATCATAATAAAGACCACAAAATGTTCTTATTATTCAGTTTTGTAAGTTAATTCCTTAATAAAACTGACTCTTTTAATCACATACTCTGCTCAGTGTTTTATGAGATAAAATGCTTTCAACATATTTAAACATATATTCCTTGGAAAAAGATATATACATCTTTAGCTTCTATTTTTTTTAAATCATTGGTTACTAATTAAAATGCTAAATACTAGAAGCCAGTAAGTTTCATCTCAATTCTATTAAATAGTGATTGATATGACCCTAGAGACAGCATTGGTGTTAGTTGAGCATACATCACAAATGAATACAGTAGATAGATAGATAGATAGATAGATAGATAGATAGATAGATAGATAGATAGATAGAAGTGCTATGACTGGGAGTCCCAAAGCATGTAAGTCCTAAAAGCACTTCCAAAAATTCCCATTAGAGGGGAAATCCCTGGTGAGGATTGGCAGGTGGCCCCGCCCCTTGGGGGACTACCCACAAACCACAAAGCATATAACAAAGGCAGCTTATATAAAAAGAAACCAAACAATTTCCCATACTAATAAGATAAATAATTAATATCAAATCTTTAACATACTGCACAAAATTAACATAAAAGAGTCGGACTTTAACAAATAAAACATTAAACAGATTTTAATCCCAGCCTGGGGAGGAAATCTAGCTGAAATATAGCAGGAAGTAATTATTCTCGACAGTGAAGATTTATTTGCCATTCCTGAACACTTTTAACTTATAGATTTTGGCCTGCTGATCACAAAAATCATTTTTTGAATTTCCTATTAAATACCCATTTGTGTGATTTCTTCTCATAATATAAGTATACACTGTGAGCAGTAAGGGGCATTGCAGCATCCTAAACCCCAAACACAACCACAACTGCACAAGTCGTGGGTTCAAATGCAAGGTTTGTTAACCAAAATACCTTAAAAAAATGTTTCTTGCAAGTTGTACAATTACAAATGTTCCTTTGTCTTTATTCTCTCTTTCTCTCTTTTATTCTGCCACTCCTCCCAGGCGAGTGTTGTCCAGCTGCTCTCCCTTCTCTAACTTGCCTGGAACTGCTTCTTTTAACTTGGGAAAACTTCTAGTACTAGGGCACAGCCTGATGGAAAAACTTCTGGGTAGAGTGGAAGTTCCCAAAAGCAGGGATCACAAATCCCCATAGCACCTTCTGGCAGTACCCCAAACCCAACAAGGCTACCCCTTGGAAGTACAATTCTCAGCATGCCTTGTGGGTATTCATACTAGTAACGCCATCCAGGGATGCTGCCACCTAACATGTCGGGGGAGCATGTAGCCCTGGAAAGGTTGTCTTCTCCAGTTCTTCTATCATGCTGGCCTCCTGGCCAGGTATTGTTCTTCAAGCCATCCTTGTTCTGTTTGTGGATGCCCGCCCATGCATGTCATACTTTACAACACATACTGTACAGTACAACAGCTACTGTGGTGATATAAAAATAGTGGCACTGCTACTAGGAATGCAGCTCAGATATACTGTATCATGTACTGCCAATGTGACAGCCGTGCCAAACAGTCTCATTACATTAAAAAGAACTGGCTTCTCTGTAAATATTTAGTTGCAGGGAAGAAAATCGTGGTACATAAACCAATTGCCGACAAAACTATATTTCTGTTTCCTTTTCATATAATAATTGGAATGATGAAAAAACTTTTATGAAAACATAGACGAATAAGGAAGGTAAAGAATTTCAATATTTGAGACAATGTTTCCACAAGTAACTGATGCCATTATTAAGGAAGCTATTTTTGTTGGTCCACAAATCAGACACTTTGTCTCTGTATTTATAAATCCTACGTCTTTCTCTCTGTATGTCTGTCCGCTTTTTACCAAAGAACTACTTCACGTATTTAAATCAGGTTTTTTTCTATGATTTGCTTGAACATTCAAGTTGATTTTGCAACTTCTCTCATCACGCTGTGTATCATACCAGTAGTTCACTTGCTGTACCAATTTATTTGCACGAATCCGAGAGACACGCAGAGGGCCGAGGTGAGGGAGGTGGGGCCTTCCTCGCTCACGCGCCAGCCTTGGAGAGTACCTTACCTCCACTTAGCTAGCGAACGAGAGAACTACTTCAGGGATTTAGATCAGGTTTTTTTCTATAATTTGCTTGAACATTCCGGTTAATTTTGCGACTTCTCTCATAGTGCTAAGAATCACAGTTCGCTTGCAGAAGCGATATATTTGCACCAATCTGAGACAGGGGCTGAGGGCTGGGGAGAGGGGGAAGTGTGACGTCAGGAGTTAGGAGCCTTCCGGGGCCCAACTCACTGTCTTGTTTTACTAATATGCGGGCAGAGTTGCAGGAGACAGCTAGTCAATAATAAGTAGATCTGCTTGTGGGGCTGGTGGAAACTGCATGGAAGCCATTCAAAGATGCTGTTGCAAATTTTCTTGGCAACTATAGAGCACCAGACTACATCCAGCTGGTTGACAACATGCTTCAAGCATACAAAACCATGAAAGGCAACATGTCACTTCATACTTGGAATTCTTTCCTGCTAAGCTTGGCAGGGTCAGTGACAAACATGGTGAAAGGTTTCACCAGGACGTTGCAGCATTGAAAAAGCAATATCAGGGCAAGTGAAATTCATTATTGCTGGTTGAAAATTGTTGGACACTGAAATGAAAAGCATCAGATGTCAAGTACAAACAAAAATTAGCAGAAAAAGTAATTTAGCTCAATTGAACTATTGCAATGTGTTAGTATCACTAAGCCATTAAACAATGTAAGAGATTACTGAGACCTGTCTCCAAAGCATCACTCTGTAAGACAAAAGGCAAAGAGAAATCAGGAATTATTAGTACATATGTTTGAAATAAGGGCCTGTTTAAATCACAGAATGCAGCTTCTGGTTCAGCATTGATCAAGGGTGCTGATCTCTTGGAGAAGCGAGAGGAAAACCATTGGTAGTATCCTGTTAAACCTAAGAAGGCTTGGACTGCCTTTTGGTTTTAGAACATGGTCATTTCATGATGAAATCAACTTTGGCACATTGTGGTCAGACCATACCCCTGCCCACTAAGTAGCCTAAATACTTTGTATCATTCAATCCACAATAATATTTCTTGGGATTGAGTGCCAGGAGTACAGAACAGAGCTGATGTACGTGTTCTCCCCATGTGCTGGAATAGATGATGTCCTCAAGATAGGTGGCACTATCAGAATTGAGGGGCTTGGGCACTCTATCCATCACATGCTGGAAGGCTGTGGGAGCCGTGTGCAATCCAAATAGGAGAACATGATACTGGCAATGGCTGCTAGGGGTGCTAAATGTGGTCTTCCCCTTACCAGATTCCATTCAAGGAATTTGCTAGTACCCTTTCATCCACTCGTGGCATCGGATAAGCATCAAATTTAGAGACTTAAGTTGACGGAAGTCGTTGCAAAGCATCTTCGTCCAACACACTTTAGGACCAAGATGATGGGGTAGGACCAGAGACTAAAACTTTTCTTTATTACACCAAGGTCTTGCATATTCTTGATCTCAAACTCCACATCTGCTTTATTTGCATCCGGGAGGTGATACGTAACTGTGTGATATATTCAACAATATTTATAGAAGGGAGTGCCTCTTCCTCCCATCCTTCTTTTATATGTCCAGTATTCCCCAGGGTTGTCATCCATGTAATAATTCAAAAGGTGAGACACCTGTGGTGGCTTGTGGGACCTCCTGGTATGTAAATATCATGAGGCAGTAACTGAACCAAGTTTTTTCCATTCTCGCTGACCACCTTGCATAGCATTTGCTTGGGCATCTGATAAAACCACTCTTCTAAATCATGTGCCTGAGGATGATACAATGAGGTTTTAAGGTGTTAAATATGGAATAACTTGGCAACGTTCTTGAATGTCTTCGATACTCAAGCAGCAGCATACTGATTAAAAACAATATTAAATTAAAGAGTGATAAAAATGCAGGTATAACAGACAATAACTTTGTATAATGTTAACGTTTAACGGGGTAGAATTGAAGAGTCGCATAGTGTGGGTGAGGATCTCCTCAGTCTGTCAGTGGAGCAGGACAGTGACAGCAGTCTATCGCTGAAGCTGCTCCTCTGTCTGGAGATAATACTGTTCAGTGGATGCAGTGGATTCTCCATGATTGACAGGAGCCTGCTCAGTGCCCATCACTCTGCCACAGATATCAAACTGTTGAGCTCCATGCCTACAAGAGAGCCTGCCTTCCTCACCAGTTTGTCCAGGCGTGAAGCGTCCCTCTTCTTTATGCTGCCTCCCCAGCACACCACCGCGTAGAAGAGGGGGCTCACCACAACCATCCGATAGAACATCTGCAGCTTCTTATTGCAGATGTTGAAGGATGCCAGCCTTCTAAGGAAGTATAGTCGGCTCTGTCCTCTCTTGCACAGAGCATCAGTATTGGCAGTCCAGTTCAATTTATCATCCAGTTGCACTCCCAGGTATTTATAGGTCTGCACTGTCTGCACACAGTCACTTCTGATGATCACGATGTCCATGAGGGGCCTGGGCCTTCTAAAATCCACCACCAGCTCCTTGGTTTTGCTGGTGTTTAGTTGTAGGTGGTTTGAGTCGCACCATTTAACAAAGTCCTTGATTAGGTTCCTATACTCCTCCTCCTGCCCACTCCTGATGCAACCTACGATAGCAGTATCACTAAGCAGCACTATCACCAAGATATATTTATGATGATATGCAAAGAGTTCAAGGGGTCCTACAATGTTGCCTCCTATGCACTCAAATGGTATGTTGATGAGCAGGACAGGAATGAGAAGAGCATGGACCTTCCTAGGAATCTGCCTTAACTGACATTCCGGACAGGAAGCACAAAAGTGGTTGACCTCCTTGTTAATTCCCGGCCAATAAAATTGGAACTTAATCCATTGTAATGTCTTTTTGGTTCCCAGGTTGGCACATAGGAGATAAGTGTGTCCTAGTTTGCAAATCTGCTGCTGGTAAGTTTGCGGTACTAACAATAATGACCACATCTCACCCTTGTGCTCAGCCACACAGTACAGCAAATCATTTTTAAGCTCAAAGTGTGGACTCTGGGCCTTGGAAGTGATGTACATTGTGTGTCGATCAGAATAACTGCATTTTTGGTAAACTAGAGGGAATCATAGCCCCATTGTTCTATTTTGAATAAAGATGGAGTTTGCCTAAACTGAAAATGTAACTCCGAGTAAAGATGAATGCAGCCAAGTACAGGGATATCCTGGACAAAAACCTTCTCCAGAGTGCTAAGGACCTCAGACTGGGCCGAAGGTTTACCTTCCAACAAGACAATGACCCTAAGCACACAGCTAAAATAACGAAGGAGTGGCTTCACAACAACTCTGTGACTGTTCTTGAATGGCCCAGCCAGAGCCCTGACTTAAACCCAATTGAGCATCTCTGGAGAGACCTAAAAATGGCTGTCCACCAACGTTTACCACCCAACCTGACAGAACTGGAGAGGATCTGCAAGGAGGAATGGCAGAGGATCCCCAAATCCAGGTGTGAAAAACTTGTTGCATCTTTCCCAAGAAGACTCATGGCTGTATTAGCTCAAAAGGGTGCTTCTACTAAATACTGAGCAAAGGGTCTAAATACTTAGGACCATGTGATATTTCAGTTTTTCTTTTTAAATAAATTTGCAACAATTTCAAAAATTCTTTTTTTTGTCTGTCAATATGGGATGCTGTGTGTACATTAATGAGGGAAAAAATTAATTTAAATGATTTTAGCAAATGGCTGCAATATAACAAAGAGTGAAAAATTGAAGGGGGTCTGAATACTTTCCGTACATGACATGTTAAATTTAATAAAAGTTAATTTCATACTTATCCAAATCACTACATTATGTAAGTCGTAATTAATTTATGTTTACCTTGAAGCTGGCTATCATAATGATCAAAATTTTTCAGGTAAGAAAACATTTGAAAAAAATTGTTGCCCAGAGTTATTAAATACAACGCACCATAGAAAAAATACATATCCAATACAGGTTAGAAGAAATCAACAAGTTTCATTGAATGTCACATATTGTATTGTTTTACAAAATTAGTGTTTTAATAAAGTACCTCATGAGAACCTAGTGATCAAATTTCAAGAGGCAGGAATTCTGTAAGGAGTATGCAGATGGGTACAGAACTGGCTTAAGCACTGAGAATTGAGGAGAAAGAAACATATGAATAGTTGGGGTCCCAAGGGATATTCCACTTTTAAAAACTGGCAACACTAGCCATGTTCTAATTCCCTCTCTCTGTGAGAATACTTCTTCTTCAGGCAGGTTTGTCTTTCTTTGAAGCTGATCCAACAGTGAATGATGACTTCTGACAGCAGTGTGATTTGTATACCGTCAGTGCTGGAAGGGGAGGGACTAACGAAGTCAGGGTGGAAGTGACATCATTTGTCCTCTGTGGAATTATCCTTCTCTCTAAGGGCGGGAGCGGAAATGAGGTTAGTAGTTGTGCCACACCCTCAGTTTTCCTTCTTTGCTTCCTTTCACCATTACACAAGAAAACACTCTCCATACTCACATGTCTGCCAGAAAAAAAAGAAATGGATTTTAATGAACTTAAATCATTTAGAGAAAACAATAGTTAAGAAGGAATTTCCATACTAGGGGAACTGGCAAATAACTTAGAATCAGCAAAATCATTATGTAAAGATCTAGACAGAGTTTAGTCTTGGCAATTACGTGACAAATAAAGCTCACTGCAAATAAATGTAAGATTTTTTTTTTTGCAAAAATAGGAAAATTATAGCATCACCAACTTGAAAATACTCCTAAAAAGGGATATGGGAGCCTTAGTAGATCTGACATTGTCTACAAATGAATACTAAATAATTTAGAAGTTGTGATAATAACTGAGACCAGACATTGTGAAAAAGGTTTAGGGAAACCAGCCGTATAATCTCCCTGACATTTAGAGTAGAACAGAGTTGTTCATTCAAGAGTCCAAGATAGATCAGACTCATTGATGTTAAGATGGCGGGCATTAAAGGCCTGTATGGGAAGTGACATCATCGAAGGGGCCAGAACTGGAAGAGTAGTCATCGAAGGGCCCCGGACCGAAAGTGATGTCTTCTGTACCGGAAGTGATGTCATCCAAAGGTCCCCGGAAAAAATGGAAGTGACATCTTCAGTATTGGAAGTGACGTCATCAAAGGATTGGCAGGATACCTCTGGAAAAGTCTGAACAGTGAACTGAGAAAGACAGTCAGTGCACTCCGCCGCCTCCTGGTTGGATGTGGTATTACTGTTATTTAAGCCCTTTAGCTGCCTCCTAATTGCACGTATGTGACAAAGTCCAACAGGATGTTTGCTTATATAGCATGTTTTGTTTAGCAAAAGGAAAATTATGCTTAGGCTGTACAAGACACCTCTGAGGCTTCATCACTGGAAGATTTTATCATTGTATTGCAGAAGAAAGTCAGAGATAAGCTGCAAGACATTAGCCAGGTAACATGGCATAAGTGATTAAATTTAAGAAGGGCAAAGTAAGTGTTAGTTTAAAATTAGATCTTCAACAAAAACTTATGGTAAAGAAATTGTCATCTGTGTGAAAGTGTTACAAACTATGAGGTGGGTGATGTAGTCAGGACATGGCAAAGGGATATTAAAGGAATACTCCACCCCAAAAAAATATATATATATTTTATACATGTTACTTACTGTATGTAATTTGTAGTGGTGGTCAGGGAAAACATTTAATCTCATGTTTTTGTAGGGAAATTCAATATTGAAGATTCAATTTCAATGTGACCTCATGGTGGCCAATTCTGGCAAATGAAAAGAAAAGAACAATCTCACATTACTTGTTTAGCATAATCCACATGTACATTATCCATCTGTACAGTCAAAATTGTCAACAGGAGAGACGTCATTCTCAGAATACTATTCTTTTGAATTGAGGATCTGCCTGCCCTCCACATTCCTTGGTCAAGCACCTCCACATCCACTCCCTGAATAGAGACTGGACATAGTGGCTCTTTGGTGTAGTAAAACTAAATAACCAATTCATCAGTTTTACTGTTGAGTTGCAGACAATTCTCTTTGCTTGAAGAAACAAAGTTCTCACCTGACGCCTATCCTCTTCTTATCTCCATTATCAATTCACCACATTAGTGAGGAATAATTAGAGAATCTTTGCAGGTGACTGAACCTGGTGTTATATTGATTGTTGGAGGTGTACAGTGTGAAGAGACAAGGTGACAGGACTGTTCCTTGTGGTGCTCCAGTGTTACTCACATCCGTATCAGAAACACAGTCCTTGAGTCTCACAAACTGCATTCTGCCCTACAGACTTGTCCATTATCCAGGACACCATAGCCTTATTCACTTGCACATCTCTGAGCTTACCCCTTAATAGGGATGGCTGGATAATAATGAAGACACTGGAGAAATCGAAAAACATGATCCTCACAGTGTTGCCAGCTGTGTCCAGATGGGACAGTTGCATCGTCAGTTCCAATAGGCAAACTGTAGTGGATCAAATTGGTCTTTTACAAGAGGACTCATATAATCCTGAACAAGTCTCTTGTAGGTCTTCATGATGAACATTTCAGATTTTCCAAGATATTGAACATTCTCCTGAAATATTATCAATAAAAAAACAATGCTGTCAAATGAACAAAGAGGTTATATGATTATGGTGCTGCATGTCTGAACTCAGCAGCATGCCTAATCATTTGGAATCTGTTAATATGAATGAGAACTTTGCAGCAGGTCAGCAATCCATTTGCATGTTGAACCACTTACCACTTAGTATAGGTTTTGACAGCACCAGACATGAAGCAGGAAACAAATCAAACTGGATTTGGGTGCCAGTCCATTATAGAGTACACTGATGTACATACCCACCCACCTCTACTCAGTCAAGGTAACCTGCACATTTTTGGAATGCGGGTGAAGAAAACCTGGTGGAAACCCATGAAGATACATGAGAGAACATGGAAACTCCACATAGACAATATACAGTACAAAGAGGCCCTGGAGCTATGAGTCTGCAGTGTTTGCTATTACACGACCTACAAGCTTATATGCATAGTAAACAATAATAATAATAATGAGTTGGTAAATGCATGGCTTCACATTTCTACATCCGAGATTTGAGAGCTACAGTTTTAGATAATCTGGAGATGATTAAACAAACTTTTCAATTTGATCTAAAATGTTTATTTATTAAGCTCTCTATTAAGCTAAAAGCAATTCCTTGTATCTTTTGTATAAAAATATATTATGTAATATATGGAAGAAAACATTTTGGTTTTAGCACCATAATCTCGGTATATCTGAGACAAAAAAGTAAATTTCATTTTTATTATTTTACAGTGAATTCTTAACATTATTGCCCTTTTGGCAAAGCTGTATAATTCATGCTCTCAGCAAACAATTATTGTTTTTCTCTCAACTCATTAAAGTTTGGATCCCTCCTCTAGACAACTACAGCAAAATGATTTCTATTCCCCATTGCTATTATCTTAAATTAACAATGGCAAAATTATTTCTCTAAAAAAACAGAACTCATTCCAATTTGCTTAATTTCCCTGCAAACAAGCTGTAAAACATTTCTTAGATTTAGGGGCAATTTTAGTTAAGATGTGACATGGTGATTATGTAGCAATCACTGCAGTTAATTGCTTGATTATTAGCAAGCTACAAATACTATTGTGTTCACAGCTCCACAGCTTTCAGGCACTGCCTTTGTAATCCTTTTGCATTGCTCTTGCTACATTGTTATAATAGTGTTGCATACACGCTTTTCCCCTTAGTGATTTCATTGTTAATGAGTTTTTATGGGGAAGGGTTATTGTTTTAGGCTGTTTGCTAATATTAAACTCAATTTCCAAACATATGTTTCATAGAATGTGGGTATAGCAGGTTTAATATTACATTATTTGGTGTAGGCACTGGACCTTAAAGCACAGGATTACCGATTCTGCCCACGTATATCTCACTGTGTGACATTGAGCAAGTGCTCTATCGGTAAAAAATACCCCTAAACTGTACTAAAGAATCTTAATGTAAAATAAATGTATCCATCTTACAGGAAACTGACATCCTGTGTAATAATAACTGTATACAGTATGTGTTACTGTCCCCTATGGTGTCCTGTCCTAGGATGTTTCCTGTCTTATAATCTCATCCATATACCCAAGATACAGCCACGCTGCTTTTATTTTGTGATTGATTGTATGTTACAATGTATTTTTTAACTCTACTGAGGTCCTTTTATTTATTACTGCAACTCTAAACCCTTTTATGTCTGATATTTTTAAAAAATCATTTGTAAGTTTATTACAGTGATTATTTTCCCCAGTAACTAATCATTGAATTTGCTAGTGTTTCTCTTAAAGATGTAAGTAACATTTCAGAATAAGACTATTTAGAGTGCAGCTATTAGTCACACACTGCTGTGTCAAAAGACTTTAACAAAGCCTTTGGTTGTAAAAAAAAACTTACAAAGTACCAGTGGTCACACTTTAGTTTAGGTATCCGTTATAAACCAGTCTACAAACATTATATTAAATAACTTATTAACATTAATAAATAATTACTGAAAATAAAGACTTATGAAATATGTTACTGTCGTTTTTCATTGTTTTATTTGCTGTTTAAAGGAATTTTTAATATTTAATACATGCAGGCTGTTAAGAGTTGCTTATAATGGATGCCTAAACTAAAGTATGACTGAAGCAGTAAAGCAGTTATTCATCTCCTTTGGCAATATTGCATATTAAAGGTTAATTATATGCTAATAAAATAATTTATCAACACAAGGGCTTTATATTGTACCACCACACTAAACAGTAATTGATGAATCACAAATCTTATAAACTGGAACATGGACTGTTGACAGATATAAAGTGCCTTCAGAAAGTTTGAATGGGAGGTCTAGTGACATAGTGGTCTTGACACTATCAACTGCCAGACAGTGTTCAGAAGCCATTAAGAAGTCTAACAGAAGATGAGCTTATATAACACCCTGATGTGTGGAGTACAAGTCCAAGGATGTTCAGCTCAAGCTTTATAACACACTGGTAAGGCCTCATCTGAAGTACTGTGGACAGTTTTGGTCTCCAGGCTACAAAAAGGACATAGCAGTGCTAGAAGAGGTCTAGAGAACAGCGACTAGGCTGATTCCAGGGCTACAGGGGATGAATTATGAGGAAAGATTAAAAGAGCTGAGCCTTTACAGTTTAAGCAAAAGGAGATTAAGAGATGACATGATTGAAGTGTTTAAAATTATGAAGGGAATTAGTACAGTGGACCGAGACTGTTACTTTAAAATGAGTTCATAAGAACATGGGGACACAGTTGGAAACTTGTTATGGGTAAATTTCACACAAACATTAGGAGGTTTTCCTTCAAACACAGACACATGGAATAAGCTCCCAAGTAGGATGGTAGACAGTAGAACTTTAGCGACCTTCAAAACAAGACTTGATGTTAATTTGGAAAAATTAAGTAGATAGGACTGGCAAGTTGTTGTGTTTTTTATTTTTTAGGCGTGTGCTAAAATCATTTAAATCCATTTGTTACCTCACGAGGCAATACTCAGAACCCCATAATGACAAAGCAAAAGCAGGATTTATTGCATTTTTGCAAATTTATTAAAAGTAAATAACTGAAATATCACATTGACACAATTATTCTGAAGCTTTACTCAGTACTTAGTTGAAACCCCTTTGGCAGTACTTCTGCCTGAAGTCTTCTTGGGTATGATGCAACTTTGCACGCCTGATTTTAGGGATTTTTTTGCCATTCTTCTGTCATGGCGGAGCGGTAGGGATCTGCACTGGCAATCGGAAGGTTGCCAGTTTGAATCCCAAAAACCCCAAAAGTGACTCTATTTCGTGGGGCCCTTGAGCAAGGCCATTAACCTACAATTGCTCCATCCTGGTTATGACATTAATCTGTATCCAGCCCTGCATGTGGGCCCTCCAACCTGCAGGGAAAAACCTGGAGGTTGGTGGCAGAACAGGCAATCCAGCCACCATAAAAAATCTTACACTGGTTCCATTCCATCTGAACTAGTGTGGTGCTGAGGTGTCACTAATTGCATGGCTGCACTCAGGATCTTGAGTTGGTTTGTCATGTGCTGGGTATGGCAATGTGCTGTATCAGTGCATGCTCCTCACCTCTTCTCTGTAGATCCTTTTTAGTTCTGGATGGAGATTGATATTAGACAGCTGTTTTCAGGTCTCTTCAGAGATGTTTGATTGGGTTCAAGCCTGTCCCTGATTCTTTCCTGTGTTATCTTTGCTGTGTGCTTAGGGTCTTTGTACTATTGGGAGATAAAGCACTCTAGTGCTGGTTTTCAATAACAATATCTCTGTACTTTGCTCTGTTTGGTTTCCCTGAACCTTGCCTAGTCTCCAAGACCCTACCTCTGAAAAACATTCCCATATTATTAATTTAAATTAGATTAGATTAGGTTAGATAAACTTTATTAATCACAAGGGGTTATTCACAATTATGATGCTGGTTCCACCATACTTCACCATTGGCATGGTATTGCCCTGGTGATGGGCTTTGCCTGGGGTCTCATGTATAAACGGTGCGTACGCACAGAAATGTTGCATAAGAACGTTTCCACGTTCAAATCGTGATGTATAAAACCTAAACTTGGCGTAAAGCCACACACATTTCCACAGTACCTCATACCCTGCCGTACTCAAGTTCTGTGCTCGGTTTTGCAGACAGGCAGCACCCAGGGTCAAAGCAGTGCTACTGTTCCTGTGTGATTATCCTTTCTTTTCCTGACGCGGCTTTATAAATACACTGAATTTAATATTGTTTATTAGTTTAATGCATCTGATTGTAATTAACCAGTAACATATAATGGTCCACGGAATGGTCAAACTATTCTAAATACCATAGCTGCTTTAGCATTGTTTCTCTCACTGCACCTTCTTTTTCTTCTTCTTTCAGCTGCTCCCGTTAGGGGTTGCCACAGCGGATCACCTTTTCCATATTACTCTCACTGCACCACTCGGAGAAGCTGATCAGAAAGAGAATTAACGGTATACAGCATCAAGCACACGCTGCCTCAGCCATGCTTCCTATTTGAACTGCTTCTCACAAGGCAAACACTTCAAACCATTCCTGTACGGACCTCGCGGTTCATAAACAGTTTCATCCCAAGAACTCTAAACGCACTCAAGCAGTCCATCAACTGCTCCTGGTAGAACTGTTTGTACTTTAAGTACAATCACCTCACTGTAAACTTGTGATACAGTTATAATATTGCACAATTTGAGCCACTTTATAAAGCACGTATTTACATATGATGACAATATCATTTTTAAGATGAAATGCAGCAAAGTATGTTTGTTATATTATACAGATAAAACTTTAACTTCATTAAAATAACTATATTTTTAATAATTAAAGGACACAGTATTGCTATGCTAGCAAGGATCTGGAGCTCCGCTCACGGATTGTTTCTGACCGCGCCCTGTATGCTTCACTGGGACTGGCGTGCAGGATAGAATAATTAAACATGTATTAGGAAAATATTTCATTGTTCCTTAAAAGTTTTGAAGAATCGGCGTTATAAGCTTACAGATGGCTTAACATCCATTACAGAGCTGATTGGGTGGCGATTTGTTACTTGGAGAAAGAAAAGGAAGGACAGAAATTGGAAATTAGAATTGAAACAGACAATACTGCAGGGGCAGCCTTAGGCATGTGCAAACTGCACCTGCACAGGGCCGCCAAATTCTAGGGGCAGCCACGCTAATATATATCGAATATAAAACAGAAAGAGAAAATAACGACACAGCTAAAAACGCAGCGTCAAATTTCGGCAAAAATTAAACGCTTGTGTCAAGGCGGCTATGCAGTGTCCGCAACGGACGTAGCCATCCGCCGTGCATAAGATACCATATTGACATTGGCGGCGAAGGAGCCACCGATTCTTTCTCTGCCCAGGGCTGCCACGAGCCTAGAGCCACCCCTGAGTACTGTTGCAATAAATTATTTCATCGAAGGTCACGCACAATCACTGTGCCACTGTGTTCCAATGTTTAATAACATGCTTTAACTCCTATCATCATGAAAATGATATCATGTATACATCTCAGTATTTTAGTTATTCAGAGAGCTCTAATATCACAAATGTAATGGATTCTGTGTCCAGTTGGAGGTAGAGAAAGCCAGTTTAAGAAGCACGTAGTGATTCACACACATAGAGCACATAGAAGAACACATACAAAACAAAGCATTTAACGTGCTACTTTACTTACAATGGGATTTGAGAAACTAGTAAATTAATCAATTTTAAGATGAAGTTCATGATGTTCTACTTTAATGACAAAATAAACTACGTGATTAAATTGGAAATTTCGAGATTAAAGTTGACATTTCATGCTTTTTTCCCCCACTGTCTGCCTATTTTTTTTCTGTGCCCTAATAAGCTTTCATATAACACTTAGATGTTGGGCTACGACTCGCCTTTCACGGCGACTTGGATATGTGATAACTTCTTTTTTATTCCAGGCACTGTGCGACTTTGTGAACTTGAGCTTTCGAGTTTCTCCGGCGCTCTATCACTTGATCAACTTCCTTTTGTTGATTATACCACTGTTTAAACCAACAAATAGTACATTTTTCCTTGCCTACACTTGGTATTCGATGAAATTCTTATATTTTCCCCTGTGATTTTCCAATTGCCTTTTCACAGAAGGTTGCGGTTAAGGGCTATTTATATTGATTTGCATATTTATAGAGGCGTAATTCTGGGAGGAGTTAGGGCGGGACAGGAGGCGCTGACTGAGATTTATGTAGCGGAAGAACGTGGAAGTTGGAGTACGCACAGATTCCTGCATCTAGATTTTTCTGTGCATAAGCACATTTCGGATTTTGTGCTTACATCATGTTATAGTGCGAATTCTATGCATGGCGTTATGCATGAGGCCACTGGTGTTTGAGGCCATATAGTTCCATCTTTGTTTCATAATACTAGAGAATCTTGTAGAATCTAGGAAGATTTGTTGTTGTTCTGGACTTCTTATATTTAAAAATCATGGAGGGCAATGTGCTTTTGGGAAGCTTTAGTGATGCAGGAATGTTTTTATAGCAGTTCCCAAATATGTGCTTCATCACAATCCTGTACTCCAAGCTCTCTGCAGGCAAGTTCTTCCACCTTGTGACTTGGCTTTTGTTCTTATACACATGGCCAACATTTAACTGCAGAAAAAAACCTGTGTTAGGGTGCGACATTGGCACGCAATTGCTATGACCGATTCGGTGGCGCAACGGTATCAACTGTTTACTGGTAATCAAAACTTCACGGGTTCAATCCTGGATGAGTTTGTTTTCGGAAGTGAGCTGCTGTTATTCTTACTATTTTAGAATAAAAACATACATTTGATTCCAGTCTGTAACAACCGGTGTAAACTTATGATACTCGTAAAGGTTAGCTATGTTTTTTTTTTATTCAGTTTTATTCTTTCAGTCGCGTTCACGATCCCACTTACCCAAACCTGTTTTCACAAAAAGACGTGCTATAACAAAGGTAAAGTCAGATGATAATGATGGTTCTACATCGGTGCAAGAATGCACGCTGCACATTTGCCATCGCTGTACTTTGTATATGTACATGGGAAACTCTACAGTCTACTTGTGACTTTACGCTGTAGGAAGTAAGTAAATAAATAAGGTAAATACGTAAATAACATTCGATCTGGCTCTTATATACAAAGTACAGCAACCGCAGCTTCATCCTTCAGCTATAGACTCTTCAGTACACGAGCGACTCTCCACACTAGTGTTTAGATCTGGACGGTGCATGTGCTCAAAACATTTATATGTTACTTACATAAAAGCCAGATCGAATGTTATTTAGCTTGAGTTATTTACTTACTTCCTAAAGTAAAGTCACAAATAGACTGCAGAGATTCCTGTTTTTGATCGACACGAGCATGCTGTTGACATGTAAACTAAATATCCTTGCGATGGCAAGAAAATTATTAACAATGTATGCTTGGGTGATATACAGATGTCAGAAGAATAACAACACTCTCTGGAGCTTCTTGACCAGGGACAAAGTACACCGGTCACGCAGTCTCCTTTTATTACAAAAAAAAAAAATCTTTTACATGCACATGCGAACCACCCTGCACCATAATCACGCGAGCACTTAACAAGGGTAACACCTCTTTCAATTGAGAGCATTTTACATTTACATGCTCAAAAAATATGTATAATGACACGAAAAGTGCCTGCTGACACTTTAGTACGCAAGCAATGGTATGAGAAAGCAGTTAGACTTTTTTTTGGGGCATTAGTGTGATGATGTTTTCTGACTGGTACTATTCAGGTCATAAAATGATTTCTTCAAAATGTCACATATATTGTCTATTTCTTTCAGGTGTGTAATAGAAACCACAGCATAGAGAGAAGTGTGCACATTGCAAAAGTTACACATGTCTTAAATTTAGGAATGACGTTTCTTGCGTGTGTGTGAACTGTTAACATTTGAATTTGATGATTGTATATAGCGCTAAACTGACCTCATAAAAGATCATAAAAAGAATAATTCCAAATGTCATATATACCTACATTTCTGGTTTTTTTTTTGTTTTTTTTTGACATCATTAACCATAAGGTGCATACTAATTCTGCGTGAGCAGGAACACTCAATAAAACCGAATAAAAAAAAATAAAGTGACAGTGAAATACGTAGAAGGCAGATTCACCAGCATTTGTGTGTCAGCTTTTTTCCCTCCAGATCAGAGAATGTCCAGTTCCACTGCCTCAAAACACCACTCACATTTACAGTTACTCCCAGTTTCAAATAAAAACTAGCAGCGTCAGATCCCTAGGGTGGTAATATGTATTGTGACTGAGAGAATAAAAGTGAAAAAAAAGGTAACTTTTACAAGTACAGTACTATAAATGTACATGGTCTGTTACAGACACAAACCAAATGTACGTGTGTATTGTATAATATTAACAATAAGAGGAGCTCACTACTGAAACAGTAAACATAGAAAGCAGTCAGGATTGAACCGGGGACTCTTGATTACAAGTCAGCAAATCCTACCGCTACACCACAGAAGCTGTTGTATCATCCTTGAACCTTTTGTGGAAGTGTTTATTTGATCTTTGGACTTCAGGCTTCACACATTCTATAGCTTATGCCTACATTTTGTAACATTTATTACTAAAAAATGTAAAAGTTTCTGTTTTAACAATGTGTTTACACAGGTTACTCCAGCAGTTCACTCCCAGATAATCAAACAAGGCATGAGCTGGGAGAACATTGTGAACGTTCTGCGACAGTGAGGGGAAGGAATAGCAGGCTGCTTGCTGCTTGTCTTAATCATGACATTTACAGGACAAAAGACACTGATGGAGAGGTGCGAACGGATTTAAGATGAGCCAGATTTACGAGTTTCCTTGTAGGCTCTGGTAATTCTAGTGTTAATGAATAAACAGCCAGAAGGAGGGCCCAGGAGAGGTGATGCCATGGTGGCCCTGCCTCTTGGAGGAACTCCCACAAAGTATCACAAAATGTTGGAAAATGCCCCACGATAGGAAGGACATGTCAACCTTTGGCTTGTAAAACATAAAGGGCAGACAAAAAAATCTTTATAAAGTAAACAATATATTTTTAAATAATGCTCTATAACCCAAGAAGCTCTGAAGAGCACAAAAGGCCTTGAAGGATTTGCCTTAACACAATAAAAACAAGCTAAGGCAAACAAGTCCCAAAGCTGCAAATCCAGAAGGCAAAGTCAAAAACAGAGCGTAGAGGTAAAAAAAAAAAGGTAAATCCACAAAAGTACAGTAATAATCACAAGAACTCACCAACACAACCCAGCATATTAATTGAACCTTAAGGGACTGTGGGCTTCCTGGGCCTATAGAAGGCAGAGGGTAGTCTCTTGATTGTGATGGACAGCCAGCTGACCTGCGTTTTTGGGAACCACCCTCAAAACACAAGGAACATGGTAACACAGACATGGATACATTGAAATAAAATTGTATGCAAAACTAACAAAAAAACACAGAATAATGAAAGTAATTGACAAAACTAACAATATGAACACAAACAAAGGAATCAAACATGAACAAAAAGACATACAAAAGGAGTTTAAACACCAGCCAGGGTAGTAACCTTTGCTGAAATATAATCAATATCGGAACATAAATTGAATACTATTAACATGAGATAAATAATTACAGTAAACATGTGACAAACACTTTAAAACAGTGCATGAAGACATAAGAAGGAACATAAACAGAGGCCAGGGAACATATGTGCTGTAATATGGCTCACACATAACAGCAGTGATGTGCACTCGGAATGACTGCGTAGATCAATGGGTGTTAGCGCCTGTGGCATGTCTTTGAAAATTGTCCCAAATTCATAATAAAAATGAATTTTCTGAAAACAGGGAAAGCCTGTTTTTCAGATAATTCACTCAGTAAGACATTGTGTGTATTTGTGTAGCCTATTTGTTTTCTGGTTTAATGTTGCAGTAACAAATGTGTCCAGCACAATATATTGAAGTAAAACTAGCCATTTATGCTTGAAAATGTAGTGAAGTAAAGATGAAAGTAGCCCAAAAATTTTATAACAAGTAGAAATATTGTCAAAACATACTCAAGAATAGTAACAATGTTACAACGCTGTATTTAATACATTCTTCATTGTATTCTTTATTGTTACGTGTGTAAGTCTAATTATCCCTATTGACAACAGACAAAAGCATGCAGAATGTAAAGAACGATTGTTAGACATGTATTGGTTCCATCTACACTGTTTTACAACCTTCATTATAGGACTCTGTAACCTATTAAGGCCCATTCACATTTGAGCATTGTAAATTTCTGGCATTTTTTCAAGTTTTTTAATGGATAATTGCCAAGGGTTTTTACAATTTTTTTCAGGCTATTTTTAGGTGTTTATCAAGCACTTTTTAAGTGTTTTTGAGAGGTTTCAAGCATTTTTCCAATCTTTTCAAAGACGTGTCTGGTCAACATAATCCAAAGGCGTGATCTGGTCATCTAGCCACACCTAGTGAGGAATGTGCTATCATGATTAATGGTCATCAAGCTCAAAAGAATTAAACATACATTACATTCATATACATTTAGTCCTGCATGTGCTGAGGAGTACATTTAATCTGCCCAGTTCAGGGTCACTGGTGTATAGTGTACAGATCATTTTCAGGGATTGGCCAAGCAGAATATCTGCTGTATATGCCTATGACTCAGCCTCAGTATCACTGCAGATCTCCTTTAGTAAAGACATGCTGAAACTGCGTTCTCTGTGAACGTGTTTATGTTTTGCTTTTTTTGGGTTTTTTCTGTTGAAAGTAATTACTATGGCCCCTAAGAAAGTTAGCAGTGAGAATAGCAAAGCAAAGAGGAAGCTCATACATATTATATTTGAGATAAAAAAATGAAATAATAATGAAACATAAAAGTGGTTCACATGTGTTGACTGTTGAGGAAAAGTATGGGATGGCCAAGTTGATGATAAGCACATTTTTGAAAAATAAAGACGCAATTAATGGTGCAATTAAATTGTCATTTCTATTTGGTTTATGTGATTATCTCTTCTGTCTATTGATTTCAATGGTCTTAAAATTATTTTTATCATTAGTTGTGCATGTATATAGATATAAATAAATAATAATTTTGGGGTCTGGAACAGATCGGTCCTATTTACATTATTTCTTATATGGAAATTTGATTCAAAACTTGACCAAATTAAAACACGACCAGCTTTCTGAAATAGATCATGTTCATGTTTCAAGGTACTGCTGTATTTTGAAACAGTGTGAGTGGTGTTGTAGCAGCAAATGTTCACCTGGGGGCTCAACTTGGGTATTTACTTCACGGACGTCTAACTGTTTTATCTTAATTGAGAAATATCACTGCTATATCTTAAAAACATGTTAAAACAGGTAACAGTGCTAAGGTCAACACGTTCAGTTATACAGATCAATATAGAAATGCAAGGGCACACGTAAATCTCATAAGGCACTGTGAAGAAGAGCTCTGTGCAACCCTTTCCCTATTTGTTAAAATATCTGTATAAACTTTAACCTGATTAAAACTAAATGAATACCTATAACATTTGTAGAAATTTTGTCACTTGATTGCAAGCTACATACCTTAAACTGTTCACTGTAACTCAAGACTGAGGCACGTGTATACATGATGCCATTAGACTTTTTTTCCTAGTTTCAATGATTGCAGGGTGTTTGACAGCAAAATGTCACACAGGTACACAGACCTGAGCATTTCATGAACCCCTAGAACACTTGCTTTAAACCTTACAAGCCTGGGAAGCTTCAAGAAGACAGGTGGAGAATCTAGGGGCATTAGAAAAACAGAGCCTTTCAGAATATAAGGGTGGATCGTGGAGATGGACATGGCATGCAACGTTAGAAGACAATTGGCAATAATGCAAGAGTGAATGCAACTTCAGTAACAGTGCAGGACTAACGTGGCTAGTTTCAGTAACTGTTACTTTACAAGGCGTTTCCAGTGTACCATAACAATGGAAAGGTGATTCTTCTGGAAGTACGGTTGGGGATAATTATTTTAAATAAACATGCCAGTTATTGGGCTTAACTCTCTTTGGTGTGTATGTGTCTTGGTGTTTTCATCTTGGTGTTATTTATAATATTATCCATGATGCTTTGAAGTGGCAACAATTACAGTTTGTGCAGCATAGTGCAATAACCTACCTTATTATGTTCTCCTTTGTCTAATTTCTTGATTATTAATTTTAATATTAGCTTTTTATTGAAGGCTCAGCATTAGTATCAGAAAACAAATCAAAAATCAGAGTGGGAATTTGTGCCTCAGGGTGCTGTAAAATCATGAAGTCCCTCATTCTCAGACATGGCCTCCTACTCCTCATTGGGACTGGGAGTAGGATACTTTTTAAATTCTTTTTTTTTTGTAACTACTTTAATGTTCTTCTCTGAGGTAGGACAAATATTTTGCCTACCATATATACTTGTGAATAAGTTCTCCCGCAGATAAGTCGGGGCTTGATTTTACCATATAATTTCCGGTATTTCATAATGTCAGTCGTATAAGTTGAATGCAGAAAACTCATGCTATTGGTACAAGAGATATGCTAACGCCCACCTGAGAGAGTAACCATGGAGCACACTGCCTTTTTTTTCTATGTATTGTAATACCCGAACTATTCCCAACCATGGGCGCCGGCAGGGGGGTGCATGTAGGTGCACGTGCACCCCCCTAGCTTTTGAAAAAAAAGGAAATGGAGAAAAAAATAAATCTTTCAATAATAAGAAAAAACGCGAAAAAATAGTTTTTATTTTTAATTTTTAAATTACAATTAGACGTTTACATTTTACAACTATACATAAACAATCATTCACTTTGTTTCTAAAAGAGCATCTCAAGCCTTCTTTTTTGTTGTCCAAACTTGTCTACAACTTTGTCGATAAATTTTGGACAATTATTTATTCTTTTTTTGTGTACACTAAGCATACATAATCCACTTAATCTATCGTCACTCATTGTAGATCGGTTCCAAGTTTTGACGCGCCGTAATGTGCTAAAAGATCTTTCAATACTGCAGGTTGTTGCAGGAAGTGTCATGCCAATCTTGAGTGCCTCGGAAACAGCCGGATAAAACTTTGTAGCCTCTTATAGTGTACAGCTAGATCTCTTTTACGCGGTGTATAGTTCGATTTATGGGAGAACAGTACGCTTTAGAGAAAAATATTTATCATAAAAGTTGTAGAACTTATCAATGTCTACAATTTTTATTTGAAATATTTTCTCTAAAGTGTACTGTTCTCCCAGAAATCGAACTATTAACCGGCGTAAAAGAGGTCTAGCTGTATGTAAGTGCTTACAAAATTACATTAAAAACTTAAGGAAAAAAGCACTACCTATGCCACTGAATACATCAATAACATTTTTAACTATATTCCAGTGATCATATGATAACAAAAAAAAGTCGATGATTTTTTGTCAGAAAATTAAAAATTAGGTCATGCCTTAAGTGGTTAATCTATCTATGCAAAAACTGACTGCTCTGTACTGTTCAGAGATAGCGACTGTATTGGCAGGTATTTAATGGGCACATACATATACAAAAAAAGTTTTTGTTGCGGGGGAGAGCGTAGAAAGAAAAAAATCTCTTTATGCACCCCCCTGAATTAAATCCTGGCGGCGGTAATGTTCCCAACCAATGTTTGCACTGATTTGTGTTTTTTGTATCTCACACACCTTTATCGTAAGAGTATCCCTTATCTATGATGGAGTACTCGATCAGAAGAAAATATGAATCTGGTTTTAAATTAAACGTCATTGAAGTAACAAAAGAAATTGGTAACTACGCTGCAGCAACAGAATTCGATGCGCCTGAAAAACTGGTGCGAGATTGGAGGAGGCAAGAAGATTAAAAAAAAAAAATTTAGTGTTGCATTTTTGAACAGGCGTATATACGGTAGTTAGACTTTTCATGTAATTCCTAGGAGTAATTCTAAGTTGCTTGACAAATATAGGATCTGGTTGTAGCTAACTTGGGCAACGTCAGGTGATGTCCCTGAAATAAATCAGTGATGATTTACAAGCATGTTTAATATTACAGATAAAAAGGCAGGAATCCGATTTGATGGCCATCTGCTATAAGGTGGGCATTCAAGCGCTGGGTCTGGTATAATGCATTGATCGGCCAGGTGCCTGTATTATTCAAAGCAGGATACATAAAGACTAAGAATGTATTGTGCAATTCTATCAAAATGCAGCAGTCTATCATCAGCATAAGAGTGGAATTGAACTGAAGACATCTGATCAATTTGAAGAATGTAGGCAATATACAGCATGCATATGTGATTGGAACCTTGTGCAGCTCCATTCAGAGTGGACGGAAGGTAGGATAAGAATGGGACATATCAAGGCCAGTCTCGGAAAAGCTACCTGCATTCTTTAAGTACTTAAGGATGGTAGAATGATGAACTGTGTCAAAGCCAACACTTATATGCAAAATGTTAGGAGATTACTGGAGCAATTCTTTGCATTCTCATATAAGCTAATAAGGTGGCGGTAATGATTTTGTAGTTCATCACTGCATTTTTCACAGTTTTGAAAAGGAAAGGTAGGCTTGACAAAGGACTATTTTTATCTAGGATTAACAGTCGAGATTAGGATTCTTAAAATAAATTCTTCGAGCATTGGTGGAACTTGGCCTAATCAAAGGGAGTCATTTATAAAGAGTGCAATTGCTAAAGAACACACACAAACTTTGAAGAAAGATGTGGAAACTATATCCAATAGACAGAATGATGTTTTTGCTTTTGAAATGAACTCATAAATAATTTCAGTAGTGACCATGAAAAAATTTGAAACATGATGATATTGAATAAACATGATGATATTCAATAAAAAGACTGAAAAGGTAAAGTTAACAGATCTAGAACTTGGTATTTCTCACTTCAGATCTAAAAACATTCTTCAAGGTTTGGCATTGTTCAACAAATGCTGATACAGATTAAATAACGTGAAGTGTTAACAGGTGATTAATAGTAGAAAAGTTTGGGAAGGTCACAGACTAAGTGCTCTGGTGGTCTGGATAAGCCACATCTTGTCCACCACACAAAAATTATGAACTTTAAATGGTGATTTTTCTAAACTGAAGTTTGAGGTCATCTTCAATAGAATTTATTTTTAAGTCTAAAAGTAACACAAGGAGCTGAGTGACAATACAGTCACCTTGTGTAACTTAAATGGTGCATGCTAATCAAAGGCAGAACTCAAAGTCCCATTGTGCAGAGATGAAGAGATTGTATGCCTGAAAATAACGTTGTTTTGACAAGTATTATGCTGCTAGTAACCGGTTGGACTACAAAACAGGGCAGCTGGAAGTTGTAAGGGGTGTCTCTCCATGGAAGAGGCATAAAAGGGGAGGTTAAACCTCTTGGTTTGTTTGTCTCACTGAAGAGATGTCAAACACCTTAGTGCACAGCACAATGTAAAAAACTGTGCACTAATTAAGAAAAGGGCTATAATGAAAACCTGCAACCACTGGGGCATTCCAGTACCGAAGTTGGGGACTCCTGGATTAAATATTACGAGGTTAGTAACCGGTTGGGCTACAAAACAGTCCTGGGGAAATGGTGTATCTGTTATATCAGAGCAGTACTGAATATGTCAAATAAGGCAGTCGACCTGCAAACAGAAACAGAGCAATCACAGTCACACAGCTAGCAACGAGCAGACTTGAGATAGAAAGAGGGCAGCTGAAATTTGCAAGGTGGCGTCTGTCCATGGAAGAGGCATAAAAGGGGAGGTTAAACCTCTTGGTTTATTCACCTCACTGAAGAGATGTCAAACACATTAGTGCATAGCATGATGTGCATCAGGGACATGTGGGGTGAGGCACATTATGAAAAGTAGAAAATCTAATAGTGATAACATAAAATAAATGTGTCTACTGGTCTGTGATATAAATTTGTTTTCTGTATGATTCCAATAACTTTGATAATTTTTATTGTCAAAATCACTGAATTGATGCATTTCCTGTTCAAATACAAGGGAGAAGGGCTGTGCTCTCCCTCACACTGGGTTGATACATGTAATTGCCGCATTCCTGTTGCTGTCTGAGATCGGAAATACAAACGTCCGAAATGAGTTTCCTCCGCAGGGTGTCTGGACTTTCCCTTAAAGATAGGGTGAGAAGCTCAGTAATCCGGGAAGGGCACAGAGTAGTGCCACTGCTCCTCCGGATGGATCAAGAGGAGTCAGATGAGGTGGCTCGGGCATCTGATCAGGATACCTCCTGGACGCATCCCTGGTGAGGTGTTCTGGGCACGTCTAACCGGGAGGAGGCCCCGGGGAAGACCCAGGACACGCTGGAGGGACTATGTCTCTCGACTGGCCTGGGAACACCTCGGGATTTCCCCGGAAGAGCTAAAAGAAGTGGCCGGGGAAGGGGAGTCTGGGTATCTCTGCTCAAGCTGCTGCCCCCGATCTTGGATAATTGAACGAGGATGGCTGTTGTTGTCTCTCTGTATGAGGCCAATATAAGACCTATTTAGTCTTGCTGATCGGACATAAAACCACAATGAAAAGAGACAAGGTGAGGCAGACATTACTGTGCCGCATCGAAGGGGGCGCATGTAAGCCCAACAGGTGTTCGTTGCTGCTGTTCTTCTACGCAGAGGCTCTGGGTACCAGTAAGTTAGAGATATCAGAAAGTCAAGTGAACTGCAGTGGTCCATTTATTTTCTGTTCCGACTGACTGTCAAAATGGAAGATTAAGATTTTTAAAATTAAAGGAAAATAAGGAGGACTTTTACAAGAAAGTGACAGAGATTTTCATGGAGAAGGATAGGCGCATGGATTTAATTTACAAATAAAGGTAAAGCCATAAACGGTTTTCAGTTTTACAAAAAATTGGGATCAGACTAAGAAAAAAACAATCCAATATTTAAAAACAAAATTTTTACCTTAAATAAAATATTTGTTTGCTTTTCTTGTTATCCTTTTGTTAAATAGTCTGTATTAAAATTGATTAAGGCATCAGAATTAAAAGCTTTTAAAAACAACTAAATATTTTAATTAAGGTCAAAATTGAAATCCATTTTTTGTACACCGCTCTGTACTTTCATTTGTATTGAATGAGTATGAATTGTGGAATTGCAACGGCAAATTTAGAACACATGGAGGGTGCAGAGCAATCTCTGCTTTCTCTCGCCGATATACGTGTAACGTTCTTTCTTAGCCAAATATGTACCTTACCTGTGCGTGTAATGAATGCTGATGAGATATGAAACATAACCAGTAGTCAATGTGCATGCTGCCAAATAAATAACGAATAAGGTACTTTTTTGGGTTCATATATTTGTAAATCTGACTCTCAAGGAGTCCGTGCATCACCAGCTATGAACCTCACCGCACGTCACTGATGTGCATGGTGTGTTCCAAAGGCATAACACTGGAATGACATCAGTGTACAGAGTAGTTGTACCAGAGTGTATGTTTTATTGGACAGAATTAGCCTTCAACCCTGCTACAAGCTTCCTCCTTTTAATTTCCCAATCATTTAATCATTTGTTTTAATCTGCTCAGGAAACCTTCCCTAAAACATAACGGAACAGATAGATTTTTCTATTTTGTAGTATTAACAAAACCTTGTTTTGATTTATTAGTTTTTGTACATTACTATTTAGTATACTGCCAGGAAATTCATTTGAGTGCACTACCTAGACACCACAACTAATATCCTTTTCCCACACAAAGTAATTAGCTTTTAACTTTTTGCTTAGCCTTGATTAAAGAAATTAGTTTGAGCATCTTTTTTTTGTAGATTTGCCTGTCTTACCTGTCTATTCAGTAGTCATCAAAAGGTCTGAGTCATGTTGCTAGCATTTCTACTCAGCCAATATCCATACTTCCTTGGGGTAACATTAGTTGACGGCCAATTAATATCAGGTCTAATGTTTCAATAGCAAGGGAAAATGCAGCAGCAGTGGCCAAGCTATTTTAACTTCTTAAGTTCATTTGTTTTAAGTTTGATTCTGCAGTAGTCAAGGTTTTCTGGGCTTCTCATGGAATTCTGCATATATATGCAAATTATATATTGAGTTCTGTGATTAACTTAATCCCTCGGGGACTACTTACATAATCAGTCAATGGCAACCAGATGTTTTAATAATTGATCAGCCAAAGGTTTGTACTTTGCTTCACCTCAAAACACAGATGCATCTTAAAAGTAGACATATGATATTTGGATGTATGGCATTTTGTAAATGCAAAGTTGACATCCTTTACACAATTATATTCAAAACAATATTAATTGTTAGGGAGGAAGCAGAAAATATACATTTTTATTTCCTATTTTCTATTTAACAGGTAAGTTTAAAATGCCTAATACATATTAATTACTCATATCTAAAATGACAGTGGTCTGTGTACCTGCAAAATCTTTTTAACTGTAGAGTGATCGCTAGCAAAATACCAAAGGCTGTTTATTTAAACAGAACTTGAAGATTATAATCAAAGTAACAAAATCAACAATATTTGTTAGGCACGGCCTAACAGTTTTTCATTGCTTGTGACTAAGGGGTGATTTAAAGCATTTCTACTGACCGAGTTATGCTTGTTTTGTTGTTACTTATTCTTTAATATTATTGCCTTATCTTTTCTTGTAACTTTCTGTCATCTTGTTAAACACTTTGAGCTATATTGTTATATGAAAATGTGCTATGTAAATGAAGAGATGGAAAGCACCAGGGGTTCAAATAAACTAGAATGTTTATTTCTTGAACGTGGGGTTATGTGTTAGGCTAGTTTTATACTTCACGCAACATGATGAATGCTCCAGCAGACACTACTGCTATGCCAGCATTATAATGTTTATACTTGTGCACATACTTTATGTAAATCTGGAAGATTCCACCAGATGGCAGTACAAGATATCATGGTGAGAAAACGTTTGGCCTCGCTGTGTTGTGAATTGCCTGAAACATCCATTAAATTCTGAGAACACCTTTCCACAAAATCTCTGAAAAGGATGGATGTTTATTGATACCACACATTAATCCAAGGATACGCCCATTCCAGTAAGCAGGAACAATCCCTGGATGGGGCATCAGCTCATCGCAAGGTGAACACAAGCACACACATGCACTAGCATCATTTTAGCATCATCAAATCCCCAAACCTTCATGTCTTTGGAAGAAAACCGGAGCACACTGTGGAAACTCACCAGGTAAACATGCAAACTCCAGGCAGGGAACACCAGGGACGTGACTCCCTGAGAGACAGCAGCGCTACCAATCCGTCACTGTGCCGTCCCCACATTTGTAATTATTAACAGTATTATCTAAATGAAGTTAACGATTTATCTGTAAACTGTAACATACATGCTTTAACACATTTCATCATGAAATCGATGTCAAGTATAAATCAGGATTCTAAATGTGCAGAGAGCTGGAATATCTTAAATGTTCTGTGTAGTGATTGCTGCTTGCCACTGCTGTCAGTGCAAGAGGAAGTCCGAGAAGCACGCAGCATTTAACAACTGGGTCAGTTTTAAGATGATGTTTAAGATGGCCTACTTTAATGATAAAGTAAACTATGAGATTAAAGTGGACATTTCGAGATGTGTTGAAATTTCCACTTTAATCACAAAATACATCTTTTAACCTTGTCCCTAACTTTTTGTTTCTCTGTGGTTCAAATACGCAGCCGTACATTCTGATGCTGTAATGAAGATGCAAAAAAATAAATAAATAAATAAACAAAAAAAGACAACACAGAAGATGGTATGTGAAACCTTTAAAATGTATTGTGCCATTATGCTGGCGAATACGCGACGCTCTAATATAAAAGCACCACAAATGCATTTGTATGTCGGCATTTTGCTTCACCACATCGAACCATTCATCAAACATCGAAGCGTGCACATTGATCCTGTATGATTTGCAAAGCGGCTTTCTGTCACATGTTGATAGTAAACAGAGACTCTGACGTCACCTTCCGACTTTATCACACTGCGTCCTCTGACTTTTGGCTGGTACTGCAACTCACGCATGCGTCGCATTAAATTTCTGATGGACGTGCTCAGAGGACGCATCAAATGAACGCTGAGAACACCTGGCAGCCATGATCATATTAACCAACCCTTAGAGGGATGACTGTTTTGAAACTTTCTCAACATGAACATTTAAAACTAATGCTCAGACAAGGAGATCTTACTGTTCATCCTGGGTGATAAATTGTGTCTAAAGTCAAATGCATTGTTTGTATCTCATAATTGCAAGTAGCAATGACAGGAGTGCCATGAGATCTGAAAAAGTCTAAAAATGTAGCCTGTGCTAAATGGTTCAAAAGTGAAAACATCAATTAGTATGAAAAAATTGAATACAAGAAATTAAATTGGCTACTTGCATAAGGAGCTGTACTTTAATCTGTTGTCAGACTGATAGCAAAAATAAAGAGTATAAATGCCAGCAGCAGTGTATCACCAAGAAATTGTTTGAAAAGAAACTAGCAGTTACAGGACTAGTTGACAATGAATTATTCCCTTTATTCAAGGCAATTTACAAGATCAGAATATATTAGAACTCTTTATGGTTTGGAGCTCAGAGAGTGACTTGCTAAGTGTCACACAGTGACACAGAAGCAGGAACTGAACCAGCTGCGTTGTGTTGTAAGGCCTATTGTTATAGACACTACACCATACTGCCTGCCAGGCATTTAGGGAGCAGGATTAACCTCATTTGAAGTGCTGTCATACCGTAAGTGAAGTGTTTTCGCTAGTGCAATCGAGAGCTTTTGCAAAAAAAAATGTCCTCATTTTTGAAGCTGGTCAGATGTGGGAGATGCTTATAAGTGTCCTAGGAAACACATTATTATAAAAACACACTGCTTGCATTTGGGGATGGTGTTTACTACTGAAAGATCCCACTTAATATATAACACTTATAAAGACTATTCCATCCATTGGAAATTTTCACATTTTAGTGTTATATGACAATGAATCACAGTGGATTTAATCTGGCTTTTTTGACAGGAAAAGGCACCCTTAACTGATCTCTGAAAACTGAATCTACTCCGATTCAATGTTACATAACAATAAAATATCAAAACTTCAAAGGGGGAGTTTCATTGTGAAAGTGTCCACAAAAGGCATGTTCTTTTTTGCTGGTGGTCAAGTTAATCCTGGAAATGCCTAAATTATTCATCTTCTACATGTACATCCCACAATACTTATCTCTGGGATCCGTAATAAGGGCTGGCTACCTCTGTAAAGGATTCTACACTAAACCTATGAAATAACTTAGCAATGGCTTAGGGAAGACACTTTAGCCTCACTTTCCTCCTTATTAAGGGTTGAACCTCTGAATACCTGGTCATAAACCAGAGACTAATTCTGCCAGGATCACAAATATCACTCTCCCCCCAATTCACGATCTTTGAAAGGATTTTGAACAGATATGTCTGATAGGAACTGGTTGCCCTCGAAAGCGTTACACTAAATACTCTAATAGAGGCCAAGAGCTTGCTCCTGCTGAGAACGCATATATCCTTCTGCTCCCAGTTCAGTACCTCTGAAAAGGTTTCACCTGAAGAACTCCTCACCTAGTTAGATTGATTGTGTTAGTAAACAACAAGGCTGTTTCCTTTGAGATAACACCCAAACTATATTTCGATCTAAATTTATGTTTTGATGCATAGAAACCTGGCACAACACATACTAGGAGTAAAAACATATGAAAACATACAACGTGAGAGATTCAAAATAGGGTCACAGAGCAAGCTTCATATTTGGTGGCTATTGGCTTTGGGAGGTACAGTCTTTATCTTCTTAGGTCAGGCGTGATTCTTGTTCTCTCTTCTTTTGTCACAACTGACTCTCTATTCCAGTTGATGTGTTTTAAATTCTCTTCCTTTATAGACTGCCCTGGTGGCTGACAGATAGAATTACATTAGCTAAAATCAGACAAGTGATAATTTCCAATTGTCTTGCCACTGCTCACTGCAGCTACTTTCAGCTAAATAAAAGATCATATTAATCATAAGGTTCCAAGCACTTACTGTATTTCAAATCTTTTTACAAGCATATACACACTGGTCAGTTTACCTGTGCTTGATTTTACACATTCTAATAGTAATGATACTGTTTTAGCATTTGCTTTTAAATTTGCGTATCTCCTAACATTTTCTCTTAAACAACACATTGTCATTCGTATCAGTCATTGCCATGTTGACCAAGCCTTCTATCCAAAAATAATGTTAGCTTTTTCAATTTATTCATCTAAAAGCTGCATCTTATCTAAATAATCCTAGAATAATCCTATTATTCACACAAGCTAAAAATTATGAACCTTATTTAACATGCTGTTAAAAGCATAACTTTTTCACCCTAGTACGGAGGTGAATACATTTTGTTTGATAAAAAGTTCACATTAATGAGCACTTTACTATAAGTGCATCTCAATTAGAAGCAAATTCAAATTATTTCTAAAGATTATGAAAAAGAGCAGAAATGTTTGTGTTAGATCACACTAAACCTGAAGCTTAATACAGGAATATATTGACAATGTGAGAACTCTGTGGCCTCACTTATCTGAAGTCACAACTTTTAGAAGAACAGATGTCATTGAGACATTTAAACTGTGTTTAATACACACACTAAAATTCAAAGGGCTGTAGTATGATCTGCAGTTTGCTAATTTAGATGTGTCCCATTTCAAAACCATTTTTGTCAGTAGTGTCTACATATTAAAACTGAAATAATTTTCTTTTCTGCACCCTGACTGAAAATCACTCAGAGTATAATCCTCTATTACCATCCATGCAATGCTGTTCTAAACCACTAGTAGATATTGTGTCAATCTGAAATCCCCAAGTCCTTTTCACTGTTTCTTTCTTCTTGGTTAGTGTTGCCCAACTGGTATTTGTAATTAATGTAACTAATTTGTAATCACATGTAGCACTGTACACATGTCTACATTAAACTGCATTTCCACAATTTTAGTCCAGTTTTGATGATTGTCCAGGACCTGAAGTGAACTATGTTACTCAGGAGTTACAGCCGCAGATTTAGCAATAACAACATTTCTTTTTCATCTATAGTACATTTTCATACTCAGGATTTAGCTCAAAGTGTTTTACAAGGTGTCAAAAAATAGTTTCAAGAAAAGAGAAACTAATTAGGAAAGAAAAGCAATGAATAAGGAAAAAAACCAAATCAATATGAGCTTACATAATAACATAGATATAAAATTAGTGGGAAGGTAGAGTGTAATATATAATATCGCAGGCTAAGTCTATAAAGATGAGTTCGGTGATAATGTTAGATAAGGGTGGGGAGACAGAAAAAAACAAAAAAATCCCAGTTAAACTGGAAAAAAGACCAAAATCTGTAAGCCTTGTGTATCTCTGTTGGGAAAGTATTCCAAATTTTTGGAGCATAACTGCAAAAGGCCACCTCATCACTTCTTTTATACTTAGCTCTTAGAATTATAAGCAGATACCTATTAGAAGATCTGTTATTACAACCTGGAATGTAAGGAGACAGGCACTCCTAAATACAGAAAGGAGCTAGATCATTTAAAGCACTATATACCATTCATCCATCCATTTTCCAACCCGTTGAATCCGAACACAGGGAGTCAACCCCAGCCAACACAGGCCGCAAGGCAGGAACCAATCCCGGGCAGGACGCCAACCCACCGCAGTTTATATACCATTACCAGTATTTTAAATTCAATTCTGAAAGACACGGGTAATCAATGTAGCAATGCTGAAACTGGCGTGACATGCTCAGATTTTCTTTTTTAGTTAAGATTCTTGGTGCTGCATTCTGAGCTAATAGCAACCGAATGATGCCTTTCTGAGGCAGTCCTGTTAGGTGTGCATAGCAGTAATCTAGATGACTAAAAACAAAACCATGAATTAATTTCTTATCATCTTGCAGTGTCACAAATGGTCTAACCTTTGCAACGTTTCTTAAGTAAAAAAATGCAATCCTGGTAACCTGGTTAAAGCAATTTAATGTTTAGGTCAGAGTTCATGATTACACCTAAATTGTTTACTTCTGCCATGACTTTTAATGGTTAAAAAACAATTTAATTTCTAATACCCTCATTACAGTGATGCCTTGGATTGCGATCATAATTCGTTCCGGAAACGTGCTTGTAATCCAAAGCACTCGTATATCAAAGCGAATTTCCCCATAAGAAATAATGGAAACTCAGATTCCACAACCCAAAAATATTCATATAAACATGATTAATACAAAATATTGTGTAAAAATACATAAAACAAATTAACAGGCACTTAACCTTTGAAAAGAATTGTGGCTAGTGTGAGGGAGACGAGAGAGAAGAGAGAAGCAAGAGGAGGAGGAGGGTTATTGTGTAGGACGACTTTCACTCTAACTAACGGTATCACTGCTGTCTGTTGGCTCACTGGAATCTTTTTCTTTTCTTCTTTTTTGGTGACTTTTAACAAGGAACCTATCCAATGACAGTTGCTTTCGCCTCCTTTTGAGGATTTCACGGAAATGTGACATTGCATTGTTGTAAAACAGATCCATCACTCGCTGACAACATTAAAAAATGCTTTACGCACACACACATGATTACAATGCTATAGTAAACAGTATTCACTCGTACGGACGTTGACTATATGAGTAAGGCACGCTGACTGAGACCGAGCATGGGAGGAGACTACCCACAATCTGGCGGAGACAGAAGAACCGTCGGCTCAGCTGTGATCACATGACGCTCAGCAGGCAAAGCGTATACGTACTACTTTGTACTTGTATTGTAAAACCTCGCTCGTTTATCAAGTTAAAATTTATTAAAAAATTTTGCTCGTCTTGCAAAACACTCATAGACCAAGTTGGACTTGCAATCCAAGGTTTCACTGTATCTCCATTTTTGTTGACCACTAAGATTTCTATTTTTTCCTTATTTAGCATAAGAAGGTTACTAGTAATCCATTTAGAAATACAAGTAAGACATTGGGTCAGAGAAGCCAGAGCATCAGAGTAAATATAGAAAGTACATTTCTAAATATTTTAGAATACTAGGAATAATACACATTTCAGAAAATATATTTATTTTTGTATATTACAATATTTCTTAAAATATATTAATCCAGCATTGAAAATATCATTAAATACATATCTTCTAGGTGTTTGTTATAATGAGACATGACTCAAAAGAAGTTCAAAACCCATTATTAAATAAGGAGAAGCAACAAAGTCCTGTCATCAGTAAAGTACTTGGTTTGTAAATTGTAAATAAAACCAGGCAAGTTGTATCTAAAGTGTTTTTTTTTAATTCTTTAACATTTTTGCTTTTTGATAAACAGTTATCAACGGAATTGCTTCTTGTTGTTTTATATTTCAATATGTCACATAAGAATCTACAAATTTCCACTAACAGAAAATTTGCTCAAGATAGATGTTCCAAAATTCTAGACTATTTATAAGTAAAGTAGATTTATTCATCTCCAGAAAGAAATATGAAGTGTAAGAGCCAATTTTATAAAAGTAATGTTAATAATAAATTTACATAAGAGTTTCCTTAATTTGAATAGAATATAAGTTTCACATTGCTAGGTAGATAATGGAAGATTCTTTTACCCCTGAAGCTGAGATGTAATGAAATATCCTTATTGCTCAGATGCTGTGTATTTGTACTGTGATCACAGAATATTAGTCAATTTGTTTAATAGCTGCATTGAAGTATGGACTGTTAGATCGAATACAGGGTAGATCTGCTTGCAAACAGAAAGATACAATGGCCTACAGTTTACTGGCCATATGTCTTGTATGTCGTGCATGTATCTATACTAATAAAAGGCAAAGCCCTCACTCACTCACTGACTCACTCACTGACTCATCACTAATTCTCCAACTTCCCGTGTGGGTGGAAGGCTGAAATTTGGCAGGTTCATTCCTTACAGCTTCCTTACAAAAGTTGGGCAGGTTTTATATCGAAATTCTATGCGTAATGGTCATAACTGGAAGCAGTTTTTCTCCATTTACTGTAATGGAGATGAGCTTCAACGCCGTGGGGGCGGAGTTTCGTGTGACATCATCACGCCTCCCACGTAATCACGCTTTACATAGAAAACCAGGAAGAGCTCAAAAAAGCGCTTAAGAAAACATGCATTATATAATTGAGAAGGCAGCGAAACAATAAGAAGCGAGCGAGTGACATATACAACCATATTCATGAGTTCTGCTACTTCGGAAACAAAGCACGATGTAAACCAACACTTTAAATTAAGTTCATAGACAGGCTGCTGCTGGCGTTTGTAATTTAGTGCCTGCCCATATAAGGCCGTCCGTCAGCGGCAATCCAATAGCAAACTGCCACGGGTAAATATTCACGGGTGAAGGACTGTGCTTATGGAGAGGAAGATGAGATGGTCAGGGTGGTGTTTGACACAAACTCAGCGAAACTGCGAGAGAAACTTTTAAGTGCCAGGACTAAGGTAACATTAAATACAGCCACGGACATAGCACAAGATGGCACCAGCACAGCTGGGAACCTTCGATGCATGTACACCGAGCGGCTCACGTGAACTGACGCAGTGCACAGATAAAAGCAACAGTTCCAAAGAGCTGAACAAAACCGAATTACACAATTGAAAAGGCAGCAAAAAATATGAAGCGCCTGATAAGCATATTCATAAATCCAGCTACTGCGGAAACAAAGCACACGGTGGAAAAAGTCAATGTCGCTAAAGGAAGACAGTGTAAAAAAACCTGTGCATGCAGTGTGTCAGGTCTCAGATAAAGAAGAAGATGAGCTGTTTATTGATGCAGTAAGAAACGAATCGATGAATGAAACCTGTCATCTTTACAACGATTGACAAACACGGAATGTAACTTGAACACAACACATCCTACAAATACGAACCTGATTGAAAGAAATAATGATAATCAAATCCTTGATGACAGCAACACTCAGTAACACTCACAAAACAAATACTGTATATTGACAGTCATGTTACGTTATTTTTAAAATGTTCCCTTTTCTTTTTCATAGCTTTTTTAACACACTACTTCTCGCTGATACGCGGGTATATATATATATATGTATATATATATAACCCGATCTACATACTCGAATAATGGATACTTTATTCGCCATCAATGATTGTTTTGGTAAAGCCATACTCAGTGTATTCATTAGATGAACGGTAAAATTAAGAGCGAGGGGAGGATGACTCATTGAGGCATGCAGGCTGTAGTGCTTGCGTCAACTCTATCTGAATTGCACGATCACATTTGAAAAACATATCTTTTCAAGTTCTATTTAGTCCATATGTGTCAAACTCAAGGGCCGCGGGCCACATCCGCCCGGCGTGTAATTATATCCGGCCCGCAAGATCATTTTATATACTGTATTATTGTTATTAAAGCCCGGGTATATGAAGCGCTGGTAACACAATAAACTACAGATCCCATAATGCAGCGCTTCAGCTACCTTGCATCAGGGTAACCCGTGCACAATCACAAAGTGATTTCAAGTGAAGCTGCTTTTATGGGAGACACAAATGCACCAGTTCACCTTGCCCCACTTTCCCTGTTGCCAAGTACTGTTAAACCAAGTCGTCACTACGGTGTTCCCAAATACGCACTTTGCTGATAAACTGAGCGCACTGCGCACTGAGTTTGCACGGCGCTTTGGTGACTTTGATGAACAAAAAAAGTCCGTCTACATGCGGCTCGAACCTTGTGCATGTTTGGTAGCACATATCTGTGTGAGAAGCTCTTCTCAGTGATAAAGACTAACAAAACAGCACACAGGAGTCGCCTCACTGATGAGCACCTGCAATCCATCCTGAGAATCTCCACAACACAAATCCACACTGTTGGACCAATCTCGGCCAAAATTTGCACACCTCCCTCAATTGATCAGGGGAAGACCGTAGACTGATGCCCCAACCCAAACTTTTTACCCTGGGGGTATCTATGATTTATTTTTTCCTCTTTACTGAAGTTTGAACTACAATGCCACCGGAAGGCTCAGAGCAAGTGAAACACTAGAATAGCATGACTACCAGGAAGAGCAGGATCAACCCAAACTCCAAAACCTTCTTAGACATGCAAATCCTCTTCAAAAGTAATATAATAAACTTACAGGCTTATTTTCCTCCTTCCACACCTCAAATGTAGTCTCATCCACTTTCTCCTGACTCTGACTACTGGTACTGGAAAAATGTCTTCTCTTATTCTGGACCTGGCACTACTTCCAGTGTCACCGCTTTGCACATTGGAAGCACTTCTGGGCCACGTGAAAGCCCGATACAGAATGCGTACTGTTCCCTTGAAGCTCCCTTTGACAGCAGCCAAGAACCCCAACCGGGCTGTCTCATGGGACTACAACTCCCAGCCAGCAACATGAGCATGTATATGGGATTGGGATGCTGCCATTGTGTGCACAGTGGAAAGACCCCCTGTTTTTTCCAACCAGGCATCCTATTCTGGCGATGAAATGGTATCCATCCTGGTCAGGACGCCAAGCCAGCCTTGTTCTTCCACTGCAGCCTCCTGCTCTATCAAGGAACCTGCTTCCATCCTGGATATGACTCCTCCCTAACCTTCTGTTATGAAGGGCAAGAAACACTCTTCCATTGTTGCCAGAACACCATTTCATCCAGTGTGGCACTCACAACAGACTGAAGCCAGACTAGTGGACAAACAGTCTAGAGCTTAAAATTTCCCATGCAACAGCAGGTTCTGCTTCTAGTCATTTTTAAACTACCTTCGGTGGAGGTGTTTTTGGGATCTGGAGATCCTGCGTGGAATCAAAAGTTGTGATTCACTAGATTGGTTGCAATAGGAAAAGAGCAATTTATGTGTTGAGGAGCTAGTGCTTTCAATGCCTGGTAACATTTTCACAATGGTAATACTTAAATTAATGGTTACTTGGGTGAGTGTTACGTTTAATTATATTGCCTACTCACTTTCTAACCTGAGATGTGCATAGCACTGTTCCTGTTTGGAAAGAAGAATGAACTGCCAAACCACAGCATGACAGAAGAAGTGAGGAGGTTTTCAGTCACTGCTCTGTAACACTGGATCAGCACAGATTAGGAAAGGGACAAGAAACATTGAGGCAGTTTGATTATAGAAGTTTTGCTTTCTTTCCAGTTATATATGTGTAATAGTGATGCCAAGAAATCTAAATGATCCCTGCTTTAAAAGGTAGTGCCATTTATAATCACAGGTATAGGAAGAATACTTATTAGTATTGATTATTCACCAGCTACAAGCTTCACAGATATACTCACTGTATCAAACTCCACGATATTAATGCAGATTTGAAATTTTTAATGGTTTAGACCTCTGTGACTTCACCCCATGTGCAGATTTATCCTCTTATCTGTACTTTTTTCTCTTCTTCCCAATAAACAGCTTGCAATTTTAATTCATATTCCACTATTGTTGCCAATAGCTTCTAGCTTCAGGATTAATATTTTATGTGGAAACATATCAAAGGCTTTGCCAAAGTCTGTGTTCATTATATCAAAGGCTTTGCTTTTATTATTTACTCCAGTTGGTTGTTAAAAGATGTCTAACAAATTTGTTCACAGTACCTTCCAGTTTTAAACCAATGCTGTCTTTTAGAATACAAATTTAATACTAGAGGCATTCAAGTTTATTTCTATTTATAGTTTACATTATCATAATGGAGCAGTGTTTAGACTTACTGACATATTTTCTCATTTACTATTTACATTTTCTAAATATCCAAAAATTCAAGATGTGACTGTACATTTCTTGACTCTTCTCTTGTTCTCCATAACTCATGAAAAAAATCCTTTTAGTGTTTTTAAATCTGTACACTTATTGTGAGTGCTGTGACTCAGTCATAAGCTGACCGTTTTATGTCTGCACTGCACATTGTGTCATTTTACGTAATGTTTTCACTTGCTATTTTTCAATTATATCCTCCCAAATATGAATGTTATTCTGGTCTGTCTACAGTGACTCTGCCATGTCTTTTTGTAACACTAATTAGTTATCTTGGTTTCTATTAATTATCAAAGTGATAGTTCAGATTTAATTATCACCTATGATGTTAAAATTCATATGTAATATTTGATCTTGTTAATAAAACAATTTCAGATATTTAACTACGTTTGTCTACTTCTACCCTTACAAATGCTCAAGAACCAATACCATGAGGCTCCTGCATAAAAAGGATATATTGACACTGTAGGCCTTATTAATTGGCTATTAATTTATGCAATTATCATTATAATATCAATTGTTTATTTCACCAGACTGTCAAGCTACATTTGTCTTAATATCGTTTGCAAAACTTTAGGTTTGTATATACTCCAGAGGACTGCTAGACATCCTGCCCAGGATGGAGGTGTAGTCCTTACGCAGCCAAAATGCCATAATAGAAGGATGGACTAAATGGGGGCAATACCCAGTCTGGATACCTTATGATTCCCGTCCTGGGTGGGATCCCTGAAGAGTGCAATAACTGGCACGACAGCAGAGCAGGGCGTAGTGCATTACCCACTATAATAGTTGGTAGTGTCCCTCATATAGAGTCCCAGTTTGGATGCCTGCAGGGCTTCATGGGAGTTGGAGTCCAGAGGAGCAGCCCTGTGGGGTGCTGTTGGGAAGGATTACACTGGCTTTCTCATAAACCAGAAGTGCTCCCAACTGACTATGTCATGTCACCAGAAATACTCCCGGGTCCTCAATAAAAGAAACCACACTGCATTGTCCATATGAGTCGGAGCTGGGAGGAGGTCAAGCAACACTCAACTGGAGAAGAGCAGTGTGGTGAAGTGAGGTGTTTGGAGGAGAGATAGCTTGTGTTTTGGTGCTTTTTTGTGAGGTATTTGTGAAATAAACACCCATTTATTTGAACCCAGAACTGTCTTGGTGTGTTTGTGTTGGGGTTTGGGGTTCCTTCATAGGTTATATACTCTGTGAAATAGATACAATAATGGCTTATTTATATGTAACATTCAAGATTAAGCACTATTTAAATAGCATGTGCTTTAGTTTAAAACCTCTGGGGTTAGAGAGCTATCTTGACACGTGTTACACAAATAATACTTCACATGCAACCTCAGAGGCTAAGCGCTTTTCTTTAGCGTGTGTTTCAGAATTAAACCTCAAAGGCTAGGCAACTTAACGTGCATTACACGTAATTCAAAGCCTGACTATTGAAAGGATATTCACTAAATATTAATACTCAGAGTGTGAAACCTAGAGGATGAGCTTCCAGCGTGTGTCCACAGAGAAAAAGGGTTATACCTTTACAGCATTAATACTCTTCAAAAAAGTGTCAAAGGCCAGACATGGTTAACAATTTATTAACTAGAAAACTCAAAATTGCATACAGTAACAGAAATAATACAATTACAAAAATGCAGTATGGTGAATAGTGGCTAAGAGCACAGACTTGCGTTCTGGGAGACTGCCCTAGAATCTTTAAATTTTGTAATTGTCTACTGTCTATTAATATCTTGTTGTTTAGGCTTCAGCAAGTTGCCAGACCAGTTTTAGAGCGCCAACTGAAAAGACGTAGTGCAAAGGTAAAACTAAACTTTTTCTTATCTTCCTTGAAGGAGCTTTCTTAAGAGTCTTTCAGGGGTTGATTACTTATTTGTCTTCATTTGCTCAGTCCCCATGATATTTTATCTGAAGCTAGCACAATTGTTTTTCTTATCAGATAGTAACCAGTCCTCTCAATTTTTGATGTGTAGACAAGATTACAATGCAATAGATTGCAATACCTTGAACAGATATCTGTCCTCTGGTAATTTATGGTTGGTTAATTAATAAAATATTCCCCTTTACACACTCATTTCAAAATCCTTCAACATTCTGATAATTTCATACTAAAGTTTAGAGTCTACTAATAATGTGAATGAAAAAGGAATGCAACTATAAGTTAATTGTGATAAGGTTCACGTAAGTTAGCTGTTCTCAAAACAAACAGCAATGGCATTCAAGATGGTTTAATGATACTGAAAGTCACAGTATAAAAGGAAGACAAAAAGTTGTCAATTTTGTTCTCTGTGTGGATTTAGAATAAGGATGACAATATTACAACTCACAAAATGTTCATAATTTGGAAGTGAATTGTGCCAGGCTGATAATGAAGATGCCCCCACAGGAGGAATTAAATGGACTTTGTTGTAAAGACTGAAATGCTGAACTAACAAACTGAAATGCTAAAACTGACTTTACTGGAATTGCTTGACTTAGTTAAGGCTTAATAAATGTTTTTGTTTTAGCATTTTTGTTTGATTTGGTTAATATTTAAGAATCGATTCTGCATGATAAAGGGTCCAATCATTCGAATAGTTTATTTGTATATTAATTATTTACTGGGTGCTTTTTCATAAGAATTGATGAACTAGGAGACATGATTCAGCACTCACACAATGGGTATGTATAACAGACAGGAGATACAAAACAGACAGCAACCTAGAGATAGAGTCGTCTTTTCAAACGGAGAATGACATAAGCTGCTGTAAGTCTGCCTCTTGAGATGCTCTATAACAGTGGTTTCAAAACTCGGTCCTGGGGACCCACTGTGGCTGCAGGTTTTTGTTCCACCCAGATTTACAATCGGTGATAATAATTGATAACAAATTATCTCAATTAATTAGCTGGTCTTTTTAACTCTTCTCCTATTCTGCATTCATAAAAAATAGTATGGTTTTTACGTTTATAAAACGTTTAGAAAAAATTATATTTTTTTCTAAAGCTATAAATGTTTAACTCTCTTTTGTTGTTTTCCTATTATTTCCCCTTTTCCTGTGTAGTTTGCTCCCTTCATCTAACATTAATAGTGATAATTAACAACCAGCACAACAGACTCCTTGGATGATGAAAGCTCCCACGGCTTCACTGTTAGACCTACTTCCTCTTCTTCTTTCGGCTGCTCGTGTTAGGGGTTGCCACAGCGGATCATCTTCTTCCATATCTTTCTGTCCTCTGCATCTTGTTCTGTTACACCCATCACCTGCATGTCCTCTTTCACCACATGCATAAACCTCCTCCTAGGCCTGCCTCTTTTCATTTTCCCTGGGATCCTTAGCATCCTTCTCCCAATATACTCAGCATGTCTCCTCTGCACATGTCCAAACCAATGCAATCTCGCCTGTTTGACTTTGTCTCCTAACCATCCAACCTGAGCTGACCCTCTAATGTACTCATTTCTAGTTCTTTCAATTCTCGTCACACCCAATGCAAACCTTATCATCTTTAACTCTGCCACCTCCAGCTCTGCGTCCTGCTTTCTGGTCAGTGCCACCGTCTCCAACCCATATAACATAGCTCAATCAATCAATCAATCAACACTTATTTATATAGCACATATTCATACAAAAAAATGTAGCTCAAAGTGCTTTACAAAATGAATAGAAAAATAGAAGACACAATAAAAAATAAACATAAGTCAACATTAATTAACATAGAATAAGTAAGATCAGATGGCCAGGGTGGACAGAAAAAACAAAAAAAAAACTCCAAAAGCTGGAGAAAAAAAATAAAATCTGTAGGGGTTCCAGACCACGAGACCGCCAGCTAGCTGGTCTCACTATCGTCCTGTAGACCTTCCCTTTCACTCTTGATGATACCCGACTGTCACAAATCACTCCTGACACTCTTCTCCACCCATTCCACCCTACCTGCACTCTCTTTATCACCTCTCTTCCACAATCCCCATTACTTTGTACTGTTGATCCCAAGTATTTAAACTCATCCACCTTCATCAACTCTACTCCCTGCATCCCCACCATTCTACTAACCTTCCTGTCATTCACACACATGTATTCTATCTTGTTCCTACTGACCTTCATTCCTTTCCTCTCTAGAGTATATCTCCACCTCTCCAGGGTCTCCTCAACCTGCTCCCTAGTATTGTTACAGATCACAATGTCATCAGCAAACATCATAGTAATTAGTAAATAATCAATTAAATAAGCAGAACACTTGGAAAAGCAGAATGAAAATTAGGTTGAAAATACTGTTAACGACTTAAAATAAAACCTATATATTCCTCATATAACTGCTTATTACCCTTTAATAAAAAGGACTCCAAAACACAGAAACTGGGAAATAATGATTCACTTAATTAGGCTAAGAGTCCAATGAAAAACAGAAGTTGGTTGGAACAAAAACCTGCAGCCACAGTGGGTCCCCAGGACCGAGTTTGGGAATCACTGCTCTATAACTAAGAAATGAGACACCTGATCAGAAAATGAAGATCATCATAAAACTGTTGCAGCTGTTGTTGTATACTTCAAGTAGAACTTCTACCTTAGAATATATTGAATAGAAGAACAGCAGCCTTCTCTGCTATTCTGCCTATAGTTTCTCCTCTTGGATTTAAGTGCTCATTATTCATTTCAGGACAATAAAAATGAGAGAAGGTGCTCTCAGTAGATAGAGTCTGTGCATAGTGTAATCTTGTGTGAAACTGCATGCTATGGCTGACAATCCTCAAGCCTGGTAGGTAGAAATGTGAAGACACAGGTTTAACATGGGTGAAAGAGCACTATAGGGAATGATATGCCTTGGTGGTCGATGCTCCCAAGTGCTTAGTGGGCATACTTTGGGTGACAATTCCAGAATCCAGATGAAGGCTCCATATATTACAACAGTTTGGAGTATATGCGCCCATAGCAGTGAACCTAAGGCTACGGTCACTGTGAAAAGAAAAACATTTTCCACAATATTAACAGAAATAAAGTGTATAAAAAAAGCTCTCTTAAAAGGGTTCTATGATTTTGACTCCAAAACGATAAATGAAAATATTAACAGACCTAGAATTTTATTTAGAACAAAAGCTAACTTGATAAACAAAAAACGTAAACTAAGGTACTCTGAGGTAGTATTTCTGTATGAAATTATATAACATAGCAATAGTGATACCAAACAACATGTAACCATTTAGATGAATGGCAGGATAAGACTTTTTTCATAGATTAATAAAATTTGTCCTATTATAGTCAAAAAGTCACTTGGAGGAGTTGCACAGTGAACAATGAATATAACTAATACTGAAAATCTAGACAGAATGGCAATAACCAGGAACATTACTGAGTGAGCCTAATTCCTTGACAAGTTATTTGACTTTATTATGGAAATCACACTTAGATCTAAATTACAGATGAATTTTAAAGTTATATTTTCTGTCAATAGCTTAAAAGAAATATATAACCTCACGACTAAAATCGTATTTTATAATACACAATCTCTATGTAAAATAGCAATCTACTACAGAAAAAGACTTGTGCAGTATAAACTATACTACATCTGTCAAAGGTTTAAAATTGTCATGTCTTAAGCAGTGCCCTCCATAATGTTTGGGGCAAAGACATATTTTTCCTTGATTTACCCATCTGTTTCATAGTTTATAATTACAAGTCATTTAAGGATATTTGCATAGATTTCAGTGTCACCATGTAGAGATGACAACACTTTTTCCACGACCCCCATTTTAGGGCACCATAATTTTTGGGACAATTTGCATCACAGGTGTTTGTGGTTACTCAAGTGTGTTTCATTGCTTCATAAATCCCTTGGCTGGTTTCTACCCTTTGGAGTCTGCAGTTGCCATTCTTCGAAATAAGGACAAGAATTGTGTCAACGACAGTCAAAGAAGCCACTTTGAGACTGAAAAACAAGAATAAGACCATTAGAGACATCAGTAAAAACATAGGATGACCTAAATCAACTGTCTAAACTATCACTAAAAAGAAAGAAAGCACTAGTGGGCTCCGTTATCACAAAGGGACTGGTAGGTCAAAAAAGTCTTCCACTGCTGATGACAGACGAATCCTCATTATGGTCAAGAAAAAGCCCCAAATGCCTGTTCAACAGATCACAAATTGTCTTCAGGGGGCAGATGTGGATGTGTCAGAGAGGACTATGTACAGAAGACATCATGAACAAAAATATTGAAGCCACACTACAAGATGCGTACCACTAGTTAGCCACAAAAACAAGAAGGACAAATTACAGTTTATGCAAAAGTAGTTAAAAGAGCCTGCAGAATTCTGAAAAAGGTCTTGTTGACAGACGAGACAAAGATGAACCTGTTTGAGAGTGTTCGCAAGAGCAAAGTGTTGGGACAAAAAGGAATTGCCAAATATCCAAAGCAGACCACCTCATCTGTTAAACATGGTGGTATAGGGTGTTATTGCTTGGTCATGTATGACTGCCACAGGTACTGGTGCACTTATCTTCATTGATGATGTAACTGATGATGGCAGTCACACAATGAATTCTGAGGTGTATACCAACATCTGATCTGCTCAAGTTCCAGTAAATACTTCCATACTCATTGGATGGTACTTCATCCTCCAGCAAGATAATGATCCCAAACATTCTGCTAAGGTGACACAGGGATTTGTCATAGCTAAAAAAAAAAAAAATAAAACTTCTTGAATGGCCAAGCCAGTCAACAGATTTAAATTCAAATGACCAAGCGTTGCATATGCTGAAGAGAAAACTTAAGGGGACAAGCTCCCAAAACTAGCAGGAGCTGAAGATGGCTGCATTGGAGGCTTGGTAGAGCATCACCAGAGAAGACACTCAGCACCTGGTGATGTCTATCAATCACTGATTTCAAGCAGTCATTGCATGCAAGCAACAAAGTTCCAAATGTGATGGCTTTAATAGACCTGCCATTGCTATGTCCCAAACATTATGGTGTCCTGTAATGGGGAGACCATATATAAAATTTGTAAATGTAAATGCGGGGGGCACAGTTTTTAGTTACAGTTTCACAATTACATTCACTATGAAGGTTTAAGAAGATATACAGCTCTTACTGGATTATCTTCCTAGTTTTTGAATCTTTTTTAAAGAAGGCAGATTTCTCAACACTGTATTGCCCAGTTCCTGCCTGCTGTTAAGGCCGTGTCACATTACATGAGTTTTCCATCAATTTTCAGTCGCAGACCTCATTTGTATAATCTTAAAGAGTCCAAACCAGTTGCGGTGTGCTCCTGTGATCTCCAGTAGTGTATTCTGACATACTCAGAGACTGCAGCTCCCTCAAAATAATAATAAACTGATTTAATTGTGTCCTTAGTCGTAGGATGGGCTCCTGAGAGCTGACAACCAATGGGCACTCATCAATGCATATACAATACACAAAGCAGTAAGGTGACGTAGTGGTTAGCACAATTGCCTCACAGCTTCAGGACCCCAGTTTGCTAGCAAACCATTATTATGTGGGTTGAGATTTCACTTTGTCATTTTGTTTGCGTCTATTTCTATTATATCTCATGTGGCATCCAAAAAATTTGAATATTATGTTAATTTGACATTCAAAACTTTACTAGCTGCATGTGCATACAGTAGGCATATACCTAGCATACAGATCACAAGTGGTCATTGGGGGTTGTCTTGGGGGGCCCAGCCACACAGGTTAGCTACTGAACAGTCGGTTGGTGCACTAATAAAGTTGGCCTATGGTACATAATAACCTAGCAATAACTGGCACTGCCCGTGTCTGATTGCTTCCATGGTGTTTCTCTGCTGGCATCAATTTCAATGGAAGTATCTGAGTGTTAGTCATTACTATGACTGTTACATAAACATTCTCACCAAGCCTCAGATAAAAATAAACAGCTTTTAAAATGTTTATTTTGTAATGAATTCTAATAATATACCTTCATAAATATAAATGTGATGTGTCTTGGATTTCTAAACATATAGTCAAATAATAACTAGAAAACTAATTTTCAATACAATTCTAAAACTGTTTCAGTGCAACAAATGTGTATCTAAATATATTTTTATTTTGAAATATGCAGAAAAATATTAAAAGACATGAAATGATAGCCTTGAAGCATATACTCTGGCTATCTTTTACATAGAATACACATGAGAAAATTAATTGTAAGAGAATTTTAAATGAGTGGGTGTGAAAGTGAGAAAAGTAAAAGTTGCTTTACACGCATTTCTGCCTTTGATTTTGAATGGATTTTTCCTCTGTGAATTAATGTCTGCCAATAGCCTTGATTTCAGAAGAAAAACATTGGCTGCTCAGCTTCAGCTGGATTGCCTTCAAGACTTTTTCTGCTTATCTGTGCATTTGTTACTGACATCGCAACGTCTCCACTGTACAAGGTAATCTCAGAATCCATAAAAAAGTGATTCAGGCTTTGTCATTAACAGATTCACGTTGGAAGCCTAACCTTTGTCCTATATAGCATTTAGCTAAACCCATTTTAGAATTCTGTGCCACAGAGCACTTTGGGGAAAAAAAGATCTATGGGACACTTTGTCACTTCTTGTTTTCCTGGTAAAGAAAGCACTATTTTTTCTCTTTTTGTTACCAGTATATACAGTATTAATGGTAGAGCAAGATAAGTAAAATTCAACATTTTTAATTTTACATGTGTGTTAGCTATATATCTATTTAGTATTTAATTAACTATGCAAAAGTAACATGAATAAAAATATTTACATACAATAAGGTGTCCTCTGCATGTCGTGCTCCCCTGGAGGGTTTGTACACTCTTATTTTGGAGAAGTAGCAGTTATAATTGGTAATATCTCAACTGATCATTACTACTGCCAAAAATATGCTAAATTACCATTGTTTAAAATTGCACTGGATTACACCTGTATGTAATGTAGTATTGGCAGTCCACCAAGTCCTAAGTAAAACAAAATGGGGATTGAGCATCAACCCATTCCACAGAGAGCAACAGTGTGGCACAGTGGTTGTCTTTGTTGTTGGAGAGTTTTCTGGGGTTTGAATCTTGTGCCCAGTCCCTAAACCTGTGTAAATGTTTCTCTCTACTCCTGTCCTCTCTCCACATTCTAAAGAGATCTGTTCCCATATCAATCAAGCATCTCAGAATTACTCCTAGGAATTTCACTTAAAGTCTGACTACGTTAAGAATTTGTTCTATGCCAGAGCAGGACATGAGAAGTAGTTAGTTTTCTGATTATAATGCTAAGACTTCCCCTTAAAGGTAATAATAAAAATATTCAAACTGATAGAAGAAGAAGAAGAAAAATAATCAGGAAAGCATAATAAGATTTGAATATTATGCTAAGTTGCACATAATTGTTGCCTCTTTGCAACAACATCAGCAATTATACAGTTTGCACACATGACCACCTGCATATTGATCATGTAATATTGCTTGTGATTCTCATATCTCATCTACACTTAAGGAAATCATCTTCATATACGTGCCATTAATCACACCAGCAATTCTAGAAAAAACAGTGATTTGTTTGAATGCAGCTTGCTTTAACATTACCTCATGTGGAGTGGTGTGGAAACGTATAAATCTGTGTATTACCTCACGTGTTGTAATGGCATTTAAAGTTTTCTGCAAAATTTGAAAAATGTTTGGTTCTGATATACTTAAATCATTTCTATTGCAAAACAGCATTTACATCACGGCCAAAAAACGTAACATTACACACACTTTCATTTCAGCAACAGTACATGAATTCTTTGCATAGGTGAAGCAATCATGTGATGTATGAGATTTGTTACAAATGGTATTCCATCTCTGTCTGATCGATATATGTTTAAAAGTTCATTTTATCCAGTGTTTAGGAAATATTCTATGTTTTTCAGAATGTATGTGCTGATCTCTGCCTGAAACGCCTTCTTCTGACTGCTCCTGGTGAGTTAGGACAGCTCACAAGCTCCCTTAAGTTCTAGTGAAGGTAGGACTAGGTTCCAAAATTAGGAAATTGACACAATGTCAATACTGCTATTACTCCCCCTCTTTGAGATTTTTGATCCAGTTAGGACCATTTTCCAACTCTGAGACACTTAATAAATACAGGCACACTTTTATGTTAACTGGAGACTCTAAACTGACCTGTATGAATTTGCACTGTGATGGTCTGTTTCCTCATCCAAAATTGATAGTTGTCAATACCACAGGTATCATGAATTCGATTAAGTATGTCTAAGAATTTTATGTTTTTATTGAAAGACAGGATAGCAATCTAACCAGCTACCTATCATGTTGTTTAGATTCCTCAGCATTGTTCAAATCCCATTTACAACACTGTAAAAAGAAATTAGTAACATAGGTATGTCAACAGCTTTCTTATTAACCCAAAAATCACTTGTTAAAAGATATGGAAGATTTATTTAGTGAAATTGCAAACATACTGTATAAATGTGGATATGCAGAGAACAAACCCTAACCATAACCCTAACACTAAACATGAACTGTTTAATTTGCCAAAAAATGGCTAATCCATAGTTAACCCACAGATTTGATGTTGTTTCATTTGCTCATGTGACTTCTTACTTTCTTTACTTGTTATGTCTTCTACCCTACCTATGCCCATCCTCATTGTGCCTGCCTCCAGATTCCGGCACCTCATATTGGGTTTGGCTTTCCTCTCTTCCTTTTACCTTAGGGATTCCAGGTCAGAGACGGTCTGGTGATTTTGGTGGAAGGCTTTCTGAAGTTGTGTCCAAACTATTCCCATTTCATTTTTAAAATCTCCCCATCTGCAAACATCTGGTTTGTTCTCTGTTGAAGGACATTGTTGCTTATGGTGTTTGGCCAATGTATCTGAAAGATTCTTCATGGTAATAGTAATGTGTTGATGAAGGTGTGAACTTTCATACTGGTCCTAAGTGTCATCCTCCAGGTCGCAGTTCTATAAAGAAAGACTGAGGTAATGTTGGTATTGAATATCCTGACCTTTGTTTATAGCCTTGCCCGAACTGGCCTTAACATTTGCCTCTATGTCTCCCAGTTTGTTGACAACACTGCCTGGGTAGGTGAAGGGTTCTGCATCTCTATGTGTTTAGCCTCTTGCTGAATTGGCCCAGTGCTGGTCATGTTGCCCTTGATGACATTCAGCTTTCCTTTGTTGCTGTAAAAGGCAATTTGGGAACAGATTGCTACCAAGTTATTGGATGTATCTTGCATCTGCTGATGCACGTGTGATATGGGTGCCAGATCATTGGCAAAGTCGAGATCTTCAGGCTGCTTCCAAATAGTCTGCTGGATTCCATTCTGTGTCTGAGTTGTTCATAATAGAATCGATCATGAGCAGAAATAGAAGCACAGATTAATAGGTCTTACAATATTATGTGATGCTATATTATATATCTACTTTAAAAAACTTTTTCATTAAAAAACAGGACAGTAATCTAACCGAATGATTATCAAGATGTTCATTATCCTCAAAGTTCTTCAAATCTCATTTACATCAATGTAAAAAAGTTTTGTAACATATAATCTTAAAATCTAATGTAGCTAGGTTTGCTCATTAGTGTCATCTTCTGCTTGGTTATATAGATCTCGAGGATGTAGTTAAATTGCTTGTTTTGTCCATACCAAGTTTTTAGGCCTTACTATGGAAGAATATCGTCATGATTCATTAAGACTGATCACATCTCAATTGGCTTTGATGGATGAGGGGAAATAGAAACTCCAGTCCGTTTAGAAAAGACCTGATGTATGCAACAGGGCAGTCTTTGAAGCCGAAGTCCAGGCAACTGCAGTCCTCCTTGATGAAGCCCACCACACATAAATCCTAACCAGACAAAAGTCTTTACATCAGATGATTTGCAGGCCAATGTATTTCTTGAAGGTGAGAAGTCATAGCAAGTCTTGATTCTACAGTATTATATAACAAGCCCTCCAGGTTTCATCTGGAGTACTGTGTACAGTTTTGGTCTCCAGGCTAATAAAAGGACAGAGCAGTGCTGTAAAAAGTCCAGAGAAGAGCGACTAGGCCGATTCCAGGGCTACAGGGGATGAATTATGAAGAAAGATTAAAAGAGCTGAGCCTTTTCAGTTTAAGCAAAAGAAGATTAATGGGAGCCATGATTGAAATGTTTAAAATTATGAAGGGAATTAATACAGTGAATACAGACTGTTACTTTAAAATGAGCTCAACAAGAACATAATGACAAAGTTGGAAATTTGTTAAGGTTGTATTTTGCACACACATTCGGATGTTTTTCTTTACACAGAGAACTGTAGACACATGGGATAAGTGATGAAGTAGTGTGGTAGACAGTAAGACTTTAGAGACTTTTAAAATTCGACTTGCTATTATTTTAGAAGAATTAAGTGGATAGGACCAGCAAGCTTTATTTCGCTGAATGGCCTGTTCTTGTCTAGATTGTTCTAATGTTCAAAGTAAAGGAACAGACATGAACAAACCACACTGTAAAATGGTGATAGGTGGTGCTCAGTGATTAATGTCACCAAGAGCAGTGTATTAGATGCACAGATGAGAACAGCCAAACTTGTGCAAAAATAAATTTTTTTGACTTGTGGCAAGTGTCACCTAAAAGGTTTTCTTCCCAAATCCCAAAGACGTGTAGTATGCTGACTTCTTTCTCTTAGCTGTCCTAGTATGATGTCACTAACCTTTCAATGAAGTGGCTTCATTGATTGAGTCAGCTTCTGACCACATCCCAGTGGACTAGGTGCTGGAATTGCACAGAAACATAATACATTTTACAAACAACTGGAGACCATTCAGTCCCTCAAGCTCGTTTTGGATAGCCATGAGTTAAATTCAACAAGTTTACTGAATAATTGAATAATGTGTGGGTTATATGCTAGAAATATGAGGCAGTCTTTGACATAACAAATCATTGATGCACTCCATGAACATGTTACAAAGTCACTTTCTAATAGAAACATTTCGCCTTACCCCAGTCATGAATTATGTAAAAACCTTTTAGTGTGGCTAGAAAGTACAAACAAAAGAGAACAACAGAGAAAAATGTTGAAGAAACCTATTTTTTGTCTTTGTTTTCAGTTGAGTACAGTGCCCATATTGACCTTCAAAAAACTGTACATATTGTTATGCTTTGCTAGGATAGATAAACAACTGTAAACAAATACACCTCATTCTTATTCTCCTCCTTGCTGCATACTATTGTTTTTTTTCTGTGTAATCCATGTGCCTCAGAAAGGAAGTCTGTTTTAGCTTATTACTTTTAGGGAGGGCAGCATGGTGGTGCAGAGGTAGCCACGGTAGGATGGGATCATGTCTGGGTCCTCCTTCTATGGTGCTTTCATGTTCTCCCTGTGTCTGTGTGGGATATTCTGGTTTCCTCCCACAGTCCAAAGACAGGCAGGTTAGGTGAATTGGCGACACTAAAACGGGCATATTGTGTGTTTGGTGTATGTGTGTGTGTGCGCGCCTTCACAATAACTGTCCAGAGTTTGTTCCTGCCTTGTGTCCTGTGCTAGCTGAGCTAGCTGGATCAATGATATTACTCATAAATGAGCTTCATTTCCAAAATTTTTTATATGATTGTACATGCAGTAAAGTTCATTTAGCATACACACTTATCAATGAACATGCACCTAATTGTGAACTAACAAAATGGGAATTTAGTAACTAATAACTAATTCAATATCTAAATGGCTGTGGTTTCCATCCTTTACAAAAACAGTATGCTAACACAATATAGTCCACAATTAATATACAAATATATTACATATGTTACATGTTACATTTTCACCTGGTACTGCCATGCATTTTTACGATTGTACTGCACTAACCACATTTTGACCACATTCTGAGATGGTAAGGAAATGAATAGTGTCCACATTTAATACGAGTGTAAATGCAAATGTGTTTTCTCTCTGTATAACACAATTACTTAAGTGGAAGCTTTTCCATATTTTACATGGAGAAAATGAAAACGAACTTCCATCCAAGTTATAATGTAATCATTGGAGAATTTTTTATTCTAATAAATGTAATCCAGCTAAATAATACAAGGATATAAAATGCGGAAATGGAGACATACAGATGTAAGAGAAAGCCGGTGTTTCCCTCAGAAAACCATCATTGTATAAGAATAAGGTGCAAACTGCACATAGTAACTGGGCCAGGGTCAAAGTCAGCTGCTTAATGTCAAATTAAATGACTTCTATTTGTGGGATATGTTAGATTTGCCAGCTGCAATTGCTGATCTTGTTGCCAGATGACTGAAAATCACTTTATTGACTGAGTGTCGACCTTCTAGCAAGGTTGTGCTTGCCCATTTTTCTGACAGCCAAGAATGTGCTTTCCAATGCCTTTTCGGTGCTGTATAAAAAGTGAACAGGTTCGACATGTATAGCAGCAATCTATACCCTTTTATTTATTTATTTTCCATTCTGTTGTGGTACGTAAACATGAGACTTCAGACATCTGAGCTTTTTCTCTGTAAGGTCAAAAAAAAACAAAACAAATACCAGCCTTTCTAATTCCTCATTGCTGCATTATATGCATTGTAGGCCTGGATGAGCATTCATTGATTGTAATGAACGCAATTCTACCCCTACGACTGAAATCAAAACCAAACCTGCTTGATTTTATCAGAGTGAGTCATAGACTAGATGGCGTGAGTTGCTGGGTATGTCAGATTATGCAACTGGATTCATGAGATCATGCATCTTATTTTCTAAAATTATATAAATGAAAGCTATAACTGAAAAGTCATGTAATGTGACAAAGAAGCCTTTAGATATGTCTACTAGTAATATTAACTGATTTACCACTCCATCATTTCCTTAACCTGTTCAAGGCAACATCTGTTGTCGAAAAAACTTTTCTCTATTTTCAAATAAATCATTCTCTGAGACCAGGGGCATCATGTATAATGCCACGTGTAGAATTCACACTAAAACATTGCATACGGACAACAGTGGAAATGTGGGTATGCACAACAAAATCCAGATACATGAATCTGTGCATACACCAAGTTCCATGCACATCCCCTTTACAAATCCCAACGAACAAGAAATTTATTGCAAATGCAATTACCTACAGCCCCACCCCAACTCCTCCCAGAATTTCACATATTTTAATATACAAATCAATATAAATGTCACCTTCCGTTCAGTGTTTGGTTAAAAAAACAATGGAAAAGACATGTAAAAAAAAAGAAGAATTTCAGTAAATTGAAGTGGAGGCTAGGAAAAATGTGCTATTTGTTGGCTTACGCAGTGGTATAAGTAACAAAAGTGTGGCAGAGACACTTGAAAGTTTCAGTTCAGAAAATCGCACAGTGCCTGAAAGAAAAAAGAAGTGGTCAGGTATCACAGTTGACATGAGAAGGTTAGGTCACATTCCACCAACTGTTTATTCTGTTTCAGACAATATTGCAAAAACTGACCCTGGTGTGATTATCATGTGGTGATAATGCTACTGTGCCGAGTACATCTTTGGCTGCTGGCTGCACACACACCTCTGCCTCAGAAACTGCTCCTGGAGTCACAAAATGCAATATCGGATGCTGTAAGAGATGTGGCCAATGAACTAAGGAATATAAGGGCTGTATTATGTGATACTGGACACAAATTAAATGAAATGGTTAAACAATAAATTCAGCATCTAATTACCTATTTTTACATTCTGCTCATTACATTCAAATGAAGTTGTTAACACTGTCTGATCTGGCTGATCATTTGGTGGGTCATGGTCAGGTTCATCATAGGCAGGGGTGGGCAAAGTCAGTCCTGGAGGACCGCAGTGGCTGCAGGTTTTTTTTCCAACCCAGTTGCTTAGTTAGAAAGCAATGCTTGCCAATAATTTAATTTCATGGTTTCTTAGTGCTTTAACTCTACCATGTCAGGTCATTCTCATATCCTAGATTTTTTTCCCTTTCTAAGGATATCATCCAAATGATTTGAAGGCTAAAATGGATGTAGTAATTCTCAGTCCTTCAGTTTTTTCTCTTCACTTTCCTTCCAAGTATTTAATTAAACCCAATAGTGCACGATAAATACACACAGGCAAAAATGGTAACAAGCTAAATGGAAAAAAACGCTGGTTTCTTTTGCCATTTGCATGTTATTGCTAATAAGGAGTTGTTTAAGACTAAAATAATCAATAAGGTTTCAAAATCTTAGCGAGTGAGACAACTAAAGTGAAGTAGAAGTGTTACTTGAGCAATAAGTGCTTCTTATTAAGCAATTGGGTTTGAGCAAAAACCTGCAGCGACAGCAGCCCTCCAGGAACAATTTTGCCCGCCCCTGTCATAGAGAATCTGTTCAGGTACATTCTTGCACACTGCAACATACTTTCTGTGCATTACAGAGCAGCACATTAATAGAGTGGAAATGCTTTCTATTTACATAATCAAATTAATTCTCTGAGGGCGCCTTTATAATGTAGCGATGGCACTGACTGCCGCAAAGGACTGATTGTCTGCTCTTTACTTTGAGGTGACTCTCTATCCTTAAATGGACTGCTTGCCTTTTGCCGCACTAGTTGGAATAAGCACCTGCAACTCTGTAGAGTCTCCGTTTTTATATTTTTTTCAGCTATATGTGATGTAATGTCAGCTCATTTTTTTGGGGATTCATCCCTGGCAGATGTAACTTGTCTGCCGTTGTTGCAATAGCAATGTGCGTGCAGTTGGCTGCTCCGATTATATTTGGAAAACCGAACGTTGCTGCGAATTGCCCTTGTATGTTTGCCAGTTCAACCACAGTGTAAGGAAATCTTATATATCTGGATGACAAGCGGATAATACCATCCTACACAGCTGGCATAGTGTGACTCAGTGATAATTCTGAAATATGCGATCAGTCAGTAAGTTCAAGTTGAAAAGCTCCTGTAATAAAAAATCCAAAAGTGGACAGATCTTGCAAAGAGCAGGTAGAGCATAATTCCTGAAAGTTTACCTTTGTAAAACCAGTGCCAGTTCAAGCACACAGCACCAAGAAGATAGCTGTTGGAAATCAAAATCGACTTAGAAGCCAGTCATCATCATCTGTAAATATGCATTCTCTTCTAATTCTTCCATTTGTGATGTCTTCTTACAACACTAAAGCAGCCATGGTAGTTTGGCCATTCCGTGCATCATTATACTATTACAGAATGATTACAATGAAGTCAATTAAACTTGTAAACAATATGCAATTAATTTTGATGTATTTGATAAAACTAACATCATAGGTGTGAATCTTAAAAAGAAAAGCAGACCACAGAAACAGTAGCACTGCTTTGATGCTGGGTGCAACCAGTTGGCAAAACCGAGCTGAAAAGTGCGTACGCTAGGAGTCACTTCGCTGTGAAAATGTATGTGGCTTTATGCCAAATTTAGTTTTTAAACATCTCAAAAGTAAGCATGGAAACCGGAGTACACAATATTTTTGTGAGTACACACCATTTATACATGAGGCCATACTGTAGATGAAAATTCAGAACGATTCTTTATTTGCACATAGATATGCACAAATGTCTCAGTCCATGGAGTGAGCAATCATTAATACAATTCATTTCTTTTTATATGTTTCTATTACCGTTACCTTTTCTAATTCATTACGTCATTTGACTCTTAATATGCAGAATTCTATCATCTTTGCCAGTTGACTACAGCCACCATTAACTTTGTATACATGTCGTTTCTTTCATTATTCCAAACATTGCTTTGTTGATAGGGGTAAGCTGTGTTTAGTTAACCTTTTAGTTACATTCAGTCCTTTTCCTTATGTGTTTAATTATTCATTGTTACAACTTCATTTAAATATATACTTGTATTAAATTGTAAAAATGACCATATATTGATTAAAAATATTTTATTAAAATTCTATACATGGTGACACAGTAGTTAGCACTGCTACAAAATTCATCTTGTTTCCTGGGTCTGTCCACTAACTGTCAGGGTTTTTCCCAATTTTTCTTTACACATCTGAAATATTTGTATAATAGTACATTTACTAAATCAAAATTGGTCCAGTATTTGTTTTTCACATAAATACTGGACTATTTATGTCTGGACTGGCTCAAGGCTACTAAGACATGTCTTGTCATTAGATTGTCTTTTATATTGTCCTAATCTACTTTCACATGAAAAAAAGTGTTAACTTTAAACCAAAAAAATGTTTTGTTTTATACAAAGCCTTTTATATTTTTTTTATTATAACATAATAATTTGCAGTAAATCTCAGACTATATCACATCCTCTCTACCGAAAACCTAAAGAAATTATTTTGTTACCCTGCCATCTAGTGGCCATTTCAGAATTTTTCAGTTTTCCAAGCTGCATATGCAATGCCCCACCCCTCTCCGACATGATAATCATATGTTAAATTATTTTAACATTTTAGTGTGTCCCTGCCGTAGCATTCATATGCAAATGAGCTACAACAGCATCAGGTTTGAAATAACGAACTTGATTTTGTTCATGAAGCGACAGGTGGCAGTGCCGTATAATTAAAAGCATACTAGGTTAAGCCACTGCCATTTATTTTAATTTGTTTCCTCAACATGTGAAAAGCACTGTATAATAAATGATACAAGGAGAAATATGCGCACATTTAATTAAAATATCAAAAATCAATCACTGTGGTCTTGATTGAACGGGGAGCTATGGGTCCTTCAAGCTCTTTATTTTTAATATATTGTTTTCAGGCGCTACTGGTAGTCATTCCCAGTAAATCATGCTAAAGAAGACGATATTTGTTTCTACAGCAATAATGAGTAACAGTCATTTAAAGAAGGTTGACAAGCCTGCACAAGCACCTGGAGGATTTAATATAACAAATTGAAATACATGGAAATAATAATAATAATAATGGTGTTAGGTTAATTGCATGAAGTAGGACAGGAGTGAAAAGAAACAAACCTAAAGTGATAACATAACATTTTCAGATGAAACATTTCTTTATTTTAATAAGAATTATAAGTATTATTTGCAGTACTACTAACACTAGACACAAAGACATAAGAATTTGCAGAATCTAACTATCAATTTCCTACAGTATATCTGCTTTTTATATTATATGCTCCCCTATTGTATTTACAGTTTGAGTATTCTAATTCGAAATTCCAAAATCCAAGACTTTTTGAAAAATTCCACACCAGGGGTTTCTTTTATAAAACTTTACATGGGTTCAAGCATGCAATTATGCTTACACTAAAAAGTGGAGGTGAAAAATGTATGAGCAGACTCAAAATGGATTTATTCTTTCAAGCTGAAATGGAGGGTGGTGGGAAGTCCAATGTAAAGCTTCAAATGGCATGTGGAAACTACACACGATCAACAACATGGAGAACATGGTGGGGTGCCTTATGCTAAGCAATACAGTCAACAAGCTTTCAGCCTTGTCCACGGTCAAGTGACACACTAAAACCTGCAGATGACTTGTGCATTAATGGAAAGTTGCAGCTTTTGGTTAACAAAAACAGCTACATTCTTGCTAGGTGCCCTTATTGCAATATGAATGCTGTAAAGTGCTCTGAATACATTAGGAAAACCAGACACTGCTGCAAATTGCCTTTTTATGTTGGCAAAAACATGTTATGTATGTACACCCACACCATATGAAAACTAGGTGTAGTGACTCGTTGGTCGGTTAATGACTTCCAGCAAAGTGGGCAAGACAGAGTGAAGGTTGACTGAGATATTCCTGATTTTGAAAATATCTGAAATCCAGAATACATCTGGTCCCAGACATTTCCAATGAAAGGTATTCATCATGAACTTTCTAGTTTAATAAAATATCAGGAAGGAAACTGATGAAAAAAAATGAAGAACTGAGAATTAGTCATTTACATTAGGCTACAAATTATTTGATTGATATCTATGGAAGGGAACAAACCTAAAATATAAGAATGAGCTGACATGGCAGAATGAAAACACTATTAAGCCATAAACTGGGGAGGTGGCACCCATCTTTAAGAAGGGAGACCAGAGTTTTTATTCTGACTTTAGGGTATCACACTCCTCAGCCTCCTTGAGAAAGCCTGTTATATTGCCAAGGTTCTGTAAAGGAAGGTTTGGCTGTTGGTTGAACCACAAATTCAGAAGGAACAATGTGGATTTCATCTAGGTCATGGGACACTGGACCACATTGACACGCTTACAAGGATTTTTCAGGGTTCTCGGGAGTATGCTCAACCAGTCTACATGTCTTTTATATTTTGGAAAAGACATACAACCACATTCCTGTGGGGGTTGCTTCAGAAGAATGGGGTACTGGGCCTGGTTCCTATACCAGAGTGAAAACTTGTTACACATTACAGGTAATAAGTCAAACTCATTCCCAGTGGGTGTAGGACTACCCCAGGGCTGACTTCTGGGAACGATTCTGTTCTTAATTTTTCTGGATGGAATCTCTGTGCATAGCCAAGGTGTGGAGGGTGTCCCATTCGGTCACCTCAGGATTGCATTTCTGCTTTTTGCTTGTAGATGATATGGTCTTGTTTGTTGCATCAAGCTGAGACCTCAGACACACTCTGGGGTTTTTGCAGCTAAGGGTCATTAGGCCAGGATGAGAATCAGCAGGTCTGAGTTTATTGTTCTATCAGAAAAGGGAGGAGTGCTCTCTCCGGGTTGAAGATGAGGTGCTGCCTCAAGCAGAGGAGTTTAAGTATCTTGAGGTCTTGCTCACAAGTCTAGAAATAAGGGAGTAGACAGTTGTGCCAAAAGGTGAATCTCTCGATTTATTGGTCAATCTATATTCCTGCCCTCACCTATAGCCACACGCTTTGGGTAGTGATCAAAATAACTAGATCATATATACTAGCAGCAGAAATGGTCTTCCTTTGCAAGATGTCTGGTATCAGACTTAGAGAAAGGGTGAGACGTGCAGACATGCTGGAGGAGCTCAAAGTATAGCTTCTGCTCCTATGCATCAAAAGAAACCAGTTTAGGTGGTTCAGGCATCTGATTAGGATGTCTCCTGGACATCTCCTTAAGGAGGTGTTTAGGGCATGTCCAAAAGGGAAGAAACCTCGGGGCAGATATTCTGAAGAGATTGTATCTCTCAGCTGGCCTGGGAACATCTCATTATCTTCCCATAGATATTGGAGGAGGTGGTGGGGACAAGGGACATTTGCATATCTTTGCTCAAAAAGCCGCCCCCCCGTCTGAAACCTAGAGAAGCAGATGAAAATGAATGGATGGACAATAAGATATCCTGTTATGGTTAAACCATACCCTAAATGCAATATAGCAGTCCAGCTTTTAAATTTGTAACTATTAAGACAAAGATTTTATCATAGTGAATTAGCTGTGTGACATGTGTAAGCAATAGTTACTTCAAATCCAAATAAAGCCCCAAAGGCTATTATAGTCGAGTTATTAATGTTATTATTACTGTAAATTGGTCTAAAAACATTATTGAATATGACATACAAGTCCAAAATACTTAGGTGGGGGTTGATTTGTTTTGAACCTAGTTTTGTAAAACTTGACTTGCTTGTATGGAATGTTATTTGATTTTAATAAATTCAATAAAATGTTTACAGTAATCCCTCGCTATATCGCGCTTCGACTTTCGCGGCTTCACTCTATCGCGAATTTTAAATGTAAGCATATCTAAATACATATCACGGATTTTTCGCTGGTTCGCGGATTTCTGCGGGCATTGGGTCTTTTAAATTTATGGTACACGTTTCCTCAGTTTGTTTGCCCAGTTGATTTCATACAAGGGACGCTATTGGCGGATGGCTGAGAAGCTACCCAATCAGAGCACGTATTACATATTAAATAAAACTCCTCAATGATATACGTTCGCACATTTCAAAGCTCTAACAACCTGTAATGATTTTTGATTGTTTGCTTTTCTCTGTGCCTGACGGAGGGGGTGTAAGCAGAGGGGCTGTTTACACAGAGGCTGTTTGCTTAGAAGATATGGACGCTCCTCTAAAAAAAGCTGAAAAGACTACCTTCACATTGATCCCTTCACTGCGGCGGCTTTATCGCGGTGCTTCGTTTACTTAAAAGCACAATGGCCCTGTTGATTTTTGTTTACTTTTCTCTCTCTCTGATATTCTCTGCTCCTGATGGCGCTCCTTTGAAGAGAAGATATGTTTGCATTCTTTTAATTGTGAGAAAGAACTGTCATCTCTGTCTTGTCATGGAGCACAGTTTAAACTTTTGACTAAAGGGTGTTATTTCATGTCTAGAGGGCTCTAATAATGTTAAAATCATATTTAGAAAGTCATAAACAGGTTTTCAATGCTCTAACTGTGAAAATATTTATAAATAAAGATTTATAAATAAAGAATCCTACTTCGTGGAAATTCATTTATCTGTCTGGAGCGGATTAACTGCGATAAACAACATAAACAAAATAAACAACAACTGTATAACTGTGCATAGAATATTTAAAAACAGTGTGGGAGAGTTTCTAATGGCTTAAAATATATAAAAATAACCATACAAACATATGATTTCTACTTCGCGGATTTTCACCTATCGCGGGGAGGTCTGGAACGCAACCCCCGCGATCGAGGAGGGATTACTGTAATAAAAAAATACAATACAATTGCTCATATACATTTTGTTGAAGTGGCACACCATCATGTTTAGGCAGGGTCATGCAGTGACTCAGATACCAGGCAGTGTTGAGGCTGAAGATATAATGCCTTAGCCAATACACTATACTGCACTACACAAATGAGTGTTAAACAAGCACAAAAACTAAAAATAGCACAAGGAGGACAAGGTCAAAGAGAAACAAAGATAATGAAAACCAAATACCTGTTACCTTTCTTGGCTGGCTAAACAGCACATGTACCTCTGTCTATTTGGTGGGTGCTTAAGGGCACTTTCCTACTTTAAGGTACTACATTAAACCCTCCTTTCCCTCCATACTTCTCTCTCTCTCTGTTTTTCTCCGTCTAACCTGTTTTCCTCCAACCAGTCAAGGCATAGGCTCTGGCTTAAAAGTCATTGCACTGGCGGGAATTAGCCAATCTTAATATCTCCCACAAGGAAAACTGTAGTCACAATGGTAATACCCATGTCACCACCTATATATCACCATCTTAAGAACTGGATTTGTGGTCCCAGGTTCTCCTACACTCAACATTTCCTCTATTATATAAAGGGGCAGTCATAACCTTCCATAATATTAGCATAGGAGAGTCATCCCCACACACAATTACAGCAGCCCAAGTAAGCAGAGAGCTGAAGAGACTTTGTGCCAGCAAAGCAGCAAGTCCAGATGGAGTATCGTCATGAATGCTGAAGGCCTGTGCACTGGAGCTGGGTAGTTCTCTACAGCGTATCTTCAACCTGAGCCTGGAACAGGGGAGAGTCCTGAGGCTTTGGAAAACATCTTGCATCACCCCAGTCCCAAAGGTACCACATCCTAGTGAGCTGAATGGCTTCCGGCCTGTCGCTCTGTCACATGTGATGAAGACCATGGAGAGGCTGTTGCTTCACCACCTGAGGCCACAGGTCCATCATGCCCTTGACCCTCTGCAGTTCACATACCAGGAGAAGGTTGGAGTAGAGGATGCCATCATCTATATGCTACACCGATCCCTCTCCCACTTGGACAGAGGCAGTGGTGCTGTAAGAATTATGTTTCTGGACTTCTCTAGCACCTTCAACACCATCCAACCTCTGCTCCTCAGGGACAAGCTGACAGAGATGGGAGTAGATTCATACCTGGTGGCATGGATCGTGGACTATCTTACAGACAGATCTCAGTATGTGTGTCTCAGGAACTGCAGGTCTGACATTGTGGTCAGCAACACAGGAGCACAGCAGGGGACTGTACTTTCTCTGATCCTGTTCAGCCTATATACATCAGACTTCCAACACAACTCGGAGTCCAGCCACGTGCAAAAGTTTGCAGACGACACTGCTATCGTGGGCTGCATCAGGAGTGGGCAAGAGGAGGAGTACAGGAAACTAATCAAAGATTTTGTTAAATGGTGCGACTCAAACCACTTACACCTGAACATCAGCAAAACCAAGGAGCTGGTGGTGGATTGTAGGAGGCCCAGGCCCCTCGTGGACCCTGTGATCATCAGAGGTGACTGTGTGCAGAGAGTGCAGACTTATAAATACCTGGGAGTGCAGGTGGATGATAAATTGGACTGGACTGCCAATACTAATGCTCTGTGTAAGAAAGGACAGAGCCGACTATACTTCCTTAGAAGGCTGGCGTCTTTCAACATCTGCAATAAGATGCTGCAGATGTTCTATCAGGTGGTTGTGGTGAGTGCCCTCTTCTATGCGGTGGTGTGCTGGGGAGGCATCTATTTCCAATATTCAACAGGGCTCTATAAGTAACACAAGGGATTCTAGTGATTTAATTTATTGCACCGGGGAACGTCTAAACTATATTTCACTCAAATATTTTCATCTGGGAAAATTATCCTAATGTCCCTTAAACATCTTAAAGAGACTGAGAATCCCAGTTTGCCATCAGAAGGAGTGAATATTTTCATTGCTTAAGTCTGGTTTCTTTACTATCAATTACACCTACTACATTCATTAAGATAGGAAGAAGAGACTTTGCTTATGGCTTAGTAGAATTTCATTAGTGTTATTGCAACATTCACGTTAAATCTTTATATTTATTTAAAAGCAGGAAATATAAGAATAAAAGTCCATGTCCAGTATTTCTGAATTACAAAATTTTAATGGCACACTAGACTGCACTTATTATATCATAAGGCTTGAAGTCAACTCATTAGAACACTTGTACTCTTCATCAATATGCAGTAATTATCACCTTGGGTTGAACTTGCAGTTTGCATATCTATGGCTCCCATAGCCCTCTGACTCATGCACATACAGATTTGTTTTATTTTAATTGTAATACAAGAGGCATAACAATATATAATATTCATTATCTCTGATTAGAAAGCAAAATAGTCATTGATTTTTTTTACCATGCTGTTGTAGTATTATTTAATTATTAGGAAGCAAAAAAAATATAGCATTATTCTGGTTACTAAACAGTGTACATATTATTAATCATAAAATTTAAATTTTTTGCACTACTAATAACTTCATTAAAAATTCCCTTATATAGAAACAGAGTTTAAGCATTATGGCCATGTCCTCGTGTGGCTCTCTGCATATCCTCTCATATTCCAAAGACAAGCAAGCTTGGTTTATTATCAGCCGGGGCCATGGTGTCAGAGTCAAAAGTTGGAACTGGAGTTACGTAGCCAGTTGGTGTCATACAATCCTGAAATGGAATAAGGCCTAAAGCACCTTTTTAATCCAAAACATTTTCAAAAACATTAAAAAGACACAAAAAATAACAACAAGAAAATTTTAAATTCTAAATTCAAAGTAATCAGAAGACTTCAGGTGTCAGGCACTTTCCAGCAGTTTAGTATCAATTGCGCAGACGCTCTTCAAGGGTTGTCTGAATTTGTAATTTAGTGTATAGTTAATTCATGATTAGTGTGTTAATTTTATAATTGCATATCTTATTGATACATGAGATTAATGGTGGTTAATCACATACATTTATGTTATTAATTAGTAAATGTTTTTTTAATTGATTCACATCCCTAATACAAGGGGGTACCCAAAAATAACCGGAATCTGTATCTGGTGCGCAATATAGACTTAGTTGCGAATTTTGCCACTAGGTGTAGCATACTTACAGTATTCTATGGCAGTCTGCCAACTGGCATTGCTCTGTATAGTTCGTATGGCATTCCGTGTTGGTTTTTCTTCGTACTTATTAAACATGTTCTGCGATTTTTGTGATGGGTGATCATAAAGAACAGCGAGTCTGCATTAAATTTTGTTTTCTCTTAGCGACAACAGCTGCTGAACCTGCAGTGATGCTTGAAACTGCTTTTAAAAAGGTAGCTTTAAGTAAAGCACAGGTCTACAGGTGGTTTTCACATTTCAAACGAGGGGAAATGTCACTTTATCTTGCTCCGTGTGACTTTTTCTTGTTCTCGCATCTGAAAAACGAACTCAAAGAAAAGAGTTTTGGTACCATACAGGAAGTCAAAGAAAAATCGATGCAGGCCTTGAGCAACGTTCCTCTTTAGCAATTCCGAAAATGTTTCCACCAGTGGGAAGATCGTTGGAACAAGTGCATTCATTCACATACTGAGAGTACTTTGAAGGAGACTAAAGTTTCAGTAACTAAAAATTATTTAAACAATTTATTTAATTTAAACAATTAATTATTAATTTTTGATTATTATTTTTTTACCCCCTCGTACATATATACACACACATATACACACACATATATATATATCCATCCATCCATTTTCTAACCCGCTGAATCCGAATACAGGGTCACGGGGGTCTGCTGGAGCCAATCCCAGCCAACACAGGGCACAAGGCAGGAACCAATCCAGGGCAGGGTGCCAACCCACCGCAGGACACACACAAACACACCCACACACCAAGCACACACTAGGGCCAATTTAGAATCACCAATCCACCTAACCTGCATGTCTTTGGATTTTGGGAGGAAACCGAGTGCCGGAGGAAACCCACGCAGACACGGGGAGAACATGCAAACTCCACGCAGGGAGGACCCGGGAAGCGAACCCAGGTCTCCTAACTGCGAGGCAGCAGCGCTACCACTATATATATATATATATATATATATATATATATATATATATATATATATATATATATAATCACATATACGCATCTGTGAGCCACTGCCTGGGCTCATCAGGGGCATGTAATAGCACTGCGGGTTGAGAAGGGGCACTGAGATTAACATTCTCCTCTATTGTTTAAACTGCAACACTGAGGAGACAGGGCACCTGACTCTGACCTTTCTGGTTCCCAAGCTATAAATCCCACTGCTGATAGGAGGACGAGTTCAGTCTTGCACCCAACACAACACAGGATGGAGTTCCTTTCTGAGTGCCTTGAGGTTATAAAGCCTTCTTGTTGGTGCACATAGTGTCGCTAATTTTGTTTGAAATAAGCAGGGCTGACCAGTGGCAACATGCAGGTACCACTAAATATATATATATATATATATATATATATATATATATATATATATACTGTATAGATGTATATATATAGTAATATAGTATCCTAAAACATAATTTCAGTGAAAGGTTCATGTACTGTCTAAACATGCTGCTTTCTAAAGTTCTCTCTTCAGACTGGAAGGGCCATGCATCCATTAGGAAATCTTCCCATAGTAGTTCAGGCTGATAGGTCTCATAGTTTATTCCAAAAGAACTGTGTAAAATGCAGAAACCAAGCCAGAACTATAAATGCCATCTAATTGAAGGGCTCACTTACGTACAGATCCAGTATCATTCATCTAAGGCCATTTTAAAGCTGCCACTTAATCTAACACAATACCTCTTTGGAATGTGGGAGAAAAATCTGAATACCAAAGAAAACAAATGAAAATGCGTCAACTCCATACAAATAGCAACAGAGTCTGAATCTTAACTTAGAACTCTGTGAAGGAGCAGCACTTAAAACTGAATCACTATGACACCCAGGAGAAAAAAGTGTGCTGAAAATATATTAAAAGGACTATATTTAGGTAGTATGGATAGCCAATAAAGTAGAACATCTAACAAGTTGGACAAGATTTACATGAAAATAGCAAAGCACTAAAAGCAATGTGTGTTATGCGCTAACAATCAGTATACAGTATATTTATATGCCAGTGAGAAGAATGTGTTCTTTGCTTTTGTTTCGAAAGTGTATAGTGGAAGAGCCTTAAAGAGAGAAACAACCATTAACTAACCACAGGTGATGGCCAAAGTTAGTGAAGCATGTCTCTGCAGGAAACTCATGCTGATTCTATTGGAATATTGATCCCAAGTAATAATAATAGAAAATGCACAGAAAAGCAGAAATAGGGGCCCAGCAACCTTCAGCAAATAGCAAAGGGGAAAGCCAGAGATGACTGCTGGTGAGACTGCAGCACGTTTCTGCAGGAAACACAAGCTGATCTTATTGGAGTACTGCTTATTGTCTCTTACAACTGTGTATTTTATTCTTGTTTATTGTGCACTTATGTTGATCCAGAATTTTTTTTCCATTCTTACTTTACCCTTTTAAATAGATGTGAAACATTATAAACATTATTTTATGAATAAGTCATACTTCTATTTTGTTAAACTTTATAAAAGTAATAATAATTGTCTGCCAAGGCTTACAAGAAATACCAAACAGTAGAATTTTTATAACAGACCTCCTTATTTTTAACTAACGCATCCACACATTTCCTAACCCTGCATTGTCCGAAATGGCAGCAATGGGCACAAATGACATGAGCTACTCCTGTGTACTTTAATAATAACCATTCTGGTATTTGCCAGACTCCATCTGTCTTGACCTCTATGCCCACAGTTGCCTCATTTCTGTAGCTTAATAATTGACAGTCATTAATCTGCACATGTTAATTGCTTTTCTGGTGCCATGATAAACAAAAGATAGATAGATAGATAGATAGATAGATAGATAGATAGATAGATAGATAGATAGATAGATAGATAGATAGATAGATACTTTATTTAATTAATCCCAAGGGGAAATTCACAAATTTATATTATACAAATCACAATATTATATTACAATGCATAACTTCATTTATTTAACTGTAAATTTATTCTTATTTTGTAGCACTTTGAGATTGTTAAATATAAAGCACAATATAAATAAAATTTATGATTATTATTATTATAAAATCAATTGATGTTCTTTGTAGCTCATCTACCAAGCCTCATCCTTTTGAACCTTTTCCACCAGCTATATCCAAACCTTTTGAGCACCATTGCATGTATTCACTCTTTAGCTGGATTTGCAATTGCTGTCTTGTTGGTTGTACATGCAAAAAACATTTCTCTGGATTCTGTACACATAACAATACTGCCATTAATACTACTATGACTTGATCGAAATATTTAACATTTGTGAAAAGAATTAGTGAAGTGGATATCATCTTTAAAAAAGAAGGGTCTAAGAAGGGTGGAAATCTAAATAATTAATGCAGACCACAGTTTTGCACCATCTGTTGGAATATATATTTTTTAATACATGTAGTAATACCATGCATTGCATTTTTGTCATTCCAACAGCTGGCACATCAAAAACATTCACACTTCTTTTACTAATCCCAGAGACATAGCAACCAGACAGACATTCATTAAAACTCTGAAGGTGAGGTACAAGTTAACTCATACTTCCCTGAGCCAGTCAAGGCATGACATACAAGAAAACTCATACCTCAGTATACAGCCACTATAGCCAGCATGCTAGTGATCTCTGCTGCCATGTCTCAGGTCACCAAGTACAGTAAGCAAGCAAAAGCTTGCAGAAAATAGTGTTACAGATAAACAGCTCTGAAGTTATATTATCACAAAAGAGGTATAAAGTCGCTGATGTTTTAAAACAACTAGATTTGTTACAAGATGTATTTTTTTGATGATAATGACAGTGATCGATATAGTGACAGTCATTTGGATGATGTGGAATCTGTGGGCTCTGCTACTGATGTGGATAGTTACCTCAAGGCGTCTGACTTGTCACTACTCTCTGGACAGCACTACAGGGAAATTCTGCAGCCCACTGACTACAAAGAGTCACCAACTACCAAATGCGTGGACACTCGTTATGTACCATCTTCCCAGGAGTCTCATTCAAATGCAGACTTTTAGTCATGTTGCTGGTGAAAATAAATTAATTAACAGCTTCTTTATATTATTAATTGTATTTAAACAGAGTTTTCAGACAGTTATTTTTGATAATAAAATGATAAATGCTTTCTAATACATTTCTTTACATTTTTATGAGTTTTGATAGAATTCATCATTATTATGCATAGACCCTGCAGCATCCTGATAATAAGAAGTCCAGCGGTCAATGTTCTAAGATGGACTCTGCAACAAGAGCACAGGGACACATTTGGAAACTTGCTAAGAGAAAATTTCACAAAAATGTTAGAAAGTTTTTCTTTACACATAAAATCAAAGAAATTACAAAGCAGGGTGGTGAAGAGAAGGACTTTAGGGGCCTTCAAATCACAACTTGATGTTGTTTTTTACAAACTAGGTGAGTAGGATGGATGAAGCTTGTTTGGCTCAGTGGCCTTTTTCTCGTCTAATTTTTTCTAATATTCAAATTACATGCATTTACTAGAGCAAAATTTTTGAAAAGATGGTTCAGTTTGCCTATAATCAATATTGAATGTATTTTTATTTATTTTATCCATTCATAATATACTTGAAGAAACAGAGATGCATCAACACAGTAGATGCAATTAGAATTTTTTTTACGGTATAAAATAAGTAACTGTTTTAATTTAAAAGGCTTTGGCCAAATGAATGTGTGCCAACACACTTCATAAAAGCTTTAACTTTTTAAATAGTGACCTTAAGCATTTTTAAGCTTCTGTCTGCAACTGCTAGGAGTCATTTGCCAACTAATTACATTTTCCACAATAGTGTTTAATCTTGTATTTTCTTCTACAGTGTAACACAGAAAATTAAAATTATAATATTATAAGTATGCCTTCATGCAAAAGCTTATGTTTACAAAAATCAAGTCTAACTCATGCTGCTGCCAGAGGTAGGAGCCATAATGCTTTTTTCCTTTTAAATTACACTAACACCTAAAACTAATGAGTGTTGCTAAATATAACATCATTTTATTAGTACTGCAGTGTTTAAGGTTAATACATTCTCCTCTAAAAGCTTTTCAGTAATTTAATTCCAGGAAGATAATGCCTTTTTCAAAAAAAAAGTAAAAAAAAATTAAAAAACAGGTATCTGTTTCATGTGCTTCTATCATTTAATTTTTTGTTCTTTCCAATTTAGCACATTTCATCTGCAGAGATAAAAGTAAATCTTCAAAAGCATCCTTTGTTCTCTGTTAAAAAACACAAGGGGTATTAAACCGAATTATTCTTGATATATGAGATATTAAAACAAAAATTATAAGCATATTTTTATGAATATAACTAATGCATCATAGAAATTCTTCTTCTTCTTTTGGCTGCTCCCATTAGGGGTTGCCACAGCGGATCATCTTCTTCCATATCTTCCTGTCCTTGTCATCTTGTTCTGTTACACCCATCACCTGCATGTCCTCTCTCACCACATCCATAAAACTTTTCTTAGGCCTTCCTCTTTTCCTCTTCTCTGACAGCTCTATCCTTAGCATCCTTTTCCCAATATACCCAGCATCTCTCCTCTGCACATGTCCAAACCAGCGCAGTCTCGCTTCTGACTTTGTCTCCCAACCATCCAACTTGAGCTGACCCTCTAATGTACTCATTTCTAATCATATCCATTCTTGTCACACTCGGTGCAAATTTTCTTTGGCCAACAGTAGCCCAATTTTCGCCAGCACCCTGTTGACTAACAGTACTGGTGGCGGTCGTTGTTAACCCAGGGCTCGACTCATCTGATAGGGAAATTTATATTGTTGTCTGCATATTGATTTGGCAAAATTGTACATTGGATGCCTTTCCTGACGTAACCCTCTCCATTTATTCGGGCTTGGGACCAGCACGAAGAAACAAACTGGTTTGTGCATCCCCTGTGGCTGGGTTAAAGCATCATAGAAATTAATAAGAAAAAATTAAAGATGCACAACAATATTTGCTATGTTTGTCCAAGGGTCAATCTTTAGGCTCATAATCAAACCAGTAGCTGCTCCAGCAAATCGCCATGTATTGCTATTGATTTTCTGGTACACTTTTCACCTGTCAGCATGAAGTGCGTTTATTTAACAGACTTTTATTGTGAATGGTGTGACACAATATTTTAATGTTAGCAGACATGACAGGACACAGTTCTAAGCCGACTACATACCACTGGTCAACAAAAAACATCTTCAAAATATTTGAGAGTTCAAGAGTTTGCAATCACAAAAAAAAAAAACACTTTTAAATGAAGTTATGTTCTTTGCAATTATGCTGCTAAAATTATAAATGACCCTTTAGCATTTAATAAATAGCTTTATTGCACTTTATGTATAGCCTCATGGAGCTAAATACACTTACTGAAGAGCAATGGCTTTCCAGAAAACTAACAGTAAATACACTTTGAGGGTAAAAGTAAAATGACTGAATAGAATTTGTATCTCATTAACACTAGAATTCCTGAAGCCTACAAAAAAACTAATAATCCTGACCCACCTTAAATCCCTTTGCACCTCTCCATCAGAGTCTTTTGTTTTGTAAATGCGTCAATCAACACAAACAGTAGGCAGCCTGCTGTTCCATCCTCCGCCTTGACAGAGCTCAGCTCGCGGGCAAAAAGCTCTCCCAGCTCAAGCCAAGGCTCCTTATCTGCATGTGATGTACCTGGAATTATATAGGGTAAATAATACAGTATATCGTTATTAGGAATACATGCAATTCATGTATTTTCTGTGTCTACATGGGACAGGGGCAACAAAAGACTGAAAAAGTTGAATAATGCTTACAACTTTCACAACTACTGTAATTAGGTTGTTTGACAAACGGTCAGTCTCACGATGGGATATAAAAGAGCATCCCAGAGAGGCAGAGTCTCTCAGAAGTAAAGATGGGGTGAGGTTTACCACTCTGAAATACTTTGTGAGCACAACGTGCAACAATTTAAGAATAATGTTCCTCAATTGCGAATAAGTTCTCCTGCAGATAAGTTGGGACTTGATTTTATCATATAATTTCTGGTATTTTATAATAATGGAATGCGGAAAACTCACGCTATTGATACAAGAGATTATGATATGCTAACACCCACATGAGAGAGTAACCACGGACAACACTGTCTTTTTTTCTGTGTGGGTGCGGCAATGCACTGTATCAGCGCGTGTTCCTAACCTCTCTCTCTCTCTATTGTGCCTGCGTGACCACACGGTAATACCCAAACTATTCCAAAGCAATGTTTGCACTGATTTGTGTATTTTGTAACTCACACCTTCATACACCTTTATCGTAAGAGCATCCCTTATCTATGATAGAGCGTTTGATCAGAAGAAAATATGAATCTGGTTTTATCTGGTTTGTCATTGAAGTAGTGAATGTAATTTTGCTGCAACAAAATTCGATGCATCTGAGAAATTGATGCGAGATTGGAGGAGGCAAGAAGATGTAAAAAAAAAAAATTACGTGTCATATTTTCGAACGGGTGTATAAGTCGGGGTCTGATTCTATGATCAATTTTTCGGGTTTCAAAACCCAACTTATACACAGTATATACGGTACTAACTACAGGGTCTGAATACTTGTTTCAATGTGATACTAAAATTTTCTATTTTTAGTGAATTAGCAAAACATCCTAAAATCTTGTTTTCACTTTGTCATTCTGGGGTATTGAAAGTTACTTGATAAGGGAAAAATGAATTGAAAAGATTCAACATATACAACATATGTGCACTAATAATGTAGCCTGCATGATCTGAGTGGGGTGTAAGGTTTCCTGTTGTTGTCATATATACAAGCAATGTTAAAATGGGAGAAAGACATGAGTGGTGCGCATTTTAATAATAGCATTATTACTAAAAAGGCAGCTACACATGATGCTTCATTATAGGCAAAGCAATTGATGGCCTGTTAGGTGAGGTCCATGAGATATTTGACTCCAACTTTCTTCACAAAATTCCTCGACCTGCCATATAACAAATATATTCTTAGGAAGGCCTGCAGGTGTGAAAGGCAATAGGAATTTCTCATGGTTCTCCAGTTTCTTCACAGTCAGAACTTTTAACTTCAGGTCAGTTTTCATCAATAAATTCAATGTAACAACTGCATGAGCAACTGGGTTTTTGCACACACTTCAGTAAGCTGTCATCCTCTCCAAGGGGCATCTGTTTTGCACCCATAGTTGCCATGTGTATTGAATTTATTAGATATTGTTTTTTTATTAAACCGTAGTACATACCTTTCTGTACAGTACTTTGACAAACCTTTGTCTATAAATGATAGATAAATGATAGGATTTTTTTGGCATACAAAATATAATAAATACAGAAAGAGCAAAATTAAACTTCATTCTATTCATATTTATTATATATAGTGCTTTTTATGGTGAACATCCCAAAGCCACGCTCATGGAATTTAAATGATGTTGCACATGTGTATCAGAGGGTCACCTCCCAGGCTCAGCTGAGGTATGTAATGCCACCCTGAAATAACAGGGATGGCACCACAAACTTTGTCACCTACTTCTACCTCAACACATCTGAGAAAATGTCCAGTAAAGGCAACTGACTCCACCCCTTCTAGGCCAAGACCTATAAAGCCAGGCACTCCAAAAAGAGGCGTGTCACTTTTTGAGTTAAGCCAGGACAAAGGACAAAACTCCCAGCAGAGACAAGACCCACTCAACCGAGCAGCAGTATTTAGGTAAAGAGAAAGATACAGCCTGTGTCTTTCAGCCTTGCAGCACTGACATGGTTTTATTTATGTTAGCTTTTGTTAAAACAATTAAATGGAATGATGATTTCTTTTGAACTCAGATATTTCTGGAGTTTTTTTTTTGTTTGTTTTTTTCTTTCCACCCTTGCCATCACACCTTACTTTATTCTTTGTTTTAATTTTATTTTTATATTTTTTCTTTTTTCTTCATCTTGTAAAGCACTTTGATCTACATCATTTGTTTGCAAATGTGCTATATAAATAGATGTTGTTTGACCACAATGCATAAAAACAAAGTTCTGTTTATACACATCTGAGTGACAACTTTATTAGGTACAACCTTTCTATGACACATAATTGACTACTAACAGCATCATGTAGAACAGATAATGACATTTAAATAAATTGGGTACAAAAACAGCTGATTGTGTGTTCAACTCAGAGGAAGAATGAACAAAACTAAAGACTTGAACACAAATTTGCCAGACAGGCTGACAAAAGTGTACCAAAACACCAACACTGCTGGCATTGTCATGCCTAATAGTGTCATGTGTGCATCAAGAATGGTTAACCAATTAATAATTATCCTGTTAAGTCTTTCTGTTTTTGGTCATATATGAGTAATGAAAGAGGCTGACAGAGGTTACATTTGTGCAGGCCGTAATCATTACACTAGTAGAATAATCCAACAATCTTTTCAAAAAAGAGACGTGCCACAATCCAGCTTACCATCATTTATCACAGGAAGAATGTGGTAATGGAAGGAATTAACAAAACTCCACAGTTTTAGATACAAAACAAGATATTGGAGTTGCAAACAAACACTGGACTCTCAAGGGTTGAATAGATGTATGGCTTTAATGAGATTGGATGTTCTTCCTGTATTCCCAAAAGCCTATTATCATATATAAAACCTGGGAAATTGCAGGATAAACTTCCCTATAAATTTGATAAGAATAATGTTTGAAGGTCACTAGACACTAGACCTCTTCAATTATAGTGCCTTCTCTGTAATCCTTAGAATGGCTTCAGGAATATGATAGTGGACTTAGTATAATTCAATGTCTAAATGTTCACTAGATCTTGACTTAGTGCAGCATATATGTAATGTACACTATATGGTGCAAAATATGTGGACACCATTCTAAATCTTTGAGTTCAGGTGTTCCAGCCGCACCCATTATGAACAGGTCCATAAAGTCAAGCACATAGTGATGCAATCTCCATTGATAAATATTATTAGTAGAATAGGTCATACTGAAGATCTGTTTGGCTCTGTCAGGGGATGCATTTGACATAGTATGTGTAAGTACTGTATGTATAATGTCTGCTCTGCTACATCTGCCCCAGTCAACTTTACATGCTATTATTGTGAAGTGAAAGTGCCAAAGAGCAACAACATCTCAGTCATGCAGTGGTAGACCTCACAAAATCACAGAGTGGGGTCAATGAATGCTGAAGCAAGTAGCACATATAAATCACTTATATTCTGTTGCACCACTTACATCAGAGAAAGGATTGTGCATTGGGAGCCTTATTAATTGGTTTTTCCATGGCTGAGCAGCTGCATGCAACCATGAGATTATTATGCATAAAACCAAGCATTGGCTAGAATGGTGTAAAGCATGCATTGTAAAAAATAATGAGTTAAAATTACTTAAAAAAATAAGGCAACAAATTACAAGCAATATTTTTGAGTAGATTTAATATACTGCACTATTGAGTAAACTTAATTTATTAATTAACTCAAATTTTCCTAAAATAAACGAGTTTGACTAAACATAAGTAGTGGCAAAAATGGTTTCATTTCACTCCAATTTTCATTTGAATGATAGTACTCAAAAAAAGTAAAGTAAGAGTATGCAACACTGGACAGTAATGACTGTATAACAAATACATGCTAAAAATCCATATATCTTTATTTATTTGAACATACACAGATAGTCAGAACCATGGAGATATATTTTCAAAGAAAAATTAAATCAAATGTTTGTGGATCATTTTTACTGAATTACTGACATTCAAATGTCAATGAAAATGACATGAAATTTTCTTTTTTTAAACTTTCTTCAAAAAGTCAATCAAATAATGTCCCAGGAATGTGTGGTAAACGGGAAGGAAACAGAGAGTGAAATCCTGCTGCAGGTGCCGCTCTTCAAACACTTCCTGCATTTACGCCAACATATCCTCTTAAATGAATGGCCGCCTTTTCACTACTTTTCAGTATGCGATAGTGAAAATCCTGAAATGAAATAGGACATAGGAAATCAAACATCGCTAAATAAATCACAGTGTTAAAAATTAACCAGAAAATACATGGCCTATGTAGAACACTAATTAAATAAGAGGTCAAATAATACCATGACGGTTACAGGCCGTAGTTTAGGACAAACGCCATATCGTTCTCAAACTTATCTCAAAGTGTCATTTTCTTTTTCTGTGTAAAATAAAAGTTTTAAACGATAAAAAAAAAGCATATGAACATACGTAACTATCCGAGAAATGTGCTCGCTTTTTAAAGCAAGCCAACAAGGTAAGTTGTTAGAGAGACGCTACCTTGCCCGCCATGTTTCCCGCATTAAGGAAAAGGTTTTGTGAAAACAACAAATGCTTACGTCTGTAACTATATGAAATGAAATACTAGTTATTCATTATGGAATTAATATGCTTTATATTTACACATTTGTAGTAAAATAGCTCTTATTATGGATAAGCGTTACAGCTGAATGTGTTGTTGTAAAGACCAAGAAATCGATGTGAGAGGAAGTGCCCTGTCATTTAATTTAACTTAACTTATATGTGTTCAATTCACAGTATAGTTTTTTTTTTTTACTTAGAATAAGTTATAAAAATGTTTACATTTTAGGAAAATTAAGTTAACATTATTCTTAATTTTTTTATTGAATTAGTATTAAATAATCAAGAAAAAGGGTAAAACCCATTTTTATTAATTAAGTTAATGATTGTTTTGCGTATAGTTTTTTATTATTATTAATTTTTTATTATTATTTTTCACACATGCAAGATTTATTTTTTGCAGTGCTAACACGCTGATTATCCTGCATGCACGATCAAATGCGTGAGCTACTGCTAAACCCCGGCTGTGATCTATTTAGCCTTCCAATTTATATCGAGTAAAGAAGGAATTTTTAAAAAAAATTGTTTGGGGAGGGTATGGGCTTTACATGGAAATAGAAGAGGATTTATTTCTCTCACAATGTCACAATCAAAATGCGTTTGTCTGATCTGTCAATCTATCATTGCTATTCTAAAGAAGGAAAATGTGGAAAGGCACTTTCAAACTGTTCATAAAAACTACAAAACTAATTTGCTTCCGAAAAACGATCTGACAAAGAGAAAAGAGAGGGAACTAAAATCGCAGTTAATCAGACAGTCGTCATTTTTCACTCGGCTGAATTCAAAAGCTCTTTGACTGCATTATTAGGTTCTACTTATTTATGCGAGTCAGCCTTTTCCCACATGAAGATTATTAAATCCAAATACTGTAGTGTCCATAAATGTATTGAATTATTGTACCATAAAGGTTATTCAGTTATGCAAGGTACGATAATATATATTTTATGTATAAAGTATACTCAGCATATATATATATATATATATATATAGAGCAGAATACCCGCGCTTCGCAGCGGAGTAGTGTGTTAAAGAAGTTATGAAAAAGAAAAGGAAAATTTTTAAAAATAACGTAACATGATTGTTAATGTAATTGTTTTGTCATTGATATGAGTGTTGTTCTATATATATACTCAGCAAAAAAAGAAACGTCCCTTTTTCAGGACTGTGTATTTCAACAATAATGTTTTAAAATCCAAATAACTTTACAAATCTTCATTGTAAAGGGTTTAAACAATGTTTTCCATGCATGTTCAATTAACCATAATCAATTAATTAACATGCACCTGTGGAATGGTCGTTAAGACCTTAACAGCTTACAGAAAGTAGGCATTTAAGGTCAAAGTTCTAAAAACGCAGGACACTAAAGAGACGTATATATATATATGCATATATACACACACACATATACTATGGGGTGCCAAACAGGCAAATAAATTGATTTTGTGAATATATAAAGTTGGCGTCAGAATATATAAAGTCAAAACTTGAATATATAAAGTCAGCGTCGGTATACATAAAGTCAAACTTGTTTCTGAATATATAAAGTCAAAACCTGAATATATAAAGTCAGCGTCGGAATTTATAAAGTCATTCCTGATTATATAAAGTCAACATCAGAGTATATAAACTCACTCCTGAATATATAAAGTGAAAGTCAAAATCTATTGATTGAAACGACTCTGAACTGAACTAAGTGAACAAAAACGTATTCAGAAAAATAAATCAAAAAAACACTGTTCGGTTAATGTTTTGAAAATGATGCATGTGTCCTGCCCAGGATTGGTTCCTGCCTTGCGCCCAGTGTTGGCTGGGATTGGCTCCAGCAGACCCCCCGTGACCCTGTGGTCAGATTCAACGGGTTAGGAAATGGATGGATATTCCAGCGCTTACTTTATATATTCCGACGCTGACTTTATATATTCAAGATTTGACTTTATATATTCCAGCGCTGACTTTATATATTCCGAAATATTCCAATGCTGTCTTTATATACTCAGGTTTTGACTTTATATATACCGACGCTGACTTTATATATTCAAGTTTTGACTTTATTTATTCTGACAGTGACTTTATATAATCAAGTTTTGACTTTATATAGTTAAATGTAGTCATCATTGCATAACTTTTTCTTTAACATAGAAATTTAAAGACTAAATTCAACTTCCATTCCTAATAAAGATATTTCTGCCGACTAAATAGAACCTACTTATATCCAAATTCGAGCTATTGAGCTGTCGCCTGCCTCCCTGAATAAGTCACCCTCGCTTCGCTCTTACTTTTTTACCATTCATTTAATCATTGCTAGTGGCGGAAAAATTATAAAATGGAAGGAGGATTACACTGAGTATGGCTTTACCAAAACAATTATTGATGGCGAATCGATTATTCATAAAGCTTCAATTGGTGATCTGTTTTTCTGTGTTAACCTCATATTTTTTCATACTTCTTCTCGAACCATGGGGGTACGAGGTTAAAATAAATCGGGAAGCGCTGATCAATGTAATCGGTGTACCAGGAAATCATGCATTGAGAGAAGTTCCCCTTTGCTTGGAATGCAAAGTGTGATTAAATGCGTGATTTTTTAACGCGTTATGGAGCACATGCATCGAAGCTTCTCAGCTGTGCTTGTGCTAAGAAAAGGAAACATTTTAAAAATAACGTAACACGATTGTCAATGTAACCTTTTGTAAGTAGTGCCTGGAGGATTCAGTGTGGAAAAACTCTAGAGACAGCGTGTGTATTAACTTGTGGATAGGATTACACTGAGTATGGCTTTACCACAACAATTATTGATGGCGAATCGATTATTCATAAAGCTTCAATTGGTGATCTGTTTTTCTGTGTTAACCTCATATTTTTCATTCTTCTTCTAAAACCAAGGGTGTGCGAGGGTAAAATGATTCGAGAAGCGCTGATCAATGTAATCGGTGTACCATGAAATCATGCATTGACATACTGTAAGTTCCCCTTTGCTTGTTTTGCAAAGTGTGATTAAATGAATGATTTTTTAACGCGTTATGGAGCACATGCATCGAAGCTTCTCAGCTGTGTTTGTACTAAGAAAAGGAAACATTTTAAAAATAACTTAACATGATTGTCAATGTAACCTTTTGTAAGTAGTGCCTGGAGGATTCAGTGTGCAGAAACTGTAGAGACAGCGTGTGTATTAACATGTGGATTTTTCTGTGAGTATTTGGTGGCAGCGTCACAAAGTCGCTTCTGTAACACTGTGTGCATTAGCTGCGGAGCTCAGCTCAGAGCGAAATGAGGTGAATGGGAGGGGAGATGATGACGTGACTCCCCCACCCGCCTTAACTCAATCCCCCACAAGCACAGTCTCTCGGAATTTGCATAAGCACAGCCCTTCACGTGCAATTTTAACTTAGTTACAAAATGATCAAAACTCTCATTTATATCCTGCGTGCTCTCATTAAACTTGTATCCCGCATTACCCGTGGGCATGACAAACGCCAGCGGCAGCCTGTCTATGAACTTAATTTAAACTTTAGGTTTACACCTTGCTTTGCTTCCGAAGTAGCAGCACTCATTAATATGGTTGTACAGTATGTGTCACTCGCTCGCTTCTTATTGTTTCGCTGCCTTTTCAATTGTATAATGCATGTTTTCTTCAGTGCTTTTTGGAGCTCTTCCTGGTTTTCTACGTAATGCGTTGACAGTCAGTTCACGTGATTACGTGGGAGGTGTGATGATGTCACACGAAACTCCAACGGCCATCGAGCTCAACTCCATTACAGTAAATGGGGAAAAATAGTTTCCAGTTATGACCATTATGCATAGAATTTTGAAATTAAACCTGCCCAACTTTTGCAAGTAAGCCGTAAGGAATGAGCCTGCCAAATTTCAGCCTTCCACCCACACGAGAAGTTGGAGAATTAGTGATGAGTGAGTCAGTAAGTGAATGAGTGAGTGAGTGAGTCAGTGCGGGCTTTGCCTTTTATTAGTATAGATACAAAATGAATAACCAAACATGTTATATAGTGTAAGGGACAGCCGGCATGGGCCGGCATCTCGACATGTACAGGACCTTGTTCATTAGCCTGGGTGCAAGCCCTATTAAACCTGAGGCCATGGAAGGAATAGAGAGCTTTTACAGGCGGTGTTTAAAAGAGACACAATGCGTTTGTAGCACGAGACTGCTCCATGTCTTTAAAGGTGATAAATCAAAGTGGAGGTTTGTACATGACCTAATCCTAACAAATTCCTGAGACTACCAGCCGATGAGCTCTCCGAGGGTCACCCAGCAGGGGGTGGGTGCTCGAAACGGGCAGGCTCAGTTGTTTGTAAGCGAACTCGCAGAGTCCTTCCCCCGAGTGGGATGCTTGCAGAGCCTGACTTTACTTTCTCTGTGTGTAGAGAGAGAGCCGGGGCTGCTCACAGGGGGATCGGCTAAAAGCTGACTGGGTCTGCCACTTGGTCTTTCTCTCTGGGAAATCAGCTTCATTGCTAAAACTGTTTTTTACTGCAGAGTCCGTCACTGGGAAACCTGATTTAGCTGAAGTGTGAAATCGGCCCGTGCTGGAATCATCACCCCCTCCCTGAGCCATGCGGGCCACTTACTTCTACAAGATATTTCCTTAGGGTCAGCTGAAGATACCTGTATTTAAAATGTGGGGTGAGTTTGAATAGAAAAAGGGCTTGTTTTAGATCGATTTTTATACAAATTATAATTATATTAATTAATATAATTACAAATTCTACAGCCCAGGCTAGATTTTTTAGACGTCTCAATCGTGATTTAAAAGGGAACTACTGCATATTATTTAACTATGTGTGATTTTTAAAGGGCTGAACTAGCAGTTATCTCAAGCTTTACAAGCTAATCTTTAAAAATCCCTTAACTTTAAAAGATCCATCCGTCATGGGCAGAGGTCTGCACAGTGTTCACACTTTATTTTATTTTATGACACTGTGTATTTGACCTATAATCTTCTCTTGCCTGTCATGGAGCTCTGTCTAATTACCTAAAGTTACAGGAATTGGGAAGTGATTAACTATTTTGGTAAGAATATGTTTTAAGGTCTACATAAGTAAGAGTATAAAGGGGAAAAGTGTCACCCTAGGGCCCTCCCATGACAAAAGAAAAATCGTAATTGGGCTTTTCTGTTTTTAACTTTTTAATTAAAAATAATAAAATGATTTCTAATTATCACCTGTGTAAATAGAAATAATTTCAGTTTTTTGAGTATACAGAAAATATCAAAATTTTGCGCTAGTGTAACAGTAAGTGCTTTTACATGCACTTACAAAACTGGGATAAGGTAGAAAACCTGCTTTCTTATAAATCTCCGTTTAAATGCACAAGTGTATTTAGAGAGGTTTCTTTTGTCAAAACACTCCTAGGTGATAGAAGTGAGCTAAGGAAAAAAACACGTGGAATCTGTCTCTCTTGACCACTGTGGTGATACTTCATTATATTATACTTACAAAAAGAGTATCCAAACATGCTATATAGTGTAAGGGATGACAGGCATGGGCTGACCTCTCGACATGTACAGGACATGGTTCATTACTCAGCCAGGAGGACAATGTAATTAAGGAAATGAGGGTTTTGTTCTTTTTTAGTAACTGTCTTTTGTCTGATTTTAGACAGACCCCGGAAAATAAACCCTAAGGTTAAGCTCTGTATATATGTGAACATTTTTGATATCAGCCACCAATCAGCCCAGGCTAAATTTTTTAGACATCTCAAACATGATTTAAAAGGGAACTGCGGCATATTATTTAACTATGTGTGCTTTTTAAAGGGCTGAACTAGTAGTTATCTCAAGCTTTACAAGCTAATCTTTAAAAATCCCTTAACTTTAAAAGATCCATCCGTCATAGACAGAGGGTCTGCGCGGTCTCGAGCCGCTGACGTATGGGGTAGGGGAGTTTACAGACAGCTGCTGAAAAGAAGGCGATCTCGCAGGGGCTCACCCAGCAGGGAATGGGTGCTCGAAGCACACAACTATGTGAAGGCAATCGCACTCCACGCTGCAGCAGGGGCTGTCTCAGCCCGTGTCTGCTCTCTGAGAGAAAGAGAGACAGAGCACACAGGCCTGCTTGCAAGGGGTCTGATAAAAGCGGGGCTGCTTGATTTCTTTCTGAGAAACCAGCTTCATTGCTAAGAATGTTTTTACTGCAGAGTCTGTCACTGGGAAACCTGATTCAATGTTGGTTGAGGAATTTCTGTGAGATGGAAAGGGATGGACTTGTAAGTGATAAAGCAAAGATGAGATAGATATGTTAATTGCGTGTTCATATTAAAATCATAGATAGAACCGAAGAAAATGCTTCACTTTTTTATACAGCACTTTCAGAAATGGCTGGGAAGTGTGGGGAGACCGGCCGGGGAGGTGCGGCCTGACCCGGGGGGCCTGAAACAGGGTGCGATCGTACTGGCTGGCTCAGACCGTGTCTTTGATCTCACAGTTTGTCATCTGTCTGTGAGATGGAAAAAAGCAGCTTGACTTTGAAGCAAAGATGAGATGTTTTCATGGCGTGTTCATCTTAAAATCGTAGAACAAAATGCTTCGCTTTTTATATTGGCCTTTCAGAACTGGCCGGGAAGTGTGGGGAGACTGGGAAGTGTAAGGAGGCTGACCGTCAGGTGCTGCCTCACCGGGTCCGAGGCAGGCCCTTAAGGCCGGCAGGGTACAGATGGGAACGTCCTTGGACCGGTGCAGGACGACTTTGGGCGTGTCTGATCTGGTCAGGACATGCCACGGGCATGTCTGGGCTTGTGCTAGGGAGAGGGCCCGGGGCCGAGGCAGACCCCGGGCATGTCTGAGCTTGTCGCGGTAAAGGCTGTAACACGCCCGGGCTTGTCTTTCGGTAGAGGGGGGGCGGTGGTGAGTTCAAACAGGAGGCAGATATCCATCAAACTGCCCTTGACAGTTTATTTCACCCAGCAGTTGCCGGGCGGGTTCAACGAGGGGGCAGACATCCATCAAACGGACCATTGACAGAAAGGAGAACCAATCAGGTGCAAGGGGCGGGTTCAAGGAGTAGTCTGGGCGGGGACAGGGGGCCCTGGACCAATATGCCACCAGGGGCGGTGCCAGAGGGGAGGGGCTGGGTCATGTGGAGGGGCCGGGGAATTCTGACGTGACGTCATCAGGAGGCGACGGGGCGGGACTTGACGTCATAGGGGGCAGGGCTTAAAAGTCATTAATCATTTTGATTGACAGCTCTAATTGCGATTTTGACAGTATGTGCATGCCTATAACTACTGTCTCTCTAGCTCATTGTCGGACAACCGGTGCACCGTGAAAACTTTTGTAAAATATTTAAAATTGCTAGTGTTTTTGAACTTTAGGTTGATTAAAAAGATAATGTTTAAAAAAAAATATTTTATCTTGGAAAAACAGATAACGATTAATCAGATTGATGAATAAACAAATGTATTTATTTTGAATGCAAGTTAAAATTTTTGCTGTTCACCATTCATCATAATATCAACACCAGCGGTGTCAAAAACACATCTCGTGAGACTTAAAAAGTCTCGTTGTTAGAAGATCTCGCTCACTGTACGGATACAGAAATGAAGTCTAAGAAATGCGAGAGACTTCAAATGATTGCCAAGGAAATGCGCGTCTGTCTTTCGAAAATTGATCCTCGCATCAGTCTCATATGTGCTGAAAAACAATCTCAACGTTCACATTAATTAAATTTATGATTTATCCTTTGATTTCTTTATTAATAAAATGTCTTTCAAACTTGTAAAATTAACTGTTTTTATTGGCGATTGTCCATAGATTGTGCCATCACGACTTTATTAATGAGCAGTCCCTCAGGTGCACCGCGAAAGAAAATTTTTGGACTTAGTGCACCACAACTCGAAAATGGTTGCCTTTCACTGCTCTAGCTGGAAGACTTGGAAGGAGTTGAACTCGGCTCATCTGACACAGTGACTGGTAGTTTTTATTCTCGTTTTTAGCCTGGTTTTAAACATTTAGATTTCACTGTTTTTATAGACTATTTGTGAACTTTGAGAATTGCGGAGTTGGACACAAACTGTTTTGATTTTTTTATTGTCAATAAAAGCACTTTTGCACTTTGCACCATCCCGTTGCTTAGCATGTGTTTTGTCCCCATCTGTCAGCTTATTTGGTTATGTTACCAACAGGGTCAGGTTCAAGAGGCTCCTAAAACTGGAAGAAGGAGCACGGAACAGGACCCACACTGTCACACACCCTGATGGATTCACTGGGAGTATGATCAGAAGACCCAACTTGCTATCAAGATGGTCATGGTTTATTCCACCTTCACTGAATAGAAGCACTGGGTAAACTAATTAGAAGGGATTTAAAAGCTCCAGATTGTAGGACTGACTAACATTACTAATTTTGTATGCATTGGTCTACACATCTTTTACTTAAGAGGCAGATAGCATTCAATTATCTTTAGCTAAAGTGTCAATTCTCTCCCCACGGGGTCTCTCTTTGGAATGCAGTTTCTGGATCTCATGTGATAAGACTAATCAATCACAGGCACATGACATCCAGAGATGTCTCTATGATGTCCAGGAAGCAAATAAATGCTTGATAGTTTGCTGCAGACTACTTGTGCAATAGAAAATCTACAAGAGAGTATGACCTATTTACTCTTTAGACATTCCAGCCCTATTAGTGTACTGTCTGGCAGAGGGCCAAGAAATTAGGAAAAGGAACAGGCATGGTAAGGTTGTGATGGAAATTCAAAATATGATTCATAAACTGATGTCAAAATCAATACAGTCGAAATTGTTGACAAATAATCAAAGAAAGCTCCTAAAACCAATCATAATGCTACTTCAAATCCAGAAACTTGGCCAATGGAAAATGACCTCTGTAACAGATGATTGGCAGCTCAACCCGGCCAGGACGCCTACAGAGTGGAAGGATGGGGGAAGGCAACCACTTTGGGACGTTAGATGGTAGCTTCCCTACAGTGTAGTGGTGCCCAAGATTCCCACAGGGCACCATGGGATATGTAGTTTAATACCACAGCCCTGCTGGGTACCGTGGGTGCCGCCAGGAGACATTGCAAGAAAACTAGGGGAGTCATGTCTCCATAAACTGGAAGTACTCCCAAGTCATGAGGATGGAAGCCCCAAAGTACTTCAGGGCTGAAGAAAATTCAAGTTCTCCATCTGACTCAGAAGTGCTGGCAAGTCACATGGATGGAAGGACAGAAGCACTTCTGGTTTAAGGACTATATAAAGGACTGCTGTTAAATCAGCACGTGAGCCAGAGTCGGGTGGAGGTGGACGAAGCTTGTTGGGTGGTGTGGAGGAGAGAGGGGGCGAGACAGAGACAGATTTAGAGAGAGAGAGAGATTTGTGTTTATTATTTGATTACTTGCCTGTTTATTGGTGGCTGTGGTGCTTAGGGGCATTATACAAAAAGAGAAAAAGAATTAAAATACTTCTTGGTGCTTTTAACCTGTGTCCTGCACGTCTGTCTGTTGAGATTAAGGGGCAACAGTGCCACCAAGCGTTTACACCTTCTATTGTCACTTGAAAGCACCATATTTAGCAACTAAAGTAATGCAGCACAAAATGGCAGTGCCCATAAGGAAAACAAAATGATGGAACGTAAAGACTCAAAATATTTTAAACATGCTGAAATAAAACTAGATAAGACATTCACTAAAAAAAGAATTCCCCATGTATAGAAACCCCTAATAAGAAGACAAAATCTGAGAAATATATGGGATAATCATATAGAAGAACTGAACACTTCAGATTCATGACAATTAGGTGCAACTCGGCCTTAGTTCTTTGAAATTGAGTGACACAGATTTACTGAAATAAATAACCCAGGGTGACGAGAATGGGCCCAAATCCCTGGTGTCCTGCTTTCTGCTTTGCCCAAGTGTTCTTAGTTGTCATTTATTATAACAGCTTTAAGCCCTTTGCTGTTGGTCAGTCCCCACCTGAACTAGAACCCAAATACTTGCATTTTTTGGTTTTTAGGCTAAAAGGAAAATAAAGAGCTTAGCCTGCTCAGATCTGAATGTTCCTTTAGTCAAAATTTAGTTGGCAGATTTCAGTGGGAACATTGCAGCACTCCTTTTGTAACTCATTAACGCTGTTATACTCTTCACTACTGCAGACACCAGTGTAACAGGCTCATGTCAACCCTGCTCCAGTTGGGTCTTCTTAATTCTAAGACCTTAGCCTGCAGCAAATGTATTCTCTAGCCTTTTTAACATTTAAATACAGTGTGCATTTTTATGTCATGATGTTCAGCCTAAGTTGTCAGCTCTATTTGTCCTTGTTACTCACAAAGCACAATGTGACCCTAAATCAGCTAACACTAAATATCTCGGACGGCTTTTGAGTTGACATGTTCTGGGGCAATTGTTTCAAGGACAGCATGAAGAATAAAAGAGTTTAGATGCTGGATATAATGACAGATAAGAAAGCACCTCCCTGTCCAACCTAAAGCTGGTAAGCAGAAGAATTTCAAATAAGCAAGGGGTCCCCAGTGAAACAAAGCTGCTAACTGCTGCCTGCCTTTTTAGACAGTGATTAATTAACAGCAATCCACAAATGACTGCATGCGAGTGCAGACAGCCAAGATCAGTTGGCCAAGATGCCCTAAATTAATCAGGCTGAGCTTTCTTCCCTTCAAAATTGTTTTATAAAATCAGACTAATATGTTTGCATTTTGAGTGTTGACTAATTGTGCTAGGTAGTAAAAATATACACCAAGTTGAACAATGACTTCCTCCTTAAAACTGTACTTATTTTTCTGCAGTTTTCCCCATTTAGCACATTTATTCATTTATATTATATTCTGTCACTGACAAAATAGGGTGTTTTGTTCTCAGAAGTATAATGCAGTCTAAATTGGAAAAAATGTAGATGTTCATCTAAAACAAAATAAGCATAGAGTATGTACTGAATATAACGACAGGAATAAACTGTATACAGATTTTATTTAACAAGAGATATACAACATAACAAAATCCAAAGTTAACATAGTGATGGGTGAAGATAAACCATTTTCTTTCAAAGACTCATCCAATTTAAATTAATATTACCACACCACTATGCTAAGCATACAAGGTCTGTCTGGAAATCATCCAGCTATATAATATGAAAAATAGACACATGTGTTGAAGAAGACACAATATACAAGAAACATTGTACACAGAACAATGATGCCTCAGTCCCTCAGGTTCTCTCAGCATCTCTTCCACTGTTCCAAACACTCTGGAAAATCCTTTGTTGGAATCGCTATCAGTTGCCTCATGGTATTTTCCTGAATCTCAACAACAATCTGCAATTTCTTTCCTTTCAAAGGTGACTTTAGTTTTGTGAAAAGCCAGAAGTTGCAGGGTACCAAATCTAGGCTGTGGGGGGCTGTCTTTGAAGCGCTTGTGCCACATTTTCATTTGTGCTGCACTCATTGCATCGTCCCCAAAAGTCTTCTGAATCATCTGAATAGTTTCCGGAGACAAATGTTCAAGCTTAGCGCAAAATTTGATGCAGATTCGTTGCTCATTGCACAGTCATCTTGAATGCAGTAGTCACACAGTACACATGCTCGCTCAACAACGTCTATCTCCCCCACTAACTAGTCCAGTGAAGTCATCATTGTTCACGCATGAACATTCCACTCCACTCTCCTTGCCTGTCAGGTTACATCGATGCAGTGTAAACCATTCTCGTTATGTTAACAATGACTTGACTTTTTCCAGACAGACCTTGTATAGTATATTATAAATTTAAATTTCTCCTTTAAATATATCTTCTGTAATCTCTTTTCTAGTGTATACAATGCCTTCATAAAGTAGTCAGACCCCTTCACTTTTTACATTTTGTTATGTTGCACTTATGTTAAAATCATTTAAATTAATTTTTTCCCTCATCAGGTAACACTGAATACCCCAGAATGACAAAATGAACCAACATTTTAGGAATTTGTATAAATTTATTAAAAATAAAAAACAGAAAAATAATATAGACACAAATATTCAAACTCTTTGGTATTACACTTCAAATTTGGCTCAGATTGATCCCATTCTACTGTATTGTTCATCGTTGAGATGTTCCTAAACCTTGTTTGGAGTACACCTATGGTCAGCTCAATTGATTGCACAAGATTAGGAAAGAAGAAATTTTCTGAAGAAATTTTGTGCTGCAATAATTTCAACATTGACCAGAATCTTAAAGTGGAATCCATGTTATGAAGAATTGCGGTGGTTTTGACAGCAAAATGAGGCCTTACCAGGTATTAATATAGTCTACAGAAAGTGTATAGACATACTTATCTATAGAAGGTCCCACAACTTATCGTGTTTAAGCAAAAACCAAACCATGAGGTCAAAGGAATTGCCTGCTGTGGTGAGAGACAGGATTGAGACAAGGGATATGGAGAAGGCCACAAAATAAATTCTGCAGCATTGAAAGTTCACAAGGACATACTGGTCTCCATAATTCGTAAATGAAAGACGCCTGAAACAGCCACGATGCATCCTAGCGCTGGCCACGTGGCCAAACTGAGCAACTGGGGCAGAATGACTTTTTTGAAAGAGGTGACCAACAACCATATGTTCACTCTCGCTGAGCTGCAGAGAACCTGTGTGGTGATGGGAGAAATTTTCATAAGGACAACTACCTCTGCAACATTTCACTAATATGAACTTTTTGGCAGACTGTCCCACGTAGAGTTTTTTTTAAAAAGGTACCTAATGGGCTCTGAAACTCTGAGAAAGAAGATTTTCTGGTCTGATGAAACATATAATGAAAGGAAATGAGGCACCACTCATCACCTGCACAATACCATTTCAGTGAGAGAAGCATGGTATTGGCAGCATCATGCTTTGGAGTTGGTTTTCAGTGGCACAGACTGGGAGACTAGTCAGGGTTGAGGAATAACTGAACAGAGCAAAGTTCTTAATGAAAACCTGCTTAAGAGCACTCTGAACCTCAGGTTGGGCAGAAGATCAACATTCTAAAAGGACAATGACCCTAAACACAGAATTAAAACAACACAGGATTTGTTTACAGTCAACTTTTTGAAGGTTGTTGGGTTGCCCAGCCAGAGCACAGATTATAGAATAACTAGCAAAATACCCGCGCTTCGCAGCGGAGAAGTAGTGTGTTAAAAAAGCAATGAAAAAGAAAAGGAAACATTTTGAAAATAACGTAACATGATTGTCAATGTAATTGTTTTGTCACTGTTGTGAGTGATGAGTGTTGCTATCATATATATATATACACACACACACATATAAACATATATATATATATATACATATCTATACATATATACATATACACATATATATACATACATATATACACTGCTCACAAAAATTAAAGGAACACTTTTTTTATTGGGCCTGGCATGAAATCAATTAAACCTGTCTGATAATTTTCTGGTTGGTTAAGCCGCTGAGGTCATTGTTAATCACTTTCAGCTGTATTGGTGTTCATGGACTTAACGACAGGTGCACTAAAGTGGCAACAATTAGAAAACCCTCAAAACAGGACTGGTTTTACATGTGGAGGTCATTTCAAGTTTCTCCCTCTTGATCTTTTTTGGCTGGTTTTCCACTCGTGCTAGTTTTGGCTTGAGTAATTATCTCTACTGGCAGTATGAGGCGATTCCTTAACCCTACAGAAGTTGCACAGGTTGTCCAACTTCTCCAGGATGGCACATCCACACGTGCTGCAGCAAGAAGGTTTAATGTGTCTCCCAGCACAATCTCCAGAACATGGAGGAGATTTCAGGAGACTGGCTGTTATTCTCGGAGAGCTGGACAGGGCCGTAGAAGGTCCTCAACCCATCAGCAGGACCGATACCTGCTCCTTTGTGCAAGGCGGAACAGGCTGAGCACTGCTCGTGCCCTACAGAATGACCTCCAGAGGGCCACTGGTGTGAATGTCTCTACCCAAACAATCAGGAACAGACTTCATGAAGATGGCCTGAGGGCCCGACGTCCTGTAGTGGGCCCTGTGCTCACTGCCCAGCACCGTGGAGCTCGACTGGCATTTGCTCAAGAACACCAGAATTGGCAAGTCCGCCACTGGCGCCTGTACTTTTACAGATGAGAGCAGGTTCACCCTGAGCAGCTGTGATAGACGTGAAAGAGTCTGGAGAAGACAAGGAGAACGATATGCTGCCTGCAACGTCGTTCAACATGACAGGTTTGGTGGTGGGTCAGTGATGGTCTGGGGAGGCATATCCATGGAGGGACGCACAGACATCTACTGCGTAGGAAATGGTGCTCTGACTGCCATAAGGTATCGAGATGAAATCCTTGAACCCATTGTCAGACCCTACGCTGGTGCAGTAGGTCCTGGTTTCCTCCTAATGCACGACAATGCCCGGCCTCATGTGGCAAGAGTATGCAGGCAGTACCTGGAGGATTAAGGAATTGAAACAATTGAATGGCCTTCACGATCCCCTGACTTAAACCCAATAGAACATCTGTGGGACATTATGTTTCGGTCCATTAGGCGCCGCCAGGTTGCTCCTCAGACTGTACAACAGCTCAGGGATGCCCTCATACAGATCTGGGAGGAAATGCCACAAGACACCATCCGTCGTCTCATTAGGAGCATGCCCTGACGTTGTCAAGCATACATACAAGCTCGTGGGGGCCACACAAGATACTGAAAAGCATTTTGAGTAGCAGAAATTAAGTTTTTGGAAAAATGGACTAGCCTGCCACATCTTCATTTCACTCTGATTTTAGGGTGTCTACAAAATTGAGCCCTCTGTAGGCAGAAAACTTTTATTTCCATTAAAATGAATGAAGAAAAATAAAAAACATTATGTGTACAAAATCTTAATTTATTTATCCATTCCTAAATAATTAAATAGGCAGGCTAATTCGTATCAGTGCAATACGCTGTTTGTTAAAACGGATGACTCCCGCTCTTACGTGCAAGTCTGCCTGGATATTATGAACTATCGTATATGTTCAAGTTCTATTTAAATTTTAAATAGAAGGAATTTTTATTTAGTCGACAGAATATTATTCTGGAATAAATCAACTCAAACCTTAAATAACTTATAATATTTTGCTCTCCATAAAAATATATCCTGTCTAAATTATACAAGTTAGAAATAAAGTAAACGTTAAAAGAACAAACATTCAAATTTCTTTACTCTTATGTAATTTTATATAAAAAATAAACTTAAATTTTAAATATTCCAAAAGATTTTGCTCTCCATAAAAATATATCCTGTCAAAATTATACAAATTCAAATATGAACATGGTGCATAACAAAACCTGGAGATATAAATAAAATTTGTGCTTTTCAGCAATAACAAATCAAATCATTCAGTTGTCTTTGCTCATATGTCATTTTATCAGAGCTGGGCACCTGGCATCTTTTTTTGGCAACAAGTTCGTTTATGTTTGGTGTGAGGTTCTGTGTTGTGGAGATTCTCAGGATGGACTGCAGGTGCTCATCAGTGAGGCGACTCCTGTGTGCTGTTTTGTTAGTCTTCATCACTGAGAAGAGCTTCTCACACAGATATGTGCTACCAAACATGCACAAGGTTCGAGCCGCATGTAGATGGAGCTGGAGCATTTGTGCGGAATGGAGTGAATAAACTGTGCGGGCCGTGCAGTATCGTACTTTGCCTTCAGTGTGCCATTACACTGCAGCTCAATCACCTCCATCTGAATCTGCACAGGTGCAGTTTCCACATCGACGGCAAATGGGTTGCGAAACAACTCAAAATTCTTTTTTTGTTCTTCAAAGCCACCAAAGCGCCATGCGAACTCAGTGTGCAGTGCACTCAGTTTATCAGCAAAGTGCGTATTTGGGAACACCGTAGTGCCGACTTGGTTCAACATTACTTGGCAACAGGGAAAGTGGGGCAAGTTGCACTGGTGCATTTGTGTCTCCCATAAAAGTAGCTTCACTTGAAATCACTTTGTGATTTTGCCGGTAAAACGTCTGCTGAAGTGTCAGATTCTTCTTTAACTCTTCTGCTTTCTGTATCTTGTGCATTGCATTCAGGTCTTTCAGGTTATCTTGATGTTTTGTCTCATAGTGCCGTCTTAGATTAAATTCTGTAATTACAGCCACATTAGCTCCACAAATGAGACACACAGGTTTACCGGCAATGTCAGTAAACATATACTCAGCCTCCCATCGGTTTTTAAAGGCTCTATGTTCAGAATCACCTTTTCTCTTCAGCATCGTGTGGGCTAGCTTCGCAATAACTTGCAGCATCATAAGCTAGACTTGATTAACGCGGTAAGTGTTGGCAAGGCAGCTGAAGAGCTGCATTATGGGATCTGTAGTTTATTGTGTTACCAGCTCTTCATATCCCCGGGCCATTAATAACAATAATATATAAAATGATCTCGGGCGGATATAATTACACGCCGGGCGGATGTGGCCTGCAGGCCTTGAGTTTGACACATATGGACTAAATAGAACTTGAAAAGATATATTTTTTCAAATGTGATCGCGCAATTCAGATCAAGTTGACGCACACTACAGTACATCGAGCCCGCGTGTTATTGTAGTTTTGCCTGCATGCCTTAATAAGTTACCCTCCCCTCGCTCTTACTTTTTTACCGTTCATCTAATGAATACACTGAGTATGGCTTTACCAAAACAATCATTGATCGCGAATAAAGTATCCATTATTCATAAAGCTTCAATTGGTGATCTGTCTTTCTGCGTTAACCGCATATTTTTTCATACGTCTCAAACCAAGGGGATGCGAGGCTAAAATGAATCGTGAAGCACGCGTACATACTCAGTGCATTCCCTCTCGGGAATTGAACCTCGGACGCCGGCGCTAGAGGCGAAGCCTCTACTATTGAGCCACGGTGTGTGGTTTGTCTATTTGAGTGTAGCAGTGTAATTCGTTTTTTGTTCAGCACTCTTTGGAACTGTTGCTTTTTGTCTGCGCACTGCGTCAGTTCACGTGAGCCGCTGAATATGGTTTTATATGTCACTCACTCGCTTCTAATTGTTTCGCTGCCTTCTTAATTATATAATGTATGTTTTCTTCAGCGGTTTTTGGAGCTCTTCCTGGTTTTCTACGTACTGCGTGATTACGGGAGGCGTGATGATGTCACACGAAACTCCGCCCCCCACGGCTTTTGAGCTCAACTCCATTACAGTATATGCAGAAAAATAGCTTCCAGTTATGACCATTATGCGTAGAATTTCGAAATTAAACCTGCCCAACTTTTGTAAGGAAGCTGTAAGGAATGAGCCTACCAAATTTCAGCCTTCTACCTATATAGGAAGTTGGAGAATTCGTGATGAGTCAGTGAGTCAGTCAGTGAGGGCTTTGCCTTTTATTAGTATAGATCAAATATCTCTAGAAAGACCTGAAAATAGCTGTCCATCGATGACCTGACAGGGCATGAGAAAATCTGCAGAGAAGAATACTACAAAATCTCCAAATCCAGGTGTGTGAAGCTTGGTACATCATACCCAAGAAGACTCCAGGCTGTAATCGCTGTCAAAGGTGCTTCAATGAAGTACTGAGTAAAGAGTCTGAATACCAGTGTCAATGTGAGATTTCACTTTTTTATTTTTAATAAATCTGCAAAATTTTCTAAAATCCTGTTTTAGCTTTGTTGTTCAAGGTATTGAGTATTGCTTGATAAGCATTCATGGAAAAAATACTTTAAATTAATTTATCATAAGGGTGCAACAAAATGTGTAAAAATTGCAGGGGTCTAAACACATTCTGAATATAAGAAATAAAAAAATGATTCTCTGTTTGATGCGGCTCAGCACTCTAAATCTTACTTCCACCTATCTGATTCTTTACTGTATGATGGAAGTTCATACAATAGTAGAGTAGTAAGCTGCAGCCTCATTGATTCAAGATCCTGGATGTAAGCTCATTAGTCTTTCACTGTCTTGATGGAGTTTGAATTTTCCCTGAAAGTTGTTTGTAGCTGTTTCTCAGGATGCTCTAGTTTTCCTAAAGATGTATTTGTTAGGTTAACTGAAGTTCCAAAACCAGTCCTAAATGAGTGTGCCCTGTGGTGGACTGCTGCCCCACGGAAGGATTGATTTTGGCCTTGGGCCCAATGCTACTCATATACTGTATTCCAGACACCGGCAATGCTAAGTTGGGTTAAGGGAGATTGAGAATCTATATAAGATTCAATGTCTTACTAGCATTACAGAATGCATGATTAGTAATTTCCTCAAACTAATCAGGGAAAAGACAGAAGTTATAGTCATTGACAGAAGTAAAAAAATGTGATTGTCTTAGAAATAAACTTAATCAAATAAGCTCACAAATGAATCCTGAAATAAAGAATTTAGGCGTTATTACAGACTCAAATCTAAACTTTAAATCGCTGTACTTTTTCGTTTCAAGACACCCTAAAGAGTCACACCTCTTATAACACCTGAAGGTGCTGTAGAGAAGACTGGCATCGCCAGTTTTTTCTTTCCTTTGCCACATAAGTGCTTTACTTGAGAGGCAACTTCCAGATCCCTTTAACTTCTCTTTACTTGGCCTATCTTTGAAATGCTGTTTCTGGATCTCATCTTATAAGACAGACCAATGACAGGCAAATGACCTTTTGGGATGCACCATTTAAACACCTGGTCAGTGAACAGAACAAAGAGCCATAATCTCAACCACTGGCAACCTTGACAGACAAATTTTTTTTTTCTGTAAACCAGCATTTCTCAACCTTTAAGTATTTGCGACCCAAGTTTTCATAACAGTTTTAATTGCGCCCCCTAATGTTTTTTTGAAACCCTAATAAAATGTATTCCTATATTTTTTGCTGCTGATACACCGCTACAACTTTTATTCCATCCATCTATTATCCAACCCGCTATATCCTAACTACAGTGTCACGGGGGATTCTGCTGGAGCAAAACCCAGCCAACACAGGGTGCAAGGCAGGAAAGAAACCCCGGGCAGGGTGCCAAGCACCGCAGTACAAGTTTTATTATACCTACTTAACTTTTATCGACATTTATTTAACTCTATATTTATTTTCCTAGTATCAGAATGTAGTTTAAGTTAATTTGTTTTGGTTTCAATAGATGTATTTTTCATATTTTCAATTCTTGTTTTCTTTTTTTCACATCTTCGCACCCCCTTTTTTGTTACTGTAAGAGCCAATCTTAGAAAGTTAAAGTTTTGAGTTAAACTCACATTGATGTTTGCTTAATTTGAATAGAATATTAATATCTTTCATAGTCATAGCTTATGGTATAGTCTTTTCCCCCTATAGTTAACAAGAGATAGAACCTTCTTGCTATAACTGAATAACAGTGTGATAATAAGTTCAGTTTGTTTGGAACAAGTCCCAGTAAAGAAGGACTTGAAAGACCCATTTAAGCTTAGAAATGGGATAAGCATACAGTTTTCTGACCGTTTTGAAATGGTTCAGAAATGTTAAGTAAGAAGTAACGATTTGAGATGTAACAAGATTAAGCTTAGAACTGAACTTTTCTTGACATTAACTTTTCTTTTTTGTTATTTTAATTTTCCTTTTTGTGTGAACTGTTTTTACTTCAAAACTTAACTAAACCTCCAAAAACCAAGATATTTTGTCTGTGGAGTCATTTCTGCGCGTCAGGCTTTTGTTGAATCCCATTTTTTTGAGTTGAAGCTTCAGAACTTTGGTAATTTTGGGAAAACACAGCTATATTTCATCAGAAAACTAGCTAGCTATCTAAGGCCTGAACTGGAATCTACCATTCGGGAACAGAAGATACTTCTGCTACAGAACTCGTCAACGAAGGAAAAGAACAGAATCATTCAGAAGGTACTGTGCACTTATCTACTATCTTCGCATGATCATAAATGAAAGCAAGGTCGCCGTACCTTAAGAAGATTTAAGAGACTGTGATATTATTAAAGGACGTCTTGGAAAAAGACATTTTGGATGATTGGATGTGCTTTGGTTTGAGTCATTGGAGCCTTGTTTCAAGGAATTGCTGCTTTGTTGGAACGTCTCTATTGTGACGAAATTGCTGTCAAGAAACGTCTTGTCATTTGCTCGAACTGTTGTCATGGCAATGTCTAAACAGAGCTCAAGTGAGATCGGCAGTGATCTGAGTTCAGACTCGAAGTCAGAAAATATTATTAGAGATCTTAAAGATCACATAAGTCAGAGGGAAGACAAGCTTCATGTGTTCATAGCTGAGATCGAAAGTCTTAAAAACATTCCAGAAAACCGCTTAATGGTGGCAAAAAGATTTGGAGATTTTCGTTCGACACACAGAGAGCTAGAAGAACTACAAAGCTTTGTATATTAAATAAGGAGGGAGCGATTCAGAAACAGAAAACGACATTCGCCGAACGCTATAAGAAATGGAATGAATTCACTGTCGCTACTACGGCTTGGTTAGAAGACGCAAATAGACTGTTAGCACATAAAGTTGATGAACAGCTAGTAAATCAGTTCGAAGAGATGCAATTTCAAGAACGGGGTCGTTCAAAGCCAAAAAAACGAAAGACGACCTCGCAAAACAAAGTGGTAAGATGCCTAAACATTCAATCAATCGTGTCTCAATAACAGAGATTGAAGATATGTTGCTGCAACAGTATAACACAGATTTTCCAGAGCGCAATTGTGAAGAAAAGGAGGAAATGTCACAAGAAGACATCAAGTTCATGCGCATAGCTTCAGAATCTGCAAGACTGGTAGGTGGCCACTATTGTTTAAATTTGCCTTTGAAGGATGAATCACTTAAAATGCTGAACAACCGCTGCATTGCTGAACAGCGTGCTATCGGACTCAAAAGAAAATTGAGCAAAAATTCAGGTTTCCACAAAGACTATAAAGCCTTCATGAAAGATATTATAGACAATGGCTATGCTGTTAAAGTACCCAAAAAAAGCCTGAATTGCAATGAAGGCAGAGTGTGGTACATTCCACATCACGGTGTGTATCATCCAAAAAAAAATAAGATTCGAGTGGTCTTTGACTGCACTGCCACCTACCAAGGGATTTCACTTAACGAACAATTACTAAAAGGCCCTGACCTAACTAACACACTCATTGGCGTCCTTACAAGATTCAGAAAGGAGCCAGTAGCCTTAATGGCAGACATTAAGTCAATGTTCTACCAAGTTAAGATACCAGACAAAGACACAGATCTTTTACGTTTTCTATGGTGGCCTGAAGGTAATCTAAGTAAAGACCTAGAAGAATTCAAAATGACAGTACATCTTTTTGGTGCTACTTCTTCACCCAGTTGTGCTTCTTATGCTTTGTAGAACAGCCGAAGATGCCAGGATACATTTCCTGAGGAAGCTGTTAACACCATTCTCAACAACTTCTACGTGGATGACTGTTTAAGGTCAGTGACACAGAAGAACAAGCAATAAAGCTGGCAAAGGACCTCCAAGCTCTATGCCTCAAAGGGGGATTCCATTTGACTAAGTGGGTGAGTAACAACAGAGCAGTTTTATTGTCCATACCTGAAGAAGACAGAGCTCATGAACAAAAGGACTTAGATTTGAGCCACAGTCTCCTTCCCACAGAGCGTGCCCTGGGAATCCAGTGGTGCACAGAAACTGACAGTTTCAAATTTCAGATTAAGTTGCAAAACAAGCCCGCTACAAGGCGTGGTATCCTGTCTGTTGTTAGCTCAGTTTATGATCCACTTGGCTTTCTAGCACCTGCTTTACTGCCAGCAAAGCTTATTCTAAGAGACTTATGTAAAGAGAAATGTGGGTGGGATGAAGAAGTAGAAGTCAAACACATTCAGAAATGGAAAAATGGATGGATGATTTGAAGTTACTTACAGACTATAAAGTGAACAGATGCTTCAAACCTACTGGGTTTGGAACCATAAAGACAGCACAAATGCACCATTTTGCAGATGCTAGTGAAGATGGATATGGCACTGTCACCTACCTTGTTTTAACAAATGAAGAGGGCAAAAGGCATTGTTCATTCCTGATGGGCAAGTCAAGAGTCGCACCATTGAAACAGGTCACAATTCCAAGAATGGAGCTGACAGCAGCAGTTGTGGCAGTTAAAATGGACAAAATGCTTAAAGGTGAGCTTCAAATGCCCTTACAGAATCTACATTTTGGACTGACAGCACCACGGTGCTAAAATACATCTCAAATGAAAGCACTCGATTCAAGACCTTTGTTGCAACAGAATCTCCGTGATCAGAGATCATTCACAACCTTCACAGTGGAGGTATGTCACATCTGTCCTTAATCCGCTGATCAAGCTCTAGAGGGCTGAGCATAGAAAACTTTCTCAAGAACACCACATGGTCACATGGTCCAAGTTTCTTATTGAAGTCAGAATGTGAGTGGCCAAAAGACCAGATCAACTGAATGATTCATTTTTGAAGATGATCCAGAAATTAAAATTTGTGCAGTTAACATGACAAGAGTAGAGGAAGCGACCGAACCCATCAACAAACTAATCACTTACTTTTCAGATTGGCATCGCTTGAAGAAAGCAGTAGCTTGGTTTCTCAAGTTTAAAGACTTATTGCTGCACTTAAGAAATGAAAGAAAAACATTTCAACTAGAAGCCAGTCAGACTAAAGGTAATCCAAAAGAACAAGAATCACTAATCACAAAACACATGAAAAAATATAAACGGACTTTAAAACCAAGTACAATTTCTTTAGATGACTTAGTTAAAGCTGAAACCGAGCTTATCCGTCTAAGTCAACAGCAAGAATTTCCAGAAGAATTAAAAGCTCTAAAGAAAAGACTTGTGTTAAAAGAACAGTCAAATCTATAAACTCGACCCGATCATACAAGATGGAATATTAAGAGTTGGAGGAAGACTCTGTAAAGCTGCAATGCCCGAAGAAGCTAAACATCCTGCAATTCTACACAAGCATTCACATGTTGCTTCTCTCATATTGCAGCACATTCATAAACGATCGGACATTGTGGGTAACTACGTGCTCGCACAATTACGCCAGAAATACTGGATACCTCAAGCAAATTCAGCTATCAGAAAAATAATTTCAAAGTGCACAACATGCAGAAGATACAATGCGAAAGCAGGTGAGCAAAAAATGGCAGATTTGCCAGAAGATCGCCTAGCATCAAACCAACCACCGTTCACTAATGTTGGAGTTGATTATTTTGGTCCCTTCCAAGTCAAAAGAGGAAGAAGTCTAGTCAAGAGTACGGAGTAATCTTCACATGTCTAACAACCAGAGCTGCGCACATAGAGATTGCACATAGCTTAGACACTGATTCTTGTATCCAAGCCATACTCCGATTTACAGATAGAAGAGGACAAGTTAAAATCATGCGCTCAGACAATGGAACAAATTTCGTTGGAGCAGAAAGAGAACTACGAGAAGCTATTAAAAAACTGGAACACAAAAAAATCAGTGACGCTATGATGCAAGAACAAATCAAATGGATTTTAATTCCACCAGCAGCCTCTCACCAAGGTGGAGTGTGGGAAAGACAAATCAGAAGCATAAGAAAGATCTTAAATTCAACACTAAACCAACAAACACTTGATGATGAAAACCTTCCTACAATGATGTGTAGAGTGGAATCAATACTCAATAACAGACCCCTTACAAAGACATCAGATGACCCAAATGATTTGGAACCACTCACACCCAATCACTTGTTATTATTGAAGACAAAACCTGAAATACCACCTAAACTCATTTCAGAAAATGAACCATACCCAAGAAGACGCTGGAAACAAATTCAATACATGGCGATTTGTTTTGGAAAAGATGGACAAAAGAGTATTTGCCAATACTTCAAGAACGTCAAAAATGGCTTGCACCAAGAAGAAATTTTGAACCAGGGGACGTTGTTCTAATTGTAGATAAAGCTACACCTCGCAATTCCTGGGTAATGGGTCGAGTCATCAAGACAATGCCAGATGCCAAAGGTGCAGTCAGAAGAGTTTGTGTGCAGACCAAAACCAGCACACTGGACAGACCCGTGAATAAACTGTGCCTACTTCAAGAAACAGCCAATGTTTGAAATATGAAATTTAAAAATGTTTGTTTGCAGTGTTATTGCTAGTGATTTAAAAGAATAGTTAATATAAAAGTAATTGGCTTATATTGAAGTAAAGTAAAGTAATTGTCTCAGCTCCTGCATAGCCAATTAGGGGCCGGAAATGTAAGAGCCAATCTTAGAAAGTTAAAGTTTTGAGTTAAACTCACATTGATGTTTGCTTAATTTGAATAGAATATTAATATCTTTCATAGTCATAGCTTATGGTATAGTCTTTTCCCCCTATAGTTAACAAGAGATAGAACCTTCTTGCTATAACTGAATAACTGTGATAATAAATTCAGTTTGTTTGGAACAAGTCCCAGTAAAGAAGGACTTGAAAGACCCATTTAAGCTTAGAAATGGGATAAGCATACAGTTTTCTGACCGTTTTGAAATGGTTCAGAAATGTTAAGTAAAAAGTAACGATTTGAGATGTAACAAGATTAAGCTTAGAACTGAACTTTTCTTGACATTAACTTTTCTTTTTTGTTATTTTAATTTTCCTTTTTGTGTGAACTGTTTTTACTTCAAAACTTAACTAAACCTCCAAAAACCAAGATATTTTGTCTGTGGAGTCATTTCTGCGCGTCAGGCTTTTGTTGAATCCCATTTTTTTGAGTTGAAGCTGCAGAACTTTGGTAATTTTGGGAAAACGCAGCTATAGTTACTTTTCCCCACAAGTTGAGAACCGCCGCTGTAAACCAAAAGGTTGGGCTGATGATGCGCACACAAGAAGCCAATGGCAAAATATCCACTCCTTTCTTTATAAAGCATATGGTCAAAATTTAACATCTTATTAAAGAAAGAAACATCCTCTAACAGGACAATTCAGGCAGGAGAAAAGCTGTTTATTGTATCTTTTAATTACTCCTCAGCAAAATGCCTTGGAGGGAGCATTCATCAAAAGCAGTCCATTACAGCATGGGCAGAATGGTTAGAGAAACAAAGAATAGAGGTTCATTTTATAAACTGTTGAATTTATATACAGTGTCAATAAATGCATACATTTTACTCATGTTGGCTCAATGGTATACACCCAAATGATTCATATAAAATAAAAGTCTGTGGGTTTTCTTATACCTTTGTGTTGCGCCACTACCCTTGAAATTTCTGTGCATATAACAGTTGTCCATTCTCGTTGTTTATAGGACATCTGCTGATTTCTTAGTCATCTCTTAGTCATCCTTTAGTACATTTTGTATATTACATCAGCCTTTCTTCTGGTACATTCTTTATTTACTTGACCATCTCAGTATTTTTCCTAAACCAGTTCTTATATTTCAGTGTACATTTTGTTGCTCACTTGTCCTTTATCTGGTTTCCTGGTGTGCCTGAACAGGTTTCTGACATTTATTAAGCCTTTATGCTATTTCTTTAAGATAAATGCTATAATACCCTAAAATTATTCTTCCACAAGCACTATCTGTATACTTATATAAATGAGAAATTTCAGTTTTTGATTTTTAAAAAATCTGCAAACTTTAATTTTTTTTAAAAAAAAAGGCTTTCACTTTGTCATTACTGGATGTTGAGCGAAGATTGATGAGCAATTAAAATATAATTGTTTTATCTTATAAGGTCTTATAGTGAGCTAATTTTCCCCTTTGATACTCTTTATCGCTTAGAGCTAAATAAAATGTCTTAAATCCCATACACTTACAACTCTGTGTTCAAGTACTTTAGCACTTCCTCCCCCATTCCCTTCTACATCTGTAACCTCAGGCAATTAGACAGAGTAAAGAAACAGACCGGAGTTAAGGTACACATTTAATTATGTATTATTGATAAAAATGCCCCAAAATATTATGGAAGCAGAATACTATGTGAATATTTGGAAACCATACCCAGTCTAACGCCTTGCTATCACATGCCTGTCTTAGTATGGCTGCCTAGACAGAGTTGTGTCTTCATCATGGTCTTCTTCTCATGGCCAGATGATGAGACAGAGAAGTAAAGGCAAGGTATACCACACTTAAACTAATGGGGCGTCGTAGTACAGAATGGCGTCCGATTCAAAACTAACCATAAAAAGCCAAACTTTACGCCAATATAATGAATTTTCCAGTCTCTTTTTGGCCAGTTACTAATGAAAGCGCTCAGGTACAACTCATCCCCCAGTTGCTTTGTTTAGTCAGTTTATGGCCTTCCTGCAGTGGATGGCTTAAAGTCTCTAATTCCAGACACAGTCACCCAAGTCAAGGAGGTCTGTTGGCTCCTAACCATAAATTTCACATCCTGAGTCAGTCCTAAAAACTGGGGAGGTTGGTTAGGTAAACACCAAGGTACTGCTGTTCTCATCAATGAAGTAAAACATATCTCCTAATATTGCATCGGCTAGTCTAGTTCATAAATAAAGACATACAAATTATTTATCAACTTACAGGCTAGAAATCAGTCCACCACAAGAATTAAGTATTCCGAAACTGAAGGTGTTAAATACTTTCTGAATCCACTGCATGTATATTAAACTGGCATGGTGGTGTAGTGGTTAATGTTGTGGCCTCAGAGCTCCCCAAGAGACTGGGTTTAAAATCTTCCCATGCCAAAATAGAAGGGAGTTGTTTAATGTATTTTTGTCAGGAAGAAAAATACCAGCAAGATCATTTACTTCTCATTCACTAACTGTAGGCTTTAATTTCATTGTTGTAAGATGGATTTTGAATATGTGTTTTGAATGCTTTTACAAAATATTGTACATGGAGAAGATGAAAGAGCTGTCGACTGCTTAAGAGAGTCGCTAAAGGATCACAAGTTGTGGAACAAGTATTGACTCTCTGCACAGTCAGTAATGGACTCATTCAGGATGAACACTACCTCCTCCTATTTATCTGGAAGTGTGCCTGTACCATTCAGTCAATAAAAAATAGAACTTGCTAGGAATAATCAAAAGTAGGGTATTTAGACTGTAGTAAAAAAAAAAAAGAAATACAAAAACAGTTGTGCCAAAGTGGTGCTATTTATGGGATTATTTTTGATTGTTTTATACACCACCTTTGCTTGCCGACTATCTGAATGTGACATGGCTCTAATATAAATATCTAAACAGGCAGAGAGTGTAGGTGGATAAATAAAACAAATTAACTCTGATTACATTGTGTCATGTGTGGCAATGTACTGTATGTACACTCACTTGGCAAATTATTAGGAACACCTGCTTATTCATGCAATTATTGAATCAGCCAATCATGTGGCAGCAGTGCAATGCATAAAATCAGTGCCAACTCTAGCTTTTGTGCTGCCCAAGGCAAAAGTGAAAATGCTGCCTCCAACCCACAAAATGTCAGATCGAAAAGGCTGGGGTTTTGCCCAGTGATGTTTTGCGAGTACCTGTATGTTTAACAAAATGCTGCCCTCTAAATACTTAATTGTCCTAGGCAACAGCCTTGTTTGCCTGTATGGTAGAGCCAACCCTGCATAAAACCATTCAGATTAATGTTCACATCAAACACCAAAACAGGGAAAAATATAATCTTCGTAATTACAACCTTGCATGATTGTTGGTGGCAGCTGGGCTGGTTTGAGTATTTCTTTAGCTGTTGAGCTCACACACAACTGTCTGTAGAGTTTATGGTGTGAAAATCAAAAACAAAAAATACAGTTAGCAGCAGTTCTGTGAACAGAGACACTTTGTTGAAGTGAGTAGTAAGAGGAGAATGGCCAGACTGGAATGAGTTGACAGAAAGACTGTGCTAACTCAGATGACCACTTAGACAACAACTGTTGTAAGCAGAAAAGCATCCCAGAATGTACAACACATCAAACCTTGAGGTGGGTGGGCCACCACAGTACAAGGTCACTTTGGGTTCCACATCTGTCAGCCAAGAACAGAAATCTGAGACTGTGGTGGGCACAGACTCACCAAAACTGGACAGCTGAATTCAGGAAAAATGTTGCCTGGATATGATGAATCTTGATTTCTTTTTTTTTTTTTTTATTAATTTTATTACAATCAATACATAGCAATCAAGTTTTACAAAAAAAAGAATTATGCTAAGAACAGATCGATCCCCACCCCTGAGAGAGAGAGCAAGCCAAACGGTGTAAAATTTAAGGCTTGTAAAAATACCTAAATCAACAAATTCTCTGTGCTTTATAAAATCATTTCAAAATATTACTGATTAGATCCTGCCATGTTTTGAAAAAGTCTGCACAGATCCTCTAACTGAGTATTTGATTTTTTCCAATTTTAAATAATATAACACATCAGTTTCCCACTGACTTAAAAGAGGAGAGTTTGGGTTCTTCCAGTTTATCAGAATAAGTCTGCGTGCCAACAGTGTAGTGAATGCAATCACAATTTGTTTGTCTTTCTCCACTTTAAGACCCTCTGGAAGAACCCCAAACACAGCTGTTAATGGGTTAGGAGGGATTGTGAGTCCAAGACTGTCTGAGAGGTAATTAAAAATTTTTGTCCAGAATAATGTTAATTTGGAGCAGGCCCAGAACATGTGACCTAGTGAGGCTGGGGCTTGGTTGCAACGTTCGCAGGTTGGATCATGTCCTGGAAACATTTTGGAGAGTTTTAGTCGAGACAGATGTGCCCGATATATAATTTTGAGTTGTATAATTGTATGCTTTGCATATGGAGCTTGAGTGAATTCTCTGCATTGCTACTTTCCACTCCTTTTCTGATATATTAATTGAGAGATCTTTTTCCCAGTGTCCTCTTGGATCTTTGAAAGGAAGGGATTGTAAAAGGATTTTATATATTGTAGAGATGGAGTCTAACTCCTTGAAATTGAGCAATAATTTTTCCAGCGTGGATGAGGGTGCAAGATGAGGAAAATCTGGAAGGTTCTGTTTAACAAAGTTCCTGATTTGAAGATAGTGAAAGAAATTTGTAGCTGGAATGTTAAATTTGGAATGTAATTGTTCATAGGATGCAAAGACGTTGTCTATATAAAGATCTCTAAGCAAGTTAATTCCAAATTTTTTCCAGATATTAAAAACTGCATATGTTTGTGAGGGTTGAAAGAGGTGGTTCTTTTGCAGGGGTGCCACAGAAAGAAGCTTCTCCGTCTTAAAATGCTTTCTACATTGGTTCCAGATTCTAAGTGAGTGGAGCACAATTGGGTTATTAGTGTATTGCCGATAACGTGTGTTTATTGGAGCGCAGAGCAGGGAATACAAAGAAGTACTGCAGGATTTTACTTCTATTGCGGTCCATGCCTGTGTATGTTCTTCTATTTGTGTCCAGGTTCTTATTGCCTGTATATTTGCCGCCCAGTAATAAAACTGGAAGTTAGGTAGAGATGTCGCCTTCTGCCTTTTGTCTTTGTAGGGTCGCTCTTTTGATGCGTGGATGTTTAGAATTCCAAATAAATGAGGTTATTGTTGAATCTAATTGCTTAAAGAACGATTTATTAATGTATATTGGTATGTTTTGAAATAAAAAGGAGCTTAGGAAGAATATTCATCTTAACAGTGTTAATTCTTCCAGCTAGTGTGAGATGAAGGGTTGACCATCTATGCAAGTCTTGTTTAATTTTTTCCATGCAGACGACGAAATTTTGTTGATATAGAACTTTATGTTTACTTGTGATGTTTACCCCGAGGTATTTAAACTGTTCTGCAATGATAAAAGGTAGGGATGAATCTTGATTTCTGAGGAGGAACGTACTGCAGTTGGTAGAGTCAGAATTTGGTGCCAGCAACTTGAATCCATGCATCCAACCTGCCTTGTGTAAACAGACCAGGCCGGTGGTGGTAGTGGTGGTGGTGTAATGGTGTGAGGATTGTTTTCTTGGCATACTTTGGGTCAGTTAATACCAATCAATGATGTCTTGAATACCACGGCCTTTTTGAGTATTGTTGCTTACCATGTGCATCCCTTCATGGCCACAATTTACCAACCTTCTAATGGCTACTTCCAGCATCACTCTTAAAAATAAAGGTGCTAGAGTGGTTCTTCAGAGTGATGCCATAGAGGAACCATTTCTGGTTCCAAAAAAGACCCATCCAGAAAGAACCTTTATTTCTTTAGATCCATAACAGACCCCATACAGTAAATAAACATGAACAGATGTCAACAGACTTGTGAAATGCCAATGGCTCATGATTTTAAAAGGACTTTTGCTGCATAAAATGGAAGTCCAGGTTTTCTTCATCTGGTAGTGTCCTTTTTGGTAGCCTACAGTACATTAGTTTATTTCGACATATTAGAAAGTTTTTCAAAACACAAAGCATCAACTTCATTTGCAAAGAGCCATTCTCAGAATGAAATGGTTCTCTATTTTAGCGATGGAGCAACGAGGAACAACACAAATCAGTATAAAGAATGATAAAGTGCCATTGAAGAACCATTATTTTTAAGAGTGTTACAAAAAGCAAAAGCAGTCTGAAACGTCTTTCCTCACCATGAGTTCAGTGTTCTTCAGTTGCATTCACAGTTTCCGGATCTGAATCCAATAGACCCTGTTAGGATGTGGTAGAAATGCACATTCACAGCATGAATGTGCGGCTGACCGATCTGCAGAAATTTTTTGCTGCAATCGTGTCATCATTTTGCAGAATCTCAATGTGGAATCCATGTCATGAAGGACTGAGGCAGTTTTGAGAAAAAAATGAGCCCTTACTCAGTATTAATATAGTGTTTCTAATAATTTGCTCAGTTAGTGTATATATATATATATATATATATATATATATATATATATATATATATATATATATATATATATATATATATATACACCTAATACTGTATATTTAGACCTCTGTTTTATGAGAGGCCATAAAAATTCAAAAGAAAAAGGAATCATTCCTTTATCTCTAGAAACCAGAAAACAATTTGGCATCACGCATTCCAGACTGCAACTCACAAATGCCAGAATATCTTTGCAAATACAACTCTAAATTGATTTGGCTCATGTATCTATTTGTTTGTTAAATAATGGCGACACAGAGGGAATGTGCATAAATAATAAATCCTGCCTTCCACTTTTATAGTAAATACAAAGGATAGTGCATAATAGCTATATTTAAAATGTGAAAGTTTCATTTATATTCTGACATCCAAGTCAGTTAAATTCCAGTTGATCTCTCATAAATGAAGATGCATTTATGCTTACTAGAAAACCTTCTCCTTTGTAAAAGGCAGGTGACAATCTGCTGTTCTGTACATTATCAGTCCTGCCACCCACCCCATTTGTGATATGAATCTCATTTTGATAATCTGAGGTTAATTTCGATTTATAATCTGTCAAGGATAGACTCATCTATGAATATGTTATTTGCACCAGGAATAAACTTGCAGCTCAATGTGTAAGTTTCCATGGCTTACTAATTTCATTTATTAACATAGGGGTGCCAGAGCCCATCCTGCTGCATTAAAATGTTTTATATATTTCACACATTGAAAATGGATTTATGAAAAAAGGTTAGAAAAAAAATACTGTTCTGCTGTTTTATGTAAGCGAAGAACTATAAGATGCAGAAAACACCCATAGAGCACAGTATACATGCCGAGTATATAATGTCCACTCATTTATGTACACATTTGTGCAATTTTACATTTTCTTTTTATAATACTGGTAATAGGTTAGGAGCACACACTGATACAGCGCATTGTCACACCCACCATATGACAAACCAACTCAGGATCCCAGATTAGGAACCGAGTGCAGCCATGCAACGGGTGACACCTCAGCACCACACTAGTTCAGATGGAATGGACCAGAGTGAGGATTTTTACGGTGGCTGGAGTGCCAATTCTGCCACCAACCCCTAGGTTTTTCTGCAGGTTAGAGGGCCTACATACAAGGCTGCATGCAGATTAGCGTCATACCCAGGACGGAGCAATTGCAGGTCAAGGGCCCAATGGAGTAGAGTCACTTTTGACATTTTATGGGACTTGAACCAGCAACCTTCCAATTGCCAGCACAGATCCCTAGGATAGGAGTGAGATTAAATAACTACTAATTGTCTAATTGTGATATAACCTAACCTAAATTTGATAATTGGCCAAGTCCATATAACATTTGCATGTTCTCTCCATGTTAACATGAATGTCTTTCTGGTACTTTGGTTTTCTGACTAATATGTAAATACTGAATAGCCTGATACTGAATATGCATGATAGCCCATTCAGCAATTCTTAATCAATTAAGTGAGGGTGCATATAAGGATGTGCGTTACAACGGGCTTTTTATTTATCCAGATTTGGTTCCTTGAATAGTACACAGTTCTACTGGAATAGGCTCCAGCTTGCTGTGGTTCAATTCTGGTAAACAACACCAACAGCAACATTTACTTCTATGGCACATTTTTATATAAATGATGTAGCTCAAAGTGCTTTGCAAGATGTCAAAGAAGTAATGAAATGCAAAGAAAACAAATTAAAATTAGATAAGAAAATAATGCATCAATAGTATACATAAATAATGCACACTTACATAAGACAAATATATAATTACAAGAAATGGAGGCCTTAAATACAGAAATGTTATTTTTTTAAGACTCTAAATGATGGGTTGATGATAAGCTCAAGTGGCCAGGGTAGAAAGAAAAAAAACAAATCTGCAGCGGTTCCAGGACAGATGACTAGCCAGCTCCAACCGGGCATTCTGCCTAACATAAATGATCTTAGGTCATTCTTTATTTTTTTTTTAAGGCTTCATCTTAGAGCAGGGATGGGAAACGTCGGTCCAGGAGGGACACAATGGCTGCAGGTTTCCGTTCCAACCCAATTGCTTAATTAGAACCCAATCTAATCTCAAACCTCATTTAATTTTATGGCTTTTTAGTCCTCAATGTTAAGTTCATATATTTGTTTCCTCTTTCCAAGGATATCATCCAAATCATTTGAAGGCTAAAACAGATCATTTTTCAGTCTGGAATATTTTTTTTCTTAAATGTTTTAATAAATCAAATAGTGCATGATGAATCCTCTCAGGTGTAAATGGAAACAAATTAGATGGAAAACTGCCGGCTCCTTTGTTGTTTGCATCTTATTGCTAATAAGCAGCCATTAAAAGCACTGAATGCAGCTGTTTAAGACTGAAAGAAGCAATTAAGGGTAGGGAACCTTAACAAGAGACCACTAAAATGAAACATCAGAATATCACTTGAGCAATAAGTGTTTCTCATTAAGAAACTGGGTTTGCAGCCGCTGCGGCCCTACAGGACAGACACTGCTCATCCCTGTCTTAGAGGACTTCAAGCAGTGGGTCTCATGGCAGTCTGGGGTATCGCTTCATTCAGACATTCAAACATTGCAGACAGCTGCACAGGACTTTGATCAGAAGGTGGTTGTACAGAACAACACTGAAGAACATCCAGAAAAGAAAACAAAGAAAAGTAAAGATTAACACATTGACTGCTGGACCATTTATTACCAGGACGCTGCAGTATAAATCTATGCTTAGATGGTAATTAATGAACTTAAACATGTAAAAAATGTAAAGACATGCATTAGAAAGCAACAGTTTTATTCAAAAAAGTAAATAAACTGCTAATTACTTTATTGTTTACCAGCAACATGTAGATGACTTCATTTACATGAGAGTTCTAAAAGCATGGAACCTTGCAGAATGCAGGTTTAGAAGTAAATGAACCACAAATATAACACATTTCCATGCACTGTCCATGCTTGTTGCACACAACACATTTGTTAGTTAGTGACTGTGTCCAATCGGTGGGTGGCATTGTGTCCTTGCAGTGCTGTTCTGACAATCGTGCCATTTCGGACATCTTGTGATGAAGAATCGACTTTGGGGCGGCTATCTGCATCAATTCCAGAGCATTCAGGTTCTGCATAATCCAACTGATTGTCACTATCTTGATCTCTGCCATTATTATCAAAATATTCATCTTGCAAAAAGTTGTTTCAAAGCATCAGCAACTTTATACCTTTTCCACAACAGCATGACTACAGGCTGCCTATTTATAACATTATTTTCTGCAAGCTGTTGCCGCCCAAAAAAAAAATGTTCTAGAGTTATCCATTAGATGGCAGCACTGTAGTAGATAACTGAGATGCAGCAAAGATTGCCAGCAAGCTGGCTGCTTCAGTAGTGGATGTATACTGTGTGGCGGATGGCGCCAGGATCCACACCCGGCCAGGGTGCCTGGAAGAATCGGGAGAAGGAAAATACCTCCCCTGGACCACACGAGGGCCACCGCCAGGGTGGCCCAGACAGTTGTGGACTCCTGGAGGCCAGCACTTCTGTCACACCCAGAGGTGCTGGGGGAAGGAATTCCAGGGACACCCGGAGTGCTTCCAGGTGCTCATGCGGCACTTCACACACACCAGGAAGTGCAGCTGGAAGTTCATCGGAGAGCACCTGCAGCACGTCCAAGTGATTATAAAAGAGGCCACCTCCCTTGAGCGAGAGAGCTGGAGTTGGGAGGAAGAAGACGAAGCTTGCGAGAGAGGAGTGGAGGCGGCCGAAGAGAGGAAAAGGACTGAATAGTCGTGTGTGAGTTGGTGGAACCAGTTTATACATATGGTAAATAGACATGTGTGTTATGGACATTGGTGTCGTGACTGTATGTGGCCGGGCTATCTGCTACAACTAAAATACGAGTTTTCTCATATGTCACATCTTGATAGGCTCAATGAGATATGAGTTGACTCGTAGCTCACATTCAAAGTGTTAATAAAGAGTGCAGATTCATTCTATGCGCATCTGGTTTATTTAGGGTAGAGACACAACTCTAACCTGCCTAGAAAAGGAATGTTTGATACAGTTTGAAATTGTTCCATTGTATTCCATTTATGTTGCAATGCAGTTTTATTTAATGGATTTTGGTTATTTTTGTATAACACGATCAAGACAAGTATTTCACTAAGATCTCATGGCTATACACAGAAAACCTAATGAGGAGGCATGTTTTAAAGATATCTTGTATAGTGTTTTAAACTGTCATTCTCAATGCACAGTTGAGGGGTGCACAAGTCACTTGGCCAGTTTCTTCATTTAGTTAAAGGTTAGACCAATGGCCGATTCAACAGACTAGGAGGAGATTTTCAAGCAGCATTACATAAAGATCTAAAATGACACAGCCTAAACAATTCTTATTAGCTTCCAGAATAAATAATTTTCCCAGAAAGTCTGATCTCTATAGCTTTAGAAGACTAGAATTTATTCATCACAATGAAAGTGGTCAAAGAACAAAAAAACAGGGTCAAAATGGCTCAAGCCCTGCATGCAAGGTTTGCAGCACTTTAACAGGAAACACATTTTTCACTCGGAATTTTATATCTTTCATTCTACACAACCTTGCCCTTGGGGCTTTTGAAAATGGGAGATAATATGATGACCTAATGCATTTTGCCACTATTCGCATATCTTAGGTTTTACAGTTTTGTTTTATTGAGACATGTTTAGAAAAGAAACTATGAAGTTGTAAGAGAGCTGCCATCACAAAAAAGGTAACGGTTAATAGCTAACATTCTAGAAACTACAAAAAAGTACACAGCATTCAAGATCAATCAAGAAATCAATGTTTTGAAAAGACAATTTGGATTATTATTTATCTGCATTTGAAAGATTTCATTTACATAACGACAATTTGTTACGGAGATTTTGTCTAACCTCCTAATGATTTACAGTATTACTGGAGATGCCATTTTTTTAAACTAGTTTTGTTGCAGTTTGTATGTTTTTAAGAAAATAACCTTCTTAATTTACTACAGGAATCAGGTGTATATATTGGGTGACTGTCACTGGGTTGGATGTTTCCCAGATTCTTCAGATCTGCATTCAGGCACCTGCTTCTCAGGTCATCCATATCTGTTCAAAAACTGTAGCTGCCTGTCTGGCAATCTGCCTTTAAAGTTTAACTTGTCTGGCTACTTAAACAGGCAAAGAAAATGAAGGTAATGACACACTCGGTCGCTCAAAGGTAATACAACATAACAAAGTCTTTGTCCACCTGTCATATTTTACTGAGGAGAAATAAGCATTTAGAGTCAACATGTTTCTCTTAATATTGCAGTTAGGACTTGTGAAGCCACCAGAGTGCGTAGAGCCGCCCTAACCCGGACACACACAGGCAGGACACAGGTTCAGAATCAACATCCGGTTTATTTACAGTTTAAAGTGCACAAAACACCAACACCACAACACACCAATATACAGTCCCTTCTTGCTGACAGTCCATCCACCTCCACTCCTCCTCAAGCTTTGTCTTCTTCGTCCTGACTCTGGCCATTCAATAGATTGAGACGGCTCTTCTAATTCAGGTCCTGGTAGTGTTCCAGGTGGCTCATTAGTATTACCTGGAATCACTCTCAGGTGTGCTGGGGGTCCAACAGGGCTGCACCAAACTCCAGATCCCGGCACACTCTGCGGGAATCCATGGTGCCACAGCTGGCCAGGAGGACTGCCCTGTAGTGTACCGGGGAGGTATTGCCTCACCAATACCCTCTCCCCTGGTCCTTCCACTTTATTGGCGTCCCGGCCACATAGTGGCTGTGGCTGCCCATCACAGACTATTACTCATGTCTATTTAACAATGGGATTTGTACAAATCCCAGCTTTACTTATTTCAAAATGTCTCTTTTTATGATGGTTTTGTCACTTGTCAGTCATCACAAAGATGACAGCTTGATCCATTTCCTTACCTGAAAATCATGTATAAATATTTCCAACTCCTCTTCTGAATTCAACAGCTTTGAACATACCGAAGTTTACTTCTAAAAGTCAAATTATATATCTTTTAGTCTTCTTTACATTTAGAAAAACACAGAAACATCACTTCATTAAACATTTCACTTGATTTACTTAATATGCATCTGAACACCATGGTGTCATCAGCATGCTGCTTCTTTTTCTTCTTTATCCTTATCTTTTCCCACATCTATGTGGGGTTGACGTATTTGATCAACTTTTTCTATACAGTTTGGTCCTGTACCTCCTCCCCAGTGAGACCCTTCCTTCAAATCTCCTTTAACTCTGTCCATCTACCTTTGCTTCAACCTTCCTCAGTTTCTCTCCCCAAGTACTTCCATTCCCATCACTTTTTTGCCCACATCTTCATTGTCTGTCCTCACCATATGTCCATTCCACTTCAACCTACTTTCCTGTACTTTATTAGATAGCTTTTGTACTTTTGTTGTACCTCTGATTGTCTCATTTCTTATTCTGTCCTTTTTGTAACACCACAAATCCATGTCAACTTTCTAATTTCTGCCACATCCAACTTGTTCTCCAACACTCCCTTCTCTGCACTACCACTGATCATAGAAATTTAGAGCGATCCACTCTTTCCAATAGCTCTACCTGCAGGCTAAATTCTCAATCCCAATTATAATTAAACCTCAGATATTCTTCTTCATTCCTCTATATTCCACTGCCCTTCTCCAGTCTTGTCCTTCTTTGTGGTTTTACACAACACAATATCATCAACAAAAAGCAGGAAAAAGTGGAATTGGTATTTTATTCCATGCATCAAGACATCTATCACCAGATAAAAGTGGTAAGACATTAAAGAAGATTCCTTGTGCAGACGTACTCAAACTGGAGTGTTGTGTGTTTTCCCAACATTGCCCCTAACCCTGGTCCTCATTCCGTCACACATATTCTGGATAATCTTCACATACTTCCCAGGTACTATTTTCTCCCTCATGCACCTCCAGACCTATTAAGCCTTCTCCAAATCAATGAACACCATTTCTGTGTTTCTTGATGCTTTTCTATGAGCTGTCTCCATGAAAAACATGCATCAGTAGTTCCTCTCCCTGGCATAATTTCAAACTGCTTCTCGAATATGGTGATCTCTTCCCTAAGTCTTCTGTCTATAACCCCTTACCAGGTATCCACTGTGGGTGACAACTGCTTTATCCCTCTATAGTTTTCACAATTTGGAATATTGCCCTTCTCCTTATAAATGGGTAGAATAACACTGTCCCTTCTCTCCACTGGTATTTTCTCCTGTACACAGATTTTCTGCATTAGATCCCACAAAAAATCTTTAATTTGTCTCGCCGGTATATATCACAAATAGTGACAGAGCAAACCCTATGTTTGACTATTTTGAAAAAAGTGTTTCATTTTTACTACGAGGTTAAATCAAAAAGTAATGGCAAATTGAAAATTATGCAGTAACAACAATGGACAGAAGCTGACACAATATAATGGTTTTGCAGTGGTTTATGGGTAGTTCAAACAGGCACAGTGCGCCACTCTGCTGTTAGCTTAGTTGAAGCCAATGCACTGCAGGATTGCACCATTGCTGAACAATGTGTTGCCGTGAGGTTTCTTTGAGCAGAGGGAGTGTAACCAGCACAGATTCACCATCGAAGGTTCTCTCAGTTTGGAATTGATACCAGCATGACTCGACGAAAACTTTAAAAGTTTATGAATGGGTAGAAAGATTTGAATCAGGAAGAACAAGTGTAACTACTAAAGCTATATCTGGTCAAGCACCAACACTGCAAACACAAGGCCATATTGGCATTGGCAAATGCCGTCATCAGAGAAGGCCGATGAATTATGTTGTCTGGTGTTGCTGCACATTTGGATATCAGCTAAGGATCTGCACATGCCATAGTGCATGACGACTTGGTGTATCAATACGTTTGCACAAGATGGGTAACCAAACAGTTTCTCATAAAATATTCACATGAAAAAGTACAGTGATATACTGTATATAAATGAGTCTTTAAATTGTGAAAAACACCAATTAAATAAAAGTCACTTAATTATTATGAAATTTATTTTATTTTGTTTCAATAATGTACTTATATAACATTTTATTTTAAAATGCCCTTATTTTTAAAAACTATATTTATTTAACAATTGGATTTTTACAAATACCAGCTTTATTTATTTCAAAATGTCTCTTTTTATGATGGTTTTGTCACTTGTCAGTCATCACAAAGATGAGAGCTTGATCCATTGCCTTACCTGAAAATCCTTTGATTACTTTTGCCTCATTGTACTCAGTAGGCTTTAGTGCAACTTTTCTTGCATTGAAGAAACTAGCAAAAACATTGAGGAAAGTAAGAGTTGGGATAGTTAGCTTTGCAGACAAAATCGAAAAAGATCAATTAACACACTTTTGAGACAAACTGAAGAAATATTGGAAATGCTCACGCGGATGAGCATTCTTCAAAATGTTAATAATGGAGTTCTTAGTACTCCTTCAGATTAATTGAGCACCGTGTCTGCACAGCAGGTGCCCGTGAAGAAATCACACAGGCTCACATTAATGCTTAATGCCAATGACTAGAAATTCCATGCGATCTTCTGTGTGGACGTGGTTATTAGTCAATCTTAAACTACTGAGAACCTCTTCATCATCATGAATATTTTGAAGAGCAGTTATCTGTGCGAGCTTTCCCAATATATTGTCAATTTTTCTTAAAAGATCATCTGATTGTGGCTGACAGACAGCACTTCAGATTGGCGAGGCTAAATGCTTGAGTGACGATGACCAGTCAGATAAAGGCAGGGAGCTCCGGCATTCTACCAGCCCCCAGAATATTCAAGGAGAAATGTGGAGCCTCCCAGAGCAACGATAAACACTATTGCCATGCAGAAGTTCTGGATCATGACTAGTGAAAGTAAGAGACAGAGAGTGAATGAGGAGATACCTGCAGCCTTACTGTACATCACAGAGATAGGAAAGAGCATCCTGTCCTCATGGATCATAACAGCAGAAAAGTGTACAAGGCCAGTAGGCTTTTAAAGTACAGTTTGTTATTCTTTAATTGACACCCCATTGCTCATTACTTGTTAGCATATATTAAACCATCTATATATTTTATCTGGAAAACTAATGATTGCAACACTTACTGCCTCAGTATTGTTGCCAGACTGAATGCAAGAAAGATAGCGCTAAAGATCTTTGGTAGCATACCTCCTACTATTAGACAAAGGTAATCAACAGGAAATAATCAACCAATTGGTGAATGATCTTGATTGACAAATGATGATTATATTAAAGTCAACTTCAGGAATAAAGTATACTTTTGTACTGCTATTTAATATTGTTTATGGTTAAAAGCTGTTTTAGTTTTTAAGGCAGTATCTTGAAATGTGTATGCTCTCTTAGCCATAATTATTTGCGGTGAGATGAGGTAGCTAACATTAGCACCTGTGGTGGATGGCCGGGCCCTTGCCCAGCTGGGACCCCTCTTCTTTGTACGGTCCGGGGTAACAAGCATGGACAGAGCAGTACCTCCCCCGGGACACTAGATGACAGCCCCCATGGGTGGCAGTGGTGCCTCGGATTCCCACAGGGCTTCATGGGAGACAGAGTTCTCCACAACCGTGTTGGGATCCGGGGGTGCCACCATGGGTTGCTGCAGTTATTCCTGTGCTTGTGTAGGTGGTTTTTCTACCACACACGAAAGTGTCATCAAACACCTGGAGCACTTGCAGGTGAGCTATAAAAGGAGCCAGCAGCCACCTCTCCGGGAGCCACAGTCGGGAGGAGTGAGAGTGGTGGAGAAAAGGAAGAGAAAAGAATTACTATATTGTGTGGTATTGTGTTCAGGACTGTGTTGTGTACTCTTGGGAACAAGGAAGATGAAGACATTTTCCACTGTGTGCTTTGAACTTGTGTCCTGCATCTGTCTGTGTCAGGGCTGGCCTTTACACACCCTACAGCTCTTAGCCGAGATTTAATTCATGAGCATACTATGCTATTTCGTTCTGTATGTTTTCTCCCTCTGTCTACATGGATCAAATGAGTTTGGTAAAGTTTTCTCCCACACCCTACTGGTTTAATCTTAAATGCCCTGATGTTAACAGCCACAAATGCCAGAGCATTTGTATTGTGCCTTAATGTTACCTGCCAGCACTTCAACACTAAAATTCATAAGCAGGTTAATGGATGGATGGATGAATGGATATTCATAAATAAAAGTTAGTCACTTTGTACTGAATATAGACTCGAATTGTTGAGTGTCTACTGCTACCGTGACCCATGAATTGGAAAGAAGTTGTTTTGGAAAATTGATGGATCGTCTATTTGAACATTTATCATTCAGTTAAAAGTGAAGTTAATTTGGTTTTGTACAGTTTCAGTGTCTCTGGATGAAACATAAAGCTAATGTACCAGCACTAATGGAGTCATCATTTAGGAAAAGGCCATGAAGACTTCAGATGAGTTAGAAAAAAGGAAGTTATACATCTCCTAATTCCTACACAAGTAATCAAAATGACCTCAGAAACAGTTAGCTATCTGGTGTCAGACTAGTTCAGATCAACAACATATTTACTACTAATACAAAAAGAAACGCTTACTGTGAACCTTGAAAGAAGCCATAGTGTGATTTTTATTTTGGGTTTGTGCTTCATGTTTCCTTAAATAAAATGTTGATGGTGAATTTAATTTTGTTTGGACTATTAAAAAAATTAAATAAATATACACCTGATAGAGTAATTCAGTTTTCTATTATTATATTAATGTTATTGCATATCTGCATGTATTACTGTCATATTCTATTAAATTTTAGGCAGATGGTCAGGGCCCACTAAAATTATTCATGACAAAAAACAAGGGTAGATTTAGTAAATCTAAAACTTGTGAACTGTTTTCCTACAGCTGAGTGTTATTAATTTGTTTATTTTACAAAAATTCTGAGGGCTTTTTCAGTTATTCTTTTTCTTCATAGCTATATCATTTTGGCTCTTTGAAAGTGCAGCATCGTATGTTGTACTTATTTATCATTATTTTCAGGTATTAAAAATAGTTTTTCCATTTTTTTCTCCCTTTCAGTTTTTTATATTGATTCTGCCATTTTGAGATGCTGTTAGCATGAGATGTTGTTTATTGATGCAGACTGCATCTCCAGAAATGATATTATTAGCATCATCAACACGACAGTCCCACAAGTGCCACATCATTGTTGGGTAAAAAACAATCTTTTATGCTTTTGTGTATTTCTAGCTCTTTAGAGTTCTTGTTTCCTGACTCTTTGCTTTTGTTACCTTTCTACAATTCTGTGATTAGTTTCAACTCTGACTTTGGTTAACATTTCTTCTCCCATTGGTCTCCATTTTTCAATCTAGCTTTCTTAGTGCAAGCATAAGTTTGACCACACTGGTTTTACTAACAATCAGAATTCTGTTTCATTTAAAAAAATTGTGATATACAAAAGATATTTCTTATTTTATTATTCCAAATTATAGTAATGTATGCTTCTCATGTAGCAAAAACATTTAACTCAGAATATCTACCAACAAAAAATACACATTTATTGAAAAAACACAAGGAGGCTTTACCGAAAGGACAAAAGTAGACAGATGCAAATCAAAAACTTCTCTGCTACTCTGGACCTGGCTACAGAGGACTTGAAATGGTTGTAACCCTGTCTTAAAGGGCTCAAAAAGGACGGAGGCATCAAAAACCAAAAGCCGGACCAACTCTTTACTCTGCTGCTCTGCATCAAACTATCAGGCATCATCACCACTGTCAGTCTGGCACAAAACTCACAAATATTAAGAAGGTGAGAAACTTCATTAAATGGTTATAGACTTGCTGAATTTTTAAAACAATTGAAAAAATCAACACGAAGCACAATCAAAATACTTAGAAATACTTCCTAATGCTGTAGCCACCATTTTTGCCAGATCCCCAGATGAAATATTAGGTGGCTCTGACTCCCTAGGGCTCAAAATACAAGACACAAGAAATAAAATGAAAGGGATAAGGCACCAGAAAACAAATACTCAATAAAAACAAAAATGTTCAATAAAAAAATGTTAATCAAAATATACATTTAAAGTAAAGCAAAATCAATAAAACTTACAAAATAATTTTTTTAATAACTAAAAGATTAAAGGAACAGAAAACACACTTGAGTCACTAATAAAACCATGACGGAAACTTTGTCTACCTGGTGAGGTGGCCTTCTTAGGCCACTGGATAAAAATGCTCACTGACCCTGAAGGTCAGCCCGGGCTGTATGGCTGTTTTTTTCCATACAGTGAATGTATTTTGTTTGCCCCTTTTATGAATATCTTTGTCTGTGCTATATTTTTTTATTAATACTCTGGTGACACATTTCCCTTTTTTATAGCTTCATTTTGGATCGGGGACAACTCAAGTGTTCTTCCAAATTTTTATAGTATTAAAATATTGCTCTTCTTCCATTTTAAGTAGGCTTACATACAAATGTTTTAGTACCATAGCTGGCCTCTTGTCCATGTTTTCACCATTCTCTCTTCCTTGCATTAGGCTATATGAAATTCATCTCCATTGCTTCTATTTAAAAAGTTACTACACTGATTAAAAAATTTAAGCAAATACTTAATCATCACAGTCTAACATCATGTCAGTGGAGCTTAAGAGATATCAATCTGTCCAGCTAGGAAGCATAAGGGATCGTTCATCAACTTCACTTGCGTTATGCAAATGAAAGAAACAGAAGGTGCACTGGAGAGGCAACAGCAAGACAACCCCTAAAAAGGTAATGGTTTTGCAGATTGTAGCAATAGACAACTGCTCTTTAGTTTTGTATTTTGCTAGTGCCCTTGTCAGTACTGGTAGCATGAGGCGGTACCTATAGCCAATTCAGGTTGCATAGGTTGGCCAGGTCCTCCAGAATGGCACATCAATGCATGCCATCACAAGATGTTTGCTTTGTTTCCTTGCATACTCTCAAGAGCATGGAGATACCAGAAGATGGGCTGTGACACAAGGACAGTTGGTCAGGACTGTAAGAGAGCATTAGCCCAGCAGCAGGACTGGTATCTGCTCATTTGTGCAATAAGGAATAGGGGGATCTTACCCAGAGCTCATTAACTTGCCTGCATGTTCCCCAGTCCTGAAACTAAATGTATTGGTGTATCTCAAACCACCAAGTAGAGCAACAGACTGGAGGAGATCCACCAAGACAACATCTGCTTTCTTATCAGTAGCATACCCAAATGTTGTCGGGAGAGAATACAGGCACTTTGGGAGCATCCACACTACTGGATCACACTATGAGTTGCCTTGACGAAATTCACGGAAGTTGGATTAACATGATTTTAATTTGATTTTTTACAATTTATTACAAGTATATGTATACCTGGAGTGCTTCTGGTTGCCCATGCAGTTCTTCTGCCACACAAGGAAGTGCTGCAGGAGGATCGTCATGGAGCACCTGGAGTACATCCGAGTGCAACATAAAGGGGCCACCTCACTTCATTTGGAGAGACAGAGTTGGGAGGTGGAGGGCAGAGCTTGTGAAGGCAGGAGTAGAGGCGGCAGAAGAGAGAAAAGGAAGGAAGAAAAGAAAGAGAAGAGATGGAGCCTATTTGGGGTGATTTGTGTGCTGAAGGGCAAGAACTGTAAATAAAAGCATGTATTTTGCACTTGTGAGTGTGTGCCATGGTTAAAATACCATTAAATATATATATATATAAGTATGGATAAACTGATGAGAAAACCCACACACCCCTCCTCTGAGGCAGTTTCTAAGATTAACAGGACAATCCACAAACAGCCCTCTTAATAAAGTAGTGTTCAGAGAAATGGGAGAATCAACATGAGTCAGAAATTATGTGGCTTTAGTTGAATGGAGGAGGTAATAAAGTTCTGCAATTTAAGAGTCACATGACGTGATATAATGGATAAGGGGAAAGCTTTTATAAGCAGATGAATTGTTTAATTGAATGTTCACTCCAAGGACTGAGACATGTGTGCATAATTCTGTACATTTTCATCTGGACTCCTTGACTGCCTTTTTTGAAGAATCTTTAATTTTGTCTTTTTTCTGTGCAGTAGTTTGCTCCCTTCATTGTTTCCTAATATTGATAATTAAAAACAAGCAGAGCAGACACTCTGAAAGCAACATTGAATGACGAAAGGCTGCAACTACTTCAGCATCAGACTCAGCAATTAGTAATTACTGGTTTAAATAACCAGAACACCTGGAAAAGCAGAATGAAAATCAGGATGAAAATATTGTTCAAATGAAAAAAAAAACATTCTGTAAAACTGCTCAGTACATTTTAATATACCTTTACCAAACTTAGTTTTGTAATTCCTACATTGACTCCAACATACAGAAACTGAGAAATAACAGCTCACATAATGAGGCTAGGAGTCCAATTTAAAACAGAAGTTGGTGGGGACAAAAACCTGCAGCCATAGTTTGTCCCCAGGTCTATGTTTTATAGTCACTTCCCTGCACCATATTGACATTCTTACACTTAAGGATTCTTCTAATAATTTGCTTAAACACTTTCATGGCAAATCTTTACCCATCTTGCTTGAGAGCAAAACTATCCCAAAAATCAATGTGCCAGCAAAAAAAATTAAAACAGGGCTCCCTGCCAAGAATGGAGGTAATGTTTATTAATAAATGTGCCAACAAATTGCTTTTTTTAACATATTTTAATGACTGCAATAAAAATTGAGACAGCCAGCTAAGTTAAAAAAGTAAAAAAAAAAAAAAGGTAAATAACCTGTCACTCATACTAGAGGGGAACACTTCTTCAGTTAGGTATTCCTAATTACAAAATTCACATAGTAAAATATGCAAAAAAGCACTGTATCCTGAAAAAGAGCTGCATGGTATTACTGACCTGAATCCCATTATAAATCTTCTTATTATATCACCATGAGAGCTAACAAAAGACATCCATCTTGAAAGTACAAATGGAAGTAAATTTAAGGTGTTGAGCTCTTTGTTTAAAAAGAAAAACTATATTAAAATGAAAAATGGTGTTTTTCCTTTTATGGAGATTAAATAAAACTTAAACATAGCCTCTGATTATGCATGCGCTTCCTTAGCTAATTAAACATTTACCTGCTTCCAGTTGTTATCATTATCAATTTTTACTTAGCGGATAAAAAATTAAAAATTTAATTCACAAAAAACAAACCATTAAATACTACTTTTGTGTCATATGAAAGTACAAAAATGATAGAGGACAGTCACATTTCTGTCAGCTACTGGGAAAGAGAGACAGTCGCATCTCACCCCCATATACTGTCTGTCTGGATGACTAACTGATCCAGAGCTGGTATTATGAAGCTGCCCCGGAGACTCCTTTTTCAACATTTTAATTACTTGCCTAAAATACTGATGAAACTCTAATTGTGTAGCTAATTTTGGTATTGCTGGATTCAAAAAAGTATCCGGTTATTTTTTCTTTTTTGTATGAAGACGATATTCTTTCACTTTGTAAATTAAGAAACCATTATACAAATTCTTTAATTCCAGAATGTGGCTTTTTGTTACATCTGCTTTATGGTCTATAGATTGTACATATTCCACAGCCTGTTGTCCATGTGGAGTCTGCATAGTTTCTCCATGTCTGGGTGGGTTTTCCCCTGGGTACTCTGTAGTTCTAATCAGGTACTTTCATGTTAGCTATAGAGCCTGTCAGGGCTTTTTACAAGAATGTGCCATCTTCTTCATTTGTCTTCTTGTGCCAGCTACAATTTTATTGACTGAGTGACACCTTTAGTGACTATTAATATTTTGTTGGTTGTGACACTCTTTCATATATGTACACTAGATATACAGAAGGGTTAATATGTCCAGAACATAACATGAAAATAATAAAGAGAAACAGGTCCATGAAAAAGTCTGTAAAATCAACTACAAACTGAACCGTTTTTTTACTATGAAGACCAGGATGTCTTAAAGTAAATTTAGAACAATTAATTCTGTGTTATGGTTTTGCTTTGTATTAATCTTCTTTCATTCAGTGCTTTTCCTTTAGGTACAAGCATCTTCCTTATCCCTGTAATCCTTGTTGTGATCCATAAATTGTACTTGACATCATTATGGACAGTCTGTGTCCCCGAGGATTATTGTGAGCTTAAAAAACCGGTAGAAGATGTGGTAAAAACAGAAAAGTATGGGTTAAAAGCCAGGAGAGAGAACAGTAATAAATAACTTCAACCAGAGGGTAAAATGAGAGTTGATGTGAAAAAAAGATTGAGGTTAAAACCAGAAAATCAAAACCTTATGCTAGGGCTTACTTAGATTTGAAGCTAACTAATACTAAAGAATTTAATTGCACTGACTGAAGAATATCTTGTAAGTACAATCAGTCATAGTCATTGGATCAAGACTAATGCATTGTGTAAACAAGGAAAATCAAGATGGTAATAAAAATCAACTTTTATATACAGTTTACTATCAGTTTAGTGCAAGAGAATTTTTAGAAGGTTAAGGACAAGTGAACAACCAAAGCTAACTGCACCTTAGCTTTTAATGGCTGCAAAAGGAGAGCAGATGAGCAACTCAGATCCAATCAAAACAAGCAGACATTGGAGCGCTAGAATGCAATGTTAAGGATAGAAGAGCTAGGCAAGGCAAGAGTTAGGTAAGAGTTAGGCAAGTCATAGTCGTTAAACAAAGCAAGTGGTCTGCAACACAAAAAAGTGTACAAGCAAGAGAAACATATAAGAACTAGTGACCAATACATACTCTAAGTAAAACCAGCCTGCTTAAAAACAAAGCCCACTTACCCAGGGCTAAGAGGCGAGTGTGCTTTGATAATTGTTTCTTAGCAATACAAGGTCCTGGTCAAATGATACAGTAGAAGGGGAATCAGCAGCTACGCAATAAAAACACACACTTACTATAAATGTGAAGATTTAAGGTCATTTTCAAATCTTTGTTTGTATTGTTTTTATATGTTACAGTCTTGATGCTGACGTTATGAACACTGTTGAATGAGGATCTATTTGTATGTTACTAAAGCATTGTTACAGTGTATAAGAGCATGTGATTTCATGGAATTTCAGCTTGTTAATTATTAGTATTGTTCGATAGTTTTTTTTTGGTGTTATTAATAATTTTTTTATATAGCTTATTTTTATTGTTATTTATTTATTTATTTTTTTACATTTTCATGTTACCACTTTGTTTAACATGTTCCCCCATTTTATACTTGGTTTCCCTTGGCGTAATCATATTGTTTATGGTTGGAGTAATACAAAACATGCCCCTATAACACAAAGTGAAATGTCTACATTTTAAATCTAATGCTTATACAGTATAATGTCAAATAAAAATGTAGCAGAGCCTAAAAGGCACGTCTGAAAAATACATTTTTAGTGCTGGTGTCTGGTTATAACTTTTCTTATTTGGGTGTAGCCTCTACCTGACTTTTGCTTAATCTTTTGCTTTTTGCAATGTATTCTTAGTCTGTTTAATGAGTTGCTTGACTTAATAATTTGACTTGCTCTTTGTTTTTTTGGTTTCTTAAGCAGATCATACTCTGTGCAACTCTGGGAAGATTTTATGCTCAATTTGCACTCACCGATTGATTTTCTGAGTTGGCCCAAATTTCAGCTTCATCGTCCATCATTCCACATGCAATATGAGAGGAGATGTGATGCTCAACTACTTCTTATGACTGGGTTGTTGTACGATCAGAAGAATTTGTCATGTCAGAAATTTCAGTCAGCAATCTTATAATGTGAGCAGTCTCACGAGGTGATTTTCTAATGTCACTGTAAAACTTGAATAATAACACATAATGAATAATAACAATAGGCACGTTGAAGAGAGAATGCATTGTGCGGACGGACAGCATGGAGGCCACGTTAAATGAGCTCTGGCAGCAAAGCTCATGCCTATATGATGTATCTTCTTCCTCATATCATAGTCAGCAGGATTGGGATGAAGTTTGCTGCAGCTAGCCCAATGACAAAAGTATCTTAGGAAACTTTTACTGGAAGAACCTGAAATGAACACAAATTATATTACGTAGATCACATACCTCCAATATTCATTGTAAAATAGTACTGTTTGCATTTTTCTCATCGTCTGCATTTCTAATTACGCCTTTTTCTTTTCTTTGTAATTTCAAAGCTCAACACACCAAGAGTCAGCAATTCAACTCTTTTTCTTGTTGACATTTTGAGAAGTCTTTGGGCACATTGTGTTTTGTGTGTGTCATCCGTTCAGTCGTTTCCGACCTTCGGCAGTTCTAATAAGCTAACTCTCTCTACGCTTTTCGATCTTGCACAGTTTCTTTGAGCTGTGTTATGCTCATGCCCGTGTCTGCTTTGATTGTGTTAAGCCAACGAGTCCGCTGGTGGCGGGGTCTTCTTTTGCCGCTTACCATCCCTAGCATGACCGATTTTTCTAGCGAATTTGATTGCATTATATGGCCGAAATAGGTCAGTTTGAGTCTAGTAAAAGGGAAAATCACTAGACTCAAACATTGTGTTTTAGAATGGGTAAATCTGTATAGCGAAATGTCAAAGTTGGGGCCTTGTACACGTATAGTCTAAGCATCCACGTCGTAGCATGTCAAAGGGAGCAAACATGTGAATCCAGTTTGAGCACTTACACGACTCTAGCAGGCGGCAGCATGAGTGGTTATTTATAATTTCTAAAATCCCACAGTGCATGCCTGGCCTTAGTGAAACTGACCCTGCCTATCTGAATTATTTTCTTGATCTCCCTTGAAAAATAAGTGAAAATATTTAGTCATGAAACTTTCCTGACTCTCTATTTTTCTGAAAAAGGTTCTCCTTCAACTAAGGGTGTTGAAAATACTGCCATTATAAATCTCGGTTTGTCTGCTTGGCCAGTGCATTTTGGAAGACTCAGAAGGTATACAACTACAAATATAGAAATGTAAACTGCGCATTTCTTTCTTAAAGTCCTTGTAGGAGAAAGTAATAACTAAATGTGGAGGATCACCTTAGGACTAGGTTTGCTGTTTACAATAATACATGTGGAATTGTGCTTTGATATTTTTCTGCATCCACACTTATTTGTTAATGCCTGCTTTTGAAAAAACAAAAATCAATATTGTCTTCTTATTGATGTATTTAAAATGCAAGAACCTAGGTAAGAATGTAATTAATGTGTTGTCCCTCAGGATTACTGCAGCTAACTGTTCTGAGATATGTCTCTTCATAACTGCATGCAGATTAGTGAGATCAATATAATACCATATCATACATCCTCGGCATTGTAAAGGCAGAGCTGGTAATTGGCTACTTGTCTCTTTAATTTATGCAGCTTATTTCAAGACTAAGCAAGCAGAAATTCGAATTGCGTGAGGGATTTGGAGTGTCTTAAAAATAAATCAAAACTATTGTGATTCAGAGAAGTTGTCCACAAAGGAATTCTAAACATTCATGGTATTTATATGAAACTTTCTGTCTTAATTATAGGAAATTGACTGGCTAGCGGTAAATTGTTATATATCTACATGTAAAAGCTCTTCAGTCTCTTTAACATACTTACAGTCCACTAATTAGCTATCAAGATGTTGTCCCCACTAGTATTATCTTGGAAAACACTTTAAAAGCCTATTATTATGAGGGTAATGATAATGACGATTATAAAGACTGTCATTATAAGGACCGTTCAAGTTTTCAATTACCAGCTAGTTGCACAATCCTGCTTTTCAACTGCATACTAAAATTGGACATTATGGTCAGTCCTAAAGTGATTAATTTGAGTGTCAAGGACATTCTAACTTCAACCTCGGCAAAGCTACTGTGCAGTCAAACAATATATGTTAAATTCATTATGCTGCGGTTTAATTCCATTAACATATCCTTTCCAAATGATTATATGGTCAATGCTCATTAGTAATAAATCTGGCAGAATTCTTGCTTTGCAGAATCTGCTTTGTGCATCACAGATAATATCTCCTAAAAGCAGTCTATATTAATATTAGTTATACTGTATATATTTTTAAATTCAAATATTTTTGATTTGTTATCTGTTATATAACTCCTATGTGCCTAATTAAAGATAAAAAAGTAGTGTATTAAATGAAAAATCAGCTCTTACCTAATGTTATGACAGTATAAATATATCTCCCTATTACCACAAGGTGACTCTGATGGGGAAAGCAGAGTCTGTCCTCTAGACAGCAGGTTTATCTGAAATGTACATTAGCCTGCAGCAGTGATCCATCAGTGGCGGGTTAGTGATTGAAACCTGCGGCTGAGCTTCCTGCACACTCTCATTCAGCATTCTCAATTTCATGATTACTTATGTTGGAGCAGGCGTGTTGGTGTACAAAATACTGTATGTTTGGGCAGTGTCAGCACTGGCTTAGCTACAGCATTGATTTGAAGAACTGTAGGCAAACCGGTGGCTTCGGCCTTGTGAAAATACCACAATAAGACAGAAGGTCAACTATCTGGACACCTTCAAGGTGTTCATTCTTTTATCTTCCTAATCTTCACAGGCCATGTAATGTCTCCTACTGTTTTTTGATTCCTTGGATGTTCTTTGTTCTTTGTTAGTTTGTCTTAACTAAATATGATTTTGGCTGTTGTGGAGAATTCCTCACATCAATTGAAGATGTAAGCAATGGTAGAAGAAGATGGAAGATCCCTTTCTATGTTGTGTTCTTTGAAATATAATGGGATGTTTAACTACAAGGTATCTGTAGGGACACTTGAATAACTCTTGTTGTACAACTATGCAATGCATTCAGAAAGAAATCAGGCTCCTTCACTTTATGCACACTTTGTTGTGTTGTAGATCTAGTTTTAATTGGGTAAATTTGCCATTTTTGCCCATCAATCTGCACTTAATAACCCATTATGACATAGTGAAAACATGTTTTCAGAAACATTTGCAAATTTAACAAAAATCAAAAATTGAAATTTCTCATTCATTAATTCAGTACTTTGTAGAACTCCCTTTGGCAGCAGTTTCCCCTGGATTTATGCAGTTTATCCCATTCTTCCAGATCATGTCTGTTCGATTGGACGTGAAGCATCTGTAAACTGCTCTTCAGGTCTCACCACAAACGTTCAATGGGATTTAGGTGTGGGCTTTTGATGGGACACTCAAGGACAGTCAGAGACATGTCCCGAGGCCACTCCAGTGTTGTCTTGGCTGTACGCGTTGGGTCATTGTTGTGCCCCAGTTTGAGGTTGTGTATACTCTGTCTGTGTTTTGCTGCATTCATCCTTTCCTCGATTTTGACCAGTCTCCACATCCCTGCACTTTGGCTGGGACACTCAAGAACAGCCTTGTCCCAAAGCCACTGCCATGTTGTCTTTGGTTGTACGTTTGGGTCATTGTCGTTTTGAGGTTACATGCAATCTGGAACCCATTTCCATTCTCTGTATTTGACTGCATTCATCCTTTCCTCAGTTCTGACCTGTCTTCTTATACCTGCCACTGGGAAGCATCACCATAGCATGCCAACACCATGAATGAATAGGCAGGTGATGTAGTAGGCAGTGCCCAGTCCTCATGAAATTAACTTTCCAAACAAACATTTACAAACCTCATTTCTGAGAAAGACTGAGCCTTAGAACCTCATTGCTTGTTGCAATCCACAGACACCCAGTGTCACAAAGGATGGCTCTCTCATACATAGAGACATAGTGTTTGCAGTTCTGCCCAAAAACTTTAATTTTTGCCTCGTCAGTCCACAGAATCTATTTTTTTTTTCTCATGCTCTCAGAGTCCAGGCAGTGTATAGTGGTTAAGGCTTTGGCCTTCAAACACTGAGGCTGTGGGTTCAAATCCTGCTACCGACACTGTGTGACCATGAGAAAGTCATTTGAAGGAAGTGTAACAAGTTGTATCATTAATGTTGTAAGTCACATTAGATAAAGGCATCATCCATAAATGTAAGGTTTCTGCTTAATCTACACGTCTCAGTAGTTTGTTCCAGAGTCCCACAACTTATTGTGTAAAGAAATGCTTCCTGGCTTCAGTCTTAAATATTTAGTTTTGTAAATATTTATTCATTCATTTTCCATGCCACTTAATATAAATGAATATTAGCTTTAAACATCACTACATTTTATTCTTGCTTTAGTTTCTTGCAATTTTTTTGTTACTCACTGGCAGACTATTACATAAACTAAATGTATATTGTAACATGATGAAATATTAAAACAGATATTGGATGACTTTATGTTCTTAAGGCCCCTGTATGTATATTTACTGTATCATATAATCTAAAGAGCTAAGTAAGCAAATTAGCTTCCTGCAAAGTTCTTATTTTAATGTACAAGTAATTTGGCAAATCTCCTTATAATGATTTTTGTGAATGTACTGGGTTGCTCATTTGCACAAATGAACAAAGAATAACTAAATGTAAGATGCTTTGCAGTATAATAACTCTAATAATGTGAATAATAGTAAATCTCTCACCTAAAGTTTTAATTTGGTTTTGTGCGCAAAGGCTCATTATTATCCTGCATCTTTAGACCAAGAACATTCACTTCTCAGTCTAATTAACAAGATGCTGCCATCCATTTGTAGAAACACCATATTTATATCACTTCAGTACAATTCAAAACGCAGTTTTTATCCAGGGGCACAAAAAAGAACATGTTGGGTAGACTGAATTTCTTTTAGTAATGGCATTAAAAATTAGATGTCCCTCTGTGAATTATAAAAAGAAAAAAGGAAAACATAAAGCAGGAGTATCGCTAAAGGTATGAAGAATGTGATGCAGAAGAGTATTTTAAGTCAATTTTTGATTTTTTTCCATGGTATTTTTGTCTTTTGCTTTACAATGTAGATGGCATTATGGCAAAAATTGTTATCATGTGTAGTTTGCATCTTCTCCCCATATCCCTGCATATTCGGGTTTTCCTCTGACACCCTCAAAGACATGGTGGATAGGGAGTGTGCAGAGTGAGCTCTGCAGTGGACTGACTCCTCGCACACGGCTCCTTCCCAGTGCTGCTAGTATAAACTCTGTTCTCCTGAAACCCTGAACTGGATTAAATGGCTCTGAGAATATGATGGTACGGTTATGTTTTAGTTGTAATTGTAATAACTGAAATGTTTTAAATGAATGCTATTGGTTAATCAGCTGTCATTTACTAACTCGACTCCTCCAATTATTGAGTAATACCTTTTACAAGAAAACATAAATTGTATGCAGAATCTACATATATACGAGGGGCAGTCAAAAAATTCTCGGAATTGTGATATAGCAGTAGAGTGACTGATCAGATTATGCACACATTGTTGTGGAGGGGAGCATAGCACGTCTGTAGATAAGTTACAAGAGGTCTGGAATGGTTTCGGCGTGTAGTATTGTTTTAATTACTGTTTGAGTTAGATGTATGAATAGTCATTCAGTGCAGTGTCGCAGGTCGAACAAAGTGCTAACATCAAGTTCATGTGCAAATTGAGAACACCTACGCTAGCGGCACTGCATCACTGTGCTGCTAGCATATCTGAAACTGATTTCCCCAATTAATTATAATTTACTGGTTTTGACTAGGGCGTTATTTTTGTGTTTTTGTGCACCTATAAATAAAACTCACTTTTGTTTCAGAGATTACCACCTATTTGTGTCTGTGTCTCCATGTCTGACTTCTCTCAAGTCTGATCACAGTCAATCCCAAACTACAAGACCTCCACCGTGTAGTCTAATGCCAACCTTGCCACTACATGGAGTGTCACACTACTCTAAATTAGATTAGTGTGAGTGAATATGTGCTCTGTGATTGAATATTTACTCATTTTGTTCTCCACACAGCCTTGAATCTGGATAAACAAGAAATGGGAATGGTTATACATAGAATGAAGATAATAGATGTGTAGAAGAAAGAAATTCCATCATTTGGACAATTCATAAGTTATTCCTTAATTAGTAAGATAGCACGTGATTCTGCACTGTTTTTATATTTGCTTCTTTGTGTTGTTCCTCTAAAATTCTTCTTTTAGAAGTTTAAATAAAATGCACTGAAGTTGTATTTATGTACCATGCTATGTCAACTGTACTTGTTTAATAGGAACAAGGTTTGAAAAAGCAAAGACATTTTTCCCTCAGACATTTTCTAGTCAGCACAAGTCTACAATATCTTTTATAGTTGTTTACTTTTTTAATTGTAGGAAGTGAGACAAGTTGTGTAATTTAATATCAGCACATTTACTGTAATCACGCCTTCTGCTGCTATGCACCTAAAATCTGGAATAGCCTGCCAATAGGAATTCGCCAGGCTGATACAGTAGAGCACTTTAAAACACTGCTGAAAACACATTACTTTAACATGGCCTTTTCATAACTTCACTTTAATTTAGTCCTGATACTCTGTATATTCAATTCATCATAATAACTATTCATGGTGGCTCTAAAATCCGTACTGACCCCTACTCTCTGTTCTGTTTCTTTTTCTGGTTTCTTGGTGGTGACGGCCTGCGCCACCGCCACTTACTCAAAGCATCATGATGCTCCAACATTGATGGACTAAAAGCCAGAAGTCTGCATGACCGTCATCATCAAGTCCTTCTGTGAGAACCCTAAATCCAAAGAGGACTGTTTCATTTATGTTAGGTAGAATGCCCAGAAGGGACTGGGCGGTCTCGTGGTCTGGAACCCCTGCAGATTTTATTTTTTTCTCCAGCTGTCTGGAGCTTTTTTTTGTTGTTTCTGTCTTCCCTGGCCCTTGGACCTTACTCTTATTCTATGTTAACTAATGACTTATTTTAATTTCTTACTGCGTCTTTTATTTTTCTATTCTTCATTATGTAAAGCACTTTGAGCTACATTTTTGTATAAAAATGTGCTATATAAATAAATGTTGTTGTTGTTGACATGATGGATGAGGAGACAGATATCCCAAAATGTTGGTGGACCCTATATTTATGTAGGTCTTGTGCTTCCTTAATTTACTCTGTTGAACCAATGGGTCATTAGAGTTTAAGAGTCAACTGTCTTCCCAGAGCCAACTGGTCTGTGGATGATGCACTGAATTTAGGTCTGAGCTTTATTTACCAACACCTTGATATGCCCAGATTATATGTGAGGATCTTGTTTGTGGACTTTAGCTCTGCTTTCAATGTAATCATCCCAGAGCTCCTAGATAAGATACTCACCCAATTCTGTCTGCCTAGTTCAATCTGCCATTGGGTCACAGACTTTCTTACAAATAGGAAACAGTACATGTGGTTGGGCATACACGTCTGACCCATTGGCCCTTGGTCCTGGTGTACCGCAGGGATGTGTCCGTTCCCCACTACTGTTCTCATTTTATACAAATGACTGTACCTCTCCTGATTTATCTCTCAAACATCTTAAATTTGCAGATGACATCACATTAATAGGACTCATTTCAAACAATGATACCATACCATACTGGCCTCCACCAAACCTCTCCTTGACTGCCTATCTGACATTAAGGACTGGCTGGCTGTAAACTTCCTTCACCTGAACGATTCAAAAACCGAGGTCATTGTTTTTAGTCCCGACTGCAAACAGGCTCCACCCCTTGGCCTCGTTTCTCTTCCCATTCCAGTAACTTCGTCTGTCTCCAATCTTGGAATCAAAATGGATACATTCCTGAAAATGGATGCTCAAGTCAACAGCACAGTAAAATCCTGCTTTTTCCATCTAAGGCGAATCGCCAAACTCAAGCCTATTCTGTCTAACCACCTCCTGGAATCAGTAATCCATGCATTCATTATGTCACGGCTTGACTACTCTAATTCCTGCCTTTTTGGTATCAATAAAGCCACTCTTTCTAGACTCCAACTGGCTCAAAATGCGGCTGCAAGGCTTCTAACTGGAAGCAGCAGAATCCAACACATTTCACCGATTTTAAAAACCCTACACTGGCTGCCGGTTAGATTCAGAATCGATTCTCTTCTACCTATAAGGCATTAAACGGTCTAGCCCCCGCCTATTTGAGTGTCTTGCTCCATTGTCACAATCCCCCTCGTGTTCTTAGATCCGCAGATCAGCTGCTCCTAACCGTTCCCAAGGCACGTTTTAAGGCTCGTGGTGAAAGGGCTTTCTCCGTCTGTGCACCCAGGCTCTGGAACTCCCTGCCCTTAGTGGTTAGGCAAGCCGCTTCAGTCGCCACATTCAAATCTTGCCTAAAAACGCACTTCTTCACATTGGCTTTTAATTCTTAACCTGTTTCATTTTCCACTTGCCTTTTGCTATTTTCTCTATTTTATTTGGTCCCCTGACCTGTTTTTAGTATCTCTGTTTTAATTCTCTCTTAATGTTTGTTTTTAATATTTTGCTTTTAGTCCTGCTTGTTGTAACTGTACAGCGCTTCGGTCAGTTGTAATGCTGTGTTTTTAAGCGCTCAACAAATAAATATGGTATGGTAAGTTTCTGGGCAATGTGCTGTCACAAAACCTGAAGTGGGACAATAATGTTTCACACACATTATTAAGGAAAACCATCAGAGAATGTTCTTTTCATGTCAGCTGAGGAAATCCATTCTCCTTCGAGGAATATCAATCCAATTCTACACAAACAACATCGAGTCCATTCTAACTTCGTCTATAATTGCCTGGTCTGGTGCTGCCTTTTGTTCAGGCTAAGGCCCATGCACCATTAAAACCTGCAAAAGGATCATGGGCTGTAACTTACTGCACATCAAAGTCCTATATGAGTCTAGGGTAAGGAAGAAGGACTGCTAATCTGACTCCCCTCCCTCAGCCCAATGTCTTTTAAGCAGTGAAAGCTAAAACAGCCTGTCACCTAAACAGTTTTTTTCCATGTGCAGTTATTCTTACTTATCAGGTCTGAGCTTATACTCAGTATCTATGTTTACCTGCACACTACAATACAATACAATACAGTTTATTTTTGTATAGCCCAAAATCACACAGGAAGTGCCGCAATGGGCTTTAACAGGCCCTACCTCTTGACAGCCCCCCAGCCTTGACTCTCTGAGAAGACAAGGAACAACTCCCAAAAAAAAAACCGTGTAGGGAAAAATGGAAGAAACCTTGGGAAAGGCAGTTCAAAGAGAGACCCCTTTTCAGGTAGGTTGGTCGTGCAGTGGGTTTCAAAAAGAAGGGGGTCAATACAATACAATACACAGAACAGAACAAATCCTTAGTACAGCGTAATAATACAAATTTTAGAAGTACGGGAGCAGAATTTAACAGTAGATGATATCACATAATAAGATTTGGATATTTTTAGAGTCCTGGAGACCTCATCCATCAAGCTGCCTCCCCATTTGGCCATTCCACGGCTGAAACGTTTCTCGGCCAGCCAATCCGATGAAAGGACCCCTTTTTCCCATGATTCCTATGATCCTCCATCAGGGATGACTTTACCACAGGCAGGCAAACGACTTGGCAGGTGGGCCGTGGCACCAATTGCCACATTTGAGTACCGAGCACACTAAACAGCCTGGATATTTTAAATTTACTATTTCTTTATTTTTTTATGTTGGCCTTGTGTGTTGCTTCATATTTTATAATTTTATATTTTATCTTCTTACATTAACCTTTTGTATTCCTTGCTGTCCTTGTATGTTGCACCAATGGTATCAAATTCCTATTACACATTAGTGTACCTGGCCAATAAAGTGAATTCTGATTCTGATACTGATTTACATGCCTCAGCGCTTTGTCGCCCCACATGCACTTCAACATGAGCGTCCTTTACTCTCTAATCTTCTACTAATTAATGTTATGGCTGGGACCTAGGCTTTTGGAAACCCTATCCTGTGTTTAAGGTGTTAAAGTAATGTATCAAGTTAGCCAATCTCAAATTCCTCTTCTGGCCAGTTCTGAGCAAACAAAGCAAATGATTTTATCTATTAAATGAACCATTTTATCTATTAATTGAACCATTAAATTTATAACTTCCTTTAGCCTTTTTCTAATACAGGTTGAGTCAAAATTATGTTAACATTTGAATGGTGGAAACAATTTATTCACAAAACATACTCCATATGTGCAAGATGATTTACAGGAATGTCTCAACCTGTTCGCCATCATGTTCAACACACAAAAACCAACGAGCAACAGTAGCATTTAAAGCCCATACTCCCATTTTTGGTGAATAGATGATACCACAGTTCGTATTCTGTCCTTCAGGTCATTGATATCACAAACGTTCCTGCTATACATACGCTCCTACCCCATAACCAGTAATCACAGGGTGTCAAATCAGGGGAGTGTGGAGGCCATAGTAATGGTCCACCTCAACCTATCCATCGACCTGGAAAGGTGTAGTTGAGATAAAAATAAATCAATTAGTGTTAACATAATTTGACTCACCCTGTATAGGCTTTATCATTATAAATATATATGAAAATATAAAACAGCACATCAAACACTATCTCAGAGTCCCATATCATACTGTAACAACTTTTATTAAGATGGAAACTCAAAGATGTTCTGTACATTTTTAAGAAAACTGAGCTTAGTTTTTTTTTTATATTTTAAGATATATATTTAAGTCCTAAAGATTTATATTGATGACCTTATATAGTTTTCACCCCACCTTAAGCCTGCAGATGTAAATGTGTTAGAAAATGAATGGACAAATCTTCTGGCTTCTGTAAGTTTTTTTTTTTTCATTATTTTTACACTCGCTAGCATACTAAATGATAAAATTCATGGATTTGTCCTAAGAGAAATGTATTAATAAACAGAAAGGAAAAGTAATATGAATGAGAAATGAATAATCATAAATATTAAGATATTGTTCAAGTTCAGCCCGCAGGCAAAACAAAATACAATGTAACTATGAGCAGTACTTTGACGCTTGTGACAGAATATTTGAGAGATAATCAGTAATGGACTTGCTCAAGCATTTACAAGAAAGTAAGAGGCTTTTTTGCCTCTGAGCTCAGTTCTGTGTGGCTCATCAAAAAACAATCACCCTTATATGTCTAAAGCCTGCTGCATATTGCTGATAAAAGTTAGTGCTTCACAGTATTGAACTTAATGAAATTGAGCCCCTTTATCAACGATTCCTCGTTCAATTCAATTGTTTCCAAGTCTGATAATTTCAAACCATTGCAATGTAGTGAAACGTAAGTTCTATGATCTTTACACATATATGTGTAGGAGAATATATCACATATCACTGTCTAATAGTGAAACGATTGCTTGATGTACATCTTAGGAATGGCTTGAGGTAGCACAGGTTTCAGGCTGTGAAAGAGGAAAATCCCAACTGTTTAAAACAGAAGGGGCTTGGGTCAAAGAAAGGGGGCTCCTACTTTCACGTTTTAAAAGACTAAACTGTAAAAGGACATACTTGCCTTTCAAAATTGTTTCTCAGGAAGGATAGGTGGCTTTGAGTTGGTAAGCCCATTGTCTTTAAAGACATTCTCACGCTCATAGTCTGCGCGCTGTGTGTGAAATCGAGAGACACTTAGTTACTTTGTTTCAATGCTCAGTTAATAAGGTTGTTTTTCAAATGGCAAACTTTCAAACGAACCAGAAGTAACAATAAACACCCCAAGGGCATGTTGTGGACCTCTTTGATTTTTTTTCAGGAAAAATCAACCTGATGGGATGACAAGAGCTGCATTTTTGCACCTCCATATTTGCAATGGCCATGTTGTTTGTTTACCAAACACATCTCTGTGAGCAGAATGCCTGTCTCTATAACTAGAAGAGCACGTGATAATGATGCATTACTTTGCATGCTACTGAAAGGACACTTTTCCTCTATAGAAGATGATGGGCTCTGGTGAGAAGTCCGCTTCAGTTTCATTTAGGCAGTATACGTATCAGGTGATTTTAATTTCACTTTACAATGTTGCTATCCAGTAGCACACCTGTTTAGTTTATCTCAAATCACATGTCTACTGACTTTAGGCCTGTAAATATATTTTTAATAATGGTCATTTTGTAATGGGTGATTAATGTTTACTAACTAGTATCAAATATAATGTGTCTCTAACGTTCACATTACTCTCTTGATGACTATTAATGGGTTTAAACGTCAGTTGCACAGGTTATTCATTTGTCGCTAACGTTATGTTTGGTTTTATCTACCCGACTGCAAGGCACTGAATGAGGTGCTAGGATTGATCTGGTTGACTGGTGCTTCTGCGAGTTGTATATATTTTGACGTGTGAGTCACTGTCTTGCACACGAGGGAAGACAAAGAGTCCAAAGGCTTCAAGAAAACCAGCTTTATTTCAGTCAAAACAGGAACAGTCAGGGTATTTATTTAAATGGGAGCTACAACTTCAGTACACACAGACACAGAAAATGAACAGGGATGGGGTCAGGTCAGTGGCCGGGTTCAAATGTTTCCTGTATCACCCATCTGGCAACAGACATGTTACACAGGGTGGCTGCGAACCTGAGGTTGCCTTGGCAATGGACAAGGAACCTTCGACAGACGTGTCCATTGCATTTCGGCATACAGCACTGTTGGGGAGGGTCTCAGAAGAGTTAAAAAAATCTCACAATGTCTTGTGTGAATTAAATTCAGTCTGCCACCAGCCATCTCTGTTAAAGCACAGCAGTTAAATTCTTCGCTAAAGACCAGAGAGTGACGACATATTGAACATTACTTAGACATGTAAGAAAAAATTTCACTGCGTACATGTGACAATGTTACTACCACTAGTTATGAATCTGCACAAACAACAGAACATCTACTGATAATAAGTTTTTAAACTCGTAAAAAACGTTCTAGATTTTTTTTGAGCAAACAGTCTTGTACAGAATAATATATGAATTGCCAAGGATGCCAGGGGCGACAACCCAGCCGGGACGCCTTCAAGGACCGGAAGTAGGCGTGCGCCTAACTGGGATCATGTGGGGGCCGCCATCCTGGTTGCTTTGGGGACCCCAATGCCTTGGGGACCCTGGACCTCAGCACTTCCGCCACACCAGGAAGTGCTGGGGAGAAGGAGAAGATAGTTTGGAGGCGGCCTGAAGAGAAGGCATTGAGTGGCCAGGACTGTGTGGGGGTTTGTGGTGCACATAAAACCATTGTAAATACTGTATATAATAAACGTGTGGTGGTGATTAATAACATGTCCGCCTGTCTGTGTCCGGGCCTGGTCCACATCTGACGTAGTCGGCAGGATGCTCCGTCTGGTGCAAGATGGGGACCTGATTTAATAAATCTTGTTGTGGACAGTCCGGCGCAGCAGGGGACCCCACCCACGTGCCGCGGAAGCGGCGTGCACACAGCCCCATGGGGTAAAAGTAAAAGTAAAAGTACCCCACGGACCGCCAGGGGTCTGCAGGAGAGCCGTTTTCCCTCAGGACGGATCGACGGTATGTGGAGCCGGGCTGCAGCAGGCTCCTGTGGGTGCTAGAGGCGCCCTGGACAGCATCGCATCTACGGAGGCCACGCTGAGGACATCTCCTCGGTCAGACGGGACCCGGGAGGTGAGTTACCTGCCTATCAACAGCAGGCCCTGGGGGGCCAGGCGTGTGTTCTTTCTTGCAGGCAGGGACTGCCCGGATCCGCGTCAGTGGCAGACGCATGCGGAGCAGCATTTGACGCAGGTGCTACGTACCCTCTGGGCGGATTTGCGGTTCCTGGAGATGAAGGCGGTCGTGTCTATTGAAGAGCTATTGATGGTGATTAAACGGCGCGATGCTGGATTCTTCAGTCGGAGGTGTACGGCAGGGAAGGTGAGTACAGCTGTCCCCATACAGCATGAAGGATGGTCTGCTGAAAACGGCTGTGAAGCTAATGAGCAGTTTCAAGTAAGCAGCCCTCTGACAGCGGATGCAGTGCAGAGGGCTGCGCACGCGGCGAGGGGAGAGACAGCGAGGGGGCTGGCAGGACACAGGCTGTTGAGTGCCCCAGGTCCTAGCGCCCTCCACCCCGAGTCGGCTGCAGTCTCGAGCCGCTCTACAGGGACGCAGACGGGAAGGAGGCTCTTTCTTTTCAATAAGGAGACTCAGACCGTCAGGGTGTCCCAGAGCAACAGGAGGAATTGGAGGCTGAGTGCCGGTTCCTCCAATAGGATGGGACGTGGTGCTGGGTGCACATGTCCGGGTGCTGGCCGCCCTCTGCGGGGGCAGAGGGAACCCTTGAGTTCAGCGGAGAGGAAAGGAGTGCAGGTGGTTTCGTCTATTCCAGCGACAGGAGGGACACGGAACCCGCGGAGAGGGTGCCGAACAGGCAAGTGCCGGGGTGCCGGATGGAGGGGGGGGACGCTGCCAGTGCGTGGCACAAAGGGACACCAGGGAAGAGTGTCCAGGCAGCGGTTCTGCCCCTTTCTTTCTGTCTAACAGGGCTGAGCTTCCAAGCTTCAAGCCCGTGGTCCCAATGTGCTCCAGGGGGGGTTGCCCTCTCGTGTTGTCTCCAATATATCGCCCTCCTCAGTCCTTCCATCACAGGGGTGTCCTGGTGGAGCAAGTTCCACGGTCGCCTGCCACAATATATTTATATATATATCTATATATATATCTATATATATATATATATATATATATATATATATATATATATATATATATACCCGTTTCCTGCTACTGCACAGTTTTGTCCTGTTTAATGAGTGTCTCCCCTTGCTTTGTGCAAATTGCTCATTCTGCTGCTCTATACTTAGGGGGACTTAAGGCGCTGTTCTGCAAACATCAGCACAAGCATCAACACTCTTGTGCAGCCCTCCACTTGTGAAGACCTACTTGTGTAAAGACCACGAGTCTACCTGTGTGAGCCACCAAGCAACGACACCCAACACTGAAACAGACACTCCTACTAGACCATTTGGACGTAAATTTAGTGTAAAAAATTATTATGTATATTTTTTGCAGAGGGGAAGAAAGAAAGAATTCCCTTTAAATTTGAAAAAATTACTGCCACAAAAAGGGAAAATCAGTAGCCTATAACGAAAGATTAAAGATTGTGTTTACGTACTATATAATAAAATGCTAAGGTATATGTGGCCAGTCCCACAGAACAACTTAATTGGTCAGTTTAGTTTTGGCATGATGAGCTAGTTTGGCTTTGGCACCACAATGAAAGAGGACATGCAAGTGTGAAATGCACATGGAGGAAAAAAAGCGTATGAGCCAGGCTGAGAGAGTCACCTTCCAAGTATAAAACCAAAAAAAGAAAGATGTGAAAAGTGCTTAACAAATAAAGAGAGTATGAGATGCAGGCATTACGGGAATGTGCGCAAGAAGGGAAGCACAGGTGAAAAGGAATTCAAACATATGCAAATAAAGTTGAAAGTTGCCTAAGAGACACATTGGGCAAGAGATGGCAAATATTTTTAAATTATTCAATTACTTCTCTAAGACATGTACAGTAGCTGGTATTTAAAATGTAATGTAAATAAGAAAGTTTATGTCAATGCCTGAGTCCTATAAGATGGCGTTTAATAGCAGAAATGATTTGGGCAAAAAGACATAAACAGACTACAGATACGAGTATGTTATAAATTAACGTAAATATTATACAGTATATTGTCTGTGATAGATTTGCCTTCACATTCATAATGTATTTGTTTCTTGTACCAACTTCTTATGGGATGAACCTTGGCTCTCTGTGACACCTGAATGGAAAAATCACTTTAAGAAAATGTATGAATTGAGAAATTATAATATTCTACTGCATATTATTATAAATGGAAAAGTAAACCCAACTCAAATGGCAAGTCAATCAATGTAAAACGTTAAGCACACTTCACTAATTTTTGTTTTGATATATTTTAATAAAGATTCTTCACAAATGTTTTTTGTTTTTTTACAGGTGATATGGTGAGTCAAAGGTTTAAATAAAACTGTAATTTAATTTTCATTTTAGAAGTAGCTACTTGGATCGTATATTTAGTACAAAACGTTGTGTTTTGTAATTACCTGCAATAAGTGAATTTCTATTAGCAGTCATCACTGACAAAAGACCACAAGTTTTGCCTGCAGCCACAGCAAATTCTTGTAAAATTAGCTGATTTTTCTCCATAAATTGGTAAAGAGTTGAAGGTGCTGTGCAGTCATGCAGTTATAATGCGCTAATCATGCTACATGCAGTTTGAAGTGTATAGCTTATTGCAAACCTTAAAAATATAGCCTTAGCGTTGAAGCATTCTTAGAGTGATTGTGAAAAGTTCTGAACTGAGACCATTATAAATTATAATTTACAAACTAATAATAACATTGAAACAAAAAAAAAACAAAACAGAAATATAGACAGTGCAATTGAAGATGGTCCTTAATCTGCCTGACATTTTTTAAAGGGTCATTGGATGATCTTGAAAACTTGCTGCATAATTTTTGATATCTTTGACCCCATATATAATTATATATAATTTTATTTATAGTGATTGTCAAGAAACTTGAAAACGGTACAAAAAATGACCCAATTGGTTTTATTATTATTAGGGAAAGGTGCAGAACTTTTTTTTAATAAAGCTCAAAAAGTGTGCTTTTACAAAGACACTTTATTCCTTTATCTCTGGTAAAACAGGCTCTTACGTGGCTACTGAAAAATGTACCTTGTCTGCTAGTGCTTTTGTGTTTGCTTAAGAATTACCTGACTATTTTAATAATTAGTTTAAGTAGAACAAGTAAAAAGCTCTGCAGTATTGTAAGCTCAAGCTATCACTTGGCTATGGATGTTTTTTGATAGGAGATAGGAACCAGTTAAAATCAAATGTATCATACAGCGTTGCTATCATAATGTGAATGTTATACAAGCATGTCACATTGTCTCTAAGTATACAAGCATGCTGTGCTGTTAGTTCCCGGTTATGATGTCAGATGTGTGCACTAAAGTAGCTGATTTTGGAAATATGACTTTAGTTTTATGAATTTGGATAATGGCAAAATGTTTTAAAAGATCATTACAAGAATATATGAGAGAGAAGAGAAAGAAGAGAATAAAGGAGAACAGGGAAGTCAAAGCAAAAATGCTCAGCTTTACTGCTTGACACTTTAGGTAACACAGGAAAAGAGACGCTTGGAAAGCCTAAACATTGTATGGTGTGCACTGACACACTTTATTTTGCTTTTGTTTATAGTACTGTCTATTTGATTAATGCCTAAAGATTAAAATTTATTAAAGCCCACTTTTCTACCTGCATGTTTGGTCTATTTTACCACTGAGGGCTGAGATCCAACTTCTATCCTCAGCTCGGTCAATCAGTGGTGAGTGAGAGAAGACACTCTCAGTAGGAAGGCTAAAAAGACTGTAATACCTGGCTGAGGTCTAAAGGAAATACTGGCAGTAAAGCAGTGGACCATAGTCATTGTTGTGAGTGCATCGCAGCCATAAACTGTATATCTCCAAAAGTTGATAGGTGTAAGAATAGGAAAACTTAAAGTAGTGATAGAGAATTGAAATATTATACTATAGGTATACTTTTAAAAAATGTGCATGATTAAAAAGGAGAGGTGCCCCAAAAAGTCTTTTCATGATAAAACAATTGATTTTGTTCACTGTTAGCCAGTTGCTTATTTTAATAAAACTCTGATACTTGTTTAGTGAGTTGTAATACAGTTCTCAAAAGTGAAATTTCAACATGGAACCCCAATTTGTGAAAAAATGGATTTACAGTCTTACTAGAGAAAAAAGCACTGCAAGCAATAAATCCTAACCACTGCCTGTTGGGATCAAGAGCCTGAATGCTGAGACAAAAAGGAGGAACAGAGGATAACTCAAGGACAGACAAAAAGATCAGTATAGCAGTAGAATGGTTAGACAAAAGAAACTAAGTTCTGCCTTAATTGCACATGGGTCTTAACACTAAATCTTTTTAAATCCCTCTAAGCTAGTGAGATTTTTTGATGAGCAAGACCAAGTCAGGATGTGGTCAGGTGTAGGTAAAAGGTAAGAGATACCAGAAGTAAATCAAAAATACCTATAGTCAAACTTAAAATAATTATTATCAAAGTCGGAAGATGATATTTTATGATCAATACCACAAAGTAAACAGAATCTCAATGAATTGCTAAGTATTAGCAGATTATCCAAAACTTGTCGATCTTACTCTCTTCTTCCATTACTTGTGAAGAAGATCCCAGAATACTTGAACTCCTCCACTATGGGTAGTTATTCCCTCACTCACCTGGAGGAGCAATTCAGTCTTTTCCAAGAGATAATCATGTCCTCAGACCTGGAGGTGCTGATCCTCATCCCAGCTGCTTCACACTCGACAGCAAAGCACTCGAGTACATACCATGGTCAGATCGGGCAAACAGGACAACATAATCGGCATAAAATAATGATGCTACACTTAATCTCCCCAGGTAGACACCCTCATATCCTCAGCTGTTCCTTGTTATCCTGTCTTTGAAAACCACAAATAGGAGTCGTGACAAGACAAACCCTTAATGGAGCTTGACACCCACAGTGAATGAATTCAATAGAACTCCAATGAATAGCATGCTAGAGCAGCCCAGTTACCATGTATTTCTGCAGCACTTCTCACAACACATGCTGTAAGACACAGTCATATGTTTTTTCCAAATCTACAAAAGTAAATGTAGACTGGATTATCATACTCCAGCAACTGCGCCAAGGAGATGAACTGGTCTACTGTTCTTTGGCTGTATTGTCCGTCCTGTATATTTTGGCTCGTTATTGGCTGTAGTCTATCCTCCAGTAACCTGCCAGAGGCCTAACCTGGAAAACTAAGGAGTGTAAGCGCGCTACAGTTAGAACACACCCTTTTTTTTAAAAATGGAGACCCCTTTACCAGTCACCCATTCCCAAGGTGCTTTACACGTCTTCTATCTGACATTGAACAGACACGGTAACCATAAAATTTCAATAATGTCCAGCGCTTTCAAGAGGTAATGCCAGCTGACACATATACATTTCTATTGTATCACCCACTTTGAATACTTGTGCTCCAAAAATAATTCTTCAAACTGACCAAACAAAATATATTACCATTCATTTATTAGATAAAAAATCAGTAGACAGCATTTGAGTTTTCATGCCTACTCAGGGAGAAGTGCTCTCAACACTCTTAAAATCTGAGACAGTTAAGTCTATCTAACTTTCAGTGAATTGGATGCATTGCATTGATATACTATTAAATCCATCCATCATCAAACCCACTATATCATAACTACTATCAAAGGGGTCTGCTTGAGTCAATCCAAGCCAACACAGGGAGCAAGGCAGGAAACAAACCACAGGCAGGGTGCCAGCCCACCACAGGGCACACACCCCAAGGACAATTTTAGGATCGCCAATGCATCTAACCTGCATGTCTTTGGACTGTGGGAGGAAACCGGAGTACCTGGAGGAAACACACGCAGTGAACATGCAAGCTCCACGCAGGGAGGACCCGGGAAGCGAACCCAGGTCTCCTAACTGCAAGGCAGCAGCACTACCACTGCGCCACCGTGCCACTGTATTAAATCCTATCTTTAAAAATTTAAACATACTGTATATCTATCCTTCCTTCTAACCTATTTATCCAGAGCAGGTTCGGGGATCAATTGGAGCCTATCCCAAAAATAATAGGGACATAGGCAGGAAAAACACCTGGACAGGGTGCCAGCCCATCACAGGTGTTATGGAAATACTTTGTAAATCAAGAAGAGTCTTGAGCCATTGTTATATATGATCTCCAAACACAGGCGTTGTTTGTTTAGACCTACAGATGGAGTCCAACGTGCTCCAGTTAATGCAGCATTGCAAACTGAAGAAATCCAACAGAAAGCCTCCCGTTATCAGCTAGGTTTATTTACATAACACATTTCAATACATTTTCATTTTACCATGTAGCTTTAGACAAATGGTATACTCCAGAAACACACCTCTGAATTAAGTGTTATGTAAAGCCCTAACTAGTTAAAAAAATATTAAAACTTGAAAGTATAAGAAATAAGACTCCTTACATGTAAAATGTTATCAGAGAAGAACACAAAGTTAAATGTTATCTATGATCTAATTTTCTAATCCACATGAAGTCAGGATGGCCTAGTTTACTATGCAGGCCATTTCAAGCACCTTTTCTTTTTCTTTACAGCAGGATACACACACACACAAATACACACACACACACCGGGGCCAATCAAGCCATGTCAAGTCATCTTGCCTACATGTCTTTGGATTGTGGGAAGAAAATCAAGCAAGACACGGAGAGAAAATGCAAACTTCGGACAGGGAGGAGAAACCCAATCTCCTTACTGTAAGGCAGAAGTACTACAACCATGCCACCGTGCAACCAACATGCTGTATATATTATTTTATACTAGCTAATAGAAGAGTAATTTCATCAATTTATTTTTTAAAATTTACAAAGTACCTGTCCACAACCCTCTTGACAGTTAGTCATGTCCGGGTATTTGTAGCCTATTTTTCTCTGTGAAAAATTAAAGGTAGGCAAATGTTTCTCTTAGTAGCACTCATGCTGAACAGTAAAAACAGTTCCTTGTGTTTTTGGTTTTAAAACCATTTCAGTCCAACAGTTATTTTAAATTACACACTTTTTCCAGTTGTTCTTCCTAATTAGTTCCTTTACTTTGTAATCCTCAATTTTTCTTAATGCATTCTTCATAAATGAGTGCAATTTATTTTTATAAGAAAGATTTTAAACCTTATACAGTAATGTTATTGACAAGTATTGTATTGTTTATAAAAAAAAATAACTTGCCAGTGTCATGGAAAAAAACATTTCTCTATTTTCAAATAAGTCATTCTCAGAGATCAGATGAAAATGCAGAACGATTCTTTATTTGCACATAGATATGCACAAATGTCTCAGTCCATAGAATAAGTAACCAATAAAACAATTAATCTGCTTTTATGCTTTTCTGTTACGTTACCTCATCTAATACATCACATCATCTGACTTTATGCATAATATGCAGAGCTTCATCCACTCAATGAGTGCCACCAGTGTTATCTGGCCCATTTTGACTCCCATTAATCTGAATATTGCCTTGTAAATAGGGGTGATCTGCGGACTCTTTTATTGCTTTTAGTGCCACTTTATAGGACGGGTGTTTGGGCTTTCCCGTTTGTTTATTCCTGCTTTCTAGAGGGGAGTTTGTTACTCATCTACTTCATTTTAACCTTAGCAGCTATCTTTGTGGCTCCTCTAACATGCCTAGGCTTAAAACAACATTTAGTTAACCCTATAGTTACATTCAACTCTTGTCCTTATGTTTCATTGTTATAACTTCATGTAAGTATATACTTGTATTAAACTGTAAAATGATATCATGTATTGATTAGAAATACTGATTGAAATTCCATGCCAGTACTTAAATAAATATCGTAGTGGCAGAGAAACTGAAAACATTTGGGCTAAGATGGAGTGCAGTGTCAGTTGGATTGACCTTTTTCAGAAAGATGGTACTATCCTTCCGGAATGACCTTTTCTAGTAGGACTCTGTTAGCCTAAGGGAATGTTCTCTTCTCGGGAATGCTTGCCTCTAAAGTGAAGAAGATGACTTAAAAGAAGTACTGTGAATGTCAAGGAGCTTTTTTCTGCAATGGAGAAAGTGACCCAGGAGTGGATCTGTAAAGCTGGAGAGAGTAAGTGGGTGAAAGTGGACAATGCACTGAAGGACAAATCACAAAGTTATAAAAATAAAAGTATTTCTTTCACAAAATATCAAAGCAGTGAGGAAGCATTCTTTTTTATCCTTTACTTAAAAAGAGAATTAACTTATGAAACAAGCCATACTTACAACACCAGCAGACATTACTGTGCTAAAGCAAGTTATCGTGCCGGACTGGAATTTTATCGATTGCCGGCTCTTTTCAATTTGAGTTGTAGAGGAGGCACACAACATTCATGTGTTAAATCTTTGCTAAAGAGAAAATTGGGAAAGTACCAGAAAATCCTATGCATAACACAAAAAGAAAAGAAAAATGAGCTAAAATATATGATTACCATTATTATAAGCAAGAAAGCATCAAATTAACATCCTGGATTTGAATATTTTAATCAGTCAAAATGACAGATTGGTAGAACTTTATTTGCCCCAATGAGGATATTTAGCTTTTAACACAAACTATTTAATATCGTAAAAAATAAATAAATAAACATACACACACTATGGTCTGAACACACACCAGAGTAACTAAAAAATAAACTGATTTGTATGTTTAGGTAAATTCAATAAATCCCAATGAAGGCAGCATGGTGGTGTACTAACTGACCTTTCTCAGAGCAGAGTATGGACTTGTCACTGGTGGCTGCATAAGATTGCACTGGGGTCTCAGGTTTTTATCCCGCAACCTAAACATTTTCAGGTTTAGTTCATGGATGACTCAGAATTTGCCTGGTGAGCATGAGTGACTAATAAAACAAAACGAAACACAAAAAAGTGTTATTAAAAAACATGTGACACAATAAGTACATAGAAAAAAATTAATCCATACTTAGAAGTCTGCACATTTTTTTAAAATCAGGCGTAGTCTAACTGGTCATCTGTTCTCTTCCTATAGACCTTCTCCAGTGTGCTACAGAAAAGTGACATTTAAGAAACTGTGTAGTATCTCCCTCTGGGCCTATGGCTGCGTTCATGTGCAATCGGACATCAGCGGTAAATATGAGTTTCTAAGTTGGACATACCACGTGAACGTCCTACAAACTCCAAGCTATGAGTTGGATAATTCAGAGAAAACCAAGCCACCTGAAATCTCTGAGCTGTGGTGTAATGCTGACCTTTTATCTTAGCCAATTGTATAAAATGCAAAATATAACCTGGTCAACCAGAAATGGCATTTTCTCGTTGATATGCATTTAAGCAAAATGATGCACATGTAATAGGTTTTGTTTTTTTTGTTATTTTTACGATCTTCGGTTTCTTTTTTTAAAAAATAAAAAACAGGTAACGATTCCACAGCAACCTCATGTTCCTCTGAATAGTCAGAGAAAAATTCATGTCAATGCACTGAATGGGAAACATCACAACTCAACACTCTAAATATTCCAAAAGCAAACTATGTATCTCACGCCTTGTTTTCTTTCCACTTGGCCTCTGCCACAAACTCTAATCTTTTCAGATGTTGCCTCTTCATGTCTTGCCCCTCAATATCAACACCTTATCCCTTTAGGCAGCCTTGCTGCTAAATTCCGCTTAGTTTCATGCTTGGAGTCCCCAGAGTCTGTCACACACAATAATGGAATATTTTCATTTTCTAATATATTGTGAATAGAGGTCCATCTCAAATTTAGGGCTGATTACTGCTGTTTATTCCCCTAAAATCTGGATGTCTGACGCTTGTTCTTGCTGCTATTCCTTTTGGTTCTCCTTACTTTGGATAGCCTACTTTACCAGACCCTCCACGGTCAGTTCTGGCTTTCTCTAATTATATCTTACCCTCTTTGTGCCATTCCCAGACCACGGGTGTTTTGGGGGATTATCATCAGTGTATAGGTTCTGTCACCCATTTAAATAGTTTTATATTTGAAAATCCACCGCAATAAAAGGATAATGACTATGTGTCTGTTTAGTTGCTATGTTTCTGTCATTCCAAAAGAATCACAAACATTTTAGTAATAAAATGCATTGCATTTATCATTCCAAAAAATGGTGCATCACAAACATTATCACTTCATTAACTCTTCTTTTATGTCCCATACCAAATGACATATAACAGAGACAAATGTATTATATTTGGCATCCCAAAAACGGTACATCACAAACATTTTTAGTAATGAAATGCATTGCAATAGTAATTTTAGAAAATGGCACATCACATACATTTTTAGCAACCATTGACACTGCTTTTAAGAACCTCGTACTAAGTGGCATATGATAGAGACATATACATTTCATTTTTTCATTCCAACAGATGGTCCATCACAAAGATTTTTAGCAATAAAATTAATTTCATTTGTCATTTACCTAGATGGCACATCACAAACATTAACACTGTTTTTACATAAGCCATACTAAATGCCATATAACAGAGACAGATGCATTGCATTGGTAATTTCAACAGATGACTCATCACAGACATTTTTAGTGATACAATGCATTGCATTTGTCATTCCAAAAGATGGCACATCCCAAGCATTAATACTGCTTTTACGAATGCCATACTAAAAGGCATATAACAGAGACAAATGCATTGCATTGGTCATTCCAACACATGGTACATAACAAATATCGTTAGCAATAAAATTCATTGTATTTGTTATTCCAATTGATGGTACATCACAAACATTGACACTGCTGTTAAGAATACCACACCAAGCTGCAGATAACAAAGGCATATGCATTGCACGAAACACTATAAACATTACACTGAGGTCTCCGTTGATTAATTAGATTGTAATCAGTTTTAGACGGGTCACACAGTTAGTATTCAATAATCAGTTGATCTCAAATAAAGAAAATGTGTGGTATTGATAAACAATAATTTTTCTTTTCATTTTAATTGTTATAATTTGAAAAATAATTTTTTATCTGCATTGAGCTGTAAATAATCCTGAAGTATATCATTTTTAGTTTTGAAGCTAACTTTTATGTTCTCACTATAACAATAAATCTTAAGCTGCTCTTATTGTTTACAGGCCTTATTGTTCGGATTCATAAGTAAGCATTTATTGTTAAAGGCTGAAACAGATCAGAAGCAATCAATTAAAAATCTTAAATGTTTTATAAAATAGAGACTTAATTAAGTTAACATAATGAGTGATAATTACAGTACATCTACAAAGAGATCATGATAATTCATAATTAAAGAGAAAGGTATTTTCATAGTTTGCCAAAATACAAAAGAATCACTTAAAGATATAAAGCTTTTTTTGAGAGTTTCAGGTTTTCTATTGGAATGATCTTTTCCAGGGATCTCCATCGTAATCATGCCGAGGACTCTAAAGAAGTGTGACAAAAAGGCACATTTTTGTAAATATGAAATCACTCTGGAAGGTGCCATGTTTCTTAGTTTTCCTTTTCCAGACATAAGGGTGGGAGATATGGAGGGGATGGTAACCTCGGACCCTTAGGGTTACCAACCTCTGAGTCTACTGCCTGGTGAATTCCAGCTATTTAGATGCATCCTTTTAAAATTTGAAGCCCATACCAACAAAAGCCAAACTACCACTCAGAAGTTCACAAAATTTACTATACATAAGGACTTTCAAAGTCTTTTATTAATTTTAACTTCAATTCAAATCTCAAGCTTTAAGCTCTTAAAGTTAAAAGTTTTCAGACAGAGTAGTCATAGCAGCTAAACTCTGATTGCAATGAAACATTGACTTCATTCTATAACTTTAAGTTTTTTTCAAAATTACATTTCCTAATTTCTTATATTAAGTTTAGTTACAATCAAGTAAATGTCTCAAGCCTTCTAAGTAATTACCTAGAAAAGTCATACCTTTTTATGATTTCATTAAATATTTACAGAGCAGAAAGCTTTGGTCATGGCACATTTCAGCTTAAAAGGTCACTTAAACTATAGCACACAGAAGAAGAATGAAATCCTTTCATTTTGAGTATTTTACTCAGACCAACTGTTAGAAATTTCTCAATATCTTGGTTCAGAAAACTCTTGCTTAATTTCTAAAATTAATAAATTTACTACCCAAGGTTTATATGTTAATCTGTTACAATACTGTCACTAATCTGTGGGAAACATACAAGCAGCTATCTCATTATACTGTGAACACATAAAAATAAACTTTAACTTGAGCGTCATTTGTCCTGTTGTGCGGGTGATTTTTCTGTTGTAAACAGTTTGTCATGGGGACATGGTGGCGCAGTGGGTAGTACTACTGCCTTGCAGTTAGGAGACCTGGGATTGCTTTCCGGGTCGTCCCTGCATGGAGTTTGCATGTTCTCCCCATGTCTGCATGGGTTTCCTCCGGGTACTTCGGTTTCCTCCCACAGTCCAAAGAAATGCAGGTTAGGTGCATTGGCAATTTTAAAATTGTGTTTGGTGTGTGTGTGTGTGTGTGTGCACCCTGCGGTGGGCTGGCGCCCTGCACAGGGTTTGTTTCCTGCCTTGTGCCCTGTGTTGGTTGGGATTGGCTCCAGCAGACCCCCCATGACCCTATAGTTAGGATATAGCGGGTTGGATAATGGATGGATGGATGGAAACAGTTTTTCGTAATCAGATGCTTGCTGTCATTATGTTTCAGCCTGGCGTTGAGTCTTTGTTTTCTGTTTTCTTTCTTCATTTTTGATTCTTTTGTTTGTATTAGTGTTATCTATGCTTATTTGCATTTTACTTTGTAATTGGTTTTGTCTATGTGCCAGTGGCCTTTGTTATGCTCCTTATGTTTTGGGGCAGTCCATCAAGAGGCTGGACCACCTGCCCATCATTGCCAAGGCTTGCCCTCAGCCCTATTAATGCAAGGGTTTTCCATAGTTCCTGATGGCACATTTCAAGCGTTCTTGAGAATCAGTGAGGTTACTTGTGTCTTTTGATTGTACTTTTGTGATTTCTGGAATTTTTGACCATGTTGTTTTTTACCTATGACATTGGATTGTGTATTGGGATATTATTTGCCTTGGATTGCCTTTGCTGGCAATTACTTTTTGCCTTTTTCTGCTCCTTGGTGCTTTATGTCATTTCAGTGCATTTTCAGTAAGGATAAATCTTTTATTTTATGAAGGTTCTGTGTTGCCCATTGTGTTACTAGCTGTGCTTTATGATGGATGTAGTTGCACATGTCCCACATTACAGTTACAGTATTCAGTTTTTAATTCTTCAGTTTGCTTCATAGGGTAGTTCTGGCAATAGTGTGTATTTATATCAGCGGTCCCCAACTCCGGTCCTGGAGGGCCACAGTGGCGGCAGGTTTTCATTCTAACCCTTTTCTTAATTAGTGATCTGTTTTTGCTGCTAATTAACTTCTTTTGAATTCATTTTAATTGACTTGGACACTAATACCCAATAATTGTTTCTTTTTCCTTAATTAGCAGCAAACTGTGACCATCAAACAATATTTGAAAATAAAAAAGATGGATTCTGCTCAAGTCCCCAAAACATTTTAACAGTGCTCTTAGAAACGAGAAAATCAATAATTTCTGAAATATGAGAGTAGGAACAAGCCAGTGAATTAAACAATGGGTTTAATTAACGACAAGACTCGGTGCCTAATTAAACAACTGCTTGGAGTGAAATTGGTTGGAGTTTTAGGCCCTGACTTAGTTGGTCTTCTGTTGGTCTCACTTACTTCACATTTCATTTCTGTTTAAGGAAAGAAATGAACCAATTCAACAAACGATAAAGAAACTCAGGAGAACAAATTTTAAAAAGAAGTTAATTAGCAGCAAAAACAGGTCACTAATTAAAAAAAGGGTTAGAATGAAAACCTGCAGCAACTGTGACACCTCCAGGACTGGAGTTTGAGATCCCTGATTTATATACTAAGTGAAAAGTCTAAAAAGAGACATTGGAAGTCATGAGACCAGCAGTGTTTCATGATTTTACAAGCAGATTTTTTATAACCCTCCAAGGTTTTTAGTAAAGCTGTCACTGATAAGAACTTTTGTTAAGTGTTGAGTCAGGTGAGCCATTTGGGGCACATTTTGGAAGCAGTGCATCTGAATTGAAAATCGACACAAATACGCTACACGTTCAGATTCTCACTGGTTATGAGCTCTGAATATTGGAAATGAGGAAAACTTAGCACCGCTTTCCTCTCAAGGGAAAAAGTTTAGAAGAAAGGAAACAGCTTTTAGATCTATGAGCCTGGAACTGGGTCTTTAAGAAGTAAGCTTTTTTAAGGCAGACAATGAGCTGGACAAGAATGAGCAGAAGAGAGGGAGCTGAACAAAGAGAAGGGTGGCTTCAAGAGGGAAAGGAAGTGCCGCCTGACAGTCTAAACATCTAAAACTACCAGGTTGTATGGTTTGGACAGCCACATTTCTATTTTGCTTTTGATTATGGTACTAGCTATTTGATGATAATATTTCAAGATTAAAACTTATCAAGCCTGCTTTTCTGCTTGTACATTTTGCTCTGTTTTACTGCAGGGGTTCAGAAAATGTTTTCTTTTGTCCGTTGTCTCAATGAAATTACAGTGACAGTTATATCTGAGTGTTCTCTGAAGCCAGTGGTCTTCGGTGCAAGTACATTGTTTCTGTAAACTGCATATTGCTAAAGGTTGGTATTAAGAATAGACAAATGAAAGTAGCAACAGATTACCTTAGCCCACAGGAAATGAATCTGTACATTGATAACAGGAGATTTCTATTTTTTGAAGAGGCGTCCACAAAAGTCTTTTCCATGCTATAACATTTGGTTCTGTAAGGTCAGTTTAGATTTTACTGTGCAATAAAACAGTCCTAATGAAGTCTCGTTTGTGCCTCAGTCATTTCCTTAAAAAACCTTTGTGCCTCCAGCAATTATCAATTAAATTAACTACAATCACCTTAAACATTTAGCAGCCTAGTTCCTGTGTAATCAATAAATACATTTATTCTATTCATGGAAATATTAAAAGATGCAGATAAAGCTAACATTTCATTCTCTAAACCATCACCTTGTTAGCACTGGTATAAATGGCATGAGGCAATTTTAAAGAATGTTGTGCTTGCAAGACAGTTGATTCGTAACTCCCTAAATGAAGTAAAAATACAAAACAATTGTCATATCCATCTTGTATTTGCTACAGTTAAGATATCAAGTAGCAGCTCAGAAATTACATCTGAGTTTTATTCAGTTTATTGCAGCTCAACAATCTTCAACTCATCCAAAATCGACTGAGCAAATGAAGACTGTCACTTTTACTAACAAGATAATCATGTCACCAGGATTCCCAGAGCAACAGCACACAGCTATTTGATATCATCCTGACGACTCTGAATTGAAGTATTAGGATAATCCCCTTAGTGATGTGGCTCTGGGGATGTTGTTAGACACAGCTCTTCCACAAGAGAAAACATCACTGTTTGATATTTAAGCATAAGATCGTAAAGCATGGCTGCCTCATCCATCAAATGCATCATGAGGTATAAAATATAAATTAGAAATGTACAACACAGCCTGGTCTGGTTCGAGTGATTCAAGTTTCATTTGTTTTAAAGTTACTAAATATAAACTAGGCCATTCTCCAAGGTATAAAGATTTATGATGCTAGAACACAGAATATGTTGATTATCATTCTGCAGGATCTGGTCACAAGAGGCTGTTCCCAAGCAACTAAATGGCATTCTGCTATTTTTTCAAAAGACTGATGACAAAAATGTTTTGCTATAGGAAGTGTGCTTGCATTAATGTGTAGTATATAAATGCTTGAAATACTGTATCTCAGATATTGGTTTTTGGAAAGTCAGTAAGAGTGGTTTGAAGTTCTTTTATGTGACATTTACAGTAAAACACTAAATGCAAAAGGTAAAAAATATTAAGCAAAAATGGTGAAATATATACATATACTTATAGTCCTATATAACAGACACAGTAATAGCAGCAGCTCTGTGTGTTGATCTAACCTAAACTGAGGGAAGTCCAAAATATACAAAAACTATTATTTCCCTTTAACATACACACAAAAGAAAGGGAACAATTAAAAGTACAAGACAAAATAACAAAATAAAAAGACTGATACAGGAACCCTAGCTGCAGAGTTTATTCACCACACCTCACACTTCAGTAAAGTAATTTTTCTAAGCATGTGGTTTCTTTTCTACTAGCTGCACTGCCTCCCTGACAGGTATCCCACCTCACCTGATCACTGAAAGCTCTGACAGACTGAGACCCATACTGATATAAAAATACAGGACATTTAGGCTCAGTGAAATCCCTACAGCAGAGGTCGACAAATAAATGTGACCTGGGCCCAATTTTTACAGAGCAAATACTCCTTGTGTTGGGCCAGGATTTCCCCAACCCCAAAACTCCTGAGCCCACCTCGCACAAAAACCTTACACACCAGGCACATCATCGAATCTTCCACTCATTCCCATCACACACATATTTGATCAATTCAAAACTGTCAAGTTTATATCAGTGTAAGATAATGAATCAATTTTTATGTGTATGGGAGATGCTTTAACCTTTTCAAGTGATAGATTTTAGGTAAAAGGTCAAGACCTGGAAATCTTGTCAAACTGAACAGGAGTGAAGTGTATTCTGGGAAAGCCGAAAGGCTAAACAGGACCTTAAAATATTTTGTATTGCTAGTCTGTTTGCAGCTTAGTGCGGCTTCTGATTCCCATGAGAATCGACCTTGAGTGTGTGCAACAACATTCCTGTGTTTTGAGGAACTGGAAGACCGTGAATTGCTATGCTAACGGTTAGTGAGCCAGGTGTGTGCACTTAGGGGGGAGGAAGTGGCTACCTTTTATTAGAACGTTTTCTAAAAAACAATTCAGTTTATAGTTTAGTCTTAGTTCAATTGAGGCTATGTTGCCTTTCTGATACTTTGAGGGAAGCCACAGACTTTTAAATGAAGCTGGTTGTCTGCTCAACTCTTGAACACTTTCTAAGGCGATCTAGCTCTGCCAAGGAATGTTTATTTTCACTTTTTGATTAAGGATATTTTATCTTTAATTAAGGGACTGCTATCTGGGAAAGGTCATCTGGGAGTGAATCAAGACTACATGAACCCACACAGGTTGTATGATTCTTATATTCACTGCTATTGGTCATTAAGCAAATAAATATCTCTCTATTATAATTTTTAAAATCCTGCGACGAGACAAGACTATTTAGCCTGGGATGAGACATGACTTTTTCAGAGAGATACCTTAACTTCCCGCGAGATGAGACTTTGTGCCAAGAGATTTAACCATGCCCGGGGCCGGAAGTAAAAGACAAAGAGTAGATGACAAAGTAGAACATCATAAAGAATTCATTAACGTTGGCGCAATACACATGCAGAGCAGGTTAGAAATAAGGAAAGTACGAAAATTTGAAAGTCTCAAATAATAATAGTAAAGATCGCATTAACGCAAACAAACGGAAATTACATCCATCCATCCATTTTCTAACCTGCTGAATCTGAATACGGAAATTACAGCTCGGTAAATGAACAGAACAGCAAAAACAGATCAAATATATTGTTTGGATTTAAACTTTAAGTCTGAGACTTGTAGATCATTTCATTTGTGTTGCCATCAGGAAAAAGTAGCGCTACTTCCCAAGGAAGAGGCGTATCCACGAGAATTAAAAGATTTGTTGTTTGGTGAAAGTGAAATTCACATACGTGAGCAGCAGAGATGCAAAGTGGCTGGTTTGTAGTGCAGGCTGGGTGGGGGGGTGTTGAGCAAAGCGAGCAGGGAGCAAAGCCCCCTAGTAATCTTTAAGTGAAAGCTTAAATTAATGGTCTTTCTCTGATTATTGATTATTAACATTGCTGAGTACTAGATTGTCATTCCTTGTCTAGCTGCTGTCCATTAAGGATAGGAAGGACACTTTGTGAAGTCATTTATTGTTGCTAACATAGGTTGAAATGAAGGGATAAAAATAAAAGACAATCCCAGTCAGTGGAACATCTTGCCATTAGAGGTCCCTAGGATTGAATATGTGGGGTAAAATAATTACAGGTAAAAGGTTAAACCGCTGATTTGGGCATTTCTTCTTACCCTCCTTTATCAAAAGAACTTAAGAAGTTAGTAGATAACTTCATGGTTGGTGCATGTCACAGGTGATCTGATCATATGATAACGCAATATGGTACATTGAATTCTTTCTATCGTTACTATAGTGAGAAGTCAAGCAAAATGACACCTTTTATTGGCTAACTAAAAAGATTACAATATGCGAGCTTTCTAGGCAACTCAGGGCCCTTCTTCAGGCAAGACGTGATTACTCCTCAATAAATAATTAATACATTTTAATTCATAAAGACATTACACGGTCGAAGTTAAAATCAACTAATAAATACTTCCAAAAATTATATAAAAACCTAGAATAAAAGCAAAAATCACACTCAGCTTTTCTTTCTTGCTGAGCCCCAGGGTGTCTCTCTATACCGTCTGCCCTGCTCACACTCTGGATCTTTTCAGTAGTCCTGAGATGAATTGTATAACATCCTGGGTATGACATTAATCTGTGTCCAGCAAGCAGGTCCTTCAAATTTTCAGAGAATCCTCCACCATAAAAAAAAAACCTCACACTGTTCCAGGTGCACTCGGGTCTAAGTGGTTCGTTGCGTGGTGGATGCGGCAATGCGCTATCAGTGCGTGCTCCCAACCTGAGATGCTGGCAAACACAGTAGACCTTCATTGGCTCTCATCTTAGCCAACTACATCACTGTCCATCAGAATGCTCAAAAGGAGCGACCTGCCCCTGGAGCGCCATTCTTCGCTCTTCCCATGGAGTCTCGGATCCACTTTGCATCCTCTCCGCTGCACAGGCTCAGTCACCCAGTTCTGTTGTGCGCATTTGCTCTCTCTCTTTTTTCTTTCTCACTCTGTGTCTCTCATTATTTTCCTCCTTTGATTTTTGACCCCACCCCCCCTTTGTTTTTGCTCTTAGCCCACTTTCATTCTTGTGAGTGTAATGGCCCACAGAGTGTCACTGAGGAATGGCTGAGCCGATTGTGGTCACACGGTAACAAGCAATCAGCCAATTGCTGCCATTAAACATTTCTGTCAGCAAAAACCAACACCCACAAAGCCACAGACCCTTGACATGCTCCATCAAATGCCACCCACTCCTCTCTTACAGGGACAGCTCTCAGAGGGCAGTCTGAGAAGACTGTAAAGAGTTGGATTTTAATGAAGATGAGTAACATTTTATGTTTTATTTGTTGCTATCAAACTCTAAAATCGTTTTCACATCTTCAGGAATAAAAGTGTGCCCTTACAAAAACTCTTAATTAACTTTATTTGCACAAACCATACCCCAAAATGTGGCCATATTAAAGATAGCAGTGATCCTAGCATGTAACTCCAATTTTAACATTACTCATTGGAACTGACCTGGTAGTCTTGTGGTTTAACATTAGAATTACCAAACCCTACGAAAAATCTTGTAATCCCAGCCCACCTTAAATCCCATTTCACCTCTCCATCAGCGTCTTTTATTTTGTAAATGTGTCGATTAACACAAGCAGCAAACAGCCTACTATCCCATCGCTGCAGTTCAATTCGCAAAGAAGGTTCTCATTGCTCGGCATTTAGCTTGGAGTTAAGTGCTTGGAGCTGTAGGGGGTAAATAATATATTGTCATTTGGAATACATACATTTCATGTGTGTTCTGTGTCTACAACAATCTATGTAAACACATTCTTAAAACAGAAATGTTTTTCATGTTTTAGTAATAAATTACAAAGTGTAGACATGAACAGCATAATAAGGCTGAAGTCCAAATATCAACTAAACACTTTAACAAAAGGGACAAGTGCAATACGAGAGCTTCTGTGGTGCAGTGGTAAGAACTGCTGACTTATAATCAAGAGGTTGCTGGTTTGATCCTGACTACCTCGTAAATTTACCGTTTTGAGTAGTGAGTTGCTCTTATTGTTAACATTATTGTTGTGAGACAATGGAACTGGAAATTCTCTAATCAGGATGGATAAAAGCTGACACACAAATGCTGGTGAATCTGCCTTCTTCATATCTCACTGTCACTTGATTTTTGTTTTAATTCAGTTTTACTGAGTGTTCCTGCTCACGCTGAATTAGTATGCACCTTATGGTCCATGATGTCAAAGCCACACTGACAAAAAAACAGAGACATAGGTAAATATGATGTTTGGAATAACTCATTTCATGACCTATATAGTACATTTCAGAAAACATTGTGGCACTAATGCACAATATATACAATACAATATATTCATATTCTTTGGCAAAGGTAACCACACTACCTACATTTTAGAATGTTGAACTGTTTGTATTATTTGCTTATAAAGGGTTGAAATTTGTGTAGTTGTTTCTTACTGTAAGACAAAAGCTGAATGGATGTAGCTTCAGGGCTGTAGCACATGGTTTCAAACACCACCTCATTTATTTTCTGTTCTTTCAGCATGTACTGCATTTCCTTGCTCATTATCCATGTCCATTTTTTTTCCGATGGCTTTTCTCCCTTGTGAATTTAAAAGCAGGGTTAGCCATGTGAGTGAAGACTCTAGCAGAGCAGCTGGTGAACAGTCCCTCCCTACTTAGTCCATGAGTTCATCTTGGGCAGCCAACCTGCAAACTTATGTACAGTTTGTTTAAGTGATAAATTACATCTCTTCATTTCAGTAACTCCCTTCTCCCTGACATCACTTTGCAAATCCCCTAAACAATACTTTACTACAACATAGATCCTTATTTTCCAGTATTCAGTAAGTTGATTATTCCTGAATTTGTTTTCTTTCCCTTTTTCTACTACAGGTAAAATGTATTTTCTAAGGCTGATTTTCTTTTACAGTTTATCTCAGTTTAAATATAAAACTAAGGTCTGAATTGTGTCCTTTATCATGAATCACAATTACACAGCTCTGCCTCTGCTGAGCTAAATGACACCTCAGTGCCAGATATTATGCACTTTACCTAATACGTCTTGCTTTTCACTCTAATTTGTGTATTCAGTTATCATGCAAGGATATGAACTTAACACTGGACACCAAGCTGGGGATTCCAAATATGAAACAGAAAAGGCAGAAAAAGCGGAGTCTTCATTCATACTGGTGAAGGCTGGTACACAGTGTTAGGCAAATAAGAGCACAGGGAAATGGCAGCAATGTAGCCCATTCAACACAATGCAGAGTCAAAGTATGAGTGAGCGGTAAACAGATCCAAAAGTGGTGTCAGAATAATGAAGCGAGCAGTTGAAAGCACAAGGGAGAAAAATAATCAAGAGAAACTAGGAAATTCAAAACTCTGGGAAACAACATTGTAACTTTGAGTGCTGCCTAGATAGATAGATAGATAGATAGATAGATAGATAGATAGATAGATAGATAGATAGATAGATAGATAGATAGATAGATAGATAGATAGTGTGATAAGACGCTATATAGCGCCTGACCCGACACAGATTGGACACAGGAGGCACGTATAAAATAAAAAGACATATTTCTCTTCAGCTGAAGGGCACGTCTTCCCCGTAATCCCCCCAGCCACAAAACAGTCCCAAGCACCAGTATAGCACAAGCACTTTTCTCTTCCTTGGCACCACCACTCCTCCCTAACAACCTTGTCCTCCTCCACCCGACTCTGGCCGATGAGTGGTGGTTGCTGGCTCCCTTTTATAGGTCACCAGGTGTTTGATCACTAAGATCAGGCGGCACTTCCAGGTGTGATGAATCTGTTGCCCACACGGGCTCAGGAGTCCCAAACACAGCACCCCCTGGTGGTACCTGCTGGAACCAACAGGGCTGCCCCCAACTCCAATTCCCAGGGACCCTGTGGGAAACCGAGGCACTACACCAGCCCAGGGGGGCGGCCATCTAGCGTCCAGGGGGAGGTATAGCACTGTCCAGGGCTGCTCCCCCTGAATACAGTGTGCAGGGGCGTCCTGGCTGGGCATGGACGCCAGCCGCCTGCCACAATAGATAGACAGATAGATAGATAGATAGATAGATAGATAGATAGATAGATAGATAGATACTAGTTAATGTTTCAGAGATGGGATGTGCAGCTTTGTTCATAATACCACTCAGCTTTGTTTTCATTCTTTCCTTTGCTTCTACCTCCAGGGGATCCAGAATGCATCCTATAACTAAGCTTGGCCTTTTAGAACTTGGATTCACTTCACAGATATTCCCTTATGACTTCCAGTGCAGCACCATAACTGAGCTTGCCTTTTTAATTGGTTTATTGATTCGGTGGGCCTCTCTTGAAGTGATGCTACTGGCCCTGCAGACCACAGCATAGGAAATTGTATTGACCATCACAGAGTTATAGAAAATGTGAAGGATGTCACTTCTTACATTAAAGGAAGATTGTCTCCTAAGGAATAAAGAGCCTGTGCTGTCCTTTCGTATATGTAGTTCTTCTGTTTTGCGAGACCATTCCAGACCGTCATTAATGTGTACTTGTAGAAGTGGACCACCTCTACATTCACTCCATGAATAGCGAGACCAGTCCAACCAGTCATTAATATGGACTCTCAAATACTTGTAGGAATGGACCACCCCTACACCACTCCTTCAATAGTAACTAGACATAGAGGACCTTTGGTAGAGAAAGTCAATAAGCAGTTCCTTGGTTTTGCTGATGTTAAGTGGCATACAATTCATTTGTACCAAGAAAAAAAACTTCTCCACCTGACCTCTGTACTCTGTCTCATCGCCCTTATCAATACACCACATAAGTGCAGAATCATCTGACGGTTTCTGCGCGTGACATGACCTGCTGTTATATTTATAGTCTGAAGTGTACACAGTGAAGAGAAAAGGAGACAGGACTGTCCCTTGTGGTGCTCCAGTGTTGCTCACACAGTCCTTGAGTCTCACAAACTGTCGTCTGCCTGACAGTCCATTTTCCTGGACACCTCAGGCTCATCACCTGCATATCTCACATTTACCCCTTAACAAGGATGGCTGGATGGTATTGTAAATTGTCTGGTAAATAGCGAACATATCTTAAGTGAGTGTACCACATATGACATTCTTATAGCAGAAAGCAGCATCATCCATGTAACAGGAGAAAATAAAAAAGAGGGAAGCATAGTGGTACAGCAGTTAGTGAAGGTTTGAATTCTGTCCAGTCAATGTCTCTGTGGGTTTTTCTTTCACATCCTCAAAGACTTGCAGCTTAGGTTAATTGGTGTCTGTTGATTGGCCTGGAGGGGTCCCTGCTGTGAACTAGAACTTGATCATGAAATAAGCTATACAGATTTGAGAGATTTATTTTATACTATTCCATTAACCAAGGAAAACTGTGGTATATTGGGTCCGTGGCATAGAATAAAAGACGTTTTTTTAAATAAATAATCGCCCCACTCACGGCTAATAAAGGGGGCGTAGTAGTGTGGCCGGAGCAGTTCTTGGATGTGACGTGGTGCTGGCGTTTACCTTGCTTAAGTGCACAGGTGAGGAATTGTCTGTATCCATAATTGATGCCAGGAGCTGCTAATCGCTGCACCTGTGCCACGTCCCCATTATATATAGTAGGAGCACAAGTGTGGAAGGGAGAAGAAAGATCAGAAAAGTAAGCGGAGGTTAGAGGAGGAAGAAAAGAAAGATAGAAGGTGAAAGAAGCCAGTGTGTGCATGTGCGAGTGAGTGAACGAGTGAGGGCAGGCTGGCTGATAAGAGCAGGCAGCTGTGAGGAGATCCTGGAAGGAGTGACTGGAAGGTGGTTGGCTCACCGCATAAGGCCGCGAAAGTGTAGCGAGAGTCGAAGGTTTGGGAGGTGGAAGCCGAAGTGTGAGTGCCATGGTCTCTGGGAAACCCAAGTCTCGGTCTGGTGAGAGCCCTACGGAAGGCAGGGACCGAAAGGCAACCAGACTAGAAGAAGGTCAACTGCAAGTAGAGTGACTCCCCTGATCCATGGCTCGGATGGGAGAAGCAGGGGAGCTGCCAGCAGAAGAAGGCACCAGGTTTTGTTTTTAAAGGACTGCTTCCAGCCATTTTTTAACCTCATTTTAATGGATTTATTTATTGGATTTTAACCTCCACATTTTCACTGTTTTTAATGGATTATTTATTTATTGACTTTTCGAGGCACTGCATCTTTTGCTTTTGACTGTTTTAAATAAAAGCACTTCTGCACTTTGCACCTTTCCCCTTGCTTCAGTGGTGTCCTCATTGTCCAGCTCATCCAGTTACATTACCGACAGTGTCCCTTAAAGAGTGATGGGAGCATGGCGCAGAACCCGCATCATCACAAAGACATCTACAGTGAGAGTGTCACTATGGTGTTGAAACATTGCAGCAGAACTATACATTACGGGACATTCCCAATAACTGTATTCAGTAATGTTATAAAGGTGATGTAAAGTTCATTCATTCAAAGCTAAAACTGGTAAAAATCTCAACTCTCCATTAACATCAACATCTAAAATTAGTACTGCATAATAATACCGTGGTTTGAATAAATGTCTTTCAACAAAAAACAATGAAAGTATCCAGTTACATTTACTCACTCAAAAGCACTGTCCTCCGTTAATCCTTCCTGTCACATTCGGAAAAACAACATTTCCATCAGCTTTAGAAAAAAAATCACAATTCAATCTATTCCCACATGGATTAGATCCATCTGTTTGTTTGTATTTTCTGTTTTTTTTTTACTTTTTAATTTTTTATTACTTCAAAAGCTGCGGTGGGTTGGCACCCTGCCCAGGATTGATTCCTGCCTTGTGCCCTGTGTTGGCTGGGATTGGCTCCAGCAGACCCCCGTGACCCTGTATTCGGATTCAGCGGGTTAGAAAATGGATGGATGGATTACTTCAAAAGGTGCTTAACGCTAATTGGCAAATAGAACTTATTTACAACAATAAATAATAAATAAATAAATAATAAGCTGGCTTTATCAAAAATGCAAAGCTATGCATTGGTTTAAAAAATGTAGTGCAGTCAGTTAATTTTAGCTTTATTTTCACATGTGGTGTGCACAGTAAGATGAAGTGAACACTTGACCAAGTGCATCATGCTACCACCGTCCACTCACCGATATCCAATCACTTAAACCTCGCTTGATAGGTTATGTGAAATACAGTGCTCAAAAAAAGTAAGGCATCACTTAAATCACACATCAGATCTCGATGAATGAAATATTCAAGTGGAAAATCTTTGCTGAGCATAACTGTGTAATTTGTTGAGAATAAAATTGATGTAACAATGGTCAATGGGAACAAAATCACCAACCCACCAAAAATAAAAGTCAAAAATTGTAATCACAGGCTGCTCCATCTTGTGTGAATTCCATCATGGCAACTCATAATGTGACTCAGTAGTGTGTATGGCCCCCACAGGGTCTGGGGGATGTGCGGGCCAGTCAATGACATCAATGCCTTTGTCATCCAGGAACTGCATATGCATTCTGGCCACATGAGGCCGGGCATTGTCCTGCACCAGGAAGAACCCAGGGCCCACTGCACCAGCATAAAGTCTGGTCATGGCTCTGAGGATTTTGTCCCGGTACCTAGCAGCAGACAGGGTACCGCTGGATAGCACATGGAGGTCTGTGCGACCCTCCAAGGATATGCCTCCCTGACCCACTACCAATGCAGTCATTCATGCTGGATGATGTTACGGGCTGCATAATATTCACCTCGGCATCACTTTCACATGCTCTCATCTGTGAAGAGACTGGGGTACCAATGGCAAAGCTGCCAATTCTGTATTCTCTGGCAAATGCCAATTGAGCTGCATGATGATGGGCTATGAACACAAGTCCCACTAGAGGATATCATGCCCTCATACCACCCTCATAGAGTCTGTTTCTGACAGTTTGGTCAGAAACATGCATACCAGTAGCCAGCTGAAGGTCATTTTGTAGGGCTTTGACAGTGCTCCTCCTCACACAAAGGAGAGGATACCGGTCCTGCTAATGGGTTGTTGCCCTTCTATGGCCCTGCACTCCAGCACTCCTAATGTAATCTGCCCATCATCTTGTATCTCTTCCATGTCATTAAGAAAGAAAGAATCATTGCTATCTAAGGATTTGGCAACACTGCCTAAATCCCTTGTTTAAATACATCTTTCTCAGACAATGGTCAAAATAAACAGTTCATTCATTCACTTTCCTCTACTTATCCAAGAACAGGCTGTTGAAGTGATATTCTTAGTAGTGAGGCTCATACAGTATGTCCCTTTTCCTAAGCAACATTTGCCAATTTATAATGGGTATTCCCAAAGCATTCCCAGGCCATCTCTCTGAATCCTGACTATGGGCCTGAGGTCTTCCCCAGGGTCTCCTCCCAGCTGGGCATGCCCATTAAACATCTGCAGAGAGCTGTCTGGGAGGCATTCATATTGCTACTCTCAATTTAAAGGGTCACTGGCTCTTCTCTGAGCCTCTTATGAATGTCTGTACTTCTCACCCTATCTCTAATGGAGAACCCAACCACCCTCTGGAGAAAGCTCATTTCGGTATCTTGTACATTCAATCTTGTCCTTTCGGTGATTACCCAAAGCTCATGACCATAGCTGAGGGTAGGGATGTGGATCAACTGGTTAAACAAGGCTTTTGCCTTCTGGCTCAGCTCCTTCTTCACCACTGTGAATCAGTTCAGTGACAGCATAACTGCAGTCACTGCCTTTTGTCAGTCTCACCATCTGTTTTCCTTTCACTTGTAGCGTGGGCTACATAATAATAGGTATTTTTTTTGTGTCTGTGCTGAGTTGTGTTTTGTTTTCGTCGTCCCGTTTACTATCATGTATGTGTGTGTAAGTAAATGTTGTCCCCGTAAGTCAAATGGGGAAGGACGATGAAGGGAAAACAAAACCCTGAGACGGGAATTTCCTGTTTAATCATCCAATTACATCTGGGACTATAGTTTTAAATGAGAGGAGCAGAAAGGAAGAGAGAGCCGAAGGATAGAGAGAGAGAGAGAAAGGCAAAGAGACATAAAGGTGATTGAGAGAAGAAAGGAGCCATTTTATGCATTGATTTTCCAATTCATCACTTCCATTCATTGTACAATTCCACTGCTTGCTTTTTCAGTATCCGGATCATCATCACGACAACAAGTACAGAGAAACCCTGGGTTTTGGATTCCTATCAGCCATTGTCAAGGACTTTCACGGTGAGGTCGTTTTGTATTTTGGGAAGAAGCAAAATATCACTTCAGCCAATAGTCAATTATAGGCAGACTTTATTAGATTTGGACTCATTTACCACATACATTTCAACTGCCATTTATCATTAATCTGTGTTTGTGTTCTGTGTTTATTCATTTATTATTTAGGGGCAAGGGAGGGTTTTTGTAAATATTATTATTGTTTATTTGTGTGTATAAGGAGTATGGCTTGTTATTAGATGGAGAGCCTCAGGTTAGCCAAGGCAATACTCTTGGTAGTGTAGTTGCCAGTCTGGGTAAAGGGATCGACCATTACACACTCATGAGCAAGACCCTGAGATACTTAAACTCCTCCAGTTGAGCCAGTAACTCACCTCACACTCAAAGAGGACAATTCACTTTTTTCCTACTGATGACAATGCCCTCAAATCTGGAGATGCTGATCCTCATTCCTGCACTTTTCACTTAGTGGCAAACTATCCCAATGATTGCTAGATTTCACAGTCTGATAAAGCCAACAGAACCACATCTTTTCCAAAAAGCAATGGGCCCACCACCTGCAGGAGGATTAGAGGGCTGTTGCGATGTGACCTGGGTGCCAGATAAATGCAGAGTTCCTGGAACTCAGACACATAAACAGGGAGAAGGTGTATTTTGTAAATGAAACATGGCTAAACAAAAAAGACATACTATACTGTAATCCAATCAGACAATGAAATTGTTCTTCCAAAGTACCTCCTATCTTTGATGACATTCCACTTTTGCCAATGTTTCTGTTTAAATTTTATGAGCGCTGATCAAATTGTCCGCAACACTGTACTACTTCTGCATGATGGGAATTGTAGTCCCTGCATCGACATTGTCGCAGAGTTGCAAATGAGATGTATATACAGTATGGGGTGGCTTTTATATATTGTGGAAAGGTTTGGACCCGGACGCAAACAGGCAGACACAGAATGTCCCCAAACACACGTTTATTGAACCACACACGAATACAGTGCACCGATCACCATCAAATAGTCCTCCAGACTTCTTTCCTCACTACTGCCTCCATCTCTTCCCATGCAAGCTCCGTCCTCTTCCACCCGACTCCGGCTCCTGAGTGGAGTGAGGAGGCCTGTTTTATACAGCACCCAGATGTGGCGGAAGTGCTGCCTGCTCTCACAGCTCCGGAGCTGTTCAGCCACTCCCTGGTGGATATATATATATATATATATATTGTCACGCATGCGCGAGTAGGAGGCCGCGGACAGATCTTAAACCGCTTGAAGAACGTTCTCCGGCGGGGAGTGGCGGGTACTAACCTTTCTCCTTTGTCTTCCAGAAAAAGAGACGCTCCACCATCATAGCCTGCCCACAGTACGTCCACTTCCGCCCTTCCTCCGCCATCTTTCCTGACATCAGCAGTCCCATCCTCCCTCACGGTTCCTTCCCAGCATTCCTCCACTTCCGGCCCCTCCTCTATAAAATGGCCGCTCTGAAAGGTGTCGCGCATATGAACTGTTTTGTTTATATTTTGACCTGTTCTTTTTTTGAAATATTGTGGATTGTCTGCAATATACGGGTCCGGAAAACCCCAAACCTTTATATTGTCTATTTGCATCTTTTACTATATATATATATATATAAAATATCTTTCTCTCCTGGATAAATTGTTCAAAATTGACTAGTCAAGAAATGGCATAGTTTAGTGATTCTTTCTGCAGAGTAAAATTCTAAATTTCCCCATGCACTCAATTTAACTGGAATCAATGGCACCTCCCTATAGGCTAAAAATAGCCCAGGCCTGGGCATGAGTAAGCCCCTCGGTTCAGTGGTCTATGCATTACTCTCATTTTTTGTGGCTAACAGAATTCAAGCATGTCATAGGAAACAGTTTTGTCTGACATAAAATTAAATGTAACCTCCTGGGGATGTTCAAACTTCAATGTGGCCTTTATTTTGAGTATATTATGGAAATATTTTAGGAATGGATGTGCCAGGGATATTGTTGTCTTTTTTATCCTATATTTTAAGTACAGTATATAGAAGCATATATGAGCCAGCATAAATAAGAGTTCCTTTTTCAGTATTACACCTTTGAGTTAATGTATTCAAGCACAGATTTGGATAACTTTTGTAGTCTGTCGTTTATTTTGGCCTTCATACACATTGTCATAAAAAGTAAGGTGAGGCTGGCATGGATGGTGGGTCCTTACCTGACCAGGAGATCATCATAAAGGATGAACAGTGGCAGAGTGCCCATTTGTACACCCACAGGGCAGCACGGGAAATGTAGTCTCAATATATGACCTTATTGGGGTACTTAGGTGCCACCAAGAGGAGCTGCCAGAAGGACGCTTCCTTGTGCTATGGATGTTCTGACCAAAGTACTTCAGGGTAGCAGTGTATTGCACTGCCAGTACTCCTGGGTCCAGTTTGAAAAGGAACTGCTCGTCCTCCCTCAGAGGAGTCACAGTCCACAGTGGAGTCTTCACTTGGGAAAAGTGGAGGAGAAAGAGGAAGAGAAATTATGATTCTGTAGATTTAGGTGAACCAACATACTATATGTGTGCAATGTTCCCACAGGATAACATTTACTTGACCCAGGAAGAACACTGAGGCTGGAAGGATGTGTCTAAGGCGACAAAACTGCCTGGTTGCTAGCAGGCTTGAAGTTCCAGAAGGGAAAGTATTGGAATATACAGACCATCAGATTGTGTGGACAGCCATTAAGCTGTTTTACCAGAAGACATCCTTTAAGAGCAACTTAATCCCATTGCATCCCATTCCTTTGATCATCACTGGGATGTTTCCACACCTTGTTTGGAGTCTACCTGTGGTCAGTTCAATTGATTGGACAGATTAGGAAAGGCACACACCTGTCTATAGAAGGTCCCACAGCTAACAATGTGTAGGAAAGCAGAGCTTAGAGACAGGACTATGTCAAGGCACAGATCTGTGGAAGGCTACAAAAAATTCCTACACAACTAAAAATTTCCAAGAGCACCACCGAAACAACCACAACTCTTTCTTTTTTTTCCATTTTTTTGATTTTATTGATTTTATTGAAATCGCAAAACGTTCCATGCAAATAAATCAATTTTAACAAAAATAAGATAAAAAACAAATCAACCCCCACCCCTGAAAAAGAGCTAATGTAGTAGAGTAAAACTTAAAGCTAGTAAAAATAAGTAAATAGATGAATTCATAAATTAATAAAGATTAATGGAGAAGAATAAACAGAAAAAAAAGTCAGTTACCCACTGACTTAAAATAGGGAAGTTAGGATACTTCCAGTTGAGCAAGATAAGTCTACGTGCCAATAGTGAAGTAGAAGCAATCACAGTTTGTTTGTCCTTCTCTACTTTAAGCCCATCTGGGAGTCCGTCAAACACAGCTGTTAATGGGTTAGGAGGTATTGTGACACCAAGGCTGTCTGAAAGGCATTTAAAGATTTTGGTCCAAAATGATGTTAATTTGGTGCAGGGCCAAATATGTGGCCCAGTGAGGCTGGGACTTGAATGCAGCGTTCACAGGTTGGATCTTGCCCTGGAAACATTTTGGACAATTTTAAGTGAGATAGATGTTCTCAATATATTTTAAGTTGAATAATTGTACGCTTTGCACATATGGAGCTCGAGTGGATTCTCTGCATTGCTACCTTCCAGTCCTTTTCTGAGATATTGAGTGAGAGATCGTTTTCCCACTGTCCTCTTCGATCTTTGAAAGGGAGGGACTGTAAAATGGTTTTATATGCTACAGAGATGCTTTCTGAGTCCTCAAGACTGAGCAATATTTTTTCCGGCATTGAGGTAGGTGGGAGGTGTGGAAAATTGAACAGGTTCTGTCTAAACAAAGTTTCTGATTTGAAGGAAGTGAAAGAAATGTGTTGCTGGAAAGTTACATTTGGAATGTAATTATTTATAGGATGCAAAGACACGGATCTCTAAGTGATTTAATCCCAAATGTTTTCCAGACTTTAAAAACTGCATATGTTTGAGAGGGTGGGAAAAGATGGTTCTTGTGCAGAGGTGCCACAGATAAAAGCTTCTTTATCTTGAAATGCTTCCTATATTGGTTCCATATTCTGAGTGAGTGAAGCACAATTGGGTCATTAGTATATTGGCGATAACTTGCATTTAAGGGGCACAAAGCAAAGAATATGAAGAAGTACTGCAGGATTTTATTTCTCTTGTGAGCCAAACCTGTGTATGTTATCTATTTTTGTCCCTGTCCAGGTTTTAATATCTTGTATATATGCTGCCCAGAAATAAAACAGAAAGTTAGGTAGAGCCATGCCACCTTCTGCCTTTGGTCTTTGTAGGCTTGCTGTTTGGATACGTGGATGTTTTGAATTCCAAATGAGGTTATGGTTGAATCTAATTTCTTAAAAAACAAGTTATTGATGTACTGTATATTGGAAATTGGAATGTTTTGAAATAAAAAGAGAAGCTTAGGAAGGATATTCATCTTAACAATATCAATTCTTCCAGCTAAAGTGAGATGAAGGGTTGACAATCTATGCAAGTCTTGCTTAATTTTTTCCACAACCACAACTCTTTCTAGAGGTGATCACCCAGCCAAACTGAGCAATTGTGGTAAAAGGTCCATGGTAAGAGAGGTGACCAAAAATGTGATGGTAACTTTGGCTGAGCTTCAGAAAAGGTGTGAAGCTGGAAGAAACATCCAGAAAGCCTCAGTAAACTCCACTTGGAGTTTGCAAAAAGAAACCTAAATGACTCTTACACTGTGAGAAACAAAATTCTCCAGTCCGATGAAACCAAGATTAGGGTCATGTCTGGAGTAAACCAGACACTGCTCATCACCTGTGCAAAACCAGTACGATGGTCAAGCATGGTGGTGGTAGCTTAATGCTGTGTGGTTGTTTATTGGTGGCAGGAACTGGGAGACTAGACTTGGTTGAATGAAAACTAAACAGAGCAAAGTAAAAGATATTCTTAATGAAAACCTGGAGACTGTTGGTTGGCTTGAGAGGATCTGCAGGGACAAAATTACAGAAAATTCCTAAATCCAGGTATGCAAAGCTTGTCGTGTCAAACAAAAGAAGAATCCTGGCTGTAATCGCTGCCAAAAATGTTGAACCAAGTCCTGAATAAAGGCTCTGAGCTATAGTTCAGGTTTTTATTAATACATTTTCAAAAATTACTAAAATACTGTTTTCACTTTGTCATTCTCTGTTATTAAGTGTAGCCTGATGTGGAAAAAATTGACATCAACATTCTCGTATACTGAGATGGAGGAAAAAGTAATCAGAACCACTTCCAGTTGCTCAATATTTCTCAAATATAATATGTCTTTGTATCCTATCATAACTAACTGATAATATCAATATACAATTATTTATCTCTATTTATGATCAAACTTTATATTTAAATGATATTTTCGCACTTAGGAAAGTCGAAAGTGGTGGTGGAATTTTTTCATGATTAGATACGCATTAGCTAGATTACATGCAAAGTAAAAATAGTTATAGTCACCTAAAAACATAGAAAAAGTGTTGGCATTATATAATATTTGTTGCAATAAAGTGCTATAGGTAAAACTGCATGTAGTTACATTTAATTATGAAAACGATGGAGGAAATAAAAAAAAATCATTAAATTAGATGTATTACCAGGAACACGACAGGGAAATAGCAGCTTATGGTTTCCATTACATCTTTATATTTACACGGTATGTTCAACGCTTATACATTATTATTAAATTGAAGATGTAAAAATTAAAATAAAATTAATAATAGTTATTGAAAGAATATTTGTTATATTGAATAGAGTTTCTTAATATCATGTACATATCTATTTCCATGATACAAAAAATTTGTATGTTTGTTTAAATAAAATACTACTTCCAGTTAAGTAATAATTCTGAAATTTCATGTTTGCTTTTTATCATTATAAATATCTATTAAAAATTTGATTAATCTATTTGTAATTATCACGATAGTTTACCTGAAAAGTCGCAAAAGTATTCAGTTAAAGTACAATTTCCAGTTCCCAGAAGTGGCCCAAAAGTTGACAGGATTTCTTATTTTTGATATAAAGCAGATATACATGATCTCATTGACTGAGGTCAAAGTGTTTTCGAATTATCATGTTTACACACAGACAGACAAACAGACATAATTTAAAAAAAATGATATTTTTAGACTCTGGAAGGTCTAAAGCGTCAAAATTAATGAAAATCTCGAGGTTGAATTTTTTCATGATTCCTTTAATTTCTCTATACTATGTATACGAGAAAGTAAAAATGAATTAACGTGATTTTAGATTAAAGCTGCAGTATAACAAAATGTAAAAAAAAGTGAAGGAGTCTGAATACTTTCTGAATTCTCTGTACATTTATCCTGTAAACTGAAGGAAATTGAGCTAAAAATACATTACATAATAAATGCTGTTCATTAGGACAAGCAAATGTGGTGGCTTTAAAGGCAGTGGCAGGAAGTGATGGCATCGGGACTGGAACTGGAAGTGATGTCATCTGGACGAGAACTGACATCATCAATGGCCTCGGAGCCGGAAGTGACATCTTCGATGGCAGATGAACTGGAAGTAACGTCAACAATGGTGCCAGAACCGTGCAGGATTTCCTGTGGATGGTCTGCAGAGGATTGAGAGAGAAAGTCAGTGCACCTCACCACCCCCTGGTCTGGCGTGGAACTACTATTATTCAGGCCGTTTATTTGCCTCCTAATCGCATGTGTGTGACAGTACTTAATAATTGTTCAACAAAAACAAAACCGAGAAAAATAGCAAATCAAAAAATGTGGTATTACAAATTATGAATGTGTTTTATGTGTCTTAACTAAAGAGTATAGACAACAGGTGAATGAAATAGCATGCACAGGCATTCCAAGTACATTAATTCCAAAAGATATTAGATAAATGTATAAAAGTTTTCTTGCTTTCCCTATTATACAGGAAATCCATAGGCATTCTTCTGACCAGATTAACTCTTTAACACTTGGTGTAATCTCTACATTAAGGCAAGTGGTGTACTGTCTTCCATTCTGAAGCAGACAGCACTGTTTTGAAAAAAAAATTAAATAAGTCATAAACAATAATTTACTGTAAAATGTTTATAACAAACTCACCTTTATGGTTTTAATAAAATGTTCCAAATATTCTATAATATGCTTAATGCAGGTTCCTAACTGGAAAAAAGAATTATTTTTGTGTTTGTGACATTTTCTTTGTGCTTGTCACGGCTAGCCTCCAACCCTGCAGTGTTCTAGGCAAGCCTTTCCTAATGTGTGTGTATGTGCAGCCGAAAGTTTCCATCCTGCGTTGTCTAGAGGCCTTTGATGAAACCCATTGGTTAATTTTTACAACACAATTAAAAGTGGGAGTGGACTTGCATATCTTGCTGTTTTTGGAGTAGTTATCTTTGTCATCGTAAATCATACTGATGTTTAATACAATTTGGCACTTTATCCATTTGAACAAAAAAATTGAAATTTACACGAATCTTCTTTAGTGTTTCAGAGTTGACTATTTCAGATCGATGTTGAGATTTCATATGTCATGTGGTGGTTGTATTTGTAGATTATTAACTTATGACATTTGGAAAGGTCTGGATCTATTGAATTATGGATTGACTTATGGCATATGATGACCATACATCTACTTGGGTTAATTAACTAAAAGCAGGTGATGTTTGTTATTCTTTTTTAAGAGACTGTTTTAATTAGCTAAACATTAAAATATTAAGAGGTAAACTGTAATAAGAATATAAGTTTAATGTTATTGTGCTCTGTACAATAATTATTTTATAAATCCACTCACATGTACAGGCCAGGCCAAAGTTAGCACACAGGGGCTCTGAGCATTTAGAATTGCTGGGCCAATCATAGGACAAGATAGACAAAGACAGCTGGAGGAATGTATAGTCAGCACAAAATCTTCTTTCCTTGTTTGCTGACGTGGGGGCCTGCACATGTAGGAAACCGTATAAAAAGACTTGGACAGCAGCCAAACACTTTGAAGCTGATGGATGGATGGGTGATATCGTCATCCGTCCTGAAAAGCCTTCCAGCACAGCGACAAAAAATGACAGACTGTATAGATCAAGATCCCACCTTGGTATTGTCTTGCTATTGGCTTCCCGTCTGTAATGCCGCATAAATCGTCAGTAAAGAAAGCTAAGTTATTTTCTCTTATGTGATTTTTACCGCTGTATCTCTAAGGGAGGGATATTGCCTTTTAATATCATATCTATATAGTTTTCGGTTACTTAAAACACCACAATTACAAAAGAACTTATTCCAACTAGGGATCTAGCGACCCCTATCACCCCTAAAAGGAACAGAGATAAAGATGTTAGACTGCACATTACTGTGATTATCCTGGCTGCTTGTTTATTTCTGTTGAGCAAAGGACAAACAGGTCTCAGATATTTTAAAGTTCACATTTCGATAAATGACGTAAGTGTCAACTCAGGTAAAGGTGTGCAAGTTTATAAGAAGACTCCTCAACAGACTACATTGGATGTGTACATCTGCAATAAACCTTGCTCAGATTCAATCAATAATTAAAGTGTTTTTGATTTCTTTTTCATAAATGTATTTTCTTAAAAGCCTCGACATAATTCATAAGAGTGTTATGTAACTAAACAAATGACAAGGAGGATTGTACAACCAGGGAATGAAAGGTATAGAGCACAGATGTGGTCAAAAAGGTTCAGTGTAACAGGTCAGGTCAGGTTGGGGAGCATGCAATGGTACACTGGGTTGACACAACCTCTGGAAATGACCACCTATCTGCCGCAGCCAGGTGTTACGTGGGTGTCCCCTTGATCTGGTCCAGCGACTCGGGTCCTCAACAATGAGGATCCTGTGAGCTAGGTCATCCTCTGGGAATCGTGCCACATGGACATAGTGCTGTAACTGATGCTCCCTCATAATGCAGGTAATATGCCTCATTTGGGATTCCGTGAGCAACTGCTCATTTGACACAAAGTCAAACCAGCGGTACCCAAGGATTCTCCAAAAAGACACAGTACCACAGGAGTCCAGTCTTCATCTCAGGTCACTGGATACACTGCAAAAAATGCATATGCAAAAACTAAACAAAAATAACTTTCAATGAGAGCTGTTTTGCTGTTATTTAGCAAAAACAACTGCCAATGGGGTAAGCAAAATTTACTTGACAAGATTTATTAAAGTAGGCTAAATAATCGTAAATATCCATTTTTCAACAAGTCAATAATTCTTACAATTAGGAAAACAAGATTTCCTGTCACGATATAAGTACTTTTCACTTGCTTAGATTTCATTTTATGGTCTTGCAACCATATAGCAAAACAGGAAGCACCAGAACTATAAAGACTTGGACCTTTGTCCTTTTGCATAGATATCGGGAGCACCAAACACCCCTTAACAGCGACCTCATGACCCCTCATGCTCTCCCAATCCGTCTACTGACTTCATAGGAAGAGTCACCAGAGACATGAATGTCTCTGCCGAGGTAAATAAACCTCTCAACAAGGTTGTCACTCTCTCTTCAGTCTAACGGTGTTGTAAAAAACAAAGCAAAAAAATTCAGTGATGTGGAGTTTCATGTCCCTGCATGGATGATCTGATAAAGACAGCTAATTACTGGTGGTGACCTCAGTTAAATGCCACATTGCCTGGATAGGGTGGGGTTTTGCAACCACAGGGAGTGATCTCATGTTTCAACCGGGTGTTTCTTTTCCTCAAATGTAGGTGGTGGTGTTCCACTCAGTGCTTTCCCCCATATTAACTCAGCATAAGTCCCTAAAATGCTCGTTATACTCATGTGTCTGACAATGTTAAAATATTATGTTGATAATTCTTCATCTGCGGTGGGCTGGCGCCCTGCCTGAGGTTTGTTTCCTGCCTTGCGCCCTATGTTGGCTGGGATTGGCTCCAGCAGACCCCCATGACCTTGTAGTTAGGATATAGCGGGTAGGATAATGGATGGATGGATGAATAATACTTCATTTTGCACAATTTTTATGGCATTATTAACCATGATGCTGGTAGTCTAACACAATGTTAAATGCGGTATCTTATACCTGACTCTTATATCTGACCAGTCTCCTTCCTTGGTTGACATCTACTGCTGCTCCCACTCCGCTCTTTCATGGTTCCTTCAGAATGGTTCCAAATATTTTTTCTCTGCTTCATCTACTGCCTACACATTTACATCACTGGCACTGTCTCCAACCGCTCACTTTGGGTCAGAAGCAACACCATCGGCATTCAGTTTCCCCAGCTCTGTCAGCCATTTCAAGCCAAGTTAATTCCTGTGACTTGCTGGCAGCAAGTAGTAGAATGGGTCTTGTAGGTGCTGTTGTTTAAGTTCTTGATTATCTAACCTGACTACGGATTCAAATTGTTTGGAAAACTCATCAAAATCTTTAAAAGACTTTGTTGGACTGTTATCTTATCAAATGTTCTTGACTCTCTCTCTCTCTCTCTCGCTAAATGAATTTTAACCTGGAGGAGTCTATTAATTTTTTACTTCTAAGATGTCTCATTTAAAGGTTTTCCAATGCTGCGCCTATCTTAGTGTCTATATAAGCAAAGGGAATTTCAGTTTCTGTATTACATCTCGCCTGAAGAAGGGGCCTGGGTGCCTTGAAAGCTTGAATATTGTAATCTTTCTAGTTAGCCAGTAAAAGGTGTCCCTTTTGCTTGACTACTCATTATATCCATAATGGCTAACATGGTACAACACCCTAGTACTAATCTCTTTCTCACCTAACACAGAGACATCTGTTGAATGGTTTCTCAGGATGGCTCTGCCTTACCTGACAGCATATTTTATTCAGGTCTCTGTGGCTGAATTTCCATTTCAAAAACACTAGTGAGAACATAAGCAAGTAGATGAAAAATGTTTAGATATAAATGTGTGCATTTTACCATATCCAAGATTACACTGCATTTGGTGCATTGCAACAATTGTCATTTATTAAACAGCACAATGCTTATCTTTTTTTTTTTTAATTGTCATATTATTTTTAATGTCCTTATGGAAAACTGCCTTTACAATGTGAAACTGAACCTGTGACTTGCTCAGTTCCTAATGATCTTTAAATAGCCTGCAGGTAATCAATCATGCAGTTACTAATAAATACCAGCTAAACAGTAGTAAAAAAAAAGCATTCCATTCAGGGCTGTCAAAAATTTCATTGTTAAGGTCACATTAATTATTTCACAGGCCAGCAAGTTAATAAAGCCCACATAAAGCCTGGATGTAATCTCTGGCCATGTCTGAAACAGGGAATAATTACCTTTTTCAGCTTTTGCAATAATAGCTTAAATGTTTTCCATTAATTATTTGTTATATTAAATACAGTAATTTATGTACAAATCAGTAAAGATGAAACAAAAGGAGAAAAAATAATGATAATAATAAGCCAAATGTTAAATTCTGAAACAGATCCAGGGGCTCATTTATGAAAGAAGCAGAGATGTAAATCTGACAATGTATGCAAAAGTAAAGTCTGATTAATCACGAGTGTACATCGCACTACGCTGACTGTGGCATAATAAATCTTACTGGTCACATACAACATGCATCTGCAATTTTTTTTAATTTAAAATAAAAAAATTTTTAAAATTATAATTTGGCAAAAATTGCAACTAAAGTGAATTGATTTTAGGCCAAAAAACATAAGAAAGAGAAAAAAAGTCAAATAGGTGAAGCATTTCAGAGTGAAATTAGCCCATCTGCAAAATACGAAGATACAACAGATAAGAAAGTGCCTGTGAGCAGGATGCTCAGACAGACGATCATTATGTAAAAAGCTTTAAAGATGCTTGAATACATATACTGTATTTTTCCAAAAGATCCAACATTTGTCTGAAAATTTTTAAGAAGGAGATAGTCTGGTAACAGGAAAACATAACTGTAAAGAAACTAAGAGAGCAATTAGAAGAAATGGTATGTGATATACAGGGAGAAGTGATGAAATGTGATGCATGTACTTGCCCTCGGACAGAACACCATTGGTCCTTCATACACTCCATTAACAAATAATTAGGAACACTATGTAGGTAGGGCATCCTTTTGCTCTCAAAACAGTCTCAATTCTTTGTGGCATGGTCTTTGAGGTTTTGGTCCATGTTGACATGATAGCATCACACACTTTCTGCAGATTTGTCAGCTGCAGTGACAAATTGTTGACAATTTCTTTTTCAAAAGCTGAACTCTTCTGTAATCTCCTCTATGCGGAAGGAAAAAAGACCATTTATTAAAAGGATGACACTGCAATGATCAAAAGCAGAGGGTGGCATGGTATTAGCTCGGGTTGTGAATATTTGTAATTTGAGACAATTAAAGGATAAAGGTAATAATGCAATCTCTCATTTCATTTGTTAATTGCTGTTTTCTTGCTATTGTTGCTGGAATCTTGTCCAAGTAGTACTTCAGAGGGGTCGTAGTGACAACAGCTTTAAGTCAGACAGAGGGGCTTTAAGTAATCAACAGAAGTTGGGACACCTGTGCAAATTGTTTGTTTCAGCTTGCAAGACTTAAGTCATTGCAATTGCTGCAGAAATCTGTAGGTTGTAGCCAATTAGTTGTTCTCTAAAGAAGGCACATTTTAAATATGCTGATATTTGCCTTTTTTCTGCTTTTTCTAACCTAAACATTAATTTTAAACCTCTGGCTGTTAATGCTTAAGTTTTCTCCACAGCAAGTCATTTTGTTGCATTTCATCTGATTAAATTTAAATAAAAACTGAAGTATTCTAAAACTTTTGAATGGTAGTGTATGTACTGATTAATTTGAGTGCCATAGGACGTGCAATAATTATAAATACATGTTAATTCAATACTGTCTCAGTTTAGCCTGAAACCCACTTAAGGTTACTGTGCTGTACTGTGCTGGGCTCCCTTGGTAATTTGGCATAAATAAAGGAACCTTAGAATCATCCTGAGCTTTAACTGATTATATAACAAAGAGAAAATCCACGACACGATTCCCCTCCTCCTTTCTTCCTCTCCATGTCAGTTGGTCTACGTTTCTCTTTCTTTTGGAAGTCTTCTTATTTCTACTGCAGTCCTCATTAGTGTTACATTACAGTCACGGTTTATTCCTTTATTCCCTATGAGTACTTTCATTTTTATTTTTGCTTTTGTTATATTTGAAGTATTATTTGTCATGTTTTTGTAGTCTCTGATAATGTTACTAGTGAAGGTACTGGCCTGTTTTGAGGAGTGTTTTTGGAAGCTGAACTCTTTTGGGACCCCCAATGGGATGACATGCCAAAGCGAGATTGCTTAGTCTGTGGAAGGATGCTTGTCCATTGTCGAGGTAGCCTCAGGCTTGCAGTGGCGCAGCATAGTGCCATGGAAACAACTATGAGCTGATCAAGATTGCACTATAAGCATCTGCCACCGATGGGTGATGCAAGGGACATTATAAATGCAGGGAACAGTATTACTTGGCCACTGACCTGGCCCTGACTCTGGCTGATTGCTGTGTCTGTTGTCACAAAGATGAGTCACAGACATCATGAAGGTTTTTGGCAGCCACCTGTATTTTGTTTCCAGGCTGCAATATTGAAGTGAATTTGAACAGAGATGTTCACAGGTTTGAGTTCAAAATAGCACTGATAGTATGGAGGTAAGATGGCGACTTTAAAGGCCGGTAAAGGAAATTTTGTCATTAGGGCCGGAAGTGACGTCGTCATTGGCGGCAGAACCTAAAGTGATGTCATTATGCCCGGAAGTGACTTCATCAGTGGTGCCGAAATCCTGCAGGATTTCCCATGAATGGTCTGCAAGAGATGGAGGGAGTCAGCGCACCCCGTCACCCCCTAATATGGTGTGGAATTACTATCATTTAGTCCCTTCACCTGTCTCCCAATCACACGTGTGTGACACTGTGTATATGAGAATGGTTGATCCCGCTACAATAAGTAACCCTGTTGTTCCAGTTTCAAGTTGAATAAAGCTGGTTTAGTTTCAAGTTGAATAAAGCTGGTTTAGCTGAAGTACTGAGACTCAGCCTCATTTTGAGAGTGTCACACCCTTAACACCATATTTGTATTGTCTATTCATAAAAGACCGATTCTTTCTGTTAACCAAGTAGGTAAATTTGAATTTGTTCTCCCAATGCCATTCTCTAGCTCCTTTATCTAAAGCACTGATTCGAGAAAGAAAGAGAAAGACACTAGGTGCTGTGCTATAAAAAAATAAGAGGAAATTGTTTCTGCTGACTGAATATAAATCTATGAAAACACACAGAAGTTGCACATGGCATGACTATTGCTAATTTTTTAACCTTACAAAAGATCCATTTAATTACATACTTGTTCCATTAGCCAGATAACAGTTTGTCTCAGTAATCATTAAATGTAAAGTAAACTTAACCTTTAGTATGAAGTCTGTTGCATTGTGGGTGAAAGTGATTAGCAAACATGGTGGAATGTGCACTCTGCAAACAAACTCTCTGGTTCTGGGATAAACAGGAAATTTACATTTATTTGCTTAGCAAATACTTTAATCTAAAGTGACTTACAAAAGAGGTCAACATATTCAGGTAAACATCAGGCCATTGAGGAACAAGTGTTACAGGACAAGGGTACAAAATTAACCATCACAAGTGAAACTTTTTAAACCAAAAAGAACACCACGGGCCTAATTCATCTTTTCTTAGTCACAAGAACCTTTGAAAGCCATAATCAATTAAGCAGATATTCAAAGAACAAGAGTCTTCTTCTTAAACACATTGATGGATTCAGCAGTTCAAGGTCAGCAGCTCATTCTACCAGCTCAGAGCTCCACATGAAAAAAGTCTAGATTGAGATTTGGTGTCACACAGAAGTAGAATCAACAGATATTTCTTGCTAATACAGACCTCAGAGGATGAGAAGGAACATAGGACCTCACGAGTTATCTCCATATACTGTACATAGGTACTAACCCACTGACTACTCTGTAGGCAAACATCATGGATCTGAACTTACAGTAATACTGCTGTTACAGGAAGCCAGTGTTGCAACCTAAAAAAAGGAGTGACATCTCAGCTGGTTGAACACCAGACATGCCGCTAGATTTTGAATCATCTGCAGTGGCTTGGTAGGTCCTTCAGGTACCCCTGTCAGTATAGCACTATGGTAGTTCAGACATTAAAAGAGCAAATCCTGGACCAGGAGCTATGCTACATACTCTGCCAGATACAGGCTTATCTTGTGGACGCAATGCAGAATGGATCTGTAAAACCAGTTGTAACGTGGTTTGTGAAAGACAGCTGGACATCAATCACCACCCCTCCATTGTGTGCAAACTTGACAGGTGTTAGTGATAATGAGCCAAGCTGAACAGAGATGGGGGACTTAGCCTGGGATAACAAAGGTGTCTCACTTTGCTACATTGAGTGGAGATGGTGCTCCTTTCTCCAGGTGGAAATATCATTGAGTCATGCTAAGATTCTAGTTGATGTGGTCCTTTGGAGGTAATGAGAGGTGAAGCTGTCTGTGATTGGCATAGCACTGATTTGAGAAACCTGGAAAATGAATGATAGTGTGTAGTGGAGAGGTGTATAGAGACAAAAGGAGAAGTCCCAGCACTGATCCTTGGGGCACCCCTTTTCTTGCCTGGTGCACCCTTGACATTTGTCCTCACCCACGCACATGGTAGGATCTGCCTGAGAGAACACACAACAAAGTGGTTTGGAACTACACACTGTTTCTTCAGTTTGTATTTTGCCTTCTTCCTTCTTGCCAAGTCATGCTGTTTTCATCAAGTCTCTTTTCTTTGAGGTGCCCATTTACTTTTACTCTCTTATCTATCTGCAGCTGCCAGCTTTTGAACACATCATCTTTTGGCTGCATTCCATGGCACAAGGACGACTGAAACTCCCCTCTGGAAAATAACAGCTTTGCAATGCAATTTTTACCATTTTGGAAGTTTGTCCAAGGCTGGGACACAGAATGGTGGATTGAGAAACATTATCAGTTGTTACTCCTCCAGGCCTGCAGGCTAAAAACAATGTCACTTTCTCCCTAGCGTTTATATTCTTATTCTCCATTGTATGCTTTAATTTATCATGATTTGATTAGGGCTAGTCAGTCAAGATGATGACTGTGCTCAAAAAATAAAAGAGGACAAAAAAAGTTTACAAAGAGCAAAGAATGACATTTCTAGAGAATAAGGTTGCTAATATTGGTGTTAAGCATTTTTATTTTTTCCTCCAGAACAATGTTTTAGTGTGCTACACAGCAGCATTATGCAGTAGAAAGACTTCTGTTTTCACCTTGTGATTTACTGAAGATTGATGGTTAGCAGGAGTAGCTTGACAGTTCAGATTTATGAAGACGTAGATAATGTCATGTTTCAGTATGTGTCACAAGAGTCTTGAGAATAAAGTAAGTAGTACATTCCCAAAAACAACACATCCCTTTGTATATTTCACATTTACCTGCAATATCACTGAAAGAAATGTGTCTGAGGCCTTCTTTCTTGAAACACAGTAGTTACACACTCACCAGCAGTCCGTATTTCTTAAACACAGTAACGGAACCAAACTATTTATATCCAAAAATAAAGCAAAAGTAACCACCATCTTTTCACCTTAGATAATTAATTTACATTGGACCAGACTACCAGAGTATAGGAAACTAATCAAGGACTTTGTTAAATCGTGCAACTCAAACCACCTACAACTGAACACCAGCAAAACCAAGGAGCTGGTGGTGGATTTTAGGAGGCCCAGGCTCCTCATGGACACCGTGATCATCAGAGGTGATTGTGTGCAGAGGGTGCAGACCTATAAATACCTTGGAGTGCAGCTGGATGATAAATTGGACTGGACTGCCAATACTGATGCTCTGTGTAAGAAAGGACAGAGCTGACTATACTTCCTTAGAAGGCTGGCATCCTTTAACATCTGCAATAAGATGGTTGTGGCGAGCGCCCTCTTCTACGCGGTGGTGTGCTGGGGAGGCAGCATAAAGAAGAGGGATGCCTCATGTCTGGAAAAACTGGTGAAGAAGGCTGGCTCTATTGTAGACACGGAGCTGGACAGTTTGACATCCGTGGCAGAGTGACGGACGCTGAGCAGGCTCCTGTCAATCATGGAGAATCAACTGCATCCACTGAACAGCATCTCCAGACAGAGAAGCAGCTTCAGCTAAAGACTGCTGTCACTGTCCTGTTCCAGTGACAGACTGAGGAGATCATTCCTCCTCCACACTACGCGACTCTTCAATTCCACTTTAGGGTTTGGGGGGGGCTTGATAAACATTAATATTATACAAAATTATTGTCTGTCTGTTATACCTTCATTGTTATCACTCTTTAATTTTATATTGTTCTTTATCAGTATGCTGCTGCTGGAGTATGTGAATTTCCCCTTGGGATTAATAAAGTATCTATCTATCTATCTATCTATCTATCTATCTATGTTAAAGTGAATCAATTGAAAAAGTTTGGTCTCTGTTACATTTACAAATGAACTATGATGACTGAATAAAAACAGCAAGTATGCATGAGACAAAAGTTTGTTGTATCGAACGCTGTTAATACAAAACATGGTGTTGTATTGTGTATTGTATGTGTGGACACTAGAGGGCACTAATGGTTCTCAAACCCAACAAAACAGACAAAGGGCACAAGTTAAAAGCACAAAGAGCTTATTTATTTTTAGAAAAACTCTTCAGCTAGCACTTCCCACCACCACAGCCACAAGTAAACAACAGGCTTAGCACATAACTATTCTTCTCTTTCTGTTACTTTCTCCTCCACTCCTCCCAACAAGCTTCGTCCACTTTCCACCTGACTCTGACTCCTCTACTTTCACAGCACCCCCTGGTGGCAGCCACAGTACCCAAAAGGACTGAGATATAGAACTCCAAGTCCCATGGTGCCCTGTGGGAATCCAGAGCACTGCTGCAAGTCTTCTAGCATTCCGGGGAAGGCAGTGCACTAAAGAAGCTGCCTTCCTCCATCCTTCCATTTCCTGGGCATCCCAGCTGGGTTGGGCTGCCGGCCGTCTCTTACAATGACATTACTACATGACTGAAATTAAACATAAAGGCAAACAAAAATGTCTTTCATCAAAATCAGGGCATTTAAAGATTTGATTGAAAAACATGAATGAAAGTATAACATGCCAGACTGGGTGCAATTTGGTAGAATAGTTATTCACCGCATTATAATAACATGAGTGGGAAAATTGTTGCCACAGAACATTGATATCAATGCATGTATAAGGTGGGCTACAGCCACTGGTTACATACTTCACATATACAGTTAAACCTTAAAAAGTGACTCACATCCTCTGACAGCAAATAGCAATATTGTTTCCTGAAGGCACCACTGCATCCACTGGCTTGCTTTTAAATCAAGCACTATTGGGATGGGCAAAGCACAAACTAACATTTATACAGTTCTCTTCGTGTACTCCAATGATACTGGGAGCATCACTTACTGCAGCTCTCACTAGCCATGGATGTGAGACAAGTGCTTGAGACACTGATACACCTTTCCACAATATTGATTCAGAAATAAGGGAGGTATTACACACCAGTGGATCTGGCATGGATGTCAAGAGCAGTCCTCTGGCATGGCGGAGAGAGAAAGCAGGCAAACTCCCAATGCTTGATTTTCTGCTGCTGTATCACTGCTACGTCTGTACCCAGTGAGGGAGCTTTTTAACTAAACAGAGAAAGTATAAGTCAGCCAATCAACTTTGCATTACATATATAGAGACAATCTGAAAATGCACTTAATGAAAGAATTTTCAAGAACGGATTAACCCCTTCTTAAAGCAGAAGAAACCCTTGACCCTTTTCCTGTTAGTGCCCACCCAACTGAATTAGTTTGGTGTCCACTCACCTTGAATGTCACTGTTTCAAGCTGCAGCTACATGGCTCCTACTTTACTGATTGTAATACTCACATCCAAAAAAGTTATTTTAAGCTTGTAAGTCCTTTTTTTGACTGTATAAATTACTAGCTGTCCCCCGTAGCTTTTCCTGTGTTGTAGTGAAACAGGACAAACTTTAAAACTCAATCAAAAAAAAAAAAAGTTAATAACGGTGGCACGGTGGCGCAGTGGTAGCGCTGCTGCCTCACAGTAAGGAGACCTGGGTTCGCTTCCCGGGTCTTCTCTGTGTGGAGTTTGCATGTTCTCCCTGTGGGTGCTCTGGTTTCCTCCCATATTCCAAAGACATGCAGGTTAGGTGGATTGGCGATTCTAAAGTGTCCCTAGTGTGTGTGTTCTGTGGTGGGCTGGTGCTCTGCCTGGGGTTTGTACCTGCCTTGCACCCTGTGTTGGCTGGGATTAGCCCCAGCAGACCCCTGTGACTCTGTGTTAGGATAAAGTGTATTGAGAAGAATTTATATTGATAGCTTTTGTATCCGAGGGCCTCTTGATATAAAATATTTTTGGTTTTGCTATCAGGGGCGAAAATGTAGCTGTGATCTCTTTGCCAAAAATGTAAAATGTTGGCAAGGTATCTCTGGCCAAGTAGCTGTGATCTCTCACTCAAAAACGTCAAAGATTTTCTTTTTAACAATCTGTAGATGACAATGTCTGCTGAACAAACAGGTATCACTACCTAAGCAGAGGCAAGGTACACTCCAGCACATGGCGAAAAGTAGAGCGACTTGAACGGAGGCAGGCACATGAAGAGGGCCCCACCTGGCTCCCTACTGCTGAGGTCCCACCTCCCCTTCCCTTCAGCCTACAGCCTGTCTCTCGGATTTGCAAAAATAAATTGGCCCCACTAACCGAACTCGCAAAATCAACTGGAATGCTCAAGTATATTATAGACAAAAATCCAATCTAAATCTGTTAAGTACTGTATATACTCACATATAAGTCAGGCCTTGAAACCAGGAAAATTGATCATAAAATCAGACCGCGACTTATATGCCCATTCAAAAATGCGACCCTTACAGTTTTTTTATTTTACATCTTCTTGCCTCCTCCAATCTCACACCACATTCTCAGACACATCGAATTTTGTTGCAGCAGTGCAGTTACTAATTTCTTTCGCCACTTCAACGACTTTTAATTTAAAAGCAGCTTAATATTTTCTTCTGATCAAATGGTCCATCGTAAAGGTGTATGAGGGTGTGAGGTACAAAAAACACAAATCAGTGCAAACGTCGCTCAGAATAGTTCAGGTATTACCGTGTGGTCACGTAGGCACAATACATAGAAAAAAAAGGCAGTATGCTCCGTGGTTACTCTCTCAGGTGGGTATTAGCATATCATAATCTCTTGGACCAATAGCGTGAGTTTTCCGCATTCAATTTATACGACTAACATTATAAAATACCGTAAATTATACGATAAAATCAAGTCCCGACTTACCACGGGAGACAGGCATACTGACAGACAAACAGATGTTGGATTTTATATATATAGAGATAAAATGAACATCCTACTGTATATTTACTTGTACTTTTGATACTTACGTATAGTTAATATGAGATACTTTAAAACTTCTACTTGAGTAGTTTTCTCATGAACAAATCATACTTTCCAGAAAGGCAATGGTGTTTTTCCTCAAGTATGGTTGTTAAGTATGTAATACAATTTTGATTCATTGCTCATTGTTGGTATTGCAGTGCCATCAATAGTCCATGGGAGACATGTAAGTAAGAGTTTTCAACACACCGTTCTTGAACTTGAAGCATTTTGATTCTTCTCTGTTGTAGTTTATTATCTAGTGAAGCTTCAAGTGCATTGCTTCTCAGTTCTTGTAATATATGTAGCTCTTTCAAATACTGTAATGTATATTATATGCCACCTGACTTTAATTAGCAATTATGAGATGTTTTGAACGTTTCCTTTTTACAGTTTGCATAAGAAAAACGGTATTGGTCTTTTAATACCAAGCATTCAAATGAAACATGCAACCCAACTAAAAGTAAAGATTGAGGAAATTTACGGGAAAATTAGCAACTGCAAAATAAAGAATATAAAGGAAAACATAATATTCAGCATTTAATAAAAGGAAAATTAGAATATAAACTCAGACTTTATTAGAAGAAGCCCTGGAGAAATCTGTTTTTTCAGTATTTATTTCTGGATTTTCATTGAAGAGCAAGTTAAAAAAATAATTTGTAATTTAAGATCAGTGAAAAAAAAAATCCCTTTTGTATCGCAAGTTTTCAACACATCAGTACACCTTACTCATAACTGATATAGAAATGAAAGGCTAAAAGGAGGATTTCTAAGGAAATACATGAAGTACCTCTCTCAAGGACAAGCAGTGATAATATGCCTGCCATCAGTTGAAAAGACTCTTTATTCTCACTAGATAATTTGGTATATAAATATCACGCAGCATCTCATGTAAATAAAAATGTCGAGTTGATGATAGTTAATCAATTGTTGCTGGCATGATGCAATTGATTTCAGATCATTTTGCAACAGATATATTTAAAAAGACTTTTAGGTATTCTTTTTTATAATCCACCTTCTCCATTACAGAGCCTATGGCAACGAGATGTTTTTAACACATGTATAATGCATTTGTCTATCAGTCTATTTCTCATACATTTTTGTTACCTAAAGATGCTGAATGCTAATTCTGGGTGAATTTTTCCCAACTAGTAAATTAATTAAAATCTATTTCTTGTGCTTCATGGAAGATTTAATTTGCCCTTATATATTTTTCTTTTGTTCGTGACAGTATTCTGACATGTTAGAAACCTCCACCAGTGAAATGAACTTCTTTTAAAGAATAGAGATGATTATAACTCCACCCTCCCTCGATATTTTATCTTTAATGTTTCTATTAATATTTAGAGAGTTACTTTGTGATGAACACATGTAGTGGTTTCAAAACCACTCATTGTGTTAAAACTGATACACATTTACCATTTTACCCATCAATCGACAAAGTGAAAGCATGTTTTCAGAAAGGTTGACCAATTTAGTAAAAATCAAAAACTGAAATCTTGCATTCAGTATTCAGACCTTTAATTCAGTACTTTCTACAAGTCCCCTTCAGGTCTGTACAAGCTTTGCACACATTGTTAGACTGTTAGTTTTGTTAGATTGGATGGGAAGTGTCTGTAAACTGCTATCTTCAGGTCTCTTCAAGGGATTATGAACAATTCTTCCTTCTTGTCGTTACACTTGATTGCAATCATTCTACAATTTTGCCATGCAGCTATTTACCCATACTGAAATTTCACATGGCCAAAGTCACCACACACATGACAGCAGTTTGCTCATACAGTGCTGTGTTCATCTGTTTCACTATCTATGTCAATGTCTGAAGACCAGTTCACATTGCTTGAATTCAAGTAAAGGTTTAGTTTCAGTTTGTTCTAAAACTGGTTGTACAGCTTTTTGTTTTTTAGTTGAAGGCTCTGTCCTACTTATGACATAACACAATAAAGTGTGCACAAAGATAAGGAGTGTGAATACTTTCTGAATCCATTGTATACAGATTACAATTTACTAATTGACATCTGGTTATCTAATTAATACCTTGTTAGTTGTATCTCATTGTTATTGGCCTTTTCGTTAAGGAGAAAGAAACAAGGATGTACAATTCTCCACAAGTTAAGTGAATTGAAATGAAGAATATAATAAAAAATGAAGCTGAAATGACTTCTGTATGGCAACATCCAAGGTTGTCAAGTTGCAGTAATATAAATATTTGAGATATCAGAAAGGCATTATGAGCAATTTGATTAAATGAGAACTGGTTTTAGCCTCCATAACTGAAACCAAGCCTTTGACACTGTGGCCCTCTGAGACCAGGAGTGTGTATCTCTACATTGTATGGTCGTATTATCACTATCCTGGGATTAATTAGGCACCAAACAGCAGCCAGCCATGGATGACACAATTGCAGAGTACATGCATGCATGCACATTACAACAGCTAACCTGAGCTAACCAAAAACACATGTCTCAGGAATATTAGAAAGAACATGAACACAAGATGTACATATGCTATTTGTACAGCGACCGGACTTAGAACTGCACCCAGGGCTCTGCGAGTAGCTGCTGCATCCATAACCTTAAAGCCATACCTTAAGTCATTTATTGCTACTACCTCTTGTAACTGGCACTTCCCACTGCAAATGTAACAGAGAGAATTCATATTCATATGCATTGTAAAAAAGTCTCAATTTAACAACATCAAAAGTGACTCCCCTCTGTGTTCATTTTGTTTTGTCACATCTGTGATTGTCTAATACTTCTCACCAAAGACAGAATGACATGCAGCTGAAAGCTTGCAGATACAATATGAAAATTCACAAGAATCATGGCTTTTGCACGTGGAATTGGTCATTAGTTTATATTTCTGACTATTCATTGGTTAGCTGTGGACTCTTGTCATTGGGTAGTTTTGGATAGGTTTGGATTAAAAGTTCATTTAAGATATCAGATAGTAATAACACTGGATTTGTGAGGTACAAGTTTTGGATATTTGATAAGTTTAATGTTGTGTAGGAAATTGGAACTGGTGGCATAAGGAAATTACATCTACATTTGCAATAAATTGCTGTTTGCCTTCAGGAAATAAACAGTTGCTTTAGTCTCATGAGAACTGTTTCATTCCTGAGTTAAATGGGCTCTTTTCCTCAAGAACACATCTGTTGGAAATCTTCCTCCACTCCACCAAATGGACAGAAAACCAGCTGTATGTCTCCTTACATCATTGAATTTTATTTAAGAATTTCAATGGCATTGGTAATATCTTCACAGGCATTTTGGGCCTTAAATTAATGCTGCTTTCATTTATGCACCTTATTCTTTCTGCGACGTTAATTGTAGCATAACAGCTGGCATCAACTCATAATTCTTTCATATCAGAGCTAAATGATTCACCTCTTTCAGTCTATCCTGACAGTTTAAATGCTGCAGTCCTAAAATAAACTTGTAACTTTACTATGAACTTTTTCTGGTGCTCTTTTGTCCCTTCTGTAATATGGAGACCAAACTGTGCACAATTTGTCAAATGCCTCACAATGTGTTGTAAGGCTTAAGTATTCCTTTGTTCACTTGTATCACTAAAAATCTATTGTTTGGTAAATGTTTAGTGTTATATTTTCAGAAGCATATTAATATTAGTGACTAATACCTTAGATGAGTAATTAAATGTAGCTTATCCTATTCTGCCTGGGTTACACAATGCATGACAAACCTATGCATGCAACATTCCAGTACATCCGTGTCCCTCTGATATAAATGAAACTTGTTCTATCAGTAGAGACCCCCTCTGTTTTCAGGTCATAAACGTGAGCCCATCTACCCTACACCTGAACTGACTGCACGATATGTCAGCAGCTTTAAGCGCAAATGAAATTGGGAATGTCCCCAAGCAAAAAATTCCAAACCATATGATAGGACCAAAAAGACTAATAGCTAAACAAACAGTGCTGAGGATGTGTTTCAAGAATTGTGGTCAAAAAAATGGAGTGGGAAAAATAAAAAGGAACACATAACCTGGGCCAAATCGTAAAGCAAGGCAAAAATATCTGTAACCAGGAATTCAAAAATAACAAATAATGATTGCAAGGGGAGAATCCAGTCTTGGAGAACTAGTAAGCACTCACATGTATACCTTTGACCTGGTGATGTCATGTGCCACACACTTCTAGTTGACCAGCATAGCAAATATTAACGAATAACCCTTAAAATTGCACCACAGGTGAGAAAAATAATATTGCATCAAGGGAGATCACTACTTATTTTCATTATCATTAAAAAATATTGCAATTGAAAAAACAATGGTATCCACAAGATTCCTTGACCTATAAAATTCCTAAAACAAGGTCTCAATTTTTTTTTTTTTTTTGAGATCAAGAAGTAATTGTAACAAATAAAAAAGAAAGGCCTGATCATGGCAGCACCACTTGAACCAAATGTTTCCTCTCTCACCTCCTCAGTCTTATCTAGATTGGCTTTAGACATTTTTGTATAGGCACCACCAGAAGTAAATAAAAGAAAAGCAAATAATTTATTTAGACTTTCAAAAAGATTTTGATACAATTCCATATTAAAGATTATTTTGGAAAGTAGAAACCATTAGCATCAGAGGTAACTTAGAAAAATGGATTTCAAGTAGGTTAACTGGATAAAGACAAGAATACAGAGAAGAATGCTGTACATTGGGTGAGGTCATCAGGAATCTGGTGGAATGATTACACTTTCTGAAACCCCTGGTGGGTTTCAGTCAGGCTCCTTGGAAGAATGCAAGTATTTTTAAAAATAAGTGAATTTAGCTGCACTTGTTAAGGATTTCCGAATAGCTCAAAATGGCTAAAAATGCAAATGGTTCCAGCAGTTAGTATGATTTGTGTAACAAAAAAATGCACAATCAAAGTGTCTTTGTTTTAAATGTTTTAGTAAAATCCAAAGCATACAGTTCATAAAAAAGTAAAGAAGAATGTTGTATAATACACATACAAAAAGAAAAAAACTTCTTGTCTATGATGTTCTGTTAAGGCTTAAGTGTCTAGGTTACATTTCTTAAAGTTTATCACATACCACATACACTAAGACCCGTGCCTGACAAATGCAAGTATGGTCAGAAAACTATATGCCCTTAATGGCTTTTGTTTAACTGCTTTATGTTTATGTAGGAATGGCCACCAGAGGGTCCTCCAGTCACCCAGACCTTGACACAGACAACACAACAACAACAATATTTATTTATATAGCATGTTTCCATACAAATGATGCAGCTCAAAGTGCTTTACATGATGAAGAAAGAAAAGTTTATAAAAAACTAAGTATCTAATTAAGTAACAAAAAATAAAGTAGGGTCCAAAGGCCAGAAGTACATAAAAAAAAAATAAAAAAAACTCCAGAGGGCTGGAGAAAAAAAAAAAAATAACAAAATCTGCAGGGTTTCCAAGGCCATGAGACCACCCAGCTCTCACTGGGCATTCTATCTAACATCAATCTCAATCAGTCCTCATGGTTTTCAGGCTTCACATGGAAGAATTAGATGATGATGGTCATGTGGACCTCTGGCCTTCAATTCATCAATGTAGGGACATCACAGTGCTTTGATCAGGTGGTGGTGGCGCAGATCTCCACCACAGAAAACAAGAAAAAGAAAAGCAGAAAAAGTAAAGGTTAGTATGGATTGTGGAGCCATGAAAAAAAAAATTAAATGCATGTACAGAATATCAGGGCTACACTAAAATGAAGCTATGAGAAAGCCACGTTAAAGTAATGTGTTTTCAGCAGTGGTTTAAAGTGCTCCACCGTATTAGCCTGGTGGATTCCTATTGGCAAGCTATTCCAGATTTTAGGTGCATAACAGAAGAAGGCTGCCTCACCACTTCTTTTAAGTTGAGCTCTTGGAATAATAAGCAGATACTGATCTGAAGACCTAAGGTTACGATTTGAAGTGCAAGGTGAAAGAAATTCTGAAATATAGGATGGAGCCGATTATTTAAGGCTTTGTAAACCATAAGCAGTATTTTAAAGTCGATTCTAAATGACAAGGGTAACCAATGTAGTGACATCAAAACTGTAGAGATGTGCTTAGATTTTTTTTTCCTAGTTAAGATTCTGGCAGCTGCATTCTGCACTCATTACAATCTATTGATGTCTTTTTTGGGGTGTCCTGAGGGGAGTGCGTTACAGTAGTCTAGCCGAACTGAAAACAAAAGCGTGAACTAATTGTTCAGCATCTTGAAAAGTTATAAAGGATCTAACTTTTGCTATATTTCTTAAGTGCTGTCTTAGTGACCTGATTAATATGTGATTTCAAGTTCAGGTCAGAGCCAATAGTTACCCCTAAATTCTTTACCTCTGGCTTGACTTTTAAGCCTAACGGATCAAGTTTATTTCTAATACCCTCACTATATCCATTGTGTCGGGATTGGCCGAGATGCCACCATGTTGAAAGGACCGGAGGAGCAGGTGTGGCAAAAGCGTTACCTCCCTCAGAGCGCTAGATGACAGCCCCCCTGGGTTGCAGCAGTGCCTAGGACTCCCACAGGGCTTCATGGGAGTTGGAGTTTGGTGCAGCCCGGCTGGGATCTGTGGGCACTGCCAGGGGGTGCTGCAGCAACTGCTGAGCCCTTATGGGCAGTTCTTCTGCCACACTCAGAAGTGCTGCCGGACATACATCATTAAACACCTGGAGCACTTCCGGGGGTGTTATAAAAGGGGCCAGCAGACAGTACTCAGTGAGCCAGAGTCAGGAGGAGGGAGACGAAGCTTGAGTGGAGGAGAAAAGAGAGAAAGAAGGAGGAAAATTAATTGATTTATTGTGTTTGTGCTTGGGACTGTGTCTTATATTTGTGGGAACGGGGAAGGCATTGCCCACAAGTGAAGAAAAGAAATAAAATTACTTGTGCTTTTATCAGTGTGCCTCCTGCATCTGTCTGTGTCGGGTTGGGTGGCTTGCATGCCCCTGTAGATTTGTCTCACCATTTTTGCCAATCACTAAGATTTCTGTTTTCTCCTTATTTAGTTTGAGAAAATTAGTACGCATCCAATCAGAAACACTAGTAAGACATTGGGTCAGTGAACCAAGAGAGTCAGGGTCATCAGGCGCTATTGATAAATACAGTTATGTGTCATCAGCATAGCTGTGGTAGATCACGTTATGCCCTGAGATAATCTGGCCTAATGGAAGCATGTAAATCGAAAAGAGCAGCGGACCCAGGATATTAACAATATTTACAATATTAATGCTATAGGACCTGAGACAGATTGCAAACCTCTGAAATTCAGGGTTATTTGGAGAGACAGCAAAATTGAAGAAACAACAAATGAAAAGTAGGCAGCAAAAATAATTCCAAAATATGTAAACAGTCTTCAGATCAACTACAGCTGGGAAGGAGGATAGAATACAGTGGAGCCTGTGGACTTGGTCTTTGAAGATGACACAGTCCATGTTTTACACAATAACAGCCAAATCCAGGATAAAAAATGAAAAATCTGGTAGCAACATCAGCCTCAATAGGACTGAATATCAGCAAGAAGAAGACCATGTTCATGAGAACCATCACAGAAAATGACAACATACTGAGGGTAGTAGGGGCACATAGGAAGAAGTAGAGGAAAAACTGGAAGGTACAACAGAGAAGTCACTGCTAGCCTGGGGAAGTCAAAGGAGGCTTTTGTGTCACTGGGTAATATTTTTGCTTACACAAAATTGCAAATATGAACAAAACTGAGGATTTTCAATTTGAACATCAAAGCCGTTCTGTTGTATGGAGCAGAAATATGAAAAATGAATAAAATGATTAAACTCATGAACTTTTACCACCAATTACCTGTGAAGGATCTTCCACATACGGTGGCCTGACGAAATACGAATACAGCTGTGCCTTGGTTTGAGAACATAATTTGTTCCGGAAACGTAATCCAAAGCACTCGTATATCAAATTTCCCCATAAGAAATAATGGAAACTCAGATGATTCATTCTATAACCCAGAAATATTCATATAAAAATGATTAATACAAAATATAAAGTAAAAATACATAAAACAAATTAATCTGCACTTTACCCTGTAAAAGAATCGTGGTTGGTTTGAGGGAGATGAGAAAGAAGAGAGGAAGAGGAGAGTTATTGTGTAGGACGACTTTCACTATCTGCTATCTGTTGGCTCACTAGAATCTTTTTCTTTTTTTGTGACTTTAACCAGGAATCTATCCGATGACAGTTGCTTTTGCCTCCTTTTGAGGATTTTGCGGAAATGTGACATTGCATTCATCACTCACACTGCTACAGCCTTATTCGGGTGGTGCTTTTCTACAACATGTTTTTGTTGCAGTAGTCACTATACTTGGACGCAAAATAAAAAATGTTTTACGCACACACACATGATCACAATACTATAGTAAACAATATATGCTCATACGGATTGTGGACATTGCCCCGGACACAGACAGGAAGACACGCTCATGTCACCAAACACACGTTTATTTTTCATCTTTTTACACAACAGTCAATGCTCACCGGCCCCAATACCCCTCAGTCCAGGCCAACACAAGGCCTTCTCTCTTCTCTTCTTCAGGCCGCCTCCTGCCTCTTCCAGAGACCTTGTCCACTCTTCCACCCAACTCTTGTTTCCATCTGAAGGGAGGCAGCCCCTTTAAATAAGCACCCGGATGTGCTCCAGGTGTGTTCTCCCACCGACACGCCCCATTGTGGCGGAAGTGCCGGCTGTCTCCCCGGAAGCACTCCGGGTGTCCTTGTTCCTCTTCCCCTCATCACTTCCTGGTGTGGCAGAAGTGCTGAGGTCTAGAGTCTTCCTGGTATTGGGGTCCCCCTGGTGGTAACCCCTGGTCCCTACAGGGTCGAGCTTCCCAGCTCTTTACCCGCGGCCTCCAGGGCGGTTGCCCTCTCGAGGTCTGGAGGAGGCACAAGCCCACCTCCTGTCTTCTCAGGCGTCCCGGCTAGGTACCACCTCCATCCGGGTACCACAGGATGTTGAATATACAAGTGAGGCACACCAACAGAGACCGAGCATGGGAGATGATTACCCACAATCCCACTTCGAGAGAGAGAGAAGAACCATCGGCTCAGATGTCATCACTTGGTGCTCGGCAGTAGTACTACTTGTATAGCAGGACCTCAATCGTTTATCAAGTTAAAATGTATTCAGATTTTTTGCTCATCTTGCAAAACACTTGCAGACCAAGTTACTCACAATCCAAGGTTTTACTGTATCTGTGGCAGACAGTAGGACAAGAGCCATTCACCAAACAAATCCCCAGGAAATAGTAGGGCTGGATGGGACCAACCTTCAGGAAACCTGCTTGCAACTCCATCCTGCAGGCTCTGACCTGGGATCTTCAGTAGGAAAAGGGAAGAGATGCAGACCAAGAAACACCAGCAAGTGAGACACAGAAGCAGAATTTAAGAGTATGGCACCAGTTGTAAAAAGATAGCACAAAGCCGAACTAGTTCGATAGTTGTCAATGATGGCCTATGATCTTAAGTAAGTATGCAAAAAGACAATCTTCATCAAAACACTGCTTAGTTTAGATAAGTGTCAAGCACTAAGAATTGTTAATTGTGAATACAAGATGGGTGACACTACTGTACAGGAACCAAACTCTAGGAAAGATTATGGAGTTTATGTTAATACAACATTCCCAATAATCTAAGCAATGTCCATGAGCAATTAAAAAGAAATTAAAATATTAGGTTAAATTGTAAAAGCTGCTCATTAGAAACAAGCGATTTTATGTTAAGACTGCATATGTAATGAATCTAGAATGAAGGTTATACATATTTCTAGCAATGAGTTGGGCTTCCCAGGGAGATTATTAGTTATGGAGACATGCTTTATATGTACCTAAGAAGTTGCATTTTGAAACAGAAAAGTATAACATAGAGTTTCTAATGTACAGTGATACCATCTTTCTTTTAGGTGGGTGTCACCATTATGCGCATTTACTACATCATAGATGTTGTGATCGTTGTCATCATCTTTTTAATGATGTAAAAGATTGTCATTTTGAACTTGATACCATCCAACTCTGTAGAAAAACAACATAAACTCTTGCTCATTTTATTACTGAAATCCCCACCTTAAGATTCGTGCTTGTTCACTGACTAGGACTTGTTTTCTCCTTTCAACCTTGTTATCTTCACTACTGCAATTCAAGTCTTTACTGTAAGTATACTGCTTTTTACATCCTGGTTCTTTCCCTGTTACCGGTGCCACAAACAGTATAATGCATTGCATTGTGTGCTGTTTACCAGAATAAAAGACATTGAAGCTGCAAAAGCTGCACAGAAAGGACGAATATAATGCACCCCAGGACTAAAGGACCTGGGGCCTCATGCATAAACGGTGCGTACGCACAGAAATGTTGCGTAAGAACTTTTCCACGTTCAAATCGCGTTGTATAAAACCTACACTTGGCGTAAATCCACGCACTTTTCCACGGTACCTCATGCTTTGTCATACGCAAGTTCTCCGCTCGGTTTTGCAGACTGGCGGCACCCAGCGTCAAAGCAGTGCTACTGCTCCTGTGTGGTTACACCTTATTTTCCTGACGCGGCTTTATAAATACACTGAAACTAACCGCATATTGTTTATTAGTGTAATGCATCTGATTGTAATTAACTTGTAACAATATAATGGTAGAGGGAACAGCCATAGTATTCCAAATACCATAACTGCTTTAGCGTTGTTACTCTCACTTCTTCTTCTTCTTCTTCTTCTTTCAGCTCCTCTTGTTAGGAGTTGCCACAGCGGATCATCTTTTTCAATATTTCTCTCACTGCACCACTCAGAGTATTTATATCACTGTATCTGAGTGTGAATCACAGCAGCAGCTGATCAGAAAGGGAATTATCGGTATACAGCTTCAAGGACACGCTGTCTCAGCCACTGCAAAATGTTTTAAAGCCTTTCCTGTACGGACCTCGCGGTTCAGAAACAGAAACGATATCATTTATAAGGTGAAATTCAGCAAAATATGTTTATTAAATTATACAGATAAAACTTTAACTTCATTTAAATAATCTATATTCTTCACTGGGAGTGTCGTTAAGGATAGAATAATTAAACATGTACTACGAAGACATTTCAATGTTCTTTAAACGTTTTGAAGAATCGGCGCTAAGCTTACAGATGGCTTAACGTCTATTACAGAGCTGATTGTATGGCGATCGGTTACTTGGGAAAAAAAGCACTGACTGCAGTGACGGCTACGCCAATATATATTGAATATAAAACAGAAAGAGAAAATAACAACACAGCTAAAAACACAGCGACAAATTTCGGCAAAAGTTAAATGCTTGTGTCATGAGCACGAGGCAGCTATGCAGCCATCCACTGTGCATAAGCTACCTTACTGACGGGCGGCGAAGGAGCCACCGATTCTTCCTCTGCCCAGTGCCACCACAAGCCTAGAGCCGCCCCTGATTGTACTGCTGCAATAAATTATTTCATCGAAGTGAAACACATGTTTAATAACGTGCTTTAACTCCTATCATCATGAAAATGATATCATGTATACATCTCAGTATTTTAGTTATTCAGAGAACTGTAATATTACGAATGTAATTGATTCTGTGTCCAGTTGGAGGAAGAGAGCCGGTTTAAAAGCAAGTAGTGATTCACACACATAGAGCACATAGAAGATCAAATACAAAACAAAGCATTTAACGTGCTACTTTAATTACGATGTGATTTGAGAAACTGGTTAATTAAATGATTTTAAGATGAAGTTTATGATGTTCTACTTTAATGACAAAATAAACTACGTGATTAAAGTGGAAATGTCGAGATTGAAGTTGACATTTCGTGCTTTTTCCCCACCGTGTGCCTTTTTTCTCTGTACCCTAATAAGCTTTCATATGACACTCAGACAGTGGGCTTACAACTCGGCTTTTCACGCGACTTTGATATGTGACTTCTTTTTTATTTCCGGCACTGTGCGATTTGTGAATGTGAGCTTTCAAGTTTCTCCAACACGCTATGTCACTCGATCAACTTCCTTTTGTTGATTATACCACGGTTTATTTGAACAAATAGTATGTTTTTCCTTTGCCTCCACTTGGTATTCGCTGAAATTCTTATATTCTCCCCGTGCTTTTCCCATTGTCTTTTCACAGAAGGCTGCGCTTAAGGGCGATTTATATTGATTTGCATATTCAAATAGGCATAATTCTGGGTGGATTTGGGGCGTTACATAATGCGCGTGCACGAGTGTTAGTTTTCACGCTGGTCGGGATTTATGTAGCGGAAGAACGTGGAAGTTGGAGTACGCACAGATTCCTGCATCTGGATTTTTCTGTGCGTAAGCATATTTCAGCTTTTGTGCTTACGCCATGTTATAGTGCGAGTTCTACGCAAGGCGTTATACATGAGGCCCCTGCTCTGTTCAAATCTGAGAGGCCATACAATTAAACTACTTTAGCTTTGATCAGCGGAGAACACCTGGAGGTCTAATCTGATTCTTCAGAATTTTCAAAGACATCAGTAAAATCTACCCATCAGTGTTCATTCTATTAAATAATGAATTGCATACTTGAAAACACAGATGGAAATTAAAGGTATGTGTATGTAAAATGGAAGTATATGGAAGAAATATTGTGAGAATTTAGCTATTAGTTAACCATTGATGTTTGGTGGACTGCATGGCATTCTATCCTTAAGTTATAAAACAGTCTTCTTGTAATTTATGCCACAAATTAAAACCTAACTCTTTGAATTTGTCATGCAGAATTGACAGCCTTCCTTTAGCTAAATATGAACAATGGCAACTAAAACAACCTCCACTCTGACCAGAAGCATATCCAGTTGCTCGGTAAGGTCTGCCACTTTTACATCAGGAGAGTAACACACCATTTAAGACTCAATGTCACTGGAGAAAACATCAAGAAAAAGAAACATAAAGGTAATGAAACTTTGCAAAAGAAGAATGTTAAATGGGTCCATAATCTCACACAAATCATTCATAAGAAAAACACCTTAACATGTAGTCATAAAAGCCCCATTTGTCAGCTCAACAGAATAAAAGAAAAAGTTGAAAGATAAGTACTTTTATTGAACTGATGGAATGCTTTAAAATAACAAGTGATATAATGATAAAAATAGCAAATGGGATCAAATACAATCAAAGTAAGTAGTATTAGCATCCTTATATTTCTTCATGCACTTCATAAGCACAGTTGGAACTGCAAACTGAACATCACAATTAGACTGATCTCAGGAGAAAGCAAGTAATAAACATTTACAGTAAAGGGAGATATTTTCATTTTTTTCAAGCAAAAATACTTTAGAAAACCAGACACTGTAGCAAGACTTACTAAGTTAACCAAATTAAAGACTGTTGTATTACCATACACAATGGAAGAAAACAATGAATTATAACATACCGTATATGACATTTTCAAACCTGCTTAATGCAATTGAGAGGAGCGAGACATTGAAGGCACTAATGGACATCAGGCAGGAATAGACACTAAACATGTTGTCAGTCGATTGCAAGGCTTTTTCACACACACATCCACACTCACACAGGTTCAATTAATAATCATTAATGCACCCAATATGTACATCTTTGGTACTGCTGGAGCAGACAGCAAGAATACCATAAATACAAGGTGATAACGGGCAAACAACAGACAGACAAATACCAGATCCTGGATTTGAAACTAGGATACTAGGTTTCTACTGGTAACGCACATCAGTAAAAATCTAAGTAATAATACAAGTAACTTTTCTCCCACTGCAAATATATTATACTGACAGTCATGAATACAATCCACATGGGGAAAGATTCCAAATAGTTTAGCTAAGTACTATGAGGTAAGACACAAATTAACCAGACTGGGCTTGGGGCTTTCCTGGAAAACCATCCTCCTACATGCCCTCTCAAACTGCCGACCGGTGAGGTATATCCTTTAAATAGCCCAGTCAGTCTTTACATGAGTTGCCGCGATAATGTCGGGTGAAAAAATCTTACAGTGAATCAAAATCAAATTTCTCACAAATTTTCACTTTTTCTGTAAAGCAGTTTTTGACTGAATAAGACATTCTTGACTTCGATCATCCTCCCTATGGGCCCGATTTAGCTCCTTGTGATTTTTACTTGTTCCTGAAAATCAAAAGTGACCTGAAGGGATCATATTTTTCTTTAAAGGATGAAGTGAAGACAAAAACAGTTAGCCTGTTGAAGAGCCTCAAGTAAGAAGACTTCCAGCACTGTTTCAATCAATGGAAGACAAGTATGAAGCACGGTAGAGATCAGGAGGGGGAGTATATAGAAGGTGACAATGTTTAGAATGCTGTAATTCATCAATAAATATATTTTTTTAACAATCTGGTTATTTTTGTGTCTCACCTCGTACAGTGGATTTAGTAAGAGTTCAGACCACCATCACCCTTTACATATTTTGTTATGTTGCAGCCTTGTGCTAAAATCACTTAAATTATTTTTTTCTCATATTAAGCAACACAGAATAACAAAACAAAAACAACACTTTAGGAATGTTTGCCAATTTATTAAAGTAAAAAACAGAAATATTATGTTGACACAAGTATTCAGACCCCTTACTATGACACTTGAATTTTGGCTCACGTGCCCCCATTTTATTGATCATCCTAGAAATGTTTCTATGGCTTATTTGGAGTTCACCTATGGTTAATTCAATTGGTTGGACATAATTAGAAAGGCACAGACCTGTCTTAGAAGGTCCCACAGCTGACAATGTGTATCAGAACAGAAAACGAGCAATGAGGTTAAAGAAAATGCCCAGAGAGGTTAGGGGCAGGATTGTGCTGAGGCATATGTCTGGGGATGTCTACAAAGACTTCCTGCAGCACTGAAGGCTCCCATCAGCATAATTTCCTTCAAAGGTCTTATATGTTAGTTTGGTGAAACAATGATTCTTCATTGAGGTGCCAACCCTACCAAACCGAGCAATTGTGGGGTGTGTAAAGGACCAAAGTAAGAGAGGTGACCAAGTCAATCTGGCTGAGCTCCTGTGTGGAAACGGGAAAAACTTCCTGAAGGACAACCATCATTTCAACACTTCACTAATCTTGGCTTTATGATAGAGCGACGAGACAGTAGCCATTAGATTTATTTTACAATAATCAGATCCAGCATTAGCAATCTACAATATCAAAGTTGCTTCATAGTTATTGAATCAGTACAACTGCAGATATAGAGGAAGACCAGAAGAGTAAAAGCCTAAGATGATTTGTAATAGGTGCATTCGAAACATGGCTGGCCATGAACAGACTGAGAGCAGTGTAGATGATCATGGAGAATAAACTGTGAAACACTGTCCATTATTGGCATTTCTGCTCAGATGAGGCAGAGTTAAAAGGTTGTTTGAAGAAGAGCAGAAACGTCATGTAGCATAGAGAGAGACAATAACTCCACTATCTGGTGTTATCGAGAAGCAGTGGCTTGCACAGACCTTGAGGTGTTTTGAAGTGGGTGGTAGGTGCAACTGAAGCCATCTCAGCATTATAATGACATGGGACAGGCTTAAAATGAACTGGTCCCAAACATTGAGGTAGAAGATGCAATTAAGACCTTTGATGCCTTGAAGTGCTAGTATGCACCCTTCTGAAAGATAAGCTTAATTAATTAATTTGCTAACTGATGGTGTACTTGCCATAGTTAACTTGTCATTAGATATTCCCATATTGTCTAACTCCTGCAGTAGTTAAACCCTGCTCAAGAAAAATCATTTTGACTCAAATTTACACCTATTTCTAACCTGCCCTTTGAATTCAAACTCTAGAGAAAGCATTTCTTTAGCAATTAAATGACTATTTTAATAAATATTATAATACTGATTAGTTTCAGGCAGGTTTTAGGACAAATTAATGTATGTAAACTGCAATCATTAAAGTGGTATATGAAATAGGGTTAATGAAGACAGAAGCCACATATCTGTTCTTGTTCTCTTAGACCGAAGTGCAGCATTTGACAACACAGATCACAATATTTATATAAATCATTTTAGCCAATGGTTGGGTGTCAATAGTAGTGTCTTGTGTTTAGTCTTATTTAACAGGTTGAAATGTATTTGTTAGTTCTGGTGATTCTAGTTTTGAGGTCCATGGTATTATATATGGCATATCACAAGGATCTGTTCTGAGCCCACTATTATTTTTAATCTACATGCTCCCATTAGACCAGAGTATCTCAAAACACAAGGTGAGCTACCAGAACTATGCAGATGACATGCAGCTTTACCTATTTATAGGCACAACTGGAGGCCTGTGAAGAAAGCTAAACTAAAGGATGGAGTGGACAAAGTGAGAAACGTAACACCGCAGTCAGTCAGGATCAGCCTGGAAGAGATAGAGATCTCAGATAACTCTTTTAGGAGCAATAATTGAATGGCATAAGTAGCGTGAAAGGACGAAATTATGTGTATTTCTGATGACAGCAGAAATGATAGGACTGGTTGAAAGACCAGGGTCACACCAAGATTTTTGACAGTATGTTTTGGCAATAGGGTGACACTGTCAAAGGGGTTGGCCCATCTATATATGTAAACCAAGCAATTACCTAAAGTGACAAGATAATTTGGCCAAATATAGCACCTTAAACTATTATGTAACATATTAGGACCTGGTGGTAGAACACATCAAGCTCTGACTAATTATATCAAATTACTGAGGAATGTGTCCCAGCTCAGGCCACCCATATCAATGGCACTGGCACCAATTTTCATTAACTGGGTGAAAGACTATTGATTGACACCCACATATGCAGCATGTTAAAGCAAGCAAATCTGTGTGGCTGTAAATACAGTATAAAAAGAAGAGACTGTTAAAAGAGGAGGCACTCCTAATTTACAAAGGTTTCCCTTAAGAAATCCCCTGAGAGTTGAGAGGTTCACAATTAATAACTTTTTTCGAGTTCAAGAATCAATGTGGCTGCTTCACATGGTGCTTTTCTGTTTTGGGAGCAACACACCACCATTTTCATTTGGGCATACAGTATATGTACATTACAGTGTACTATTGCTGTTTGAGCACAGACGCCACACTGTGTTATTCTCACTTTGGCATTGCACACAAACAAGTAGATTATGTGAATGACACAGCAATTAGGTCTGAAGACCTTTTCCACTCCATCTTTTTTGTCTATCACCCTCTCACTCATGGCAGCAGTCATCAGCCAGTCAATAACAATGATGTGGCCACCATGCCAACTTCTCCTTTTCATCCTCAGTTTGTTCGGTGAGTGTAATGTTAAAGGCTTCTTCTCTTCTATTTCCTGTACAGTAAGTGTTTTGTTATACTAAGAATTACTGTGTGCATAAACAATAAGTATCACACATTTGCCTTGTTTGTATATGTGACTGTACACTTAATAACGCAGTAGCTTTGAATGAGCTTAATGGGAGCTGATAAATAGCTGTATTACAGTCTTTATTGAAGGAAAAATGCATCTTTATATGTAGTGTGTTTTGATAAGTATTATTAACTTTGGAAATGATAATGTTCATTTTATTGGAATTAAGTGTTTTTTAAGAACAATTAAATTAAATGTGATTATGTTTTTGAATTGCAAAAATGTGCCTTATGAGGGTTTTTCAGGGACAGATTATGCATATAATGAGGGAAGACTGAACACTGTCTCAGACTTATTGAGAATAATATTCCACAATCAGCAAGTCACTGATTCCACTAGAAACTGCTTTGCTGCAAGCAACACTTAGCATTTTAAACAATCTCAGCAGTATAACGCTATGAGTCAGGATTAATATGACCTGGTGCTAAACATTGAGATGGAAGATGCAGTTTAGACGGGTTTTTGCCATGAAGTTCTGGTAAGCACCCTACTGAAAGGTAAGAATAATTAATGAATGTGCGAATTGATGATGTACTTGCCATAGTTAACTTGTCATTAGATCCCCAGGGTCTTCCCAGATTGTCTATAGTTTACAGTAGTATAAACCCTCCTCAAGAAAAATAATCTTCACTCTTCTTTGATAACTTTAGACCTTTTTCTAATCTGCCCCTTTAAAGTAAAATTCTAGAAAAATACTTTTTCTGCAATTAAATGCCTATTTGAATACATATTCTAATCCTAATAAGTTTCAGTCAGGTCTTAGTACAAATCAATGTATTTAAACGGCAATGTTTAAATTATTAAATGACTTGGGTTAATTCAGACAGAGGCCTCATATTGGCTCTTGTTCTTTTGGATCTGAACACAGCATTTGATACCATTCATCACAACATTTTTATAAATTATCTTACCCAATGACTGGGCCTATCTACTAGTGTTTTAAATTAGTTTCAGTCATATTTAACAGATAGGAAATACTTTTTAGTTGGGGTGATTATAGTTTGAAGGTCCATGATATTTTATATGGTATACCCCGAGGATCTATTCTGCCCCCCTGTTATTTTCAATCTACATTTTTACATTAGGGAAGAGTATCTCAAAACACAAGATGAGCTGCCACAGTTATACAGATGACACGCAGCTTTACATATCTATAGCACCCGATGACCCTGAAACTTTTGGCCCCTGATCCAATGCCTTACTTGTATTTCTGAATGGATGAGTAGGAATTTCCTCAAAGTAAAGAATAAAAAAACAGAAATCTTACCTATTGGCAAAAATGGAAATGGTGAATGTCTTGTAAAATAAACTAGATTTCTTAGCATTAAAAATAAAGGCATATGTAAAGAATTTAGGTGCAATCATGGTCTTTGACTTTAACTTTAAATCACACATTAGCCACATTACTAGGACGGTATTTTTATTCAGTGAACATTGCAAAGGTTAAGCCTGTTACAACACTCCAACATGCTGAGAAATTAATTAGTTTTTAGTCATCTAGATCAGTAGCTCTCAATTTCAGCCCTGGAGGCAAAGCAATTTCTTCTTTTAGTTGCTCTCCTTTATTAATTAGCACTTTCAACACAAGGTACAAGTTAAGTTGTATCTTACTGAGCCTGTCAAGATACACGATATAACTCATATCTTAGTATTGTGAAATGAACAGCCTTGACACACACAAAAAGGTTTGGGGCAGACACCCATATATTGTCCTGGCTGCAAAAGGGTTTTGAAATCGCACCCATGTGCACTGTTTTGAGTCCTGAACTGAACTGAAGAGTTGAGAAAAGATTTTGGCTTTATAACTGGATGACATCAGTTTGGGCATCGGAACTGAAAATGATGTTGAATCAGGCATGTTTTCTCGTATTTGGCCTGCAGAGATAAAAGAGGTAGGTTTAGTGCACTCCGCCACCCACTGGCCTGTCTGGTAATTACCTCCATTTGGTTCACTCAGCTCCCTCCTAGTTGCACGTGTGTGACAGTATGTGGATGTACGATATCTCGTATCTCGTCTCAGTTATCTACTCCAGTGCTGCCAACAAATGGATAACCACAGAATTTTTTTTTTAGAAGCAACAGCTTACGGAAAATAGTGCTATAAAGAAGACAGTCTGTAGTTATGTCATTGCAATTTGTTTTTGCATTTGCTCGTTTGTTTTTGTGGTTTCTGATTTGTTTTTGCCAGACAGAGGAGCAGCTTCAGCGACAGACTGCTGTCATCATCCTGCTCCACTGACAGACAGAGAAGATCATTCCTCCCCTATACTATGCGACTCTTCAGTTCCATCTGGGGGGTAAACGTTAATATTATACAGAATTATTGTCTGTCTGTTATACTTTCATTGTTATCAATCTTTAATTTAATATTGTTTTTATCAGTATGTTGCTGCTGGAGTGTGTAAATTTCCCCTTGGGATTAATAAAGTATCTATCTATCTATCTATCTATCTATCTATCTATCTATCTATCTATCTATCTATCTATCTATCTACTCAATTTGTTTTTGCGTTTTCAATTTGTTTTTTGCACATTCTGATTTGCTTTTGCGTATTCAATTTGTTTTTGCATTTTCTGATTTGTGTTAGTGTTTCCAATTTGTTTTTGTGTTTTCTGATTTGTTTTTGGGGTGGCACGGTGGCACAGTGGGTAGCGCTGCTGCCTTGCAGTAGTTTGCTTCCCGGGTCCTCCCTGCGTGGAGTTTGCATGTTCTCCCCGTGTCTGTGTGGGCTTCCTCCGGGTGGTCCGGTTTCCTCCCACAGTCCAAAGACATGCAGGTTAGGTGCATTGGTGATCCTAAATTGTCCCTAGTGGATGGTTGCGTGTGTGTGTGCGCACTCTGCCTGGGGTTTGTTTCCTGCTTTGCGCCCTGTGTTGGGTAGGATTGGCTCCAGCAGACCCCTGTGACCCTGTAGTTCGGATATAGCGGGCTGGATAATGGATGGTTGATTTGTTTTTGGAAGATTACATTTTTTTGTGCATTGCACTTCAGGGTCACCATAACTTTCAGTTGTGTTGCTGGTCAAAATAAAGTAATTAACAGTTTCTTTACATTTCTGACAGAGTAATTATTGGTAATAAAGTCATTGCTTTCTTATAAATTTCTTTACATTTTCTTACGAATTTTATCCTATTTGCATACACCTGCAGCATCCTGGTAATATATAGTTCAGCAGTAAATGTGTTATTAAGCAAGATGTCACTTCCCAGTTTGTGCTTTTTGTATCAGTTCATAAAATACAACTGGAAATTTATTTTGCTGCATGAACGTGCAATTTAGATACAAACCAATTCTTTTTCAGTTTTTTTAGTGGTTTGTTCTTTTTAATTTTCAGGTTATTTTTTCTGATTATTTACTAATAAACACGTATATTGATAACACTAAAATAGCTTGCCTTCAAGTAGTGACCGTTGCTTGACCTGGTAGATAGATAGATAGATAGATAGATAGATAGATAGATAGATAGATAGATAGATAGATAGATAGATAGATAGATAGATACTTTATTACTGTAATCCCAAGAGGAAATTCAAATACTATAATATTAAGTTTAAGAGTGATAAAGATGCAGGTATAACAGACAATAACTTTGTATAATGTTAACGTTTACCCGGGTGTAATTGAGGAGTCATATAGTGTAGGGGAGGAACGATCTCCTCAATCTGTCAGTGGAGCAGGACAGTAACAGCAGTCTGTCGCTGAAGCTGCTCCTCTGTCTGGAGATGATACTGTTCAGTGGATTCTCCATGACTGACGGGAGCCTGCTCAGCGCCCATCGCTCTGCCACAGATGTCAAACTGTCCAGCTCCGTGCCTACAATAGAGCTTGCTTTCCTCACCAGTTTGTCCAGGCGTGAGGCGTCCTTCTTCTTTATGCTGCCTCCCTAGCACACCACCATATAGAAGAGGGCACTCGCCACAACCGTCTGATAGATAAAACTGAGAGAGCAAACTCCACAGAAAAAGTGAATTAAAAAAAAAATGACAGAGTTAAGCATTAAAAGATGTGCACATTTTACCAGTTTTAGCATTGTTATATTGTCATTTAAAATTGACTTTAAAATGTTTCTTATAGTGCGTAAAGCTCTAAATAGTCCTGTCCTCTTATATTTTGGAGTGTCTGTTCCCCTACATTTTCAGTCATAACCTTAGATCTTCTATTTTCTGTTTGCTTATTAATCCAGGAGCTAAGTGTAGCAGAAATGGTGAGGCAGATTGTTGATGTTATGCACGAAAGATCTGGAATGCTTTAAAGATAGAGATACACCAGGGTAATATTGTGTAACATTAGTTACAAAACTTCTAAAACCCACTTTTAAATTTTTTTTAATTTGACTTTTACATAGGTGTATTTTGGCTCAGCTTCTAATAAATTATAGATAGAAAAAGTATTATGTTCTTAATTGATTTTGCTACCATTATTAACCTCAAAACTCTTTTCTGGTTATTCTGTGGTATAACTTAAAGTACTGTGTAGCAGTCTGTAATGTTGGAACATAAGCAGATAATCCAACTGTCAACGAGATCCATATAATTTATGTTATATAAGTGTGTACTCATTTACTCTTATCTGTCATTTTTGGTATGTCACTTCTTCATTCACTAGCCACACTCCCTATCAAAGACAGCTAATAGATTCTCTGACTTGCTATCTCTTGCCTAATGTGCTCCTTCAGAGCCTTTCCTCAAGTATTCGCATGTATATGAACGTCTCTTAACTGGGGCAGCTTTCCCGCTTCCTGTCATACTTGCCGTTTGTCCTCCTTGTGTGTCTCACACTCACATTTACTAGTTCGTTGCATCACCAATACCAAACTGACCAATCAGATTGCTCAAAGTGACCAGACACATTGGCTTTATTGCTTTATTATATACTGTAGTAGGTATTTTATTTATTTCTAATATATTTAATAGATATTGTTTTTCTTTTTGCTTTTTGATCCTGTAAAGCACTTTGAGCCACATATTTTGTATGAAAAAGTGCTATAGAACTAAATTTTATTGTTGTTGTATTAATGCAACAAAATATTTTTTAGTTCTTTAGGCATACTGACAGTATGGTTTTTGGGGATTTGTTTCTCTGGAGACTTTCAATTTGTGTCTGTTGAGAGATAGAGAGCTGGTGCATTACTTAGAAATTTTCATTGATGCAGGATGTGTGTATTGAGCCATCATTAAAGTCTCAGAAATCTTTTAGGGTTCAAGCTGACTCCCATGTCTTTTGTATAGTCCACTTAATATTTATGGCCAGTTACTGAATCACATTGAACTTGTATGTGTTATTGCCTATTGGCTGTGATACTGCAGATTCAGTGGGGGTGGCACAAGATGCCTTTCACGTACCAACTTGCAGGCCTTGATTTGTAATATCTAGCTATTTAGAATTCTCCTCAGAGTGCCTGCTTACAACACATTTAATGTGACTTGAATTCACTATTTTTATACAAATGTAGTAGAAGAAAAGTCTCTTTTGCTACTTTTCTGAACTGATGCTGTCCCACTAATAAGAACCTAGCATTCTGATTTCAAATCTAGGGCCTGGTATTAGTTTGTATGATGGAAAATAATTTAGCCTTGGACACACACAGGAAGGTTTGGGGCAGCCACCCATATATTATACCTGGCTGAAATTGCTTTTTAAACATGCACTTAAGTGCATAGGTCGAGAAATGAATCATTTAGTTAAAATGGCATCTTTATAGACCAGGTCCCGGAAATGATGTCATCTTGGATGCTGGGACCAGAACTGATGTCTTTCGGGGTACCAGAACTGGAAGTGACGTCTTTCTGGGCTCCAGAACCAGAAGTGACATCTTTCTCGGCACTGGAAGTGATGTCTTTGCAGAGAAGTCAGTCAGGTTTTCCCATTTCTGGTCTGCAGAAGAAACAGAGGAGAGTTTAGTGCACCCTGCCATCCCCTGGCCTGGCGTGGAATTACCTTCTTTCAGTCCATTCAATGTCCTCCTATTCGCATGTGTGTGACAATGTTTTCTGCATATTAATTGAATGTATTTCTGGTTTTCCTGGCACACTGTTCAGGGATCGTTCCTTCCTTATGTCTGTGAGAGACTTCCACCTCCTGCCACTTACAATTCCATTAAGCAGGTCTAAAATGTTATGTGCAGTATATTATCATTCATTGTTGTTATTGCCTATCAGTTAAAATATTACAGATTCAATGGGGGATGCACGTTTGTTTTCATAAAGGCAAGTGCTTGTAGTGGTGGTCAGGGTAGTTTGCTGTTGCTTTTCTCAGTGGATGTGCATGGCCACCATCTCAGGTGCCTACTTGCAGATGTCTCCAACTGACCTATTTGGAATTCTTCTCCAGTGTGTGTGTGTGTGTGTGTGTGTAGAATGGCCATTAGATCAACATCATTCATGACAACAATTAAAACTACCAATGGTCAGTGCTATTGGAAGTACCTTATTGCACTAGCAGCCATACAGTTGACCAGAATAAGTAAAATATCTATATGGCCTTTGGAAATATTCCTACCAAATTGTCTGAAAATATATAACATATCTTGGTCATCAGTTTCAAACGCTTTTGGCTATTTACAAAACCATTATAGCTGTATTCTGAGACTCAAAACTATTGATCTTAGTTTTTATTTAATTTGATTCATTGCTCGGCTCGTGAAACTTTGAAGCCACTGACATATAAAATAGGTAGCTGGCAGCAAAGAGAAGGGAAGAGAAAAATGCTACAAATAAATAAGAAATCAAATTTAAGTCAAATTAAAATGTAATTGCGATGGCATAACACCATACTAACACTGGCCTGTTTTATATCGCCCAAACAATCTTACATAAACCTATAATTGCAGTATTCCATTGTCACCTCATTTTATGCAATAAAAGCTTTAGACCAATACTTTAAAGAATACCTTTTTTGGAATATTTCACAAAGGACTAATTTGCACAGTTATATAAAGAAATGTTATAATTGATCAATTGCTTATCGGTCCCACACCATATTCATCTTCTCTACCTCTTTTCAAATCGTTGGTACACTGGTAACTTGAAATACTTTTTATTGACTGACTTTTATTGGAAGAAGCAGTTCCTCTTTAATTTCTGTACAAAATGTATTCATATAGGAATGGTGTTCTACTTTTGTGCTACTGTCTTGTTTTTTTGCTAGATGGCCATGTATATTGAATAAAAATGTGGGTTGGCTACAGGGGCTCAAGTTTTTTCTCCCAGTCTGATGCTCCAATACTGCATTTGTGTCACTGTGGTGTTATTGGAACTGACCGGGATTGTTTTGGGTTGGCCTTCTCTCTTAGCCAAACCTTCACTTAAAAACTGATTGGTGTTTGCAAAGCTTATCACTCCACATATAAACTCAGTAGCATGAACAATGCACATGTGCCCCAGGATATAACCTAAATGATACATTTATTTTAATGGCACTTACTAATCAATGATGTGCTACTTCCACCATACTGCTTTCCGTTAGAAAATACTTCTTCACACCTAATTTACCTAAACTAGAAAATCAAATCAATCCCAAGCCCGGATGGTTGAACAGACAAAATGCAAACAGGGAAGCAGACTTAATAGCTGGTGTCATAAAAAAAAGAAAATACATTGTGGCAATCCACAATATACAACATGGAAGAGCTGTTTTTGTTTTTCTGGGTGGCTCTGTCCTTGAGTTGCTGTTACAGAAAACTTTGATGATGACTCAAAACACTTTCAGTTGAACTTCCCTGATCAGCTTTTTTACTGACTTTACAAAACAAATATTATATGGTCATTATATGCCCAAGCCTACTTTGCCTTTTATTTTCCTATTTTCAAAAGCAGATGCTATAACATTTTAGTTTACAAAAGTAATCTGTTACTCATTTACTGTTAAGTAACAAGACCTTAACAAATGCTTCTTTGAGTCTTCATAACTTTTACAAAGCATCAGTAACATGTTGATTCATCTCAATGTGACCCTACCAACAGAACACTACTTTGGAGTGGTTTTAGGTGGCTTAACTTAGACACATTTCTCTTGATATTACATATTTAGTATAATACCTGAGAAACCTTCATGTTATCAAGTAATTTAACCAGCATGTTAATTTGCCACAATGCTCAGAGATGAATAACCCATCTACTGATAACACTTTTCAAACTCTTCATAGACACTGTGCTCAGGAAAAATGTTGTATCCATACTGGGTTGAAAGCTGATATGGATCTATGCTCCTGATACACCTTTAACCTACAAAAAGCAGATAATAGAATGATGGTCTTTTTTGGTGCTTTAATGATTTTTAGGGTTCTGTCAATTTATGGTAAGGGCAGGGGTCATTTTACATAGGGGATAATTTGAACTGACAGATATCACTTGATAGGCCTCTAGCCTGACATCTGATCTTACTGAACCAAAGTGCAGTGTGTCCTGGGAGAGTTGGATCATGAAGCAGGATTTGCATACTTTAGGTTATAAGTTGTGAGTTCCAGAGAAGTAACCTTGAGGTGGGTGTAAGAAGTGTTTTTTGCTTATAAGTTTAGTGATAATGATGGCCTTAGCATTTTCTGATAATTACATTTTTGTTTTTGTAGATACCGTATATACTCATGTATTAGTCGAGTCTTGAAACCTGAAAAATCGATCATAAAATCAGACTCCAACTTATACGCCCATTCAAAAATATGACACTTATTATTATTTTTTTTTTTACATCATCTTGATTCCTCCAATCTTGCACCAGTTTCTCAGACAAATCAAATTTTGTTGCAGAAGCACAGTTACCAATTTCTTTCGCCACTTCAACGTCTTTAAATTTAAAACCACCTTCAAATTTTCCTCTGATCGAATGCTCCATCGTAGATTAGGGATGCTCTTACGATAAAGAGTGTGAGATACAAAAAGCACTAAATAGTGCAAATGTCGCTTCAAAATAGTTTGGGTATTACCGTGTGGTCACGTGGGCATAATACATGGAAAAAAAAGGCAGTTTGCTCAGTGGTTACTCTCTCAGGTGGACATTAGCATATCATAATCTCTTGGACCAATAGCTTGAGTTTTCCACATTCGACTTATATGACCAACATTATAAAATACCGGAAATTATACTGTAAAATCAAGCCCTGACTTATCCATGGGAGAACTTAAACGTGAGTGTATACGGTACTTTCAAAACGCTTCGTGAAACTAAAATGTCAGCATGCCCTTCTGGCTGCCAAATAACTAAACATGCCTTGTTTAACTTGACCATTGAACAAAAAGGGTGGAGATGTTGCTGTCTTTTAAAAAACTGATACTTTTCTTAAAGTGTCATCTTTCACTTCCATGGAAAGAAATCCTTATCTTTATTTTCCATGAAAACACATAATCTGCAGATAAGAAAAGGAGCCATCTGGGAATGTCCACCAGCATCTTGCTGTTTCTACTTGGACTGCATAAAGAACTAACCCACCTACATTGTATGATTCTATGTAGCACTTTAAACTTGCTGTTGTTGGTTTTGATACAATCAATATCATTTGTGAATGAAAGCTTAAATCCAGTGTCTTTATCTGACTGGCATAAGTAGTCAAGGAGGTTTAGATTATTCATTCCTTGTCTACCTGTGGCCCTTCAAGGGCTCAAGGGGATTCCTTTTTGAAGTTATCTAGTGGTGTTAAAATGTGTTGAAATTTAGGTTGGAAAAGTAGCCTGCCATTAAATGTCCATAGGGTGAAACATCTGAGTTGTAGAATTGACTGTGATAAAGGTAAGAGTTACAGTTACATTTGACATTTTTTGTTATTCCCCATCTAGAAAATAACCTAAGAGGTTGGGTGGTACATTTCATGTTAGGTGAATGTCATACAGTTGATGATCTAATCCATCTGGATAATACCAAAACAAACTGTGGATGGTTCCAAAAACATGAAGATAAATTTAATCTAGAAGAATTGTTTGCTCAGAACTCAAAGGAGTCGGTAATGCTATTAAATGTAATTTGCAGAAATTCATTGACACAATATCATCTGAAAATTTGCAAGCTATCCGACTAACAAGTGAATGCAGGAGCCTAGGCAACCTTGCCAATAAGTGACTACTGTGTCTGTGTAATTTGTTTGGATATTTAATATCTAATTCATTATATTATATTTCAGTTGTTGGATGCAGTATTATCAGAGATTTTGTTCTAAATTCACACTTCCACCAGTCCACATTGCTATTCTTGATTTTCTGTTTGTCTTTTCAGCTGAAGGAAATTGTTTGAGCTGATTTAGATAAACTCTTTGACAATTTCAGGTATCTGATGTAATGTTATCTAAACTCATTAAGCCAAAACTGTAATCAATATACAATATATAACTTTCTTATTTACTCCTGCAATGGTTATGTGTGTACATTACCTGTATTTAATATTACTGGTAAGGGGTCACATTGTTTCAGTGTAGGACATCTGTGAATTCGTAAGCTCAAGATGACAAGGAGGAGGAACAGGAAAGAAATGATCATAGCTGTTGGTTTGAGCACATTTATTACTGCCAGCAGTCTGATGCATAAAACTGTGCGAGAACCAAGTTCCACACACTTTCCTTTTATATATCTCAGTGAACATACAATTTAACGCATGTGCACATGCCTTCAGCCCCACCATGACTCTTCCCAGAATTTTGCATATTTGAATATGCAAATCAATATAAATAGTTCCCCACCTTCGACCACCACACGACTCACACTGCACCCAACCTCCTTGTCCCCTCCTACAAGTGGTAAGCCCATGGGAAGGGGGGCCTTCATTGCCTCTTCAGGCTGTGCTCGGCCGAGCCCCATGGGTGCAGAGGGGGGCTCTGGTGACTTGCATCCGGTCAAGGGAAAACACCATCCAATGTTTGTATGCATCATAGGAGGTTTTCTGAACTGCTCTTTGTCACGTCCCTTGCCTAGAAGCAGTTTGCCTTGGTTGACCCTACCAGATGCATAAAGCCCCCGACAACAGAGCTCCTAGGATCACTGAGACACGCAAACCCCTCCACCACAATAAGGTGGCGGCTTGACAGGCAGATCGCTGCGGTGTCTGCAGTGATGCGGGCTCTGCATCGGTCTGTTGTGGTGGAAATGGAGCTGAGCCGAAAGGCAAAACTCTCAATTTACAAGTCGATCTACGTTCCTACCCTCACCTATGGTCATGAGCTGTGGGTAGTGACTGAAAGAACGAGATTGCGAATACAAGTGACTGAAATGAGTTTCCTCCGCAGGGTGTCTGGGCTTTCCCTTAAAGATAGGGTGAGAAGCTCGGTTATCCGGGAGGAGCTCAGAGTAGAGCCACTGCTCCTCCGCATCGAGAGGAGTCGGATGAGGTGACTCGGGCATCTGATCAGGATGCCTCCTGGATGCCTCCCTGGTGAGGTGTTTGTCTAACCAGGAGGAGGCCCAGAGGAAGACCCAGAACATGCTGGAGGGAGTATGTCTCTCTGCTGGTCTGAGAACACCTCAGAATTCCCCCGGAAGAGCTAGTAGAAGTGGCCAGGGAGAGGGAAGTCTGGGCATCTCTGCTCAAGTTGCTGCCCCAACAAACCAATCCTGGATAAGCGGAAGAGGATGGATGGAATATAAATAGTTCCTCCCGTTCAGTGTTTTGTTAAAAGGCAATTGCAAAAGCATGTGTAAATAAGAAGAATTTCAGCGAATGCAAAATGCAGGCAAAGAAAAACATACTACTTGTTGGCTTAAGCAGTGATATAAGCAACAAATATAAGATAATCAAATGATACAGAATGGCGGAGACATTTGAAAGTTCAAGTTCAGAAAGTCGCACAGTGCCCTAAATAAAAAAGTGATCAAGTCACCATTAAAAGGCGAGTCGCAGCCCACTGTCTGTTCATTCTTTTATAGGCAATATTACAAAAGCTGATCCCTGTGCCAAGGATGCAACATCTTTAGGCGCTGGCTGCACACACACTTCTGCCTTGGAAACCACTGGGAGGCCATCTGGATGTGTACTGTCAGACATTGATCTGGAGTCACAAAATGCAATAGTGTAGGCTGTAAGAGATGTGGCCAATGAACTAAGGAATATAAGGGCTGTGCTATGTGATACTGACCACAATAAAATGAATTGGTTAAAAAATAAATGCTGCATCTGATTACCTGTTTTTACATTATACTAATTACATTCAAACCAAGCTGTAATGCTGTCTGATCTGGCTGATCATTTGGTGGGTCAGTGTTAGGTTCATCATAATGCATCTATTCCATTAAAAGCCAGTCATCATCATCTATAAATACACACTCTCTTTTAATTCATTCATGTCTGATGTCTTCTAAAAATGCTAAAGTAGTTGGAATAGTTTTGCCATTCTGTACACCATTTTATTGTTATAGAATGATTACAATCAAGTGAATTATAATTGTAAATGATATGCAATTAATTTTGGTGTATTTGATAAATACACGTGAACATGATAAAGAAACGACACAGTAGCACTGCTTTGATGCTAGGTGATGCTAGTTTGCAAAATGAGCAGAAAAGTGTTTACGCAGGGTTTGAGACTGCCGTGGAAATGTGTGTGGCTTTATGTAAAGTTTAGTTTTTATACATCTCGAAGTTTGCGTGGAAACAGGCGTATGCAACATTTTTGTGCATACACACCATTTACACATGAGGCCTCAGATCTGTGTCATATTTGAAAGAAAAATGGAAATTGAGTTGAATGTCAAAATTGCCTTTTTGATTTTAAAAATCAATCACTAGATTGGATGCAGTGAGCTGCAATTAGGTTTAACAATGCCACAGTTTAAGAGAAATAACAATCTGAAACAACAATACTGACAATAATAATTTGACAAATTAAACACACCAAATCAGGACACTGGTAGGTGTAAACCCTACACACAGCCAACGCAGCCCTGTTCTAATGGGATTCTGAGAAATCATTGACAGTTTTATACCTTTAGGACTCTCTTTTTGTTGATCTCTGGAAAAACACTACATGGGTGTTCTACTGTACATTGAGCTTGCCTGAATCTCCATCAAAGTCTGAAACTATTCAAAGTGACTGTTTCTTGGACACCAGACTAAATTAAACCAGTGCCATGCATGGCCAGTTTCTTGCAATCCAATAATAATGAAACATTTTTATTTACTTGCATTTATACAAATACTGCATATTGTTACTTATGCATGGGTATGGGGCTGTCAGGTTGCTCAGAACATCTTTATTAATAAGCTTGTGGTTGTCAGTAACTGGAAGAGGTGGCCAAGGAGTACAAGGAGAAGAAGTCATTTTTGATTGTCTGCTAGCTAACTCGCGCAAATTTCAAGTACTATCACACCCACCTGCCTGTTGCCTACAATGCCATGCAAAATGGCACACTAGTTTTTGTTTTCAAAAATTTTATTTAGTTATTTTTCAGCTGGCTTTGTGGAGTCATGATGAGGGATGCTTGCTGAGGTGTATGCTACACCAGCTTGTATGCAATAAAAGAATTTGTTCTAAAATGTGAGTAGCATTGATACTTACCAAAACAAACTTATGAGTGAAATCATGTCTGTGATTTTAATTTATAGTAGCAGCGAGGCATTTGTGAAAATAATAAAATGTGCTTATCTCTTTCAATTAAAAGTAAACTAAGCTTTCTGTATATTTCCAAGAAATACTACATTTCCACCCTAAACTCATATAATATTCTGTGTGCCAGAATGTAAAGTCAGACAGGGCCTTTTATTTCTGTTCTGAAACACAGGTTGCAGATTTTCATTTGCATGCATACCTTTTACTAGATATTATGCTTCTGGAATTCTTTTTGTGAAAATAAAATAAATACTCAGAATAATGAACAATTCTTATTATTCTTGAATGCCACAAATATACCATTTTATCTCATCTTAAACTTGAAATATAGGAATGCATTTTAATAGGTCTTTCTTCTACTTTGAAATACGGCACTGTAAAAATTTTTCTTTTTAACACTAAAGACACGTGAGCTTTTAGCTTGTTTTTGCCATCAGCCAAAAAATGAAAAAATAATTTTTGGTTAGCCTTTATTATATAGTGTGGTAGATTGCCTGGTGCTGCTGATATTTGTACTTTAAGAGGAAGAATTCAATTTTTTTTTTCTAATCTGGCAAGTATTTATTAGTGTTGTCCTCAGTTAATTGAACATACTGAACCATTGCTAACCTTTTTGATATTTCAGTATTTGTGTGCCATTTCTTCATAATAAATCTTCTCCTTGATTTGGAGTGTCTGGTTTGAGAAAGATGTAGTATTGCAGGTCTTAGGAATCTGTAATGAATTAATGTCAATGAAACAGTTAAATCAATAAAATAACTTGAAGGGGAAAATGCTATTTCAACTTACACAGCCAAGTTTTTATCTAAAGTAAGACTCAGCTCAAAGTATTGTTTTTTATACAGTAATATATATAGTATATATATATATATATATATATATATATATATATATATATATATATATATATATATAATATACAATATATATTGTGACACGTGAGTCTCAGTACTTTAGCAAAACCAGCTTTATTAAACTTGAAACAGGAACAGCAGGTTTATTTATTGCAGTGGGATCTACCACTAACCTATACACTGACACAGCAAACAGGCATAGTTGGGGCTAGGTCAGTGGCCAAGTTATACCGTTCCCTGCATTTATAATGTCTGTTGCATTGCACATTGGTGTCAGGCATGTATAGCACAATCTCGATTGGCTTGTAGTTGTTTCCATTGTTCTCTGTTGCTGCACTGCGAACCTGTGGTTACCAATGGACAAGCAGCCTCCACGGATGCAGCAGTCGCGCTTTGGCGTGTCGTCCCATTAGGGAGGGGGACTTCAGAAACCTCACTATATATATATATATATATATATATATACACACACACACACACACATATATTTATATATATATACATATACAGTATATATATATATATATATATATATATATATATAAACCCCATTTCCAAAAAAGTTGTGACACTTTCTATAAATGCAATAAAAACTAAAATCTGTAATTTAGTAATTCACTTGAATCTTTATTAAACAGGTAAAAGGATAAAGAAAAGATTTTCAATGTTTTCACTGTCAAACTTAATTCTGTTTGTTAAACATTAACAAATTTAGAAATTGGTGCTTGCAACACACTCCAGAAAAGCTGGGACAGAGGTAAAGCAAGCCTGTAAAGGTTATACAAATAACATTCTGTAGGGGTCCTCAATTAGCAGGTTAACTGGTAACAGGTTTAGGTATCAAGATTGGGTATAAAAGGAGCTTCCACCAAAGGCTCGGTCTTTGCAAGCAAAGATGGGTCGTGTCTCACCACTTTGTGCTGAACTTTGTGAGAGAATTATCTGTCAAGTTTTACTTTTTATTGCATTTTTAGAAAGTGTCACAATTTTTTTGAAAATGGGTTTGTATATACAGAATATATATATATATATATATATATATATATATATATATATATATATATATATATATATATATATATATATATATATATTGTCGCAGTAGGGGGCAGTAGTGCTCCCTTGAACCCTCAGGTACCACGCCAAACACCTGGTAAAAGTGCTACAATTATTCTTTTTATTATAACAATGTGCACTAAGCACCCTCCACTTCACACTAGTCATAAACCACAATAATAAATCAATAATCAACAATCAACAATCCTCCACTCCCAGACGCGTTGCCCTCCTACCACCCAGCTCAGCTCCCCGTCTGGGAGCTCCCTCAGTCCTTTTATATTCCCTGACCCGGAAGCGTTCCCAATCCCCAGTCCATGTAATCTTGTATCACTTCCGGGTCAGGTAAAAAGTACTTTTCTTCATCCCGGAAGCCCGTCGCTCTTCCTATGACGAACTTCCGGGTCATAGTGCACAAATAAGTCTTTGGTCCTCCCTGCAGCTCCCTCTTGCAGCCCCTGTGGTATCCAGCAGGGCTGAGGATAAAAACTACATAGTCCATGACTCCCTGCTGGTCTTAGGGGCACCTCCATACTGCAGGGAGGGCTCCATCTGGCGGCTTGGGGGACTTGGCCGGGATAAACTGCCCGGCAGAGTCCACAATATATATGTATATACACACAACAGGTATATATATTTACAGTATATCACAAACTATTGGTCACAAATTATTTTAGAACATTAGAAAAATCTTTGCTAAAAAAAGTACATCAGCCCAGCAAAGCTTAACAGTTCTATCCACCTGATTCCTCCATAACAACATGGAATCAGGTTTTGAATGTCTCTAAAGTCCTACTGTCTATCAAACTACTTGGTAACTTATTCCATCTGTCTATGGTTCTCTGAATGAAGAAAAACTTTCCTCCATTTGTGCAAAATTGACTCTTAACAAGTTTCCAACTGTTTCTCCGTGTTCTTGTTGAATTCATTTTAAAGTAACAGTTTCGATCCAATGCATTCATTTCTTTCAAAACCTTAAACACTTCAGTCATTCCACCTCTTAATCTCCATTTAGTTAAACTGAAATGGTTCCGTTGTTTCAATCTTTCCTCATAGCTCATCCCCTGCAGTCAGCTTAGTCGATCTTCCCTCAAGTTCTTCTACTGCTGCTATGTCTTTTTTGTAGCATAGAGATCAAAACCGTACACAATATTCCAGATGAGTGTATTGTAAAGCTTGAGTATAACCTCCTTGGACTTGCAGTCTATACATTGTACAATATAACCTGTCATTCTGTTTGTCTTCTTAATGGCTTCTGAACTCGGCTCGTAGGTTGATAGTGATGAGTCCATTATGACTTCTAGGTCCTTTTTGAAAGCGGTACTTTAAAGTTTCAGACCTCCAATTGTGTATTCCAATCTCACCTTTTTACTTGCTATGTGTAATACTTTATATTTACTTACATTTAATTTCGCCTGCCAAAAATCTGCCCAAGCTTATATCCTATTCAAGACCATTTGTATTGATTCAAGGGATTCTAGAATTATCTGCCAATCCACCTAGTTCTTGTCTCATTTATAGATGTAACCACTTGAAATTTAAATACTTATCCAGATCGTTTATTCATACTTAATATAGCAGCAGTCTCAGTACTGACCCCTGAGGGACAGCACTCTTGACATCACCCAATTCTGACGAGGTTCCTCACACCATCACCCTCTGCTTTCTGTGATTGAACCAATTTTGCACCCATCTGCATGCCACATTAAACTCTATTTATTTTAATACCCATCAACTCACATAGGACTTTATCAAATGCTTTCTAAAAATGAAGATAAATATCAAATGCACTTCTCTAATTGTATCCTTTTGTTGCTTTCTCATATAATATTAGTAACACATGACGTTCCTTATCTGAAGCCATGCTGACTGTTCCCTGTGTAAGACACTGTCCCCTTTAATCCCCACAGACTGAAGCACAGGAGAAGCATTTTAATACTTTTTCTTCTTATTAATAGTTCACAGCCACAAATAAACAGGCAAGTAATCACTAAGCACAATAATAAACACAAATATTTCTCCTGTACACCTCCCAGAAAGCTTTGCCCACCTCCATCCATCTCTGCATAGTCTTTGACCCCGAAATGCTTCTATCCTACCATCCATGTGACCTTGCCAGCACCTCTGAGTTAGACGGAGAATCCAAGTTTTTAATTAGCCCAGAAATACTTCTGGGCTTCCATCCTTGTGATCCATTAGTACTTCCTGGCTAGATGACAATTCATCCTCCCACCATGTACCCACAGAGTCCACTGGCGGTCCATGTCCTATAGTGCCCTGCGAGAATCCGGGGCACCGCTGCAGACCAGGGGAGCTGCCATCTAGCATCTTGGATGAGGCAGTGTCTTTGAAAGGCTGTCTTCCCCCATCTTTCCATCTTAGGGGTGTCCTGGCCTTCTCTTACACCTGAAACTCCTGTTCTTGACATGTGTTACTTAATTTTCTCCATAATAATTCCTTCCATTAACTTATCTGTGATGTACATGAAGATTACTGTCCTATACTAATGTGGATCTGGCAATTTTAATATAATTGAATAATATTTGCCAAGTTCTTTGACTTTGTTTAATTCATCAAATGACACCAGCTTATGTTGTACAGATGTAAACAGATTAGTTACTTTTATGAAAGTATAGTAATTTTGAGGTTATTTTCAAAGCTCATAGGAAGAGAGGATAAGATCACTAAATTTGAAAAAAAAAACAAAAAAAAACGAAAGACTTGGAATGAATCATGAAATACTCAATGGAGAGGATGACCATAATATGACACCATAATATGAAATTTCCTGAACAACTAAACTGTACTGAATCTTTGTGCCTGCAGCAGCAATAGCCTTTGTGAAGGGCAGGTGCTCCATGGTGATAGATATCACTGTAGATTGAAATGATGCATTACAGAGCAAGTCTTATTTATTGGTGAGCTAGACTGAAGAGAGAAATGAAGGAAAGCAAGATAGTGAACAAGATTGATCATTGCAAATGACAGAGGAGTAAGGCAAAGTGGTGTAAGAAGCCCTAAGCACCGGAAAGAAGGAAGACAGAATGCTCTGCATTTATTGTTTTAGAGCGGTTCTTCAGGGACTAGCAGTGGGGACGTTCAGTTAGGAGACTGATAGTTGGACAGCAGTCTGGTTGTAATAAAACTATTTAGGAGACTTATGATTGTACAATTTAACCACAGCCACTGCATCAAATAATTCACCCTAATACAGCTGTTAAAGCATATTCATCATTTAAATGGTGACTTTATTATCTAACTAATGTGTCTAACTTGTTAATATAATTTGATATGGCTGTTTAATAAAAATTTTAGGTTAAGTACATTTTGTCATTTCAAAACAGGAACATACAACATAAGATATTGTTCCTTAAATATAATAAATAAACCAAAAGACAAGAAATATTAACTTTGTAGAAGAACTTTGAATTATAACAGTTCATCATGTAAAAACGTTTGGGGTATCAAAGTGATAGTCTCGTTAAACAGCAGGGTGGCAGTTAAAAAGAAAAAACAACTGGAAGAACAAGCTGGAAGAATTAACACTGTTAAGATGAATATTCTTCCTAAGCTCCTTTTTTTATTTCAAAACATCCCAATATACATTAATAAATAATTCTTTAAGCAATTAGATTCAACAATAACCTCATTTATTTGGAATTCAAAACATCCACGCATCAAAAGAGCGACCCTACAAAGACAAAAGGCAGAAGGCGGCATGGCTCTACCTAACTTCCAGTTTTATTACTGGGCAGCAAATATACAGGCGATAAGAACCTGGACACAAATAGAAGAACATACACAGGCTTGGATCACAATAGAAGTAAAATCCTGCAGTACTTCTTTGTATTCCTTGCTTTGTGCTCCAATAAACACACGTTATCGGCAATACACTAATAACCCAATTGTGCTCCACTCACTTAGAATCTGGAACCAATGTAGAAAGCATTTTAAGATGGAGAAGCTTCTATCTGTGGCACCTCTGCAAGAGAACCACCTCTTTCAACCTTCACAAACATATGCAGTTTTTAATATCTGGAAAAGATTTGGAATTAACTTGCTTAGAGATCTTTATATAGACAACGTCTTTGCATCCTATGAAAAATTACATTCCAAATTTAACGTTCCAGCTACACATTTCTTTCACTATCTTCAAATCAGGAACTTTGTTAAACAGAACCTTCCAGATTTTCCGCATCTTGCACCCTCAACCATGCTGGAAAAATTATTGCTCAATTTCAAGGAGTTAGACTCCATCTCTACAATATATAAAATCCTTTTACAATCCCTTCCTTTCAAAGATCCAAGAGGACACTGGGAAAATGACCTCTCAATTAATATATCAGAAAAGGAGTGGAAAGTAGCAATGCAGAGAATTCACTCGAGCTCCATATGCGCAAAGCATACAATTATACAACTCAAAATTATATATCAAGCACATCTGTCTCGACTAAAACTCTCCAAAATGTTTCCAGGACATGATCCAACCTGCAAACGTTGCAACCAAGCCCCAGCCTCACTGGGTCACATGTTCTGGGCCTGCACCAAATTAACATTATTCTGGACAAAAATTTTTAATTACCTCTCAGACAGCCTTGGACTCACAATCCCTCCTAACCCATTAACAGCTGTGTTTGGGGTTCTTCCAGAGGGGCTTAAAGTGGAGAAAGACAAACAAATTGTGATTGCATTCACTACACTCTTGGCACGCAGACTCATTCTGATAAACTGGAAGAACCCAAACTCTCCTCTTTTAAGTTTGGGAAACCGATGTGTTATATTGTTTGAAATTGGAAAAAATCAAATACTCAGTTAGAGGATCTGTACAGGCCTTTTTCAGAACATGGCAGGATCTAATCAGTAATATTTTAAAATAAGTTCATAAAGCACAGAGAATTTCTTTTTAAATTAGGTATGTTTACAAGCCTTAAATTTAACGTTATTTGGCTTGCTCTCTCTCTCAGGGGTGGGGATCGATCTGTTCTTAACTCAATTTTTATTTTTGTAAAATCTTGATTGCTTTGTATGGGTTGTAATAAAATTAATAAAAAAAAAAAAAAGAGATTATACACCATTTTTTCTGAATATTTTCCAGTTAAATTTTTCTGCTAACCTTTTTCACAAATATCAAGTATCTTGTATTTATATCTTGTATTTATAGTATGAAGTCTGAACAGTGACCTCACATCTACAGAGTGTTTGTTTAAAATCCTGAGCTCAGTTGTTTCCTGTGTAGAGGTCGCTTCATTTCTTCATAAGCTTTCCTCCCCTAATTTAAAAAATAAAAATTAAATTTATTTGAAACTCAAAAAAAAAAGAAAAAAAGAAAAAACAACATACATAATTCAAATGTCTATCATGGCTGACAGATCCTTTCTCTATCCCTCAAATGACGGCTTCTTTTTGTTGGTTTGTTGTTTTAAGCTGGACAGACAAGAATGGGAGGAGAAGAAAAAGGCAGGTTTGCTGTTGTTCTTCTTTCAGGTTTTGGTCTTTCTGACAGGGAATGAGAAGACTGATGGGTAAGTCACCATGTTACCCCCAAATCCGTTCACCAGTGTAACCTTGAAAGTCTTCTCCATAAGAGACATGTTTAAATTTACAGTTCATCAGAGCTAATAGAAAGCAGAATTCAAAAGGCTTATCACAATGTGAGTAAATGCTTTTGAGTCTATATTTACAACCTGATGGATAATTAACAATTACACCACTAAATTATGGAAATGCATTAACACATTGAAACTCACAAATACAGTTATTTTTTTAAATAATGAAATCCTAAAGATAAAATTTAAATGGTGCATAAGTGGATACATGTGAACACCTCTTTCTGCTTGTTTGTTTTTTGCTTATTGTAATGTATCTAAATTCTGCAAATTAAGAAGAATATCCCTGTGGTTGGCACTTCTTCCTTGCAGCAGACTGTTTTCAAATTCCAACCCTGTCACAAGTCACTGTTTTTTGTATTATCTGCATGTTCTCCTCATGTCTGTATGAGCTTATCTTAGATTACTTCACTTTTCTGCTCAATTCCAAAGATTTTTAGGTCATGTTAATGGATAACTCTAATTTGGTTTGATAAACCCTGTAATGGACTGACTAGGATTTCTTTTCCCACTTTATCGATAATGTTGCTGATACAAGTTTTAGAAATCCAACATTCTAAAAAATAACAGGTTTTAGAAAATAGAGGGATCGATGATAAATAAAAGGCCAAATATTTACAATATTACTTTTTTGTAAGGGATACACAATGTCTTTTCAATCATAACTGAATAATAAAATATTCAAGAAAAGAAATAAAGAAATACCAAATAATTAATGGTAAGTAGTAATAAAGCATTTGAATTAATGATGTGTTCCAGAAATAATACAAGTTCAGTTTTATTTGTCCATTTTGTTTGCTTTAAGATTGGGGGTTTCTACCATTTAAATATAAAAAAATAAAAAATTCACCAAAGAATTAAGTATCAGATATATACAGTATACTGTATGTGTTTTTCACATTTAAGTGCATAGGAAACATCAACAAAGTTCAGGTAAGGTGACAACTGTACCCCCATCACCTGAGGGGTGGCAGTCACTTTTTCAATCACAGGCTGTAGGTTGAGTCCTGAAACAACTTCTGATATTACTTCCAGTTTTCACCCAGGGATCCCACCTCTTCCGTCCCAGCACCTATGTAAACAACAACAATGCCAGAAGTCTGTGTTCACTTGCAAATTCTCATCTGAGAAGGACATATCTCAAATTGTAGAAGTTACTAACTGACGAAGAAGGAAACTCATGAAGAGCTGGCTAGCACATCCTGTAAACAGGCAACAGATGTTCAGTATTTTGAAATCTAAGTAATCAATATAGATCTTGTGTCTTTTATCTGGCACATGGGTTGTCCATTAGTTCTGGTATAATAATACCTACCGGATCCCTTTTTCCTTGTGGCTGCTTTTTCTTTTTCTGTTCTGTTCTGTTCCATTTTCACCACTTCCTCTTGACACGTCTCGTGAAACTGACCACTCTTATAGTCAATGTGTTTTAATGGGAAAATGTGGCAGTGGTCGCCACCACTGTAACTTGGTTTAGCAACTCTGGTCCAGTCATGTTGGGGCTTTAGTTTCCCAATGTACACATCAATTATTGTTATTTTCACTCAACTGTTGCCGCCATGCAAAGTTACCAGTCATAAGATTTAATCAATAAAAGTAAGCAAATGTGTTTTAGCTTTAACATTTCTAATACAAAATTATCTTCCTCTCCTTCTCCTTCTGTGTAGTACATCTCATATTTTTCTGTCTATCCTATGAAAATTGAGCTCAGGTGCATCCTGCTTCCCCTGATCATCCTTGAGATGTTTCTGCAGCTTAATTGGAGTCCACCTGTGGTAAATTCAGTTGATTGGACATGATTTGGAAAGGCACACACCGGTCTATATAAGGTCCCACAGTTGACAGTTCATGTCAACACCCCATAATGACAAAAAAGTTTAATTGAGATTTTTGCAAATTAATTAAAAAAAAAAAATAGAGAAAGCACATGTACATAAGTATTTACAGCCTCTGCTCAATACTTTGTTGATGCACCTTTGGCAGCAATTACAATTTTATATATATATATATATATATATATATATATATATATATATATATATATATATACACTAGGAGCTCATTCCTGGAACACACTTGGAAGCTCAACCCTGTAGGGTGTAGCAGAAGTGCCGAAGGCCAGGGTTCCTCAGGCATCTGGGCGCCCCCTGCCGGTGACCACGGGCCCCTACAGGGTTGTGCTTCCAAGCTCCGTACCCATGGTCCCCAAAGCCACCAGGGTGGTCACCCACTCACAGTCGGGAGGAGGTGCAATCTCCGCTGACTTTGAGGCTTTCCTCTGCCTACGCACAGGGCAGCCCTCCTCCAGACGTGAGCAGCCTGCCTCATGTCTGCTCTTATCAGAGGAACAAGCATTCTTCCCTCGATTCCTCCTCTTTCTCTGGGATGCCATGACGGTCTGAGTCTCCTTATGGCTAAGAAAGAGACCCCTTCCCGTCTGTGTCCCTGTAGAACGATGCGAGGCCGCCGTTGGCTCGGGGCGTAGGGTGCTAGGACCTGGGACGCACATCAGCCCGCGTCCTGCCAGCCCTCTCACTGTCTCTCCCCTCGCCGCGCACACAGCACTCAGCACCGCGTCCACTGTTGGAGAACACCCTACTCGGTTCCGTTCACTCATATCCCTGGCCTTTTCTGTGGGATCTGTCTTATTCTTCATGGGGATGGCTTCACTTACCATCCCCGCCACGTCCATCCGGCTGAAGACTCCAGCGTCACGCTGATCTGCCCATTGTCGCAGCGTCATCACGGATGTGACCGTTTTCACCTCCAGCACCTTCAATCCTCTACGGAGGACGCACATTATCTGCAATAGCGACTCTGTGGGCTAAAGGCACTTCTCTAGCTCACACAGAGCCGCCAGCAAGCATAGATAGTCAGTTGGCGGTTGCCTTACCTTGCTGTCAGGCACATCCGCCGGCTCTCTTCTGAGGGGCCTTTTCTCTGGCCCAATCGGGTCCTTCCCTGAGAGGGACATTCCTTGGTCCCGCCTCCAACCAATCATCGGCGGGCACGCAAGACACACCGTCCAGTCCCGTGCCTGTCTCGGGGCGGGACTTCAGGTCTGCAACCATCTTGTCTCCCCCTCTCCTGGTGCAGTGACATGTCTCCAGGAAAACCTCACAGCTGCCGTGGCCTGTCCAGCTGCAACAACTCCTTCCCCACAGTGTCTCCCTCTGCCGCTTCTGCACTGACGACAGACTGCGGACCAGTACGCCTTGCCACTGACGTGGATCCGGGCAGGCCCTGCCTGCAACACAAAATGTAAGTCCGACCCCGCAGGGCTGACCGTCGTTGGTTAGGGCACTCACCTCCCGGGTCCCGTCTCTCCGAGGTGCCTGCCTCGCCGTGGCCTTCCTCGCCGCAATGCCATCCCGGATGTCCTCAGCGAGAACGCGCCTTTTGGAGCCCGCTGCACTCTGGCAATGTCCATTGTCGTTTCCCTGCACCAGGGGGATATGGCCATTTTGTGGACCGGTGGCAGTCCATGGGGTGAATTTATTGGGGTTGTTCGTGTGCTGCTACCGCCGTGCGTGTGTGTGCTTACCTGCTGTTCCGGACTGCCCACAAAATAATTTTTTTGGGGTCCCTGCCTTGCACCAAGCAGAGAGTCCCATCTGGGATGCCATTGTGGGGAACAGCCTGGACACTGACAGGTAAACATGATTTTATCACCACAACACGTTTATTTTACAGAATATTTACAAATGTGACCACACACCCGAGTGCCGCAGTACCAATCACCCCACAATGCCTTTCTCTGTCTCTAGTCCACCTCCACTCCTCTCCTCCAAGCTCTGTCCTCTTCCACCCGACTCCAGCCATCGAATTGAGGAAGGCGGCCCCTTTTATTCACACCCGGACAAGCTCCAGGTGCCTCCTGATAAGCTTCTACCGGCACTCCCCTGTGTGGCGGAAGTACCGGCTGCGCACCCGGAAGCACTCCGGGTGTCCCCGGTCTTCTGTCCCTCCAGCACTTCCGGGTGTGGCTGAAGTGCCAAGGGCCAGGGTTCCTCAGGCATCCGGGCATCCCCTGCCCCAGGGTCCCCAAAGCCACCAGGGTGGTCGCCTGCTCGCAGTCGGTCTCCGATCCTCCTAGGTGTCGCGGCTGGGTAGCAGCCCCAGCCACTCGCCACAATATATATATAGATGCAGAGATGGCCCGTGTTTGGGACAGAACTTGCACTGAAAATGCCTTTTGACAGAATTATTAGCAAAATGCATATTTAAAAAATGTTTCATACTTACTAATAAAATGAGAATGAATTTTAGTGAATTTAATCAAAAATAATGTAAACAAAATGAAACCAAGGATATGTACAGCATGTCAGCCTAATTTTAACTTTCTACTGTTTTTGATAACATCCTACAGTTTTTGATAGTGTCCTATAGAGTTGAAAAAGGCACAATGATGGTTCGAAAACCCAGCACTATCTGCTGACTGACCCCTTAGCAGAGATGTGCTGTCTTTGCAGAGGGCTTGTCAAGAGTAGGTGCTACATCTCCCCCACCAAATTGACAGCTGCTTATGTAGCTGCTTACTTGTTCCAGAACTTATTGCAAAGCTGTGCATGCTACTAGTTACATTTGGTGGCAAATGCCATCTTTGCAAGGATTTCACAGTCTCTTCCCATCTCGGCAACTTTATCATCAGTGTCAAACTGGCACTGGCATCTTGCTGAAAATTCCATTTAACTCTTTCTACTGACTTTTAGATATCTGTTGTCTATGACCTGACTCTTCTTGAGCCCTCAGCATTGAGGATTAATGGAACTTCAGGCTCCATCATCAATAAATGGCTTTCTGTAACCAAATTTGCAGATAATTGGCCATCTAATAATGGGAGTTCATCCTCTTGGTATTTTTCTTTTCAGCTCAGCTGTTGACTTCTTCTGTTTTTGATTCGACATACTTCTTCATTTAGTCATTTTAACCATTTTTGTCTGTTATTGTTCCCCACAGGGTTTGCATGTGGGGTGGGCACGTCGGAGGGAGCTTTTATGTTTTGTTTTGAAATGTCTTGAGTATATTTCTACTTTATTTAAAACATTAGTTCAGAAAAAAATAAATGGAGCAAATTGAGAGCAGGAATAAAGAGGGCTTGCTGGCTTCCTAGGACCTGAATTTGAGACCTCCACAAATTTTATCCTTATTCTTATAGACTATCAATTACTTCCATCTGTATGACAGTTAATAGGCTCTAATGGGGTTAGTACATCTTCTATCAGAATTTTTTATTTTCTAAAGTTAGGTCAATTTCCCTTGGAATTAACAAAGCATATCAAACCAAAAATAAAAAAATCTAGGTGATGGTTTTTATTGTTTATGCCAGGGGTGTTAATAATAGACTTGTCTCAGCTTGAGAACCTTTCTACCCAATCCAAAAATGACATATGACATATACCCTACACACTGATAATGCAGTAAGTAAGTGTAGGCTTACTACCTGTTTAAGTTACTGAAACAAATCTATATAAAAAATGCACATTATACAAACAAAAAATACATTTTACAATACTCAAAAAAAGAAAAATGTAGATATCACAAAAAATACAAATATAAAACTCACTCTAGATCTTGTCAGACTTTTAAGGCTTAGTTATTCTTGAACAGTTTCTGCATTCTAGGCTGATGATAGCTTAGTGATAATCGCATGTTATTCTCCCCATGCAGACGTAGTTTTTTTTTTCTTTTTTTAGTGCTTTCAGCATGGAAAGGCCCATCTCATGAAGGTATGTTGTTGCAAAGGATAAGATGACTTTTTCCCACAAAATTGGATATCTGTTTCTCACATTGCTCCATATTTTTATTAATAATAATAATAATAATAATACATTTTATTTATACAAGGCGTCTTTCTGAGAACTGAAGGACACCAATAAATAAATAAATAAACACATTATAAGGAACTTAAAACATCTGAAAAAAACAGAAGATATAAAAAATAAAACCAAACAAAGCCATTGTAATCATAAAGAAAAATCTATTTTAAACAGATGGGTTTTAAGTTTACATTTAAAGGTTGAAAATGATTTGATATTTCTGAGCTTAGTAGGTAATGAATTCCAGAGCTTGGGAGCAGAACAGCTGAATGCTCTGCTCCCCATGGAGGATAGACGGGCGAGAGGAAGAGAATCTAAGGTTACGGGAGGGAATGGCAACATGAAGAAGGTCAGACAGATATGGAGGGGCGAGATTATGAATGGCCTTAAATGTTAATAGCAGAATTTTAAAATCAATTCAAAACTTAATTGGGAGCCAATGAAGCTGCTGCAAGACCGGAGTAATATGGTGAATAGATGAGGTTCGAGTAATGATGCGAGCTGCAGAATTCTGGACTAGCTGAAGCTTATGGAGAGATTTATTAGAGAGACCAAAGAGGAGTGAATTGCAATAGTCCAGACGAGAAGTAACAAGACTGTGAACAAGAATGGCAGTGGTATGGGGAGTGAGCAAGGGCGGATGCGATTAATGTTACATAGGTGGAAATAAGCAGACCGGGTGATGTTATTAATGTGAGGTTGGAAAGATAGAGCACTTTTAAGGATGACACCCAGACTCTTAACCTGAGGTAATGGGGAAACAACGGAGTTATCAATCACAAGAGAAAGATTATCGGCTTTGGATAATGATGATTTTGAGGGAATGAGGAGAACCTCAGTTTTGTCGCTGTTTAATTTAAGAAAATTCAAAGAAAACCAGGATTTAATTTCAGCAATAAAGTCAATAAGCGAAGATGCTGGAAAAGAAGAGGTGGGTTTACTAGCAAGGTTGAGCTGGGTGTCATCAGCATAACAGTGAAAATGAATGTTATGTTTATGAAAGATATTGCCAAGGGGTAGAAGGTAAATAATAAAAAGAAGAGGCCCCAGGACAGAGCCCAGGTGCACACTTGAAGTGGGAAGTAAAAGTTTTAAACTGAGTGCGGCCTGAGAGGTAGGATCTGAACCAATTTAGTGGAGTATGGGTAATTCCAATCAAAGATAATCTATTAAGTAGAGTGGTATGACAAATAGTATCAAAGGCCGCACTCAGATCAAGAAAAATGAGAATTGTAATTAAACCGGAGTCAGCAGCCATAAGAAGGTCATTGGTAATTTTAACAAGTGCTGTTTCTGTACTGTGAAGGGGGCGAAAACCAGACTGGAACTTTCATATAGATTATTACAAGATAAGTGGGAGTGAAACTGGATAGCTACTATTGTTTCAAGAATTTTGCAGATAAAGGGCAAATTAGAAATAGGGTGAAAATTATTGAAGTTAGTAGGAACAGCACCAGGTTTTTTCACTACTGGGGTTATTGCAGCAGTTTTAAAAGATGAAGGAACAATACTAGTAGTTAGAGAGGAGTGAATTATGGCAGAAATGAGAGGGACCAAAGAGGGGAGGCAGGCTTTAACCACAACTGTAGGAAGGGGGTCCAGCTGACAAGTAGATGACTTAGATTTACAGATGAGATCTTAGATTTCTGAGGAAGTGGGAAGCTGGAAAGAAGAAAAAGAGTGAATAGGCGAGTGTAGTTCAAAAGAAATACAGAGAGAATCTGGACCGAGGTGCTGATGTATTCTCTGGAGTTTCTTATTAAAAAGGACAGAAGAGAATTACAGAAAGTAGTCGAGTAAAGGTGAGATGGTAAAGAGTCTGGAGGTTGTGTAACATTATTAAGTAATGAAAACAAAGACTTGATGTTACCTTTATTACAAGAAATTAACTGAATGTAATAGTTAGATTTGGTTTGAGCTATACAGTCCTTGTAATAAAGTAAATGATTTTTATGCATCTCTTTGTGGACAAAGAGTCCATTTTTTTATATAACCGTTCAAGTTGTCTGCTCTTTGCTTTCAGAAGCCGAAGTTCAGGTGTAAACCAGGGGCAGAAAAAGAAAAAGAAACAGATCTGGTTTTTAGCGGAGCAAGAGAATTAAGAATACCATTGAGACCAGTGTTATAATATGAGACCAATTCTTCGGGAGTGGATAATTTATAAAAGTCCATTTGGGGAATCAATTCTAGAAGACAGAGAATTCAAGCTAATATTCTTAACTCTTTGAGGGCTGAATATTTTTTCCAAAAATCAGTTTCTGAAAAGCAACGGTTTCACACAGAAATCAACATGAAACGTCTGTTGCTGTATGCTGTGGCTGCCAGTTTGCGAAGAATGTGCAGCAGGTTTGCTGCCAGGCTGTCTTTGTCTGCAGCGGTCACGGTCGCAGTGCATTGCAATGTGGTTTCTACCTCTTATCATTGTTAAGTGGCAGTTCTACCTGGTGAACATTGTCAGTACCACGATTAGCTGGGGACCAATCAGCTGAAGCTGGAACCTCACATTTGTTTTCGATCACTTGTATCAAGTCCGACAAGTCATAGTCCAGTTCAGTGATAATATGTAAAATGTCGACTGCGGAGCGTTCCACTTTGCACATTCTCTTTGATCTCGCGCCAGATCTCAGTACCATTTTTGCCATTGTTTTCGCCTTGCTACTCACGAAAGAGCAGGAACTCTCGGTCAGACCAATGAATCTAATGTTCCTTCAGACAACGAGAGAGTAAACTAAAACATAACAGTTGGTTTTGTCACAGTTTACAACTGATTACCATTCTTCTTTTTGACAAAAGTCGACATCAGCCCTGAAAGAGTTAATGTTACGAAAAGTTATGAGGCAGGGGAGCTTAGTAAAAGAAAAAGTAACATTAGCATTAAATGAAAGGAGAAAATGATCAGTTATAGTGAGTCTGCTGTAAGATCGAGAAAGACAACACCAGAGCAACAGATCAGGTCCAAGATATGTCCTTTACAATGGGTGGGAACATCAGTGTGCTGCTGGTATACAAAACTCTCCAGGCAAGACAAAAAGTCTCTAGTGAGAGGGATATTGATATTGTTCAGATGTATATTAAAATCCTCCAACAGAATTAGATTTGAAATAATAGTAGATAAATGGGTAAGAAAGGTAGAAAATCGTTCACAAAATCATTGTTTGATTTGGGGTGCGGTAGATAGTTGCAATGATGGTAGGCATAGGCCCAGAAAATTGACACACAGTTGATTCAAAAGAGCTAATAGCAGGAGTAGGCAACGTCAGGACTTTCCATTTCTCGCGATACCTCCTCCAAGGCCAGAGGCACAGGGTTGACAAATGTAAACAAACCCCGGGGGGGTGGATTCATTAAGTTGAGAAAAGTCTTGAGGTTGCTGCCAAGTTTCAGTTAAACAGAAAAAGTCAAACTTACAGACAACGAGGAGATCCTGAATAAGATGCCCCTTGCTCGTGAGTGAGTGTATGTTCAGTAGACTGAGACTGACAATATTGTTGTCGCTTTTGACAGTGGTGGTAGCCGACCGAGCTAGGCTGGCCAACACACTGTGGTCAGCATTCCTATCCGTGTTGCATGGAGGGTGCCAAGAGTTGGACCAGAAGGAGTTAATTCCTTTTGAGGTGTCTATTCAGAATCTCCGGCAGGACCCACGATGGTGGGATGTGGGATTAATGACAGTTATTTAGCTCTGGAAAGTAACTGAAGTAATGCTTTCAGATATGTCAGATGTGACAATATTAGATATCTGGACGCTGCTTAATACTGGACACTTCTGTATTATCTTCTTTTCGTATTTTCGTAACTTCATCACGCAATTGTCATATTCTGTGATTGCAGCCTTGCATACTTTGATGTTATTTAAAAGTGTAGACCAGCTTCAGAACCCACATCTGGTTATCAAAAAAAGGAGAAAACTCAAGGTTCTCAGAGAACAGAAATTCACACAACGTTTTGTCATTGAAAAACTGCCCTGCAATACAGCCACCGAACCTCAGGATGCAGCAGATGGCTTTCAAAACTGAAATCCATGTCACTGCACAGTTTGGCTAACAGTCCGTGCTGAAGGAAGTATGCTCAGATACTGATGACAATTTTAACAACATCTTGAAGCACTTCACCTCGATTCTTTTAGGAACAAGTGCTTCACAATAAAGCATGCAAGCATACATCTATGGTATCTGGAGCTTTGGGCTTTTGGTGCCATCCATACAGACCCCAACACAATCAGACCATTTAAATGAATTTGGTTTGCACAAACATGTCCAAAATTTTGAAATTGGCCTGACATGTTGCCCACTTTTCTGTTTCTTTTGCAAAGAGAAACTCCTTCACAAATTTCCCATTTTCAATAAATCTAACTTAGGAAATTAGCTGTAGCTACATCTATGCTTTCATCCAATTAAAATGCAATCCAAGTGCTTTTACAAGTGTTGTTACATTCCCAGTCATGTCAGATATTTGTCTATGCATGGTTTTGTCTGACAAAAGAATAGTGTCAATATTACAGACAGCTTTCTCCATGAGCTTCCTTCACTTTCTTTAACCATGCCTTTGATCGTTGGAAGAATCAAATCTTCTTCAATGTTGTTGGAAGATGTGATGAACTGCAATAAAAAATGCTTTGCACATCCACATGAAACCGTTGCTTAATATGTAAAAGAGTTCGCTCATTTCAGTTGCAGTGCTGCTTGTAGAAGAAGTCAGCATGTTTTCCAACATCAGTTGGACGTTCTTGTTCTAAATGTCTTTTTATTATAGATTTAAACATTTCTTGGCAAAGAACGCCTTTGGTTTTCTTCACCAGCACAAACCTGAACTCTAAGTAAGTATTTCATAGATTTAGATTTTTTTGGAAGATGACTTTTGTCAATGCTTCTAAGCACGGGGCACATCTCCTTATTATTATGACATGCATTGTGTTACCAAAATGTGTTATCACTATAACATGCGGTTAGCAGAAGGGAGGAAAGAGCATATTTAATGGCTTGTGGCAGATGGCTGGGGTTCCTGCCCAGTCAGGACACCTGGAGGATGGAAGGACCAGGAGAGGAGCAGTACCTCCCCTGGAACATAAGAAGACTTGGTGAGTGTTGGGGCCACGGGAACAGAACCTGGAAGCTCAAACTTGTGGGGACCTGTGGCCACTGCCATGGGGTGCCTGGATGGTTCAGAAGCCATGGTATGCAGCACTTGTGTCACCCCAGGAAGTGCTGCAGGAAGGTCATCAGGGAGCACCTGGAGCACATCCGGGTGCACTATAACAGGGGCCGCCTCACTCCATTCAGGGAGCCAGAGTCGGGGTGAAGAGGACAGAGCTTACGAATGGAGGAGTAGAGGTGGCAGAAGACTTGGAAGAGAAGTAAAAAAGACTTGTGGGTAATTTGTGCACTGTGTGCTGGGCAGAAGAAAAATAATAAAGAAGAGTGTGCATTTCAACTTTGTGTGTCCCTGGTGTCTCTTTGTGGCTGGGCTTCTTTTACAGGCTGAAAACAAATCTGCAAACAACCTTAATTTGTTTTATTTGTTTGGGTTTTGAAGGCAAGCTAAAGTTCATTAGTATAATTCCTAAAATGAGAAGAATCTAATGAAAGCATATATGTATGTCATATACCGCATTTGAATGTTTCATTACAGGATGTAATGTAGCTTCTCAGCCATTAAAAATTGACAACACACAAATTCAGTTGATTTACGTGTCTAAGCAATAACAAAATCTGATCACTTATATAAGAGACCTTGAAAACAGCACATCAAGACTGTCTACAGGAGTTCTGGTATGAAGCATTAAAGTAAATCTGATAGGTTTGATTTTAAACTGAATGTCTGGACAAATGTAAAAATGGAGGGAGAGATTTGGACAATTAAAGCACCAGGAGTTTGTGCCATTTGTAATTTGAATCAAATTGACTCACCCTTTTAAATATTAAACACTTGTAGATTTTAACAAGCTAGTAATGCAAATATAAATATTACAGTAGAAAATGTTTTAAATCTAACAGAGTGATTGGCTGACAAAGATTTTATGTTTAAAAGCTTATTGTCATGAAAACCACTTTAAAGAATTTGTTTAAAATAAAATAGCCTAAATTATCTCAAAATTCACTTTTTTAAAATTACATACAATAATGTTTGAGTTTTTTAAATTTTAGTGTTGATTTTGAGAAGTACTTTTCAGTTACTGGGGATAAAATGTCAGAGAATAATTTTAATTACATGCACATGTGACCATAAATGAGGTAGTTCATGATGATATAATTCTTTATAAACCCTAAAATGAGAATCCCCCACAGTTTAAACTTTCTGCCACTTGTGCTTACACTGGGGGTATCCCAATATCTTTTGATATTTATGAATGGCAATATTAGCTTACTTAAACTATATGGCAATAACTATTTGACGGCTATACCAATACCTTACAGCCGCTGTTACTATTGGCATTTATATTCTATTATAGAAAAAAACATTATATTGTTGACTTGAATAATGCCTTAACTTTTAATTAAAAATCTGGTAAATGTGATATTTGTTTTGCTGTGGTACTAAATAGATATTAAGTATTGTGAAATGTTACTAATATTGGTATTAAATATAAATAGTTTGGTATCATGACACCCCTACAGACAGCTGCTTCAATATTTAATCTTTAATATTTGTCATAACTGTCTTTTATGTATGAAGCTTCTTTTTATTTGTCCTTGGGCTTCCCTAAAGCTTGATGATGTTTTGGGAATTTTAACACCCAAAAAATCCAGTTCAGAAATAAGAATTTTGTTAAAGGCTTAAGTTTAGAAGTTTTATCCTTTTTACCATTTGTTCCCAACTCTATTTTGTTTTGGAGGGTTTCGCCATACCTTTCCATGTGAATTTCCCAGGAAGCACTGGAGCCATGCTGTTTGTGATGTCATTGACGCGCCTGTATAAAGATCACCCTAAAATATTTACAAGGATCTGTGACTGGGTGAAACTAAACATACTACTATCTTTGAACTTTGACTTTTGGCATTTAGAAACAAAGCTCTGCCCTTTGACTATGGGTTACAATTTGGCTTTGACGCGTCTCTCTCTTTGACCTATGGTTAAGCCTTTGACGTGGCACTTTCTTCTGATTTTTAGTCTTTAATTATTTAGACAGACTGCCTTTTTTACATTCAGTAAACAAACGAAATAATTTTATAATATAAAATTTGATTTACACCACCCTCTTTAGCAATGGAGCCCCTGCCATATCTCTAGGAACCACTATACACTTTTTTGAGAAACTCCAGGCTATACCAATTTTTGGAATACATCCATCCATTATCCAACCTGCTATATCCTAACTTCAGGGTCACAGGGGTCTGCTGGAGCCAATCCCAGCCAACACCGGGCGCAAGTCAGGAAACAAAACCCCGGGCAGGTTGCCAACCCATCACAGGGCGCGCACACACACAATCACCCACACTAAGGACAATTTAGAATCACCAATGCACCTAACCTGCATGTCTTTGGACTGTGGGAAAAAAACCGGAGAACTCGGAGGAAACCCACGCAGACACGGGGAGAACATGCAAACTCCACACAGGGAGGACCCGGGAATCGAACTTAATAAATTAATTTTATTAGTACAAATGACAAACACCTTCGAATGGCCATGCTGAAAATGAAGAACTTGAGCATGTCTTGGGTGACTTAACCGTTACACTCAACTATGCATTTAGATTTAGGTCCTAGACCAATACTTCATTCATTTTTGTTGACTGGGCCAAATAGCGATATATATATATACATATTGTGGAACCTGGCCCGGACACAGACAGATGGACATCTTTACTTCACCCAACACACTCATTTATTTACAATATTATTTACAAATAAAGTCACGTGCACCACAAACCTCAATACACAGTCCTGGCCACACAATGACTTTTCTTCGTGCCGCCTCCACACTCCTCTCGTGCCTCGTCCTTCTTCCACCCGACTCCAGCCTTGAATGAAGGGAGACGGCCCCTTTTATTCATATCCCGGATGAGCTCCAGGTGTTCCCGACACTCCCCCGTTGGCCATGCCCCAGTGTGGCGGAAGTGCCGGCTGTTCTCCCGGCAGCTCACCGGGTGTCCTTTTAAATCTTCCCCCCAGCACTTCTGGGTGTGGCGGAAGTGCTGAGGTAAAAGGTCCCCAAGGCATTGGGGCGCCTCCTGGCCGTGACCACGGGCCCCTGCAGGGTGGGGCTTCCATGCCCTCAACCCGTGGCCCCCAAAGCAACCAGGGTGGTGGCCCCCACGTGATCCAGGGTGGGCGCAGACCCACATCCGGTCCCTCATGGCGTCCTGGCCGGGTCGTTTCCCCTGGCATCCCTGACAATATATATATATTGTGAGGTATTGCTGACGGTGTATCCCAGCCAACAACCCCAAACCGCCAGATGGAGCCATACCTGCAACATGGAAGGGATCCGAATTCCAGTAGGGCATTATGGAACTTGGAGTTTTTCACCACAGCCTTGCTGGATACCATGGGGGCCACCGGAGGACGCTGCAGGGAGGCCCAGGGACTTATACTTTCCTTATATCCCGGAAGTATTTCACAATCGTGGAAACGGAAGAAATGATATACTTCCGGGCTGAAGAAAAAGAGAAGATTACCCGACCCGGAAGTATTGGATAATCACATGGACTATGGGCTCAGAAACACTTCCGGGACAAGGAGTATAAAGGACTGTGGGAGATCCCAGACAGACAAGCTGAGTTGGGAGGCAGGGTGGCTAAACGTCTGGGAGAGGAGGATTGTGATTTTGGATTATTGTTTATTTATTGAGAACTGTGGAGAGGAGCATGCTTTGTGCACTTATTTATAATAATAAATATAATTATTGGACTTTTACCTGGTGTCTGACGTGTGGTCTGAGGGTACAAGGGGGCGAGAAAGCCCTAAACTGTCACTATATATATATACATTTCTATATACAGTACATATCTATACAGTATATTGAAGTTGGGAATTGTAATATACAAATGGGCCATTAAGTGTACAGAAGACAATATTGTTTAAAGTCAAGACAATAACTTCTTTGTTTTAAATTATGCTTCACTGTATGAAAGGAGTATAAATAACAGCATTTTAATGATATCTGTTCTAGGATGCTAATGAAAAACCTTGCATTTTGACACAATAAAATATGATCTATCTCAAAGGTACAGTAACATTTATTATCACACATCTACGTGCCCTGGCAACGTCAGGCATAAGAAAAGGAGATATGCAGTGAGAAATGTTACTGTAGTTCCATTAGGTTGTGAATATATATATTTAAATGTTTAGCTTCTACAGGGTCCGTATTAAAAATATATACTGTCCTTTAATGCATCTGAGAATCTTTGAAAACCTACTTAAGAATGTCTTTTTGTAGAAGTCTAAAAATAAAATATTGTACTGTGCAAATAAATCCACTGCACATCACTCAGAGTCATATAAAATATGCCATAACTGCAAAAATATATACAACATGGTTTATATAAAGGCAAATGAGTCACTATTCGCAAAGAGACAAAAATATGCATGTCTGCCAAACAAACATGATCACTGAAAGGTACACTTAAATTACTCGTGACTGTAAGCACAAGACTAACACATATACAGCAGAAGATTAATATCACACTCTCTGTTTGTTGTATGTGGATTATTTATTTTTTGTTTCAAATTTAATTCACCTCATTCTGTTTTGCTCACAAAATGCTATTCTCATCTGAAGTCCTGATTTTATTTACACCATTATTATAACTTGTTCTTTCAACATATTGCTCTGTTGAAATTTACCAGATATTATTATATACGTACTTACCACATTTTATTGGTCTTAATGTGATTTTTCTTACGTAATTTATGTGAATGATTCTTGGATCCAAATTGATAAACCCCCTTAAAGAGAATATTTACTAATATTCTAACATAACATAACATAACTTAAACAAATTTAAATCAGGTTCATGTTGATAAGTGTAAAACTAAGATCAAGCAATTAGATCCATGAAGATAGATTTTATGTTGTCTAACATTCAGTGCATTTAAATGTGCTTTAATAATATGGTTTCTAAAATGCAATGTACAGTATATACTCGTGGATAAGTTCTCCCACGGATAAGTCGGGACTTGATTTTACCGTATAATTTCTGGTATTTTATAATGTCGGTCATATAAGTTGAATGCGGAATACTCATGCTATTGGTCCAAGAGGTTATGATATGCTAATGACCACCTGAAAGAGTAACCATGGAGCACACTGCCATTTGTTTTCTATGTATTGTGTCTACCACATGGTAATACCCAAACTATTCCAAAGCAACGTTTGCACCGATTTGTGTTTTTTGTATCTCACACCCTCATACACCTTTATCGTAAGAGCATCCTTCATCTACGATGGAGCGTTCGATCAGAGGAAAATATGAAGCTGGTTTTAAATTACCACCATTGAAGTAGCAAAAGAAACTGGTAACTGCATTGCTACAACAGAATTCGATGCATCTGAGAAACTGATGCGAGATTGGAGGAGGCAAGAAGAGTTAAAAAAAATGAAGTGTTGCATTTTTGCAACGCGTTGTGGACTTGAACCTGGACACAGACAGACGGACATCTTAAGTTCACCACACACGCGTTTATTTTACAATATTTACAGTGCACTCTCCAGTGCCTCTTGCACCGTTCCTCAATGTCCAGTCCTTTGTGCCTTTTCTTCTCCTGGCCGCCTCCAGTCCTTTCTCCAGCTCCGTCTCTCTTTCACCCGACTTCCGCTCTCGACTGAAGGGAGGCGGCCCCTTAAATAGGAACCCGGATGGGCTCCAGCTGCTCCCCGGCACTCCTCCGCAGACACGCCCCCGAAAGCCGTCCGGGTTTTCCCCTGTCGTCTTCCCCCAGCACTTCCTGGTGTGGCGGAAGTTCTGGGCTCCAGGGTTGTTCAGGCACCAGGGCACGGCCTGGCGGTGGCCACGGGTCCCTACAGGGATGGGCTTCCAAGCCCTTTACCCGTGGCCCCCAACATAACCAGTGTGGACGCCCCCTCGCAGTCTGGAGGAGGTACAAGCCTTCCTCCGGTCCTCCTGGGTGATGCCACAGTTCCCCATCACCAGCGAAGACATGTCGGTCTGAGCGGCACTTCCCAAGAGGGCAGCACGTCCCCAGAGTGGGTCCTACTATGTCCCCAGGTTCCAACATGGCACCCTGGGACATCTTGTTTCGGCACCCCCTCCGACGCCAACGCGCCCCTCTGGTCTGCGCCACTCTCGCCTCCACCGTCCCCGCCAGCTGGGGCACCATCCGCTTCCTGGTGGGGAGTCCTCCCGCGGATCGGCACGTTCCAGGAGGGCAGGTTCGAAACGGCGTCGGTCCCAGCACTCGTCGGGGCTTTGGTCCTGTGGAAAGACAAAAGGGAGGGCCAGAAGCACTGCCAGGTCACTCGCACCGAGCGTCCCACCGGTTTCTGTACCGGCAGCGCTCTCCCCCCCTACCGACAGCCCACGACTTGCCTGTTTGGCTCCTCCGCCACAGGTTCCATGCCTGTCCTTTCGGTGTTAGCGGGACCAGTCTCGCAGGCGGCTCGTCCACCCGCCCAGAGACTTCCCTCTGCCTCCGCAGAGGACGGCCCTTCACTGGACGCGCGCACCAAGTGCCGCGTCCCCTCCTATCGGAGGAACCGGCATTCACCCCTCTTCTCTTGGACGCCCTGACAGTCTGGATCTGAGCATGGTGACAGCTCAAATCCAGCCCTGTCTGCGTCACTGCCGCGGGCTTGGAACGCAGGGCGCTAGGACCCAGGGCACTCATCAGCCACTGTCCTGCCAGCCCCTGCGTACTCGCTCTCCTCGCTCCGCAGGCACTCTGCACCGCTGCATCCGCTGTTGCAGGATTGCCTACTTGCTGCCAGTCATTCTTATTATCGTCACGGCCGTTTTCGGCGAATCCTCCCTCATGCTGTACGGGGAGGGCAAGGCTTACCTTCTCCGCTGTACTCTACCGGCCAAAGGCTCCAGTGACGCGCCGTTCCTCTGCACCACGCGGCGTCTCCGAAGACGCGACCGCCTTCCCCTTCAGCTTCTCCAGCTGGACGGCGAAAGCACGTAGCATCTGCAAGAAAGCGACTCTGCGGGCCGAAGGGACTCCTCCGGCTCGCGCATAGCCACTGGCGAAAACTGGGAGACAGACGTCGGTGGGCTTACCTGTCCATCAGCCGCACTCGTCGTCTGCCTCCTGTGGGCCACTCCCTCTGGCCCAATCGGGTCTTCTCCCGGCACGAGACTGGCATTCCTTAGTCCCGCCTCTGTACCGTCATTGGCGGGCACACAAGACACACTGGCCAATCCTATGCCTGTCAGCGGGCGGGACATCCGGCCCACGGCCATCTTGTCTCCCCCTCTCTGGGTGCGGGGGCGTGCCTCCTGGCAGCCTTGCAGCTGCTGCGATTCTTCGAGCTGCAGCAGCTCCGATTTCTCAGCCTCCTCCGCTGCCGCCCTCGCGCTGTCAACAGCCCGTGGCCTGGCATGCTCCTGCCACGGACGCGGATCCGGATCGTCCCTCCCTGTGGGAAACAAGGTAAGTGCAACCCTGAAGGGCCGATTACTGCAGGGCAGGGCACTCACCTCCCGGATCCCGTCACTCCGAGGCCCCTGCCTCGGTGTGGCCTTCTGTGTCGACGCCCGTTCTCCTTCCTCCGCACCCGGGGAGCATGGCCATACTGCGGTCTGGCGGTGGCCCGTGGGGTAAACCGCTCCCACGGGGTTGTGCACATGCCGCTCCCGCGGTGAGTGTGTGGGGTCCGCTGCTGCGCCAGGCCGTCCACAGAACAATTTGTTTTAAGAACAGGTCCCCACCTCGACCCAGGTGGAGCATCCTGCCGGCTACGCCACTGTGGACTGTGGACACAGACAGACGGACATCTTAAGTTCACCACACACACGTTTTTTACAATATTTACAGTGCACTCCCCAGTGCCTCTTGCACCGTTCCCCAATGTCCAGGCCTCACAGTCCTTTGTGCCTTTTCTTCTCCTGGCCGCCTCCAGTCCTCTCTCCAGCTCCGTCTCTCTTCCACACGACTTCCGCTCTCAACTGAAGGGAGGCGGCCCCTTAAATAGGAACCCGGATGGGCTCCAGCTGCTTCCCGGCACTCCTCCGCAGACACGCCCCAGTGTGGCGGAAGTGCCAGCTGCGCACCCAAAAGCCGTCCGGGTGTCCCCTGTCGTCTTCCCCCCAGCACTTGCTGGGCTTCAGGGTTGTTCAGGGACCGGGGCGCCGCCTGGCGGTGGCCACGGGTCCCTACAGGGCTGGGCTTCCAAGCCCTTTACCCGTGGCCCCCAACATAACCAGGGTGGACGCCCCCTCGCGGTCTGGAGGAGGTACAAGCCCTCCTCCGGTCCTCCTGGGCATCCCAGCAGGGATCCCGCCCCGGCTGGATGCCACAGCATATAAGTTGAGGTCTGAATTTATGAACGATTTTTCGGGTTTCAAGACGCAAGTATATGCGGTAAACCTTTATTTAGATCAGATAAATCAGGTTATTGTTTTCTTTGAATTCAGGTTAACAAACATAGATTTCTCTGCAAGTTATTTGGTCATGTAAACCCTTAACCAGGTTACACTTAAGGATTTTGTAGACTGTGCATGTCCTTTGTACTTGGGTCACCAGCTTTGCTTCGCACAAACATCCAGCAGCCATGGGTAGAAGCATCCACAAGGTAAATTTCCTGAGCCAAATGCTTGGGCGGTCACATTATTCCTTCTCCTGGCTGAAATAATCTGTCTCAATATTTCATAAATTGCTACATTTATACAGATGAGCTGAACATGCAATGATAAGCTCAGCAGCGCAGACTCAGAAGCAGTGTTGAGCTAATACGTTGAAAGTAACATTTTCTAATTATTCTTTACAGCTTCAAGTAACCTACTGCAACCTTCTTCCTGCACCTCCTCTCTAGTCAGACCATTTTCCTTCAAATTATTTTTTATTTTATCCATCTATCTTTGTTTTGGAATCCCTTGATTTCTCTTCAGCACTGCTTCCATTCCCATCAGTCTTTGGCCCACATGTTCTTTGTCTCTCCTCATTACATGTCCATACCACTTCAGCCTACTTTCCAGTACATTGTCAGATGTCTCTCCCACTTTTGTTGTACCTCTGATGGTCTCATTTCTTATTCTGTCCTTTTTTGTAACTCCACACATCCATCTCAACATTTCTGCTGCATCTAACTTCTTCTCCTGAGCTCCCTTAACTGCCCATGTCTCAGGATCTTACATCATTGCTGGTCTTACCACGGTCTTAAAAATCTTACCTTTAACCTTCGCCTTAATTCTTCAATCACACAGTTCTCCTGATACCTTCATCCAATTGTTCCATCCATGCTGCACTCCATGGGTTATCTCTGCATTTAGTTTTCCATCTTGGGCTATCAATGATCCTAGATATTTAATTTTTTTTCTTTTCAATAGCTTTTCCGGCTGGCTGACCTCTCTATCCTGATCATCATTAAACCTCATATATTCTGTCTTCTTTCTATTTATCTTCATCTCTCTATCTTCCAGAACTCTTCTCCATTCTTCAAATTTCCTGTTCACTTCCTGATTTTTTGGTGCTACACAACACAATGTCATTAAAAGTAACATTTCCCACAAGCTCCGTCCTTGTTTTCAGATTAATGACAGCAGAGGTTTACCTCTTTTTTGTGCAGTTTAATGACATCGGAGCATTTTTCTGCAGGAAAGCTCCATAAGTAAACTCACATATGTAAATGCAGGTTTTTAAGAATCCAGGTTTCCACCTTAACCGGTTTACTCATCTAATCCTGGTTTTGTGTGTGTATGTAAACCCACTCAGCAAATCTTGTTGATAAAAAAAACATTTGCCATTAAAGGATTCGGGTAAATAGTTAGAGACATATTTTAGCATCTCCTTCACTTGAAAGAATACAGTAGGTTCTAACAGTCCATTTACTGTATAATGTTATTTACACTATGTCACCTTAACAGAAGTTAATTTGAATGGCTTTAGAAACTATTGTCAATTAATGTTTCAGTTCTTCATAGTAACTATTGTTATTTGGTCATTCAGCATTTAAAAGTAAATAAAATGGGTTCCTTGGTTACAAACATTATGTTACCAAAATAATGAAAGTTCTCTTGATTTTTGAAAACTAACTAGCCGTAATCAACCTATCAACCCATGAAAAGGCCAAAATTATCAGGCAATTAAACTGTACAAAGGTATATGGATGTCCTAGCATCCAGGCCAGATTTGTTGGAAATAACTTTCCTGGTTGTGAAGCCATAAGAATCAAAGGGCAGTGGGAGTCTGTCTCCCAGTGACATGCAGTGGGTTACCCTAGTACCATGGGTGGTGGCATTCCTCTGGCTATGATCATCTTTGGACATCTGCAAGGCTTCATAGAAGTTGTGGTTTCAACTGGCTGCCTTGTTGAGGTCCTGCAGTTGCACTGGAGATAGCTGGTACAGTGAGGTTATACCTGACCTTGAGGTGTTTCCAGGTCACAGCATTGAATGGAGTACGATGAAGCTCAACTGGAACTGAGGTGGTGGAAAAAGTGAAAAAGGGAGTAGAGGAAAAGACCCCATTGTCTGTGAATGTTACAGAAGAAAGTGTTAAGGGAAAATAAAAATCTTAGTCTTTTGGAACACACACATGTATTGTAGTCAAGATCTAGATTTGGGGTCTGATATGCCTACAAGACATTAATTACAGCGTGGTTATCACTACTCTCCTCATAATTTCAGAGTCCGTTATTTAAATCCCAGGTATACACAGATTACACACTCACTGCCCATCTGCTTCTTTTCCCCCAGGTACTGGTTTGCTCCCAGTTTCTAAAGACATGCTTATTAAATTGGATTACAACTCTATACTGGCATTGATTTCATGTGGCTGTCTATTGTGTGTGCTCTCTGATGGATTGATGCTGTATTCTGTGTTTTGTTTTTATTGTCAGAATAGAAAGCCAGTTGACTTTATTGTCCATTATATTTTTTTCCTTCTTATTAGCAGTCAGGCTGTTGTTATTTTTGCTCTTTTTATTTGCGGTCTCTGGTCTGTTATTATTTTTGGAATGGCTATGCTTACAGTACATAACATCAATGGATTATGCCTTTCCTACTGGAATGCTTGCATGTATGCACAGACTATTACATCATAGGCAGACAGGGAGTTGTGTCCAGTCAAACGTTATTAATAAAAGAGCTGCAGAGATATGTAAACATAATTTTAGGAATTATAAACCAGGTCCGTCATTATTTCATTTTCCAAAAATCAAAACACTAAGCCAGAACTGAAGTAAAAAAAGCAAAAAATTAGTTCTTAAATGTTATTTAAACTCCTCTACAGTTGTCTTTCCTTTGAAAGATCTCAAAATTTAAATTCTTTTTCAAGGTGAGCGACAATCTTACATGCATCCAATGACTAGCAAATATATAGCATCAAAGACCAGAAAATAAAATGGCAGGGCCATTGAAAAAAGAAATGCAGAAAAGTGTGATGTGATAATGTCACCAAAAAACTAATGCAAATACAAACAAATGAAAATAAAATTTAACAATACATATAAAAAATAAATGAAAGATGCATTCCTAAAACACAGCAGTTGTGTGTCATGTGTAAGAAAATGTATGACAGCAGAGTGGCATGAAGAGATTTATTTACAAGATATGATTTACCATGTAAATGTAAAAAATACGCAAAAATGATCCATAACAGTGAAGTGTTACCGAAGCAGGTTAAAAGACAAAACAAATATAAAAACCACCAAAAATATATACTTAAGTGTGACCATTTAATTCCCAGAATAAGCCTGTACAAAAAATATGTGCATGTCTGTGCATTAGCAGCTACTCTCACCTTTGAAGCAATCTCCTTTGCATTTGGTTAGCCGACTTTGCCATTGCTGGAATTCTGCTACTGTAATACTCTTGACATTCTTTGTCACGTTATGCAGGATGTCTGAAGTGACTGAAAATCTTCATCCTTTAATGACAGTTTTTTTTTTGGCAGGGGGTGTGGGCGAAGAGCAACAAATCACAATGAGCTAAATCAGGTGAATATGGTGGATGATCCAATTAGGTAACTGATTTCTTAGCCAGGAAGTCACGAACAGGGAGCGAATCATGGATTATGGCATTACCATGATGGATTATCCACTTCTGGTGTCGTCGTTCATGTCTTCTTGCCCCTCCTTGAACCTCTTGACTTTTTCATAGCATCCTCACCATATGACACCTTCAACAGGTCTAACATTTCAGTAGCACATTTACTGATCTTCAAACAGAGTTGGATGTTAATAGGCTGCTCTAAATTTCGATTACTAATTTATGCGGAATGAAGGTTATCCATGTGACACATTGCCAGGTTAATGTGGATTTTATACAATGGTGTCTATTACTGTCTTGAGAGAAGATAGCAAACTGGACCTAATCAGGACAGAAAAAGAATGGGAAGACTCAGATGCACAACTGCATAAAGTCAGTACATCAGAGTATGTAGATTAAAAAACAAATGCTTTACAGGTTCTCAGATGGCTTCTACCTTAAATACACACCAAATACTAGTGTAGGCTACAACAAGGTTTGTAGGCAAAGTTTGAAAGAAAAAGCCATATCTGAAACTACTAGATCACAAAGAAATTATTAAAATGGGCAAAAGACTACATTAGATGGAAGATGACTAGAAAAATGTATTGTGGTCAGCATCCTGGGGTGATCTTTTCGCTGTCGCAGATGATCTGTCCACATATATCTACTGCAGGTTTGCTTAGTCTGTATTAAAAGTCAAAATTGAAAATGAAAAATAAAATTAGAGCATTTACCCCACAAGCTGCATGGCAGTACTCCCAGTTTGGAAATCTTTGGTCTAGATCAGCTAGAACTGAGTTCTAATTAGGAAACTGGCTGGAATGAAAACCTGGGGCCACTGCGGCCATCCAGGGCTGTGATTGAGGATCCCTGGTCCGGATAATCCTTTACAAGTCAGAACTCAAGGGGGTGAAAAATCCCAAAAGTGAGATAGTTAATTTCAAATATGAATCTTACCATTACCAATCCTCAAAAAGCTATTCCGTGGTACCAATCTTCTTCGTCATGTTAGCTGTCCTCTTCAATGACTTTCTCTCCCAAGTCAAGTCTTAGCTTACTAATCAAGTCAATTAATGTTAATCTGGTTAATGCTGTGTTTTACTGTGTAAACATATGAAGAGGACGCCTTAGGCTCAGACATTATTGTTGTGGGTAACCAGTGCTTACTATGAGCTGTATTTTTTTGTTGTGAGTTTTTATTACCAATTCTAACCACCTGTGGTCTCCTGGGGCCTCATGTATAACGCCGTGCGTAGAACTCGCACTATAACATGGCTTAAGCACAAAAGCCGAAATGTGCTTACGCATAGAAAAATCCAGATGCAGGAATCTGTGCGTACTCCAACTTCCACGTTCTTCCGCTACATAAATCCCGATCAGCGTGAAAAGTAACGCTCGTGCACCCGCTTTATGTAACGCCCCAACTCCTCTCAGAATTACGCCTCTTTGAATATGCAAATCAATATAAATCGCCCTTAAGCTCAGCCTTCTGTGAAAAGACAATGGGAAAAGCATGGGGAAAATATAAGAATTTCAGCGAATACCAAGTGGAGGCAAAGGAAAAACATACTATTTGTTCAAATAAACCGTGTATAATCAACAAAAGGAAGTTGATCGAGTGACATAGCGTGTTGGAGAAACTTGAAAGCTCACATTCACAAAATCGCACAGTGCCAGAAATAAAAAAGAAGTCACATATCAAAGTCGCAGTGAAAAGGCGAGTTGTAGCCCACTGTCTGAGTGTCATATGAAAGCTTATTAGGGTACAGAGAAAAAAAGGCACACAATGGGGAAAAAGCACAAAATGTCAACTTCAATCTCGACATTTCCACTTTAATCACGTAGTTTATTTTGTCATTAAAGTAGAACATCATAAACTTCATCTTAAAATCATTTAATTAACCAGTTTCTCAAATCACATCGTAATTAAAGTAGCATGTTAAATGCTTTGTTTTGTATTTGATTTTCTATGTGCTCTATGTGTGTGAATCACTACTTGCTTCTTAAACCGGCTCTCCTCCTCCGACTGGACACAGAATCCATTACATTTGTGATATTACAGCTCTCTGAATAACTAAAATACTGAGATGTATACGTGATATCATTTTCATGATGATAGGAGTTAAAGCACGTTATTAAACATAAGTTTCACGGCGCAGTGATTGTGTGCGACCTTCAATGAAATAATTTATTGCAGCAGTACTCATGGGCGGCTCTAGGCTTGTGGTGGCACTGGGCAGAGGAAGAATCGGTGGCTCCTTCGCCCGCCAATGTCAGTAAGGTAGCTTATGCACGGTGGATGGCCACGTCCGTTGCAGACACTGCATAGCCGTCTTGTGCTCATGACACAAGCATTTAACTTTTGCCGAAACTTGTCGCTGCGTTTTTAGCTGTGTTGTTATTTTCTCTTTCTGTTTAAGGAATGTTTAAGGAACATTGAAATATCTTCGTAGTACATGTTTAATTATTCTATCCTTCACGACACTCCCAGTGAAGAGTATAGATTATTTAAATGAAGTTAAAGTTTTATCTGTATAATATAATAAACATATTTTGCTGCATTTCACCTTAAAAATGATATCGTCATCATATGTAAATACACACTTTATAAAGTGGCTCAGGTTGTGCAATATTATAACTGTAGTGCAAGTTTACAGTGGGGTGATTGTACTTATAAGTACAAACAATTCTACAAGGAGCAATGATTGAGTGCGTTTATAGTTCTTGGGATGAAACTGTTTCTGAACTGTGAGGTCCGTACAAGAAAGGCTTTGAAACGTTTTGCCGTGGCTGAGACAGCGTGTACTTGAAGCTGTACCGATAATTCTCTTTCCGATCAGCTGCTGCTGTGATTCACAGTCAGTGATATAAATACTCCGAGTGGTGCAGTGAGAGTAATATGGAAAAAGATGATCCACTGTGGCAACTCCTAACGGGAGCAGCTGAAAGAAGAAGGTGCAGTTAGAGTAATAACGCTAAAGCAGTTATGGTATTTGGAATACTATGGCTATTCCCTGGACCATTATATTGTTACAAATTAATTACAATCAGATGCGTTACACTAATAAACAATATGCGGTTAGTTTCAGTGTATTTATAAAGCTGCATCAGGAAAATAAGGAGTAACCACACAGGAACAGTAGCATTGCTTTGACGCTGGGGGCCGGCAGTCTGCAAAATCGAGCGGAGAACTTGCGTACGACAAGGCATGAGGTACCGTGGTAAACTGCGTGGCTTTACGCCAAGTGTAGGTTTTATACATCGCGATTTGAACATGGAAATGTTCTTACGCAACATTTCTGTGTGTACACACCGTTTATACATGAGGCCCCTGATCAGGATGTCCAGAAAAGCCAGTTACAAATTGAATTGCACAGCCCCTTAGTTTGGTGTCATTATCTGATGATGTTGAATGCTGAGCTGTTTCCACAGTTCTAAGGTAGGTATTTTTTGCTGTCCAGGTGGATCCTGGCTGGGTGTTTTCCACTGGTATGCAAACAGCAGTGAAACCAGGGATCGTTGTACACCAGAGTTAAAGTGTGGCATCACCAGTTGTGCCAGACATACTTGTTATGACATACTGTAACAGTCTTACATTCTTAGACAATAGTATAATTCTTAAAACCCTTACTGACGCTGTGGACAGTGACAGATTAGAGTTGAAGATGTCTTAAAACAAAGGGGTTATCTATGAAACGTATATACTGTACTGAGGACACTGGGTGAAATTCCATAAAGTCCAACAGCCTGGTATAATTGACTAAGAGATCTCTGCAAATCCTGCTACAGTAGTTCAACACAAATTCTTTTGGCTAAATTGGGATTTTGGGAGCAGTTTCCAAGTTAATGTTTTTAAGTTGGGTGTAGAACTGGTTAATCTTGCAAGATAGTAATGCATTATTAGTGTGCATCTCCTGGTTGACTGTAATCCCTGCCAGATTCTCAAAGTATCCACTTTATGTGTTGTATGGCCTTTTTTCAAGCATACAATGATTTATTTGTTTTTCTCAGAACATTAGAACAATCTAGACGAGGACAGGGCATTCAACTTAACAAAACTCTCCAGTCCTAACCATCTAATTCTTCCAAAATAACATCAAATTTAATTTTCAAAATGCCTAAGATCTTACTCACACTACTACGTAACTCAGTGGTTCTCAACCTGTGGCGGGCCCCCCTAGGGGGGCGAAGATATCCAAAAAAGAAAACAAGAATCAAAAATATGAAAAAAACATCTGTTGAAACCAAAACAAATTAACTTAAACTACATTCTGATACTAGAACAATAAATATAGAGTTAGATAAATGTTGATAAAAGTTAAGTAGGTATAATAAAATATACATCTACATTTCAAAAAAATGTTGCGGGGGGTGGGCGCAATTAAAACTGTTATGAAAACTCAGGTCGCAAATACTTAAAGGTTGAGAAATGCTGTTGTAGCTTATTCCATGTGTCTGTGGTTCTCTGTGCAAAGGAAATCTTCCTAATGTTTGTGCGAAATTTACACTTAACAAGTTTCCAAATGTGCCCATGTGTCCATCTGGATGAACTCATTTTATAGTAACAGTCTTGATGCACCGGACTAATTCCCTTGTACTCTACACATCAGGCACTATACTGTATACCCTGACATTCTGTTAGCCTTCTTGATGGCTTCTGAACACTGTCTGATAGTGATAGTTGATAATGTCGAGTCCACTACGACTGCTAAATCCTTCTCGTTGAGTGCGTTTTCGATTTTCAGACCTCTCATTTTGTATCCAAAATATTTTTATTTCCTATGTGTAATACTTTACATTTATTTACATCAAATTTTATCTGCCTTAAACCTGCTCAAGCCTGTATGCTGTCCACGTCCCACTGTAATGATTCAATGTATTCAAGATTATCTGCCATTCCACCTTGCTTGATATCAATTGCTTAAATAATCTAATCCACCTAGCCTGGTATCTTCTGCATCTGCTGCTTTTTGTATTTAGTAAATCTATGGATTTGAAAATAGTGGATTTCTTTATTTGTATTATGGGTATTACAGTTATAAACTATAGTTTCTGATTCTGATGTTCTTGTTACAGGAATCAATAGAGTGTTGTAACTTTCAAAAATGGGACCAGCAGTAATGGGTGCTAAGAAGAACTAACAGGTCAGAACTGAAATTCTATGGAGTTGAAAGAAAATTCTAAAAAGAAATCTCCATGAATAAATATTTAATATTAAAAAACTAATTAACTTTGCTGTTGAAAAGGTCAGTTATGCTGTGAGCAAATGGTTGGAGAAAAATTAAAATCTGCTAATTGATGTTTATACTATTTATTAAAATATTATTGGCTGGAATGTATGCACTGGGATGAGTTTAATTATAAAGGTGTAAACTGAAAATTTACACTTACTCCCAACACACAGTATGAAGAGATAATGAAAGAATACATATTATTAATACTGCGACCCTTGCAAGGATATAGCAGTACAGAAAATGAAAGATGAGACATATTAGTATCACTCACCACAATGCAGTACTAATAAGAGCAGATAAACAAAAACACGAGTTTATGACTCCTGCTATTTTGGCTTAGCCATTCTAATGTTACATAAGCATTTTTTGTCATATTTTTAGATGTGTAAAAAGCTTTTTTTTCCAGGAATACCATGTCATTATGTATTTCTGATTACAGGTGAATAATTTTCCTCTCTTGGGGCTTACGCAAAAAAAATTATTGCCTCATTAGTTTCTTCTTCCTCATGTAGTTAGATCTATGTATAAATAAGTACTCTCCAGGCTCTTCAACTTCAGTTAATAATGGCAATAAAAAAGAGCTTTTTTCCATCCACAGTATGTAGATCAGCATAGCGGTGAAACATTTGTTAAAAATAAAAAAACTAATTAATCTAACATCAAGCAGTTTGCCTAGAATGAGAAGGTCTTGATTTTCATTAGCCAAACACTTCCTTTGCCGTATAATCAGAAGAAATGCAGGAATGTCTAGTAACAAAGGCCTGTGACCATCACTTATTATCATAATGCCTTGTGAAATGATTATTTTTTTTAATACAACTTTACCTTCTGTAAGAGATGGCCAGCAGCCCAACCTGGCCAGTAGGCCCAAGAGATGGAAGGATGGGGAAAGGCAGTTTCTTTAGAGCACTGCCTCTCCCTGAAAGCTAGATGGCAGCTCCCCTAGATTGCAACAGTGCCCTGGATTCCTACAGGGCACCATGGGACTTCTATATCTCAGCCCTGTTGAGTACCATGGGTGCCACCAGGGGATGCTGTGAAAGTGGAGGTGCCATATAGCATTCGGTTTCCACCTAACCCAGAAGTGCTTGCAGACCATGTGGGCGGAAGAGCAGAAGCACTTCTGGGTTGACCAATATAAGAGGACTTGACTAACCTCACAGGAGCAAGCCGGAGTTGGGTGGAAGGTGGATGGTGCTTGCTGGGAGCAAGAAACAAGAGAAAGAAGAATAGTTGTGCACTGAGCTTGTTGTTTACTTGTGGCTGTGGTGGTGGGAAACGCTTGCTGAAGAGTTTTCCTAAAAATCAATAAGCTCTTTGTGCTTTTAACTTGTGTCCTGAGTCTGCTGTGTTGCGTTTGTGGAGCAACAATGCACTCTAGTATCCACACTTCATACCCCTAGTTCTTGAAGTTCACTTTTCTATTACAGTTTCAGTAGAACACTCTAGACAAGAACAGGCCATTCAGCCCAACAAAGCTCGCCAGTCCTATCTACTTATTTCTTCCAAAAGACATTGATTTTGAAAGTCCCTAAAGTCTTACTGTCAACCACACTACTTGCTAGCTTATTCCAAGTGTCTATGGTTCTTTGTGTAAAGAAAAACTTCATAATGTTTGTGCGAAATTTACCCTTAACAAGTTTCCAGCTGTGTCCCCGTGTTCTTGATGAACTCATTTTAAAATAACAGTCTCGATCCACTGGACTAATTCCCTTCATAATTTTAAACACTTCAATCATGTCGCCTCTTAATCTTCTTTTGCTTAAACTGTAAAGGCTCAGCTCTTTTAATCTTTCCTCATAATTCAACCCCTGTAGTCCTGGAATCAGCCTAGTCGCTCTTCTCTGGACCTTTTCTAGTGCTGCTGTGTCCTTTTTGTACCCTGGAGACCAAAACTGCACACAGTACTCCAGATGAGGCCTCACCAGTGCATTATAAAGGCTGAGCAGAACCTCCTTGGACTTGTACTCCACAGATCGTGCTATATAACCTAACATTCTGTTAGCCTTCTTGATTGCTTCTGAACACTGTTGGGAAGTCGATAACTTAGAGTCCACCATGACTCCTAAATCCTTCTCATAAGGTGTACTCTTGATTTTCTGACCTCCCATTGTGTATTCAAACCTAACATTTTTACTTCCTATGTGTAATACTTTACATATACTGGCATTAAATTTCATCTACCACAAATCTGCCCAAGCCTGTATGTTATCCAAGTCCTTCTGTAATGATATAACGGATTCCAAATTATCTGCTAATCCACCTATCTTGGTATCATCTGCAAACCTAACCAGCTTGTTACTTATATTCCTATCTAAATCATTTATATATAATAAAAATAGCAGTGGCCCTAGCACTGACCCCTGTGGGACACCACTCTTAACATCGGCCAATTCTGATTAAGTTCCTCGCATCATCACCCTCTGCTTCCTGTGTCTGAGCCCATTCTGCACCCATCTTAAAACATCACCCTCAACTCCCACTTCATTTAGTTTGATGCCCAACCTTTCATGTGACACCTTATCAAATGGGGAGTTGCAGCCTTTACTGACAACAATAAGCAGCAGGCATGAACCAAACCTTACCAAACAAATACAGGACAATACAGAGATGGCAGTCATTTAAATCCTATGGTAGCAAGCTGCCTCACAGCTCCAAAGGTAAGGATTTGAGATCCAGTTAGTCCAATTTCCCTCTGCATCTCTAAGACACGTTAGGTCAAATAACAACTCTAAAGTCGCCTAGTGTGAATATGCATGGGCTCATATAAGGAGTGCTCTGTGAGAGTTGTTGGCTTGAAATTAATTAATTGGGCTTGGTGATGTGTGATAATAAAAAAATAATAATAATTCATTACATTTATATAGTGCTTTTTAAGGTACTCAAAGCGCTTTAAACAGTGAGTGGGGAACCACATGCTTTAAGCAGCTATAAATTAAAAATTGTTCCTTAACCCATCCATCCATTTTCTGTACCTCCTTGGTCTATTAAAGGGTAATTGGAGCCAGATGTATTCAACCAGCTAAAAGGATGGAGCACGCTCAAGCACATCCGCCATAGAATAATACAAAATTAAAGGCACACATTAACAGTCTAACCAAAGTGCCCATAAAAATCTCACAACAGACATTGAGAGAAGGTGCAAACTCCACGAAGATGGTGACCAGGCTTGAGATCAAGGGCCGGCTTTTGCAGTCTATTCTCTAGTCCTGCTAAGCACTATGCCACCCTAGTTACTTTATCATTGTACTGTATATTCTTGACATGCTCTGCTTGTATGTTGAAAGCATTGCTGATGAACAGTAAAATATCGGTATCTGTGGAATGTCTCTTCTTATCCTTTCCTGACAATCTGATACGCCTGGCAACAGGATTCATTTTTATTGTAATGCATATGTCAAGAATGCTTGATGGCTAGTAAAGGAGGATCTTAGATTTAGGACTCATGATGGGAAATTTGATGACATGAACAGCACCCAGAAAATGTATTGGTTAATGGATATATTAGATAAGTACTCTCTAGTCTACTCCCCTCAGCACATAATAACTCATTTTCGCTTACACGCGTAGCCTAAAGCAGTGAGATAAAGTGTTAGGTTTTTATTGAGTGGAACTGTGAAAAATTAATGAATCTTAAAATCCAGGCTATTCTTAGCCTGCTGAGGTGGAATCTGCTATTGTAACAACTATATTAACTTTCAGCAAAACACACAGATGAAATCAATCCTATTCAGTGCTATCAATCCATTTATTTTTGCTGAAAGTGTTCTGTTTTATTAGACTTACACATTTAGTGCAAGTTTAGAGTTCTGCTAAACTGTATGTTTCAGTCATTCTTAAACAGTTCATTAACTCCTTTCTCAATTACCCTTCCATAATTTAATGGCCTAAAATGACATTACTTTTATTATGATTATGTGACACTGAAAAAGTATAATGCAGGTTACTTATTTAGTAAAATACAGCAGGATTATCCTTTCAGTCTGACAAGATGAAAATTACAACTTGAAATCCAATTTAGGCTGTTAAGGTGATCTTTGCAGAATACAACTGAATTGTCAAATGGGCTACACAATGTCCAGTCCTGAAGAAGTGCCAGTGCTCTTATAGTCTTAAAAGAGCCCCATTACACTATTTGATAGGACAGACAATGAACGTCCTTGCATCTGATGAGAGGAGCTCTTTCCACATTAATCACTGTTGTTTTTGTGCTGTTATACTGGACTAAAGTCACTCAGTATCAAATATAATTTAGATAAACGAAAAGGAAGTTCATGGACTCATTTTAACCAAAAATTCCTCTTTCTATTTCAGGGTCACAGGAGTCACCAGTAAGCCTTACAGGAGAATCTTTAGGATGTGGGAAGAAAGCTAGCGTTCTTGAAGGAAACCCCATACTGATATTACACAAAGTGTAATATTTGTAGGTAGTAAATATTTGAAGGTAGATTGATACTGTACATATCTTTGTTTTTAATTAAGATATAGAGTTCTAACATTTACATTTCTACATTTCTATTTACTGACGCCCTATAATTAAGGGACTCTGCCCATGCCTGTTAGTGCCTGTTTTGAAATTCTACCTTATCAGTATGCTGCTCAAAAATATTTGAGCTCCGTCTCGGGCAGGAGACTCTCTGAAGGGCAAAGGATGGTAAACAGGACAGAATTACAATCAATCAGTTCTTATTTTATGTAATGCCATTAACTACCTGCTCCATCATAAAACAAGCAATAATACAATCATAGAAATAAAGCAAAATGCAGCATTGATTTATACATGGAAGAGATTGGAAGTATATGGGAACGATTTTAATTAGAAAAAATTAAAACGGTTATAGGTATCAATCACAGCCTACAGTGTATAACTTCAAAACAGGATGTGAAAGAAAATCTATCCATTTAATGAAACTGCTTTATTCAAGTTTGGGATAGCAAGGTGCCACATCCAGTCCTAGCGGCTCTGAGCAGAGTACAGACACCAACCGTGGAAAGGATGCCAGACCAACGCAGAACACATTCACTCATGCACATCAAGTTGAGAGTTCCCAGATAAACTTAATACTTTGTAGAAGCCCCTTTTCACAATAATTATAGCTTCAAATCTTCTCAAATAAATCTTCACAAGGATTGCACACCAGGATTTCAGCACTAGATCCCATTCTTCCTGGCAGATCTGCTTAAACTGTGTAAAACTGGATAGGAAGTGCCTGTAAACAGCCAAGTTCAGGTCTCTCCACAGATGTTCTATGGAGTTTAAGTTTTGGTTGGGTCACTCAAGGTCTTGTCCTGAAACCACTCCATTGTCTTGGCTCTATGCTTCGGGTGATTGTCACGCTAAACTATGAGCCAGCTCCCCAGTCTGAGGTCACATGCACACAGGAGCAGTAATTCTCTGCATTCCACTACATTTATCTTGCCCTCAATTCTGACCATTCTTCCTGTCCTTAGTCTCCACCAGACATAGTGCTTGGAGTTCTGCCCAAAGAATTTAATTAAATTAATACATTTGCAAATATTACTAAAATCTTGTTGTCATTTTGACATTCTGGGGTATTGAGTGTTAAAAAATTAATGTAGAAGATTTTAGCACAAGGCTGCAACATAGCAAAATGCATAAAACACAAAGGGGTCTGTATATTTTCCTGATGCTTTAAATCCTAACCAAAATACAAACTATAGATGTGTGAATACATATGGAAGAGAACAAAATAAGAAATAATGATAATAATAATAATACCTTAAAATAGCACCTTCCCCATGTTCATAGACAGCAACACTTTACATCAGGGGTGTGCAACTCCGTTCTTGATGGTCCGCAATGGCTGCAGGTTTTCATTCTAACCCTTTTCCTAACCAGTAAGCAGTTTTCACTGCTAATTAACTCCTTTTCCCTTCATTTTAATAGCCCTGTTTTTAAGGATTCCGTCCTGCGAGTTGATTTGTTTCTTCATTAAATGGCAGCCAAACAGAAATGAGATGTGAAACGAGCCAAAAGATGGAATGTCAAACTCCAGCCAATTTCACTCCAACCAGTTCCTTAATGAGATGCCGATTCTTGCTGTTAAATAAAGCTGCTATTGAATATCATGACTTGTGACTGATCTCATTCTGCCACTGTTGATTTTCTGTTTTTTCTAAGACCACTGTCAACATGTTTTAGTGACCTAAGCAGACCAACATGACCGAGACCTTCACCTTTCTTTATTTTCAGGTTAGCTGGTCATGTGGCGGCTCGTTTTGTCTCTCATTATTATTTGGCTGCTCTTTAAGGAAAAAGAAACAACTAAGGGGTCTGAGTCACGTCACTTGAAACTAAGGCAAAACAAGTTAATCAGCAGCAAAAACTGCTCACTAATTAAGAAGATGGTTAGATTGAAAACCTGCAGCCACTGCGACCCACCAGGACTGGAGTTAGACACCCCTGCTTTACATTGTTTCTTATTTACATTCTAATTACTTAGTAATGACCAGAGTAACTGCAGTGGAACTAATCATTATTGCTGCACATTTAGTATGTAACGTATATAGCAGGAACACTGGACAGGTGTCCCTTCCAGTGTCTGTTTCTTTTAGCTATTTGGATGTTTCCAGCAAAGGGCCTAGGCTCCTGTGACCCTGTATTGGAAATAGCAAGTTTGTAAAATTAGTGAACTTATGAATTAATATTTAAAGTCAAAAATTCTAACTCTAATGAAGCTTTCAGAAAATCACACTGGCAAGAAAAACCTAGGAAATGCTGTAGTTCGTGCATGCAGAAACTCATTGAGGTTGACACCACTCAAAAGGCTGGACAATGTGTTCATTTAAATATAAAAAATTTAGCACCAATTGGTATGCCAAGTCTAACTGTTTCTAATGTGCTGTAAAATCATTTTCTCCTGGATTTTTCCAGCTTTTTCAATTTCATGTAATCTGTATTATAAGAACTGCATCTTTGTCTACGTTTTAAAGATGTGAATTACCCAATTTACCTTATTAGCTGTGAACAAAAAATGTCTGAAAAATATTATATGCCGTTCCAATTGTGTGATTCGCCTTTTCAAGCAGAAAGGCCAGGATTTTTGGAGGTTATACATGCATATCTATTTCTGAATTTTATGAAGCTTTTCTGTGTAATTTAATGAAGCTGGTCACATAAGAAATTAGCAAGACCAAGCTAGGAGGAGAATGCTATTTATCATGCAGGAATGCACATTGACAAATGAGCATTAAAGCAAATGTAACTTTAGAAATAATCTAAACAAAATGTTCAATTTTAATAAAGGACGCTTAGAGGATGTTGTGTGCATAATATGTGCAAAACAAAATAAATCTACAGATATTCTGTATTGATGCACACCCCCTTAGATTGCATTAAATATTATCTTTATGAATGAATGGATGGACGATTTAGATATGTTATACAGAAAGAGGTGGGAAATTTATTTTCTAGAATGTATTAAATTTCAATTTAATACTTATTCTTACGGAAATAAATGACTGTACTGTTCTTCACATTATTGTAGCATTAGGTGGTACAGTCACACTAATCCATTTATCAATATGTTACTGGATAAAACAAAAATATCTTTTCCTCTTTTTAAACTTTTTTTTTTTCTAAAGTTCCGTGACAATGTAACAGACATGTAAACTTAATATGTGAAGTAAAATGTTAACAATCCAGTAGTAAAAACTTCCTACCCGCACCCAGAAAACTCAACCCCACCCATTAATCACCCATCCCACCCAAACAGCCATGTAAAAGAGATCCCTTACAAAATAAAAGATTTTGATGCCCATGCAGAACAAGGACCAGGGAAAAGAAATATGAGAAGTTGTAAATTACGACTCGGGAGGCAATGCCAACCACCAGCCAACCAACACCAAACAAAACACAGAGTGGACTGCCAATTCTCACTATTGAAGGCAGATGATCTGTTGATCTGTACCACTGAAAGTTCAAGTAAGTTAAGGATAAGAGGATTCCAAGAAATTTATGGAGTGGAAGTTTCCAGCAAGAGGCTATGAATTTTTTAGCAAGTGATCATTCCCTGACAAAATAACCTCTGATGGATACAAATAAGAGTAAGAGTACCAAGGTCCAGGAGAAGGAATGTATAGAGCAAAAGGAGAGAATGGAAGACAGGCACTGAAAGTTAATCAAAAAGCAGAAACAGGAGAATAATCCCAATGCATTTAAAAGAAAGACAAGTAACAAATGAGATCCGTGACTAAAACAGCATAGCACAAATGTCGTGAGGTGTAGGGTATAGGTCAGGATATTTAGCTGGGCAGACATTTTCAGTGGCCAGTAAGCAGCTAGTTAGGACAAATTAGAAACCAACACAAAAGAATGTACAGTGGAACCTCGGTTTGCGAGCATAATTCGTTCCGGAAACGTGCTTGCAGTCCAAAGTGAGTTTCCCCATAAAAAATAATGGAAACTCAGATGATTCGTTCCACAACCCAAAACTATTCATATAAAAATGATTAATACAAAATATAAATTAAAAATACATAAAGCAAATTAAGTTGCACTTTACCTTTGAAAAGAATCATGGCTAGTGTGAGTGAGATTCTAAACTCTTGTAGGATTTCACCCAACGGGACGACACGCAGAAGAGCATCCCAAAGCAATCGCAGTCTCCCTGTGCTGTAGCGATTCGCCATAAAAGCGATTCCAAAAAGATGCTATAAGTGCCTGCCGTCGTTGGGTGATACAAGGAACAAGGAATATTATAAATGCGCAGGGCACAGTATTACTTTCCCCCGATCCTGCCTGACTGCTGTGTCTGTGTATAGGAGAGTGGCAAATCCCGCTACAATAAATAACCGCGCTGTTGCTGTTTCAAGCTGAATAAAGATGATGGTGCAAGACGGGGACTCACACGTCACAGCACACACACACATGCACACGCACACACACGCACACACACAAAGTCACAATGCTGTAGTAAACAGTATACACTCGTACGGATGTTAACTATATGAGGGAAGCATGCCGACTCAGACAGAGAATAGGACGATTGCCCACAATCCTGCAGCGAGAGAGAGAGAGAGAGAGAGAGAAGAACCTTCAGCTCATTTGTGATTACATGACGCTCAGCAGACGAAGTGTATACATACTACTCGTATTGCAAGATGTCACTCGTTTATCAAGTCAAAATTTATTAAAAATTTTTGCTCGTCTTGCAAAACACTCGTAAACCAAGTTACTTGCAAACTGAGGTTCCACTGTATAGTAATCATCCTTTTTAAATTTGGTCTCCTTAGGCACAGCTAAAAGTGTATACAAAAAAACAATAAAAAGGGTGGAACTAAACAGAATCTGTGGTAGTAGCAATATTTTTTTTTACTTTTGAAATAAAAAATAAACATTTTGGTCATATCTAACCTAGGCATATCTCAAAGTGCATAAAATCAAAAAAGTGCACAGTATCTATACTAATAAAAGGCAAAGCCCTCACTGACTCACTCACTCACTGACTCATCACTAATTCTCCAACTTCCCATGTAGGTAGAAGGCTGAAATTTGGCAGGCTTATTCCTTACAGCTTCCTTACAAAAGTTGTGCAGGTTTTATTTTGAAATTCTACGTGTAATGGTCATAACTGGAAGCTATTTTTCTCCATATACTGTAATGGAGTTGAGCTCGAAAGCCGTGGGGGACAGAGTTTCGTGTGACATCATCACGCCTCCCATGTAATCACGTGAACTGACTGTCAACGCAGTACGTAGAAATCCAGGAAGAGCTCCAAAAAGTGCTAAAGAAAACATGCATTATATAATTGAGAAGGCAGCGAAACAATAAGAAGCGAGCGAGTGACATATACAACCATATTCATGAGTGCTGCTACTTCGGAAACAAAGCACGGTGTAAACCTAAAGTTTAAATTAAGTTCATAGACAGGCTGCCGCTGGCGTTTGTCATGCCCACAGGTAATGCGGCCTACAAGTTTAATGAGAGGACGGAGGATATAAACGAGAGTTTTGATCACTTTGTAACTAAGTTAAAATTGCAGGTGAAGGGCTGTGCTTATGCAAATTCCGAGAGACTGTGTTTGTGGGGGATTGACAGTTAAGGCGGGTGGGGGAGTCATGTCATCATCTCCCCTCCCATTCACCTCATTTCACTCTGAGCTGAACTCCACAGCTAACGCAATCTTACAGAAGTGACTTTGTGACGCTGCTACCAAATACTCACAGAAAAATCCACAAGTTAATACACACGCTGTCTGTAGAGTTTCTCCACACTAAATCCTCCAGGCACTACTTACAAAAGGTTACATTGACAATCGTGTTGCGTTATTTTTAAAATGTTTCCTTTTCTTAGCACAAGCGCAGCTGAGAAGCTTCAATGCATGTGCTCCATAACGCGTTAAAAAATAATGCATTTAATCACACTTTGCATTCCAAGCAAAGGGGAACTTCTCTCAATGCATGATTTCCTGGTACACTGATTACATTGATCAGCGCTTCCTGATTCATTTTAACCTCGCACCCCCTTGGTTTGAGAAGAAGTATGAAAAAATATGAGGTTAACACAGAAAAACAAATCACCAATTCAAGCTTTATGAATAATTGATTCGCCATCAATAATTGTTTTGGTAAAGCCATACTCAGTGTAATCCTCCTTCCATTTTATAATTTTTCCGCCACTAGCCATAATTAAATGAACGGTAAAAAAGTAAGAGCGAAGCGAGGGTGACTTATTCAGGCAGGCAGGCGACAGCTCAATAGCTCGAATTTGGATATAAGTAGGTTCTGTTTAGTCACCAGAAATATCTTTGTTAGGAATGGAAGTTGAATTTAGTCTTTAAATTTCTATGGTAAAGAAAAAGTTATGCAATGATGAGTAAATTTAACTATATAAAGTTAAAACTTGTATATATAAAGTAATTTCCGAATATATAAAGTCAAAACTTGATTATATAAAGTCACTGTCGGAATAAATAAAGTCAAAACTTGAATATATAAAGTCAGCGTTGGTATATATAAAGTCAAAACTTGAATATATAAAGTCAGCGCTGGAATATATAAAGTCAAAACTTGAATATATAAAGTCATTGTCGGAATATATAAAGTCAGCGCTGGAATATATAAAGTCAGCATCGGAATATATAAAGTCAAATCTTGAATATATAAAGTCCATCCATCCATCCATTTTCTAACCCGCTGAATCCGACCACAGGGTCACGGGGGTCTGCTGGAGCCAATCCCAGCCAACACTGGGCGCAAGGCAGGAACCAATCCTGGGCAGGGCACATGCATCATTTTCAAAACATTAACCGAACAGTGTTTTTTTGATTTATTTTTCTCAATACGTTTTTGTTAACTTTCAGTTCAGAGTCGTTTCAATCAATAGATTTTGACTTTCACTTTATATATTCAGGAGTGAGTTTATATACTCCGATGTTGACTTTATATAATCAGGAATGACTTTATAAATTCCGACGCTGACTTTATATATTCAGGTTTTGTCTTTATATATTCGGGAATGACTTTATATATTCAAGATCTGACTTTATATATTCCAGCGCTGACTTTATATATTCTGACGCTGACTTTATATATTCAAGTTTTCACTTTATATATTCGGGAATGACTTTATATATTCAAGTTTTGACTTCATATATTCTGACGCCGACTTTATATTCACAAAATCAATGTATTTGCCTGTTTGGCACCCCATAGTATATGTGTGTGTGTATATATATGTACACGTATATATATACAGTATATATATATATATATATATATATATATATATATATATATATATATATATATATATATATATATATATGCCAGCAACACTCATGACAATGACAAAACAATTACATTGTCAATCATGTTACAGTTATTATTAAAATGTTTCATTTTCTTTTTACTTCTCCGCTGCCAAGCGCGGGTATTTTGCTATATATATATATATATATATATATATAGATATGACAACAACATTCATATCAATGACAAAACAATTACATTAACAATCATGTTACATTATTTTTAAAATTTTTCCTTTTCTTTTTCATAACTTCTTTAACACACTACTTCTCCGCTGCGAAGCGCGGGTATTCTGCTAGTTAGCAATACCATTCATTTCCCTTTTGAAATTAAATAAATATTTTGGTGTTGTATGAGCCAGGCACATCACAAAGTGCATTTAACAGAATTAAAAAATATCAATGCTATCAAAGCTATTAGCGCACAAACTCATAAGAAGTGACAACAGTGACTAACACACGTGTCTACCGCACACTGATGGGACACAAGTTTGTCTTAAATCACCAAATGTGATTTGGCATGGCTTTGTTACACATTGTACATTATGTTTATATTGTGACGTGTCTCGCTACTGCATGGGCTTTGGCGGTTGGAGTCTTGGGGGAAAGCACTTTGTGAGGGCTCAGAGCTGAGTCGGTGAGAGGGGAGCGAATGATAAAAGAGGTGTCACCATGACCCAGACAAGGCACAGCAGGGCACCGTTTATAGCACAGCATACCAAATAAAAAGTCAGTCAGCATTTTGAAGATCCCTTTGGAGAATTAGCTCTTTTATGTCTTATTTAACAGGTTATCACATTATCATATTCTACCACCACTTTAAGAACACACAACAACACGCTGCATTGTGGGTTGAGTGTTCCAAGGCTATGGCAAATGTGGCATTCATGGCCTGTACTACTGTAGGATCCTCCATGGACCTCAACATTTTATTGGTATTGTCGTATTACATTTTACAGCTGCATATAAAAACTCCAACGGCATTAGGTTTGAAGAGAGAAAACGCAAAAACTTGGAGAGGATATTAGTATCCCACGTGCTTTATGGGCTGATCTGATCTGGAGATAGAAAAAGAAGGAAGACACAGGACAGGAAGTTAACAGTAAAAGAAAAAAACAAGAGTCATAGCAATGGGTTGTAGATGGTGGAAAGAACCATTGCAGAGTGCGATCATGCAGTGTGTAAATCACCACCACTACATATCTTGAATTGATGTAGGGTGTATGCAGAGAAATGTGAGTTATTAAGAACATTCTTATTGAACTTGTAAAAACAAAATCATTTTGGCATGTCAAAGTCAATGCTGCAATACACAAAAGTCTCTTTACACCCTTTACATTCACCCAAAAGTCTTTGAACTGCCACTGCATTGATGTCCTGAGTCATTCTTGTGCTCATCTTAGCTCATCTCAAGAGGCAGAGGCCATCCATGTTTCTGTACTATTCTGTTCCATACTGCACAAGCCATCACAGTGTGGTACACCTTTGTGGAGCTGTACAGCAGTGTGCCACTTGATGAACCAATGGTTTATTCTATCTTTGTGAAATTCACTCTTAACCAGTTTTCATCTGTTCCTTTCATAATTTTAAAAATCTTCAATTATTTCATCTCTTAGTCTCTATTTGATTAAACTGAGAAGGGTTCCGTTTCTTCAGTCTTTCATCTTAGCTCATAACCTGCAACCCTACACACAGTACTCCAGATGAGGCCTCACCAGTGCATTATAAAGCTTAAGTACGACTTCCTTGGACTTGTACTCTACATGTCATGGCGCTCCATAACCTAACATTCTGTTAGTCTTCTTAATGGCTTCTAAACACTGTCTGGCAGGTGATAGCAATTGCTGAGCGCTTTGAGTAGTGAGAAAAGCACTATATAAATGTAAAGAATTATTATAATTATAATAGTGACAAGTCCACTACGCCTCCTAAATGCTTCTTATAAGGAGTACTTATAAGACCTCTAATTGCATACTCAAAACCTGACATTTCTACTTCATAAATGTAATACTTTACATTTACTTACATTCAATTTCATCTGCCACAAATCTACCCAAACCTGTTTCCGTTCCATGTCCTTCTGTAATGATTCAATGTATTCTAGATTGTCTGCCAATTCACCTATCTTGGCATCAACTGCTTATCTGCCAGTCCAGCTAGCCTGGTAATATCTGCATCTTCTGCATCCTATATTTGCTTACATTAAACTTGCCATACATTCAGTCCAAGACTCTCTGTAATGATTTAATTTCACCTAATTTTGATAAGTATCCCAATATCAAATGAAGTTCATTCTGAGATGAATCTCCAGGTGTTTTTAATATCTTTAAAGTTTCCTGTGATAGAAATGTGTCTATTTTAATCTTAATGTCTGCTTTGCACAAAAAACTGCTGATATAGCTTCAGACTCCCCACAATCTCAAATTATTTTCATGAAATAAATGCACAAGAAAGAATTCTGACAAACTGAAGGCTCATTTATATTTCTTTGCATTTTAGCACATGAAATATCTTTCAGAAAGATAAAACTGTAAAATTAATTCTTATTTTTTTTCCAAACCTGCTTATTCCACGAGGACCTGGAACTGAATGTTCTTTCTAATTTAAAACATTACTAACTGCAAACAATAAATCCTTGTTGTACCATTCCATCTTCCAGGTTTTTGTCTCTAAGGTGCAGTAATGATGAAACGACCGAAACACCTACATGTTGATTTTAGAAAGAACAAGAATCACAAGTAATTGTTTGCGTAGGATGAAGTGGATTAACGCACTTCCAAGCAGTTCTTGCACTGCACTGTAAATGAAAAGCTGAACAAATGAAAATACCAAATTGAATCATTTTGATTGTAAAGGGGTGATTGTACTTATATAAATGAAAAATCACTTTGATTTAGAAAATGAAATGTATTTCTGCTAACAATCTGAATAGCACAGTGACAGACACATGTAAGTTTAATATTTTTTATATAACATCATAGTATCAAATTGAGCACTGGAGACAAAATTTGTTAACCTATGTCTCTTTTTTTAACCACAGTGGCAAAAAGATGCCCAGTGAGGGCAAAGGATTCCAGAGTTCTATAAAAGACCGGATGGCCCAGAGAGAGGCATCTCAATCTGGATCTAAACTGCAACCAGAGTGAAGCCCCCGAAAAGACCCACTCTACCAAGCGTCTAACATTTGAGAGTCACAAAGACTTCTATTTATTTCTGTTAATTTTACCTTTTTGTGCTATCCAGTGTCTTTTTTTCTTTAGTAATATTTTTGAGTCAGGATTAAACGGGGCGACTTCTAGCAGCCTAAAACTTCCTTGATGTCCTCAATAGTCCTTCCTCCCATCCACACCTGGCATACATCCTGGAAAGAAAACCATAACTTTGTCCTACTGCACTGATGAATGTCTGACACAGATCTGTAATGGAAGGAACACACTCCCTGTGATGGTGATCTCACAAACAGATGGTGAGCATTAAATCTAAAAAAGGAACCATAATTGAGTGATGGTATTATAATTCCAGAAGTAAATGGAGGAAAAAAAAAGGGTTTCTGCTTTTTTCTGAGGTAAAAAGAAATGACAAAGAAAAAGACAGTTCTCATCTGTTCAGCCTGGGTCCTTTGAAATTGAGCTCAATAACAAGCAGTTTTACAAGAACCCCTGCAAAGCAAACCAAGGCAGTGTGGTATCACAGCGATCCCACTGCATGCTGGAAGCCGTAGTTCTCCTCAGGTATTTATACTCTACACACTGTGTTATATAAGATAACATACTGTTAGACTTCTTAATGGCTTCTGAACCCAGCCTGGAGTTTGACAGTGACAAGTCAACTATGACTCCTACGTTCCTTCTCATAAGGACACGTTAAAGTTTTAGACCTCGCATTGTATGCTGAAAACTTAAGCTATGTCAACAGCAAATATTCATTTAGCATTCTCCTGTGTATATCGTTGTGACTTTTAATTGACCATCTAGGTCTCTTTATCTATTATTATGCTTTGCTCTGTCACTTCAACTGTTCACATAACATCATAGGTATTATAGTACAGTGAATAAGGCTTGAGATGCTGAGATCCTGAGATGGTGTCTCTGTGTGACCATGAACAAGTCACTTCACCTCACAAGTCACTGTTCTTCAACTGGAAAAACAAAAAGAAATGTAATCAATTTGATCTCAAATGTTGTAAGTCGCAGCCAAGTAATAATAATAATATCTCTCCTGATAGCATATCAATGAATTTGGCTCTGTGTTCTGTCAGGATTGTTCCCACCCTTAGCCAAGATGCTCCCCAGGAACATAAGGTTGGATTAAGCTGGTTCAAGAGATTTATCCCAATTGCAAGGCTGCATATTCATTTTTAAGCTGTTTCTCTGATTATTCAATTTTCCTGTCACATCCCAAACATATTCATCTTAGGTTAAATTATAAGTCTACATTTTCCATTTTGTTGTTGCGAACTTCTGCCTATTTTTTTTTTTTTTTACCTAACTAGTCAAAATCCTGGGCCAGTTTAACAGTAAGCCTATTAAATGAGTTAGACGGACTGAATTGTTTTCTCTCGTTAGATAATCATAGAAAAGTGTACTGGGGTCTGCTAGCATGGCAACAAAGTGTGATTTAAATAGGTCAAAAATGAGTACAAAATATTTTAACAGATGAGAGAGAATACAGAGCAAACGTCTATGAATCAGTGCACTGCATTGCATTTGAAAGCAGCAGAATCTGTAATTGCTTTCTGAAAAAGGTCACTTTTGAAAAGTGATGGAAATTGATCAATGAAGGTGAAGTTCTAATTTTTATAATAAAATTGATTGTGCTGTAATGGGGCAAGAATTGAGAAGTGGCTGCTGAGGCAAAAGAGGCAGCCTCATAAGAACTGCAAAATGAATGAATGTGACAGAAGAATGAGGTACAGGAAAAATTAACAGGAACTGGAGAAGAAGTAAGTTAATGCAAGTCAAAGATCTTAAACTAAAATTGGGTCTGGCAACTCTGAAATATTAGGAATGGCTGCAAAGTACTAAAAAGGAAGGTGAGAGTTATTCCCTTTCTCTAAATACACATATTAATACACTAATATGCTGTGTATTTAAGTCATATGACCAATGCATGTGATTAATAGGTGACAATAATACTGACTGGTATGTAACCCCGACACAGACAGGCAGGACTCAGGTTTCAGCACACAACACACACTTTTAATTTTCAGCTGCCAATTCCCTGCAATATAAAAATAATAATATCATTGCCAGCGCAGTCCTTTCGCCTTTACCTTCAGTCCTCCACACAGGCTTTGTCCTCTTCCTCCCGACTCAGGCCATTGAATGCTGGCAACTGGCCCCTTTTTATAGGGCACCAGGAAGGACTCCAGGTGCCCAACGAGCTTCTTCTGGCAGCACTTCCGGGTGTTGCGGGAGTGCTGAAAAATAGGGTCCTACAAATGTCCGCCACAGCAGTACTTTTTACAACCTTAGCTGATACAGCAAGGAAATCTGGAACCAGTAGTTTTCCAGATATGTTTTTCAGCATTCGTTGTTATTGGGTGCCCTGCACTACCAATGATATAAATGACAGATGGCCTTCGTACAGGATGCCTCTACAAGAATTAGAAGACCACACAGTTAATGGAAAAATCTGGACTAACAGGTGGCTACCCAGCCTATCTTGATAGTGAATCTGGGACCTGGTATCCAGTTCAGCAGTGAGGCCAATTATTAGTGAAAGGAAGCCATCACTTTTCCACTTAACTGGATTGATGGAGCCATGTTACCCAATTGTTATGGAGGTAGACTTTGGATAATTGTTTGCTGGATCTACTTTGATTTTGAAATAAGCTTTCTTACTGGTATTCTTATAGTATAAAGTATGTATTGGAGAAAAAACTTCTAAGATTTAAAAGAAAACTTTGTACTGTAACTTGTTAGTTAATACATCCTAAGAACTTGCCTGCTTGCTCTGTTCACTGTATAACAAGTCAGAACCAGTTAAAATGAACTAGGTGTCATCTAAATAGAGACATTAACCACAGATGGCAAAGACAACCAAAACATTTGCCATAGCCCATGGCCATGAGTGGGAAGTCTGTTGATAGAACGATTGAGAAAAAAGGTTGGGTCTAGCCAGGATTGGTCCAGAGGCATGAGACCAGAACATAGGAAAGGGGTGTTTGCCCAAAAATTACAATGCCCCAGTTGTCTAAGGCCAGGTTTGTACTTCACATTACGCGTTCTCCAGCGGACGCTACTGCTACACAAGTGTTGTACTGTTTATACTTGCTTGTGTACTTTGTGTAAATCTAGAAGATTCCACCAGGTGGCAGTGTGAGATATCATCACAGTGAGAACAGGTTTGGCTTTGCTGTGTTATGAATTGCCTGAAACACCCATTAAATTCTGGGGACACTTTGCAACAATATCTCTAAAAATGATGTTTAATGATTAAATCCATCAATCCAGGGATGTGCCCATTCCAGCAAGCATCGGACACGAGGCAGAAATAATCCCTGGATGGGGCATCAGCTCATTGCAAGGTGAATACAAGCACACACATACACTTGTGTCATTTTAGTGTCACCAAATCCCCAAACCTTTGTGTCTTTGGAAGGAAACCAGAGCACACTGTGGAAACCCACCAGGAAATCATACAAACTCCAGGCAGGCAACACAAGGGATGTGACTCCTTGCAAGGCAGACCTTGCTGCCACAACATGTGTAATTATTATCAGTATTCATTATTTAAATGAAGTTAATGACTTAGCTGTAAAATGTAACATACATATTTTAATGCATTGCACCATGAAAGTGTATCAAGTATAAATCTAACGATTCTAAATGTGCAGAGAGCTGGAATATCATAAATGTAACGTGTACTGTGTGGTGATTGTTACCCAGAAGCACGTAGCAATTAACAACTCAGTTTTAAGATGACGTTTACGACAGTCTACTTTAATTATAAAGTAAACTACGAGATTAAAGTGGACATTTCGAGATTTAAGCTGAAACTTCCACTTTAATCACAAAATAGACCTTTTCATCATGCCCTTAATTTTTTTCTCTGTGGCTCAAATACACTTACATACATTCTGATGCTGTTGTGAAGGTGCAAAAAAAAAAAAAGAAGGCACAGAAGATTGTATGTGAGACTTTTAAAATGTATTGAGTCATTACGTTGGGGAATATGCGATGCTTGAATATAAAAGTACCATGAATGCATTTGTATGTTGGCATTTTGCTTCACCACATCAAACCATTCATTAAACATCAAAGCACGCACATTGATCCTGGAGGATCCGCATAGTGGCTTTCTGTCACATGTAGATAGTAAACAGAGACTCTGATGTCACATTCCGACTTTTATCACACTGCGCCCCCTGACTTTCTGCTGGTACTGCAACTTGCGCATTCGTCATGTTAATTTCTGAGGATGTTCTCAGAGGATGCGTCAAATGAATACTGGGAACATGTGGTAGCCATGATGCGTGTGCATGAAGTATAAACGAGCCCTATGTGGTACAGTAAGAGAGAACAAAATTATAGTGCACACCACTAGTTCCATCGATATCCATCATGGCAGATCACAGACCTATCAGCTCAGAAGAACAACACAAGACTGAAAGAGCCTTTTGATATTTAGAAACATTGGATGGAGAAATGTCTAACAAGAAGATCTGCTATTCTCCAGGTTGTATGGTTATGAACTGTCACATCCAATTTCTTTGCTTCTGCTTTTGGCACATTGGAACCATAGTTTAGAGAGTGTTATTATAAATGAACAAACTTATGAATAAACTTTTTATTTTTATTACAAACAAATAAGCTTATTTATAAATAAACTTGTAAACAAACTTCTTTGCTTCACCTAGAAGTTCCGGAACTGTCTGGGGCCTAGAGATAAGAGAAAGGAGGAAATATTTTAACCATGGACGTAGTTAACCCATAACTGTACTTAACTGTGACTTGCTGGAAAGTGTGACATAATAGAGCAAGAGTCAAAGCTATGGAGATGCTCAAGTCTACATAGAAAGTCCTAAGGCAAATATGAGATAAGAATGAGACTTTTTCACAATAAACCCATAAAGCGAATGGGAATCTACTGTAGACACTTGTATGCTTAAGGGATTCAGCCACAACCACTAAACTACTTAATAATGTGGTGTCAGACATCCTAAAACTAGCTGTCACTGTCCATGGAAGTGATTCTGGGGCTTGACCACAAGTGACTTCATGAAGGGATTTATGGAATCTCTGGCACTGGCTACAATTGATGTGAGCATCGTTGGTCAAAGAGTCAGGAGACGGATGAAGAAGCATTGAGGAAAAGAGAGACAAAGGGTGAGAAAAAAAGAGATGAAAAGAAGAATGCTTTGTTCAAGTTCAAAGTTTATTGTCATGTGCACAGTAAGGAAACACGCTTCCCTGTACAATGAAATTCTTTCTTTGCTGTCCACACCAAATGACAAAACCAACATATAAAGATAAACATAAATAATAAGTAGGAGATAGATAATAAGTAACAGAGGCAGCATAACGTATAAAAACAGAATAGAAGTATAAAGTATAATTGTGCAGGTAGGTATGTGATGGACAAGTCAAATACAGTTGTGTGAGGTAGATAGAATGAGGTGGTCTATAGTTATAAACTCCAGTCAGTTATTTAGGAGTCTAATGGTCTTGGGAAAGAAAGAGTTCTTTAGTCTGGAAGTCCTGCATTTCATACTTTTATACCTCCTGCCTGAGGGTAGAAGTGTGAACAGTTTGTGTTAGAGGTTGGTGGGGGGTTGGGGTCCCTGAGGATCGAGGCAGTTCTCCTTCGGACTCTTTCAGTTGTAGATGCTCTGCAGAGAGGGCAGTGGGGTCCTGGTGATCTTCTTTTGGTGTGGTATTTAGAAGGTGGGCAAATTGGTGAGTAGGCAAGGATTTCTTTAACCTTTCCATTAGTGTTTTTTATTTTTCCCTGTCTTTTGCCTCCTCTGTGTACATGCATAATAATAATCTAACTTACAGGTCTCTGGGATATGGGAGGAACCATAAATATCATTTGAAAAAACAGACACAAGGAGAACACGACAACTGCACACCGATATTAACTATCCTGGGATATGAAGTAAGCCTGCAGCCGTAAAACAGCATGGCTAATCACTGTGTCACACCTTCAGGACATCAAAGCACTGCAAAGTGTGGGTTCATCCCAGAGGCTACTTACAACAATAAAAATGAGCAGTGGAAAAAAATCAGCTGTGATTAACTGTTCAATTTAAGTTTTTCAACTTCATAGAAGGTTTTTATGCATTTTTTTTCTCTTTTATGGGATCAATGATTCCTTCAGGGTTGACAGCAAATTAAAATTATATTCATTTTTTCTAGATTCTACAATTATTTGTAAAAAGAAATGCTTCCTTGCCTTCAGTCCTAAATTCACTTCCCTTTAGTTTTTACTGGAGTCCTCGAGTATGTGATTCATCTTTAATTGGAAAGAAATCTGATTAAATTTACTTTATCAGTGCATTTCAGAATTTTGCAGATTCGAATTAGGTCCTCATGCAGCGTGCGTGAGACTAAACAGGTTTAATTTTCTGCATCTGTCACAGTAGGTTAAGTGCACTTGGTTTCTCTCCTGTGCACAGCTTCAAGTGCTGCAATATTATGAAAATGATGAAATACCTTTTCAGAAGCTGCCTCCCGTAAAACGGTGTCTCAAGTCTTGTATTTAGAATTAACGTTCCTTTTGCCCATGAGTAGCTTTGTAGCAGTTTTCTACATTAAACAGTTTCAGAATTAATCTTTGGTGTGGAACTGTATCAAAAGCTTTTTGAAATTCTAAGTCGTATTGCTTTGTTTTTGTCAACTATTGCATTTGCCTTTTCCAAAAAAATCTAAAAGACTGGTTTAGCAGGATCTTCCTTTTCTAAATCTATGCCAGTACAGTATTTGGTATACTACTTTCATAGGCATATTTTTCGATTTTATTTCTTATTGTAGCTTCTATTGAAGGACATTATATATCCACCTTAATCTTAATGTTATTTACAATAATACCCTTACAAAATCCTTCTACTTAGCACAGAATATTGATTATCTTAGTTAAAAGTTCACATCCCATTTCAGTCCATGATGTATCAGCTTTAACCAATGCTTTTTATTGAGTGCTTCGGATTGCTTTATCAGACCAGTTAGGCATGTGAATTGACATCATTACCACATTAAAACGAATAGAAGATATGGATTTTGTCATAGACCTCACAGCATTAATTAGAATATGTATCTTCCACAGGGGCTTTGGCATATTTTATCCTTAAGTGCATAGAGGCTGCAAAACAAGTTCAATTAAAAATAAAAGGCTGAAATGTGCTGTGGTTCTTTCTTGCTCTCCATGGAGTCTTTTAGGACCAGGCAAAAATCTGTTTTTAATAGCTGGCTCTTTATTCATCAAACCAAAAAGAATGAAGCAGTTTAGGTGCTGCCCTCTTTAGTGCCATACTCCCTGCTCTTGTAAAAACAGCCAATGGATTTGTTACAAAAAACATAATTTATGAGCTTTTTTGCAATTCAAGCAAGTAGATTAAAATTTTACATTCTACCATTAAGACTGTTCATTTCACTAAAAAATGGGTCTGTCTCCTCTTTTAATTTAACATAAAACACACAGGCAGAGAGATATGTCGTATAAATAATATGAAGAGCTTATGATTCTAAAAGAAATGACCTAATGGCAGCTCCCGATTACACTTAATAGAACAATTTGTGATGGCTTCAAGGCAATAAGACTTAATAGACATTTTAACAAATGATTTCTCAAAGAGATGTTTATTTTTATTTTTAAAGATTTATGCATTTGCTTCTGTTTTAATATGCAACTGATACATAAATACTATGCATTCAGAATATTTTCCGGCCACCTCACTTTCTGCCCACTTTGTTGTGTTTAGCAAGCATTTTTAAATGAATAAATTTGACATTTTTGCCCATCAGTCTACTCTTGAAATCCCATAATGACAAAATGAAAGCATGCTTTCAGAAAGGCTCACAAATGTATTAAATATCAAAAAACTGAAATCACTCATTTGTATAAGTATTTAGACCCTTAATTTGGTACTTTGTAGAAGCCCCTTTGGCAGTAAATACAGCTTTGATTATTCTGGGGGTAAGTCTGTATTTGGGCAGTTTATCCCATTCTTCCTGACAGATCCTCTCAAGCACTGTTGCATTGGATGGGAAGCATGTATAAACTGCCTTTTTCAGCTGTTTCCACAGATCTGTTTAGTTTAAATCAGGGTTTTATCTGGGCCACTCATGGACAGTCAAATGTCTGTCTCAAGACTACTTTGGTGCTGTCTTGGCTTTATGCTTTGGTTCACTGTCATGGTGAAAGGTGAACTATTGTCCCAGTCTGAGGTCACATGTACTTTTGAGCAGGTTTTCTTCAAGGACCACATTTGTTATTCCCTCCATTGTGACCAGTCTCCCAACAACAACAGCAACATTTATTTATATAGCACATTTTCATACAAAAAATGTAGCTCAAAGTTCTTTACAAAATGAAGAATAGAAAAATAGAAGACACAATAAAAAATAAAAATAAGTCAACATTAAATTAACAATTAACATAGAATAAGTAAGGTCTGATGGCCAGGGTGGACAGAAAAAAAAAAACTCCAGACGGCTGGAGAAAAAAAAAAAATCTGTAGGGGTTCCAGACCACGAGACCGCCCAGTCCCCTCTGGGCATTCTACCTAACATAAATGAAACAGTCCTCTTTGGATTTAGGGTTCTCATGGAAGGACCTGATGATGATGGTCACGTAGACTTCTGGCATTCAGTCCATCAATGTTGGAGCATCATGATGCTTTGAGTAGGTGGTGGTGGCGCAGGCCGCCACCACAAAGAAACCGGAAAAAGAAACAGAAGAGAGAGTTGGGGTCAGTACAGATTTTGGAGCCACTATGAATAGTTATTATGATGAATTGAACATACAGAGTATCAGGATTAAGTTAAAGTGGTTAGGAGAAAGCCATGTTAAAGTAATGTGTTTTCAGCAGTGTTTTAAGGTGCTCTACTGTATTAGCCTGGCAAATTCCTATTGGCAGGCTATTCCAGATTTTAGGTGCATAACAGCAGAAGGCCGCCTCACCACTTCTTTTAAGTTTAGCTTTTGGAATTGTAAGGAGACACTCATTTGAAGATCTGAGGTTACGATTTGGAATATAGGGTGTCAGACATTCTGATATATCTGATGGAGCGAAATTATTTAAGGCTTTATAAACCATAAGCAGAATTTTAAAGTCAATCCTGAATGACACAGGCAACCAGTGTAGTGACATCAAAACTGGAGAAATGTGTTCGGATTTTCTTTTCCTAGTTAGGATTCTAGCAGCTGCATTCTGCACTCGCTGCAAGTGATTTATGTCTTTTTTGGGTAGTCCTGAGAGGAGTGCGTTACAGTAATCTAAGCGACTGAAAACAAAAGCGTGAATTAATTTCTCAGCATCTTTCAATGATATAAGAGGTCTAACTTTTGCTATATTTCTTAAGTGAAAAAATGCTGTCCTAGTGGTCTGATGAATATGCGATTTAAAATTCAGATTACAATCAACGGTTACCCCTAAGTTTTTTACTTCCGTCTTTACTTGTATACCTAATGCATCAAGTTTATTTCTGATAACCTCATTGAATCCATTATTGCCAATTACTAAAATTTCAGTTTTCTCTTTATTTAGCTTGAGAAAATTACTATTCATCCATCCAAATACCAGTAAGACATTGTGTTAGTGAATCGAGAGAGTCTGAGTCATCAGGTGCTATTGATAAGTACAGCTGTGTGTCATCAGCATAGCTGCGGTAGCTCATGTTGTGCCCCGAGATAATCTGACCTAACGGAAGCATGTAGATTGAGAAGAGCAGCGGACCCAGGATAGAGCCTTGTGGAACACCATATTGGATATCATGTGTCTTTGAGATGTGATTACCACAACTCACAAAGAATTTTCTACCTGCCAGGTAGGATTCAAACCAATTTAAGACACTGCCAGAGAGGCCCACCCATTGACTAAGGCGATTTCTAAGAATATTGTAATCAATGGTGTCAAATGCGGCACTCAGATCTAAGAGGATGAGAACAGATAAATGGCCTCTGTCTGCATTTACTCGCAAGTCATTTACTACTTTAACGAGTGCAGTTTCTGTGCTGTGATTTGTTCTGAAACCTGACTGAAATTTATCAAGAATAGCATGTTTATTGAGGTGGTCATTTAACTGCATAATGACTGCCTTCTCTAGAATTTTACTTAAGAAGGGCAGGTTAGAGATGGGTCTAAAATTTTCAAAAGCAGAGAGGTCAAGATTATTTTTCTTGAGCAAGGGTTTAACTACAGCAGTCTGAAGACAGTCTGGGAAGATCCCCATATCTAATGACGAATTTACTATGTCAAGAATATTATCAATTAGCACGCCTCATACTTCTTTGAAAAACCTTGTTGGTATTGAGTCAAGGACGCAGGTGGAGGGTTTGAGTTGAGAGATTATACTATGTAATTCAGGTAAATCTATCCTAGTGAAAGCATTTAATTTGTTTATACTGGAGTACTGGGGCTTAGGAGGTTCTGCAGTGTTGGGGAGATATATTATGTTATCTCTAATATCATTCATTTTTTGATTGAAAAATACAACAATGTTCTCACAGGTTTCACTGGAAGTATTTTGGGGGCATTCCTTTGTGTTACCTGGGTTTAACAGACGATCAATTGTAGAAAATAAGACTCTGGAATTACTAGCATTGTTATTTATAATCTGAGAGAAATAGCAGCGCCTCTCAAGGCGGACTGTGTTATTGTATTCTGTTATTTTAACCTTCAATATCTCATAATGGATAGTTAGTTTAGATTTCCACCATTTACACTCAGCTCTGCGACTCTTTGGGTCTTTCATGGAAGCCCTGTTGCTGAGAAGTACCCCTGTAGCTGATGCTATCACCGCCATTTTTCAAATTTTGTGGTAGGGGTGGTTCTAGGCAGGTAAAAGAATTCTGCCTAAGGAGTAACAGACCAGAAAATCTTTTTCCTTATGCTCTCAGAGTCCAAGAAGGCTGTCGTATGCCTTTTACTCAAGTGTGGTTTCCTTCTAGTCACTCTACCATAGACGCATGATTGATCATTCTTCCAACAGGTTCTCCCATGTCAGCAGAGGACTTCTGAAGCTCTGTTGTAGTGACTATTGGGTTCTTGATCACCTCCCTGGTCTCATCCCTCTTTGCCCAGTTGCTCTGTTTGTCTGGATGACCAACTCTAAAAGAGTCATGGTGGTTTTAAACGTCTTCCTTATCACACTCTTTGAGGCCACTGTGCTCCTGGTAACACTAAAACCTTCAGAAATGGTTTTATTCCCTTGCACTAATCTATGCCTCACCACAGTTTTTAACACTGAGGACTACTGTGAGTTCATTAGATTTCATGGCATGTTTTTTGTCCTGACATGCAGAGTGAATTATGGGACCTTATATACACAAATATTTGCCTTTCTACATGATGTCCAATCAATTATGTTTGCCACAGGTGGACTCCAATCAAGGTCTCATCTTTATTAGAGACAACAGGATATACCTGACCATAATTTGGAGGATCACAGCAAAATGTCTGGATACTTATATGAAGGAGAGATTTTGGATTTTGATTTTTAATGAATTTGCAAACCTTTCTGAAAATATTTTTTCACTTTGTCATTATAGGTTATTGAGTGTAGACTAATGAGTACAAATGGTACATTTATCTATTTAGAATGAAATCTACAACAAAATAAAGTGTGTAGAAAGTGAAGGGGTCTGAAAACTGTCTAAATCCACTATATTTAGTGTAGGCCAGAAAATATTATGAAATAACTTCTGTAAGATTTTCTTTATAAACAAGACATATAGGAACCTTTCCACTCATCATGATCATATATCCTGCCTTGTGTTTTTCTTAAAACGGTTTCTCTTTATCAGCTTTTCTGTTCTTGGACATTGCAGTGGGTTAGGAAAATTCACCAGCAGCCACCAGACCAAAATCAACATTGAGTGAAAATATGACGTCAGCACATAAGGTGAAAAAGACAGATAGCAGTCTGGGCAAATGCGGGAATTTAATAATAATAAAATAATTAATTATGTTTATACAGCATTTTCCTCGCTGCTCAAAGCTCTTTACATAAACAGATGGGAACCATTTCAACCACCACCACTGCATGGCACCCACCTGGGTAATGAGATGGCAGCCATTGCTGCACTGGTACTCTCACCACACATTAGCTATTAGGTGATCAAGCAGTAAGAGAAAAATAGCCATTTAGAGAAAGGGGATAATCAGGAGGGCCAAAATGAATGAGGCCGTGACGGGACATTTATGCAGGACATCAGGATAAACCATACTCTTTTTGAATGATATCCAGGGATCTTTAATGACCACAGAGAGTCAGGACCTTGGTTTTTACAGCACAGTGTTCATGTTGCTGCATTGTGATCCTCACACAGACCACAGGGTAAGAGCCCCCTGCTGGCCACACCAACACCTCTTCCAGTAGCAGCCCTAGTTTTTGCGAGATGGTCTCCCATCCAAGAACTGGCTGGGCCAGAACAGGCTTAGCTACAGGTGGATGACCTCTTCTGAAGTACATGTGGTATGGCTGCAGAGTTTGTGTTTGCTGCTAAAACAAAGTACATCTATTTACACCTGCATTAATGTATGTAAAAAAAGCAAGCTACAATTAATAAAAAGAGTTTTTTGTTTAAACGTTACAAGGTGATTCAATTCTCATATTGAAATGAAGTCTTTAATGTAAGCTTCAGAATGTTTTATAGTGTAATGGCAGAGATTCATACATGACTATTGACAGAAACAGGATAGCTAATGCCAATTTACACACCATGATTTCCATTTCCTTTAAACAATGGATACTGTATTAACTCTTTTAGGGCAGATGTAAACTTTTGTCGACAGGAGGGGTTGAGGGCTCATGTCGAGAAAAAGTCGACATCCAGGAGTAAAGGGTGATAATCAGCTATAAATGGTGATAAAACTCACTGTTATGTTAAAGGTAGACCCTCTTTGATTGGAGGAATGTTAGACTCTTTGACTCAGCATCTAATTCCTGTGTGTGCATGAGTTATGAAATGTAAACAAAGGCAAGATGGCATCGACATCTCATGAGGGAGCAAAGCAAGCGCATAAAGCAAAATACTCAGCAGACGATGTTTTACGCATTATATCTGAGTTGGACTGACTTTTTGGACTTGGATTTTGTTGAAATTGATTGGGAGATTGAGGAGCTGGTATCAGCTTATTGGACCCCAGCCAGTGTCGCCCCAGGTGATCAGCTGCCAGCTGAGTGAATTTGTGCATCTGATGCACCCGTGTGCCATCGCATGCGTGATGTTGCACTAACAAATGGCTATATATTGTTCAAGCAGGCAAACAGTGACAGCCCCATGACTGTGTCAGATTTCCTAAATAAGATGGTCGATGGCTTGCTGGCAGAGTATATTATGGTGCCTTTGGCAAAGCAAGGAAGGCCATCACAAAGAGCAGTGCCAGACAGGCTGATTGAGTGCCACTTTTCTGCAACATACAAAGACAAAAAGTACAAACCTGACTGTGTTGTGTGCAGCAACAAATCATTGAAAAGGAGGCACCAGTGCAACATATAATGTAAGCAGTGCAATGTAGCAAAGTATGCAATTGGCTGCTTTGAGTGTTATCATACTTTGCTGTGTAACATGTACAGTATATTACATCACACAGTATGTAGGCTCATACAACATGCAAGACAGTGTCATTTGTCAAAAATAAATGTTTTTTGTTGATGGATGTGTTAAACCATGGCTTTGTGTTCTTTTTTTTTTGGAAAAACATTCAGCCCTACAAGAGTTAAACAAGGGAAGAAAGGAAATGATTTTCCTGTTTAACATTGTTCTAGCAGACTAAGTTAAAAAAGAAATATTACAAGTTTAGATTTCATATCCAGCAATAAGATTTTATATTTAAGTTCCACAATTAACCCCATTAAAAAATGGGCATAAAAGCGCTGTTGCTGTATTACACCAACCACATTTGAAGTTGTTCAGAAACAGATAGTGATCACATTTAATACAAGTGGAGATGCAAATCTGTTTTTTATCCACTTACATAAAGCAAGTGTGGCCAGCCCTGACACTTGTGGCAGCTTTTAAAAGTGAGCGGAATGGCTGCAGCGGTGAGTGTGAAATCAAACTACCATTTCCTTCATAGGAATGTCACATTCTTTGCCATCATGCTAAAAAATGTAAACATTTTACGGCAGTGTGGCATGTCACCTTTGTTTAATTTTTTTCTTGTCCATTCATTGCAAGTTGCGGTTTTCCATTCTGACATCAGGTTAATAGCTGCAATGGGCTGTGTCGCACAGACACTAATAACAAAGTTTAATACCAGGTGTAAATGTGAATGATATATGAATACAATCCATGTATAAAACACACCTCAAAGGCAGCCTTGCAGAAAACAATTGGTTATTATGGGCTTTATATAATATGTTTTGAAAATAAATCAAATGGCCTGCCAACGCCCGGATTTGAGTTTGACACCTCTGTGGTACATTTATTGTAATATGAAGAAAGACATGCAATGAATTCTATGTACCAACGCCGATAACGTCCATGAACATTTTCTTGCTGACACAGAAAGAAAAGGCTTTTCCAGTTACTACAGCTGGAAAGCAATATTTGTTCCCTGGGACTTTTGGGAATGTGACTGTTGAACAAAACCTATTAAAAAGAAAGAAACCTATTGCAAGTCGTTCTCACTGGTGAAGAAGCATACATTGATAATATAAAACATTGTAGAATTACTAATTTAAAGTACTGATAATTAAAGCAAACAGATATTTATGAATATCGAGTTTTTTTGAGGTTTGCAAGCTACCATCTTCAAATAATTCAAAATGAAGCAGCCATCTTGTAGTCTGTCATCTGCTACTGACCCTGTGTAAGTTGTTTTTTTTCCGTCTGTACCCTAAAACTCCATCTTTCATTTATGGTACTGGACAGAAAAAAACACTTTTTGCTGAGTTCTACAAAGGTATAAGAGCAACCAGCAGCAAATCTTTCACTTAAGCAAACAGAAGTTAGATAACAGCAGAATTAATAATGCTTTCACAAAGTCAGTGGATTCTATAAAGTTTAAACCAGAGGTGTTTGTATATGTCTTGCCTCTTTTTCCTCATAAAACCCCTTCCCTTCCATAAACTTACGAGGTGTGGCAGAAAAGTAATGAGACTGGCAACACTGCAAGCGATCTGGCAACGCTGCGCTGTTGTCCTTGATAGAGCACGTGTATCAGTACCCTCCCATCGCTCAGTGCGAGTTTCAACTCCTTCCGTTAACTACGTGATTTTTGTGACTGCTATTAGCGAAGTTGTGTTTTTGGTTGTGCGTCACGCAAAATGGAACAGCGGAATTTGGAGCAACGTTGTGCCATTAAACGGCAAGTGTGACGTTTGAAAACTTAAAACAGGCCTATGGGGAACATTCTTTATCCTGAGCTCAAGTTTTTCGCTGGCACAAATCATTTTTGGAAGGCAGAAAACACGTTGAAGATGAATACCGTTCAGGGAGGACTTCAACTTCGAAAATCAATGAAAACATCGAAAGTGTGAACACTCTTGTGAGATCAGACCGTCGTTTAACATTAAGAATGTTGAGTGAACAATTAAATTTGAACAGATTTACCGTTCATCAAATTTTGACTGAACATTTGCACATGCGAAAGGTCTGTGCCAAAAAACTGCCCTCTCCATAACAGAATTTTTGACCTCAAAAGGCATTCCTGTGGTTCCCCAGCCCCCTTATTCACCTGACCTCAGTCCGTGTGACTTTTTTCTTTTTCCTAAACTGAAAAATGTCCTCAAAGGACGTCATTTCGGGACTTTAGAAAACATCCAAAAGAGTGTAACGGAATGCTGAAGACCATACCGGTTGAAGACTTCCAGCGCTACTACCAACAGTGGGAACAACGTCTCCATCGGTGTGTAGCTGCCCAAGGGAACTACTTTGAAGGGCATAACATTGATGTTTGAAAAAAATAAAAACTTTGGTAAATAAAAAATCAGTCTCATTACTTTTCTGCCACACCTTGTATGTCATAAGCCACAGAAACAGAGGCAGAGTAGAGTGACTGGGGGATACAATGTGACGTGAAGAAGGGAGGAGGAATGTGGGAAGATACAAGGAGGTGACAAAGAAACGCTAATTTCATTTCATAATTGGAAGAGTGGCAGTTAATTCAATGTAAATTGTTCAAACAAATACAAGGCTGATCAAAGGAAAACACAGAAGATAAAAAAGATGAGAAAAGCATGAGCATATAAAACAGATGTCATTATCACTGCACTAACTAGTGGCTTGTTCTTGCATCGATTTTGAAATTCTGATAGCTACAGTGTCTTAAAAACAAGAGGCTGCTGGTGATTTACTGTACATTCATCGGAGGTCATGTAGATCAAAGGATGCTGAATAATGCTTTAATTATTTTGTACTTTAAAATGTAGGTGTTGGAACATTCTGACTCCTAAACAATGGGGCATTTTACCAGCCCACATAAAACAGAGCTAATCTGCCTCAGACTTAAGAAAGGGCTGAAGAAGTGCTATGTAATCTAGCATTTTTACAATCACAGCAAATTATAATGTTGCCTGCCTGTTAATTGAACAGACACTCAAATAATCATTCTTCAGTTAACTGCATATTCAGGGTATCAAGCTGTGTCACCTATTCCAGGAATCCTACATGGCACGTTATGACCATTTGGCAGTGGGATTTTCTATCCATGATGTCAACAGTATCATGTACCTCTTTACAATCTAGCCAGAAGACTGCCAGAATATAATTACTCACTTGAGAGCCTTAAAGGTCACAGTGCCACTTGAAAGACAGGCAAACTGAAAGTTCAGAGAAGTGCCAGAACTTTATTTAATCCGTTGGGATTTTGGTTTACTTTGCTGTGTTCTGTCACTATACATGACTAACAGTGATTTTAGTGCATTTTTTCCTGGTCTTAGCAGGTTATACTGTGTTTTATCATGTTATCAGATCACCTATGAAATGTAGCTAAAGCCGATGTCACATTACGTGACTCCTAGTTGTGTGGTGTGTGTTGATTTGCCAAATGCAGCTGCTGATCATGTTGCCGGACCATGTCAATTTAAATGAACGAAAACTGCTGCCCATGCCATATTTACTGACTAAGTGCCAACCATCTAGCACAGTAATGGTTACCCCATTTTATGGTAGCCAATAGCGGGATGTAATCAGCAGTGTATTAAGGGTTCATAGCTATGGCGAGTTCAGCCACAATCTCGGGCCATCTTTACTTTTGTCCATTCTGTCATAGAACTAAAACATGAAACATTACACAGATGTTCTTCTCTTTAGTTTGTGAGGTCCAAAGCCCCTTTATTCTTCATTCTTTGTCGCTTCACTAAATGTATTGTACTTCCAAATGAAAGTTCATTAGTTGCCATCTCTCATGACACAGCCTGCCATTACGACTAAAAAGAAAATCAAGCCTGTTTAATAGTATTGGAGCAAGCAGACTAGTCGGAGTTAGTCATTGCATTTGTCAGATTAGGCAAGTGGTTCATGGGAGCACAATGCCAATTGCCTGCGACTCACAAAAATTATGTAAATGTAGACTAAGAGTGAAAATAACTGGAAAAGTTGCGTAATGTGACATGGATTTAACACAGAAAGTACCAACAAACCTCAATGGGTGGTTGCAGGAAAAGTCAAAACCCGCTATGTAATTATCTGTCACCTCTTACTGGTCTCACTGCACGTAATGTATCCAGCATATTCAACCCCTGGGATCTCTGTGAAAATGTCTGTAGCTCATAGAAAGCTTCATGAAACTGTCAATATTTTTTCCTCATTGAGAAAAACAGCAACTGAACTGAAAGCTCCATTTTTGTCACAACTAACAAGCCAGAGAACCCTTTCGGAAAAAAAGTTTTGTAAAAGACATTCTTGCCCAAAATGAACACCTGGCTTACTTGTATTCCTTTCTGTTAGCAGAGCATACCATGACACACAAAATGTTACTGAATCATTATTATAAGCTCAAGAGTTTTATTGTGTTTGGGGAAAATTCCTGCACTAACTGTTAAAAAGATAGATAGATAGATAGATAGATAGATAGATAGATAGATAGATAGATAGATAGATAGATAGATAGATAGATATAGTTGTTGCGACTCACCGTTAACAATGGATTCAAAATGGATGTCCTTTATTATATCAAGCCTGATGGAGCTTGCATTGTGGTCTGTTCAGTGCACTCCGACAGGACTGTCTTATCTAGCAGAGCAGCATCTTACATGAGTTAGGTTCATTTGCATAACACCGTCAAGAAGAAATTCACAAATCAACATAAAGTTAAATGGTATATTCTTCTAACACACCTATGTCTTAATATTATCTGTTATCTTTTTCAAATATCTGATTCACTGAATAGGCCTTCTTATATGTAAATTATTATAAAGAATAAATAAAAAGTTAACATATCGTAATGAACTCATCTCTATAGTGTTGTGCTGGTACAAGTGATACACAATGTCTTAGTTAAAACAGGCAATCATAGTTATAGGCACTTTTACAAATTCATACAGAAGGTTTTTCCATTAGATTAGTCATGGAAAACAAAAGCTGCATTTTCTACTGCATGTAAGAAGAACACAATAAATTTGGCTTTACCTTTAAGCTTTCCCAGAATACACTGCACTCTTGTTCAGCTTGACAAGACACTCAGACTTAAGACCTGCTACTTGAAATCTGCCAATTGCAAAGGATAATATTCTAAAAATATCCACTTATAAAGCAAAGGTTGTAAATAGTGAAAAATTACAATTTGTTTGATTTGGTTAATAGAATTTAACATTTTTGTTGAAGTAGCTATATGTGCCAAGTAGGAACACTTCATAAACTTCTTTACCTACAAACTTTTCTAAAGGTTTCATTTATTTCTAATTCACTTTCATAACAGACTTATTATTTTCAATTAATTCATGCAGACAGCAACATTCAAGGCATGCTGTAAGTTCATTGATCCATTTTCAAGCCTGCATAATTAAAGTCAACTTTATGGTGGGGCTAGCCTATCCCAGCAGCATAAGATGAATAGCGATAATCAAAATTGGACAGGGTGGGTTAGCAGTCATAGCAGGTCACCCTCATGTACAAACACAGACACACTCTTACTCACTCACACCAGTCCAATTTATCGTTGCCAATTATCTTAACTTGCAAGTATTTGGCGTGTGGGTGGAAAAAATTAAGAGAAACCCACGCACACTAAAAGAGAATGAACAAACTTCACACTGTGACAAAAATAAATAAACTCAATTTCTTGAAGCTCTACAGTAGCAACAATGATTATTACTATCCCATCTTCTAATAGTAAATTTTTAAGTATTAGAATTTTAAGTTGGTATTTTTATATAATCATTGTCTTTTCCATAGCCTTCTAATTATGAATCACCAAAAGCTTAAAGCAGTTAGGTTTACAGATATAACCATGATAATTATCATGAGTGCACAGTACAATGATTCTAACATGCATGTCTCAGCCAGATAGATAGATAGATAGATAGATAGATAGATAGATAGATAGATAGATAGATAGATAGATAGATAGATAGAACTTTATTTGTTTCATTTGTGAAATTTTGCTTTTTACAGAAATACATAGTAAATAATAACACCTTATTTAATAAATAATAAATAAATAAATACTGGACATGCTAAAAAGAAACAAAAAAACAACTTCTGAGTTGGTTAATGATAAAAAGAGTAGTCACAGTCCCAGGGAAACATTATGCAGGTGTACTGCTGCATAGTCTTGTTTCTTGACACACTTTTGTTGAATAATTTCCTTAGTGTTAGTGTGTTATTGCTTTGATTATTATGTCAATGAGTGGCTGAGGCACCTTATAACCTAAGGATAGATACTGCTGTGGAATGTGGTGATGTAGGATAGGAATATAAATAATAGTCTGGTTAAATTTGCAGATGATACTAAGCTAAATGGATTGGTAGATCATTCAAAATCTGTTGAATCATTACAGAGGGACTTGGATATCATATAAACTTGGACAGATTTGTGGCAGATGAAATTGAATGTATGTAAATGTAAAGTATTACATTTAGGCAGTAAAAATGTTAGGTTTGAATACACAATGGGAAGTCTGATAACTGAAAGTACACGTTATGAGAATAATTTAGGAGTCATAGTGGACACATCACCATCACCTGCCGGACAGTGTTCAAAAGCCATTAAGAAGGCTAACAGAATTTCAGGTTATATAGCGCCCTGATGTGTACAGTACAAGTCCAAGGAGGTTCTGCTTAAGCTTTATAATGCACTGGTGGGGCCTCATCTGAATACAGTTTTGATCTCCAGACTACAAAAATGACATAGCAGTGCTAGAAAAGATTCAGAGAAGAGCGATTGGGCTGATTCTGGGGCTACAGGGGATGAATTATGAGGAAAGATTAGAAGAGCTGAGCATTTCCAGCTTAAGCAAAAGAAGCTGAAGAGGAGACATAACTGAAGTGTTCAAAATTATGCAGATAATTAAAACAGTGGATCTCGACTGTTGCTTCAAAATGACTTAGTCAAGAACATGAGGGCAAAACTTGTTGAAAACTTGTTAAGAGTAAATTTTGCACAAACATTAGGAGTTTTTTCTTCACACATAGAACCATAGACAAATGGAATAAGTTACCAAATAGTGTGGTAGACAGTAAAACTTGATGTTATTGTGGAGGAATTATGTGGATAGGACTGGTTAGCTTTAGTGGGCTGAATGGACTATTCTCCTCTAAATCTTCTAATGTTCTAAAAGTGCTAGTGGTCTTATACCATTTGCCAGGAGTTTGGGGGAGAGGGGGGTTGAGAGAAAAGTGACTTTGCAGGATGGCTGCATTTTTAAATAATACCGTTTGCCTTTCTAAAACAGGTGATATATGCAGCATGCCCAGATCAGAAAAGAACTGGGTTAAAGCTTCAACATCCACAATAGTGGAACACAGTCCTGAGCCAAGCAGGTGCCAAACCATAACATTATGCAGTCATTAGAATAGGTTCCATTGTGTACCTGTAGATGTTGCAAAGCACTGGTGGAGATAACAGGGCTTTTCTCAGACATCTGAAGAAGTTTATATATAAACGCATTAACAAGACCTCATCTGGAATACTGTGTACAGTTTTGGTGTCCATATTACAAAAAGCACTTACCAGCACTAGAGAAAGTTCAGAGAAGAGTGACTACACTGATTCTGGGACTAAGAGTTTTGAGTCATGAGTAGAGACTGAAGAATTGAAGGATTGACAAACTTTGCTGGGGTGAATTTTGTTAAAAATTGCTTTAACTGACGATAGTCAAGATGTGTTACACCATCTGTATTAGTAACTTCATGAAATGTATTGCTGTAGAGACTCTCTACAGCCTCTTCACTGATGGAAGTATGGCTTTTTACTTGAAGTCTATAGTCAATTTCTCACTTTTAGATAGATAGATAGATACTTTATTAATCCCAAGGAGAAATTCACATAATCCAGCAGCAGTATACTGATACAAAGAAACAATATTAAATTAAAGAGCAATAAAAATGAAAATATGAAAAAAAAAAAAAAAATTTTAAAAAGCAGACAATAACTTTGAGTAATGTTAGCATTTACTCCTCAGGGTGGAATTGAAGAGTCGCATAGTATCGGGGAGGAACGATCTCCTCAGTCTGTCAGTGGAGCAGGACAGTGACAAAAGTCTGTCACTGAAGCTACTCCTCTGCCTGGAGATGACACTGTTCAGTGGATGCAATGGATTCTTCATGATTGACAGGAGTTTGCTTAATGCCCGTCTCTCTGCCACAGATGTTAAACTGTCCAACTTTAATCCTACAATAGAGCCTGCCTTCTGAACAAGTTTGCCCAGGCGTGGGGCGTCTTTCATCTTTATGCTGCCACCCCAGCACACCACTGCGTAGAAGAGGGCACTCGCCACAACCGTCTGGTAGAACATCTGCAGCATCTTACTGCAGATGTTGAAGGATGCCAACCTTCTCAGAAAGTATAGTCGGCTCTGACCTTTCTTACATAGAGCATCAGTATTGGCAGTCCAGTCCAATTTGTCATCCAGCTGCACTCCCAGATATTTATAGGTCTGCACCCTCTGCACACAGTCACCTCTGATGATCACAGGGTCCATTTACTGCCATTAAGGAAGATATTGTTGTCCCGGTGCTACAATCTGAAAAGGCATACCTTTATCCTTCATTACTAGTGATCTGGCCTACAAAGGTAGTATTATGAACTTATTTAATGATGGAGATGGAGTTGTGTCTGGCCACACGATTGTAATTGAAGAAGGAGTACTGAAACATGTCTATAGCTTAGCATGACATTGCCTTTCAGTTAAAATATTTCTGAAATGTACAAGAAAAACTGAGGTGCCTGTAGTTTTCATGACTTTCAAAGTACGACTGCAACCTCACCAATCTCAAAGCCAGTAACTATGCCCCCTGATTGTGAAAGGTTGATGCACTTGTGGAGTGAGCTGTACAAGGGAGACCAATGAGGGAGACTCAGAAAATACATTCTTTTGAAAACAATATAGATGTTTTGTATATTTTTTATTTATAGGTAAATCCATTAACGTTGCAACTTTTTGGTTCAGATAAATGTATACTACAAAAGTGAAAAAATAATTTGGACTTCAAAAATACTGTTTTTATAAAACAAAGTGCTGATTAGATTCAGTAGCTCTGAACTCTCTAGGTAGCCTACTAATGTGTGACTTCATTAGTATTATGGTTCTTTTTTTCTTTCTTTCTGTTCCTTCAAGGTTGGAATAAATGATCTGAACAGGAGAACTTCATCACAGGAAAATGTATTTCTGTAACAAAATGTATTCAGGATACATGAAGAGCTTTACTTAAGTTACTGAAGTATGACTTCTATAACCCAACTTACTGAATTTTAAAAATGTAAATGAGCTACATGAATATGATAAAGCTTGGTTTCAATAGAAAGTTACTTTTCTGTCGGATAATTTCTATGGGATTTAATTGTTTAAATGTGTTGGCCTGGCAGCATTTAGTACAAGTTATTAAAACATTAGTGTTCTATATTATGTGATATTTGAAGTACTGTATTTAGTTTACAGATTGTGAATTCCAAGACATCAGTACTGATTGATGAAGCTGATTAAAGCAGTTTCAGATAATAAAGTCAAGTCATTAAAACACTTCCAGCTTCTTGCAGTAACTCATTTTGTGCATTTTTCATTTCATTAGAAAGGCTAATTTGGTGGTAGTTTAAAATAGACAAAATGTCACATAAATCTTTCGTCACACAGATCAAACTGGACAATCATGCCTGTGCAGTCATCGCATATGAAAGTGACTCTCTGTCAGTTTTCTGAAAGTTTATGTTGGTGGAGCACTGACTGATTTGATGAGAATGAAACACACAGCTAATACAGCACTTCACATAAACAGAACATAAGCAAGTAAGAGACAGCGGATGACATGAGTATGCAAAATGAATTTAAAGTTACAAATTCCTCACTACTTGAAATGACATATTGGTTTAATGTTCTCGATTAAACTAACTCCAATGAACAGAAAACAGTCTGTTGAGGTAATCCTATGGTACAGAATGGTTTTAATGAGTAATGAAACAGTAATGAAAGAGAAAGACAGCAGAACATTTAATTATACTTATAGGGTGATGAAAACATTTTCATGGCTGTACCTGGAAAGAGTATTTATTGACATATTATTTCATCTCAGAAATGATCAGTTAATGACAGATTCAGACATTACTACTCCATGTACAGTACCTTTATTTACCATTTACAATGGAAACAGTCCACTTATTAGGCACTAACAACAACACAACTGGTCATTGATGGGTATCAGAGCGTGTGCACAACTTTGAAGTACCACCCATGTACCTCTGCTAATGAAAGATTGCACGAGTGGGAGACTACAGTGTAGTGTTCACCTTTAATGTAATTATTAGTAGAGTTGTATCTTATAAATAGCATGATGTTAATTAATTTAACAGTACAGTTCAAGAGTTTGGATATGGTATTCAAAAATACAATAAAGAAGATACTTTAGGCCAAACCTCAAAAGGTCAAAATGCTGTAAAGGAACAAAATACAAAAATACTTTGGAAACAGTGTTTCTAATAACATTTTTCTTCTTCATCCTCTTCATCTAGTCCCACTTCTGTGTGGGCATCGATGTACCAAAATAACATTTTGAAATGTCCTGAGTGTTCTAATTGACATTTTGTTTAATATTTTTAAGGTCTTTCCATAAGAGTTAGAATAAAAATCAAATATAATACAATACAATTTATTTTTGAATAGCCCAAAATCACACAAGAAGAACCACAATGGGCTTTAACAGGCCTTGCCTCTTGACAGCCCTCTAGCCTTGATTCTCAAGTAATCCTCAATCTTCTTATATAATACGCTACTGTGGCTGCTCGTTTGTCTGTCCAAGATTTTAAATCACCTGTAGCTCGCAAACCTTGACCTATTGACCTATTGACTTGAAATTTGGTACACATGTACTTTGTACTACTTGACATCTACTATCCGCTTTCGGGGTGATGATTGATGATTCTTCTTTTTATTTATATGTTATTTTATTGTAGAATCAACTCTCGTCAGTGGCCAGCAGGGCGGCCATGTGGTACATGTGCATGGGCACTGTTCTCATCCCTTCCACCTTCGCCATCACTTCCCCTACCTCTTCATATCTTAAATCATTCTTGAGGCAGACTGAAGACTTAAGTGCCACCTTAAGTGAAAAATTAAAGAAAATGTACTAAGTAATTGCAATACAAACACTGACAATCAGTTTTAATGTGAAAAGATGCTGATGAAAGAAGAGAAGCAGTGGGCCGCTAGGGTGGAGAAAAGAAGACCTACTCAGGAAGCGGCAAGTGCATCAACCTCTGAGCAAACGAATGCTAAACATACAGAGAAATAGGATGAAAACTAGGAGAGCTCAAGCCAAGTGTATTCACTGCACGTTATCGTGCAGTGTGCCGTTACTAGTACAGTATAACAGTAAAATAAAAATATTACAAGTACAGAGCAGAATTTAACAGTAGATGATACACATAATATGATTTGGATTTGTTTAGAGTCGTACAGACCTCAGCCATCAAGCTGCCTCCCCCAACTGGCCAAATCACTGCTGAGATAGTGCTGGGCCAGCCAATCCGACGAAAGGACCCCTCTATCCGACAATTTTAATCAAATCAAATTATAACTGTCATGTAAAAATATACACAACAGTACAATATTCTGTATAATGAAAAGCTTAGCTGGAAAACCCTAAGACTGTGTGCTAGAAGAAGAATATAAAATATAATAAACAATAAAAATCAAATGAACAATGATAGCATAAATAATAAATAACTTGATGTAAGAAAGTTTGTAGAAGGGCATCATATAACTCTAGATACTGTCCTCATTTAGGATGTCAATAGATTGTGGACAGAAGCTCCTCCTGAGTCTCTCTGAATTGGTCTTCAGGTGGCAGCTGTGTTAACTTGACCTCAGCACAGAAAGAGGCCACTGTTGGTATTACTGGTGATTTCCTTTGCCCTGGTCTGACATTTTTCTCTCTATTTTGCTTAAAAAATTTTCTTGGCCATCACTGAAAACCACATGGGATAGGAAATATATAAAAACACATATACTTGTGTGGGAGGAGTTCTGCTTTATTCATAATAGGAAGAGAATGAGTTAGAAATGGGTGTGAAGAGATGCAGAAATTAGCTTCAGAATATAAGAATTTAAAAAGGACATCTTCAAATCCATCATGTTACCTGTAGCTGTCAGAGAACTGGAGCTCCACAGTTAGTCAACATGACACTCAGCCACACAGCACACCATGCCATGCAGAAAAGAAAAATCAAATAACTTCTCAACTGAAGAGTTCTCATTGGCTTAAACACCCTCAATAGCGTGAAATTAATTTTTTGAAAAATGAAATTACAGATTAGTTTCAGGGAATCATAAAGCCTTGTTTAAGGAATTTCATGTAAAGTAGAAATGAATGAATATGAATGTTACTTCCTCAAATAATGACCAAATTTGTAGCCTTTCTTTTTAGGATGTCACCATTATGAAGGCTGAGAAAGAAGCATTTTTTACCTCCATTAAGGATTTCCTTTATCTTAGCAGTTTAGCCAATGCCCACAGCTTATCAGCATATCTTAGAAATTGGTTATGAGAACAAGATGTTTGGTTCAGTTTGTGTGGATTCAGAAGATTCTCTGGGCTCATTCACTGTCCAGCACAAAGCAGTTTAATGGAAGTAACCATTGTGGAAGAAAATTATGAATACAGACACACATCCCCACTGGAATGCCCTGATTTAAGCAATAAAACACAGGCAGGAGAAAGCGTCAATCATTATTCTTTATCTAAATCTCGCATCTTACATGTTAACCACATGTTACAAATAAAAAAGTGTCCTCTGTATATTTATACAATTCATTGATTAGGTCACTACTCAAAAAAAGGAATTCATTCCATATTCAGAAAACGTTTAACATGATTGGTTACACCCAGTTGCTAATGGGACATGGCAGATGTTGATAACCACAATTTGATTGATAGTCCTGTTTGCTTAGGATGTACATGACATTTTAAATGTGTTATTTTTATTCTTATTTTAGGAGATGTGTGAGTTTCTCCGCATACATCCTGTTTTTAAAAGAAAGAGAAAGTAGATCTAATTTTTTTTATAATTCAGCTGGGTTCAAAAAGAGGAAATTTTGTACAAAACAGAAATATAGAAAAATAATTTTTGCCATAAAATGTAACATTTTCTTTTAAGGGGCTATATAAAATAACAATAGATACATTTATCATAGTGAATAATAAAATAACAGCATCAGCTTTTAAGCATAAGCTCATAAGGATTTGAGGCTCAGACACATGCTAGGTGCACATTGGACCAGGATTCATATTAAACTCTTACACCACCTATGCTAATTCTTGACAAGAAAGGAAAATGTTTAATTTTTATTGCATTTTCCAATATCCTAGAATTTTGTATATTTTCAGCACACTTCTGTCCTTCTGATCCATTAGCTTCAGTGTAAGAATTTATTATTATTTATTTAATTATTCATTTATTTGTGAGGTCCTAATTTTTTCATTGTGTTGGGAAGGACTGGACTGTAGGGATTGAACCAATTTGTTAAACTTCTCCCAGTTTCTCCCTTCAGTTCTACTAAGCGGTGCTGTATTCAGAGAACATTTGCTACCATAATATGTTCTTCATAATTGCCACTCAATATGGGATCTCGGAGTTAGCAGTGTCTGGAATAGGCCGCAGCAACAATTTTCACGAGTCCAAGTCTTCTGCACATATTGTATTCTATGGGCTGAGTGAAATATCCTGTGCTGCAATTTGCCAAGTATAGAAATTCAACATACATGTGCATTATTTTGCTGCATGGGATATTAATTTGTAAAGGGTAAACAAGTGTAGAATAGTCTGAGCTCCACCAAAATGGTTGTTATGATTGGTATGTTTCTTAAATTTTTAATGCTTTATTCTGAATGAATTCAGAAAAGGTATATGTCTGTTCTGGGGGTCTGAAACTAAGAAATTCTGTTTCTGAAGTCAACTTATAGATTTAATGCATTCTTGAGGGACTCACAATTAGCGTTTTGCTGCAGGACTATTTTGTTTTTCCATGGGCACTGTCATTTTCTGAATCCATTGGCAGAATGTGGATTCCGGTTTCTAAGGAAATGACCTCTAGGTGACGACTTTGAGGGGTCAATTGATGAGAGGTTTAATGGTCATCTGGGTGTCCATTTTGTATCCGAGTCTTTGGATAACAAACATATCTTCCTTCGTGATTTTCAAGACCATTATTTTGATATCCTGGTTATTCAATCTTTTACTCTTGTCCCAGACCTTGGCTAGATTTTTGACCTTCTGTGTTTTCTATTCATTTTCATAAAAAAAACTAGCTGAATACTTGGCATTTCCCGGGAGGAAAATAAAGTGTTTTTTTTTTAATTGTTTGAGAAAAATATAATTAAAAAAGAAACTTTAAAAATAAAAATAAATTAACAAACAATGAAAACTCACTAATGTGCTTGTCTTGCAATCTTGTGGGTATGTTATCACCCAGACACACATAGATGCTCTGAAGACAAGACCGCAAGATCACCTACCCTACCCAGAAGGGGGTGGGTTAGGGTTGATTTCACCCTACAGTATTTTTAGTCGACCAATCGGAAGTGATTCTGGAACATACATAGATACATATACACACACATACATCGACTCTTATATATATAGATTACTGTCTCTCTTCAAGTCAGCAAAGTGGTGTCATTGTCTCTCATATCACACAATCTTGGGATCAAGGGCTCTGATTTTACATGAAAAAAACTGTGTCATCCATTTTTTTTAAAATTCCCTTCATCACTTTGAAGTACATAATCAATTTTTTCTCTAATGCATTAAGCAGTCACCTGTTTATATCATTTGATTTTCAATGTGAAACAATCAATTGGAAAAAGTGTTCAAAATGATAATGGTGTTGGGTCTACCGTGCTTAACTGAATCTTGTGTCGTCATTTTCTCTGTGGAGTCTACTCATTTTACATACTGTATGTCTGCATTGGATTGTCTCTGGGTTTCCTCTTCTAACACCAAAGAGGTGCATGTTAGGTTAACTGGAGACTGTGTTAGTGTGAGTCTGGGTGTGCGCATAAGTGGACTGGCACCCTGACAAAAGTTAATTCCAGCCTTATTCTCAGTGCTACTGGGACAGACTTCAACCTCACATTACATTAAGTTGGGTTTAGAGTGTGTAGTGTGTGGCCAGGATGCCTCCTTGCTGGGAGAAAGCGTGGCCAAAGCATTACCTCCCCTGGGATGGCAGCCCCCCTAGGTTGAAGCAGTGCCTCAGACTCCTGCAATGCACCATGGGAAATGGAATTTGGAGCAGCCCTGTTGGGCACTGCCAGGGGGTGCTGCAGGAGGATCTGCTGAGTCCTTTTAGGCAGTTCTTCCGCCACACCTGGAAGTGCTGCCTGGACACTAGGTCATCAAGCACCTGGAGCACTTGGCAGTATAAAAGGAGCCAGCTACCACTACTCTGGGAGCCAGAGTCGGGAGGAGGAAGACGAAGCTTGACTGGAGCAGTGGAGGTGAGAAGAGAATTGTTTGTGCTTGTGTTTTGGACTGTGCTAGGCTTGTGGGAAATGGAGAAGGTGTTTCTCACAAGGTAAAAAGAAAAAAGTAAAACATGTGTGCCTTGAACTTGTGTTCCAAGCTTGTCTGTGTCGGGATGAGGCAGAGGTGCCAGCTTGGTGGTCCATAAGTGTTAGGGCATATTATATATGCTCTTTTCTTTTCATTTTATCAGGTAATATACATGTTTGGTGTAAAGGGACAGTGGTTATCAGTAATGCCATTCACTTCCTTGGATCATGATTTTCACCTTGATGACTGTCCATGTGAAGTTTACATATCTCATATCTCCCCAAATGTAAGTACACTTTTCCTGCCTGCTCCACCACCACCTACTCAAAGCATCATGATGCTCCAACATTGATGGACTGAAAGCCAGAAGTCTACGTGACCATCATCATCAGGTCCTTCCATGAAAACCCTAAATACAAAGAGGACTGTTTGACTTATGTTAGGTAGATTGCCCAGAGGGGACTGGGCGGTCTCTTGGTCTGGAACCCCTACAAGATTTTATTTTTTTCTCCAGCCTTTGGAGTTTTTTTTTTTTTCTGTCCACCCTGGCCATCGGACCTTACTCTTATTCTATGTTAATTAATGTTGACTTATGTTTATCTTTTATTGTGTCTTCTATTTCTCTATTCATTTTGTAAAGCACTTTGAGCTACATTTTTTTTGTATGAATATGTGCTATATAAATAAATGTTGATTTTCCTGCATTATTCTGTTTCTAACACATGTTAGAGAAGTTCATGCTAGATTAATTTGTGACTCTAAATCGATCTATTATGGCCCAGTGTGAGAGTGTGAATGAATCAGTGTGCCTTTTTTGCATTAGCATCTTTAACATGGATGTATCCTATTTAGCACACAAAGCTGTTGATTTTTATCATCATTTGGCAAAAAAGAACAAAAATCAACATTTCACATAAGAGCTTAATAAAACACACACATGCATACTGTATATTTAGATTTTTATACAGGCTTTTTATTTCTGCTTTTGTGACGAGATTATTAAGAGGGAGTTCCCGTGCCAATGTTCTAATCTGCTCTTTAATTCTCTCAGAAGAATTGTTGTTTGTAGGAAGCTCAAAGAATGTCTTATCCCCATCTGTCACATAATCATCTTTTGCTTCATGGAACAACATTCTTTTAAGCATAACTTGGTTACCTTTGAAAGAAGTAAAAATAGAATATCACTGCTTTTAATTAACTCTTTAATGTCTTCCTAACCTACCAGGTGAAAGCATACAGCATATTAAACTTGAAGTTAATAATGAAGTGATCTTAATAAAATTTCATTGCATATATATTATTAATTATTTTTTTCTGTTTTTAAATATTTTTTCGCAGCCTCATTAGCATATGAGGTGACCCCAAGGTTTGGAAACGCTGGCCTAATGGTTTGCAATTCATTTTTGTGTTCTTAAAAGTTTTTCTTTTATTTTGTCCCTGTGTTATTCCTACCTTGTGTCCTATGCTTGCTTGGAGAGGCTGCAGCACCCCATCAATCCTGCTCAGGATAAGGATGGTTTCGAAAAAGGATGGATTAATGGTATTTTTTTTATATGTTATTATGATAAAAAATACATCCACAAGGTTGCTGTGAGGGTTAGGTCCAAACATGACAAGGGTATGTGGGTCCTCCATAAAACAGTAATACAGGCCAGAACTTTCACTGACCTGCCCAGAGGAGGCTCACCTTAAATTAGCCAGTTCCCAAATGCTATCTGTTAGCTACAGCATACATATTCCCAAAAAAGGGGAGATGACTTTAAAAGTTAAAAATATAAAGCAAATCCCAAAAATATATTACAAAGATGCCACACAAAGGGAGAGAACTATCGAATTATGGCTTGTGCAAGCAATCTAATATGTACAGGGTGAGGCAAAAAGGACGGACATCGTTGAAATGGCTAGAACTCACCAACAGGTGGAGTGACAGATGTGTGGTAGGTGGCATTAGGTTCGCAAAGTCTTAGCATTTTTTTATTTTCTTTTTAGTTGAAGCCATGGAGCAGTGAATGATAGAACTCCACGTTTTTGTGTACGACTGTTTTGTCAAGAACAACTAATCTATTACCGCAGTTCAGCATGAGTTTTGTTGCCATTTCAATATCCACATTAATAAAGCTGTACCCGCTTGTAACACTTTCCTATGTTAGGTTAAAGCACTTCGTACACGAGGTACACTAATGAACAAAAGACTGCCGGGGGCTACACGAACAGCACGTACCCCTGAAAATGTGGAAAGCGTATGACTAGCCCTGCTGCGCAGTCCAAGTCGATCTGCTCGGAAGCATTCTTCTGAACTTGGCCTCAGTAATCATTCGGTAGGGTGTATTTTGCATTTAGACCTGCATTTCCATCCTTAAAAATTGTGAAATGCTATTTCAATATGTATTCAAATTTTTCAATAAATTTCTTTGTAAGAAAAAATTAACAATTTTGTGATTTTGTAAAAAAGTCCATCCTTTCTGCCTCACCCCGTATTAAAGAAATGAGGAATATAATGAAAATGATCAAGTGCGCAAAAAAGCAGTCCGACGCTGACATGTCTTAATACGTTATCTAAAGGCAAAGTCCAAGAAACAAAATAATACAGTAATTAGCAGCAAGCGAGGAAATACAAAGAAATAGCAATACTTACAATTCCAAACACAAACTCTTTGCACCACTGCTCGATTTGGACGACTTAAAAAGCTTACAGGGAGGGCCCAGCAGTAGTGATGTCAGGGTGCCCCCACCCCTTTCCCCTCCACTGGGTTTTTACCAACAAAGCACAAGAAATGGCAACAGATTTAAAGAAAAACTAACACTAACTCATAGATAAACATAATAGGAATTATGTAAAAACATGAAAATACCTTCTTCTTCTTCTTTGCTCGGCTGCTCCTGTTAGGGGTTGCCACAGCAGATCATCTTCTTCCATATCTTTCTGTCCTCTGCATCTTGTCCTGTCACACCCATCACCTGCATGTCCTTTCTCACCACATCCATAAACCTTCTCTTAGGCCTTCCTCTTTTTCTCTTCCCTGGCAGCTCTATCCTTAGCATTCTTCTCCCAATATACAGGTACTCAGCATCTCTCCTCTGCACATGTCTAAACCAACGCAATCTCACCTCTCTGAGTTTGTCTCCCAACCGTCCAACTTGAGCTGACCCTCTATTGTTCTCATTTCTAATCCTATCCATCCTCGTCACACCCAGTGCACATCTTAGGATCTTTAACTCGGCCACCTCCAGCTCTGTCTCCTGCTTTCTGGTCAGTGCCACCGTCTCCAACCCATATAACATAGCTGGTCTCACTACCGTCCTGTAGACCTTCCCTTTCACTCTTCCCGATACCCGTCTGTCACAAATTACTCCTGTCACAAATTACTCCTGACCATTCCATCCTGCCTGAACTCTCTTTTTCACCTCTCTTCCACAATCCCTGTTACTCTGTACTTTTTATCCCATGTATTTAAATTTATCCATCTTCACCGTAATTAACAAAAATCAACCATAAAACAAAGCATATGTACAAGTCAGGAAAGACCTCTGACTGTAGCACAACAGAGGTTAATCAATTAATGATAGTATTAATAATCAGCCACATTATGGATAAACAACCACACTGCTTAAGGTAGACCTCAGCTTGATAAATGTAAATAAATAAATAAGTAAATAAAATAAATGCAAAATACATGCCAAATATGAGTAAATGAATGTACAAAATACTACACATAGAGAAGTTGACAAAAGGAACATAAAATAAGAGATTATAAAAAAAAATATACCTTCATCACTAATGAAAAATCACAATGGCCTAGTTGTGTCACTACTGTGTGCATTAAACCCACCTGATGTATCCATTCCCAATACGCCTCTGTACCTAATAATAGGTTGTTATCATCTCTGTGTCTGGGTGTAGCTTAACATGTACATTTACTTACATTTATTTATTTGGCCAATGCTTTTCTCCAAACATTTGAGATACAATTGGTTACATTTTTTACTCTTTCTTGTTTTTTCCACTTATTGTCAGTGGTAGGATCTGAAGTCCAAATCCTTAACCACTGTGCTACACTGCCTGCCACTATTTAAATTATAGAGTAGCACATCTGGGTTTCTGTGTGCTTTTTATCGTTAAAATATGAGTGACTCATATTTTATACTACTACTACATATACTACTGTTGTGTCTTAGAAAGTTATGTTCTTAAAATTAAATCTCTATTTATATGTAGGGCATATTTGTAAGTCGATTTTATACATTTACAATATATGGATCATTCGGTTCTTAAGATCATTAGATTTCAGTAAAATAAAAGTCTTAATTATCGTAAGCTGCCCTAATTTGTGGTGTTCATAAGAAATGTAATGATTTATAGTACATAATAAACAAAAGTAGTTGTGTCATATGTTTCAAATATTAAAAATGTGTACTTTACTTTAAATGTTTAAAGTCTAAAAATTCTCAACTGTAATAGAAATTTGTCACGCAACACATCCATCAGCCAAAGGTTGATCCAAGGAGTACTTTAATTTAGCCAATGACATGGCCCTCTTTTTGTTTCTTTTCCCTTTCCTCCAGGTGACTCGCTGATTCACAGCTGTGGGACCACCCTGATGAGAAGGACTATCTGTGCCTGTATACTGTATATATATACAGGGTGGTACACGAAAAAACCGAACCATCTCCGAGTCCAATGTTGATGTACATTTCTTAGCCCGTACATGAAACGAAAGATACGTACGTAATACAAAAAAACGTACTTACTAGTTAGAGAAGGTGATGGAAATGATTTCCTTTTGCGTCAATACACTTTTCTACACGCCACACCATATTGTCATAGACGCGACACAGCTCAGCCGCTTCAATTTTTCCAATATCACTCCGAATGTTGTCCTTCAGTTCCCCTAATGTCTTTGGATTATTGCCATACACTTTTCCCTTCAGATTGTCCCACAGGTAAAAGTTGCAAGTGGATAGGTCCGGTGATCTTGGTGGCCACAAACATTTGCTGACAGTTCATTCCTCTATAAAGACGTTGTGAATTCGAGAAAGTGACTTACAAGAAGCGTGACATGTTGCTCCATCCTAGTTGTTATGGCACCTGCCTGTATAATAGCTCAAGCCAGCCGGTCGGAGACAGTTCGGTTTTTCGTGCACCACCCTTTATATATATATATATATATATATATATATATATATATATATATATATATATATATATATATATATATATATAGTTTTCTTTCCTAAGGCCTGCATGTGTTTAATCTTCTTGAAAAACTTGAATAGCTAAGTTGGAGATGTGAAGAACTTTTAATGACATGTAAGAATGAATGAGAACTGGTTGAGCTGCCATTATGCTGCATAGAGTAGTATGTATCCCCATAGTTGTTACTATAAAAAAGAAGACACAATAGAAGTGGAAGTCTGCAAATCAATGAAAATAAACTTAATGATTAAATGTCAATACTGATGAGAGCATCAAGGAACATGTGATAATACTTAACAATTTATAAACATATTGTTTCTCATCCTTGGATATGTTTCTGTGTTTTACACAGTTACATTCTTTCTCCAAGGTTGCAGTCTGTGTGTGTTGTGCTCTGTAAGAATTTTGTCAGACTGTGCCAAGTCATCAGCATCTCAAATTTTGGACTCCACATCATCATTGTAACCAAATAAATAATTATGAAAAATTTCAATTACAGGCTGCATTAGATCAAGTGATCAATTATTTAAGATAGCACACCATTTTGGAGTAGATTCTGAGTAATTATTAAACTAGATAGGACTTTTTTTAAATGTAAAGGCTCTTTTTCAGTTTATGATTTTCAATAAATTTGTGAACATTTCTGAAAATATGGAAATTCTGGAAAAATAGACAAAATTATGTCTCTGGAAATAATTAATGTTGATGGAGTACAAATGCCTCACGGCGTAGTAAATATCAGGGGGGTTCAAAAGGGTGACCTCAATATAGAAAAAAAGTTTAAATTTCATCACAAAAATAACAGAAACTACGAGTATTAAAGTAATACAGCTCAAATGCAATATAACCAAATTAATGAGTTTGTATAAAATATCAAATTGATCTACATATTAAATTGCCTTAAGAAGTGGTCAACTTAAAAGTCGGTCGCCTTAAAAGGCGGGTCAGCCTAATATAAGAGTATTTTTTTGCTACTCAATAATACAAAAAATTAAAGCTAGGTATGAACCATGAGTTACATACTTAAATTATGTTGTACCAGTAACAGCGTACTGCACAATAACATGCATTGAATACACTTGACTTGCGCATTCCTAGTTTTCAGACTCTTTCTCTGTACGTTTATCATTCATTTGCTCAGAAGTTGATGCGCTTTCTGCTTCCTGAGCAGCTCTTCTGTTCTCCACCCTAGCGGCCCGCTATTTCTCTTCTTTTGTCGGCATCTTATCGCGTTATCATGTACCAGATTTCAAGTCAATAGGTGAAACGGTTTGATTGTGATCACACACAGGTGATTTAAAATCCTGGACAGACAAACCAACAGCCAGAGTAGTGTATTATATAAGAAGATATTGCCTTTAAAAATCATACAAAGTACTTTCATTTAAAAAGTAATTTTAAATGTCATTTTTTTCATTTTAAATGTCACATAACAGAAATTCACAGCTGGGCCAGGCCAATGGGATGCCCACATAACCCCTGGCTGCAGCAGATGGATGGGCATTTCCGGTTGGTTGCACTGGACTGTGTGTCTGCCTTGGGGGTTTCCAGCCAGGATCCTGAGCTGTTTCGTTGTGTGGTGGGTGTGGCAACGTGTGTACCCGTGCATACTCCTCAACCTGACCTGACCTTACCTGATGTCAGTAACTAATATTGACATTCATTTTCTGGATTTTCACATATTAAATGGACTTCTAGCCATTTTACCTGATCGACAGGTATTAGAATAATTCTAAACAATATTTGATATCTCTTGCCCTTCATGTACATTCAGCACCTTTCCTCGATATCCTTGTACCTCGATATCCTTGTGTGCCTAGAACTCTGTTAACTAGCACTCCCTCTGTCGAGCAAGATCCTGTGAAGCCTGCTTTTCAGACTGTCATTTTGAGGCACTTTGTTCACCTCCTGTCCACTTACATACTTCATGTCTTTGAACGTCTTTACTCCTCCTCTTGTGTCTCACTGTTTCGATCACATAAGCAAAGCAAATCATATTTCTCGTAGGGACCGGACACACACAAACCTTAGAATTTTATTATATAGTTGACATATTGTCATTTTGTAAAATTTGGTGAAATGTCATTAAGGTGTCAGTTACAAAACAATCTCTGTTAAATGTCTCTTACATTTGCTGAAAGTGTGTTTAGATAGATAGATAGATAGATAGATAGATAGATAGATAGATAGATAGATAGATAGATACTAGTTAAATATTGTGAGAGACTTAGCTTGCTGTACAGAATCTGAAACTTCCAAGGCAATGAGAGAATTGTATAGGATGAGTGAAACTGTGAGTTTTGTTTCACATTCAATTTTACAATTGTAAAACTCAATAAAAACATTTATTTGGGTCTAACAGAACAGTTAAATAATTTATATTTACACATTTGTACTGTTTTTAATTTCTGTTTTGTGCTAATCATTTTTCCTTATTTATCACATTTTCTTTCCGAAAATAATATTACTGTATTTATTAGAGCATTATAATATAAAACATTTAGTGGCATATCTATTTTATGTTGATTACATGTAGCAACTCATTTGTATTAAGGCCATATATGGGGTGAGATATAGGGAAGTAGCATAAATGTGCTTTTTGTCCAGTGGCATTATTTAAATGTGCCAGCCTTGTTGAGGGATTTAGTAGCATCAGGCAGACAGACAAATATTTTTTTAAAATACCAGAGAGCCTCTAATACTAACCTTAATAAAGGGAGCTTAAAACCACTACCCATAAGATGATCGTGCAACGGCAAATGTTTCATGCAGTATATTTTGCTCAGTCTACCTACTGTATATCAACTGATGAATACAAAACAAAAAAAAAATGAAAAGAACAAGCAAAATTAGGGATAAGAAATAAAACAGTAACATAAAAATTGGAAAAGAACAGGTAAAGACTTTCATACTGCAGAAAGGAGTGTCAAAATAATATTACCTGATGTATCTAAAATGAATAGATCAAAATGGACAAAAATCTCAACTTTTGATCTAATAATAATAAAACATAATAATACATTTTATTTATATAGCACCTTTCCCATGCTCAAGGCACTTACAGAATATAAGAAAGAATGGCAGGATATACAGTATATAGCATTATACATATAAACCAAATAAATTAAATAAAGAAGAGTACGACTGAATTCAGAGAAAAAATGCCTAACAGACAACATAATTGATGGTCTAGCACACACACAGGCTATATTAGCAAGAGAAATTTTTATGACAAAAGAAAATTGACACCAAAGGCACATGATCATACAGTTGTCACCATGCATGGGGAGCACATGACTACCTCATTAAGTCATGTGACCATTTCCTTGTATTATTATGTAGCAATCATACTAGATCCAAGAAAAATGATAGATAGATAGATAGATAGATAGATAGATAGATAGATAGATAGATAGATAGATAGATAGATAGATAGATAGATATTGATCTTTATTTGTCCCAAGGGGAAATTTGGCAAAATGAGAAATGTAAGATAGTCAACAAAAGTAAACACAATGATAGATAAAGAAAAATTGCAAAACCTTTCAAAAATTTATTCAATCAACTGTGAAATAAAACACCAGTGCAGAACAACTCACGCTGGAATTTAGAGTGTCTTGACCAGTTGTCCAGTTTCCAAACACCAAAGTGACATTCTTCATTATCTCCTCAGTTCTCTGATTTCATTGTACCAAAGATGCTCTTCTCTTGTCCCAAATCATCCCCTGAATCTAAATTTAACCAAGGTTTAGAATTATGGTGCATTAGTCACTATGTCTGTGAAAATCTTTCTTTGCTTCCTCCAGATTTCCTTCCACACACCAAAGACTTCACTATTTTGTGTTGTCCGTACTTGTTATATGAATATGCAATAGTCTTTAATCGAAAAATGTCGCCCAGCAGTAACACTAACAAGAGGAAATGCAAATTCTTGGACCATGTGAAAATAAAATATCCGTGCTTTGGTGAAGGACGCATTGAAAACGAAGCAAATTGTTTGGTTTGTGGCTCTTACATGTCCGTTGCAAACAAGGGTATCTTTTGTAACCTGTCAAATTAGTTAAATTTATATTGTAACAGTCAGTTCACACTGAGTTTCATGAATAGAACAGGACGCATTCTCCTTTGTCCACCTTTGGGTTTGCAGGTTTCTGGTAACTCTAACCTGAACTCCATCCAATCATAATGGTAGGTGGTGTAGCTTTCAGTTCATTACTCTGGGAACAAATCAGTAATCTAGTAGAGGCGTGGTGAATACATCCTCTGACCTCTAAAGAAAGGGAACCTTTCAGAGACTTAAAAAAGAAAACAAAACTAACTTTATGTTAGTACAATTAGGTTAATCACTGTGGCCATAAACATACTTTGGAAACTCAAAAAAATCCTGTGGTCATATTTTCTTTTTGTCGAGGGAATTGGCATTGAGTAAGTTTGTACAGATTTAATTGTGACTATGGATTTGTTTCTCTAGATATGATTTGCATGTACTGTAAGCTGGTCATTTTTTTAAGTAGTAGGAAGACATGTGTAACATTGAAATAAAAGAGGGTGTGTTCCCAAAGTTATTAGTGGCAAATCTTTTTCTGTTGTTTAAATGCATTATTTTTAGCAAGATTTTATTCAAGTTAGCTTTTCGCAAAAATTGCAACACATTTAAATGAGGTAGAATATGATCCCTTTCATGGAACCTTTTAAGAAGACAATATCACCTTGAATCCAGCAATTGAATGTGTGTCTGTCATAAATGCAGTCTGTGCTTTGCGATAAACATCAGTGGAACTTTTTTGGATCACCGTCAGACTCAGTAAGTCATTCACTTGTTTTAAGAAAGTATCTTAGGAGGTGGATTTTATTCCCTGATCATCAAGAGTGAGGAATAACTCAACTAAGGCCTAAGATGGTAAAGATGAAGTGTGGAACCTACAAAAGGTAATCGAATTCTGAAATCGGAAACATCAGCATATTATTTAATTATGTTGTCATCATGGGGATTTTAACTTTTCTAAAAAATGGAGGGATATTATACTCAAACTGATCAACAAAGTTGATCCTGCAGAATGATCTGAATAGTAAATAGCATCAAAGAGGACAAGCCAAAAATAAAGATTTGGGGTGACACTGCAACCCTGTATATTGTAAAAACAAAAAAAAAAGAGTGGTGAGGTTGTCAGTTGTCATCTGCAGAGGGAGGAAGAGGGCTTAGAATACAGTGCCACCCTGTGGAGTGGCAAGGAATTACGACATCCAGAACCTTTAATCTGTCCACAAGGGTGCATGTGTGTGACAATAGTTAATCACACATCTATAGTTACCAGTTAAATTTATGACAAGTGAATTCCATTGGAAAAATCATGAAGCCCTTCTTAACACAGAATGTTATAGAAGATCCTGACAACTTAAATATCTAGATGAGATATTAGGAAAATTATCTACTTATCTACCACTCAGGAAAGCTTGTAAACTCAATAGTCTCCTCTCATTTTTTAACATTTGTGTTTAACAATTCTCAAAATGTTGCAAAAATCAGTACCTGATATCAGTCAGTTTAGACAAGAGATCACTGCCATAGAAAAAGAGCAACCAGAATTTTGTTGTGATACTTGGGAGAAGCCCCACAGTCAGCTGGCATTAAGTCAAGTCAAGGGGACTAACGTGTTTTATTATTTTGTTTTGCATTCATGCACTTTTATGTCATTCATCTTTGCATAAAGATTATACAGTAAGCAAATGCACTTTCATTAAAAAAATGGAAAGCAAACAAAAATCTTGGTTATGATCATTTGTGTTTGCGATTGTGGGTGATATAAAGGGGTGCTGCCATGACTCTATATAAAGAGGCCCTGCAGTAGGCTGGTGCCATGCCCAGGTTGTTTTCTGCCTTGCAGACCATTCTGAAAGGATAGGCGAATGTCACTTGTAAAGCCAAATTAAATAAAGTGAATAGATCAAAGAGATAAGTTGAAATGTACATGTCAGTGTTTCTGTTGAACTCACACACAATGATTTCAGGGAATCACATTAGAGGGTAATAAATAAATTCATAGGTGTAATCTATTTGACTTCTGTCTCTCCAGCCACATAGTTGATGCCCCAAAAGAAGAGCATTAACCCTGACATGTCCCTGCCCTCCAGTGCATATGATAAAAAGGTCCCATTTATAACTCAAAACTGTCTACAAGCATAGGGAGACAGCTCCTTACTAACGTCTCATTGGGGTGTGCAATTCTCTCTGCTAGTTCTTGCACAACTCCGCATTCTGTGGAAGAATCAGCAAGACTTTCATATATGGGAACCCAACCTTTTATCCTGTTACTTTCTTTCCTTATATAAGGTATAATATAAACTTTCAGCTGTGGAAAGGTTTTGCCTTTTTGTCTGGTTCACCTTAGCTTATTGTGTCTGGCAGAAATACAACAAAGCGATAATGTCATCTGAAAGCAAAGGAATGAGCTTAGAAGCAAAAGCCACCAGGGGAGCAAAGTGTGACATTATGCTCTTTTTGCCGATAGAGTTTTTAAACAGAGCCTACCAGCTATTATCTGTGACTCCTGAGTGACAAATAATTCTAAGGAGCAACTCTGAATGTTTTTGTCATTTAAGTCTCGTAATTGCCATAGCCATATATTTTACAAGATTGTGATAAATATGCAGTTATAGTAATATCACAACTGAAATGATTTCCTCTTTGTCGCTACATTTCTTTGAATACAAAGAGCACATTGTGCTGCTCAGAGCCTCTTAAACAAAACCTGACTATTTGCTCCTTTTCCCATGACTGTTTAAAAGTAGTGTTAGTGAAAGACTGGAAAAGGTGACAAAAGGCAGGCACTGAAAGGTTTAAACACAAGGCCATTTATTCCCTTCTCAGTAGGTGGAGGGTCTCTTCAGTATCACACAATAGATCGTAAATAGCATTTTTGACCAATAGGTACACTTAGCAGCCTGTGGATATCTTGTTATTTTTTTTTTTTTGGGAATTGATTTTCTAGGCATTTAACCTGTGTACAGTGGTGCCTATAGAAATGAATTGGTTGGATTTCTCTCTCTCGGTTCAAAAATAATTACTGCCATGCGGCAAATCGAGAAAAAGAAGAACTTATTGTGTATGCTGACTCTGCAATTCACAAGTCGTTGTGCATCATTTGATTACAAGAATAAAAAAATCATATTATTATTGCAAAACAGTAATGCATAAAAAAGCATTATTTAAAAAATAAGTAATTTGTACATTAATTGGTGCGATTAACAGAGATATGTACTCATTGAACACATTTTTAGGAACACTACACTAATACTGGATATGGCCTCCTTTTGTTCTCGAGACTGCCTCAGTTCTTTATGACATGAATTCCACAAGGAAACATTCACTGAGATTCTTGTCCACGTTGACATGATTACATCAGGCAATATCTACAGATGTGTTAGTTGTACATTCATTAGTCTATTGGATTCAGATCCAGTGACTGGGAAGGCTACTGAAGTAATTGTCATGTTCATGAAACCAGCTTGAGATGACTTTTGTTTTGTGAAATGGTGCATTATAATGCTGGAAGTAGCCATTACAAGAAGAAGACTTGAAGGGGATGCACATGTTTAGCAACAATAGTCAAATAGGCCATGTCATTCAAGCAAAGATTAATCTGTATTAATGGGCCCAAAGTGTGTCAAGAAAGCATTCTCCATATCGCCAGTCTGGACTGTTGACATAAATTCTGACCCTACCATCTGTGTGCTTCAGCAGAAATCAAGATTCATCACACCAGGTTATGTTTTTTCCAGTCTTCATTTGTCTAGTTTTGGTAAACCTGTGCCCACTGCAGCCTCACAACATTGTGACAGTACAAACTGAATGAGTAAAACTCACATCTGATCAGTCACATTGCTCACAAAGAATCCATGAAGCTTTTTAGGAACAAACTCCTTAACAGGATACAAGATGCTAAAAGCCTGTGTGTGTATTTTGCCTTTTTAAATAGTAATAAGCATGATTCCTACAGTCACATGCTGAAATTTTCCTGTCTTGGAGACCAAGTATTTTTAGAAATGACTTTCTTTTCTACATGTGGAAATGGGATGCTTGTATCATTGCTTGTATTGAGTTATTTTTATACGGTATGTAGTTTAGTTCTTATTCACAGTTTTCACATGCAATACTTTACCTTCTGGAATATTTCATCTGCTTGCAATCACACATCAGTCCATACCAATTCTGAAAAAAGCTAAAACTGTTATGTTTTTGAAGCCCTGGTATCGACTATTACTGAAAGTGTCCTTATTTTGACATCCCAAATTAAATTAAATAACTGGAACGGATAGGTGCTCATGGTTAGTAGATAAATTCTTGTTATAAGCACCTGTCATCTTGGGATTCAAGGTTTTCTGGGTTTTTTTAAACTTTAAACTTTTAATGAATTTACAAGGGGGTTCGCCCCCTGCTCACTTCGCTTGCCAACAAAGCCCCACCCCCCAGCCTCACGTTATGAAGATGAAGATTTTACATGTGACAAAAAACATGACATAAAAAGGTCACACAAAATCGTTGCACTGTTAGGCTTAAGATTTTATATACAGAGAGTAGATTTAAAGCTTGTAACATTTCATACAATCAAGTCAAACTTAACAAACTAAATTCAGTTCAACTCCCACCCATGTGAAAGAGAGGAAGGCCAACAGCCAGAGCAAAACTATTGAGAGTAGTAAAGAGAGAAATGAGTCTTTTCCTCTAATATAAATGCTTAATCTAAAATATTATTGATTAGATCCTTTCAAGTTTTTAAAAAGTTTTGAATAGATCCTCTAAGAGAGAATTAGATTTTTTTCCAATTTCAAATAGTATATAATATCAGTTACCCACTGACTTAACAGAGGTGGGTTAGGATTCTTACAGTTGAGCAAGATAAGACTACGTACTAATAGTGAAGTAAAGGCAATTGCAGTTTGTTTGTCCTTCTCCACTTGAAGCCCATCTGGGAGTCCACCACATACAGCTGATACTGGATTAGGAGGGATTGTGACACCAAGGCTGTCTGAAAGGCATTTAAAAATTTTGGTCCAGAATGATGTTAATTTGGTGCAGGGCCAAACATGTGGCCCAGTGAGGCTGGAGCTCGATTGCAACTTTAGCAGGTTGGATCTTGCCCTGGAAACATTTTGGACAATTTTAAACAAGATAGATGTGCTTGAAAAAAAAATTAAGTTGAATATCAATACTTTGCACATATAGAGCTCGAGTGAATTCTGTGCATGGTCGCCTTCCACTCGTTTTCTGAAATGTTGAGTCAGAGATCCTTCTCCTGCTGTACTCTGGAATCTTTAAAAGGAAGGGACTTTAAAATGTTTTTATATTTTATAGAAATGTTGTCCGAATCGCCAAGACTGATCAATATCTCTTCTGGAATAAAAAGAGGTGGGAGGTGAGGAAAACTGGGCAGATTTTGTTTAGCAAATGTTCTAATTTGGAGACAGTGGAAAAATTGTGATTTTTGAATTTTGGAAATTGTGTAAATTTGGAGTGTAATTGTTCATTGAATCCAAAGACATTATTTATATACAAATCTCTAAATAATTTAATGCCATACGCTTTTAAACATTAAAAACTGTGTAAGTATGAGAGGGTAGAAAAATGTGGTTAGGTGGTTATCATGTAGAGGTGCCACAGATAAAATTTTCTCCAACTTGAAATGCTTCCTACATTGATTCCATATTCTGAGTGAATAAAGGACAATTAGGTTGTTATTATATTGGGATTGACTTGTATTTACTGGGGTACAAAGCAAGGATTATAAAGAGATGCTGCAGGCTTTCATTTCTATTGCAGACCAAGCTTGTGTGTGTTCATCTATTTGTGTCAGTGTCTTGGGATTCAAGGTTGAATTTTCTGTCAATGTGTTAGTCCATGTACCCATACCTTTTTTGAGTGGATCTTGATAGCCTCAGGTGCAAGCAAGTATTAAAATTTTAATGGGATGCTCTGGAACCTCAGGTTAAAACTACCTTAGGAAAGTTACTGTTAAGGTTATTGTAGTGAAAGACAGAAACCAGTAGCAAGAACAACAAAATACATTTCTATAGCACATACAAAATATCCGGTTTAAAGTGCTTCAGAAGAAGTTATGAAGAAAAAAAATGCAAAAGATAAATAATTAAACAGATGAAATTAAGAAAAAAAATAAAAATATATATAAACTTGAATATGGATTATATTGCTGATCTCATTTTTTAAGGTTCTGATTATAACAATAATGCTATGGTCAGATAGCCATGGAGGACAGAAAAATAAAAACTCCACCTGGTGAGATAGTGGAGAAAATAAAACTGCAGGAGTTCCAAGACAAAAAGACTGTCAAGCCCTCTCTGGGTATTCTGCCAATCATAAATGTGCCAAATGTGCTACTGTTAAGAAGCACCATCCAAGAAGACTGGAGTGTCCACCTTCATTCCAGTAACACAGGTGACTAAAGAGTAATTTGAACCAGAAAACAGAGAATAGTAGAGATTAGTAATGATTGCAAATCTATAAAATATATGATATTGCAATGAATATTGTAATCTGTTACGCACAGAAGGACAAAAAAATAAATATGATAACGTAATCTTAAGAAAGTGGGATTTTAGAATTTTTCTAAAATATCCCACAGTATTAGCCTGGTAAAGTTTTTTGCTTCATAACAGTGAGAGGCAGCCTTACCACTTCTTTTATGCTTGACTTTTAAATTAATCAGTAGAGAGTTATTAGATGATCTAAGGCTATGAATGAGAATGTAGTGGGACAAGCATACAGAATATAAGGAGGGGCAAGATTATCAAGAGCTTTATATTAAATGTCAGATAGGTTATTCACATTGTAACATGGCGAGGGAAGCAGACCAGGGTATGCAGACTAAAGTATGTGGTACCGGCCAAGTCACTCCTTGTAATTAGAACAAAATTAGCACCCTTTTGGGCTAATAAGCAAGAAAACAAAGCAAGATCAGTCCTCCTTCAAACAGTTATAAATTAACAAAAGTGTAGGAGCTCTGTCCTTCTTGAATGTCAGGTCAATATGTGATGTCAGCTTCCAGGAGTAGCTCAGTTTGTCATAATGTCTGTGTCAGAAGGAGCAGAGCCTTCTCTGAATGATGTAGGCAGGCCTAGGTGTCGCCCTTCAGTGGCTTCTCGATTATACGGGTGAAAGAAATAATACCATTAGCATCAGAGCCCCCTATGGTCCAAGTGATGGAACTGCCTACCTCTTTAGAGCCAGGACTGTGGTCCAAAGGCACACATGCATGACATCATTTACATCAGACATTAAAGCCAATCGACGATCATTAATCCAGGCCTAATGTAATGAGCATCTTTAGCTAAATACACTGCAATTTTCTTATGTTTTAATATAAGTTCGTGGCTAGCATTAGACATAAAACTAGGTACTCATAAACTCTGTGTTACCATTGAGATGCTGTCAGAGAGGATCCTAGTGCTGAATCTATTCTATTACAAGCAATTACATTGTACTACAGGACCAGGGCTTTATTATGGAAGTTTGTGAGACAAGGTTAGTCCATGAATCAGTTCAAAATTAGCGGAACAAGTCAAATTTCCAAATTAAGAGTTGTTCCATGCCAGTAAGGAATTTAACATTCCTGATACCTCTAAAAGTTGTTCAATCATCCAAATGAAATTCTGAGAGAAATTTTCCATTCATGAATTGCAAGAAAGACATGGATTTTTTAACAGCAGTAATAACTATCTAGCAGTTCAATTTGTAGTAAATGGAATGGACTGGAATTCAATAATTATCTAACAATGCCAATTCATCACAGGGTACGCCTTTACACATGTACTTAAACCATACCAAATTAGAGTTCCCAAATCAGATGAAGTGCACGTTTTTGAGATATTGGGGAAAAAAGCAGAGCCCCAAGGATCCTAGAGTTGCAAGGCAGGTATGCTAGCCACAGTGCCACCCAGAGGTGAATATATATTGTCTTTTTTACTTTGCTGACTCTCCATTACTGAGTGTTGTTTCATATAGCCCACAACCATGAATAAGTAAAACTGCCCAAAGGTTAAATAATGAATAGCCAAATTAAAGACAAAGTAACTGCCTGTGATGGTGCAGGGTAGTAATGTGCAACATTCAGCAATAATGAAGTCGTGTCTATTTGTTCACTTATGAGGGCCTTGGGATTTTTCATATTTGTTGCTATAAAGTCTACTTCTTCTTCTTCATTATAAGAAAGGAAAAGTTCTCCGATTTTAATCTAGCACTCATAACTTTCATTGAGAGCTTTATGTGTTTTTAGCAATAAAATAAATGTTTTTTAATTAAATTCTTCAGTGTATCCTTCCTGCAAATGGATCCTTTGGATCAATAATAGTAATGTACCTGCACAATAAATAAGGCAGCAGAGGGACTTTAATCATTTCATTATTTATTTATACCTTTTTGTCAGTGGGACTTGATAAAAACTAATGAAGCAAAGAGCTCCATATAGGCTGAACTGTTGCAAAAGATGAGTAGAAATCTTTATAGAGTTTAAGTGCCATGACAGGAACAAAAAAGGACTTTCTGGAAAATAAATAACTTGGATATGATCAATGGACTAATCTTTATTTTATACACCATCTTTTACAAATCACGTTAGTACAAGGTCCTTATAACTTAGAACTAATGGTCTGGGTCTGCCAAGCTGTGCCCAAAGTAGTGGAGATTTTTTCTGTACCCCCTGGCCATTGGACCTTACTCTTATTCGATGTTAATTAATGTTGATTTATTTTGTTTTCTTATTGTGTCTTTTATTTTTCTATTCTTTATTATTTAAAGCACTTTGAGCTACTGTTTGTATGAAAATGTGCTATATAAATAAATGTTGTTGTTGTTGTTGAGATCGTGTCATGAAGAAATTCAGACTTCAGGCTTCACACTGGATCTGTTAACATTTATTCTTTTTTATTATTCTTTATCTTTAGCAAAAATCTTAAATAACCTATACTTCGCTGAGTAATAAGTGAAGTGTGCACCTGGTGATGCTTCCTTTTTCGTCTGAACAGAAAAACTAACTGGGTCACTCCTTATATTAGAAAGTAAACAGAGGCACATGTGGTTCTTTATATGAGGCTAACAGTTTGTTCCTGGTTTATTATTCCAATCATCCATAGGGAAAAAAGTGCCACTGCAGGGCATGGTGCCTCATAAGCTTCTAACAGGTGTGTAAAAGATACTTATAAAATTCATAACAAATACTGTCATGCCCATTGCAGTTGGGGAACATCTTGGAAGCAATAAAAAGATAGACAATACCACACCAAGCAGAGAGGGGCACTCTCTATAACAACCTCTTCCATTCTGTGCACAGTTCTGACGCTTACCAGCCAGAAGACGACTACTCTGCCATACGCTTTCACCATTAAGCCCAGTCTCTTCCAGGAAAACATTTCAAATCATCAAAACCAGTGTTCATTTGAGGACCACCACTTAGAGTTTGCAGATTGATCCTTAACCTTAAGCTTACAGATGGCTTAACGTCTATTACAGAGCTGATTGTGTGGCGATTGAAAAGGACAGGAATTGGGGGTTAGTACGTTTGAAAGAGACAGTACTGCTGTAATAAATTATTTCATCGAAGTCATGCACGGTGCAGCATGCATCTTGCGTGAGGCATGAACAATCACTGAGCCACCGTGTTCCTATATTTAATGACATGATTTAACTCCTATCATCATGAAAATGATATCAAATATACATCTTAATATTTTAATTATTCAGAGAACTGTAATATCACGTATGTAATGGATTCTGTGTCCTGTCGGAGGAAGAGAAAGCCCGTTTAAGAAGCACATAGTGATTCACACACATAGAGCACATAGAAGGTCAAATATAAAACAAAGCATTTAACATGATACTGTAGTTACGAAGGGATTTGACAAAACTAGTAAATTAAGTGATTTTAAGATGTTTATGATGTTCTACTTTAATGACAAAATAAACTACATGATTAAAGTGGACATTTCGAGATTAAAGTTGACATTTCATGCTTTTTTCCCCACTGTGTGCCTTTTTTTTTCTCTGTACCCTAATAAGCTTTCATATGACACTCAGACATTGAGTTACAACTCACCTTTTCAAGGCGACTTTGATATCTGACAACTACTTTTTTATTTTGGGCACTGTGCGACTTTGTGAACTTGAGCTTTCCAGTTTTTCCGACACGCTATGTCACTCAATCAACTTCCTTTTCTTGTTTATACCACTGTTTAAACCAACAAATAGTACGTTTTTCCTTGCCCCCACTTGGTATTCGCTGAAATTCTTCTGTTTCCCCCCGTGCTTTTGCCATTGCCTTTTCACAGAACGCTGAGCTTAAGGGAAATTTATATTCATTTGCATATTCAAAGAGGCGTAACTCTGGGAGGAGTTTGGGGAGTAGCAGCAGGCGCGTGCACGTCCGTTACTTTTCACGCTGACCAGGGTTTATGGAGCAGAAGAACATGGAAGTTGGCAAACGCACAGATTTGTGCATCTGGATTTTTTTGTGCGTACACACATTTCTGCTTTTGTCCTTATGCCATGTTTTAGTGTGAATTCTACGCACGGGACTATGCATGAGGCCCCTGGAGCGCTATTGTGGCTGAAGACTTTCACCCTAACCCTTTTCTTAATTAGTGACCAGATTTTGCTGCCAAACAATATTAAGACAAAATGTACCAACACATAAACAACAACTTGTGTCCATCACACAATAACTGAAAATAAAGACAGGTAAAGGCCTCAGTAATGTTGATCTTCTCAGATCCACAAAACATTTTGACAGTGCACTTAAAAAAGAAAATCAACAGTTTTGGAAATTTCTGCCATGAAAAAATTAGCACCATGGAATTAAATAACGGGGTTAATTAGCAACAGGAATTGGCTTCAAATTAAGAATCTGAACGAAGTAAAGCTGGTTAGAGTTTAAGGCCCCAACTTACTTGGTCATCTGTTGGCTCACTTCACATAAAATTTATGTTTAGGTGCCGTTTAAGGAAAAAAGAATCGATTTAGTGGTCAGAGTCTCAAGAAAAGTCAATTATAATAAAGGGAAATAGTTAATTAGTAGCATAATCTGGTCACTAATTAAGAAAAGAGTTGGAGACCCCTGCTAAAGGATATTAGACCTGGTATGAACGGTCAGAAACCATCCCAGTTGTTTCATGATGAAGGGAATTTGTTTGTTTATTCTTGTGCAACACTCTTCATAAAGTATAGGCTTAAATTTAGGAAATATGCATTGTGTTTCTCCTAAATCTGAATGATGAATGAAATGCTAAAGGAATAAAGGAAAATTAATTTTAAATGAATAATAGAGCTTACAGTTGGAAATGTCAATACAACACCTCACTAGCAGGGGAAACGGAAACTTCCATTGAGTGGTCTCACTGGGTAGCTAGAGTTTTATCATAAATCATGCAAAATGTCCCACTTATACAGCAAACATTTCAGTGTTAGGCAGCATTGTCAATGGGTCAGTGCTATTTTACCCACTTCTAGCTACCATTTTAGAATGTTATATCTTATGTTACAATGTTACACTTGTATTTATGTGTAAAGGCAGTTAAAATAAAGGCTACATCATTCTGAAATGTCATAGTGAAGCCACTTCTCATCTGCAACAGTGTAGAAGTCTAAATAAAAGGATATCTGTCAAGGTATGGCAGTAATTCAGACCAACAAATAAAATAAGCAGATAATTGAATAAGATGTAAGAATGTATATGATTGTCACCTAGTGCCAAACAGGCATTAAGTTGAATGAAAAACTGGACAGCTAGAAAGTAGAGTTTAAGAAAGTCATCTAATTCATATTATTGAATATGAGACATAAATGCTAAATCATCTTAAGCTCAGTCCTGTAGGTATAAAACTGCAATTTACCCATGACCTTGAACTGGATGATCAAGTTACAAAAGGGTGAAATAAACACATGGATCTTACTTAGGTACAAAATATAATACTACACAAAACATCTAGAGGATGCAAAATATGTCCAACCCTGAACTGGATTAAACAGGTGCATGGGGAATACTTCAACCTGTTTAGCTGATAGATATCAGGCAATAGGCCTTAGTCTGCACTTGGTCAGGCTAAATAGGAGTGCAGTGTATTCTGCACAGTTAGATAGCTTTTAAATCCCATGAGAAAATAACCCTGAGCTTATGATAATGATTCAGCAACATTTTCCATACATACTTTTATTGTGTTTTGAGAAAACTGTAAAATGTCATTGATGAAAACAAGTAAGCCACGTATTTTGTGTTCATCTGGGGCAGGAAGTTGGTGGGAGAGTGACTGCCTAGAAAACAAAACACTTTCTACAGAGAACTCTATCTCAGTTCTTGCTTGATGAAAACATGGCCACTTTTGCAAAGAACGCTTTCTCTCTGACAAGAAATCTTTCTCTTTTCATTTTTCAGTGAGGATATATAATCTACAGATTATCATTCTTTGTCTAACTGCGGCGCCTTAATAGCACAAGGGGGATGCCCTTGTGAAGGCCTCAATTTGTTGTAAACTGGGTTGAAGTAAAGGCTTGATAGTAAAGAGAGTCCCAGACAACATGCAGCCTGCCACAGAGGTCTCTAGTGTGAAACAGATAGGGTGCAGCACAAGTGGCAAATGCATTTAAATATTAATAATGTTTTTTTGCAGCATCATCTTATTTTAACCACTAGATGGCAGCAGAATACTGTTCTGAGAATTATTTGAACTTAATGCTGTAAAAGTGGATCATTACATAGAATTCCAAGCCCAAGTCATGCTTGGGGTTAAAGCCAAAGAGGTTAAAGTCAGTTGCTGTTTGTGGTGTTCCCTGATGAATGAGCTCATTACTTTCATAGTCGCATTAGGCTCAGCCTGAAAAAGCTGAGTAAAGTTGCCATTTTGGCAAATCAATGAAAAGGGGGAAAAGGTGATGGTCAAATGAAGTGATTGTAAGATGTTATTTACATGGGCCATTAAGACAGTCCATTACATTACATTTACAGTGTTTGATAAGACATGAATATATTATTTTTAAAATCCCAATAATTGATGAATATTAACAAATTTTAGTATCTGTTGGAGTTGCAAAATAGAGAAACTAGAATCATCAAAGCACAATGCGAAGCCATGAGTCGTTTCATGTTTATCACCTTGCTACAACTGCTATGGAAAAATCTAGCAAAAATATTTGCTCACATCTGATGAGAAGACCCATTTCTGCAATTTGCATTTTCTGCAAGCTTTTAGAGAAAATGTTTTTAAAACAAACTTGGAACAGTCCATCCATTAAGGAGAGTCAAGAGAGCGCTGGTAGGGTTAGCAGAAGAGGCATCAATGTATTTTTCATCTATTAATTGTTAACTGCATCTACAGCTAAATGGTCTTTGTCCATTTTAGTGACACTTAATTACATTGTCCCAAAAAGTGAAACTCAGCAAAAACCTCTCAAGAGCATAGTAAAAAAAAAAAAGTCCTTTGCCTCTGAAATAATTAATGTTGACGCTAGCTGAAGATTGTGTTGCATAAATCAATAGGTCCCCAAGCCTACAGTAATACAATTTTATCTAATTATTCTCAGAACATTGGTGGAGTGTGACAAGGTGAGCCAGAGAGAGAGAGAGATCTCCAGGGGTATAACCACCTGGGACACTGACTGGAGTATGACTTCAGGGGTTCTGATTTTGCATTGCATTGCATTGCAATCAGTGACTAATTTTCCTGCTTCACTGTTCTTCCATTGACTTTACGGGTTTTCTCGGGGTATTCCAGTTTTCCTTCTGTATTCTCAAAATTTTGTTCTTTAGGTTAATGAACAACTTTGAATTGACCATTGTGTGTGGTGTATGTGTGTGTGAGCTCCTGGATGGACTGGAATAATTTTAAGGGCTGTTTCCTGACATGCATCCAGTGTTACGACGATAGGTTCTGCCATCCTGCAACTCTCAATTGGATTAAAGGAATTCTTTGGTCTCTTGGCCAGGTATGGTTGTAGCCTCGTTGGGCAAAACTTTCTGGTCACATTTTGGTTTCACGAAATATCATCTTGGTCCACTCTAAGATATTGTCAATCCACATTTATCACAAGGAAGTCTTCATAGTTGCCGGATAGTTGTTGGATCATCTTTTGTAACATGGTTTAAAGTAACAAATCACCACAACAACTCTGTAGCACATCATCTCTACCACTTGCATTGTTCACTGGAGTTCTGCTATCAAGGTCCAGGATTCTCAAAATTAAAAGGATAATGGCACACAGTAATCTCAACTTGGCGTTAAGCCTGACCCATTTGTCTCTTGACTTCTTTGGCCATAGCTGCTGTTGTCTGGGAATTCCTTGAAATGAAATCAGCTTTTTTAACCCTTTTCACTAATTATACCACCCAGGTACTTGAACTTGCTAATTGGACTTCAACTCATGCCAATGACCTGTGATTTTCGTTGTGATTTTTTTGCTTTTCATTCTCAACACAATCTTTTCACCATACTTCATTGCTGCTTCCTCCTGCCATTTCACCAGGTGTGCAAGTTCAATTTCACTTTCCACCAGCCCAATGATGTCATCTACAAATCAGAACTTTGTGGCAGTTCGTCCTGTTATACTCATAGCACCCTGAGTGATATCTGAGGGAATTGGTCACGATATCATCAAGAAAGATATTGGTCATTAAATTTATGTTCATAGTGGTAAGCCACAAATCCACTGGTGAATTGACCTTTATTTATTTAGCATGTTTTCATATAAATGATGTAGCTCAAAGTGCTTAACAAGCTGAAGAAAGAAAAAAGAAAACATTACAAAAATAAAATTAGGCAATACTAATTAACAAAGAATAAAGTAAGGTCCAATGGCCAGGAAGGACAGATAAAGCAAACAAAAAAAAAACTCAAAATGGGGCCGGAGAAAAAAAAAACAAAATCTGCAGGGGTTCAAAGGCCACAAGACCACCAAGCTCCCTCTAGGCATTCCACCTAACATAAATGACCTCAATCGGGGCTTATGGTTTTCAGGTTTCACATGGAAATTAGACAATGATGATCATGTGGACCTCTTGCCTTCAAACTATCAATGAAAGGACTGTACGGTGCTTTGATCAGGTAGTGGTGGTGCAGATCGCCATCACAGAAAACCAGAAAGAGAACAGCAGAGAAAGTTGAGGTTAGTACAGATTTCGGAACCATGAAAAAAAAAGATAATTAAATGCATATACAGAAAATCAGGGTTACACTAAAATGAAGCTATGAGAAAGCCATGTTAAAGTAATGTGTTTTCAGCAGTTTTTTAAAGTGCTCCACTGTATTAGCCTGGCGAATTTCAATCTGTAAACTATTACAGATTTTAGATGCATAACAGCAAGTGGCTGCGTTACAATAATCTAGTCGACTAAAAACTAATTTTTCAGCATCTTGCAAAGTTATAAGGGATACAACTTTTGCTATATTTCTTAAATGAAAAAATGCTGTCTTAGTGATCTGATTGATATGTGATTTAAAATTCAATCAGAGTCAATAAAGAGTCAATAAATAACCCTAAATTCTTTAACTCGGTGTTGACTTTTAAGTCTAATGGATACGTACAAATAAAAGCAATACTTGCCACTTGATAATATTTTCATTCCCTTTTTACTCCACCAAGACAGACAGGAGGCAGATTAGTTTAACAAGGAATCATGAGATCAAGCGTAGTCATTAAAAGGGTGTATGTTCAGTAGTAAAAGATGTTACAATCCATTTAAAATGAAGCATAAAACAAAGTCATTGTCGAAAGTTTTAAGAAATCATCTTAAAACATCAATACTAAGTTTCAAAATAATATCATCAGTCTTTTTTAGAACCTGCAATTTTGGACAACCAAGAAATACATGGTGCCAAATTTTTGGTTGTGTCAAAGTGTAGTAACCTCATAACAACAAACTGATGAGAGATGCCATGGAGAACAATAATGGCATAGTGGTAGAACTTGGGGGAAAAAAATTCAACAACCAAAAAATGACTTTGAAACAAAAATAAAAGACATTAAGTCTATATGATAAACCACCTTAGAAGAAAGAAAATCTGTTCTTCAAAAACTAATGGGCTAAGCAGAAAAAAGCTTTCAAATATGAACATGTAGCACTTTTCATTAAGTTTTAATCTCTAACTACAACTCTCTCAGACCACACTCTACAATGTTAATATCGCGTGAAGCACATGATTGAAAATGAATGAGCTTGTAATGGGCAGGACTCCTGACCAGTGAATGAGGAGAGAGGTCTTCTGCTCTACTGTATTTTACAAGAGAATTTCCTAGAAAGGGTTTATTTAACAATATTTTAGTTAAAATTACTTGTAAACGTACACATGGATATCTGGGTGGATTATGTGGGGGCTGGGCGGTCTCGTGGCCTTGGAACCCCTGCAGATTTTGTTTTTTTTATTATCCTCCTGGCCATTGGACCTTACTTTATTCTTTATTACTTAGTATTACCTAATCTTATATTTATGTTTTTCTTTTTTTCTTTCTTCATCTTGTAAAGCACTTTGAGCTACATCTTTTATATGAAAATATGCTATATAAATAAATGTTTCTGTTATTATATTATGTACCTTGAGTAATGTGAGATTTTTCCATGAATGTCATGATATAATTTGCTGTTGTTCGACCCATTTTATGAGAAATTTATTATTTCTGTTCTCTATGAGATTATTATTATTTTTACAAGCCTGCTCTACAGACAAATACCACAAAAATATAGGCTTTAGAATGGTATGGTGCAGCAATGGCATTCATTTGATTTGTGCTTCTTGTTTGCTAGTATCACCTAGGGATCATAGTGTTCCTTCCATATCAATGTTCCACCTTCCTCTATTCTGGTTATAAGACCTACAGTATTGTACACACTTATTCTGTCACATGCCTTGCAAACAATAATAATTCTCTGAAACAGTTCAGAATGGTTTCTATTCCCTCTACTGCCTGTGGTGGACTACTGGACAAGTTAGATTCTACCTTTTAGCCATCGTTGCATAGACAGGCTGAGGTCATACCACCAAAAGGTTAGAAGAAATGAGATTCAGACTATGAATGCAACAGATTAAAGAAAATTCCAAATAAGAGGAAAGAATCACTGACAGTGTTCACACCACGTGTTTTAACTCTAATGTTATGATAAATGTAAATCATATCCAGTAATGCCATTTCCGGATATTTTTTTTGTGGCATCCAATTTAACTTTGCGGCCTTAATAGATCTGAAACACATGGTTGACCACATAAATGTGTAACACAGCACAATTGCAGCTCCCACCCTTGACCTTAATTACTTTGGCTATCTTAATGTTAATAAGTCATGCTTAGCCAGCAATCGGAAAAGGTTCTTCAAATGACCACACTAGACATGTAAACTGCAATTAATTTTTTTAAATGTCCTTTGAGAACCAGCAGCTAATTTAGTCTTTAGTATTTAATATTCTCATTATTAACAATTCAAACTAATTATCTGGAACAGTACATTGCTTTAAAGCTGATACTCAATAGACATTCACCACATTCTGAAAGACTTTAATTAAATTCACCTAAATTTCACAAGGAAATCTATTTTTTCCCTCATTTTAGTCAGAAGAAGACAAACAATAATAATAAAAAGTATTCAAGTATGCATTAACTTGTCAATTGGTTTGAAGGGATACAACGACAAACATATATTAACTACAATTAAATAAACACGTTTTTAGGGGACCGCTACTAAATGACTTGCTGTTGTCCATAGCTACTGTCTTACCATAAAATGTCAGTTTGTCTTGCCAATCAGCTGATTAAAGTGTCAGTGCTCACATCCTGCTCAGATCAGATCACAGATTCACAAGTCCTGACATGCACACACTGATATGAAAATTTTATTTCTTACTGTATCATTGTTCCTACTTATTGGATTTAACAAATACGTACTGCATTCACTCCAAGGTTACCTTCTTTGTACAGCCTGAGATTTGATGTCACAACACTGTTCTTGTTTTCTCAATTGGAAAACACTCATTCATTTAGGCAAAGAACATTCAAGGCCATCAGCATTTTGGAATCCTTTAAAAACATAGACACTGTCAATATTGCATATAAGTCCTTTGCACAACATACTAGTAGTACTAGGGTGTTATACTGTGTTAGCCATTATGAAAGTAGTGAGAAGTCCAGTAAAATGACCCCTTTTATTGGCTAACTAAAAAGATTATAATAGGCAAGCTTTTGAGGAAACTCAGGCAGCCTTCTTCAGGCACGATGTCTCACCTAAATGTTTTCCAATGTTGTATCTGTCCTGGTGTCTTTATAAACACAGAGAATTCCAGTTTCTGTATTACATCTTGCTTGAAGAAGGGGCCTGAGTTGCCTCAAAAGCTTGCATAATTTAATCTTTTTAGTTAGCCAATAAAAGGTGTTATTTTGCCTGACTTCGCACTAACAACATAAAGTACTAGGAAACTTATAAATCCAGTACAATACAAGGCCTGCTTTACCTGTGACCAAACGTCAATTTTCTCTAAATATCTGCATTACCAATCAATCAATTGCATTGCTATTTTTTTGTAACTGGCCATCCATAGCTCAGTTACTTGTATTGTTTAGTTTTTACAGTTTTCTGTCTGATGCATAACACTTGTTTATTTCCAATACTTATATTTTTAAAGTCAGAAGTTACATAGTACTTTAACAGCTGTGTATAATGATATGTGACTTAATTTTTGTCATGGCAAGTTTCTACACAATTAGCTATATACTTTTAATTATTTTTTTTAAGTATAATGAGCATAATAACCAGGAACTGTATTAAATGATAGATGGAACAAAGAATCTTATTCAAGTACATTTGAACTTTCAATGTGCACAAGCTAAGAAAAATAAGTTTTACTTAACACAGTCCTCTAATGTTATCAAAGGAGGCCAAAGCCATGATGGGAAGAATTACTGATATATCATAAAATGGAAATAGCAAAACTAAAAAGAAAATCTCAATATTTAACTTTCAATCTCAATACATGAACACATTAATTAATTAATCAATTAATTTAATTCAAGATTAAACAAAAAATGCTAAATTAATAAAAACTTTAAGCATATATTAAAGAGACAAAGAAAATAATTCAATAAAAATCAAAACTGGAAATTTATTAGAAAAAAAATAGCACAAAAAACTAACACAAAATCAAAAAAGATAGGCAATAAACAAATCCAGCTCAAAATCCAGCACTAAAGTCACAGCTATAAATTCCAAAAAACAAAAATACAAACAAAAAATAAAAGAACAAACTCTAAACCCGGACCAAAAAAGGAACAAAAGAACAGAACAGATGAACAGCATGGAAGGACAGTGCCACTCAAGGGGCCTCATGCATAATTCACACTATAACATGACGCAAGCACAAAAGCCGAAATGTGCCTACACACAGAAAAATCCAGATGCAGGAATCTGTGTGTACTCCAACTTCCGCGTTCTTCCGCTACATAAATCCCGGTCAGCGTGAAAAGTAACGCTCGTGCACACACCTTATGTCCCGCCCTAACTCCTCCCAGAATTACGCCTCTTTGAATATGCAAATCAATATAAATCACTCTTAACCTCAGCCTTCTGTGAAAAGATAATGGGAAAAGCATGGGGGCAAATATAAGAATTTCAGCGAATACCAAGTGGAGGCAAAGGAAAAACACTATTTGTTTAATTAAACATGGTATAATCAACAAAAGGAAGTTGATTGAGTAACATAGTGTGTTGGAGAAACTTGAAAGCTCAGATATCAAAGTCACCATGAAAAGGCGACCTGTAGCCCACTGTCTGAGTGTCATATTAAAGCTTATTAGGGTACAGAGAAAAAAAAGACACACCATGGGGAAAAAAGCACGAAATGTCAACTTTAATCTCAAAATTTCCACTTTAATCATGTAGTTTATTTTGTCAGTAAAGTAGAACATCATAAACATCATTTTAAAATCGTTTAAGTAACCAGTTTCTCAAATCACATTGTAATTTTAGTAGCATGTTAAATGCTTTGTTTTGTATGTGATCTTCTATGTGCTCTGTGTGTGTTCAATCACTACTTGCTTCTTAAACCGGCTCTCTTCCTCCGCCTGGACACAGAATCCATTACATTTGTGATATTATAGCTCTCTGAATAACTAAAATACTGAGATGTATACGTGATATCATTTTCATGATGATAGGAGTTAAAGCACGTTATCAAACATGGGTTTCACGGCGCAGTGATTGTGCGCGATCTTCAATGAAATTATTTATTGCAGCAGTACTAATGGGTGGCTCTAGGCTTGTGTCGGCCCTGGGCAGAGAAAGAATCGGTGGCTCCTTCGCTTGCCAATGTCAATATGGTATCTTATGCACGGTGGATGGTCCATGTCTGTTGCAGACACTGCATAGCCACCTCGTGCTCATGACACAAGCGTTTAACTTTTCTCGAAATTTGTTGCTGCGTTTTTAGCTGTGTCATTATTTTGTCTTTCTGTTTTATATTCAATATATATTGGCGTGGCCGCCCCTGCAGTCCTTGCTTTTCTTTCTCCAAGTAACCGACTGCCACACAATCAACTCTGTAATAGATGTTAAACCATTTGTAAGCTTAGAGCGCCAATTCTTCAGAACATTTAAGGAACATTGAACTATCTTCGTAGATTTATTCTCTCCTTCACGCCAGTCCCAGTGAAGAATATAGATTATTTAAATGAAGTTAAAGTTTTACCTGTATAATATAATAAACATATTTTGCTGCATTTCATCTTAAAAATGATATCATCATCATATGTAAATATGCGCTTTATAAAGTGGCTCAGGTTGTGCAATATTATAACTGTAGTGCAAGTTTACAGTGAGGTGATTGTACTTATAAGTACAAACAGTTCTACAAGGAGCAATTGATTGAGTGCGTTTATAGTTCTTTGGATGAAACTGTTTCTGAACCACGAGGTCCGTATAGGAAAGGCTTTGAAGCGTTTTGCCGTGGCTGGGGTAGTGTGTGCTTGATGCTGTATACCGATAATTCTCTTTCTGATCAGCTGCTACTGTGATTCACACTCAGATACAGTGATAAAAATACTCCGAGTGGTGCAGTGAGAGTAATATGGAAAAAGATGATCTGCTGTGGCAACTCCTAAAGGGAACAGCTGAAAGAAGAAGAAGAAGAAGAATAAGGTGCAGTGAGAGTAACAACGCTAAAGCAGTTATGGTATTTGGAATACTATGGCTATTCCCTGGACCATTATATTGTTACAAGTTAACTACAATCAGATGCATTACACTAATAAACAATATGCGGTTAGTTTCAGTGTATTTCTAAAGCCACGTCAGGAAAATAAAAGAGTAACCACACAGGAACAGTAGCACTGCTTTGACGCTGGGTGCCACCAGTCTGCAAAACCGAGCGGAGAACTTGCGTACGACAAGGTATGAGGTACCATGGAAAAGTGTGTGGCTTTACGCCAACTGTAGGTTTTATACATCGCGATTTGAACGTGGAAAAGTTCTTACACAACATTTCTGTGCATATGCACCATTTATACATGAGGCCCCAGATGAGGCATACCCAGTCTAGCTTACCCCAGATAATTACTTGCAGGCTTTGGTTTGGCTACCTTCAAAAGTCAGGAAACTGGGTTAAACTTCAAATTATGAAGAAATGTCCTAAAATGTATAAAAATGCCCTACAATACAGGGATTTACCGCAAACCCCTGGTTCATAGATGAAAAGGAAAACCGAGAATCTGTATGAATTGAAGATTTATTGCAAAAACTGAAAAGAAATCTCAAAAAGAGAAAGAAGCAAGTACCCCTAAAGACAACAGTGAAGCAAACAAGTCCAAATCCTCAATCTACGAAAGAAAACCAGACAAATAAACAAAATGAGCCAAAGAAACCAGTAAATCCCACAAATAACAATAATCCCAGTGGAGTCCACGGTGAGGCTGTGACCATTGAAAGGCTGTATGTACACTGAAAGGTCAAGATCAGACGTGACATTTCATTTTAAAATAACAATGTACAGTTATTATATATGATGCTTCATTAACGGAGGAACACACTGTATTTCCATTTGTTTAGCCGAGTTTTTTTTTATTTTTAATAATTATGTAGTCTATGTTAGCATATTTTTTCTCGTTTAAATAAGTCAATGTAAAACTTTCTTTTGACAGATGCCCCTCTGGTGGGCATGTTGGACATTTTTGTGGCTTTGTGATTGGGAACTTTTGAGATTCATATTAGATCCTGCTTCTGTCTTGGAATATAAAGCTAGAAGGAAGATCCAGAATTTGGAACGTTTGTGTGGCCCTGCCTCCTGTGGCTCCACTCACAACCCACCTGGAATTGAGGCAAACTGAAAAGGACAGATATAGTTAAAAACCAAATAAAAATAATTAATATATGAAAAATACATCAAACAACAATAATACATAAAATAAACAAAACAAAAACACAGGAAAGTTGAGGACAGAAAACCAAAAATCCCTGATACCATTGTATTTGAATTACTTCTTACTAGATAAAAAGAGATCCAAATCTAACATGCAATAGGCTCGAAACTGCCGTCTAAAACAGTAAGGACATAAAGGCATAAATTGTCATAGAAGAAAGACCACACAATGGCTGTGTCCAAAAAAATTCAAAGGTGCGAAGATGGTATCAAAATGACATGATTGTTACAATGATGAAATATTAAAAAGATACAAAATTGAAAATCAAACTACATAAACTCACAATTAAAAAAAAAAGTTCAGACTTTCAGAAAATTCTGATTTATAGCAAATTAAATTCACAGAAATATAGCTGAGGCAACTGAGGGCTTTATATAGACCTCTTAGAAAACAGTGGTCCTAATGACTGCTGCACCAGAGAGTCGTCATTGCAGATCAATCCATAGCTCTGCAGACAAAAACAACATAGGTTAACATAAATAAATTGACAAAAAGTCTAAATTAGCAGAAGTCCTTCTAATTTGGGCTGTTCATGAGAAATGTAATGATTTAATTTGTGACGTAGAAGCACACAAGAAGTAAGAATTGTTTTGTCAGCTATTTGAAATATTAAAATGTGTGCTGCAGTCTAAATGTTTAAAGTCTAAATATTCTTGATTGTAAAAGAAATTTGTAATTTTTCACTCTCTGATAGAGAGAGGTTCATCGAGGGATAGATTCTTTGTAGAGGATCAAAAATAACATCGTGTTTGTAATTAGTGACTTTGAAGTAGTCTAAAAGGATACACAACATGCTTATGTTTGAAATTTGTTATTTTTGTCTCTTAGAGGACTAGGACCACTAGTACAGAATCAAACATCAAAAATATTATACTCATTATCAGCAAAATCAAAATAGCAATACAACAACATTCCATGTGCTGATATTACTGGTTTTTCTGGAAAAAAAAAACCAAAATACTTTGACCCCTCATATCCCATTATGGGGTGAATGCCTGTTGTCAGTTGATATGGCATGCACAACTTCAAATCTTTCTGCTTATTTATGCTGAAGACGCCTATTGGTTTACTCTTTACCATAAAGGTGCAGTTTTTTGCACAATATATGGCCCATGAGTGGGCCAAAAATAGAGGGGAACTGCAAAAAGCTTGACATCTTGTATTACTAGACATCAAACAGTATATCATGTGTGGGAGTTTTCTTATACTGGTGGGTCAGGAGGATCCAGACAAAAACAATTCAAGTGAACTCAAAGCATTTGTAAGTCATATTTTTAACAAAACAAAGGAGAGAAATAATAAATTACACAGAGAAATACAAAAGCAGTTGAGCAAAACTATTTCAATTGTAACAAAAATAAAGTTAGAGAATATACTGCTAGAAAATAATACATTTTCTGTAAAAGATTTTGAAATAAAAAATAAGTACTTTAAGGGCTAATCTGCATACTTCTTGACTAGAACTTCTTGACCATTTCTTTTTCTGTATAAATCCAGGTTTAGCCTAAGCACCATGCTAATTGCTCTGCTCTGGCAGTGTATACACAGCCTGCCATACGTGTAGGGATAAGAAAACAGAGAGGCTTCTTTCCCTTTGCTCACACATTAGAAAACCCCACAGAACAGGTTTTTAACAGGATCCAAACTAGAGTCATTTCCCTAAGCCAAGAAGGAATGCCAAGCAAGCCAAAGCTATAAAAAACAGATATAATCAATACAAGGAGTAAGAGTAAGTACAAGTAAACAAGTGAAAAGTCTTTAAACCTCTCTGGGTTTTCCTAACACCAGGCCAAATCCCCTGTTTGTGTAGTGGAGTGGCTGTTCCATTTCAAATTCCTTCTTCACCTGTTACACCTCTTGCTCTCCTGTCTAACCGCTCTTGCTCCTAACTGTTGAACCCCTTTTCTGCTTACCTCCCAACTACATGGGCTCTAGGCCAGATGTGGCAATTATTTCCACTTCTAAGATTACTTCTAGCTCAATGTTTAAACAACAACTGCGTTGGCGAAAACCTACATTTAGACTAAGAACACCAGGTTAGATCTCCTTCCTAGTAGATTATGGGGTCCCTGTGAAGATATATCTTCTAGACCCTATAATAGTGGCCTAAATACAGATACCCAGGATTTGTTGCTTCTGGCTTAATATACTATACTGTATAATAAAATGTTACTGTCTTTATGTATGTGTGTGCCCAGTCTTGTCTAGCAATCTAACACTCGAATCCCTGAAGCTTATGAAAATATTTGTAATGCCAGACCACCTTAAATTCCCTTGCACCTCCTCATCAGCATCTTTGTTTTGCAACTGTGTCAGTCAGCACAAGGAGCAAGCTGCCTGCTATCCCATCCTCCACTGAGGCAGCTGAAGTTAAGTCAGACACAAAATTCTCAGAGCTGAAGTTTCTTTATCTGGGAGTTAGGCATCTCAAATTGTAAATGGTATATAATATATTGTTATTTGGAATACATTCATTTTATGTGTGTTCTGTGTCTACAATGATCTGTGTAAATGTAGGATGACAGAAAATGTGAGGCAAGAAAACAGAAACATTTTTCATGTTATAGTAATAATGACAAAATGTTGACGTGAAGTGTATAATGTGTGAAGACTGAAGTGAATAATGAAGTGAAAGACTTCAGAAGTTAGACACACTCAAAAGATCTCGGAAGCTAAACATGCTCAGGCTCAGCCAGTAAGTTGGATTGGAGACTCTTTCTCTGTTATAACTGGCCATGCACCCCTAGAGGTTTACATTTGGCATAACTAACTACTACCAACTTAACATAACCTAAATAACTAACTTCCACTGCCAGTGCACTCATTTCCTTATGTGCTTGGTAGGAATTTGTTCCCTTTCCCTTGTATTTTTTTATTATTATTTTCAAGAATACTTTGTAATGAGCTGATTGTAATCACGAGAAGACACCGATTTGTTGCCACTCACATGAAGTGTGTGGGTTGGTCTTCATAAAGTGGTGGTTTTCAAATATCTGCAGCATTAAGAAACTAAAAGACTACTCAGCCTTAAGGTTAAAAATGTAAATTTACCCTTTTGCTTAAGTACCATAGGTACTTGCATGTTATTTAAATGAAAGCTGGCAGTTTTTGTTTATCTGACTGTGTAAAATACACTGCACAGAAAGGCACTGAATTTAAAACAATCAGTTGCCATGCTGGGTTTCAGCCTGCATATAATAACTTTTCAACTGAAATAAAAGCCTGAATTATAGATTGTCCAATATACGGTACTTAGATCTGACTCTTTTCTTTACAAGCCATTTAACTTTACTTTGAGCAATACTAACACTGGCACAGGCTTTTCATTTTCTCAGTCTGTAACTGATTTCTGTCTTTCACTTGTCCCTGGTGTGCTCAACTATTACAGGGTCAAAAGGAATCCTGCACGCACCCTATGGTTTTATATTAAGGGTGCATGTCCATGTGAGATATACTGATGCAAATAAATGTCATCAGTGCAATCAGAGCAATATGGCACCTTGTGAATTTTAATATCATTCTCTTGAGACAACTGTGGCTTGGTTCCCCATTTTCTTTTTTTTTTAAACATCAATACATAAGGTAATGAAAGGGTGAACTACATTTTCTGAGGTTTGAGCATATGACCTGCTTTAGGAAACAAAAACAAGTGAATTGAGGTGTTGTATTATTTAAAATTCCAGTGGCTAAAAACAGTATTTATCCCAATAATACACTACTACATTAAAATAAACAGAACACTGTTAAGAGATCTGTAATTCCATTCAATTCATTTAACATTGTAAATCAGAATATTCCTACAGTGTATTATCAGCATTCATTCTGGAGATCATTTCATTCCCCTAACAATTAAATTAAATATGGACAGACTGCTAAGGAAGAGTTTTAATGCACTCCCCAGGGTCTGGTGCTCCAGGAATAAACTCTTCAGAGACCTGAACTTAACTGTTCATCTCAGAAGTGCAGCTTTCAGGAAAAATGACTTCTATTTTTAGACTTTCAAGGCAAACCACCCCTTGTGTTTGCACCTCTAGTGGGAATATGCCTTTGCTGCATCTCTAAAAAAGCACAACATTCTACTGTGGAATTACTCTTCCTGTCAGTGCATTAAAAAGATTTTTCTTCTGCTGTAAAGCTGCTTAGAACTTTAGAGCAATTTATGTAATTAAAGACTAATAAGGAAATTAAATTTGAATACTAGCTTTTGCATTCACACCTCCTTATAAAATCAGTTACTTTTTGAACGGTTCTACACATACTGTATAGTATTTAAACACATTCTATGCTTTTGGGAATAATTACAATTTTAGAAAATAAATGAAATAACATTTTACATTATTCATCAGTAGCAGCATGGTGGAACAGTATGTGCACTTTTTGCCGTAACATTCAATAGTCCAAGGATTGAAACCTGGCCTGGTTTCTGCCTATGAGGATTTTACATGTTCTTCTGGTGACCCTGTGGATTTTATCTATTTAAACATACATGTTTTCCCGTTGGCCACATGGGTTCTTCCACCATAATTGTTGAATATTAATTTTTAATGCTATGCTTTTGAGAAAGAATGATATGACAAGTCATGTCACAGAGACTATGCGCAGTTATTTATGGATTAGCTTTTCACTTTGTTTAAATATTTAAGCAACGTTTATAAGGTAGTGTGTCTGGTAGAAATGGCTGTGCAGCTGCATGGGTGTGCATGTCTGAGGCATGTTATGGTGGCAACTCGTGGAGAGCTACAGGGCCCAAATGCACTTCTGTGCTTCTGGCATTATACAATACAATACAATTTATTTTTATATAGCCCAAAATCACACAAGAAGTGCCGCAATGGGCTTTAACAGGCCCTGCCTCTTGACAGCCCCCCAGCCTTGACTCTCTAAGAAGACAAGGAAAAACTCCCAAAAAAACCCTTGTAGGGAAAAATGGAAGAAACCTTGGGAAAGGCAGTTCAAAGAGAGACCCCTTTCCAGGTAGGTTGGGTGTGCAGTGGGTGTCAAAATGAAGGGGGTAAATACAATACAGTACAATACACAGAACACAACACAAATAATCCTCAATACAGTATAAACATAAAAATATTACAAGTACGGAGCAGAATTTAACAGTGGATAATATCACATAATATGGTTTGGATTTGTTTAGTGCTGGGCCAGCCAATCTGATGAAAGGACCCCTCTTTCCCATGATTGCTGCAATCCTCCATCAGGGATGACTTTACCTTAGGCAGGCAAAACAACTTGGTAGGTTGGCTGTGGCACCAAGTGCAACATTTGAGTACCAAGGAGAGAAACAGAATAGGTGAGGGTTAGTATCCAATTATAACTATCATGTTACTTATGTTTTAGTGGTAATGACTAACAACAGAGATGTAGCCTGTACATTTAATCAGCAGCTCTAGTCAGGGTATGATAAACTGAAGTAGTGAGTCTTCAGCCGGGATTTAAAAGCTGAGACAGAAGGGGCACCTCTTATAATAGTAGGCAGACCATTCCACAATTTAGGGGCCCTGTAACTAAAGGCTCAACCTCCCACTTTATTAATTTTTGGAATCATAAGCAGACCAGCATCTTGAGATCTTAATGTGCGCTCTGATTTGTAAGTCATGATAAGTTCAGACAAGTAAACCATGTTAAAAGGAGGATTTTGAAATCTGCCCTAAACTTAACCGGGGGCAAGTGTAAGGATTTACGAACTGGAGTTATGTGTTAATATTTTCTTGTTCTTGTAGTAATTCTTGCAGCAGCATTTTGGATTAACTGGAGGCTGCATAAAAAACAATTTAAACATCCAGTGAACACCGCATTGCAGTAGTCAATCCTACTAGAAATAAATGCATGAATTAATTTCTCAGAATCCTGTTTATTTAGAAAGCACCTTAAATTCCCAACATTTTTAAGAGGAAAGAAACATGATTTGGACAACTTTGTAATATGTGCTTTAAATGACATGCTAGAGTCAAAGATAACTCCTAAATTACAGGCTGATTCAGTAAAACTAATGGTGATTCCAACTGAGTTAAATGACGCCAAAATATTGTGATCAGCATCATTCCCTCCAATAATTAACATCTCTGATTTATCGGTGTTTAGATTATGCACAATGCTGTTTAGTACAGAGGTTAGTAAAGCCATTAGAGTAACTGTTAGAGGGCCCAGGTACACTCAGTACCGGTGCTAGGTTATTTTGTGCCCTACGCCAAGCTTATTATTGCGCCAGCCAACTGTTTGGTAGCTAACCCGTGCAGCTGGGTTTTTTCAACCCGCTATGATCTGTGCCCTAGGCAAATGCCTAATTCATCTTAATGGTGTATTCGGTATATTTACCAGAGAGGGTTTGACGTTTGTGAGTTCATTGATATATAGAGTTCCTTCCAGATTGAAGCACATAGCATGACTTTTGTGAAGATGTTCAAGGTCTTTGGAAGGGGCAGGATAGGCATCAGCGGGGACCAGAAGGCAAAATCAAGCAGTTGCATTCACCGGGAAAACTGATGCTAAAAGTCATCTTTGTGTTTTGTGTCTGTTGTTGGTGAATGGTGCCTCAAAGTCCTTGTAAACTACTTTTGAGAGAGAAGGGAGTGCATGTGTAAATTCTGTCTTGAGTTGCCCTCTGTGTTGAGATTTAGGTGAAGACGGAGGGCACAAAAAGTTTTGTCCAACATGTGTGTTTATTTCGCTGTAATACAAAACACGCATAGGGTCTCGTCACCTGCATGCCCTCACAGCGGCCACTACCGAACTTTTAAAATAACATTTAAAACATTAAATATAATGGGTGCCTGTAATACAAAACATGTACAAATGGTAATTGTCTACAAGTCCTGTAATACAAAATAAATTTATATTTAGTATTGAAATAATGAATATGAAATTAACAAATGAAATACTATGTGAACCCAGTAAAAAAAACCCTCAGTTCGCAGTGGCCATTAGAGAACTGAGAGTGTGGGCAAATGCAAATGCCCTTTACCCTTAAGAAGGTTCCATTTACATAGTGTGGGTGTTAATGTTAACTACCTCTCAGTTCTGTAATGGCACCATGTCATACCAAAATGAAACTTAATAAAATATCACTAATTAAGGCAAAAACATTTTTAAATAAAACTGGATGGCTGTAAATGGAAGGCTACTTAACCTCACACTATTCACTATTATCCCCAATCGGTGCAAGTGGGTGTAATGATGGTGAGCTGGGTGTTGGTTTATTTTCATGAGTGTACTTTTTAAATTCTTTTTTGTTTGTGTCTCTCTCTTACTGCCCTGGTTTATTGTTGGTCATGAACTATAAGATGGCTACACAGTTAGCATGGTGAAAGGGAAATGGTTTGCTGCGGTCATCACAGATGAATCCAGAGGTTTCAAGGTAAGGTCCCCATTAGCTGATTATACTTCTGGAGAGAGGTGTGAAAACGGGAACTCTACATGTGTGACAATGCTTGAACAGCCAGAAGACATTCAAATTAGACTGACTGGTAACCCTAAATTGGTCCTATATAAGTGAATGTGTGCTGTTTGTGTTAGTGTGTGTATGAACTACAACTAGGTCCTACCTTCTTCTTAGGCAATCAGTGTGGTCCACTGATTGGAACTGCAATTTAAATAGCAAGGTCGCCATGTCTGTAATAATCTCTGGCTAACTGTATGTCATTTAACCTGCCTATAAATTATAAAAAGTACAAGCATACAAGCAAATTGTACCATTGATCTGCATGTGTAATATGGCTTAGCAGGATGCTTGCTATAGAAAGATGCTATTTTAAAAAAATAACGTTATCTTTCTGGGTCCAAATAGTTTCATGTTGTCCATGACACTGAAATATCATATACTGGTTCACGTAACACATGGATGGATGAATAAAGTACTCCACAACTAATTTAGAAATTTGACTTTTTGATAAAGGTGCATTTCATACTAACCTGGAGCACCCAAAAGAAAAAAAAAATCTCTAATAGGAAGAGCGCAGAATGCAATGCTAGTTTGCATAACACTTTTTAATTGTGCACGAAGTCATAATTATTTAAGTTATTGAGATATTACTAATCAAAAAGATGAAAAGCTGCTGACAACTGCAATCTAGGCAATTAAGGTGAAGCATTGAATTTGCATACATTTACACTTTGATCAGTGCTCATAAGATATGCGCACAGAAAACCACTTGGCAAGGTTTTAGTCAAGTACTAAATCAAAGCTCAGTAAAGAGATAATTACAAAACATCAATAATACTTAAAGAACACAGATCCTCCCCTCACAGACAATTATCTGAAATGTGTTGTCCTTAATCAGAGGATCATGTTCTAGTTACCTCTTCCACTTTCTAAATATTTTTAATTAACATATGCTCCCCTAGACTTCAGTCTTTAATTAAATATTGTTGCTGCACCAAATAACCCGAATCCTGTTAAAAATTCAGATATGCAATCCCCAGTAATAGATGGTCAGGAGTGAAAGAATATAAAAGGCATAGTAGCAGTAATTTTTTAAAAATATATAGCCTGCTGCATGTTATTGACTGGCTATACAAAAGTGCCTTGTTAAAAATTTTATAATTATATGTAACTTGGATTTTTTTTATTTTAATAAGAGTTGTTATTATACACTTTCAATATAGTGTTGCCTCTCTTTTTGATTAAAACTGTTTATTTATACTGCTTAGAAAAGATGGAGCTACTTATCCTTAAGGCAGTTGTGTATTTCTAATTAGTAATTGTCATATAAGGGGCAGCATAGTTGCACAGATGTTCATGTTGCCTGTCACATCTCACCTGCGGAGCAGGCGTACTGCTAATAGTCAGGATCGACCAGTACTGTAGATGACCAAGATGTCAAGGTGTTGTTGAAGGAAGAGGATGTTTTATTTACAACAATCCTTGGTAGTTCAGAGTTCAAACAAAATATACAGTGGAAAAAAAGAAATATTATATAAAGGAGATTCAGACACTAAACCTGTGCCTATAATAAAAAATAAATCCAAAATGCGAACAAAATCTCGGTGCAAAAATCACCCTCATGTAACCCCCAAGGTTACTAACTTCCTGGATCACAATTTACAAAAAGAAAAAAGAAAAAAATTTCACGCTCTGGTACAGCTCATAATTAAATTAATGCTCTTCAAAAAAAAGAAGAAAAAAAAACAGGAGCCAAAAATGAGAAACAAAGTTATTCCTACTGGTAGCCAACCACTAAGCCAAACAGCTACTCTGTCCCCTGTGCTCTAAACCTCTTGCCAAATATTCATCCTCCACACCAGATTGTGGTCAATCAACACCATCCCAGGTCATCTCAGAGTTTAAATACTAGAGAGCATACCAGCTCTCGAAGCCCCTCCAATAGGGTGACACCAATAATTGTTCCAATAGAGGAACAACGTTTAGCAAAATGAAAGATTATAATTAACTGGACTACTTGAAAACTGTAAATAAACCAACACAAACAAAACCAAAAGATGGCAACACTGCTGCCAACCTTGTGGCTAAAATAAACAAAAAAACTTTGCACATCCAGTATGAGCTCAATATTCTGTATTCCCACATGACACACATGCATTGAACCAGCACATCATATTCAAAGTTGCAAAGAGATCTTTTGCTGCGTAACAGCCTGAGAAAAAGATGGAGAATGTGAACCTACATGTGACAGTAAGTGATTGATGACTTTTTAGTGCACAAAATACAGCAAGCGCAAAAACTGTGGAACATACAGTACAGTATACCAGCTTCAGCTTGTGCAGCATCAGCACTCAGTGAGGCTTATGGGTTTATACTGCCATTTTGCATGTTCACCATCATGGGTTTTAAGACCTGTACCCTGTTGTTATCTAAGTGAGGTGAGGTAAGGTGTTCTCATCATACTTGAGTAGACACCCTTCTGGGTATTCTGTTTAACATTCCACATTCACAAAAACACATATGTTAGGTTAATTGGCGATTCCAGATTGGACCCGTACAGGTATGTGCATGAGTAGGCGCTGTGATGGACTGGCACCCTATTTTGCCCAGTGCTACAATGCTAGGGTTCAGTCATGACTCTGAACTAAAAGAAGTGGGGCTTCAAGGTACAATGTATAGATGGGTACAAATTTAGCTTAAACACAGGAATCGAGGGGTTATGTCACAATGAGCTTTTTCATAATTAAGTGATCTTAAAAGTGGTGTCCCTCAGGAATCAGTACTAGGTCATTGTTCTTTTTAATATACATACAGTAAATGATACTGGATAAGAGAATACTCAATCAGCTGGTTGTTTGTAGATTATACCTAACTGGACGGAATTCAGACTTGGGCACATTTTTGGCAGGTGATATTTAATGTAAAGTAAATGTAAAATATTACACACAGGAAGTAAAAATGTTACATTTGACATGGATGACTTGAAATTAGAAAATGCTGAGAAGGACTTAGGAGTCATAGTGGACTTTTCACTTCCTTCATCCAGGCAGAGTAGAGAAGCAACAAAGTAGGCCAATAGCATGTTAGGTTATGCAGCCCAATATGGAGTACAAGTCAAAGGAGATTTTTTTAGGTATACAATGCACTTGTGAGGCCACATCTGGAGTATTGTGTGTAGTTTTGGCATCAGTATTACAAAAAAGACAATGCAGTCCAGAGAAGAGCAGCAACCGAATGAATGAATTGAGTGAATGAATTGAACCTTTTCAGTTTAGGCAAAATGGGAATTGAAAGATGACATGATTGAGTGTTTCAAATTATACAGGGAATTAGTAGAGTGGAACCCAGTTGTTGCTTTAAAATGTGCTTTTCCGCTAGAACTTGGAGCTTAGATGGAAGAGAAATGTTAGGAAGTGGTTCTTCACACAGACAACCATAGAAACATGAAATAAGTTACCAAGTAGCGGGATAGATAGTAGTACTTTGGGACCCTTCAAAATTTTGGGGAAATTGGATAAATAGGATTGACCATCTTTGATGGGTTGAATTGCCCATTCCTGTCAAAAAATCTCTTTTTTATTCATCAAATGAGTGGGGACCATTCAGTCCATCAAGCCTGCTTGGATGGCTAATAGCTTAGTTATTCTAATATTAAACCCAGATCCCTTTTAAAGATTATCAAAGTTTCCACTTCCACTAGGATTGATAATGATGTGTAAGTTAAAATATAATATACTTGCATTTATTTTACAGTTGTACAGGAAGAAATGGAAAACAAAATTAATTTCTATATAATCCTAATCTACAAACTTTATCACATTATGTATATCTCTCTAAAAAATTCAGCTGACCACACTGATATGGACAATGTCCCATGAAGTTTTTGAGAGCTAGGAATCCTGGGAGAAATGAATGTGATGCTGATGAACAAAAACAGAAAACTAAACAAATAAACTAAAAGTAACTCAAAGTAGAAATACCATCCTTACTGCCAGTTGCTGCCTAACTGATTTGCTGCAATGTCACACAAGGATGTTTGTGTTTAGAGTTATTCACCGAGATATCTTTCTATATAATACGCAACGTGGCTGTTCGTTTGTCTGTCCAGGATTTTAAATCACCTGTAGCTTGCAAACTGTTTGAACTACTGACCTGAAATTTGGTACACATATACTACATGATGTCTACTATCCACTTTCGGGGTGATAATTGACCTCCAAGGTTATTCCTCTTTTTATTTTATTTTAGTGTAGAATCAACTTTCGGCAGCGTCCAGCAGGGCAGCTGTGTGGCTCATGAGTACGGGCGCCGTTCTCATCCCTACCACCTTCGCCATCACTTCCCCTACCTCTTTATATCTTAAATCATTCTTGAGGCAGATTGAAGACTTAAGTTCCAGCTTAAGTGAAAAAATAAAGAAAACATACTAAGTAATTGCAACACAAACACTGACTTAATCAGTTTTAATGCGAAAAGATGCCGACGAAAGAAGAGAAGAAGCGGGCCGCTAGGGTGGAGAAAAGAAGAGCTGCTCACAAAGCAGCAAGCGCATCAACCTCTGAGTCAATGAATGCTAAACGTACAGATAATGAGTATGAAAACTATGAACGCTCAAGTCAAGTGTATTCACTGCACGTTATCATGCAGTTAGCCATTACTGGTATTAAATATTGGTGATGCAGCCATATTTAACACAGAGGTAATTGATTTAACCCCAGGGTTGACCCCCCAATCATGAGAATCTTGACCAACTGGGATGCCCTCAAGGCGCTGTTGAAGCCAATAAACAGGAAAATGATTATGTGACAACCCAATAACGATCACATGCATTTCACAGCCATGTGACATGCCATCACAACAAAAAGGTAAATAAGATCAAAAAATAACCAAAAAACACAATATATGCATTACATTTTTAGGTCTTGTTATGAATATCAAAGAAAACAAGGATCAAGAAGAGATGTTTGATCATTTGAGTAGCCACAGATAACATCAGGAAATTGAGAAAGCAATAACGCAATAAAGAGTGAGACTGGAGTGTGCTGTAAGCACAGCAAAACCAAATGTCAAGGCCCAATACACAAAGCAAAACTCAAAGTGAAGCAAAAACAAAAAAATGTCCTTAATCTAACAAAGATTCTTCACCCATAACTATCACTATAGTTCATTGAAAGTTTATTTTCCTTCTTAGAATTTATCCAATGATGTGATAAAATACACTACGAGCTGCTCAATAGCGTAACACAATGACGTCTGATTTTTGCATATTTATATGTCACTGCCCACAAAAAATGCTTGAGCAATGATATAAACTTTATATATTAATGAAAGCTACAGCTGGCTATAGGTTAATGGAGATTTCTTCTTTGCAATTGTTTTACATAATGGATGCTGCTGCCTGGTATTTACGTTTTCATCATAGTTCAACAATTAATCAGTTGGCAGATATTCTTAGCTTCCATTTATGTTGATCGGTTTTAAACTCCTTTTTTGCCTATTTAAACAAATCTGCGTCTTTATGTGTGCTCATTATGTAATTATTAATCTGTAAAGTGTGTATTTGTATCTACCTGTGAACTTGACGCAGCTCTGTGCACCTGCAATCAGTAAAGAGCGAATTACACAAAAAAAACTGAACTGAATTGTTACGTAACCAGGATGTCTAATGTGAACATCTTGCCTGACAGTATTATTGAAGTCACTAATGAAAGCCAGCTGAATAACATACCTTTTATTCATTATTGTACTGAGTCTTTGTGCTTTTTTTAATGGTCTGGAAAATATATTTATTATGGCAGCATGGAGGCGCAGTGGTAGCGCTGCTGCCTCACAGTAAGGAGACCTAGGTTCGCTTCCCAGGTCCTCCCTGCGTGGAGTTTGCATGTTCTCCCCATGTCTACGTGGGTTTCCTCTGGGTGCTCCGGTTTCCTCCCACAGTCCAAAGACATGCAGGTTAGGTGCATTGGTGATCCTAAAATTGTCCCTGGTGTGTGTGTGCGCCCTGCAGTGGGCTAGCACCCTCCCTGGTTTTGTTCATGCCTTGTGTCCTGTGTTGGCTGGGTTTGGCTCCAGCAAACCCCCATGAACCCTGGATTAGGATATAGCGGGTTGGATAATGGATGGATATATTTATTATATGTTTGCTTGATTTACTAAGAGCAAATGAAAGAAGACATTTACTTTCTCACATGTAGCAATAAAGCAACTAACTAACTAGCTTTGTCATGACTGAGTTAGCCTGACCTTGATGACAGGGTTTATTTTGGAAGAAATTTCATTATATTGAGTGACAAAGGGAAAACACCAAGATGGTTTTGTAAATTTGTGATCCATCCACGCAAAAGTCAAAACTTTGAGGTTGATTTGAACTAAGCTCTATAAATGGGCTCAGGACTTTCCACCTTGAATACCAGTAATTACAAACTAGTATAACAGAATGCATAAATATGAATTTCCTTAAATTAAACAAAGAAATACAGAATTGTTAGTTATTTACAGCAAAAAAACAAAGTGAGAATCTTAGAAACAAAATGAATCATCTGGCTCTGCGAATCAAACCAGAGGTTAAGAATTTAGGTGTTCTTATTGACTCTGATCTTAATTTCAGATCACATATTAATAATATTACCAAGACTGCTTTCTTCCATCTAAGGAAAATTGCAAGGGTGTGATCTCTTAGATGCCGAAAAATGAATACATGTGTTTGTATTCAGCCGACTAGATTACTGCAATGCTCTCCTATCAGGGCTACCCAAGAAAGACATAAATCGGTTACAGCTTCCAGAACGCAGCAGCAAAACGAGAACAAATATGAACATATAACCCCAATGCTAATATACACTGGCTGCCAGTGTCCTTTAGAAATGAATTTTAAAATGCTTGTTGTATATAAGGCTTTAAACAATCTTGTCCCTACCTATTTATAAGAGTGCCTCTTTCCTTATGTACCAAATCTCGTTCATAGAACTGCAAAGGCAGGTTTTCTCGTTATTCCAAGAAGTAAGCATAAAAGAACTGGTGAGGCAGCTTTCTGTTCTTATGCACCTTAAAATTTGGAATAATTCACCAATAGAAACACACCGGGCTAAATTTGTGGTACATTACAAAATACTACTAAAACCCCTTTTTTAATCTGGCTTTCCAGTAATTATATCATAATACATTGATCTGATTATACAGTAAGTTTAGCTGTTTGATGTGTTAATAAGTAGCCAGCATTAATCCATTGCTTTTTTATGATTTTTGTCTCCTATCCTGTGTGGTGGCACTATGGGCCACCCAAACCTGCTCAAAGTGCTCGATTCTGCAGTCACCGGAAACGAGGATGACTTCGAAACCTCTTTTATCAACTGTGCTGTCTCAGCTGTGTTCATTGGCAGGTAGGCCACCAGCTGGCTGATTTACTTGATTCTGTTTTCCGATTGTGGCCCTCCAGAGGTTTATTTTTCTCCTATGGCCCATTGTAGGAGTTTTTTGTTTTCCTTCTAGAAGGAATCAAGAACTTCATCTACATCCTAATCAATGGAGACCACCATGGACTGTTTTATTTGCTTTTGTATCTTTAACATCATTTGCTACTCAAAGGGTTGCCATGTACATATACCTAGGTTAAATGTAGTATATATACTTTATGTTTTTATTTATATATATATATATATATATATATATATATAATATATATACACATATAAAGGAGAGTTGGGATCCGAGAGACTGTGTTTGGGGAGGGATGGAGAGTTAGGGAGGGTGGGGGAGTCACGCGATCATCTCCCCTCCATTTCACGCCATTTCATTCACTTCATTTCGCTCCGAGCTGAGCTCCGCAGCTGACGCGGTCTTGCCATTCTTTTTCCTTACTGTTTAGTCCTCTCTCCTTTACTGATTTATATAAAGGAGAGTTGGGATCCGAGAGACTGTGTTTCTGTGTTTGTGGAGGGATTGAGAGTTAAGGCGGGTGGGGGAGTCTCATGATCATCTCCCCTCCCATTCACTTCATTTCATTCACTTAATTTTACTCTGAGCTGAGTTCCACAGCTGATGCAGTCTTGTCGTTCTTTTTCCTTAGTGTTCAGTCCTCTCTTCTTTACTGATTTTCTGTTTACTAAACGCAGTACTTACTGAATAGTATTTTTTCCTTTAGTGTTTCTACATAGTGTTTCTTAGTGTTTAGTAGACGTGGTGTGCCGGTGTTCCCGGCGGTGTTGCAGTTTACTGTTACTTTCTACTTCGTTTTTGTACTTTAGTGTTTAGTAGACTTTTACTTTATCTCATTTACTGTTATTTTTTTACTGTTTTTCCCGGCACTGTTGCCCTTTATTACTTTATCTCATTTAATGTTTGGTAGACTTTTACTTTATCTCATTTACTGTTGTTCCCGGCGGTGTTGCTGTTTTTCCCGTTTCTATCTTTTATGTAGCATGTTCACGAATTAGTCATAGAGAAAATTTATATATTTTGGCCCCAGGAGGACAAACCAAAAATGTATATAAAGAAGCTCTATAAGTCCCATGTAGATACATAATTATTCCAACTACAGCGACTGCAGCAAAGCGCACATGGTCTGCTAGTATATATATATATACAGGTATATAAATATACATAATTAAATGGATCTTGTTGTTCTATTGTCAACCTTAATCCTTAATGTGTAAGTATTTAAATTAGAAAACCTTTTTGGACAAGAGTGAAGGTTTGTTTTGTACTTTAGTGGTTACATTTTGCTTAACAATACCTGGATGATTTTGTATTTGGTATACTTACATTTATCAGAAGCTATCATAGTATCATTGAATTCTGAAAAAAAGTCATGTGGACAGATGAGACGAAGATGAATCTGTATCAGGGTGATGGTAAGAACAATTTCTGACAACAAAAAGGAACTGCCCAAGATCCAAAGTAGACCACCTCAGCTGTTAACCATGGTTCTGGAGATGTTATGGATTGGGAATGTATGACTTCTACTAGTACTGGCACATTTATCTTCAATTGATGATGTAACTGCTGACAGCAGTCGCAGAATGAATTCTGAGGTGCTTAGAAACATGCTCTCTGTTCAATTTCAGTAAAGATGTCCAAACTGATTGGACAGCACTTCATCCTACAACAAGATAAACATACTGCTAAGGCAACACAGGAGATTTTCAAAGCTAAAAAATTGAAACTTCTTGAATGGCCAAGTGAAACACATGATTTAAGTCCAGTTCCATTTGGCCTTACATATGCTTGAGAAAACTTAAAGGGGCAAGCCCCTGAAACAAACAGGAGCTGATGATGGCTGCATTAGAGGCTTGACAGAGCATCACCAGAGAAAATCTTCAGCACCCGGTGATGAATCACAGACTTCAGTCCATTCAAAGGATATGCAACAATGTACTAAATATGACATTTTGTTATACCTGCCTTTGCTTTGTCCCAGAAATGATGGTGCCCTGAAATGGGGGTACATGGGATGACCAAAATTATTACAAATACCCTTAAACGAAAGTCTGCAATGTGCATTTTAATCACATCTGAATTGTTTGATTGTAATTTTAAACTGTGGAGCAGAAGTAGATATCAAGGAAAAATATGTCTTTGTCCCAAACATTATGAAGGGCACTGTATGATAATTTTTATTTTTTTTTTTTTATTATTATTATTAGATCACTAATTCTGAAATTTTGCTAACAATTGGCCATGAGTAAAACCTTTCTGCCACAGATGAGTTTGTGCTTTTCCTACTGAGTGAGTTTGACTTTTGTTGATGGCCACAGCTAAACCCAATTTTATGGGAACCTGTATTATTGTAAAATGAAATGGGTAATTAGTAGGAATAATTTCGTGAATGAACGTATTTCATTCTGTAGCATAGTATAATAAAAGAGAAGCTTTAATCAAATTAGAAGGTAACACTCTGATATCTTGTACCATTACAAAGTTTTGAAGGGTTTAGATCAGGGGTCTCCAACATGTTGCTCGTGAGCCATCGGTAACTCGCAACCCCTTTCCAAGTGGCTAACCAAAGGGTTAATGAATCCTACATAAATTTGAAAACTTGATTAGTCAAATTAGGAGTGAGCGATCTTTCCAAAAAATCATATCACAATCCTTTTAACACAAAATCACGATCCACAATCTTTTCAATGTGGCATACACTAAGAGAATATCAGGACTCAAACTCATCAAGACCTAAGTAACAGTTTATTTTAAATCTCAAACAAAGTTGAATTCAAATGTTCTCTTGTTCGATAGCTAAGCGGAGTTAAGGTACATTCCCCGAAGCGGGCGAGTGAGTGAGGAAGGCCTCCCCTCCCCGGCCCATTGCAAGAATCTCGGATTTGCGCAAATAAATTGGTACAGCAAGTGAACTATGATACATAACGAGATGAGAGAAGTCGCAAAATCAACCGGAATGTTCAAGCAAATTATAGAAAAAAAACAGATCTAACTCTGTTAAGTAGTTCTCTCGTGAAAAGCAGACAGACAGACAGACAGACATTGGATTTTATATATTATATATTAGTAAACCTTCAAAATAATGTGCAGTTAAAGTCTCAACAGCATTCTCAGCATTTCTGGAGCTTAGTAGAGCAAGATAACTATAAGAATCTTAACCAAGCTGCAGCTCTAAAAATGTCTGCTTTGTTTGTGTCTCCTTACCTCTGTGATATATCACGAAATCAAAGTTCAGAACAAGACTAACAGATGAACATGTAAATGACTCCATAAGAGTGAACCCAAGTGACTACTCTCCACCATACACCTGTCTCTCTTGTTGACTCCATGCAGTGCCAGTCATCTGACTAACTAAACAACATATCACAAATGCAACTGGACTCTTGTGAAGTGAAATAGTGACATGTAAAAAAATGACGAATAAGTAATATCTATGTATTTGTAATTGCATTGTTTTGTTTTGACAGCATCTATGTTTTAATTTAATAGCGCCAGAAACACTAGAAAATGCATACAGACATACAAAATTGTACTTGCAGGTGAACTGAATATTTTTTCTGATGTTTTAATGCAAAATGTGAGTTGTGGATGCTAACATTTTGTAAATATTCAGGCAAAAGAAGCTTATTCAGTTTATTTGGGTTGAAATAAGCTATGAGAATAAACAGTAGAAAACACGAGTAGCTCTCGGCCATTTTCAATTTGTAAAAGTAGCTCTTAGGGAAAAAAGGATGCAGACCCCTGGTTTAGATCAAAAAGAGTATACTCTGATTAATGGTTTAATACAGTTTTAAAATACAGCATTGATGTTTACAGGCTGCACTGTACAGAAAACAACGGGTGAAAAAAATAATATGGTGAACTGTGTACAATGTCTGTCTCCTCTATGTTCTGTCTACACCCTAGTTCTCCACCACCAAGGCCCCTTGTCACCCACCCCATCATTCGAAGTATATGTACTGTATATAAGTGAGATCAACAGTCCAGGGGACAAACAACCCCCATGGAATTTGTATTTATTTCATGCCACATTGAGAGGAGTAAGAAAAAGATTTTCCTTGAGCTCCACAGAATTACCTCTGTAGCCCTCATATTTATCAAGCAGTAACTCCATTTCTCTGTGAATGATCACTACTGAGTGGTCACAAAAAAAAATTATGTAGTGTCAAAGAATAGCCTACTCTGTATAGAATTATTATCAGTAAATGTCTACAAATATATATATATATATATATATATATATATATATATATATATATATATATATATATATATATATATATATATATTTTTTATAATGTCACCAAACAGTGAAAGTATTTTTGAGATTTTGGGGTATTTTTCTATTGTATGAGTGGGGTTTATCCCTAAATATTAAGATACATCCAAGATATAAAATCTTGCCAAATTCTGGCTTTTTAAGCTAAATGAGAAATTGTGTTTATGTTGATGATCCAGTGAGTGAGTGAGTCAGCTTTGCAATATGTACTGTATATATAGATTTCCAAAAGTACACCAGTTACCAAAATAATATTAGTGCTGTTTATGACCATGCCGCATTGTTTACATTTATTCTACAAATTAATACTATTCATTCCATTACCCTTCTGCATTTCTTTTCTCATCTAGTTCTTGAACACTCTTTAAAATAATTTATTATAGAGCTCAAAATGAAAGGAGACTAAAAAATAATAACATTTCCAGAAAAAATACTAGTTTTACATTCAAGATAACAGTGGAGTGGAGACTTTTCACACCCAGCAATGGCTCTGCTGCAGCCAAGTACTTGGATCATACGCATCAGCAGTATTGTATAATAAAAGTAATGTGAGTTGAGCATTCAGCCATAAGTTACAAGCAATCCTACAGCCTTTAGGTTATCGAGATCACAGTGGACACAGTAAGCCAAAGAAATAAACATGCTAGAGCAAGCATTAAAGATGTTTGTGCAGTCTAGCGCCTCTGTGCTTGGACAAATTACACCCCCACGTCAAACAAGCCTTAGCATATCTGATGTGCTGCTTGCAGTCGGCAGCAGAGGCCACTTCTGATACTAATTTAATGACTGAACCGCGAGTGGCACACTCAGCCATGAGTTAAAAGCAAAGATTCAGTTCTTTGGTTCTCAAATAAATACATTTGCTTTAATATACAGTAAAAGAACTGCTGGAGTTTTTAAAGATGACTTATCAATGACAATTTTCCTGTTATTTTGAAAGAGTACAGGTTCAAGGGGAGCAGGAGCCATAGGGCCCTTCAGAGACAAAGGTCTAGACTTTAAAATTAACTGCTTCCAGTTTAAGTGTAAGGCCATGGAGGTGAAGCCAGCTAACCATAGCTCTGTGTAGGGTGCTGTTGCCATTTGACACTGTCTGGAAAGATTTTGTGTGACTTGACTGTTGGTGGATATTATAAGCAACGACTTTTGAGGCCAATGTTAGGTAAATTGAGCTTCTGTGTGAATGAATGTGCCCCCCATTAAAGAAGTCCCCTATTCTGGGCTGGCTACTTTGGGGCCAATGCAGTCAGGATAAGCATCCTGTAACTCTAAGCTACAAAAAAGTCATTGTATATATTGATATTTATAGAGTTGAATATTTACATAGATAAATACAGGGTAGTCCAGATCTAATTATGCAGATCCAGATCATCTGGATGACTTTGATTTATACGGGGATGATTCCAGTTCGGCGCCAAGACAATTCTTCATGTCGTCAGTTTGCACACTTCTCAATGGTCCGGGATTTTTCAGGTGATTTTCTATGTAACAAACTTAATAAGTTAAAGCGTAATGGAAATTGCATAATTAGACCTGGACCCCCCTATAGATAGATAGATAGTATGGTGTGAATACATACCAGAATGACTAAAAAGATGAAACCTTTAAAAATAAAGAAAACTTCTGATTTGGCAGTCCCAGCCACAGTGAGGTATTATTACACAAGAGTATTGCTGTTGGTATGAAGGAGGACCTGTGCTGTTTCTTGACACACACGTCTACAGAATAATTTGTTAGTCAAAAGTCTACAATGCTGTATTGTTCATAATGGTACTCAGTTATGTCTATTCTCTCCTTTGCTGCTGCCTTCTGGGGATCCAGAGTTTGCCCCATAATGGAGCATGCCCTTTTAATTAACTTGTTGATTTAAGTGGTTCAGTGATTTATTTGTTCTCAGGGACACATTTGAGCTTTTACAGAAGCTCTTTATATAGATATTTTATTTTTTTATTTTAAAAATAAAGATGTATTGTTAACAATACAAGAGAAAATATCAACATATTAATATAAACAGTTATTGACATAAAGTAAATTCCAAAATTAACAGATGAGGCATACATCAGTCTGCCACTACTCCTCCGTTACACTTCTACTCTAAACATTAATAAGAAATAAATTCCAATAAATTAACAATTCATTATAACAGAATTCCACCACTACTCCACACATTAATAAGAATACATAGCTGATGGACACCAATGCTTTCACTTAATTCCCAGTTCGCCCCCCTCCACAGCACACAGTACCTGTCTTGTCTCCCACATTTCACTGAACGTTTCTAAGTTGTTAGTCTACTTTTAATGAAAACTTTGAACATCAGCAGTGCGCTGGTCACAATGAGATCTTTTTCTTTGTTTCTCCTTGTTTTTATGATTGCCAACTTGGCCTGTCCTAACAGGAAATTTCCAGTTATGCACATATTTCTATTTTTTTCCTTATATGTAATTCCAAAAATAAAGCAAACTTTTGAGAATTCTATCCCAAAACACTTACAAATAAATTCTAATGAAATTAACAAAGGTTTCAACCTTTCAAAGTGAATAAAGAGATGAAAAATGGTTTCTCTTGTGTAACAAAAAGGGCACTAGTCATTTTCAGAAGCTTTGATTGTGTTAAGAAAAGAATTGGTGGCCAAGCCTGAGTGTACCAAGTTTCTTCTGCAACTGGAGTTTATAAAATGCCTTCCATGATAATGTGATGCTCTCAGAGACCTACAGTTCTTTTCTCTACAGTGTATCTGGCAACTCTTGTAATACATCATAAAATGTTACTTTGACACACAGTTTATAAAAATCATTTTTATCAAATATTTCAAAATCTTCCTCGACCAGAGTGCCAAATGTTAGAAGGTGTCCAAGTCTATCTGTGTTGTCAGGAATATTTGGCCTCACAATAATAGTGGGTGATGACATCTCTGCCTCTAGTGCCTTCTCACCTGTGAAGTATTCAGCACCCAGAGAACTCGCACCTCACTGCTGCAGTGCCATTTTCACCTAATTGAGAAACCCGTCAACCAGACACATTAATCTGATCTCAAGGACCACCGCGATGTGAGCAAGGGTGTGCCAGCACCTCATGTTCATATCAATTAAATGTCTTATTTTCAAAATCCCTTTGTTCAAATGAATGGATACAAAATATTCTGACAGTAATAATGGACAGTCTAAAACAGCATTCCAGACTAAAGGTTCCTCCATGAACCAAAAAATATTGTCCAGATTTAGTTTGGTTCTTCTCAGCGTTTTGTTCCAGACCTGAAGAGCGGATACCCGATAAAATTCAGGTAAGTCAGACCTAATGAAGTTGGCAGACTGTAAGAAAAAAAAATGTTGAACAAAATTTAAGCCCCTTACCTCACGAAATAAGGCAAAGGCCAGCTGTCTCCATGGCAGATGTTCTAAAGACCTCCATTCTGCTAAAAAAAAATCAATGAGACCCTAATCACCTTCTTCTACTGGCAGATATATGACACTTTACCAGGGTTGCCAGACACTTGTTTCAAATCATGCCCATTTTTCTAGAAAAAGTAGCCCAAAGGCTGCCTTCAAACCTCTAAAAGTAAAATAGATCAAAAATGGCATTACTTATCTATAAAAAGTCAAAAGCTAACTTTATTAATCTTTAGCAACAAGATATTCCTCCGGTAGAACGTCGTTGTCTTGCTCGTTGATGGAATAAATGCTTGTATTGAATTTAGCCAGCATAGCTGTTGTTGGAATAAATCCATTACAACAGATCCCTCTGTGTCTCATGTAGCTTCTAATGCGTAAGAAAGCTTCCAGCATGTCTTGCTGCATCCTGTTTCTCAGTTTCATTTTAATCAGATTCATTTGGGAAAAAGTTCTTTCCAATGCTGCATTACTGAAAGGCATTGACAGCAAACTTAAGGCAAGATGTCCAAGCTGTAAAAAGTCAAAATCCCCTGAAGCATCCTTGTGATTTGCAACAGTTATCCAAAATTCCTCAACGTTGTTATCGCTGAATTGTGCCCATGACACTGTTCCGATTCGCACATGTGAGATGACAGATCCTCCCTGAATGATGGGTCAGATTCTCCTCCTTCCTCTCTCACTGTACTTTTAATGCTGTCTGTCTGCTGCAGGCCAGTAGTGGTAACCCCTAAACCTTCTGTTTTAGTGCTGATTTTTGCAAGACAACCACTGATTGATTGTTCTTTTTTCTCTCTGGTTACTGGCTTTACCAAGCCCTGTTTACTGTGTCTTTCCTTAGTAAGCATCTCTTCATTGCCACCTAGAAATCTAGAAACTAGATATTCTCACAGCGAAACCACCCATGTGTTAAGCAGACCTGCAACCCACAACCACTCCCACGCCAGACCAGAGTAATCGACCAACAGAAATTCTGCAAGCAGAAAGGACAGATACAGTGGTGTGAAAAACTATTTGCCCCCTTCCTGATTTCTTATTCTTTTGCATGTTTGTCACACAAAATGTTTCTGATCATCAAACACATTTAACCATTAGTCAAATATAACACAAGTAAACACAAAATGCAGTTTTTAAATGATGGTTTTATTATTTAGGGAGAAAAAAAAAATCCAAACCTAAATGGCCCTGTGTGAAAAAGTAATTGCCCCCTAAACCTAATAACTGGTTGGGCCATCCTTAGCAGCAATAACTGTAATCAAGCGTTTGCGATAACTTGCAATGACTCTTTTACAGCGCTCTGGAGGACTTTGGCCCACTCATCTTTGCAGAATTGTTGTAATTCAGCTTTATTTGAGGGTTTTCTAGCATGAACCGCCTTTTTAAGGTCATGCCATAGCATCTCCATTGGATTCAGGTCAGGACTTTGACTAGGCCACTCCAAAGTCTTCATTTTGTTTTTCTTCAGCCATTCAGAGGTGGATTTGCTGGTGTGTTTTGGGTCATTGTCCTGTTGCAGCACCCAAGATCGCTTCAGCTTGAGTTGACGAACAGATGGCCGGACATTCTCTTTCAGGATTTTTTGGTAGACAGTAGAATTCATGGTTCCATCTATCACAGCAAGCCTTCCAGGTCCTGAAGCAGCAAAACAACCCCAGACCATCACACTACCACCACCATATTTTACTGTTGGTATGATTTTCTTTTTCTGAAATGCTGTGTTCCTTTTACGCCAGATGTAACGGGACATTTGCCTTCCAAAAAGTTCAACTTTTGTCTCATCAGTCCACAAGATCTTTTCCCAAAAGTCTTAGCAATCATTGAGATGTTTCTTAGCAAAATTCAGACGAGCCCTAATGTTCTTTTTGCTTAACAGTGGTTTGCGTCTTGGAAATCTGCCACGCAGGCCGTTTTTGCCCAGTCTCTTTCTTATGGTGGAGTCGTGAACACTGACCTTAATTGAGGCAAGTGAGGCCTGCAGTTCTTTAGACGTTGTCATGGGGTCTTTGTGACCTCTCGGATGAGTCGTCTCTGCGCTCTTGGGGTAATTTTGGTCGGCCGGCCACTCCTGGGAAGGTTCACCACTGTTCCATGTTTTTGCCATTTGTGGATAATGGCTCTCACTGTGGTTCGCTGGAGTCCCAAAGCTTTAGAAATGGCTTTATAACCTTTGCCAGACTGATAGATCTCAATTACTTCTGTTCTCATTTGTTCCTGAATTTCTTTGGATCTTGGCATGATGTCTAGCTTTTGAGGTGCTTTTGGTCTACTTCTCTGTGTCAGGCAGCTCCTATTTAAGTGATTTCTTAATTGAAACAGGTGTGGCAGTAATCAGGCCTGGGGGTGGCTACGGAAATTGAACTCAGGTGTGATACACCACAGTTAGGTTATTTTTAACAAGGGGTAATTACTTTTTCACACAGGGCCATGTAGGTTTGGATTTTTTCTCCCTAAATAATAAAAACCATCATTTAAAAACTGCATTTTGTGTTTACTTGTGTTATATTTGACTAATGGTTAAATGTGTTTGATGATCGAAAACATTCTGTGTGACAAACATGCAAAAGAATAAGAAATCAGGAAGGGGGCAAATAGTTTTTTACACCACTGTAGATAGATACACACACAGACACACACTATGGTGTGAATACATACCAGAATGACTAAAAAACATTTAAAAATAAAAAAAAAATCTTCTGACTTGGCAGTCCAGTTGCAGTGAGGCATTATACAGGTATAAAGGAGCCTGCATAGCATTTCTTGACAAACTTGTCCTGAATAATTCATTGGCTCAGAGTCCTCAGTGTTAGTGTGCCAGAGAGATGACGTGCAGCAATGTTCATAATGGCACTCAATGTTGTCTTTATTCTTTCCTTTGCTACTACCTCCAGGGGTTCCAGAGTTTGTCCCGTAAATGAGCTTGCCCTTTTAATTAGCTTGTTGATTCAGTGGGCCGCTCTTGAATTGATGTTACCAGCCCAGTATACCATAGTGTAGAAAATCGCACTGGCCATCACAGAGTTATAGAAGATGTGAAGGATGTCACTTCACATATTTAATGAATGCAGTCTGCTGTGCTCTTTCTCATATTGTTCCACTGTGTTATGAAACTAGTCCAGCCTGTTATTGATGTGGACCAGCGAGTACCTGTAAATGTGCATCACCTCTACATCCACTCCTTAAATACTAACTAGACATAGAAGCTCTTTGGTACAATGAAAGACAATAACCAGTTCCTTGGTTTTGCTGATGTTAAGTTACAGACAATTATTTCTGCACCAAGAAACAAACTTTTCCGTCTGACTCTTCTACTCTGTCTCATCTCCTTTATCAATAAACACCAGAAATGCAGACTCATCTGAGAATTTCCTCAATTGACATGACCTGGTGTTATATTTGTAGTCTGAGGTGTTCAGAGTGAAGAGAAAAGGAGACACGACTGTCCCTTGTGGTGCTCCAGTGTTGCTCACATCTGAATCAGAAACACAGTCTTTGAGTTCTCACAAACTGCAGTCTGACTGCAGTCTGCCTGACAGATAGTCCATTATCCAGGACACCACAGGATCATCCACCTCCATATTTCTGAGTTTACTCGTTAACAGGGATGGCTGAATGGAAATGAGGTCACTAGAGAAATCAAAAAACATAACCCTCAGAGCTGTGTCCAGATGAGAATAAGCCTTATGGAGCAAATAGAAAATTGCATCCTTCATTCTAAAGCAGTTGGGGGACTCATTTACTATGGAAGTTCAGCAATTAAACATTTCAATACATATTGTACTGTTTATAACTGTACGTGACAAATACAATCAGATTTAGTTTGGTTTGGTATATGTTTCCTTATTAATGGTTGTGTGCTCATGACATTATCAGCCTTCCTTCATTGCATTTACTACTGTAAGAACAACATGTAATTTTCAGTTGCATGGGTCTTCATATGACATTTTGACAGCCATTGTACTTAAGAGTACTTTATTTAGTATAGCATTAAAAAAAGATTTTTTCAATAGAAAAAAAAAGAATATCCAGTATTTTAACCCTGGAAAAGTGATACAGTAATTAATTCACTTTTTCAAAAAACTAATGCTGGAATATATGAATTCTTCATGTACCAACCTCTGCTTCTTTCATACAACAAACCTGCAATCCCCCAGCAAAAACAGTCTCTCTACCTTCCTAAACCCTCTCTATGAAGATAGCTGAATGGTTACTACACCTTCTTTCAGGCTCTTCTCCTCTCACATTGACCCCTCACTCCAGAGTACACAAAAGAAGCTTTAAACCCTGTTTTTAATTCCCTTTCAGTGACGTTCCAAAATCAACTCTGGAGTCAATGGCTTGAAATCCTCCTAGGGGCCTCTAGTGTCATGTTTTCAGCAGTCAGCTGTCTGTCCTTTTAAAGTAGTGGAAAGGTTGTTATGAATCCATTTATCAAAAAATGTCCTCCAGCATTCTGTAGCTTCTCTGGCCTCATATCAGATCAATGTGTGACTTTTAGTACTCTAATCAACACCTTGGTCTTTTTTTTTGTGTGGAGACCCACTTCTGTGTCCTAGTGACTGGAAAATCTTGCAGTTTCCTTTCAGATCTCCATGGCTTTTCTTTCATCTCTAGATTCTGCTTGATTGCCTTCCCTTAGCATGTTTTGTTTCAGGCTACCAGTGTCTCTTCATTGCATTGGTGCCCCTGATTCTTATACATCTAGGGCGGCATGATGTACCCCCTAAATCTAGTGTTCTCTGCTTTTCCATACCAAGTTGCTTTCTTCTCAGTAATGTCTCATCCTGGTATGGGCAGCATCTTCTCATCAGCCAGGCCCTCTTCAGAACACATAATGACACACACACTGACAACATGGTTCATCATCGTGTGTCTTAGAAAAAAAAAATGTGGATAGAGCAAGAACACAGTATTTGTCTTTTTCCAAGGACTAACATTTTTAGGCTCCATGTTAATTGCTTGCATTTATTTTATTTATGTTTTACAATGTTGATGTGATTTTTCGCTGTCTGGTTACATTCTGTGATGATAAATGTGGACTCCTGGAAACATTTATGTATGAGCTCCATGTTTTTTTCACATTTGGAACTCATTCATTTTCAGCAGTTTCTGGAGAAACATTCTGGCAATTAAGGATTAAAATGATTCAATTTCTCATCTTGAAAGGTTTAAAGCATTTACACGTCAAACAGTGTCTAAGCCTCCATAGAAATGTGTTTTGGTTAGCTCAGTAAGACAATATGGCTTGCCTGTTAATCAGCTGAACCAAGTTAAGCTGCATGACATTTGTGTTAGAAAACTTTGCTAACCAAGCAAAATAAACTTTTTATAATTCATGCAAATCAATAAAAACAAAGAAAGAAAGAAAATCTTAATCACCTGATGATATCATTGCCTTGCCTTTTTCGATGCAAAGAAACCAAACATTGGGATAAGCTACATGTCCCTTATGTATGTGTGAGTGTGATCACATCATTTTGGTGGCCATCATAGCTCCATGTAGGGGTGTAGCACAGAACTCGGGGCCCTATATATAAGCAGTCTCTGTGGGCCTCTTCCTCTCAAAAAACAAACTTTTCATTCCAGGCTTCAAGGCCCACTCCTCCCAGTGGGCCCTGGGTAATCATTATCCTTTTCCCCCCACTAAGACGCCCAAGGCTCCATGATTACAGATTGCCTTTGCCTTTGTTTTGATAAAGGAAATACCTTTTAAGTAGAAAATGTCAGTTTCTCTGGTAATTTGCTTTGAAGTTTTCTGAATTTTATTATCCAACAACATTTTCCCTGACTATGAGCCCGTCTATTCCTGGTGATTAATTAGCTGATCTTTTTGTCCTCTAGTGTTTTCACCTCCTCTGTATGCAGGCTGCTCTTTCTGTTGTTGCCTTAAAGTACTTCTACCTCAGTCTGGTTCTTTAACCTTTTTGATCCAACCTTTGTGGATAGATTGAATCACCTCTGAGCTAGCAGAAAACTAATGCTGCTGCTGTTGACCAATAATTTGACACAATTTAGCTGTTGGCACATCTGTGTTTAATGATTGGTCTGCTGCTTAATCAGTGCTCCAGCTGACCAATAAAAAGACACTTTAATTGAACTTTAGCATATGTGCCTTCGCTGACAGATGGGGAAGCATCACTCTCATCCATCCCTCAGTCAATTTCCAAAGTTTTTGCATTTTGTTCGAAAATTAAGGACAGCATCAATACTACCAGGTCAGTAAATAGCTCTCTATGATATGTACTGTAAAAGCAGGTCCAGAAAATGGATGACTAATTAGATTTCTTATCTGCTGATCCATTTTCCTAACACCCTCAATTCAATTGTACGCTCGCTCCATTACAACACACTCATGCTGGGTCAATTTAGAGTCACCAGTTACGCTAATATGCAGGTCTTTGCATGTTTTCCCCCTATCTGTGTGATTTTATGCTTTTCTCCGATATGTGCCTAGCACCGCAACAAAGACACTTGGCCAGGATCCTAACTCAGTTTCCTGGAGCTGTGAGAAACTCGCACAAACTATTGTGCTGCCCTGCCACCTGGGTTATTAAAGCTTTTAAAAATATACTCAAAGATTTGATAAATGTGAATTTTAATATATGAATAAATCTATTTGATACATTTTTGTATATACTGTAATGAATACAGAAAAAGAAAAGCATACTACTGGAAGATTCTGCCCTCCCTGTTGATCTGAGCCGTTTTAAAATGCCTCAGGCATAGCAGGTCTTGCTTCTTTCCTCTTGTTAAGAGGAAATAGTAATTTCATTGAGTGTGAGTCTTATTTTTTAAATGTAGAAAAATCTGTTGTTTACTTTATGTGGATAAAATCGATGCCATCATTGTGTCGAATTGAGAGCAGCATTTGTATATGACTTATTCATTATCTGTCTACTAAAGGCAATATATCCTAATGCAAAGTGCTGAGCATTAAATGGAATTATTTTATCAGCAAAATGTAACATGGGAATAGTCTCATGATAACAACCAATGTGTTTCTTTTAGTAAGGCGAACATTGAACCTTTAGCATTCAGACAATCATATTATTCAGCACTGGTGAAAATCGTTTCTCTTTTTATCGTTCTGTAGCTGTGATATTGCCAAGTGAATTTTTATAAGACTGATGTAATATAGCTTTAAAATCCTCTTTTGACATTATTTTGTTTTGTGACACATGAAGGGATATTTCTTTTGTAAATTATATTCAAAATGATAGCTATAAAAGTAAAAAGGGAAATTAAAATCCAGTTATGAATGCAATTCCATCATACTCTGGGTGCAAATGCAATGATCAGATTCCTTATTATAGATGTCACAAAAGGTTTTGAGGAGATGTTTAATGAACATCTGCTTGATTAAAAGGTGATCCACAGGGCTTTGGGGTTACAAATACTGAAAATAACTTTCTGTAGGCTTAATCTGCTGTTTTAAAGGACTCTCCAGACTCATGTGCTTTCTGACAGGATATGGAAGATGAGGAACTCTGGTTATACAAACTGAAATGAAACCTAGTAAGACAAATTATGGCAAAGAGAATTTTTGTTTATGAAAGAAGCAGGAAGATGTAATTTAGGGGAAATCAAGAAGAAAGTAATAGAGAAGAAAACTGTAGTATATATACTTGCTAGTACAGGATCTTCATGGCTCTCTGTTTGTGGATGGGTAAGTCCATTTGTCTGAACATCCTAAATGATGACTCCCTCCGCATATACTGGACTCTCTTCTGACCGACAGTAGATTTCTTGCCCTGACTCCACACCCAGCTTTAAGCTCCAAATGGGTTTATTAACCAAGGTTGAGATCACTTCTGGGAAAAACCCCAAAACTGCTGCTGGAGTCAATCATTTCTTTCAAAAGCTTTTTATTCTTAGAGCTTCCTCTAGGGATCCAAAGTGACTGATATTTAGTACCTAAGTGAGTGCTAATAAAATACCTATTGTGCCCCACTGCCAGTGTACTTCATTCCTTTCAATGGAGTCATAGCTTTAGAAATATTCGCTATAATTGCTGGAGCTACTACTCACTGTTGATATTCTGTCTAATGTCCTATCACACAGTTGAAGGCCAGCATTTCTGTTCCCTTTTCCTCTCATGTTATCAGGCGCTCTTACTTACTTGTCTTATCTGGTACACCAAATAATGCAAGTCAAGTCTGAGGCAAAATACATTTGTTTCCTCCCATACTCAAACCTATACCTAGGCATGAAATGGTACACTTAATGCGCATTCAATATGTATTGCTATACACATTGCCTAACACAGTGCATTCACTAAACAACTGACAAACATTTTAAAACATTTTAGAAAAAATGTGATACAGTGGAAAAGATTAGCATTAAAACAATAAAACCCAAAATAGGTGCTAAAAACAATACACACATATAACATGAAAATGCAAAACAGAAGTCAGCTGTAGTGCTCCTCCTGCACACTCCTCTAAATATCTGAGCTGTTCCCCACAAGCTAAAAGATACCTGCCCTCTTTAACTAAATATGTGTAGTGCAAACTTAAAAGACTGACATTGTAACTGACACCAGATTCCAGAAATTAACAAAATGTACAAAATAAAACTATATATATATATATATACACTCACCTAAAGGATTATTAGGAACACCATACTAATATGGTGTTTGACCCCCTTTCACCTTCAGAACTGCCTTAATTTTATGTGGCATTGATTCAACAAGGTGCTGAAAGCATTCTTTAGAAAGGTTGGCCCATATTGATAGGATAGCATCTTGCAGTTGATGGAGATTTGTGAGATGCACATCCAGGGCACGAAGCCCCCGTTCCACCACATCCCAAAGATGCTGTATTGGGTTGAGATCTGGTGACTGTGAGGGCCATTTTAGTACAGTGAACTCATTGTCATGTTCAAGAAACCAATTTGAAATGAATCGAGCTTTGTGACATGGTGCATTATCCAGCTGGAAGTAGCCATCAGAGGAAGGGTACATGGTGGTCATGAAAGGATGGACATGGTCAGAAACAATGCTCAGGTAGCCCGTGGCATTTAAACGATGCCCAATTGGCACTAAGGGGCCTAAAGTGTGCCAAGAAAAAATCCCCTTCACCATTACACCACCACCAGCCTGCACAGTGGTAACAAGGCATGATGTATCCATGTTCTTATTCTGTTTACGCCAAATTCTGACTCTACCATTTGAATGTCTCAGCAGAAATCGATACTCATCAGACCAGGCAACATTTTTCCAGTCTTCAACTGTCCAATTTTGGTGAACTCGTGCAAATTGTAGCCTCTTTTTCCTATTTGTAGTGGAGATGAGTGGTACCTGGTGGGATCTTCTGCTGTTGTAGCCCATCCGCCTCAAGGTTGTGCGTGTTGTGGCTTCACAAATGCTTTGCTGCATACCTCGGTTGTAATGAGTGGTTATTCCAGTCAAAGCTGCTCTTCTATCAGCTTGAATCAGTCGGCCCATTCTCATCTGACCTCTAACATCAACAAGGCGTTTTCGCCCACAGGTCTGCCGCGTACTGGATGTTTTTCCCTTTTCACACCATTCTTTGTAAACCCTAGAAATGGTTGTGCGTGAAAATCCCAGTAACTGAGCAGATTGTGAAATACTCAGACCGGCCCGTCTGGCACCAACAACCATGCCACGCTCAGAATTGCTTAAATCACCTTTCTTTCCCATTCTAACATTCAGTTTGGAGTTCAGGAGATCGTCTTGACCAGGACCACACCCCTAAATGCATTGAAGCAACTGCCATGTGATTGGTTGATTAGATAATTGCATTAATGAGAAAATGAACAGGTGTTCCTAATAATCCTTTAGGTGAGTGTATGTATATATATATATATATATATATATATATATATATATATATATATATATATATATATATATATATATTAGTGATGGGCACCACGAACTCCCACAAGGTACGCTGGAAGCTGGAATTTGGTACAGCCTTGTTTGGCTCCATTTAGTCCGCCAGGGGGAGCTGCAGAGCCTTATATTGGACTTCTACCACACCTGGGACAGATTCAAGGTAACACTGATGAGCCATCTGGAATGATCACAGGACCTGAATAAAAGGAGCCACCTCACTCCGATCGGGGAACCTGAGTCAGGAAGAAGTGGACAAAGCTCCTGAGGAGGCAGAAGAACTGACAAAAAGAAGGGAAAGTGCTGTAATTTAGGGAAGCGAAGAAGAAACACTTCCCCAACTGCAAATAAATCATGTGCTGTGTGGTGAAACTTTTGTCCTGCCTGTCTGTCTTAATTAATATATATATATATATATATATATATATATATATATATATATATATAATCTAACAACGATAATATTAATAATTATAATAATCTTTAAACTGCCGCAACATAGAAGACACAGATGTGACAATTTACAATTAAACAACAAACACAGTAACAGGACTGCAAGTGCAAACTTTTAATACATTGCTAAAGACAGATTTAATTCAAAGTACAGGCATCTCAGAAACTGGCCTCCATTTAAACTTGTGTCAAACTCCACAAATACTGCTCTGTCAATACTCTTCACATTTGCTGTTGGCAGGCTGGAGTTTTGCTGCAAAAACTGATGTTGTGCATTGACTGCATGGAAAAATAATATTATTTGCATAAATTAGAGATGATGCAGTGTTTCTGCAATGTCACACCTCAAATGCTTATTTTCCTTATTACCCAGCAGTGATAATTCCATAAAAAAAGCACCTTTCAGCACTGGTCATTGTGAGCTGACCAGTTTCCAAATGTTCTGCACAGTAAAGAGTTTAATGTCTAGAGCTTAACTGTAGTGTGCTTCTATCAGAAGAGCTTTTCTGTAGCATTGCTCCACTAGGATTGCCCCCCACCCCTAATCAGCCAATTGAACGTCAGTTTCAAGGAATGACATGTGCCCTGAAAAATGTCAATACACCGTTTTGATTCTTGGATGCTTGCAGTGTGAAAATAATTCTCACAGTTTTTAAAAGTAGTATATAATTAAGGCACTGGATGCTTATGTCATTCTTAAGGTTCATCCTTAACTTTATATTACTATTTCATAATATTAAAAAACGCATTAAAATGTCAACCGAGGTGATCATCTTGTTGCCTCACCCCATGCACAAGCCCTGGAAAGGATGATCTGAAAATTGTATTTATTATAAAAGTATTCATTCTGATTTTTTTTCACATTTGGTTTTCTTTAAATCTATTTTTATTTATTATTTATGTTCTTTTTTTTCACCTTTGCTGATGACATTATCATGTTAGTTGTTCTTTGCATTTAAAGATACTTGCCTTCTGCTGGAGTGCTTTTGCCCGTGTGTCAGTTGGTGATATAATCTCAGTTATTAGCCAGGGGTTGACATAACCTCTCATTGATTTTTGACATAACAAATAATGGAAAGATTTGCAAAATCAGAAGTTAACAAAATTACTCATTTGGTTAGATCTTCTGATAATAAATCTTCACTTCCTCGACTTGGACTTCTGATTTTGCTCTATAAGTTAGTTCATATAACTGTAATTTATCTATTGTTGCAAATCCCACAATTACTCTTTAAGAGTTTTGTGCTTATACTTCAGCCGTCTCCAAAATAAAATAAACTACCCCTGACACTCTCTCTTATTTTTCATGAAGTGTTTTCATTAGTCATGCCTAAGTTTTGTGGTACTCAGCTGCCAGGATAGTGTACTCTGGTTTTATACACAGCACAATTTTTAACTGAGCCTCTGAGTTGAGCTAAAGAAGTTGATAATTTTGCTGGAGGAATGTGTGTCTGATCTACTGACAAAGGTCAAAGCCTGGATTTAAATCTTCTTACTCAAGCCACAGAGAAGTCTGAGTCCAGGGTTCCAGTCTATGTTTTCATTTCATAGTAGTTACTGCCATGTCAACATGTTTAATCACATGTTTATCTGAACTTTCAGGCTGTCATCTAGATGAAGTAGTCTGTGTACAAAGCTGAAAAACCATATCTTGATGTTAAAACCAGAGATGAGCAGTGTCACACACGTGCACTTAGGTGGCAACCAACAAGCCCAAAAGTGAGTGAAACATCACAAGACAAGGGGCTGATGTGTGGTACTAATGCCTCTGTCTCTCTCTCTCTTTCTCGTCAGACAAAAAGAAGAAAAATAAAACAGAGCTTATTTCTGGGTTCCAAGATGGCCACTGAGACATCACTTCCGGCACCTCCTGATGATGATACTTCTTGCGATGACAATACTTCTGGCTCCATCTGATGACATCACTGCCAGCCCCACTTTGAATATGTCGTATCCGTCCAACAGTTTCAATGTCATCTCCTACCAATTAATTTCCGTCCTCCATTTTGTTCTTGTATATAAACACCATTTTTGTTGTTACAATTGTCAATTGCTATACATTGTATTTGATCAAATTCAGAGTCTCTTTGCATTTTCTTTTGTCCAATGGCCGTTATACGGGGACGGTTTCCAAACCTTTGCCTTTTATGGAAGTGCTTTATTGCGAAAACGTATTACAGCAGTGAATTGCAGCCACGATTAATTTTATTAGAGATGAATGTTCATTCAGAACTCATTAACTCCATTCTATCAGTTGGTCTCCCAGTGTACAGTCCTAGGACCATTTAGATCAGATCTTAGATGGCCAGGTTGCACTGCAGCTAGTTCAGGACTGAAGTGTTGATGAAACCAGAATTTAAATTTACCTCTCCTCTGCACTTCTCCACAGCAGGCTTTCTGACAGCTCAGCAGTTATTCATTGTGTTGGAAGCTCCTGCAGGAGTTATCTAGAAGGGCTTCTGTGGTGCTTCTCACTCATGCTTAAAATTTTGTTTAGAGCCAGGGCCAGATCTGAAGAGCTCTACTAGTAGTTCTTCTTAGTGGTTGAGAAATGAAGGGTGTAGGACTTCAAGAGAATCAGTTGCAAGCACTTACATGATGACAACACTTCTACAGTCAAAGGGAAAGCAGCTTCCCAGCCTCTAGTTCTAAAAGAAGGATACAAAGACTAGAGTTCATGAAAGTATAGCAAAAGCAGAAAATCACACCACCTTAGGTTGTCATTTAAAAAAACAACAACTTTTTATTCAGAATGTACATGTGCCTAACATTTAAGATAAGACAAAGAGCTCTTCATCTGCCTCTGTTCCCCTTTTCTTACTAAAACAGATACAACCATTTACTGATTCAGAGGAGTCTGGATTTGCCGCCAGACTTTGTGTGAGAACGTGAAACAGTGAGGGTCAGAACCTTCAGTTATTTGTGTTGTTATCTCCTGCTATAGCAAAGCCAAAAACTGGGCGCAAGCCTTGCAAAAAACACAAACCAGAGAGTCCCTTCACCTAAATCTGGCTCCGCAAGTTAGGCCTCACCACAGGCAGTCTGGGTCTCTGGATTACATTTCCAAGCACTACTACCCCATCATAACTTTGCAAGGCGATGGTGGAAGGAATCAGTGCTTCACTCGCAGAATGGAGTAACTTTATAGCATTGGCTTCATTGTCAACTGAGACCACTTTTCGACAGATGCAATAGCCTGCATTCCAATCGGTTTTGGTGCTCAGTCCTCTTGAACAATATCTCAGAGGTAATCTGTCTTCCTTGACTGTGTAGCTTCAGTCCTAATGTTCACTATAATCCGACACAACCACCTGACCAAGTCACCGTGGAGCCACCTGTGATGCTGGAATGACAGCAAGTGCTGCAGCTGTCAACAAGCCTGGAAACAATGAGGAATGGCTTCTATGTAAGGAAGAATATATATATATATATATATGTGTGTGTGTGTGTGTGTGTGTGTGTGTGTGTGTGTGTATGTATGTATGAAAATATGCTATAGAAATAAATGTTGTTTTTGTTATCTTTTTCTGGGGTTTTCAGGGTGGGAGCCTTGCGAAGTTTGTGAATAGAATGTATGTGGTAAGCCACCACAGATTCCGATCAGAGGTTGTAGGAGATATTAGCTCTTTGTTCATTCTGTTACTTGCTTCTTCCTTTTGCTAGATTTTATTTAGTCTGCAATGTTCGGCTAATGATCACATTGTGGAAATGATCAAGTATCACTGACTTTCTGTTTAGAAAGAAATTGTGTTTCTGCAAGAAGCCTTCTTGCTACCCAATGACATTTAGTGTCCTGCCTCCAGATGATATGCTATTATTAGTCATCTTCAAGTATTGTCATTCTTGTAAGATGATCCTTACAGATTAAAGTTTGAAGTTCAGTCAGGAATGGTGAAGGCAGGTTATATTATCTGCTATCTAAAGCTGGAGAAAAAAAATACTTTGACTGCAATTCATGGCCCTGCACCATTTCAATTTTCATTCTTTCGTGACTTGACCAATAAAATCCTACAGTTTCTGGTCTATGACTTGATTACTGCTGCTCATGCTAATGCTATATTAGACCCCCATTGGATAGATCACCTCCACTCCTGGGGTATTTTGCCCCGCTGTCTACCTGGTCACTGTGCAAAATTCAATGCTGATCTCAGTTTAATTGACTCATTTAGATTAACCAATCCAATGGCTAAAAATTATTAATTCTTTTCCCTCTGGTTCAAGTCCCAATCATGACTGGATTATATTTTTTTATCTCCTGATCATTGGCACCCTGCTTAACCAATGCCCACCTCTTTCTTCTTCCATGTTGTATCATAGATCTACAATTTTGCAGTTACACTTGCCTTTATTGTTCTCATGAGCTCCATGATGGAAGTGTAATCCAAGCCTTCTGTAGAATTCTCAGTTTTGTGAACACTTTGAGGCTAAAGTAGAAGAGTTTATCTCAATTAATCCTGGAACTACGCAGGACCCAGCATTTGTATGGATTGTCATCAAGGGTCTCCTTCAAGATACCATCATATCTTTTGCTAATGGAGCACAGTTCGTGTCATCTGTTTTTGAATCTAGGAACTCTCCTTTCTCATGTAGAGAGTTCTCGCCATAATGTGGTGAATCAAATCATGATACTCTCATTGCCAGTACTTTAGCAGAATTGAACACTTTGTAGTTAGGCCATGCAGAGTGGGTTTTGTTATTATGTTTCCTGTTTTAAACCAAGTAAAGTTTTTGGCCCTTAGACCTGTTTTAATAGTACGAAAGAACGGCCAGATCGTTATCACATTCTGACTCAAAGGCCATGCCTGCCATGTGGCATAGCTTCTCTCCATGACATGATGATATTTCACCCATCATGCATCCCTGGCTCAACTGAAGATTAATGTTTAAAAAATACAAATGGAAAAACATGTAAAATAAATAATAAACAGTACAAACTGTGATCAAATGGCTTTAGAAACTAACAAAAGAATTACAGGACAGAGGGTCTGTAGAACTAATCTAGATTGGTCATGCTTAAAGTATAAGAAGGTGCATAACATTTTACTTCTCATTACTATCATTTTTAAATTGGTCATAATTAATTATGGATATAGATTCTGTTTTGTATTTATGTTTTTGTCTTACCTTGGAGATATACAGTAAATGTGTTAGTAGGCCCCAATATTGTAGCCCTAAATTACAGAACTTTAATACACTGGGTTAGTTGTTGTTTTGATTTTTTTTTTTCTTACTTTAAACCATTCATGAGTCAGTTCCCAGCAGGTCCACTTGCAATAGCTTTTTTTGCATCTACTTTTCCTACTCCCTGGGCCTTGACTTGACTTTGACTTTGTTTAGTCAATTGAGTGCCATCTATCTGCTTTGACTATGGCTCTAGTTGCAGTGCGTCTTGGCAGTTTCATTTTCTTCAAGCTCCGGCTTCACCTTATAAAAAGTGAAAAAACTGATGAGCAGTAATAACCCTATTTACTTGGGATCCTACTTTCTTTAATGGAATCCTGCTTCTTATAGAATTGCTGATATGTTGTATTTCATGTTTTATTTAAAATCTTCTTGAATCAATGATGTGTTAGGTTCCAAATCCCTGTCACATACAATGTGCAGCTTAGAGTTATTTGCACAATACGGGTTAGAAGACAAAGCAGCAGTCTGGCTACAAATGAGGGGCCTGATGTTTCCTGTCTTGTAGCTGGTATAGTCTGATTAAGATCAAATGTGAAAAGAAAAAAGGAGCTTAAAATTAAAGGTAAAAAGAAACAGAAAAAGTCAGAAATGAAAAAATATGAGTGTATATAGGAATATAAAAGCCCACATTGTGAAATGTGAATGCTGCATCATTCTTCCTCAATGTTTTTTCTTTAGATAATATCAACTTAAAAGGCAGAGTCTAGTAAATAGTAGCAAAATATTTTCAATTCCAATAAAACCAATTTAGGATTAATAGTTGCACTGAACACAAGACAGGAAGAAATGCTGGACATACTGCCATTAAATTGTAGTGTTCTTTCATGCACACACATACACATAAACTCCCATGACACAGATTTAGAATTGTTTTTTGTGTACTCCTGGCACAAAAAAAAACCACCAAAAGAAATCAGTCAAATCAAATCTAATCTAATCTCTATGATTTATTTTCTTAATGGAGGATAAAAACCAGCTCTACAACTGTTACCTGTGACCTGTTACCTGTCTCACTGTTCGTATTTAACCCTCGGGACCTCTGATGGTGGGCTGCTCCACTCAGTGTGGCTGTCTCTTATTTCTAATCCTTTACTCTATTCCTGTTTTACCACCAACAGACTGCACCAGCAGACTCTCCTCTGTGCACATAAGGGACTGCAGATAGAGAAAAAAATGGACAATCTGGCTCTCAGACTTGCTACTAGCAATTCAAACAGAGGCATTGAGTTTAAAATATTACATATATGTATTTGTGTTCAAACTAATAGCAGAAAATATAAGCAATATATTTTGGATAAGCAGTCACACCCCGGGACAAGAGGGAGCACTGTCACTAACAGGACTTTCTCTTTCTCTTCCAGCAGCCTGGAGAAAACATTCAGTGAGGGCAATTGACTCTCGTATAGTCAGAGGAACATAAAAACGAGATGCCCACAGAAGGTGGTGTCTCATTCTGAACCCCCAATCATGAAAGACGTACCTCTAAACCAGACCTGATCTGACAAAGATTTCTTGTCGTGGGCATTTCACTTTTGCCATGGCACCATCATGCACCCTTTTTGTTTATTTCAGCAATTGTTTTCCAGCGAGGTCACCTGGTTGGGAACCCCCCATTTCTTCAGTCCAATTGTCTAACCTCACATGACCACATATGTCATATGCTTTGTTTTCATGTTCTGCTCCAGATGTATGAGGAGCAATCTGAGTAATGTGTAGCCGATGAAGACAGAATATGATTTAAGGCTGGAAAAAAGAAAGCATAATGATTGGATGTGTGGAGTGTCACAAAATGAGAGGAAAATAAATGCTAAGTTAAGAGAGAGAGATTTGGTGTAAAATGATGAAAGAGAAGCAAACTAAGCATTCTGCCACAAGGTAATTAAAATAGCGTCAAAGGTAAACATAGTCAATAAGCAAAGCAAGGGTTTGATACCAAAAAAGATTAACAACTATGTGTGAAGGCCAAAATTGGACCAAAAGCCAAAAATACTAGGTATAAAGTACATAAGCAGGTGATCAAAGCAAAAGCACTTGCAAAAACATTTTGGAAGGTATTCACAAATATGGCCAATTAAAAGACTTGTGGTGAGTGCTTAAATGTGGCCACATAACGTAACATCTGAGGCCACAACTCCTAATAACAGATTGTCGAGTCATAGCAACCATTCACCAAATGGTAGTCCCCAAGATGCTGTCACAGTAATTTCAAAAACAATTTGAGTAGAATAAAAGAGTAAAATTGAATTCTCTGTGATTCAAAAACCATTCTGAAAAGTTATCACCAACTGGCTAGCCTGGATAAACCAGAAAATGACTGTTGTGTCAGTGAAGATGAATTAAGCTGCTTGTTCAAAATCATTTGACATTGCTTTGGCAGCATCTTCTTTACATAGTCTTGCACTGGCTGCTGTTTAGCAGAAAATATTTTATAAACAGTCTTCTTATTTATTTCTAAAGATTCAGTGTATTCAGAAAGTATTCAGCCCCTTTGCTTTCTGTGCATTTTTATTGTGCTGTAGATTTAATTTATAATGGATGTACTTGCCGCTTTTGCCCATCAATTTACACTCAATAACCCATAATGACAAAATGGCAACATGTTTTCAGAAAGGTTTGCAAATTAATTCCAAATCAAAACTTGTAGTACTAGAGGGTTGGTTACATCTTGCCTGAAGTAGGGGCCTGAGTTGCCTCGAAAGCTTGCATATTGTAATCTTTTTAGTTAGCCAATAAAAGGGGTCATTTTGCTTGCATTCTCACTAAAATCAAAACCTGAAATCTATCATTCATGTAAGTATTGGGACCCTTTGCTCTGGAACTCCAAATTGTGGTTATGTGCTTCCTGTTTGCCTTACTTCTGCTTCAGATGTGTCGAGAACTTGATTGTTGCAAACTGAATTGATTGGACATTGTTCAGAAAGGCATGCGCCTACATATATAAGGTCTGATAATTCACACTGCATGTCTGAAATAAACTTAAGGTCCTAAGAACTCCCTGCAGACCTCTGCAACCAGATTGTGGCAAGGCATTGATCAGGGCAAACCCTAAAGCTTAGAGTGTTGCCAGGAGCAATGGAAGAAGTTTGGAGACAACAACAACAATTAATTTTGTAAATATGCTTTAACGGCCCTGTTTTTTGACAGCACCCAGCATTGAAATTCTCAGAAGACAAGAAAACTCCCTTTATGGGAAAAAATGGAAGAAACAGGCAAACGGAGACCCCTTCTAGATAGGTTGGGCATGCAGTGGGTGCCAAGAAATGCTGTAAATACAACACACAAAACAGAACAGTAATCCTCTTCACAGAGCTAGATGGCCAATTTATCATCACCACCTTAGAAATACAATACAACAGTACTAACTACAAGGCAAAATTCAGGAATAGATTATACACATCACTAAATACAGAGCAATCCTTTATGAGGATTCAGATTTGTTCAAGTACATCAAAAACAAAGTACAAACTAATTCACATAAATGAAAAAATCAACTATATCTGTAATTGTAGAACCAGAGTCAGATTGTATAAAAGAAGTAAGAATAGGACTCTTCCTAGAATCGGTCATCCAGTCAAATTGAGCAATCAGGGTTTGGTGACCAAGTGCCCAGTGGTCACTCTAACAGAGCTTCAGGAGTTTCCTGCTGAGATGGGGGGACAATTATCTTAGCAGCACCCCAACATTCAGGCATTCATGGTAGAGTAGCTAAATGGAAAAAAGCATATGACTTGAAGTTCGACAAATGGCATTTAAAGAACTTGAGCCTAATGAGAAACAAACTGGACTCTTTGGACAAAAGTCCAAGGAATATGTCTGGCAAAGACCAAGAACTGCTCATCATCTACCTAATACCATCCCTAAGGTGAAGCATGCTGGTGGCAGCATTATGCTGTAGCGTACTTCACAGAGGCATGGACATGGAGATTGGTCAGACTTGAGTGAAGGATGAATGCTGCCAAATACAGAGAGGTCCTTGAAGGAAACCTGCTCCAGAGTACATGTGACCTCAGACTGGTGTGATGATTCACCATTCAGCATGACAATGACCTGATGCATACAACCAAGACAATACTAGAGTGGCTTTGTCTATGTGTCTAAGTCTATGACTGTCCTTGAGTGGCCCAGTGAAAGCCTAGACATAATCGTCTGTGGGGACACCTGATGATGGCAGGTTACTGACACCTGCCATCCAATCTTACAGACCATGAGAGGATCTGTCAGGAAGAATGGGATGAACTGCCCAAATCCAGGTGTGCAAAGTGTGCAGAGACTTACTCAAGAAGACTCAAAGCCGTAATCACTGGCAAAGGGGCTTCTACAAAGTACGGAATTAATGGTCTGAATAGTTATATGACTGAGCGATTTTTAATAAATTTGTAAACCTTTCTGAAAACATGTTTTCATTTTGTCATCATGGGTTATCGAGTATGGATTAATGAACAAAAATTTCAAATGTATCCATTTAAAATTAATTCTACACAATAAAATTAAAACAAAAAAGAAAGTGGTCTCTCTGAATCCACTGTATTCATAACATTTTTGCATGACATAGAAGGTAAAGCTTATAAACTGAAGGAGGCTTAATAAGTGAACCTTCTTTAGTGAGTCTGAAGAAGTGGAAGCCGATACCAACAGCAGTGGGTGGAAGGCTGGACACATCCTCAAGAGTCGCACCAATAAGTATTTTTAAAAACCTCAAAACATAAAAAAATCTCATCAGGATTTTTTCTTTTTTTTTATATTGTGCTCAAATCTTTAAAAAGCTTTGTTTCCCAATGCTGCCATTTATCTAGCACACCGGCTTCAACAGTAGTCAGCTCTTTGGAGCAGAATCTGTGAATCCTGTACATGGTGTATACATGAGTCATTGCTTTTTTCATCTAGCACTAGAACTGCATGTCACTTTTTCTAAAGCATATTTTATATTTATCATTCCAACAATCTATAACCAATCTAATTTCACTACATTAGAATTCAATTGATGCTTGCAGCATCTAAGCAAAAGAAATGTATAAAATTAAAAGCTTGTATTGTCCTATGACAAGGTGAATTCCATCTAACAATGAACAGAAAAGTTGCTACAAATGCATTTTTGGGAAAATGGAAAAATAAATACTTAACCAAATTAGATAATTATTAGGAGAGAATCTTTTGTGAGCAAAATAATACGTCGGGTTGGAAGCATTTTATATTATTTTTAATTGCTTTTCTATGTGCATTTGCTTTTATAGGTGCAAGGCTGAATTTGATTGTTTAAACTTTGAGGTGAATATGGTATTGAAGGTAGGCATATACAAGAAGATTCATTTTACAGTTAAAAAATCTTTTTTTATGCTATTTATAGCCAAACCTGCATCACGATGAAAAACAACTTTCTGAGTCACACAAAGAAAATGGAACCATAGTGCCACCAAGTGTCCAAGTCACCACACAGCACCATATAAATTCATAACAGCACCATATAAAGACGAGAGGAGCTCTGAGTAAGTTACCTTGCCACATTTAATAATATGATATAATAACAATAACATTGATAATATGCAGAGTTGGGTTATGCCAAATATGGCGTATAGTCTGATGGCTAAAAAATTACATTTTAGTTTCATCAAACTAATAGAAAATTCTCCTTTCTAGCTTCAAAATCTCCCATGTGCTTTCAGGCAAGCTCTAGCTGAGATGTTATGTGCATTTCTTTTAACAGTGGCATTCTCTTTGCCACTCTCCCACCTGTCACGCAGAAACACCAGGGCCACAGTTGTTATCTGCAGGGTAACATCAAGCTGAGCAACTGTAGCTGTAACTCCTTCAGAGTTTCTGATGGGTTTCTTGGTAGCATCCTTCACTAGTCTTCTTCTTGCACCATCACTTCATTTTTTTAGGCAATTTGCAGGCAGATTTACATATGTACTATAGTGATATTTGATTTAACTGGACTTTTCATGGAGTTGCTTGGTTGTTGCATTTTTTTTTTTTGTCTTCATTATGTATGTTAGGCCACCATACTATTACCACAAGTTAGAGGTTCAAGATCAGGTGCTTTTATACTGCAGTCAATTGAAACCCCAGACAGGTGGTCTCCACTGAACTTATTGTGAAATTTCTAAAACCAATCGGAGTAATACCATGATAACATTATACACAGCAGTATTGAATGATAGCATATTTCATACTGTATATAAAACAATTTGACAATACAGAATTGCAGTCATGCCCAGTAACACAAAATGTAAACCCTTATATGGTAAATACTGCATATTTTTGAGATCAGGAAGAAACAGAGACTGCGTTTAACCAGAGTGACTGCAGTAGGAAAGAAACTCTTTATGATGTGTCTAGTATCTCTTGTTTTAGTGACAGGTAATAACTGAAGGATATTGTTACAAGGTGAGTGTCGTCTTTGATTATATTTCCAGCACGTTTCCTGACCCGTGATGTTTACAGGTCCTCCACAGAGTCCAGTTTCAGTCCCACAGTCCTTTCCGTACTAATAGAAATATTACAGTTTATGTTTCGAGTGAGCAGATGCGTTACCATATCAGACTGTTATGGAGAAAATGTGGATGCTTTTAATTATAGCTCTAAAACACTGGCATCCATTGATCTGAATGGGACAGATTACACTTTTCAAGTTGGCTGGGATATAATTTTCACTGCTGAACTTTTTTGATAAGTGCATTTATATTTTCATCTAAGTTCGGACTATAATTAATAGTTGTGCAAAGAAATTTAAATGATTCCACTCTTAGGACAGTGACACTAATTATAAGTCTCCTAAAATCTACAACCTTTTCTACTTTTCTAGCCAGAGTCTGGAACAAGAAGGAGAGAAAGGCAAAAAGAGACTAGGAGATGAGTTGGGAGAGTATTTTTGTGTACTTGTGTACTGGTTAGGATGGTTGGCTAATATCTGAGCCACATCACGTGGATGACGGGGACTATAGCCCTATAGTGAGGCTTATTTTGACAGCCAGGCTTTCTTTCTGTCTATCTGATATCTTGTGTTCTCCCTCCATTTATCCTTCTTGTATTTATTTTACTTAATAAATCAATTATTTGTGATAAAGATCTTGCTTTGTTTTTGGTAAAGGAGTTATAAAAGGTGTATAATTAATTTCAACATACAATTTTAATAGAAAATAAAATATTTAATTTATAATGTGAAAACCACCAGGTTCTTAATATGCAGACCAACTGCCAAAGAGCAAGAACCACTTGAGGGCTCCCTTGTATTTCAAAGGATTAGAACTCCTGCAGTTTGTCATGTTGGCATAACAAATGAAGGCATCATTAGATAACAGCCTCAGCATCCACTGTCTTTCCATCTTTCCTACCCTTGGGCAGGTTATTTTCTCTTCAAAAGCCATCATAGACATATTATATAAAAGACAATTACCAAAAAGAGTGATTTGTAATCTAGACATGATGTGATTGAGCACCTGTGGGTTCTACGCAAACAGAGAAGCAAGCAAAATATTAACACAGAGATTATTAACAGTAAACATAATATGTGAAATAATAAGGCACCGCTAATCCTGGCTGGGCCTTATTGTTTTAACCAGCTATCTTATTTGCTGTCACAGGTGCCTGATGTTTTGCATGGGTTTTGATACAGCACCACAATGGCTTCATCTTTTCTGTATTTTTCTTCTTTTTTCTGCATGCAATGATGACCACTCTTACAGTCAGCCTTTCCCAGTTCCCAACACAGTTATCTGATAATTGGGTAACCATTTATATAATGTGCTTATCCAAGGGTTGTTTGAAAATGGGTGGTAGCCAGTATCTACCTCTACTCCCTGTTGTCAACAGCCTGCATTACACTCTACATTCGGATACGATTATAAGATCAGAAAACACCTAATCAATCTTTCCTTACATTTTAGACTTTAAAGCACCTGACAGCTTAAAGGATTATCGCATACTTGTTTGGAGTAGACACTTTGGTTTTTTTAACTTAAGCTTTACTGTTGTGTTCTGGAACAACATCTGCAAACATTTTAGCTGCTAAACAGATTCATTGGAATGACTTTCTGTGATGCCCCTCGAACAACAAAAAAAGGAAATTTTCTTGGACTGGTGAGTGCTTGGTTACCCATAAGGCATAGGCAGGCTGAACTCGAAGGTTCCTGGCTAGACAAGTGAATCAAAGTATCTATCTTTCTATTTTCTAACCAAGCCACTGAGATTAGAGCTGCAGGGATTACTACTGCCTATTCTTTGTAGCAATGGCCACTTGGCCTAAGCCACCTTTGGACTAATCTATGGTGCACTTCACTCTCCCACAACACCAGAATCACTCATGCAGAGTTCATTTCAAGTCTCCAGTTAACCAATACTGTGTGTTTATGCAAAAAACAGCAGAGTAAAATTTAATGAAACAAGTATATTTCATTTAGCTTTTCTACTGCAGCCATTGTTTTATCTTCTTTTTACATTATCACTTCTAACTTTGATTTGTTGCATTGTGTATACGTCTAGCACAGTGGGCAGGACTGTCAATGTATTCATGCCACTGCACTCAGTAGTCACAGCTTTCTTAAAACAGTGTGGAGATGATGGGCATCCATCTATCCATGAGCTCATGTCTTCCATTAGAGGATCAAGGGGAAAATGAAACTTGTCCAGGCAATGTCAGGCTCATGTCAGAAAATAAGTATTGATGGGATGCTAGCTTGTTGCAACCAAAAATGTGTTTCTTTGGGAAACTGCAGGAAACCAGTGGAATTGGAGAAAACAATCAATCAATTAATCAACATTTATTTATATAGCACATTTTCATACAAAAAAATGTAGCTCAAAGTGCTTTACAAAATGAAGAATAGAAAAATAGAAGACACAATAAAAAATAAACATAAGTCAACATTAATTAACATAGAATAAGTAAGGTCCGATGGCCAGGGTGGACAGAAAAAACAACAAAAAAAAAAACAATATTAGATATGGAGGAAAGATGATTCACTAGACTAGGCCTGGAGAAGCAAAATTTTGAGCTTGAGGTGTTTTCACACTTAGTTTATTTGGAGCATTTGTTTTGAACTCTGTAGCAACTTTACCCGTTGTCCAGTTTATTTAAATAAAGAACATGGCAAATGCTTTCTAGTGTGGATTAAAGCAACCAGACCCAGTCGCTTTCCAAATGGTTGTGTTACTGTGGTATCAAGTGAACCACGGATTGGTTTGCTAAAAATATGAATGTGAACTGATATGGGACTTATCTAACTACAGGGAAAACTGTGAATTATGGGAAACATTTTAAACACTAAGTAGGCAATCAATGCATTAATGAAAAATACATAAATACATACTAGTTTGCCAAGAATATTGTAGCATTGATGCCAAGATCCCCAACAGATGGATTCTCTGCTCTTTAAATGGCTCTTTAAGGTGGCTCACTATCCTTAAAAGGACTGCTTGCCTTTTGCCGCACTAGTTGGAAAAGCATGTGTGACTGTGCAGAGTTGCTGTTTTTATCGGCTCTCCTGCTATTGATGATGTAATGCCAGCTCATTCTTTTGGTGGCTCATCCCTGGCTGATGTATCTTGTCCAACGCCATTAGTTAGCCCTCCTTTCAAAGTTGCTGTCTCCAGTGGCCACTTCCAACTCTTTGCAACAGCACACTAACTCTTCAAAATGGCAGGGTGGTCTTCTCTCCCACTTTGGACATGCAGCCATTATTGAGGGCCCAACAGTAGGGATTGGGAGTGCTGTGTTGGCAGGTGGCACAACTGGAATGTTAAGTGCTATGTTGTCAGGCAGTGCAACAGAGGTGTCATTTGTAAGCAAGCAGTTGAACCTCCTTGTGTGGAGATTTCAATGTTCTGATCTCTTTACTGTTTTCTTTTAATAAACTGGTGCTGCCAACCATGGTCTGGAACTTAGCTTTGAGACTCTCCATTCACCGTCCTTCAGAATGCCTCTATGATCTGCTTTTTCCTTTTCCTGCACATTTTTACCACTGGTCATGTTTCTCACTGCTCACTTGGGGTCAGTGGCAACTCGATCTTCCACACTTTTACCCAACTCCTTGAGCATGAAGCCCTGTTGCAGTCCACACACCCAAGTTAATGGACCTTAGCAGATGGAGAAGTGGTGGTGGAGCTGCAGAGGTGTCAGTTTTCCAGCTGTCTCAATCAAACAGCACTCCACAATATGAATCTGAGCCTCAAGACTGTCCAGCACCTTCTCCGAAGAGCCAAGCAGGTTAATTTTTGGTCTCCAAAGCACCAGCGCTGTGCTAAGTTGGCCTGTAGGTCTTTTGCTTTGACACAAATGTAGCATCAGTTCCACAATGGATGGATTCTCTGCTCTTTATATGGCTCTTTGAGGTGGCTCGTTATCCTTAAAAGGACTGCTTGCCTGTTGCTGCACTAGTTAGAAAAGCATGTGTGGCTGTGCAGAGTTGCTGTTTTTATAGGCTGTCCTGCTATAGATGATGTAATGCCAGCTCATTCTTTTGGTGACTCATCCCTGAATGATATAACTTGTCCAGCGCCATTGCAATATGCTGCACAAGTACCATTTAATCAGATCAATCCTAGCACCTGATTCAGTCTCAGAGTCTCTTAATCTCCCTCACGACTGGATGCTACTTGACCACATTAAAAAAAAAAACATTTAAATTTAATAGTGTTTGAGTACATCAAACCACTTACAGAATTGTCGAGAAACGAATGCCCTGTTCACCTGACAATTAATTCCCTAATCTGCTCCAAAAGAATGATATGCATGGGTTGATGTCCTTTCAATGTAATCATACTTTGCGAACCACATGGACACTGGAGACACATTAATTTTGCTAGTATATTGTAAATATTAATTAAACATTCCAAAGTTAACATAATTAATACATATTTGCAGACCTAAAGAAAGCACACATGTGATTTGAGATTAACTAAATGAAGGTGACATTCATATAGCAGGCTCCTGGAGTATAAATACACAACATCACATAGTGAAATTAAATTCACCTAAACACATTTACTGTCTAAATGAACCCGAAGTACAACACTGAATGGCTACAACACAGCTTGCCATCTTCTACATTCACCTCGATGAAATGTATCCTCTCTCTAGTATGCAAAGTAACACTTCTTATTCATATTTTTCTGTAAGTGGTAGTTATCAAGGTAATGAGCTCAACACTCACAGAGCTGTATTTAGTCAACAAACTACATAGTTATTTTAAATGCTGTGGGTCACAAGTGCAGCTCTTGTTGACCCTTCATAATGATTTTGTGCAGGAAAAGAAATTCTGCTCAAAGAAGTCCATGGTGTTTATTGATGCTTTTGGTTCTCTTGAAAGTTTGCTTTGTGAAATACAACTGAACTAACTGGAGATTGAAACAAAATAACCAATCATCTCCTGATCTGGCACAAAGCAAATGGACTATAAGTGTGAAAACACCTTTAGATATTTATATCTCAGCTGAACTCAGAATTTCAGTTTATCACTAATGAAACACCACCAGAGTCTGAAAGTACCTTTCCAAATTAATTAGAAAGTACTTTGTGATTCTTTTTTTTACCTTTCATTTTCAAATGTGCTCTGGTATAAAATATAAATTAATTATGACAAGTTTGAAAGGGAGCTCTTGGTGCCTTAACATGGACTAAAGCTTATCAGGCAAAATGGGTAATTTCACTATTTGCTTGGCTTTGATTGGCACATAAAGCCTTCTCTGCTAAAAAATAGGCTTGACAAAGACGTACATGTCGTGCTACTGCATTAAAACATCAGCTGGACTGCTCTCTAAATCCTTGAATTCCAAAAGATCAGACAAGAGCTAAGATTTGTTTGCAGTTTTATTTTTATTGATCATCCGTTCGCTTAGCCTTCTTGTTGAATGATAACAAGTGGAATGAGTGACATGCCGTTAGAATTTTCCAGACCCAGAGGTACATGGAATGCCATTCATCATAAGCATTGTCACCATAAGTTTACCTAATAATAATGGGTACACTAAGGTAGAAGGCAAAGCCCCCCCAAAAAAACTGGGTACATCCATCTCATACCATCTTTTAATGGTCTCTTAGAATTTATATTTCTTTCTCTCTTAGGAGCACTATAAGATAGATACACCTTGACATCACAAGCTCTAAATTCATCTTCTGGGGTCGATCTCTGTGTCATTGAGTGAAACCATTCTGGGAAAAGACAAAAATCTCAGCACCTTAACTCTCATGTTAGAAAGAGTCATGTTTTAACAAGTGATAGTGAACAGGATATGGTAAAGAATCTACCATCAAAAACTGAGTTGAGAAATACTTTTACACCACAGAGCAGATGCAGCCCAGGCAAAGGACCTCATTGCAAAGGCAGCTGAATGTAAAGGAAAGGCATTCACTCTAATACAGATCAAGGACAACGCTAACATCTGTCATCTCCTTAAAGCTTACTTTATCCGTGCAAAGTTAAATTAGACAGCAAAGAGACAAAGATTGGTTTTATCATGTTCATTTGTTACTGTCTAACAAGCTCAGGGATAACTGTTTCAGGTAAATGTCTAGCTTTCAACTAAATTGGAAACAACAGAATCTTAACTGCATAACTCCAAAGCTCCCTCACAACCAGGGCTGTGCATTCAAGCAAGAAAAGATAAGATGAATGCAACATGGTGTAAAAGTTTGTGAAGTCAAAAAACTAAACCTTTGGTTCAAAACCTGGGCATAAACTAAGAACAGGTTTTTATGTGTCATATGTGTGTTTGATTTGTCTGCCTTGTATCCCATCAGTAATCATATTGTATTGTATAAAAAATATTATTATGAATCACAAAAACAAGTGTGTTTCAGTGAAACTGATTAAAGGATAAGTTCACTATTTTTCTATTTATTTACAATCATAGTATATGTTTGCTACATGAAATTGTGTTCTAAAGTGAATAAAACTTTGCTTACATTTCAGACTTTAAAGAAATCTGACAGCGTAATGTATTATCACATACTTGTTTGGAGTAGACACTTTGGTTTTTTAACTTCTGCTTTACTGTTGTGTTCTGGAACAACATCTGCAAAAATTTTAGCTAACAGATTCATTAGTCACACTCCCGGTTGCCTCCATCCTCACCCTAGCTTTTGGTTAGGCTATTATTGGCAAATTGGTACAAGAGGAAGGGACAGACAAAGAATGGCTCAAAATTGACTTTCTGTGATACCTCTCAAACAACAAAAAAAGAGAATTTTGCTTGTACTGGCGAGAGCTTGTTTATCCACAAGGCCTAGGCAGACTGAACTTGAAGGTTCCTGGCTAGACAAGTGAATCAAAGTATGTCTTTCTATTTTCTAACCAACCCACTGAGATGAGAGCTACAGGGATTATTACTGCTTATCCTTATAGCAATGGCTGCATGGCCTAAGCCATCTTTGGACTAATCTATGGCGCACTTCACTCCCACAAAACACCACAATCATTCATGCAGAGTTCATTTCAAGTCTTCAGTTAACCTTTACTGCATGTTTTTGCAGAAAACGTCAGTGTAAAATGTAATGAAACAAGTAAATTTAATTTAGCCTTTCTACTGCAGCCATTGTTTTATCTTTCTTTTACATTATTATTTCTAACTTTGATTTATGGCATTGTGTGTTAGTCTAGCATAGTGGTCAGGACTGTAACAGTCTTCATGTCACAGACATCCATCTGTCCATGATCCATTACAAGATCAAGGGGAAAATGGAATGTGTCCAGGCAATGTTAGACTCATGTCAGAAAATAAGTATTAATGGGATGCTAGCTTGTTGCAACCAAAAATGTGTTTCTTTGGGATACTGCAGGAAACCAGAGTAATACGAGATAACAATTTTAGATATAGAGGAAAGATGATACACTAGACTAGGCCTGGAGAAGCAAAATTTTGAACTTGAGGTGTTTTCACACCTAGTTTATTTGGAGCATTTGTTTTGAACTCTGTAGCAACTTTACCCGTTGTCCAGTTTATTTAAATAAAGAACATGGCAAATGCTTTCTAGTGTGGATTAAAGCAACCAGACCCAGTCGCTTTCCAAATGGTTGTGTTACTGAGGTACCAAGCGAACCATGGAGCGGTTTGCTTAAAGTATGAAGTTGAACTGGCCAACGGGACTTATCAGACTACAGGGAAAACTATGAATTATGGGAAACATTTTAGACACTAAGTAGGCAATCAATGCATTAGAAAATAAATACACACATACATACTAGTTTGCATAGAATATAGTAGAATTACGCCAAGATCCCTAATGGAAGGATTCTCTGCTCTTTAAATGGCTTACATGAAGTTGTGTTCTAAAGTGAAGTGTTTTTTTATAAATTTTAAAAAATACCTAGCCTGCTCTTGAATTTTAACATGAACTTGAAGGTGTATGGCCAAAACAAAGGCCCAAAAATTTACTGGATATGTCCACTTTGAAGCAATTTAAGAAAACATGCCTTCCATTTTTCTGATATCTAGTTACGACAGTAGTAATCCGGAAGGAATACACTTTACTCCAGATTCTTGGTACCATTTCCTTGAGTGAAGAATACATTCCTGTTGGCTTGTCTGCTCACAGCAGCCTTCTTGGGTGGAGTGTTACATTTTATATAGCCATTATTTGTCAATGGTCTGACGTGACGCTGTAGCTTCAGATTACATATTATACTGTTTTTGTCTCTACAATTCTGTTTCATCATCATTTATATTCTTCCATTGCTTGTACCAATGATGCTCTGCACAAAGGTGTGCCAAGTGTTTGATACATTGGTAGAACTGTATGTATCCCCTGAAATAATCTGATTTGAGTATGCATTTGTCAACAACCTATTGTAACTGTATACAATTAAAAACATGCTTTGATAATGTCTTATGTCTTGGGGATGGGCTGTGGGTGTGACAGCTGACAAACAGTGAGCGCTCAGTCAGAGGTACATTACATTGAATGCAGTCATGAGAAATAAGAAAAAGGAGGTTTGGACCACACACTCAAAAGATAGACTCATCTGTTTGATATTTTTTTTTACAATATTTTTATTGATTTTTATTAGAAACAGATAACATTCCATACAGTCATACAGTACAATTTAACAAATCAAGCAAAATTCAACCCCAAGAGAAAGACAGAGGAACCAGCAACTGAAGCTACTCTATAAAAGAAGCAAGAAAAGAAAGGTATTCTTTTCCCTGAAAACGAAGCTAATTCTAAAATGTTGTTGGCTAGATCCTGCCATATTTAAAAAAAAAATTGAACAGATCCTGTAAGTGAGAATTTGATATTTTCCAATTTCAAGTAGTATAGAACATCATCATCATTACCCAATGACTTTCGAGTGGTGGGGTGGGATTCTTCCAGTTGAGCAAGATAAATCTACATGTTAACAGTGAAAAAAGGGCAGTTACAATTTGTTTGTCCTTCTCCACTTTAAGGGCATCTGGGAGTGCACTAAACACAGCTGTTAGTGGGTTAGGAGTGACCGTGGCACCAAGGTTGTCTGATAGACATGCAAAGATTTTTGTCCAAAATGTTGTTCATTTGGTGCAGGCCCAGAACATGTAGCCAGTGAGGCTAGAAGTCGATTGCAACGTTCACATGCTGAATCTTGCCCTGGAATCATTATTATAATTTAGCTTTCCAAAACAAGCCCAAAACAGAAACAAAATAAAATGATTGTGATACTATAATACTAATACAGCCTGAATGGATAGCAGCTCAACTTGCTACGCATCAAATAATTGTAAATAATCAGGTGGCTCTAAGTCTTAGTAAACTGATTGGTAAACTGCATGGTCTCTAGATGGACTGAATGAAGGAGTCTCCAGGGCTTCTCTATTAATCTTAATTTATACTAGTCTTGTGCTTCCTTGATGTGCATCTTGGAAGAATGGGATGTCGTAGTGTAAGGCAAAATGCTGCTGCAAGAATTATTGCCAGAACAAGAAAATACAAACACATAACTTGAGTTTTTAAATCCTTACACTGGCTCCTGATTAAGTTTAGTGCAGATTTCAGAATCCTCCTTTTAACATATAAAGCCGTAAATGGCCAAGGTCCGGCTTACTTGTCTGAACTTATCATGACTTACAAACCAGAACGTACATTAATATTTCAAGATGCCGGTCTGCTTATGATTCCAAGGATTAATAAAATAACAGTGGGAGGTCAAGCTTTTAGTTAGAGAACCCCTAAACTGTGGAAAGATCTGCCTGCTACTATAAGAGATGCCCCTTCGGTCTCAGCTTTCAAATCCCGGCTGAAGACTCACTACTTCAGTTTAGCATACCCTGACTAGAGCTGCTGATTAATTTTACAGAATGCATCTCTGTTGCTAGTCATTAGCACTAAAACATAAGTAATAAGATATATTGTTACTTATTGTTTGGATATATAATGTTATAATTTTTTTACTAATCCTCACCTATTCTGTTTCTCTTCTCAAAACTGAAATGTAGTACTAGGTGCCATTGCCACCTGACAGGTTGTTTTGCCTGCCTAAGGTAAAGTCATCTCTGATGGAGGATCGCAGGAATCATCAGGTAGAGGGATTCTTTCATCAGATTGGCTGACCCAGCACTGACTCAGCTGTGGAACTAGGGGAAGGTAGCTCGATGACCATGGTCTCCAGGACTCAAACAAATCCAAATTGTATTATGTGAAATCATCTACTGTTGAAATCTGCAATGTACTTGTAATATTTCTATTGCACTATTATATTGCATTGAGGATTCCCTTACTTACAAGGGATTTTTGGGAGTTTTTCCTTGTCTCTCAGAGAGTCAAGGCTGGGGTCTGTCAAAAGGCTGGGCCTGTTAAAGCCCATTCTGGCACTTCTTGTGTGATTTTGGGCTATAAATAATAAATTGTATTATATTGTATTGTAAGGCAGACTTCCCTGGCATTTTCATGATGTTCTGATGCCTTTTGACCAGTTCTGCTTAGGGTCAACTTATGTCCATGAATCTTTTCTACCAACTCAGCTTTTCACTGAAACTCTTGGCCTAGGTCAAACTTGCTTTTTGTCCTGGTATGTTTACAACTGGCCTGTAAAAGTCAATGATTCTTGACTTATACTGGTTCTGATCTGGTATTCTCTGAGTAGAACTGGTTTTCTGAAGATCTATGAGTGTATTTGCATTCACACACAAAACTGAGACAAGGAAAGTAACCTGGTTTCTAAGGTAGAAACCTGGTTTCTTAAAATCCCACCCTTACATGCATGAGTCCTCTTATGCTTATCCTTGGCGAAAAGCTCAGATGTTGTAAAAATGTGCTAAATAAAGAGATTAAACCTCATCAGCAGCTGTTGTGAAACTGAAACCAAGCATGGAGCCTGTGTCTCCCGAAATTATGTTGCTGAGCTTAATGTAGCTACAGTTCAGCACTTCATCAAAAATTCTAATGACCTTAAACAAGTCACACAATCGTTTATTAAAACTGACATATATGAAAGTAAAGTTTTCATAATGACTCTTCAAGGTATAAAGTTAGAACAAAATAAGGGTCATCTTTTCCCATTTCAATGTGCTTGATCAACCTTCTCCATACAGCTCGGTCCTGTACCTCCTCCCAAGACAAGCCCTTTTCCTTCAGATTTTCTTTTACTTTACCTATCCACCTCTGTTTTTGGTTTACAACCTGCACTTTCTTAGATTTCTTTGTCATTTCTTTTTTGTTCTCCTGATTGTCTAATTTCTGATTCTGTCCTTTTTTTACAACCCCACACATCCATCGCAACATTCTCATTTCTCCCATATATAACTTTTACTTCTGCATTCCCTTTACTGCCCATGTCTCAGCTCCATACGTCATTGCTGATCTTATCACTGTCTTAAATATCTTACCTTTTACCTTCACCTTAATTCTTTGATCACACAATAATTCTGATATCTTCTACCAATTGCTCCATCCACAATGCACTTTATGGGTTATCTCTGCATCTAATTTTCCATACTAGATACTAGACCTTAATTTATACACTCCTTTCAATAGCTCTCTCTACATGAAGGTACTGTTATATCTAAAAATCCTGTGTACTCAAGAATACACTAAATAAATAAAAATAATACAATCATGTCAAAATAGCTTCTGATAGATTACATTACACAACAACAATAACTAATAAAAGTATGTGAAAGGAGGAAAAGAAAAAAGTAGCATAAAAGAAATTAACATTCTCTATTTGAAGCTGAAGGATTGTCTTTTTTTCCACCCTGAAATTCTATCCTATAGACCTTTCCTAAGCCATAATATACTGGTCTTCCACCATTTTCTACCATGGCTGCTTGATGTGTGGATGTAGCAAAGGCTATCAGAGTGCAACAGACATGAGCAGGCTACCAAGTCCTCAACTGCAACCTGGCTAAAGGTTTACATGGCCAAATAACCAGGTTATGTGAGGAGAAATCACTCTGTTTCTCAGAGACCAATATTTCAGTTTCTCTAACAGGAATAAGGGTATACATGGCATTTTTTAAACCAGTTTCTATGAATAACCAGGTTGTTAATGCATATGTAAACACACTGTATTACTGGTTAACAAGTAATTTCTTAATACAAGCAAATCACACAATCCTCATTTCTTTTGGTGAAAATTCTATATGCAGTAATGTTGCAAATTTTCATTGGTATTGTAGATTAAGTTATATAATTTAATGGGGCAGCATCCATTTGTGATTTATTATTTATTGTTATTTTACAAGATTTATACTGTAAAGCCTAGAAACAATATTGTCATACTATCCTGAAAATCGGAAGCATTTATTTTTATTTATCTGCTGACTCCAGACAAGAACATGAAAAGGATGATTTGGGTGTCCTTAATGATTTTTTAACATATTAAAACAAACACACATGCTGCTTGAAGTTGCAGTGGAATACATGAATAATCTATGCATCACTAGACAAGTATTATGCAGCCATATGGTGATTTCCCCAATATGGTTTACATTCATTAGAGTGCTTAGTGCCTTGCCAAATGAGACAATATAAGTCCCTGGAGGATATTCATATCATGTTAGTGAGAGGAAATTGATCTGTTATTTACTGTGGAATATAAAAATGTAGTTAAAGGCAGTTTTGAGCATCAGCAGTTACTTTACATTGAGAATCATGGGATTGTTTTTGTTTGCATGTGCTTTTTTACAGTTCTTATGTGTTTTTGCAGTAATAATTAGGTTTGGCTTTGCAAGGTATTCATAAAAACAATATATAGTGCTAAGATTGTGTTATAGCCCCTTATAGTTGTACAACAATGTAAAGACAACGCAAAAACATCGTGTAAATCAAAATATTTCACAACTTTGAACGACCTTCATATAATTAATAAATTCTTTGCACAATGTGAATAAGTAAAGTCTGTTTAAAGTTGGTGCCTTAACAAGCTTGGCCTAGGGCACAAAATAGCCTAACACTGGCACTGGTTACTCTACTATTTGCAGTTCGACTTCTAAGGTGTCAGTTACACAACAATAAACAATGTGATCTTAAGTGTAAACCTAAGTGACAGTAGTGTACAAATTTAACATTTAATTTGCTCAACATTTTTTTCATTGCATAGTGGCACTGTGGTTAACGCTTGTGCTTCACAGATCCAGTAGTTTCCCAGAGCCAGATGTGATTCTCAAATGAGAACACACATCTGAGGACAACTCTATAAAAATGAATGGCATCCAAATCCACTACTGAAAACTCTCCACCCATTGCATTACTTCCTAAAAGCCCACCCCCAATTTTTCTCCAGTCCATGCACTTTAAATGTTCAGGGTTGCACTGTTCCATTTCTACTCATATATTAGAAAAATACAAATAACTATGGAAAGACAGGGAGAGAGAAAAATAAGTGAAAATAAGAATTGATACTCATCGAAAGCATTATAAATAAATGTAAATTATTATTTGTGTTGGTAGACACATTTACTAATTCAGGTGTTTTGAGTACTGAAACCTGCATCTGTTTTGGCTCTTTGTTATCATCTCTTTTATCGGTAGTCTTTTTCACCTCCTTTTAACAGGGCGTGACACACTGTTTACTTGAAGTGCATATTTTTCTATTGATAGTTTCATGAACATTAGATGCCAATTCTTTCAACCTAATATTGACTCTGGCACTATCATCACATCTGTGAACAATAGGGAGCACACATAAAACCTGCAACAATGTATTATTCACTTTTACCACTATCCCATTGATGTTTTTGAACGTGACACACATGTTTAGTAGGAGACTTTTCTGTTGTAGACAGTTTGTTGTAATCAGAAGCTCACTCTCTGCCAGACCAGGTTAACAAGAGCAATTGTTCTTTGCTGTTCAAATCACCACCTCTATTTTGAACGTTGCCTTCATGAAGCATTAGATTGGTTGAGAAATGTGACTCTCAATGAGCCATCTAATTGTTCCCTCCGCCCCCCAGCCCATGTTTAAGGAAAATTCACTCATGGTAGTCTCCAGATGCATGTATTAAACTTCTGGCTCCTACAGATCCTGCAGCCTTGAGCTCAGTGTGGGGTTTTCAAGTTCAATACGTGTCTCTACAGGTTTTCTGTGGGTTTTCCTTTCATCCCAAAGCCATGTTTAGTAAGTTAATTTGCAATTTGGTTATTTATGGAAGACAGGAGGTGTGTGCTAAATTATGAGATAAGTCTTAACATATTCTAGCAAGCGAGGCCAGAAACTCATTTGATCAACACCCCCCAATATATCCTTAGTAGGCATGAGATGAAACCTGTAATCCGCATTCAATACATATGCAATACAGCCTTCAAGTTATAATATTCTTAACAATATGTTTTCTTGTCATAACAACAGACAAAATGCATAACATGTATTTTTTGTCAAGCTTTGAAACAACAAAACACATAAAACAGACATTAAAAACTGTTTAAACCTTTCTACACTTCTGTTTGCCCTTTCCCCAGTTTTATGATTGCAAAATAAAAATTCATCCAGCACATTTCTCAGTCTGTAAATAACATGGCATTGTCCTGAAAACTTTAGACATCTGCCCTTATTAGCTAGAAGGCATTGTGCAAAATTAAGATTCAGTTAACATTCAGTTAACAGACATTGCACATGTGACTGGCAAGTCCATAAAATTCCAAAAATTAACAAAATTTTACAAAATGACACAATCAATATATACATAATACTATATGTAAAAATCAGGACAAGTAATGCCAACAGGGCTGCATGATAACAGTACTCCTTGAAGTAAGGAGACCAGGGTTCACGTCCAAGGTCCTCCCTGCGTGAAATTTGCATGTTCTCCCCTTGTCTTCATGGTTTCCTCCCACAGTCCAAACACATGCAGGTTAGGTGAATTGGCCACGCTAAATTGGCCTTAGTGTGTGGTTGATGTGTGGCTGTGTGTGTGTTCAGTCTGCTAGCTTGCTGAAGGCCTCTGTGCAACGCCTTGAGATCAGCCCCTCCTGTCTAGCATAACTGTCAGTAATTTATTAACAACTAAATCTTAGGGGCCAGCTGGGCAGTGGTGTTACGCTGGTGACAAACAAACCAGCTCTCTAAATGAAATGTGTAATAACTTTTTAAATTGCTTTATTACAGCCGCTGTAAGTTAGCAAACATAAAACAAATTGTGAGAATGGCACGTGGGAGGTGTGGGTAGTAGTACTAGTACATACATCTATGTAAAATGTGGACCTGCTTGCTTTTCCAAGACAACTTTGTGAAAAAAGATGATTAAAATGTAATGTAATCTAGAAAGTAGAAACTTTTATGTGCTATAAAATGAAACAATTTCAATTTGTAACAAAGTAAAATGACAACACCGGCTAACAGGATACTACTACACAATCGACCCATTTTACACAAGTTTTGAGAAAATGGACATCAGACAGTGGTCACGCTCACAACTCCTCACAGTAGTGACACTAATGCACAGTAAGCCTTACTAAGGTACACAATAAAACATATATGTTAAACTGTTAGCCCTGTGGTGGGCTGGCGCTCTGCCTGGGGTTTGTTTCCTGCCTTGTGCCCTGTGTTGGGTGGGTTTGGCTCCAGCAGAACCCCGTGACCCTGTACTTAGGATATAGCGGGTTGGATAATGGATGGATGGATGGATGTTAAACTGTTAAGTTTGCAAAAATTAAACTGACTGACAAATCACAAATCATATTACTTAAGATATCACTTTTTCTTCTTCTTTCAGCTGCTACTGTTAGGAGTTGCCACAGCAGGCACCTTAAAATACTCGCTTATGTGCCTTCTGTTGCACAAAAGTCTCAACAATGTTTGACACGTCAAGTTGTCTGACACACAGCAACAATCACTGGTATAGTCATCAGTAACATATAAGTTGTGCAAACGTCACTGAAAGTAGACGGCAGCGCACAGTGGTCTATCAGCAACAGTTTAGCTACTCTGAAAACAATCGACTTGGTTGACAGGATCGATTTAAAACATGCACAAAATGACAACAATTAAATGGAAAACACTGGTAAAATGTCAGTGCTGTAGCATTCAATGAGAAGATCAGCAGCAGCATACAATTCGTCGTCATCCATCAAGGTCAGAGTTGATGGTAACAAGACATTGAACATTAAAGCCACTGTGAAACCTGTGTTTTAGTTAAGTTATTAAAAATAAAAAAAAAAATCTATACGGCCCCAAGCTCGTAGGCCATTGTGCTTTGCACAATCTACACCATCCATTGCTATGCCAGTGACTATCACCCTTTCCAGGTTTGTTCTTGCCTTGTTCCCTGTACTAACTTTGTTAGGTTCCGATACCTCCGCACCTCCAATTGACACTGGACTGGTTTAAGTGGCTTTAGAAAATGACATGACATGAATGCCAATATCACGCACTAACTCGTACCATTTGAAATGCACATGTGGCTCTTTGGTTCTCAGAAGTTTGTGGTGAAGCAAGGCTGTGCGACCTGCGTTTTGAAAAATTTGAAACTTTTAATATCAAAATATTCCACATCAGCAATGGTGCACTGCACGATAACGTGCATGCACTGAATACACTTAACTTGAGCATTCATACTTTTTCTGTGTACGTTTAGCATTCGTTTGCTCAGAAGTTGATGCGCTTGCTGCTTCCTGAGCAGCTCTTCTTTTCTCCACCCTAGCGGCCCGCTGCTTCTCTAGTTTCATTGGCATCTTTTTGCGTTAAAACAGATTAAGTCAGTATTTGTATTCCATCTACTTAGTACGTTTTCTTTAATTTTTCACTTAAGCTGGCACTGAAGTCTTCAATCTGCCACTAGAAGGATTTAAGATATGAAGAGGTAGGGGAAGTGACGGCGAAGGTGATGGGGATGAGTACGGCCCCGTAGACATGCACGGCTGCTGAAAGTTGGCTCTACAATAAAATAAAATAAAAATGAAAAGAGGAATAACCTTGGAGGTCAATCATCACCCTGAAAGCGGATAGTAGATGTCACGTAGTATATGTGTACCAAATTTCAGGTCAATAGATCAAACGGTTTGCGAGCTACAGGTGATTTGAAATCCTGGACAGACAAACGAACAGCCATGGTTGAGTATTATATAAGAAGATAGGTTTTAAAGATAGCATAACAATAAAAACAGATGTTTATGCAATTCTTAAAGTTCATAATTAATTCTCATGTTTTGTATTATTTTATAACGTTAAAAAAAGGTTGAATGAAAATGTTACCCTTAACAAAGTACCGCCTGAAGCAAGCGTCTCACCCAATGCACCATCCTTGCTGGCAATTATCTGTTTACTCCGACCAGACACAGGAACATCTTATAACTGAATTCAGAAGAGCTTCACCTAACCAGCCTAAAGGAAACTGGAATTTGTCATTTAGAATATACTTACTGGACAATATAAGCAAGTAAAAATAAGGACACCACAAATAAAATAAGCAAATGAACTCTACCATTAATACAAATGCAGAAGCCTACAGCTACAATGTCACACTAAACATATGCTCTTTTAAAGAAACATGCACCAGTAAAATCCTTCATTTTGCAGTTGCATGCTGCAAGTCTTGATGGCTTACTTATGCCAAGTAGCCCTATATAGTCACACCACCAAGAAGTAAACAGGCCAATCACTGCTCCCTCTGGGGAACAACTGGAGACATAGCATAGCAAGAAGGAAATGATTTCCAGCCATAAACCTACAAATCAAGAAAAGCTGCAAGATCGACAGAATTATCTAAACAATAATAAAGAAAAAAAAGTAAGAAACTGGCAGAAAAAAAAATGAAACTGCTATGCTGTGGGCCGTGTGACCCTGTCCAGGATTGCTTTAGATTATGCAGGTCTGCAAATGTATGAACTGAATGAGATTTTCATTCTGTTTCGTGGCTTTGTGTACATTGCTTGGTAGTGACAAAATGCGTGGGCATTTTCTGTGAAATTAAAAGATGTCCTGAAGCCACCGTATAAGACAGGGTGCTAACTGATGAAGTGCAAATAAAATAGACCAGATTTGTCCTTCTCTTAATGGGGTTAACATGTGCCTAAAAGATATATAACTATTACATATTTTACAACATTTAAGGACTTGTGTGCCTATTTAAAACAGATATGATATAAAACAATATTTTCCATTACATAAAGCTAATCAAACATAATGATTGCCATGCACAAAAAAAAGAATGTGGTGTGACACATTGATTCTTACTCTACCTGCAGTTCCTTACAAATGATTGATCATTTAATGCCTTCCTTGGCATTCTGTTCAATTAGCTCCTTCTTAGCAGGGAGTCTCTGGCACTCATCAAGCACAGGAACTGCATGCTTTTGTACCATGTTATGTAGCACACAGCAGGCCATTATAAACTTGCATACCTTTTTCTGCCAAGTTCAGAATCATCCCTCCATGTAACAGAGAGCTATTGACTGTTCAGCAATCCAATGAAGCTTTCTCTGTAGGAAAGATCGTGTAAGGTTATGAAGCAATATGGAGGGGAAGAAGAGAGTGCCAAAATAATAGTTCATAAAAGCATAGCACCCCTCTGTCAAACACTGGCAGGGCTGCTGTTCTGTTGGAGGCAGTGGCCACAGATCTGATGCAGAGATTCATTTGTATTTCCCAGATCGCTGCAAGTTGATGGGATGGTCACGTTTCTCTACTGACATAAGTATACAGTAATTAATAAGAAAAATTATTATATAGAGGTTTTCAAAGAATGCAGCCATAGTGCATTAACACAGATGCTCTAGTTTAAAAAAAATTGCATTATGAAAGAATATATTTTTCTAAGGGAAATTTTCCAAGTAGTTTTCTGTGTAGCCAAGACACCGTATGCCAGTACATTTACCATGGAGAAGATGAGACCATATAACTCTTTCAATAACTTTAGTGAAGTTCAAGACCTTTAATGTGATTGACTGGCATCTCGACTGGGATGGAGGATACTATCTTACTTGGCCAGGAGGCCATTATGGAAGGAAATGTCCATCCCAGGTGGGATGTGTCCTGTTTCTTGTCACAGACAGTGAGACAGTATAGTGGATGGACTGGGGGAAGCTGCCTGCAGGGAACAGTTACTCCCCCAATACAAACAGGTGGTCGTGCTCCTCTGGTAAGGCTCCAGTTTGGACACCATGACTTGTAGTTCAGGAAGGCAGACCTGTTGGGTTGCTAGGGGGCTGAAAGGAGAGGCTTTCAGCATTATATGGCAATTCCACCTGACCTGGCAGTGCTTCCTTTAGGCACCAGAAGTACTCCTAGGACAATGTAAAGGAAGCCAACCAACTTTCCCCCAGGGGAGTCAGAGTCAGGCGTGGAGTCAGGAAAAACAGGTGGTCACTCTTACAAAGTCAGGTGGTGCACTCTTACAAGTACTTGGGGTTCCACATCAATGACAGACTATACTGGTCTCAGAACACAGAAGAACTACAGTATATAAGAAAGGGCAGAGTAGACTCTTCTTCCTTAGGAGACTTTGTTCCTTTGATGTGGGAAATGGGCTTGTGACATCTAAGAGAGGCTCCTTGAATCAACAGGCTAATCAAAAAGGCAGGCTCAGTTATAGGATGTACTCTGAACCCCCTGGAAGTAATAGTGAAGGAGAGAATTAAAACAAAACTGAGTGTCATTTTGAACAAAACTGTAAATCCTCTCTCTGACACAGGAGGACTTTCAGCTAACAAATCTTTCAGCAGAAGTGAGTGAAGAAGCACTAGTGGAGCTCATTTACACCAACATGCCTCAATGGGACTGTAAAAGCCATGTCAGAACTTTTCTTTCTTTTTAAAATGTTCTTCTTTTTTAGTCATTCTGGTTTATAATTCAGACCTTAGTGTGTGTATATATATATTTATGTATTTATGCATTTATTTATGTAAAAAGCTAAACTTCCCCTTGGGCACAATAAACTACTCACCTAAAGTTCTGTCTATCAAAGAATATGTATTGCTTCTGAAACGAACACAAGAAAACAATGGACATGTGCCATTAAAGAAAATCACAAATATAAGAATCTAGACCAAATTAATATTAAAAGTGTTTAGCATATTTAAGATAAAAAAAAATTATAAAACTAAACTCTAAATGTAAATAATAAAAAAATTATATTCGTGCAGTGGTTAAGACTTTGGACTTAAAAACCTGAGACTGTGAGTTTAAATCTTGCTGCTGATACTGTGTGACCCTGAGCAAGTCACTTCACAGACCTGTGCACCAATAGGAAAAAGAAATGTAATTAATTGTATCTCAAATGTTGTATAACGGCAAAATAAATACATGTAAATGTACAACAATTTAGCAGTGATCATGCAGATTCAGTCCTTCCTCTTTGTCTTCAAGATGATTTCTGCTCTATTTATATTGTGACATGTGAGTCCCTGTCTTGCACCCCAAAACACGAGGCTGAGTCTCAGTACTTTAGCAAAATCAGCTTTATTCTGCTTGAAACAGGATCAGCACAGTAGGGGGATCTACCATTCTCCTATACAAAGACACAGCAAACAGGCAGGGCCCTGGCCAAGTAATACTGTTCTCTGCATTTATAATGTTCCTTGCATGTGGTCAGCTCGGATTTGCTTTTGTGGCAAGCCGCTGCATCGCTGGGAGCCTGTGGTTGCCCTGGCAACAGATAAGCTGTCTTCCACAGACACAGTAATCATGTTTCGGGACGCTCTTTGGCATGTCGTCCCTTTGACATGTCGTGGGGGGAATCCCAAAAGAATTTAGAAACTTTACATCTCCCCCCTCAGCTTTCTCCACACCAGTGTGGGTAAAGCAGCCGTCCAAGCCATTCTCGATTAGGCAGGAGAGAACGTCAGCATTCATGTGTGCAGCCCTGGGACAGTGGAAAACATCAAATGCAAAAACCTGCAAACTGATAGACCACCAAGTGAGCCAAACGTTCGTATCCTTATGTTTGTACTGCCATTGTAGCGGGACGTGGTCAGTCACCAGGGTAAACCATTGTCCACCAGAGATAGTAATAGAGGGCTTCTACCACCCACTTAACTCCTAAGCACTCCTTTTCAATAGTCGAATAATTACTCCCCCTGGATAGCAGCTTTCTGCTGAGAAACGTGATGGGGTGTTCTTTCCTCTCAAAACATCGTGAGAGCACAGCTCCAAAACCATTTTGTAGAATAAATTCCTTTGAAAAGTATGGTTGCGCAGAAGTGGGAATTATGTTAAAGCAGCTTTTAGGTCCGTGAAAGCTCTCTCACAGTGAAGGGGTAGTCCAATGCACAAAACTGGAAATGAACCACCTGTAATACTCCTCCGAGCCTGAGAAAGGCACAAACCTGCCTCTGTGTTTCAGGACAGGGAGATGTAAGCACCTACCCCACCTTGACATGCCTAACTTGCACTTCTGAGGGTTGGCCGTCAACCATGCCAGCCGTAAACTGTTAAGCACCTCCCTAAGGCGGACGAGATGAGATTCCCAGTCATTACTGAAAATGACCACATCACAAGATAAGAACCCGTGCACGCGGAATGGGGATGCAGGATCTGGTCCATCATTTCCTGAAAGGTCAGAAGTGCACCATGGAAACCAAAAGGGAGTCCCGTAAATTCAAACAACCCATCTGGAGTGTTGAACGCGGTCTTCTCAGAACTAGACACCTCCAAGGGGACCTGCAAATAACCCTTTGTGAGGTCAAGGGTGAAGATATATGAAGCCTGCCTGAGCTTTTCCAACAGCTTGTCCACATGAGCTGGTATGCATCAAACTTGGAAATTTTATTCAAATGCCTAAAATCAATACAGAACCAAACTTTGAGATGAGTACAATTGGACTTCGCCATTCACTTTTGCTTGGCCGAATAATGCCTAATTTCAGCATCTGTTGGACTTCCTTGTGTATCACCTTGATGCCTTTGGTAGGCGATACAGGGGAACCTGTATAGTAGCACCGGATGGAGTGACAATCTTGTGTTCTGCAATCATCGTCCGGCCAGGCGTTGCCAAAAACACGTCCGAGTTCTTGCTGTTTGGCCCGAAATTTATGTTAATCGGATGGGACCAACACCAGCACACGATCCCCCTTCTTAAACTTGCGGTGTTTAGTCATCTTGTCATAATTACGTTTTTGTACCTCCTGCTCATGCTACTGACATTCCGCTGCAATAGAGGACAATCTGACAATCTGCTGTTGCAGCGAAACGACTCAGTCGACAAACCTCACCCCAGGGGATGTCTCGAGTCCCCATCCATTCATCCCGAAAAATGTCCAACACCCCGTGCAGTTGCCGGCCAAATAATAGTTTGAAAGGGCTCATCCCAATTGATGCTTGTGGGGCTTCCCAGACAGCAAACAGGAGAAAAGGTACTACACTGTACCAGGAAGTTGGATTGTCATAAGCTACTCGCTGAATTATCTGTTTTAGGGTTTTATTAAATTGTTCATTCAGGCCATTTGTCTGCGGATGAAAAACTGTGGCGTGTAACTGCTTAATTCAGAAACTTTTGCATAGCTGTTTCATGATGCAAGACATAAAGGGTATGCCCTGATCAGTGAGAATCTTGCAAGGGATACCAATAAATGTGAATATATCCAAAAGTGCTTTTGCAATAGTTCAGGCGTCCGCCCATCACAGCACTGATACTTCTGGGTATCTTGTGGCATAATCGATTAACACAAGCATATACTGAAAGCCACTTTTATTTCTGGAAGCGAATATCTAATCCCATTCTCTCAAAGTGGATGTCTAAAATAGGCATCGGTACAAGGGGTGCCCTGGCGGGTATGTGAGAGTAAACTATTTGACAATCGGGACAGGCCTTACAAAATCGCTCCACATCCCGGCCCATATTCACCAAATAAAAGAGTTTTGAAATGTGTTCCATTATCATTTTCACGCTGAGGTGACCCCCCAAAATGTGACTGTGAGCAATTTTTAAAACCTTCTCCCTATGCTCACTTGGTATTACCAACTACTCGATACGTCCATCACCCATGCAATCAGAAATCACCCGATACAGAAAACCATCCTTAAGTAAAAAATGTGGTGTTTTAAAATTCAGGTCCTCTTTCTCCAGATAGTAAGAGTCATTTGCGATGTGGGCTTGTCTGAATACAAAATCCAAGCTGTTATCAGCTCATTGTAAGTGAACAAACTCCGCCTGGATAACAGAATCTGATTCCTCCGTGTTTGAAGCAAAATTGCACTTGCCTCCCACTGCTACCGTGTTCGATCCAGTATTGTACTTATCTCCCACTGCTATTTTGTTTTCGTCCAGGTCAGAGGTCTGAGAACCCCTCTCTATCCACTATGGGAGTAGACAATCTGCAGGTGGCCAAGACCCATGGGAAGAGGGCATTCCTTTTTCCTATTAGGAGTGGCCAGGATGAGGTGTCTGATATGGCAGTCCAAACCTTAAAGTTCTTCCCTTTTAATTTCAGAAGGAGTAATATAGTCTTATATGTTTTAATGTTCCCATGGACGCAGGGATGTTTACTTTGTCTGTGGCCTCATAAGGAGTCATGGCGGACTATGCAGAGCTCGCTACCAGAGTCCAACAGTGGCAAGAATTCCCGTCCGGCCAACGTAATAGATACCTTAAAAGTGTCCTCCTTTAACATCTGTCACACACATGCGCATGGGAAGCAGCTAAAAGGCTTGAGTAAGGGCAATTCCGAGTCAGACCGGGATGTGGCAGAGTGCACTGATTCCTTTTCTCGCTTTCCTGCAGACGATCCACGGGAGTTCCACCTGGCCCTGTTAACGTCACTTCTGGGTCCGAGCCTATGGAGGAAGACCTTGTCAGCTCCGGCCCCTTTGATGTCACATCTGGGCTCGAGTCTATGGCTGAAGAACCTTATGAGTCTGACCCCTCTGGCTTCACTTCCTGTCTTCCTCTTTAAAAGCCTCCACCTTTTCCTTATTCCCTCCGTTCTGTTTTGGACTTGGTTTTTTGCACATCAGTGCTGTATAACATTTTGCAACTTTGCAGCCAGGATACCAAATATACGGATGGCTGCCCCAAACCTTGCTATGACTCTGTGTGGAGTTTCTGACACAGCTTAGGGGAAACTTGTGAGCCACATACCTGGGGCCAGACTGATAGTCATTGTTTGCACAGGTTAGAGGTGACACTACCGAGCCAGATGTCCCAGATGATCACAGCGAAAACTTTAGTCCACACTATGGTGTTCACACTCTGGCGTCTTCTACTTGTGGCTCTAGCAACCCTGAAGGCCTGTGCTGGCTGGATCAAAATCAGGGTCAAGCCTGGGTAGCCCCGTTGTTTCCAGGTGGATTATGTACCCTCTAGTTTTCGGATCAGATCCAGCAGTGAGTGGACATTGTTCAGTAGTATTTCATCTCAAAGCTCTCGTCTATCCCTGAAAGGACTGCATCAATAGCGAGCTTCTCTACAATGAGCTCGAAAGGGTCTCCATGGATCCAGCTTTGAATCAGGTCCACTAAGCCCTAGATCTGTCCTCATACAAGGTGATCCGGATCAATATGCCACAAGCAAAACTGACACCCCTTGACCACCGGGCTCATGGCAGTGCAGAGGAGCATCTGTTGCTTCAGGTAGTCATAATCATCAAGACTTTTGGGAGGGAGATTCCGTTTGTCAGGCAAATTTAAGGAGGTCAGGGACAACAAAAAAATCATAAGCTTCAGGAATTCTAGTGTTAAGGGCCCTGGTGATAATTCTCTGTCGCCTTCTTTTTTCTTCCATTTGCAGACTGGAAGATTAGCAGCTTTTCCACTTCTGGTGCCTGTCCGCATGGACCTGCCTCTTTCTACCTTACCCATATTTTGTTTCTTTTAAAACACATTGAGGGAGACATATTTTCTAAAGGAGGTGGACAGCTTCAGTTTACTCAGTACTTCTGATCAGGAACAGCGGCACCATTAAGGCGAAGTAGGCATTTGTCTAGGGTGCAGATCATAATGAGGGGAAAGTCCAGCTGCATGGGTTACCTAGCGAACAGTCAGCTGGCACACTAATAAGTTTGGCCTAGGGCAGAAAAAAATCCTATCACAGGCACTACTTTTGATTAATATCTAGCCCCCTTTGTTTTGGTTTCGGTCCTTTTCTGATTTCCCTGTTTTGAACCCCCTATACTTGTGTGTCCATGGTTTATTTTTGGTTGACCATCTCCTGGAACTTTTTTTCTGTTTCACAATAGTCCTTAGGTACATTTTGTGTCTCGACAGCCAATTCCCTATGTTGTTCCCTGACTGTTGAATTTGAATTCAGGCTGCCTGCACTTTTAAAGATAATGATTCTTTAATGGCATTTAATGATTCCTTATTGAGTTGCGTAGTTCCTTGTTGAGCCTTTGCTTCACAAAGTACCATTTCATTCTGGGGCTGGTGCTTAGCATATGAAGTTGGTTCTTTATACTTTGAAAATCTTCCCAATATGTAGAAAAAAAAAATTTAAATCATTAATGTATGGTAAGCTACTTAGCAGGATGCTAACAGATTAGGAAAACCTGGTGTAAAATGAAAAAGCCTTGATGCCGCAAAAAGGTTTGGGGCAGCCACCCTATATACTTGAAGTTTTGGCTGAAAATGGCAAAAAATGAGCAATCATTTTTTACAGACAAGAGTTCAAAACAGAAATGAGATAACAGAGGGAATACGGCAGGTTTTAAAGCCAGACAAGGGAAGTGATCTCATCGGGCCTGGAACTGGAAGTGACGTCATCTGTGCAGGAACCGGTGATGTTATTGAACCCAGGCGGGAATTTCCTGTGGTTGGTCTGCAGAGACAAAACAGAAAGGATTAGTATATTCTGCCACCCCAAGGTCCGGCATTTAATTACCTTCTTTTAAGCCCTTTAGCTGCCTCCCATGTGCACGTGTGTGACACTGGACTGAACCTATGTGTTATTGTATGCAACAAGAGTTCTTTTAAAATCAGGAAACAATTAACATTTCACAAATATATTACCATCTATTCCTAGTCGTTTATGGAACCTGTTATGGATCTAAATAAATATAGGCTATTTCTAAAGCCTTCACATGGATGGTTCCCCTATGACATCGCTGTGAAGAACTACCCTAACACCTTTATTTGCAAGAGTGTGGGGTGAGGCCATTCTTTAGACAGGCAAGTGAAGGTCCTGATCCAATTTGGAGATCTTTCCGGAGGATTGTCACCCTCTTTGGCTATGTTTGTATCAACAACTGCAGCTGAGCCCTCTTTACATTTAAGCTGGTTTCAAGGCTGCTTTTAAAAAAATACTTGTTTCTACAGACACTGTCATGATAAAAATATTTAGTAATTTATGATAGTACATGACCCAGCAACCCTGCCCTGAATAAGCAAATTAATAAAATGGATGGATGGATGGATGTACTCTTATTTTGATTCCATTGAGTCAAGTTAAAAAATATGCAACAGGTAAGGATTATGCTGCAAAGAATTTCAAGAAGAAACAAGATTTAAGTAAATCAATTTTATCAAATAAAATGAATGCATGCTCATAGGGCTACCTCATAACTCAGTAAAGAAAATCTCAAAATGCAGGATATCTGATGGAAATGCAAGATCTCAAAAACAAAATCGTATATTCCTGCTGGTAATATAGCTGTGAAAGCATGTTCCTCCAAAAAAAAAGACATTTTAGGTTATAAGCCAAGTCCTAGCTCAATGGCAGCAGTAATGAATCAAGACAAACCCCCTCCATATTCACAAACAATATATCAGCCAGTGACACGGCCCTGCAATACTTATATAAATTCACACATCAAGGTGAAAGGAAAGCAAACAGCTCAAGTACATAACATCAAATATATAGAGTCCTACTGAGCAGAAAAATAAACAGAGCTTTCACCTCGCACTCCTGCATTCTCAAACAGTAAGCACTGTTGAATCCCTTCATTCTAGGGCCGCTGTAACAAAGATGACACGATACATATCATACACTTACAGCATATCACGTAACAGGGGATGTGATCTTTGAAAAAGGACCAGTTTAAGAGATTAAATTATAAATTAGTGTGCTTAAAAGTCTGAATGCATTTTCTATTGGCACTCTCATTTCTGTCGACAAAAAAGCATTTTGTAATAGGTGAATATTTCACATATTTCATTAATTTGTCATCTAGCCAAAAAGAGCTTACTTTTATTGAGAGCATATAGATAATATGAAAAGTTCACAAAAAATGCAGCCAAAGAAATTTCAAAAGTTAACAGCTTAAAAACTGTCTTCAGTCATTTCTTTGATAGAAGGTCAAGCACTGTTATCCACAGAGGCTCCTGACCTGGATAATGGCTTCTCTTGGTTTTACCAGACGCTAATGAAAAACTGCCTGCCTTTCTGAAGTGCCTGTCATTGCCTGAACATTGAAGAAAAGTGTTCACCTGAAGTTAACTTTTTCCTAATAATTTAACAGCCTGGTGCACCTGTTTGAAACCCCACTCATGCACACTAGCCAGCAGAAATCAAACTATTAACTAGCTGTTCCAGGAAGGGTGATGTGAAAATAAACTCAGTGAATCAATACGCTTAATAAGTAAATGCCCAAGGGAAAGGAAGAAAAATGCCAGTGCACAGAAACTGCCATCCCAGCCATCTCAAAGCCTGCTTAATCTAAATTGGGCCTGCGGGACTGGAGTCCATCCTGGCAGGATGGAGCACAGGCTAGGAATCAACCTTACATAAGACCATCTCAGACACTTCATTCATTTTCAGTTTAACAATTTTGATATTATATATGAGTCACATGCATGCATTTACTTTGGAAGTTTCAACACTTAAATGCAAATTTAAAATACTGTATAATATTGAACCAGTGCAATGTAGTAAGTCAGTCCATTGTGCTGGTATTTGTGACAGGTTTGACAAAAACATGAGCACTCCTCCTTCAGTGTCTCCTATCCTGTACTTTAATAATTAACAAGCTGGTTAGGTTTGTAGATGATACCAAGCTGGGTCAGAGCCATCTTAACAGCATTATAGGCCCCCGGGCAAAGCAGCGCAATGGGCCCCCTACCTACACAACCACTCAGCAAGTCAAAACATACATAGATTAGCAAGGGGCCCCTGGGCAACTGCCCAGCATGCCCATGCATTAAGACGGCCCTGAGCTGGGTGGATTGGCAGATAATTTAGAATCATCACAAAGGGCCTTGAACAGCATACAGGCTTGGGCAGACTTATGGCAGATGAAATGTATTGTAAGTAAAGTATTACACGTAGGAAGTAAAAATGTTAGATTTAAATACACAATGGCAGGTCTGACACTTGAGAGTACACCTTATGAGGATGATTTAGGAGTTGAATTGGCCTTGACACTATCCACTACATGACAGTGTTAAAAAGCCAGTAAGAAGGCCAACAGAACATTAGGTTATATGGTGCCCTGATGAATAGAGTACAGTACAGTGATACCTTGAGATACGAGTTTAATTTGTTTCGTGACTGAGCTCTTAAGTAAAAATGCTCTTATCTCAAATCAATTTTCCCTATTGAATGAATTGAAATGCCATTAATCTGTTCCGGACCCCCCAAAAAACACTGCAATTTTTTTGTTACATGTTTTTAAATAAATATAAATGTACTTATAAATAACGAATATTGTATAAAAGCACAATACAATAGAATGTACTGCAATAAACTGGTTTTATTAAGTACAGTATAATGTAAAGCATTTACCTTGGAGATCAGACTAGTTGAAGATGCTGACGGAGGTGGTGGAGAAAGGCTGAACTGAATAACTGAATGTTATTCACTGATTTTTGCCCTTTTCGCTGCACCTTCCTCACTTTCATCTGCAGGGGTTTTCGATAAAAACCTGTCCGATGAGGTCTGTTTCATCCTCTCTTTCAGAATGTTTCTAAAATGCGTTAGGCAAGTGTCATTAAATAGAGCCGCTGCACAATCAAGTTGTAACTTTTTCAGGATGTTTCTTTTCAATAAAGTCAAGCGTTAGGAAAGTGTCATTAAATAGAGCCTCTGCACTATCAGTTGCAATTGTTTTCAGGGTTATCTTTTAAATAAACTCAAGCGTTAGGCAAGTGTCATTAAATAGAGCCTCTGCACTATCAGTTGCAACTTTTTCAGGGTGTTTCTTTTCTTTAAAGTTCAAAACTTTTTCCCAAATTGCAAACACTTCCTTTATCTCACTTTATGAGGTGACCTCCTCCGCGATACCGATCTCCTGCAGAGCCTCTGTATATTGCCGCGTCTGTAGTTCCGTCAACTCCTCCGTCGTCAATTCCTCTGAATGTGCGACGACAAACTCCTTGATGGCTCGTATTTCACATTTTGGCTTGTAACTCAAGGCAAAAAATCGACCTAGTGACGGCTCCTACCTCAAAAAACTCGTACGTTGGGGCACTCGTATCTCAAGGTATTACTGTACAAGTCTAAGGAGGTTATGCTCAAGTTTTATAATTGCACTGGTGAGACCTTATCTTGAGTACTGTGTATAGTTTTGGTCTCCAGGCCACCAGAATGAAATAGCAATGCTGGAAAAGGTCCAGAGAAGATCAACTAGGCTGATTCCAGGCCAACAGGGGATGAATTACGGGGAAAGATTAATAAAGATTACTTTAAGGATAGGAGATTAACAAGAGACAAGAAGTGCTTAAAATGATGAAGGGAATTAGTACAGTGGATCGAGACTGTTACGTCAAAATATGCTAATCAAGAACACAGGAATGCAGCTGGAAACCTGTTAAGGGTAAATTCACAGAAATTTTAGGAAGTTTTTCTTAACACACAGGAAAATAGACACATGGAATAATTTGCCAAGTGGTGTGAAAGACAATAGGACTTTAGGGACCTTCGAAGCTAACTCAATGTTATTTTGAAAGAATTTATTGGATAGGACTGGCAAGCTTTTTTGTGCTGAATGCCTGTTCTCATCCAGATTGTCCTAATGTTCTAATGTTTTGCACACATCCTTAGGAAGTAACGCCATCCAACAGGTGGTGGCCTCAAATCATGACCTCTAGAGCATGGCTTTCCACAGAGAATGAGACTTCCTACCAATCATGGAGACTCTGGTGCTTCATTACATAATCATAGAACCCTATTTTTCCATTAACAAATCATTTCAGTAAATGTTTCTTGATAATCAACTATTTGTAATGTGTATTCATTTGAAGTTTTGGTTGTTCAAGAAGGTTTTAACATACAACTTTAACATTGCATACAAATTCTAATACCTTCTGCTCAAATGGATTTTGTGAGTGTTCATCCTTCAAATTCTTTTGATGCTACAGACCAAACCAAGACCTTGTGTAAATGTATTTTGGTCAATAAGGATGTGCATCAAATTTTTCCAGATATTAACAAAGCTAGCCATTTTTGGTCTCACTCATCCTCATATAGACCTTACTTCCCTTTCACATCATCTACTAAAAGGAACTCCAAATATCTGAACTCTTCCATTAATCACGTTTATACTTGTTGTCTTGTTGCAAAACAGCCCATGATCTTCGTTTTACCAATATTTATTTTCAAAATGTATATATTTAGTGATCTCATTAGGGACTCTGTTCATTATCTCTTGATGTTTATTTTGTGTTGATATCAACAACACAAAACCGTTAGCTTAACACACAATGTCCTCCCTCCAAATCCAAAACTGGAACAGCTCTGGTGCCCTCCACATAATTGCTTCAAGAAATATTTTGAGGGGACACAGTTAAATATTGCAGCCCTGTCTGACTCATCATTTCTCTCCTAGTCTATCCAATGATTCACCACTCATTCTAACTGCATACTTCTGAGTCTTGTAAAGTTTGCTCATTAGGTGAATTGTTGTTTATACTAGCACTAGACAGTAACAGTGCACTGCACGATAATGTGCAGTGAAAACACTTGACTTGACTATACTCCATTGACCCTTGACCTTGACCTTCGTTGACCATATATGTGTACAATGATTTAAGATATGAAAAGGTAGGAGAAGTGATGGCAAAGATGGTAGGGATAAGAACGGCACCCATACTCATGCACCGCACGGCAGCCCTGCTGGTAGCTGCCAAGAGTTGATTCTACAATAAAATAAATAAAAATAAAGAGTAATAATTCCTAAACTCTTTGCTTTAAATATAAAACTGTAATTCAGAGTTTCAGCGTAGTATATGTGTACCAAATTTAAGGCTACAGGTTACTTGATTTTTGACCTTGACCTTCCTAGGTTGACCTTTGACCTTGGAGGTCAATCATCACCCCGAAAGCGCATAGTAGATGTCACGTAGTATATGTGTACCAAATTTCAGGTCAATAGGTCAAACGGTTTACGAACAACAGGTGATTTAAAATCCTGTAAAGACAAATGGACAGCCACAGTAGTGTATTATATAAGAAGATTTTACTGGCTTGTGTGTCTTCGGTGACAGCACAGCATGATTTCAAAGTTATATTGAGTGAGGGGATTTGTATATGACACCACTGCTTATCAATCTTTCTTTCTTTCCACCTCCAGCAATGAAGATAAAGACCCAGATGACAACTAATAGCCATGAGTATCTTCCCAACTATGACCATGCCCATTTAGTTTCTTTGCTATAAAAGGATCTTGTAACAATCCTTTAATCCTGCACCAGCAGAAGTCAAAAGCACTTGATTGGGGCTCCCAAAAACGGTTATTCTAAATGACTTTCTATTGCTTTAACAATTAGCCTTACCAAAAACCATTAAAAAAGAATAACTCGGCAGCAATCACATCTCTGCCTGGAGCTTTGCTATTCCCTAACTTTGAGATGGCCTCAGCTATTTGTTCTCTGAAAGGTGGTGGTTCCTCGTCAGAATCTGTATTACAAGCTTACATTTTTCATCTTGATATACTGTATTTCCTCACAGCATTCTTGCCATACTGTGAATTTAGTAAGTATTCAGAGCCAAATCTTTCAGATGTCATTTGACAAACATTACTCAAAAATAGCTTCCGTCTAGCCAATCTACCATAAATGTCTGATTGATAAAGTGCTGCTGAGATCCTTTGACAGGCTCTACTGTGTCAGCAGAAGACTACTCCCATCCAGATGTGAAAAACATGTAAAGACATACCCAAGAAGACTCAAAGCTGAAATTGCTGGTAAAGGGTTTCTACAAAGTGTTGAATTAAAGGTCTGAATACTTATGAATGAAAGATTTCAGTTTACAAACCATTCTGAAAATAAGTGGACTGATGGGGAAATTTTTTCATTTAGAAAAGAATTAACAACACAATAAAGAGTGCAGAAAGTGGAGTGTCTGAATACTTTCTGAATTTACTGAACTACTATACTGTTTTATACATACATATACATATTTTATCTACTGAATCTTAATAATTTGTCTTCTTTGCAATACATGGTACTTACGTGATAAGTTCATTTTTTGGTCCTTGAGAGGAAGACGTATATTATCATTGTCATACACACTACTAGGAACACCTCCTTCACGCAACCTGCCTTTAAACCCATTCATCTACAGTATGTGAGTTACCTCGAAAAACTTCCTGTGGGGCTGTTGTGTGTATTTAGATTTGCTTGCTGCATGTCAAAATACACAAAAGTTTATGGAATTTAGTGGAAGTTTCACTATAGCTTCTATGTTTAACTGCATTTCTAAAAGCTTAACAAGCTGGTTAAGTTTGCAGATGATACTTAACCAGACAGAATGGCAGATGATTGAGATTCTGAAGGACTCATATGGAATACAGATGTGGGCAGGTTTTTGGCAGATGAAATTGAACGTAAATAAAAGTAAAGAATTACATGCAGGAAATAGAAATCTTAGATTTGATTACACAATGGGAAGTCAGAACCTTGAGAGTACACCTTACAAGAAGGACCTGGTAGATATAGTGGACTCTTAAGAAAGATTAACAGAATATTAGGTAATAGAGCACAATGTGTGGAGTACAAGTCAATGGAGGTTATGCTGAAGCTTTGTAATGCACTGATGAGGCCTCATCTGGAGTATTGTGTGCAGTTTTGGTTTTCAGGCTAGAAAAAAGACAGCAACTCTGACCGCTTGGATAGAGGCAGTGGTGCTGTAAGAATTATGTTTCTGGATGTCTCTAGTGCCTTCAACACCATCCAACCTCTGCTCCTTAGGGACAAGCTGACAGAGATGGCAGTAGATTCATACCTGGTGGCATGGATCGTGGACTATCTTACAGACAGACCTCAGTATGTGCATCTCGGGAACTGCAGGTCTGACATTGTGGTCAGCAACACAGGAGTGCCGCGGGGGACTGTACGTTCTCCGGTCCTGTTTAGCCTATATACATCGGACTTCCAATACAACTCAGAGTCCTGCCACGTGCAAACGTTCGCTGATGACACTGCTATCGTGGGCTGCATCAGGAGTGGGCAGGAAGAGGAGTATAGGAACCTAATCAAGAACTTTGTTAAATGGTGCAACTCAAACCACTTACAACTGAACACCAGCAAAACCAAGGAGCTGGAGGTGGATTTTAGGAGGCCCAGGCCCCTCATGGACCCCATGATCATCAGAGGTGACTATGTGCAGAGAGTGCAGACCTATAAATACCTGGGAGTGCAGCTGGATGATAAATTGGACTAGACTGCCAATACTGATGCTCTCTGCAAGAGAGGACAGAACCGACTATACTTCCTTAGAAGGCTAGCATCCTTCAACATCTGCAATAAGATGCAGCAGATGTTCTATCAGATGGTTGTGGCAAGCACCCTCTTCTACGTGGTGGTGTGCTGGGGAGGCAGCATAAAGAAGAGGGACGCCACACGCCTGGACAAACTGGTGAGGAAGGCAGGCTCTATTGTAGGCACGGAGCTGGACAGTTTGACATCCGTGGCAAAGCGACGGGCGCTGAGCAGGCTCCTGTCATTCATGGAGAATCCACTGCATCCACTAAATCGTATCATCTCCAGACAGAGAAGCAGCTTCAGTGACAGACTGCTGCCACTGTCCTGCTCCACTGACAGACTGAGGAGATTGCTCCTCCCCCACACTATGCAACTCTTCAGTTCCACCTGGGGGGTAAATGTTAACATTATACAAAGTTATTGTCTGTTTTACCTGCATTTTTATCACTCTTTAATTGAATATTGTTTTTTATCAGTATGCTGCTGCTAGAGTAGGTACATTTCCCCTTGGGATTAATAAAGTATCTATCTATTGTCACACACGTGCGATTTGGAGCCAGTCAAAGAGCCTAAAGGTGAGTGAAATATCACGAGATAAGGGTCATCACGTGGTGCTTACCTGAATCTCTTTTCGCCTACAGAAAATCTGATGAAAACTGAGAAGCTCCACTTCTGGGTTCAAAATGGCCGAAACGACGTCACTTCCGGTTTGTCACGACGACATCACTTCCGGTCCCACAATCCACTGCTTCCTGTCAACTCCTGATGATGTTGGTTTCGTCTTCCTGTCTCCAGTCATCACTTCCTGCCAACCATTTCCTGTCCCATCATTCCCTCTGTTATTTAAACTCCATTTTGTTTACAGTAAAACATTCAATGTACTAAAAAGTCATCTGAATCAGTTTTGTTATTATTGTCTGGACAACAATATATGGGGATGGTCCCCAAACCTTTTTCTGTTTTGTAGGAGTCTTTTTTTTGTGCAAGATCATTTATTACAATTGGCGTAGCCGGCAGGATTTGTTTTTTGAAGATGTCAGAAGAACAGGACCTTAACACCGTGCTGAATACCATTATGGGCGATCTCCAGACACTGAAGATCCAGATGGGAGAAACACAGACCCAACTGGCAGAAGCCGAGGCTCGTTCTCTCACTGGTTTACGGACGGAGGTGGCTCGGTCACAACCAATTCAGTTGACTACACTAACTGAATCGGATGATATTGAGACTTACTTTTTGATTTTTGAGCATACTGCTAAGCGAAACGCTTGGCCGAGATTGGAATGGGCGTACCAACTGGCTCCCTATCTGAAGGGGACAGCGCAGCGGGCCTATTACGACTTAACTGAGGAGCAGGCTGCCGATTACGATACTCTCAAACTGAAGGTGTTTAAACGCTACGGTGTGTCACTGGAACAGCAGGCGAGAGAATGGAGGGAGTGGCAGTTTGACCCCAAAAGGCTGTTAAGAACTCAGGGCTTTGAAGCCTGGGGAAAGGTGTGTCGCTGGCTAAGGCTCGATATAAACACTTCACATAAAATGGCCGAGGTCCTAGCGTGTGACACCTTCGTACATGCCTTTCCTGAACATATCGCCCAGCAAGTCCGGAAACATAATTTCGAGGACATGGACTCCTTAATAAAAATAGTGGAGCATCATTGGGTGGCCTGTAAATCGGGGTGGTCGGATTGGTTCACTCATCGGACCCAACAGGTACGTGGAGAAGCTCCTGAGTCCACCCGACACCCTCCCGAACCTGCCGTCAGTAGAAGGGACAGACCAGCCGGTCTCCCTTGCTTTTTCAAGTGTGGAGAGATTGGACATCTGTCCCCGAGCTGCACTTACGAGCCTATGGATCGTTCATTAGTTAAGGGAGAAAGGTATTGTGCCGCTGTGACTAACCCTTTGTCCCTTCCTTACACAGGTGCAGTTATTATAAATGGTAGGAAGGTGAGAGCAATGTTTGATTACGGGAAACATTTCTATTGTTGCTGCCCGTTTCGTTTTACCGCAACAGTGGACTAGAATAAAAACTAGTCTGAAATGTATTCATGGGGACAGCCGGTATTATAAAACAGCCAGATGTGTGGTATCTGTGAACTAGAAACTAACTAGTATGGCCATGGCTGTGTTACTGGATCCCCCTTCTCCAGTCATATTAGGAAGAGATTGGAATAAAATTACCAGTGGTAAAAACAGGACTGTACCTAACAAGGAGAATACTGCTCCGACTGCCTCCAAGCTGTGTCCCACAGTAACACGGGCCCACACTTCCCAGTGTGAAGAAATCAATGTCCCATCGTTCCTCTGCGGGACCTAGTACAGTTGATGTAGAGGACGTAGCAGCAAAAGCCCCACCCATTGAGCTCCAAAGAGATCCAATTCAAGTTCTAACTGCTCAATTCCTATTAACACCATCCTCCTTTAAAAGAGAGCAATGGAATGATGATTCATTGAAATTTGGTAGGAATGCGGTAGTATCCACCGAGGGTTATACAACCCTAGATCCCATGCCACAGATGCCATTCTTTGTAATTAAAAATTAGTTATTATATACAGTGGCAGAACACGAGGGTGAAGTGCGAACATTGTTGTTAATTCCACATACTTTTCGGTGAAAGGTATGTGAATTAGCACATGCTCACCTTCTAGAAGCCCACTTATGCTCCGACAAGACTTTGGAGAGAATAAAACTCAGATTTTATTGGCCAGGAGTTAATGAGTTAATTTGCACTTCATGTCCTGAGTGTCCACTTCGCCAGATTACAAGAAGGATTAGAGCTCCTCTCGTTCCCCTTCCCCTTATTGACACCCTTTTGAATGGGTTGGAGTTGATCTCGTAGGACCCCTAGAACCCTCGGTAAAGGGCTTTAAATACATTTTAGTCCTAGTAGATTATGCCACTCATTTTCCTGATGCTGTTCCTTTGTGCTCAGCTAATACTAAAAATATTGCATGGGAATTGGAAGGGATATTCGCTCATGTTGGGATCCCAAAAGAAGTTTTAACAGACCAAGGGACTCCCTTCACTTCACGTTCAGGGAAGTCGCCAAATTACTCAGGATAAAACACCTGAAAACGTCGGTCTACCATCCCCAAAATGATGGCCTGGTAGAATGTTTTAATCAAACATTAAAACAGACGTTACGCAAGTTAGTTAACGAGGATGGAAAAAACTGGGATCAGTTACTTTCTCTTGTTTTGTTTGCCTACCAGGAAGTTCCACATACCTCTACGGGGTTTTCTCCTTTTGAACTGCTGTATGGAAGACAAACCCAAAGGGCTTTTGGATTTGCTAAAAGAAGGATGGGAAGAGGAGGTCCTCCCTACTTCAAATATTCTTGAATATATCGCTCAGTTATGCGATAAATTAGAAAAGATTTGACCTATTCTAAAAGAGAATTTGGAAAAGGCACAAGCAGCACAGTCACGTTATTATAATAGGAACACCACTATTCGGGAATTTGTCCCAGGTGATCGTGTTATGGTATTAGTCCCAACATCCCATTCAAAATTGTTAGCACATTGGCAAGGCCCTTATGAAATTAAAGAAAGGAAGGGACTCATTGACTATTTAGTTAAAAAACCTAATTGTCGACCGAGTGAACGAGTTTATCATATTAACTTGGTGAAACCATGGAAGGAAAGTGAACATGATCTCTCCTCCGGACAGCCTAGTTCACTTTTTATGTCCTGTGCTCATCTAAATTTTGGTCCCCATTTGACACATGAACAAAGGAAAGATCTTATAACAGCTATTTTGTCTGTACCTAAAGTTGTGGATGAAATACCTGGACGAACTGCCTTGATTGTGCATGATATCATTACCAACCCAGGAGTGAATGTCAGAGACCCTATAGGCTCTCGGAGGCAAAGAAATCGGAAGTAGAGTTAGAAATCAGACGAATGCTAGAATTAGGGATTATTGAAGAAAGCTATAGCCCTTGGTCTAGTCCAATTGTCTTGGTTTCTAAACCCAATGGGTCATGGAGGTTCTGCAACGACTTCGTCGACTTAATCAGGTCTCTAAATTTGATGCATCTCCTATGCCGCGAGTAGATGATTTACTCGATCGACAGGGGAATGCTCAATTCCTAACTACTCTTGACATGACAAAAGGGTATTGGAAAATTCCCTTAACGGATTCCGCTAAAGAAAAAAAGCTTTTAGTACACCCAGTGGACATTGGCAATACAGGGTTCTTCCTTTTGGTTTGCACAGGGCGCCAGCTACTTTCCAACGTCTGGTAGACACACTGTTACGACCCAACAATTTATATTGTGCCGCCTACCTGGATGACGTCGTCATTTATTCCGGCACATGGAAGGATCATGCATGGCAGGTTCAAACAGTACTCTCCACGCTAGCGTCAGCCAGGCTTCGTACTAAGAGAAGCCAAATATTTAGGTTACCTAGTGGGTGGCGATGTTGTTAAACCACAATGTCTTAAAATTGATGCCATCCTGAATTGGCCCCATCCGATAAATAAGCAGCAACTAGAAGTATTTTTGGGATTGGCCAGTTACTATCGCCGTTTTGTACCGGGAAGCCTTGGCAATTAAATGGGCTATCACGTCAATAACGGACCATGCCGCTTTGCAGTGGATGTCTCTTCATCGGGAGTCGAATCCTCACGTCACTAGGTGGTTTTTGGATCTTCAACCTTATTGTTTTAGTGTTACTTATCGCAGAGGTTCCTTGCAGGCCAACGCAGATGTTCTCTCCCATGTCCACGACCTCTCGGTGCAGATCGCCCGACCGGAAAGAGTCAAAGAGCCTAAACGTGAGTGAAATATCGCAAGACAAAGGGTCATCACGTGGTGCTTACCTGAATCTCTTTTCGCCTACAGAAAACCTCACGAAAACTAAGAAGCTCCACTTCTGGGTTCAAAATGGCCAAAACACGGTCACTTCCGGTTCGTCATGACGACATCACTTCTGGTCCCACAATCCACTGCTTCCTGTCAACTCCTGATGACTTTGATTCCGTCTTCCTGTCTCCAGTCGTCACTTCCTGCCAACCATTTCCTGGCCCATCATTCCCTCTGTTATTTAAACGCCATTTTGTTCACAGTAAAACATGTACTAAAAAGTCATCTGAATCAGTTTCGTTATTATTGTCTGGATGACAATTTATGGGGACGGTCCCCAAACCTTTTTCTGTTTTGTAGAAGTCTTTTTTCTTGTGCAAGATCATTTATTGCACTATCTATCTATCTATCTATCTATCTATCTATCTATCTATCTATCTATCTCTATAATGTCAAGAGAAGAACAACTAGGCTGATTCCGGCAATGAGAGGTATGAACTCTTAGGAGCAGTTAAACCTTTTCCGTTTAAGCAGATAGAGGTGAAAGGGTGACATGAATCACATTTTCAAATACATCAAGAAATTAGTACAGCGGATTCCAGTTGATACTTTGAGATGAGTTCATTGAAACAGAAGGGAACACCAATGAAACCTGCTAAGGGTAAATTTCATAGAAATGTTAGAAAGCTCTTCATCCAGAGAACCACAGACACATTAAATAAAGTATTCAGTAACTTGATGTTCTTTTTGAGAAATTTGATGGCTACATTGATAAACTTTGCTGGGCTGAATGGCCTGTTCTCATCACAATTTTACTAATGCTCAAATGTTTTTAACTCTCATTAATTATATGGAATTTAACCTTCGGTCTAGGGACCACCATGCCACAATGCTTACAACTGGTGCCTCATAGGTCTAGGAGAGACCCTTCAAATCTTAGCCATGTCAGCGTGTAGAGTTTGTTTCACTGCAACACCCTAACGTTGTACAGATTATCTTGCTTTGTGTTTCCAAATTGATCCAGTATCGGTGGGAGCTGAGGGGGGGCATCATTATCATGTGCTCAAAAACAGTTTTATCTTGTTTAACAAAGGTATAAATATCTCAGCATCATCTCAGGCTTTACTTTATCAATAATACCTGTTTTGTTACAAAGGGAAAATATGTGCTTGACAGAATCAATTGTTGAAAAAAACTCAACATTTTTGACTTGGTTTTTCTGGTGGTAAACATAACGCTTAGGAGGCTAATGCAATTTTACAGTCTACATAGTCTACGTTTGGTCAAGTTGAATAGCAGTGCAGAGTACTCCATGAAAGCTGAAACACGTGGCATGGTTTAGAGGGTTTTGTCTAGTTATAATGTGAAGCTTTTTACTCCCATGGGAAAATAACCTGAAGCTTGTGACTATTTTGGAGTGTTTTGAGACAACTGTAAAAATGACAGTGTACTTTGCTAACAGAAATGAAGAGTAAGCCAGGTGCTTCACTCGTGATTTTTTATGTCAAGAAACGAGAAGGGAAGTGAACTGAGACTGGGCTTTTTTTGTTGTAAAAGAAGACAAGTTTTGAAAGAACTTTCAGCTTAGCTGCTGCCTGGTAAATAACAGAGACCTTGACAGGAGCCTTTCTGTCTCTCTCAGTTGCTGTTTTCTGGCACTTTTTCTGAAAGAGCTTCTTCCCAGTCAACCCCTATTTCATCAAATGTTCTTTCATTTTTTCTCTCCACTTCCACTTTTGCCTCCCTCACTTCATCTTCCCCTGTACTTCCATTCCCACACATTCATTGTCTCTCCTCATCACATGTCCATACCATTTCAACCTACTTTCCTGTACTTTTTTAGATGTCTCTCCCATTTTTGCTGTACCCCTGATTGTCTCATATCTTATTCTGTCCTTATTTATAACTCCACACATCCATCTCAACATTCTCATTTCTGCCCCATGTAACGTCTTCTTCTGCACTCCCCTTTACTGGCGTGTCTCAGCTCCATACATCATTGCTGATCTTACCACGGTCTTATAAACTTTACCTTTAACCTTTGCCTTAACCCTTCGATCACACAATACTCCTGATATCCTCTTCCAAATGTTCCATTCATTCTGTACTCTATAGGTAAGAGGTAGGGTTAGGCTTATCCCTGAATTTAGTTTTCCTTCTTGGAGTACCACTAATCCAAAATATTTAATGAATCCACTCCTTTTAATAGCTATCTTTGAAGGGCAACTTCTGAATACTGATCATCACTAAACTTCAAATATTCTGCCTTTCTTCTACTTATCTTCAATCCTCTATCTTGGCTGCAAATCCTAGAAGTCAAGTTTAGCTCCTGCTTTGGTTCATCCCTGCTTGTTTCCATAATATTTTTCCTGCAACTTATTATTACTATTATTATTTAATTAATCTTTAGTACACACCGTTGTTTAACAATTTTAAATTTGTCTAGTATGACAGTGAATAAATGAAAGTGTCCTGTGAGAAACTGGTATTGCATCCAGAGTTGGTTCCACCCTTTGAAAAAGAAGATGTTTCAGCTTTAATTAATCTCAAAATTTAAAAATCAGGTTAAATAAATGAACTTTTGACTGTTTGATTGTCACACTGCAAGAAGAAAGTATTTGTTTGTTTTAAGGGTCCAACATTTTGCTCATTTCTGACCCATCTAATCTAGTAAAGGGAGTGGCACAGCAGTGAGTTGCAGGCATGGCCTTCTTCAGGCAGGATTCCAGTCCACTTCAGGGCACACTTCTTAACCTTCTCAATGCAGGAGGAAAGCTGGAGAACCTGGTGAAAAATTCAAATAGACACAAGTAAACATGCAGACTCTGAAGAGACTATGACTGGTTCAAGGTTTGTGAGTGAGACAGTGTTTTTAATCATTGTGCCACTCCATGTTAAGTACTTACAGTAGATGCATTTGTGGAGTAATGTATTAGCTTATATGTTGTATAGTAATTGTATGTAAGCCAACAGACAGGCCTAACAGTTATGTCAAGAAAGAAAGCCAGGATTGAGACTCCTACTGGCCCCTGGGAGAGTGCTGATCATAATTTTAGCAATGCAGCACACGGAAACCCAGAAGTGTAATGGTACGTGGTACTTCCCATTCTAACGTTTTGTGCCCGTACTCTCAGTCGCTTCATCGAGTGGTGGTAGGTTGGTTACATTGAGCAGGGGATCATTTTGGCTCAGAGACTCCATCCTTCGTTCGTGCCGTTGGATTGGTGACATGTCTCCTCATGGTAACAGACCTGGAGTGTGTATTCAGAACACTCTAATGGTAGATCCAAGAAAGAAATGCATTATGGTACATGTCAGTGTTGATTTTAACTGTTAAACTTGATTTTCATTTTTTGAATTTATATTGGATGACTTCCATGCTTTTAATGTTAGCTTTTGCCCTTAGCACTCTTAGAAAGCATTTTAAACAGAGCCTCATTTCATTTTAAGAGTTCATATTTGTTTACTAGACTTTACCAGACTTATTTACCAGATAAGATTGTTTTTTACTAGAATTAAAGACTTCTCATGTGTTTAGCCTTACCCCCTAGCCTCTCTCTTTTTCTATTATTATTTAATATTTCGTGAGAACTGCCTCCATCAGACTATACATTTGGCTTTTAGTTCTCTCCATATGAGTTTTGATTTGTCTAATAAACATTGTATCAATCTGCTGATTTTCTTGTGTTAATTCCATCACACATCCCTTCACATGATATTTTAATAGATATTTCCTTTTATATTTTCACATTTACTTTGGTTTAAAATGCCCTTGATCCAACTTTGTCTGTCATTCCTGAATACGCAGCCTTCCTCAAATGTAATTTAGCAACACATGCATGTCAGACTTTCCTAGCACAGAAAGCGAAGAAATAACACACACTGATTGTAAAACCGCTGCTGTTTTACTACTCCCCCAACAGCAATACTCAGAAGCCGTACTTCATCTTTCAGAGTCCTGAAACGCATTAAGATAACTCAAAGTCTAATACAGGAGATTATTGTGCGGTGAAAAAAACCAGATGGTCATTTCAGATAAAATGATGCAGCACCCATAGTTTTAGCTGAAATGATGTCAGGACGCTGACACCTGGAACAGGTAATAATTAAGGGTCACATTTTTTATCAAAAAGGCCAGCAGAAAAGCTGGGAGTAGAAGTCACTGAAAAGAAAAGTGGGAGGAAAAATCAAGTTCCCTGCTATTTCTTGTTTTTTATTTTCATCTTCTTGACTTTCTCATTTCTTTCTCTCTGACTCGGCTTATTTAGGAAGGCTGTCAGCAGTGCACTAAATCTGTTCACATCCCACAGCCAGTGATCCTCCAATGGGACCCTGAATGAAGTTATTAAATTGAGACTAGAAATAAATTACCCCACTATAATTGCTGGAGTGACGGTGTAATTATGAAGTATGGCTTACAGTAGATGAAGTAAAGCTTTCAGGGAACCAGATCCCTACAAATAAACTGATTTAATATTACAGCATTTTTTATAGCCATAGGTTGAACAGTAAATGCTAATTTAAACCAATGGAGGCCATTTAAGCATGTCCATGGTGTCACAATTCTAAGCAGTATCACTGGTTCAAAAAAACATTAAATTGCAGGAATTCCCTTGTTGCTGTAAATGTAATGTAACATTTAATTTTTTGAAAAATGTGGAGTACCTAAGACAATTAGCATTTAGGTCATTACTTTAGGAAAGTGTACTCTTTTTATAAATGTCACAACCCAACTGTAAGAGCTAGTAATTGGGACTGATGGGGACCGCAGATTACCACAAAAGATTGTCAGAGATTTTGAGATGCTGTAAAAGATAATGATATTTTATTTACAATAGTCCTTTGAAGTACTTGTTCAGGGTGCAAAAATATATACTGCTCAAAAGAATTAAAGGAACACTTTTTAATCAGAGTATAGCATAAAGTCAATGAAACTTATGGGATATTAATCTGGTCAGTTAAGTAGCAGAGGGGGATGTTAATCAGTTTTTCAGCTGCTGTGGTGTTAATGAAATTAACAACAGATGCACTAGAGGGGCAACAATGAGATGACCCCCAAAACAGGAATGGTTTAACAGGTGGAGGCCACTGACATTTTTCCCTCCTCGTCTTTTCTGACTGTTTCTTCACTAGTTTTGCATTTGGCTACAGTCAGTGTCACTACTGGTAGCATGAGGCGATACCTGGACCCTACAGAGGTTGCACAGGTAGTCCAACTTCTCCAGGATGGCACATCAATACGTGTCATTGCCAGAAGGTTTGCTGTGTCTCCCTGCACAGTCTCAAGGGCATGGAGGAGATTCTAGGAGACAAGCAGTTTCTCTAGGAGAGCTGGAGAGGGCCATAGAAGGTCCATAACCCATCAGCAGGACCAGTATCTGCTCCTTTGGGCAAGGAGGAACAGGATGAGCACTGCCAGAGCCCTACAAAATGACCTCCAGCAGGCCACTGGTGTGAATGTCTCTGACCAAACAATCAGAAACAGACTTCATGAGGGTTGCCTGAGGGCCCAAATGTCTACTGCGCCCTGCGCTCACTGCACAGCACTGGGGAGCTCAATTGGCATTTGCCATAGAATACCAGAATTGGCAGGTCCACCACTGGCATCCTGTGCTTTTCACAGATGAGAGCAGGTTCACCCTGAGTATATGTGAAAGACGTGAAAGGGTCAGGAGAAGTCGTGGAGAATATTATGCTGCCTGTAACATCGTTTAGCATGACTGGTTTGGTGGTGGGTCAGTGATGATCTTGGAGGCATATCCATGGAGCGACTCACAGACCTCTACAGGCTAGACAACGGCATCTTGACTGCCATTAGGTATCAGGATGAAATCCTTGGACCCATTGTCAGACCCTATGCTGGTGCAGTAGGTCCTGGTTTCCTCCTAATGCACGACAATGCCCGGCCTCATGTGGCAAGAGTATGCAGGCAGTACCTGGAGGATGAAGGAATTGAAACAATTGAATGGCCTTCACGATCCCCTGACTTAAACCCAATAGAACATCTGTGGGACATTATGTTTCGGTCCATTAGGCGCCGCCAGGTTGCTCCTCAGACTGTACAACAGCTCAGGGATGCCCTCATACAGATCTGGGAGGAAATGCCACAAGACACCATCCGTCGTCTCATTAGGAGCATGCCCCGATGTTGTCAAGCATGCATACAAGCTCGTGGGGGCCACACAAGATACTGAAAAGCATTTTGAGTAGCAGAAATTAAGTTTTTGAAAAAATGGACTAGCCTGCCACATCTTCATTTCACTCTGATTTTAGGGTGTCTACACAATTGAGCCCTCTGTAGGCAGAAAACTTTTATTTCCATTAAAATACTTGGCATCCTTTTGTTCCTAAGACATTGCCCTGTCGTTATTTGTATAGATATCCAACTTCATATTGAGATCTGATGTATCTAATGTGTTTCTTTAAAGTGTTCCTTTAATTTTTGTGAGCAGTGTATATATGTAGATTTGTATAGTGAAAAAAATTAAAGAAGAATGTCCCAAAAACACAAACTTTTGCCTCTAATGAAAGTAAAATGCAAAACACAAGCAAATACTCAGGTGCAAAAATCAAATAAAATGTCAAGGTTACCCTCTTGTGAACCCCATGGGTATTAACTGCTTTGAACAAAATGACAGAGCGCCAGGCCACTGTACATCTTGGAGGTGTCTATTTCCACACCTTTCCCCACACCCACAACAGGTACAGTGGTCTCTTATTAAAGAGCTCTTGTTACGGCCAGCAGATCTATGAGACTTGAGAATCTCTTTAGCTAACATTAAACTAACTCTTATGTAGAAAAAAAATTAAAAACAAAACTGTAAAGCCAAAAAAGAGGAATAAGACAAGTATGTGAAAAGTTTAAATGATGTAACTAGAATGAGAGTTAGGCAGCAAATTATTGGTTTACCATCATTGTAAAACATATTTAATGGTGGAAAAATAAGGGAAATGAAAAGACATGCATGACAACCGTGCAGTGAGTCCAAATTGAACCCCCCACTTCTGATGGTTGTCTTGGTTTAATATTAAACTCTAGGAAGGGGAGGGATTTCCTGTACTAATTTCCAGCTTTTATCCCCCTGAACTGAGAATAGAAAAGAAGATTAAGTTAGCAACAGTGCCTCCTCATGTCTTGGAGTGGTATTGCTTACCAGTTTAGAGCACTGAAGATATGCACTTCTCGCACATGCTTGACAACATATTCAAAACACATTAGCATTCTAAAAAAGCACAGGAAAAATAGCTAAATCTATATGAAATTATAGAGTCTTGTAATTGTAAAAGAGGTGACGAATTTACCACTGCTCTAATCCTTCTTTTAAATGACATGATGTGCCTGTTAAGACCATATGACAAAGCAAATGTGACCACTGTAAGAATTGCATAAAAGGCCTAGGAATACCTGAACCAATGTCAGGCAACCATAATGAAATGAAACACGAATTACAAATAAATCCAAAAATAAAAACCACAAATCTAGCATGCATTTTGCTTAACCGGCAGTGAAATCAGACAGATGTGAAAAAAAAAGTTTATAAATATAAACTGCTCAAAAAAATTAAAGGAACACTTTGAAAACACATCAGATCTCAATGGGAAAAAGAAATCCTCCTGGATATCTATACTGATATAGACTGGGTAATGTGTTAGGAACGAAAGGATGCCACATCGTTTGATGGAAATGAAAATGATCAACCTACAGAGCCCTGAATTCAAAGATGCCCCAAAAATCAGACTGAAAAAATTATGTGGCAGGCTAGTCCATTTTGCCAAAATTTAATTGCAGCAACTCAAAATTGTACGCAGCACTTTGTATGGCCCCTGTGTTCTTGTATACATGCCTGACAACATCGGTGCATGCTTCTAATGAGATGACAGATGGTGTTGTGGGAGATCTCCTCCCAGATCTGGACCAGGGCATCACTGAGCTCCTGGACAGTCTGAGGTGCAACCTGGTGGCATTGGATGGACCAAAACATAATGTCCCAGAGGTGTTCTATTGGATTTAGGTCAGGAAAGTGTGGTGGCCAGTCAATGGTATCAATTCCTTCATCCTCCAGGAACTGCCTGCATACTCTCACCACATGAGGCCAGGAATTGTCGTGCACCAGGAGCCACTGCACCAGCAAAGGGTCTGACAATGGGTCCAAGGATTTCATCCTGATACCTAATGGCAGCCAAGGTGCCTTTGTCAAGCCTGTAGCGGTCTGTGTGACCCTCCATGGATATGCCTCCCCAGACAATCATTAACCCATCACCAAACTGCTCATGCTGAATGATGTTACAGGCAGCATAATGTTCTCCATGGCTTCTCCAGACCCTTTCACTTCTGTCACGTGCTCAGGGTGAACCTGCTCTCATCTGTAAAAAGCACAGGGCACCAGTGGTGCATCTGCCAATTCTGGTATTCTATGGCAAATGCCAATCGAGCTGCATGGGCAGTGAGCTCAGGGCCCATTAGAGGACATGGGGCCCTTGGGTCACCCTCATGAAGTCTTTCTGGTTGTTTGGTCAGAGACATTCACACCAGTGGCCTGCTGGAGGTCATTTTGTAGGGCTCTGGCAGTGCTCATCCTGTTCCTCCTATCCCAAAGGAGCAGATACTGGTCCTGCTGATGGGTTATGGACCTTCTATGGCCCTCTCCATCTCTCCTAGAGAAACTGCTTGTCTCCTAGAATCTCCTCCATGCCCTTGAGACTGTGCAGGGAGACACAGCAAACCTTCTGGCAATGACACGTATTGATGTGCCATCCTGGAGAAGTTGGACTACCTGTGCAACCTCTGTAGGGTCCAGGTATCACCTCATGCTACCAGTAGTGACACTGACTGTTCTGACTGACTGTCAGAAAAGATGAGGAGGGAAAAATGTCAGTGGCCTCCACCTGTTAAACCATTCCTGTTTTGGGGGTCATCTCATTGTTGCCCCTCTAGTGCATCTGTTGTTAATTTCATTAACACCACAGCAGTTGAAACTGATTAACAACCCCCTCTGCTACTTAACTGACCAGATTAATATCCCATAAGTTTCAATGACTTTATGCTATACTCTGATTAAAAAGTGTTCCTTTAATTCTTTTGAGCAGTATATATACAAGGTATGTTCAAAAAGTCTTTGCACTTTTTTTAACTCTATTTATTAAGAACTTCAAAAACAGATTACATCACTTTCCTACATAGTCACCTATATATACATAGACACACACACACGCACACACACACACACACACACACACACACACACACACACACACACACACACACACACACACACACACACACACATATATATATATATATATATATATATATATATATATATATATATATATATATATATATATACAGTCATATGAAAAGTTTGGGAACCCCTCTTAATTCTTTGGATTTTTGTTTATCATTGGCTGAGCTTTCAGAGTAGAATCTTCTTTTCAATATCTGACATGCCTTATGGAAACAGTAGTATTTCAGCAGTGACATTAAGTTTATTGGATTAACAGAAAATATGCAATATGCATCATAACAAAATTAGACAGGTGCATACATTTGGGAATCCCAACAGAGTTATTACATCAATACTTAGTTGAGCCTCCTTTTGCAAATATAACAGCCTCTGGACGCCTCCTATAGCCTTTGACGAGTATCTGGATTCTGGATGGAGGTTCAGTTAAATTTGATGGCTGCCGAGCATGGACATCCTGCTTCAAATCATCCCATAGATTTTTGATAATATTCAAGACAGGGGACTGTGACGGCCATCCCAGAACATTGTACTTCTCCCTCTGCATGAATGTCTTTGTAGATTTCACACTGTGTTTTGGGTCATTGTCTTGTTGGAATATCCAACCCCTGTGTAAATTCAAGTTTGTGACTGATGCTTGAATATTATCTTGAAGAATTTGTTGATATTGGGTTGAATTCATCCGACCCCCGACTTTAACAATGGCCCCAGTCCCTGAACTAGCCACACAGCCCCACAAGCATGATGGAACCTCCACCAAATTTGACAGTGGGTAGCAGGTGTTTTTCTTGGAATGCGGTGTTCTTCCGCCATGCAAAGCACTTTTTGTTATGACCAAATAATTAAATCTTTGTCTCATCAGTCCAAAGCACTTTGTTCCAAAATGAATCTGGCTTGTCTAAAAGAGCATTTGCATACAACAAGTGACTCTGTTTGTGGCGTGAGTGCAGAAAGAGCTTTTTTCTCATCATCCTGCCATACAGATGTTCGTTGTGCAAGTTGCGCTGAATTGTAGAACGATGTACAGATACACCATTTGCAGCTAGATGTTCTTGCAGGTCTTTGGAGGTGATCTGTGGGTTGTCTGTAACCATTCTCACAATCCTGCGTATATGCGCTCCTGTATTTTTCTTGGCCTGCCAGACCTGTTGGGTTTAACAGCAACTGTGCCTGTGGCCTTCCATTTCCTTATTACATTCCTTACAGTTGAAACTGACAGTTTAAACCTCTGAGATAGCTTTTTGTGGCCTTCCCTTAAACCATGATACTGAACAATCTTTGTTTTCTGATCTTTTGAGAGTTGCTTTGAGGATCCCATGCTGTTACTCTTCAGAAGAGAGTCAAAGGTAAAGCACAACATGCAATTGACCATCTTAAATACCTTTTCTCATGATTGGACACACCTGTCTATGAAGTTCAAGGCTTAACGAGCTAATCCATCCAATTTGGTGTTGCAAGTAATCAGCATTGAGCAGTTACATGCATTCAAATCAGCAAAATTACAAGGGGACCCAAATTTTGCATAGCCAGTTTTTCACATTTAATTTAATTTCATACAACTAAATACTGCTTCACTAAAAATCTTTGTTTGGAAAACACCCCAGTACTCAGATGTTCTTAGAAAATGAAAGACATACCACTGTTATCTTTTTTGTTGAAAGTACAGTACAGTAAATTATTATGCAGGCTGAGAGGGGTTCCCAAACTTTATCATATGACTGTATATACTGTATATATATATATATATGCTTCACTCTGTGCTGTCTGTGCAAATAAACTAGACACATCCACATAAAAACGACAAGGGGTGAGATTTCTTGAAGGCTTTTACTGTACATGCCTTGTTGTAAACTGAAATATATACAAAAGAAAAATAATGTATATGCAGGTGTACAACCAATGACAATAAATAATGATTTACAAAGCAATACATAGCAGGCAGTATACATTAAACAATAAAGCTTTAAAAGACACTTACAAGGCGAGTGATATGATTAAACTTGACAAAAAAAAAACTTTGGGAAGGATTTCAACATAGAAAGTATATCAAATTGCATCTTTTATTTTGGTCTCTATATTTCCTTATTTTTCAACCTTAATATGCCATAACATTCTGTGACATGTTTAATCTGATTTTTGGTCAATCGGAGCCAGAGCATTTCATGGCAGCACTGGACACAAGACAGGATGCCAGTCTAGTTCAGGGCCCATTCATGAGCATACATGCACACACACACACACACACACATCCAATTCAGAGTTGCCATTTATTATTATTATTATTATTAATAATAATAATAATACGGCATCACAAAGATGATGATGAGGTGCAGGATTTCAACGCAGGACATTGCATCCATGAGACATAACCACTGTGCCACCCTTTTTTAACCCTGCTGCTCTTGCTATGATTTGATTATAATGTGTCTGATAATTTTGTTTGTGTTTATGTAATTTATGTTTTTAAAGAATACTGCAAGGTCAACACATTGTGATCACATGTGGAATAATTCATACAGTCCAAAAAGAAGACTATTTAAAGGTAATGCAATACAAAAGCAGGTTTAAAATCCAATGCTTATAAATAGAGCCTTGGTGAGTCACCCTATGGAGACCGTGATTGTGTTTATTGTACATTGTGTAGGTATTTATAGATTTTACCTTTGTTTAAATAGTTACAATGAGTACTTACCTTGAGAACTGAAGATGGTGCTGATGGAACATCCAGTGAGGAGGACAACAGGTCAACTGTGCAGGGGCTCTCTGAATACTGCAGAACTCTTCCAAGCCTGTATGACAGGAGACATCATAGTGCAAGGGACTGAAGTGTGCAGGAATAAAAACGACAATTATCAAAGCCATTTCAGTATGAGGTGCTCTGGTTTCCTCCCACATTCCAAAGACATGCAGGTTAGGTGTATTGGCAGTCCTAAAATTGCCCCTAGTGTGTGCTTGGTGTGTGTGTGCCCTGCAGTGGGCTGGCACCCTGCCTGGGGTTTCTTCCTGCCTTGTGCCATGTGTTGGCTGGGATTGGCTCCAGCAGACCCCCGTGACCCTGTGTTAGGATATAGCGGGTTGGATAATAGATGGATGGATTTCAGTATGAGTAAAGGGCCTGGTAGAGAGAAATAAGATACTTACTGGAGGGTAATCGAAGACGGTGTGTCTGTGGCTATACATGTGTGTACAAGCGTTGGTTTGAAAGGTTTCTTCCAGCAAACCTATGTGATGTAATTGGAAGTAACTGGGTGATGGCATATTGAGATTGGAAGTGATCCAGAGGTTGTAGAAATAAGAGAAGATGGATGTCAGAGATTGTCTGCATTCGTGTCTGTCTTTAGTGAAATATGCACCTTTGATCTCCTGAGCTGCAAGAAGAAGGATAGGAGGGTGCATTTGACTCTTGGATTATCCCCTACAGCACTAAGAATTAGGGATAATGTGGTGAGCCGGGACATTAGTTTGATTTAATGAAATGTTTTTTTTCAAGAAGTCCTTAGGCATAGACAAGGGAGAAGGGAAGAGGACCTGAAGTATAGTTGGTTTTGATTTAGTTGGTTTTGATTTACAGAGTTCTTGGGAGACCCTTCAAGCACCCCGGACAAGGGAGAAGCAAAAAGGCCTAGAATTAATGCGTTTTTGTCTGTTTTGGAAATGTTGTTATTATTTGTATTATCTGTATTCTTACACACATGAACTGCGAGCTGGTTGGACTTGCTTGCATGATTTTTACACGTTCTTCAACTTTTCAAAATTGATATTTTTTATTGACCTGTTTTTAATTAAAGCCTGTCTATTTTTATATTATTTTTTCTGTGTCTCTTTCATTCACCCTTTGTTTAACCTCAGTACAACTATTAGATGCCCACAAGGTATATAGTGGGTACGGGGCATCACGAGTTATGCCTTTGCTTTAATGAATATTTTGCAGGCCATAATGGGAATCCATATTTATGGCTTGGTGTATGTACATTATATATTTATTTATTTGTAAGTGTGTATTTATTTGTTTTACTTAAAATTCCAATGACAGAAAAATCAGTGGAGGGCAATAACTGATGACTTATGTTAAAAATGGCCATTTTCACACTGCTTGGGTACCCTTAATGGAAAACAGCACACTCTCTCGGGAAGCATGTTTTATGGCAGCAAAAACCACCTCTCCATTGTCCTTATAGATATATCAGATATTAACATATGATTGGAAGCTGCCAAGGATATCGCTCAGATCCTGGAATTTTTGTCCCTTAGACCTTTGTAGAGCCCTGGTTGAACGTTGGCCTAACGTACAGCCAGTAGTGCACCTTCCAGATGACTTTATTTATTTATTTATTTATTGATTGATTTATTGATCTTTTATGGAATTTATTTATCAACATATAACATTCTGTAAAATCAATTCCAAAACAAAGCTAAATTCAAATCAACCCCCACCCATGAGAAAGAGAGGAAGGCCAACAGCCAGAATAAAACTATTGAGAGTAGTAAAGAGACAAAGGAGTCTTTTCCCTCAATATAAGTGCTTATTCTAAAATATTATTGATTAGATCCAGCCAGGTTTTTAAAAAGCTTTGCAGAGATTCTCTAAGTGAAAATTAGATTTTTTCCATTTTCAAATAGTATATAACATCAGTTACCCACTGACCTTAAAGAGGTGAGTTAGCATTCATCCAGTTGAGCAAGATAAGTCTACGTGCCAATAGTGAAGTTTAAGCAATTACAGTTTGTTTGTCCTTCTCCACTTTAAGCCCATCTGGGATCACGCTAAACATATGACTTTATTGCAGGTGGTGCATTTTCATTAAGAGTTGTCCTAATGAAACCATATTCACACAGACAACCGGAAATAAACAAGAGGGTTTTCAGCTATTGACTCTCGAGGGCTCAACATGTGGTTGAATATGCATTTGGGATTCTAGCAAATAGGATGCTTGTTTTCAGAAAAATCATTTCTTTAGAACCTGGCAAGGTGGCATACATAACCACTTCAGAGAGCAGCATTCTGATACTCTCATGCCACTTTCACTGGCCTGGAGGAGCCTGGAGGAGAGAAGGACCCGAATCCCTTTTACATATACCAGCAGGATCACCATACTATCCCACCCTAAATGGCAAAGATCAGCAGGACATACAGTACTAAAGCAATATTTTGTTTCTCCGGAAGGTCAAGTGCCATGGCAAAGGAGATTTACAGTATGTAAAAGGTGCAGTGTAGGAACATCTTATTGGTGCTTATCTTTTGTCATTAAAGATTAACTATCTTGTTTGTTATGTAGTTTCCTGTTCTTCAATCTAGTAACACAATAGGGAGCACCATAAATATGTGACATATATTTCCTTCTATAAATCCTTCTAAGTTCTTGAACATATTAAAATAAGAACAATAAAGAAATATTTGTCTTTTAACCATGTGGAACATACTGTATATAGAAAAATAGTAAGATGCAATATCAAGTGCCTTCAGAAAGTATTTAGACCCCTTCACTTTTTATTTGTTATATTGCAACCTTATGCTAAAATCATTTAAATTAACTTTCCCTCATCAAAAAATACTCAACACCCCAAATTGTCCAAGCAAAAATAGGGTTTTATGAATATTTAAAATAAAACAATAAAATTATACATTGTCACAAGTATTTAGACCCTGGACGGCACGGTGGCGCAATGGTAGCACTGCTGCCTCGCAGTTAGGAGACACGGGTTCGCTTCCCGGGTCCTCCCTGCGTGGAGTTTGCATGTTCTCCCCGTGTCTGCGTGGGTTTCCTCCGGGCACTCCGGTTTCCTCCCTCAGTTCAAAGACATGCCGGTTAGGTGGATTGGCGATTCTAAATTGGCCCTAGTGTGTGCTTGTTGTGTGGGTATGTTTGTGTGTGTCCTGCGGTGGGTTGGCGCCCTGCCCGGGATTGGTTCCTGCCTTGTGCCCTGTGTTGGCTGGGATTGGCTCCAGCAGACCCCCGTGACCCTGTGTTCGGATTCAGCGGGTTGGAAAATGGATGGATGGATTTAGACCCTTAGTTATGCCACTTGAAGTTTGATTCAATTTAATAGATTGCACCTGATTAGGAAAGGTACCTGTCAATAGAAGGTCCCACAGATGACAATGTGTATCAGAGCAGAAACTAAACCATGAGGTGAACGGAACCACCTATAGTCCTTAGGAACAGGATTGTGTTGAGGTTCAGATCAGGGGAAGGCTGCAAAAAATAAAATCTGCTGTACTGAAAGTGCCCAGGAACACAGTGGCCTCCATAACACTTAAAAGGAATAAGTTTGGAACAACCACAAATCTTCCTAGTGCTGGCTACCCAGCCACACTGAACAATTGTGGGAAAAGGGTCTTAGTAAACGAGGTGACCAAGAACCCAAAGGTCAATCGCTCTGTGCTCTAGAGAACCTGTGGGGAGATGGGATAAATTTTCAAATGGACAACCACCACTGCAATACTCCACTTATGGCTGAGTGGCCAGATAACACATGAACGCTCACATGGAGTTTGTAAAAAGACACCTAAAGGACATTTTAAACATGATTCTCTGATTTGATGAAACCACACATGAACTGTTTAGCTTCAATTCTAATTATCACCTGTGCAATACCAATGAATAATGGCGGTGGCAGCATCATGCTGTGGTTTTTGTATTCAATGGCATGGACTGAGAGACTAATCAGGGTTGAAGGAGGCTGAACACAACAAAGTACTGAGATACCCTTAATGAAAACCAGACTCAGAGTGCTGTGAATCTCAGATTGGACCACTGGACAATGACCCTAAGCACAAAGAAAAGACAACAACTCTGGGAATGTCCTTGAGTGGGCCAACTTGGACTTGAATCCAATCGAACATCTCTTGAGAGGCCTGAAAATAGCTGTCCACTAATAGAGCATGACTGGATTTGCAGAAAAGATTGTTAGAAATCCCCAAATCCAAATGTGCAAAACCTGTCTGCTTGTCATACCCGTGAAGATACCAGGCCGTAATCACTGTGAAAGGTTGAACTCATATTAATGAAAAAAAAATCATACATTGAGAAAAAGAAAAAAATCAACATTACAACAACCCAATTAATACTGTATAATATTCAAATTACTATTAATAATAAAGAAACATAGGTTGGTACTCTGTATCTTGGGGTATAGAAGACAACGTATAGGTTGTCAGAAGATACTATAAAACACTACAGTCGGACAGTTGCATTGAATCTGAGTATTCGAAAGATAAAGTTTGTACTGGTTAAGAAAAATGCAGCCGGCCCAGTTTTTAATGTATTTAATAAATGTAATAATTACGACTAATAAAAGGCAACGGTTCTCTCCCTTCTTCTCACCCAGGTTAAGCACACACATCTGGCATATTGTCTGCTATAAAAGTAACTAACACTTTTACAGTTTCTCAAAAAAATGGAAAGTTATCACACATACTTAAGATCAATTCCTGTGGGAATCAAAAGCTGCACTAACATGCCAACAGGCTGGTTTGTGGTCTTTCAAGCCTTGGCCATTTAACTGAAGTCTGTCAGTTGAGAAGGTTAAAGCTTTCACAATACTTATGGTTAAACAAATGAAGGAAATTAAAATAAATAATTAGCAAGAAAAAACATTATTGCAGTTACTATTACTGAGATTTCTCAGGATTGATTTTTAAAGCATGACTTTCAAGAACAGTGCATCATCTCATTAATTATCAGTGAAAAGGCAGGATATATAGTAATTACAAGGGACATTTTTTACAACAATAGGCCACTCAGTTTAGCACAGTTCTTTTGAAGCTTTTGTGAACTTTGGAGATGTAACATTCCTCATGTTACTTCACTTATCCCATGTATCTCTCTCTATTCCGTGAATGAGCAATACTTTATACAGTTTGTTCAAAGCCTATATTTAGCCAGCTTCCATCTGTGTCCCTGTGTTTTTGCAGTTAAACTTATTTTAAAGTGACAGGTGGCATCTGCCATACTAGTTTCCCTTTATAATTATGTCACATCCTTACCACCACCACCCACTTAAAATTTGTTTGTGATGTATCACCATCAGGACTAGCCACTATTGCTTTTGGAATAGACACTGGTGGTAGACAATTCAAGTTGACATACATTAAAAGCATCCCTGCAGCACAATCAAATCTTAAGTGACTGGTGAACAATGGAATTGCTAGTAAATCTGTGGTTATTAGAATTAACTGTAACACACAGCAAGACTTCCAGAGAGGATTTTGAGCACAATTTCATTCCCATGGCAAGCCAAGCAGGTCTGGTTTCACTGATGTCTGCCTGTTTCCAATGTCTCAGTGTATAGTTGATAATAAAGTAGCCAGCATTGTCACTTAGAAGATGGGCAGGGGCTGAACAGGTAACTGATAGCAGGATGTTCACAGGTGTGCTGAGCTTTGTGTTTCAAGAACCTGCAGAACATTTTTGCTGCACCTTACAAGTCAGGGATGGCTGGTGGAAACACCCAATGCATTATAATACAGCCTTACAGATAATAATGAGGGGACAAAGAGGGACATGGTACGTGATGCTGGACAACAATTTTTAGAGCATTAACCAACAAGAAATTTTACATCAATGATCTTATTTGTGATAGGAAAATCGATTTTATTGCATTAAGTGAAACTTGACTTAGCTCTGATGGTGTGGCTGTTTTATTCGGAGCTGCACCTCCGAATTACGGCTTTACTCATGCAGATCGCCAAGGTATGAAAGGTGGCAGTTTAGCAAATATTTAATCAAGCCGGTTAAAGTGTAAAGATGTCAGCTTTGGTACATTCAAGTCCTTTTCAGTATCTTGCTGTTGTTATTCAAGGAGTTTCTCAGTCTCGAGTATTGCCCGTGTATAGACCTCCTAAATACAATACATCTTTCTTTGAGGAATTCTCAGACTTAGTGTCAATTATAATTACGAACAGTGAGCTACTTTAATTTTCATATCGATAATCAGTGTGAACCGAAAAGCAAAAGAATTCATGAACCTCCTGGACTCTTTTGATTTGAGCCAGCATGTTAGTCAGCCAACACACAAAGAGGGGCATACATTGGATTTAGTAATTACTAAAGGACTTGTTATTGTTGTGGACACTAAGTAAGTGGAACACTCTGACTAACCGTATCGTTCTCCCATGGTAAGTCTGGACTTGATTTTACAGTATAATTTCTGGTATTTTATAATGTCGGTCATATAAGTGGAATGTGGAAAACTCACACTATTGGTACAAGGAATTATGATATGCTAACACCCACCTGAGAGAGTAACCACTGAGCACACTGCATTTTTTTTCTATGTAGGGGCAGCAATGCCCTGTATCAGCGCATTCTCCTAACATCTCTCTCTCTCTCTATTGTGCCTATGTAGCCACACAGTAATACCCGAACAAATGTTCCGAAGCAACATTTGTACTGTTTTGTGTTTTTTGTATATCACACCCTCATACACCTTTATTGTAAGAGCATCCCTTATCTATGAGGGAGCGATCAATCAAAAGAAAATATGAAGCTGGTTTTAAATTAAACTTCGTTGAAGTGGTGAAAGAAATTGACTTGACTTATACATGAGCATATACGGTAAGTGATGTTACCACAGCTTTAGAAGTGGAAGAAAATTCATGACTGTGAATCATTTGTTGTTAAATAAACTTACCCATTATCGAGCTTAACTCCCATTTGGTGTGTGTCTCAGTCTTTCCATCTCGGTATTCGTTATCATACATTTCCAGACAAGTAATAAACTATAAAGTCACCATCTTTTCTGTGATTTTCTAAATAAGCTTTTAATTCTGAACTTCCTTTTTATGTATTTGCATTACTATAATCTTATTAGCCTTTACTCAGTCTTTGTAGTAATGATGATGTGACTGGAAAAGGTGCTGCTCAAGCCTATCACAGAAGGACTGTTGTAAAGCTGGAAATAACATGGAGCCAGTTTATGTCAGATGATATTCTCATACCTGCACAGGGCACTTTACAAAGTAAACATAATTACAATGGATAATTGAAAGATAATATTTACAGGTTGTTTTGTCTTGGTAGAGAAATATTTTACTCTATTTTCCCCTATTGTATTATTAATATGTAGCCTTTGTCAGAATGCCTCAAATCTCACAGACTTACCACTCTTTATAAGGTATTATAGCATATAACTGCTCCCCACCTATCATTCTACACCTATAACTTCAGGCAATTAGATGTAGTAAAAGAAAAGCAGGAGTTTACATGCAGGTTAGGTGGATTGGTGATTCTAAATTGGCCCTAGTGTATGGGTGTGTTTGTGTGTGTCCTGCGGTGGGTTGGCACCCTGCCCGAAATTGATTCCTGCCTTGTGCCCTGTGTTGGTTGGGATTGGCTCCTGCAGACCCCCGTGACCCTGTGTTCGGATTCAGCGGGTTGGAAAATAGATGGATTATTGATAATATTCATAAATAATAACAATATGCAAAGCACATTTGAATATTGGCAACCATACAACCTGGTAAATGGTGATCTGTTGTTTCAGGCAGCACACAGACTTGTTAGTTACTTAAAATGTCTCTAATTAAGTCTTTATTTGTAGTCATCTTTCTTCAGATCTGGCCGCATGCCTGTCTCAATATGACTGCCGAGCTGTGCTCTTCATTGTGTTGTCCTTTTCAATTCATGCATCAGTTTGGTAAGAGAGAGAGTGAGGTTAAGCAAACAAATATATAGGTTTTCTGTCCAACCCCTAAAGCCAATAGGGTGTTGTGGTACTTAAAGGCTTTTGATACAAGCTAGTTCCAAACAGCCATGCTTCAGACCAGTGGGGGAATAAAACACCTTCACACCTGCCCCTAAAACCATATGTTAAGGTAAAGCTTGGCAGTTAGGCAGCCTGGCTTTCCTGCATGGGGTTGAAAGAGACACTTTAGCAGAGAAGCACTTGCCAAACTGGTTTGAGGCACTTCCCCTCAAATCTTGTCATAAAATTCAAAGAGACTCAGTCCTGGTGTTTTCGTAAACATGAATGCTTCTCACTAATGTAACACTAATATTACATTGCTTTGCCTAAGTTACAAATAAAGACATACAAAATATTTATCAACTTATATGCAAAATCTCACATCAAAACACAGGTGTAGGACAAAATGGCTACAAAAAATACTAAACTCATGCCCTTTCCACAGCTTTTTCCTGCCTTTGTACAGTGATGATGTAATAGTCTCTCTAGCCTTCAACAACCAAGAAAATGTTAAGAAAACAGTTCTATCAGTGCCTGTTTTGCAATTAAAATCAGTGTTCACAATAACATTGTTTTCTATGGCCCATTTTCATACAAAGGATTTAGTTCACAGTCCTTTACAACCTGTCAAAGAAGTAGTTACATGCAAAGAAAAACAAATTAAACTTAGATAAGCATAATAATGAATAAATATTATACAAAAGATAATTAAAAAATGCACACATACATAAGAAAGATATATAATTAGGAAAAGTAGATTCCCTAAATATATAATTGTTTTTTACATTTCTAAATGACAATTCGATGATAAGGTCAGATGGGCAGGGTAGACAGAAAGAAAAAAAAAGCTCTAATTGATCTGTAGAAATAGCAAAATCTGCAGGGGATCCGGGCTAAACTGAGCATTCTGCCTAATATAAATTTTCTTAAGTAATTCTTTATTTATTTATTAGACTTTGTCTGTTTGATGCAGTAGCTCTCGTGACAGGTTGGGGTATGTGCTTTCATTCAGACATCACATGCAGCTGCACAGAACTTTGACCAGGTGGTTGTGGTGGGAAGAATGAGCAAGGAAAACAGAGAAATGTAAAGATTAATAATGATTGCAGATTCACTGAAGGGAATGAAATTCTATGCATATCTAGGTTATTAAGAGTAAAAATCAATTGAAGCTACACAAAAGCTAAATTTAAAAAGAGTGATTGCAGGAGATTCTTACAGTCTTCCACAGTATTAGCCTTGAGTATCTCCATTGGCAAAGTATTCCAGATTTTCTGGTGCATACACTTTAATAGCAAAAGACCAGCTCACCATTCTTTTAAGCCTGACTCTTGGAATTATGATCAAGCCGCTATTAGATCTAAGGACTTGGAGTTCAGGGAGACAGGCACTTCAAGATATAGGAATATTGCAAGATTATTTAAGGCTTTATACATCATTAATAGTATTTTAAAGTCAGTTTTAAAGGACACAGGTAACCACTCTGAAATGGATGTATGTTGCACCTCCCATTATGATTAATAGTACTCTTTAATACAAATTAAAACCGGTTTTGCATTCTCAGAGATGTGATTGATAGCAGTGTCCAAGAGCATGACATCTTTATAAATTGCGTTTTTTATCTAAGTGAAATCCTGGTGCCGCTTCCTACTTTTTGATAGATCAGTGACTGCTCTCCTGGTCACACCCCAACATATAGTTTATGTATCTCCATCTCCACTCCCACCATCCTCATTTTCTGACTAGTCACTCCTTCCTTATCAGTTGTATGGGAACTGTACATATTAAAGAGTTACGTGAAGCCATTTTACTTTCTTGCTGTTGTACTTTAACAGGGTCCTTTCTCTTATTCCTGTCACTGATACTTTCATGTCTCTTGATTTAGAGGCTTTTCTGTTCTTTTTAATCCTTTTTTCACCTTTATCTTAAACAGCAAAGCTATTTGCGGGGACAGAGGGCCATTCAGTGTTTTGAAAGGGCAAAGTAGCAATTGGAAAATTTCCAAGAACTCTAAATTAAAGCAAGAGACGTAAAGGACTCAAAACACAAGGGATTCTGAGGGCCAGAGAATCAGCAGTCAGTCAGATAAAGTAATTGAGAGGTGTGACCAAGGGCAAGCTGTACATGGAGGAATGCTGAAACAAACTCAGGTGGACAAACACAATATCAAAACTGATAAACAATACCTTGAGGCATGCATGCAGCTGTTTGCCAGAAAGCTACCTTAAAATCAGGCAGCAAAACATGTAAAAAAAATGTGAGGCATAGTTCTAAAACGATCTGTTATGTATGCTTTAATTTAAAAACAGAATAATACCATTGTAGTATCTATGTTTAATAAAGCAGCAGAAGAACAGAAGACCAAACTTGGAGAACCACCTGAATCATCAGAGGTGAAGGAGGATTGTATCACTCACAAACCAAAACTAGCAACAAAACTAACATACATTCAACTGTGTCTTTGTTAGGGAAAATACTCTGTAAGTAAACATTAATCTTTAGTCGCTGTTAACAATTTATTCAAGATTGACGTCCTTTATTACATCAAGCCTGATACAGCCTGCCCTGTGCACTGCTCAGTGCACTGTGATAAAAATGACTAAAAATCAGTTGGGTTTATTTGAGTAACACATTCAAAAATTGTTATTCTGCATGCCTAATTCTACGAATTTTGTTATATAGACTCAAAACTGGTCCAGTTATACATTAATGAACATACTTTAGAAGCCCATTATAATCCGATCTAATATTATTGGTCATTTAATATTTTAAAATTCATAGGATCATATGTGAAAAGAATGTTTTGTCAAATTTAAATTTTCAACACATTTATTAAAAATTGTATTACAAATTATAAATTACGAGTTTTTCAATACAAAATTCATAGTTTGAAAATTATCAAGAATTCTAAATATGATTAATCATTCTTTATTATTAGTCAGAGCTATTAATCAATTAATGCAAAGCACTTGTATAACTACATTCAGTGGCTTTATTTTTGGTTCCAATTATTTGACAAAAATAAGTAGTTTGTTTCTTAAAGCGAGAAACAGCCCTTTTATAGCTTCACTTTTCTCATCAGAGTTTTTAAAGATTGATTGATGTTTAGTTTAATAACGTCTTTGTACAGTTGATGTAACACTTTCACAGCATAACACACACACAGCATGTTCCTTTTGTTGCAAAAATCCATATTCATTCGTTCAAGAGTCTTGAAAAGAGCAAACATCAAGTTTTTGTCTTTTATGAGTCATTTTAGGGCAGTATATTACTTAGTAATAACAAGAGCTTTGTTTTAATGTAGAACAGCCTGCACCGAACACATGGATTCCATTTACATGTGAGTCACATTCGCAAAACATAGATGACGACACGAACATGTGCGCTGTAATTAAAATATACTTTTTTACTTTATTCCAATTCAATCAGAGTGCCATTGAAAATTGTTCCATGTGCCGCACTTGGCACGTGTGCCATAGGTTAACGACCCCTGGTATATTCCTTTAACAAGGTCCCAAAATGGTTAAACAGGTTAAAAGTATGTGACACATATCTGAGTCAGTGAATAGGACTTCTTATATGCAAATTATTATAATGCTAGCTCAAACCCTAGCATACGCAAGTTCTCCAATCAGTTTTGCAAACTGGCGGCAACCAGAGTCAAAGCAGTGCTTTTGTTCCAGTGTGGTTTCCCTTTCTTTTTTAGATCCACATCCCTGACGCGGCTTTATCATATACAGTGGTACCTTGAGATACGAGTACCCCAACGTATGAGTTTTTTGAGATAAGAGCTGTCACTAGGTCGATTTTTTGTCTTGAGTTACAAGCTAAAATTCGAAATACAAGCTATCAAACAGCTTGTCCCCGCACATTCCAAGGAACTGACGACAGAGTTGATGGAACTACAGACGCAGCAAAATACGGAGGTTCTGCAGGAGATCGGTATCACAGAGGAGGTTACCTCTTATAAAGGAAGTGTTTGCAATGTGGGAAAAAGTTTCGAACTTTTAAGAAAAGAAACAACCTGAAAAAATTACAACTGATAATACATCGCCGCTATTTAATGACACTTGCCTAACACTTGACTTTATTGAAAAGAAACTGAACGTGCAGCGACGCTATTTAATGACACTTGCCTAACTAATTTCAGAAACATTCTAAAGGGGAGGACTAAACAAAGCTCCTTGGGCTGGTTTCTATTGAAACATCCCGCGAATGAAAGTGATGAAAGCGTGGCAAAAAAAGAAAAAAACTAGTGAAGAAGAAAATTAAGTTAAGCAAAAGTGAAGTGAAAGAAAAAACATTACAATACGCTTTGCCAACATTTGTTTATTTCTTTAGATTCTCTTTTATGTATTAGGTTTTATTTTGCTTATATACAATATTTGTTCATTATAAATACATTTTTTTACGTTGAAAACATTTAACAAAAAATTGGGGTGATTTTTTGGGGGCTGGCATGAATTAATCTCATTTCAATTAATTTCAATAGGGAAAATTGATTTCAGATACAAGCATTTTGACTTATGAGCTCTGTCACAGAACGAATTAAACTTGTGTCTCAAAGTATCACTGAAATGAACCACATATTGTTTAGTAGTTTAATTATACATCTCAGTATTTAAATTATTCAGAGAACTGTAATATCACGAATGTAATGGATTCTGTGTGCAGTCTGAGGAAGAGAAAGCCCATTTAAGAAGCACGTAGTGATTCACACACATAGAGCACATAGAAGAACAAATACAAAACAAAACCTTTAACATTCTGCTTTAGTTATGATGGATATGAGAAACTAGTAAATTAAATGATTTTAAGATGAAGTTTATGATATTCTACTTTAATGACAAAATAAACTATGTGATTAAAGTGGAAATTTCAAGATTAAAATTGACATTTGAGCTTTTTTCAGTGTCCCTATTTTTTTTTCTTTTCTCTGTACCCTAATAAGCTTTCATATGACACTCAGACGGTGGGCTATGACTTGCCGTTTCACTGCGACTTTGATATCAGACTTCTTTTTTACTTCGGGCACTGTGCGACTTTGTGAACTTGAGCTTTTTGAGTTTCTCTAACACTCTATGTCACTCGATCAACTTCCTTTTGTTGTTTATACCACTGTTTAAACCAACAAATAGTAAGTTTTTCCTTGCCTCCACTTGGTATTCACTGAAATTCTATTTTCCCTCGTGCTTTTGTCATTGCCTTTTCACGGAACGCTGAACTTAAGGGATACTTATATTGATTTGCGTATTCAAAGAGATGTAATTCTGGGAGGAGTTGGGGAGTGGCAGCAGGCGCTTGCACGTGTGTTACTTTTCACGCTGACCGGGATTTATGGAGCGGAAGAACATGGAAGTTGGCATTCACACAGATTTATCACACTGGATTTTGCATACGCTGTAATAATAATATGCCAAAGACATCATAAAGGTTTCGGGCTGCCACCCGTATATTGTTTTTCCCATCGAAAAAGTTTGTTTTTGAAGCACGATGTGCATAGAACAGAGCCCACAATAGAACTGGCTATAGTAGCCCAAGATGGAGGCTTTAAAGGTCTGGAGAGGAACTGATGTCAGCAAAGGGGCTGGAACCAGAAGTGACATCATCAAAGGGGCCGGCTTCGGAAGTGACGTCATCAAAGGGGCTGGCTTCGGAAGTGACGTCTTCTGAGGCACCTGAACCTTATAGGATTTCCCGGGAAAGGTCCTTAGGGAACTGAGAAAGACGGTCAGCGCACTCCACCACCACCTGGTCAGATGGTTCATTACATTTACTCAGACCCTTTAGCTGCCTCCTACTCGCACGTGTGTGACAACGCACATTTCCACTTTTGTCCATACGTCATGTTTTAGTGTGAATTCTACACACTGCATTATGCACGAGGCCCCAGGACATGGTATGTTTTTTTTTTTTTTACAAATTACAGAAAACACTTGACTTTAGAACGCAGTTGGCAAATGCATATATATACATTGTTTGAGAAGAAGCTCTCTGGTCCTAGCACCTGATAATGGAGCTTTAACAGATTTGCTTTACCTCTCGCAGGCCATAGTCTTGCAGACCGATATTTAACACTTCTCACACTTGAGGTGACATCCTCAATAGCCAAAACCTCTAATACCAGTAAAATGTAAGAGCCAAGACCAAATTAATATAAAAATATTTTACCTTATTAATTAAATACATCATAAAATTCAAAGGTAAAAGATTAATGGTAGATGATATCCAATATCCACTTTAATTACTGTATTATTTTCTGTTATACTGTTGAACTTTTAGTAGTAAAAAAAAACAACATTCTTACAATAATTCAGCAAAGATGACACAGTTTCAGGCCTTCCTTTCTGTCTTTCAAATCTCATTGGGTTTGTTTTTGACACAAGTGCAGAGAAAGTCCTACTTCCTAATTAGCTTTTTTATCATACACATGACTTTCATTTTGTATTAGTGTAACACTTCTTTTTTTAAAACTCAACATTTTTCTACTAATTTCTTTTCATTAAGTCTGATAATCAATTACACATAGAATTAAGATATACAGTTTTCTACGTAATTGACATTTCTTTATTTCATATTCTAGTCTATTCTAGATACTAATGTGTATCATGCTATTATCTAAAACTAGCAAAATACCCGCGCTTCGCAGAGGAGAAGTAATGTGTTAAAGAAGTAATGAAAAAGAAAAGGAAACATTTTAATAATAATGTAACATGATTGACAATGTAATTGTGTCATTGTCATGAGTGTTGCTGGCATATATATATATACACACACATATAAACATATATATATATACATCATATATATATATATATATATATACATACTGTATACACACATATATACATATATACATACCGTATATATATACACTTTGGAAGTTGACCCGGACACAGACAGGCGGACATGTTGTTTAAAACACCACACGTTTATTTACAATATCTTATTTACAAAGACTGGTCACTAAGACCCCAGCCAATGGTCACTCAGACCTCAGTCACGTGCACAATTACCCCAAAACACTCAGTCCTGGACACAAATGCCCCTTTTATATGGTACCTGGATGAGCAACAGGTGTTCCCGGCATTCCTCCTCTGGCCACGCCCCAGCGTGGGGGAAGTGCCGGCTGTCCTCCCGGCTGCTCTCCGGGCGCCGTCATAAATCTTCCCATAGCACTTCCTGGTGTGGCGGAAGTGCTGGGGTAACAGGTCCCCAAGGCATTGGGGCGCCTCCTGGCGGTGACCATGGGCCCCTACAGGGTAGGGCTTCCATGCCCTGTACCCGTGGCCCCCAAAGCAACCCGGAAGGCAACCCCCACGTGATCCAGGGTGGGTCCAGACCCACACCAGGTCCTTCCCATCGTCCCGGCCGGGTCATGGCCGCTAGCATCCCTGACAACACATATACAAATATAGACATATATATACATATATACACATATATATATATATATATATAATACACACATATATATATACACACACACACACACACATATATATACATATATACACATACATATCTACATATATACTGTATATACACATATATATACAAATCTACATATATATATCTACATATATATATTAGGGGTGGCACTCTATGAAAAAAATTAACCTAATTAATTAGAGGCTGTGTAATAATTAATCTTGATTAATCGTATGTAATCACACATGAAAATTTCCCCCAAATCGCAAATGTTTTTTTTTTATTTAAAAGGGTTTTAGTGGGCGACAGAATCAAATAATAGACATGGACATGAATATTGTAAACTGAAGCTCTTTAAATTTCTGAACAAAAAAATGCTTTTAAACTGCATTTCAATTCAAAACAGAAACAAAAATATCATCCCTGGCTAAAATTGGGCAGACTTAAAAATAAAGTGGTATTTTAAGTACTTTACGTACATTTTCAGAATGGTATTGTCTTTAAATAATAATAACCAAAATTTCAACATAAAGTGCAGTTTTTCTTCTTAAAAAAATAAGTCAGAAACATAAAAGGTAATTTGACCAACTTAATCTTTAAACTCTGAGTAACCTCAGTCAAAATATAACCTAGGTTAGGTTATATATATACAATATAACCTAACATTTTATTTACCTGTTTAATAAAGTATATTCTGCACATGATGTAGAAAATATTGTGTCAGCATAAAACCCTGAATATTTTTCAAAGGTTGTTTCAGAGATTTCTTTTCCTCTTACAACCCATAAACATTTCTGCAGGTAAATGATGATTATAAATTGGCCCTCTATTAGTTGTATAAATTGTATATGTATGTAGCTGTATTAGGTAGTTTTTGAGTGTGTGTATGGTGTGTGTAAGTGTGTTCTGCTTAAAAATTGACAGCCTATCCACGGATGGCTCCTAAACTTCACTGCTGGGATGGGCATCACCTAGTGAGACTCTAAAGTTCGATTAAGCAAGTCCATTAAATGGATAAAGTGTCTGGAATTTAATATCACATTCCAGGCATACTAATTTTCCAAAAACTGCCCAATGGTCTTGTTAAATGGTTTGTCCAGTGTATCAAAGAAAATGTAAGCTACAATAATAATTAACAAAAGGAAATATTTTACTTTATAACATCCATTTAAGGCAGAGATGTCCAATTCCGATCCTGGAGGGTGACAGTTGCTGCAGGTGTTTCTTCCTGCCAATGTCCTAACCAGTGACCAATTCCTACTGTTAATTGATTTGTTTTCCCTTTATTTTAATTAGCTTGTTTTCTAACCGCAGTCCTTTGAATTGCTTAAATGACAGGCCAAACAACAATGAGATGTGAAGTGTAACAAAGCTTCAAACCACAGCCAAGTTCTTGCTGTTAATTAAACCTGTTTTTGGCTTGTTCTTGCTCTTATTCTCCAGCAGCAAACATTTCCGAAACTGTTGATTTTCTTGTTTTTAAGAGGAACATCAAAATGCTCTGTGGACCTGAGCAGATCAACATTATTGAGACCATCACCTTTCAATATTTTCAGATATTGTATGAAGGACACAGGTTAGCTAGTCATGCGTTGGCTCATTTTGTATCTCATTATCACTTGGCTGCTAATTAAGAAAAAAAAAGAAACGGTTAAGGGGTCACAGTCTTAAATAGGAAGTCAATTAAAATTAAGGCAATAAAAAATTTAATTAACAGCAAAAAACTGGTCACTAATTAAGAAAATGGCTACAGTGAAAATCAGAATCCACTGTAGTCATCCAGGATTGGAATCAGACACCCCTGTTATAAGGTGTGATTCAATTCTCTAATTGAAATGAATGCCCTTAATATGAGCTTCAGAATTTTTATACAGATAAATGCATGCCTTTAGGTAAAAACAGGATAGCTAATGTTGAATCTTGTCTACCATTTCATTTAAACATCTCATTTTTGTATGAAAGCTTCCGATTACCTAAAAAAATGTGTTACTTTGCAAAAGTATTGAATTATTTTGCAAAGAATTGAGATATTTCGTCATATTTTTGCATTATTTCACAAAGATATTACTTTCTGCAGTCTGTGTCTTTGTGTACACACGTGCGTCGTTCATGTAGTAACAGCTAATGAGAGAGAGGTTAAGCATGTGCATAGCATGTAATCAAATGTGAAAAACTGAACAGATGTTATAGACATACATTTAATCCAACATGTGCTGAGGGTTAAATGTATTGAGCCCCGTTTAGAGTCACAGTGATTATTGCAGCAGCACTGGGTGAGAGGCAAGAACCAAATGTGATGGATGGTAAGCTGGTTCTATGCTGGGCTCATTCGCACAGCCAAGCAGAAAATGGTGCTTTGCATGAAATCGTGTAATAGAAAATTATAAAGAAAGCATCTGTTTAATATTAATACGCTCATTTACTATACATACTATTCTGAGACAGTGTGATCTGGTGGTGCAGTGGCTAGTGTTTATACCTTGAATCTGCAGGGGCTCAGGTTGGGGATGGGAAAAGGGGACAGGTGTTATTTACTTCACAGCACATAAAGGACTAAATGTTTTTGGTAATTGAGAAGTACTACTGACACATTTCCAGTGTTCAGTGTTAAAACAGGTAATCATGCACAGCTAAGCACACTCACTGGAACCAATCAGTCCACAAATGTACAGAGAGAATGTGTAAATGCCATGCACATCCTGGTGGTGTGTGGCAGGAAAGACAGTTCTGTCCTACCCCTCTGCCATCAATACTAAACTTACTAAACTTTAACCTGATTAAAACTAAACATATAACTTTTGTTCACCTCTAGTCAATTGAGTGCTAGCTGCACACATGCTTATTCCTTCCCTCACTACCCCACCAAAGCACATAATACATTTTTTCTGAGTAGTGGGAATACGCTTCTGTAGTATTTTATTAAAATAGGGAGGAAAGGATATTTGTTTATTTTTTTAGTTGTTGCAGACTAAGTAAAAAGGGAATTTTAATGAAGCCATGAGGAGTCATGAGCCAAAAGATATACTGAGTGCATGTTCAGTCACTATAGCATCACACCAAGCTATCTATTATATATTTCCACACAAGTGAAGTTGCTTTTATTTAAATTGTTTTACAGGTTATTTTGTAAATTTGTTTTTGTTATTTTATTTTACTTATCGTTTCAATTTCAAGAGGATTGTGCTGCTGTGATCAGCCACAGAGAGCAATAAGGGATGGGAGAAGGCAGAAGGTAGAAGCCCGACTGTTAAAATCCTACCCCTGCATTCTGGCACACTAAAGGACTGAGATGAATAAATAACTATCTTTACTATTATATTGAATGAATATAAAAACAGGGGGCGGCACGGTGGCGCAGTGGTAGCGCTGCTGCCTCGCAGTTAGGAGACCCGGGTTCGCTTCCCGGGTCCTCCCTGCGTGGAGTTTGCATGTTCTCCCTGTGTCTGCGTGGGTTTCCTCCGGGCGCTCCGGTTTCCTCCCACAATCCAAAGACATGCAGGTTAGGTGGATTGGCGATTCTAGTGTGTGCTTGGTGTGTTTGTGTGTGTCCTGCGGTGGTTTGGCACCCTGCCCAGGATTGGTTCCTGCCTTGTGCCCTGTGTTGGCTCGGATTCAGCGGGTTAGGAAATGGATGGATGGATGGAATATAAAAACAGTATTATTAGTGAATCCACTTAAATAAAGGGATAAGTGTCAGTGTGTCTGTGTATCCGTGTGTTCATCTGGTTGCTTTGTCTCTGTCATTCCTACATTAACACTGCTTTTATGAATTACATACTAAATGGCATATAACAGAGACATACACATTGTATTTGTCATTCCAGCAGATGGCGCTTCACAAACATTTGTAGTAATTCTTTTTATTACCATAAATGTTTGTGATGCGTCATCTGGTAGATTGACAAATGCGATGCACTTTATGATGGAGTTGATTACAAAATACATTCTAATATATGGTGCACTGCAAAAGTTAACTGTGAGGTCTACATTGATTACTTACTGTAGTTTTCAACCCATCTTAGATGGATAGCACAGCTAGTTGAATAAATAAATGCACATCTAGCACTTTACCATACTAATATAGTAATAGTTGACCATGCTGCCCTGCCTGCATCTGTCTCCTGCAGCGAGTTTTACCTGCTTCATACACACAGCTTCAGGTGTTTCACTGTTTCATCATCAGGAGTTGCTGTTGAAGTAAAATTGAACAGTAAACTAATTCATAGTTGAAGCTGCTGTTTTAAGATGGACTAATTCAGAATTTCACCAGTGCTTCTCAATGGGAGATTTTACAACTTGAAAAACGTATTCGATATATGTAAATGAAAATAAAATCGTCATAGCCAATTCCCTTGAAGAATATGTGCACCACAAAGTTCCACAAAATTGGTCTCCTAGGAGGTTACTTTCATGTGGTTACACATTCAGACAGACAAACAGATATGGCTATCACAGAAGGTATTTTTCACATTATATATGAACGAACCTGAAAAGGTAAAAGTTATTACCACCCCAACAAAAGTAGAAAAAATGGCATGGCAATAACCTTTACTTTTATCCTACAGTAAATGAAGGATGGATTATGTAAGATGCTATATAAGATAGATAAATTATGAAAGGAACTACTGTATGTAAGATAGGCAGATAGAGATAGTATGTAAGATAGAGATTAATTTAATGATCTATGATGATCATTATGGTTTCTGTGTTTATTCTTCTATGAATGGATATTCTCTTCACCATAGAAATACTCCTCCACGATCTGTTTTACATTTCTTTCTACAGAGCATTAACAGAAAAAAAGCTTATGAAAACAAACAAGAAATAAAATCATAAAAATATAGAATTCTGCTGCATCACACCAAGTAATATGCCAAGAATAATTAACAAACATGCGTTGTTTAGATGAAAAAATGGGTGATGAGGGTCAACTGTTAAAAAAAGTAATTGGCAGCTCCATCAGAATCAGACAGAACAGTTGCTACCAAATAGACGGTTGGCTCTTGGTGAAAAGAAGAAGCATTTCCAAAGACAAAAGATGAGCAGTAAAATATCTGGAAACGATTAAACAACCACTGCTGAGCTGCCATAAAAATCAATATTCGCTTGTGTCATTATATCTGAAGACAAGAATAAGCTAAGCAGGGAGTCATTGTCTGTTGAGAGGTGGCTTAATAAATCTAAGGAAAAAATAACATTTTTTGGAAATCTTTATTTCATTCTAGGTCTGATTGATCATGAAGGCTTTGCTAGTGTTATTTTACTCACAGAATCTGAAGACGGGCACAATTTCTTGTATTGATTTTTTTGGAGCCGTGTGAAATACGATGGCATTGTAGGGTAGCAATTCAAAAAGTTTCAGTGACTGGTTAATTAATCTAAAGTTACACTTTACTGTAAATACGTTATTTCCATTTTGACCAATCTGAAATTATCAATTTTCTTTTTCATTTCTGCCCTTCTGTTTGTTGGTTACTCTACTATTAGAGTGTTGTACCATGTTAGCCATTATGAATGTAATGAGAAGACAAGTAAAATGATACCTTTTATTGGCTAAATAAAAGGATTACAAGATGCAAGTTTTCGGGGCCTGAAGAAGGGGCCTGAGCTGCCTCGAAAGATTGCACATTGTGATCTTTTTAGTTAGTCAATAAAATGTGTCATTTTGTTTGATTTCACATTTGTTGATTACTGTAAAAGGTTTTCGATATGCTGATGTGTCAGATGAGGACTACAGCACTGGCTTTCATTTTTGGCAAGTGAATAAATGGTATGAACCATACAAATGGAGTGACTATTTGTTCTGGCTGGGCAGGAACAAGATTACCAGAGCCCTAAAAAATGTATAGCCCAAAGACAGCTTCAAAATAGCTAATTTGCCCAAAAAAATAGCCCAATGCTTGAAGTAGACAAAATGACACTGAGGGGCAGTGTCAGAGCAAGTGGGTTAGGTACATACCATCAAAGGCTGAGCTGCGTGGGAGCTTGGGTCCCTCAGAGATATTTCAGAGTGATAAAATGGGTATATCCCATCACACAATGAGGAGGGGTAGAGTCCCCTTCAAAGATTTTACAAAGACAAAGAGTGCATATGTTACCAGCAATGTATGAAACGCAGGCATTGTATAGAATGCCTAGTCAATATATAGAATGCAGAAAATTGGACGTCAAAGTATGAAACGATTAATATTTCACACATTTCTTAGGCATTCTATGCAATGCCAAAAGACAAAACAGCTAAGTATACAATACTCTCGCTAATGCAAAAAATCAATGAAGTGCAATTCAAAATGCCATGCAAGCCTTCCTTGTTGCAACAAGTAGATACATTTTTTTCTCTTATTTTTTTCAGTAAGAAAGTTCTGTATTTTATTTGATATTTTCTTTTTTCATTTATGTAATTTTTAATGAAGGCCTTTTCACGACTCTCTTTTCAAGTTTTATTTTTTTGTGCGAAAGACAATTAAGTGCAATTTAAAATATTTTTTTTCCTTCCTTGTTGCAACAAGTAGGTTCATATTTTATTTTCTGTTGTTTTCCTCAATATGAAAGTCCTATACTTTATTTTGTATTTCTTTCTTTTTCATATACGTCTTTTCAATAAAAGCCTTTTCATGACTCATTTAATACTTTGCCTAAATAGCATTTGTCATTCTATATAATGCCTAGGTATTACATACAATGCCTAAGGAAAGTATATATAATATTAAAAAAATCTGGATATTTCATACTTTCCCCAAAAACACCAGGAATTCTATATATTGCCTAGGCATTCTATACAATGCCTGTGTTTTATACATTGCCGGTAACATATGCAAATGTTAATAGCAAGGAAAAGTTGCCAGATAGATGAAAAATATGGTAAAAATGTGGTTTTGGGAGGTTGAAAGAAAGCCCAAAATACCAGGTTTTTAAAAACATAGCTCAAAAAAACACAACCCATGATAGCCCATTTTTTCCTGCGGACAATGATCAAAATTAACCCATTTGACTAGGAAAACCACATATCTGGCGACCCTATGTGGAAGATGAAGCAGCAGCCTGTTTAGTTGAATTCTACCAGAATATGAATAAAGACCTAATAAAGGCATATTATAACTTCTCTAATTCTTATATTTAAGAAGAGTTGACATAGACTGAAAAGTCCTGTGCAGTGATGGATGTGTGCCCCATCCAGAACTGGTTCCTGCCTTGCTGCGGATGGTCCTGTAGGACCTTTCAGAAAAACAGATGGAATGGCAGGAAATTTTGTGAAAAGGGTATTTTGCACTTTCATTACTGATGGGACGGTGGTACAATGGTTAGTGTTGATAATCCTCTACCTGTTAGGACTTTGCATGTTCTCCCCATGTCAGAATGAGGAGTTGCTCCTGCTTTCCCACCACATTCCATGGATAGATAATGGATTTAGAAAGTATTCAGAGCCCTTCTCTTTCTGCATGCTTTAATGTGATGTAGATTTAATTTTAAATTGATAAAATATGCATTTTTGCCAGTCAAGCTACACTCAATAACCCATAACAATGAAGTGAGAACATGTTATTTAGAAAGGTTTGTAAATTTATTAAAAATCAGACACTGAAATCTCTATTCACATAAGTATTGCGACTCTTTTCTCTTGCAGTAAAAATTGTATTCAGTTGCATTCTGCTTGCTTTAATTCTCTTTGAGATGGTCTAGAACTTGATTGGAGTTCTTCCTGTGGCAAACTAAATTGAGAAAGGCATACCTCTGTATATAAGGTCCCACAACACACACTCTATGTCAATATAAAAAAGAAGCCATAAACGCCAAGGACCTCTGTAGACCTCAGTGATAAAATTGAGGTGAGGCATAAATTAGTGCAAGGGCAGAAAACCTTTTCTAAAGCTGGTCAGTTTGCAAAGGCATTTGCCTGTCTTTGTCACACAGGCATTCTGTTTCCTGTACTTGACTCTCAACTGATGGCCCTGCCATTCTTCTTCTTCTTCTTGCTATGAATGGCCTCGGCAGTGTGCCTTTACATTCAGCAGATGTTTTCTCTCTTCTTTACCCTTTTTGACATGTCATCCACTCGACCCGTTTGCCACAAGAAAGACTTGAACCCCGGTAACTTAGCAGAGGTCGCTGCCACACAAATACTTTGCTTCACCAGCCCATATCATGTCATAAGCTTAAGGTCAAGGTTCTAGCAAATAATTTGAAGGTTTAGCATTTGCAAACAACAGATGTGTTGTACTGTTTAGGTTAAATGAGAAGTCAAGCAAAATTATATTTTGTATTGGCTAACTAAATAGATTACAATATGCAATGTGAATAGGAGGACATTGTATGGATCAAGCGAAAGGTAATTCCACGCCAGGTCAGGGGGTGGTGGGGTGCACTAAACCTTCTCCTGTTGTCTCTACAGACCAGCCACAGGAAAACCTATCTGACTCAACATTGAAGACGTCACCTTCGATTTATTGAGGCCATCATCCTGCCGACTATGCCACTGTAAAAGGATCAGACCAGACACACTTAAAAAGGTTAGGGACAGCCACCTATATATTATCCCTGGCTGCAATGGGTTAGGTTTTCCAGAGAAATGATTGGTTTGACGTCGGGCCAGACATGAACTGACGAAGGTTTGGAAAGATGGCGGTTTTAAGTTAGTAACCCGGAAATGACATATGGGAACCGGAAGTGACCTTCTTCTGACGTTATCTTAGGCAGCGGAACTGGAAGTGACGTCTTTCTGGGCACTGGAACTGGAAATGATGTCTTTCTGGGTGCCAGAACCAGAAGTGACGTCTTCAATGTTGAGTCAGATAGGTTTTCTGTGGCTGGTCTATAGAGACAACAGGAGAAGGTTTAGTGCACCCCACCACCCCCTGGCCTGGTGTGGAATTACCTTCGCTTGGTCCATGCAACGTCCTCCTACTCACACGTGCATGACAGCGAGCTTTTGGGGCAGCTCAGGCCCCTTCTTCGGGCTAGATGTAATCCCCTGAAAAATGGGCCTGAGCTGCCTCAAAAGCCTGCATATTGTAATCTTTTTGGTTAGCTAATAAAAGGTGTCATTTTGCTTGCCTTCTCATTGCATCCATAATAGCTAACATGGTACAACACCCTCCTACTACTAGTTGGGTTACTAATTTATAGCTGGTACTGACATTATTGTCTTTGATTTCAAGTGATCCCGACAATGATAAGAGAGCTAAAGAATTAAATGGATGTACTAAAGGAAGTTGTACTTAAAGTGATATGAAAGATTAGCATTAAAGAATTTAAAGCAAGGTAACTATGATACAAAAGACTAAAGCATAAAGTGCTGCTTCAGATTTAGTGGGTTTCCATTTGGGTTTGAGTCTTTAGCTGGAGTGACATGTAATCTTAGCCAAACACATGCAGAAGAGCATATGGCAAAGAAGCAAAAAATAGGTTTCAGATGTTTAACAAATTGTGCTTGTAATGAAAATCCACTTGACATGGCAGGTTTAAATGGAACAGACCAGTTGGTTTTATAGACTAACATTGTACTATATGTAGCCCTAGGCTCATATAATATAATATTCCCCTTAATAATGTTTACTGGTTGTTTCACTTTTTTTTTTTTTTTTAAAGTTTTACGTGGTTTGCGGAGGCTTTAGAGCTCCAGGCAGTGTTCACGCCAGATTCGGTTGATGCGGGGAGAGGAAGAAGCGGGAAGTGGAAAGAAAAAGAAAAACAAAAAGGAGGAGGTCCTGGTGAGTTGAGCGGGAGAGGCGAACGAGCGGGGTCTAGGTTGTGAAGAGGCACGGGAGACTTGGAGATAGCACTCCAGGTGATCAAAGAAAAGCCTGGCTGCTCCTCAGGCAAGGAGGAAAAACAACAAGTTTCACCACATTTGGACGGACTAGCTTCATTGCGTATTGCCATGAGCCTGCTTGCAGGGCAACTCCATCATTTTTCCATAGCGTGGAAGTGCTGTGTTTGGACAATGGACACTGGTTTTCACTTCAATTATTTGTGAGTACTGTGACCTTTTATGTTGGCTTGTTAGAGTGAACGAGCCTTAACTTTTTTTGGCCACCACGTTCCCGAGCATCGAACAGGCCTGCAACGAGGGGAGTTTGTGTAAATATTATTTTTATTTTGGTGGCTTGGGTGTGTGTGTGTGTGTGTGTGTGTGTGTGTGTGTGTATGTGTGTGTCTGTGGGCCCCTAAAGTTGTTAAGTTAACGTGAGGTTTTAGTAATTAAGTTTGCTCATATTATAGATTTGGTTATTGTGTTTTTATTATCAGTGGGATGTTTTAAGTGCTGGTAAAAAGCAAACAGCTAAAAGGTTCATTTGTAAGGTTAAAGTACACTGCCTAAACCTATAAGGTATTTGTTGTGAAGGATAAATATATTGAAAGTTATGTGAATTTTATCATTTCTGTAATCTATGATCTGTGTGCATTTTGATTGGTCTTAACTATAATTTTTTTTTTTTTGATATTTTTCCAATTTAGTCAATAAATTTTGTTTTGTTTTGAGAACATATTTGTATTGTGAATTGTGTTACAAGTTACTAATTGTAAAACAGCTGGCAGATTATTACTGGGAAGTAGGTATTGGTTAAGGGATTCCAATTTATCCTCTAAAAACACATACTTAAAATGAAAGGGGTTTTCTATAAATCAGTTTAGGGAAATAGAATTTACGAACTTAGGGCGCTATCCTATGGCTAAAGGGTAAAGAAAGTGCTACATATATAAGAGGCACAGCACCATGAGTCTCACAAAAGCAATTATAAAGGTATTTCATCAGTACATTTTACTAGTCATCGCCATGGATTGGTGTCATTTTCATGGCTTGCTCCTGCCTTGTGTCCATTTTTGCTATGAGTCAGTGCTGGAAAAAGAAGGGTTATATCAATGAATGGATGTATTTTTAAACACAATATATTCTCGTTTATGACTTTAATTGTCCTAAATTTTACAACTTGCATATATTTAAAACCAATAATCATAATTCCCTGTCTAGCTAGCTAAGTCCAAGAATTATTATCATTGCAAATTCATGCATCTCTGAATTGCCTTTTTCAATCACTTTAGTGGATCATTAATATTAGCCTCTAGGTTTGGCATGAGCTACATTCTTGAGCAGGTGTAATGTCTAATGATCCTAAATAAATCACCCCAAGAACAAGAGAGGGAAATTAAAATCTGCATGTTGTCCACAGAATTACTTGACTTCTGTAGAGTTTAATGCGTTTAATTTTGGAAATGTTATTTCGGAAACAAGCCTGGGTCTTTATCTGCAAATTATATTCAGTAACCTGTGTTTAACACTCAAATGCTAATGTGACCAGTCCTTGTTCTAAATGTGCGTGTGTTTCAACTAAAATAAAAAAGGACTCTCATTTCTCATTCTTGGTCTTTTGGTCATTAACCCTCAAGATCAGACAATAGAAATGAGTGCTCACTGTTGTTGGTGTTTCTGATGCATATAAAGTAGTAAGTAAGGTGAGAAAGAAAATATGTGTTTTTAAAATAAACAGCAAAGCTAGCTGAAATATAAGTGTCCCATTCATCATTTGCATTATATTTCTATTAATTTCTCATTAGTCAGGAATTTTTTGTTTTTTTATGTATGATGAGATTCCATAATTGTTGTAATTTCTTTCTGGGTTAGAACCATGAATGCTGCTTCTGTGTATTTCCTAGTTTGCAGAGATTTCAAAAATAGATGATTAATCCCACATTATTAAACTGAATGGCTTTGATGAATAACTGATTGCTAGAAGCCAAATAATCTTTGATAGGTGTGTTTGGGATTGGGGTTCACTGACATCATTGCATTTCTCCATATCTACACTGAAATTCTCCCTTGCAAAAGAAAAAGAGTCTACATTTTAGATTTAGGTGAGCTGAAACCATTTCTGAAAATGGAATTTCTGTACCAAAAAAAGGGGAAAAATATCTGTTCATTTTAAAAAAATAAGTTACATTTGTTTGTATGTACCTGGAAAATAATGGCAAGAACATCAATGATGTCATTTCTGGTTCAGACATCTTGAAGCTGTCTCTTTCTGGCAAATCAACTTAAATAAGAGAGAACAGAGAAACTGTACATGGGGATTGCCATTGGTGCCACGAGCCTTTATATTTGTGTGGTGCCTTTTTGTCTTACAAAGTATTTTCATGATCACAATATCATTTGAAGTGCTGTAAAACTGGCATCTCAAAATTGGTCATGTTTGAAGTAGAGTAGTTGTGTATGTGAACGTGCTGACACATTTCTTTGATAGTTGTGCCGATTGTAATTCAGAGGTCCATGATATTGTATATTCTGCTGTACCAGAAGGATCTATATTGGGCCCACTGCTTTTTTTTTTCAATCGACATGCTTTCAAATCAGGCCAAATTATATTGAAACACAAGGAGAGCTACCAAAGCTACTCAGATGATGCACAGCTTTACTTATCTAGAGCAACCAATGGCCCTGATGCATTGGCTTCACTGACCCAATGTTTTGCTTGTATTTCTGAATGGATGAGTAGTAATTTTCTTAAGCTAAATACAAAATTGTAGTACTTGGCAAAAAATGGAAATAGGGAAGGTTTAGGAAATAAACTTCATTAATTAGCATTAAAATTCAAGGCAGAAGTAAAGAATTTAGGTGTAATCATGGACTCTGACCTAAATTTTAAATCACATATTAACCAGACTGTTAAGGCTGCATCTTATCACTTAAGGAATATTACAAAAGTTAGATGAACTATAACACTGCAAGATGCTGAGAAATTAATTTACGCTTTTTCTTTAAGCTGACTAGATTTCTGCATTGTACTACGAACAGGACTACATCAGAAAGACATCAATTGTCTGGTGTTAGTTCAGTATTCAGCCGTAAAAATCTTAAGCAGGAAAAGAAAATCTGAGCACATCTCACCAGTCTTAGCATTGTTAAATTGGTTACGTGTGTCATTTAGAATTGACTTTAAAAACTACTAATGGTCCGTAAAGCTTTAGATAGTTTTGCCCCATCATAAATTTTGGAGTGCCTGTAACCCTACACTCTAAGTCACAACCTTACATCATCTAAAGGTGGTCTGCTTATAATTCCAAGAGCCAAGCTATTAAGAAGAAGTGATAAGGCCGCCTTCTGCTGTTATGCACCAAAAATCTGGAGTACTTTACCAAAAAAAATATGACAGGCTAACACTGTGGAACACATTAAAAAACTGCTAAAATCCCACTTTTTTATTTTGTTTTTTGTGTAGCTACATTTTAGTTGTATTCTTAAAAGACTATATAGGAAAAGAATTCAGTAATATGCAATTGTAAACCTTTTCTGGTTCTTCAGTGGTAGAATTTTGCGTCACCATCAACTCACCGAGGCACCATGCAGCCTCCTGTGATGCTGGAATGAAGGTGGGGACCCGGGCTGTCCATGAGACCAACTGCATCAAATCTTTTCAGATGAAGCCTGGAAATAATGATGAATGACATAAGCACATTTATGTTAGGTTGAATGCCTAGTGGAGCCTGGGTGGTCTTTTGGCCTTGGACCCCCTGCAGATTTTGTTTTTGTTTTTATTCCCATAACTTAACTGGGTTTTTTTTTTTTCTTTTTTTTTGCCTGTTTGTTTTCTTAATTTCTCTCTCCCTGACCATCTGACCTCATCATTAGACTCATCTTTAGAGACTTACAAAACTATATATTATAATAGCAAAATACCCACGCTTCGCAGCGGAGAAGTAGTGTGTTAATGAAGAAATGAAAAAGAAAAGGAAACATTTTAAAAATAACGTAACATGATTGTCAATGTAATTGTTTTGTGACTGTTATGAGTGTTGCTGTCATCAAGGATTTGATTATCATTATTTCTGTCAATCAGGTTCGTATTTGGAGGACGTGTTGTGTTCAAATTACATTCCGTGTTTGTCAACCGTTGTAAAGATAACAGGTTTCATTCATCGAAGTGTTCACTACCCAAATCGCTACTCATGAATCTAAGATGTTTAACAGGCATTCCCGGTATTAAGTTGTGGATTTGCCTGCAAGTATTTAGCGGCAGCGTCTCTATGAACTTGTGGATTTACCTACGAGTATTTAGCGACAGCGTGTCTAATAACTTTTGGATTTTTCTGCGAGTATTTAGCGACATCGTCTCTATGAACTTGTGGATTTGCCTGCCAGTATTTAGCAACAGTATGTCTATTAACTTTTGGATTTTTCTGCGAGTATTTGGCGGCAGCGTCACAAAGTTGTTTCCATCTAGCTGCATCACAAAATGTACCACAACATCTGACAAGCCTCTTTTTTACTGTTTTCTCACAGCTTGTATTGCTGCTGTCATAATCAGTTTCAGTTTCATGGTTTGTTTCAATTACGTTAGTATTTGCAGGACTTGTGTTGAAGTGACATTTGGCATCTGTCAAGTGTTGTAAGCATACAACCGGCTTCATTGATAATTTCGCATCCAGCTTTTGAGAGTTGAAACATTCATAAACATCAAAGTATCCACTACTCAAATCGTCACCTGTGAATCTAAGATGTTTAAGAGGCATTGGCGGTTCTCAAAGGTGTAAAATATTTGGCCATTTCGGTACACTTGAAAGCAACAACCGAACAATTCAGCGGCAGCCATCAATTCACATGTAGAAGCAGAGGTGAAGGGCTTAAGCATTTCACTCTTATTGTGTGCTCCTGTGTATTATAATTATCTCCTGTACCATCATCAGTCCACACCTTGAACCTGTCCCAGTCATTCAATACATAAGACACAATGTTCCTTCGGATATCAAGAGTGAGCCTGATATGGCTGTTGTGAGGGATTGCCGGCTGTGTATCCCAGCCAACAACCCCAAACCGCCAGATGGAGCCATCCCTGCAACATGGAAGGGCCCTGAATTCCAGCAGGACATCATGGAACTTGGAGTTTTTCACCACAGCCTAGCTGGATACCATGGGGGCCACTGGAGGACGCTGCAGGGAGGCCCAGGGACTTATACTTTCCCTATAACCCGGAAGTATTTCACAATTGAAGACATGGAAGAAATTATATACTTCCGGGCTGAAGAAAAGAAGTTTTTACCTGACCCGGAAGTGATAGAAAGTCACACGGACTGAGGGACAAACACTTCCGGGTCAAGGACTATAAAAGACTGTGGGAGATCCCAGACAGACGAGCTGAGTTGGGAGGCAGGGTGGCTAAGCGTCTGGGAGTGGAGGATTGGTTTATTGATTATTGTGTATTTGTTTGAGTGGAGAGGAACGTGCTTTGTGCACATTATTATTATAATAAATAATAATTGGACTTTTTATCTGGTGTCTGACGTGTGGTCTGAGGGTACAAGGGTGCGAGAAAAACCCTAATCTGTTACAATTGGTGTAGTCAGCAGAATTTTCTGGCTGTCAGTTTGGCAGAGGACCTGGAAAAAATTTACTGTGGACAGAGAACCCCAAGAAGACGGCGTCAGGACACGCAGAGACAAATCGCCAAACTCAACAGGTAGCACTGCAATATAGTAAGACTTATTGTACATCGGTTCGTAATGGGGAAGAAATCCAGGAGAAAGAATGGGAATACCAAAAAGGAGCAGACCCTAGATGATGCCGCGTGTCTATGGACATTCCTGACGGGAAGCGAAGAAGACAGGGCAGCGAATGACGCTGAGACGACCCGAGCATTACGACAACCTCTATGATCTAAGAGGACATAATCAGAGTTCAGAGGTATGTGCCGAAAAAATATTTAATGCGCCGGGACCTTACTTTAATTATTTATCAGAGGCCTGTCTTCTTGATTCTGACGAGGAGTCTGAAACATACTTCCCACCTGAGCAAGATGGCCGCGACAACGAGCAGTCTAGCCGATCTAGGAGTCTGAAATTTGGAAACCTATTCGACGAGAATAGTCATGTGGACTATCCCGGAGCAGGCTGGGGAAATGTAAAGGACTACAAACAAACATATGACCAGAATGGTTTCCTTTCATTCGCCGAAACAGGACACGTGATATCTCCCGAAGGATTGTGGGAAGGAGAAGGTCAACGTTGTCCCGTAGGTGAGGTCGCCATTTCCCCGACGGAACTCTGCTCCCTGAAAGGGAAAGGGGAGACAAACGAAGCAGCGCTAGCCATAAATAAAGGTATCGAAGGACGGGATATGACTGAATGGTCCGCTGTTAAATTAGAAAAGGCGGATCGCAGTCGGCCAGTAGCGGCACCCCGGACTTCTATAGTTCGAGACTCCAATTCCCAAGAGCCTGTGCGAGACCCGACAGAGCACGTGCCAGGAGCGGGCGTGTTCATTGGCTCCCGGCCGGGAGGTAAGGCAAATGATGGAGTGAGCATGCCTCCGGCTGAATTAACAACTGTTTTGACGTGCGGGAGCTCGAAAAATTAATCGAGCCTGTGCGGAGTATTTTGCAGACATTGGACGTGATAAAGAACATCGTTGGGGATCTGGGAGCAGCGGCTTTAAGAAAAGTATGTGAGTACCTGCGGCGATTAGACCGTGAGCCTCCCGTGTTATATGATTTGGCGGTACAGGCAGGTAATGTCAGTACCGTATATAATGTAATAGGAATGCAGTGTGATCCGGGCCCGCTTTTAATAAATAGCAGGTGCCAAGTCACTGTGTGCCCTACAAGAGAGACCGGAACGTTGACAGAGTGGTCGGAGGAAGAGCCGATCTATCCAGGGCAGCTGGATGGTGCTGGATTTCGGAGGGATACGGTCCTGAAGACCCCGGCCCGTATTGTAAGTAAATCAAGAGGGGTGCAGACAGGAAAGGGTCTCTTTTTATTGAATAGAGAGACTCAGACTGTGGAAATCCCCCAGATCAAACAGGAGATCCCAAAAATAAAATGCGGGTCTCCTGACAAATAAAGAAAAGTTATGGAAACTTTAGAGGCGGCGGGGGTCTCCTCCTCAGCAAGAAAAGGGGCGGACCTAACTTTTCCCAATTGTTTTCAGTCCTGCAGGAAGAGAATAACAGGAGGAGGGAGACAGTGCTACGGATGCCGAAGGTCGGGCCACATTTGGCGAAACTGTCCTTGGAGAGCGGGGGACCAGATGTCGATTCAGAATAATATTCCCCCTAGATTCTCCAGGAAACGAGACACAAGGTTCAGCCAAGGTTCGACCGGAAACTCCTCGCTAGATGCTACGCCCCACTGGACTTCGCTGAGGGGAGGGAACTGTGAGGGATTGCCGGCCGTGTATCCCAGCCAACAACCCCAAACCGCCAGATGGAGCCATCCCTGCAACATGGAAGGGCCCCGAATTCCAGCAGGGCATCATGGAACTTGGAGTTTTTCACCACAGCCTTGCTGGATACCATGGGGGCCACCGGAGGACGCTGCAGGGAGGCCCAGGGACTTATACTTTCCCTATAACCCGGAAGTATTTCACAATCGTAGAAATGGAAGAAATTATATACTTCTGGGCTGAAGAAAAGAAGTTTTTACCTGACTGAGGGATAAACACTTCCGGGTCAAGGACTATAAAGGACTGTGGGAGATCCCAGACAGACGAGCTGAGTTAGGAGGCAGGGTGGCTAAGCATCTGGGAGTGGAGGATTGGTTTATAGATTATTGTGTATTTGTTTATTGAGTATTGTGGAGAGGAGCGTGCTTTGTGCACATTATTACTATAATAAATAATAATTGGACTTTTTATCTGGTGTCTGATATGTGGTCTGAGGGTACAAGGGTGCGAGAAAAACCCTAATCTGTCACACTGTGTAATATGTAACGAGGAGAATGGAAAAGGCAGGCGGCATCTCCGGGCATGGAAACCACTCGGTAAGTGACAGTTCATTGATCGATGGTGATCACCTCGATAGACATGTTAATGGGAATACGGTTAGAATGGTAAAAGAAATGGGTACCTGAACAATGTGAACTAAGTCTAAAATACCTACACAATAATTATAAGCATAATAAACGAACAATAAAACAGCAGAGAAGCCGTTGATTAAATAAAAAGGCTGCAGTTATCAACACAATAAAACAGCAGAGAAGCCGTGGATTAAATAAAAAGGCTGCAGTTACCAGCAAGGAGACATGAATACCGTGGTGAAGCTTAGAACGGAATGAAGAGACCGGAGCGATGGATGGCCTTATAAGGGCAGGCAGCCAACAACGTGGGAGGCGTCGGGATGGGGGACGCAACGCCACCTCACATGGCGACCGAGCTGCAGGCTATGGATGTATATATGTACGTAAGTAGGATTCAGTTATGACTGTTACACGTAGAATTTCGAAATGAAACCTGCTTAACTTTTGTAAGTAACCTGTAAGGAATGAGCCTGCCAAATTTCAGCCTTCCTACCTACACGGGAAGTTGTAGAATTAGTGATGAGTGAGTCAATCAGTCAGTCAGAAGTTTTATAAGATCATACAGATTTGATCATTTTTACTTCTTTATTCTTTGTTTTTTACTTGTTCTTATTCTTACCTAAAATTTGAAAATTTGCTTTTTAATTATCATAACTTTCTCTTTGACATCTTGTAAAGAACTTTGAGCTACATTCCTTGTATGAAGATATGCTATATAAATGAAGGTTCTTGCTTAATAATAACTTTAGAGTTATTTAGATAGATAGATAGATACATTAATCCCCAAGGGGAAATTCCCATACTCCAGCAGCAGCATACTGATAAAAAATAATATTAATTAAATAAAAATGCAGTGCAAGTTAAAAAATGCAAGGTGGAGAGTGCAAGGAAGGTATAACAGACAATAACTTTGTATAATGTTAACATTTAGCCCCCAAACCCCGGGTGGAATTAAAGAGTCGCATATTGTGGGGGAGGAACAATCTCCTCCGTCTGTAAGTGGAGCAGGACAGTGACAGCAGTCTTTCGCTAAAGCTGCTCCTCTGTCTGGAGATGATACTGTTCAGTGGATGCAGTGGATTCTCCATGATTGTCAGGAGCTTGCTCAGCGCCCGTCTCTCCACCACAGATGTCAAACTTTCCAACTCCGTGCCTACAATGGAGCCTGCGTTCCTCACCAGTTTGTCCAACCGTGAAGGGTCCCTCTTCTTTATGCTTTCTCCCCAGCACACCACCGCGTAGAAGAGGGCACTCGCCATAACCATCTGATAGAACATCTGCAGCATCTTATTGCAGATGTTGAAGGACGCCAGCCTTCTAAGGAAGTATAGTCGTTTCTGTCCTCTCTTGCACAGAGCATCAGTATTGGCAGTCCAGTCCAATTTATCATCCAGCTGCACTCCCAGGTATTTATAGGTCTTCACTCTTTGCTCACCTCTGATGATCACAGGTTCTGGGAGGGGCCTGGGCCTCCTAAAATCCACCACCAGCTCCTTGGTTTTGCTGGTGTTCAGTTGTAGGTGGTTTGAGTCGCACCATTTAACAAAGTCCTTGATTAATTTCCTGTACTTCTCCTCCTGCCCACTCCTGATACAGCCCACGATAGCAGTGTTGTCATATTTGACCAGTATATCTATTTAAAACATCTTTTAAAAGTGGACAACAGGCTTTCTCTGGATTGCATAGTCTGTCTGAGTCAAGAACTAAATGAGCAACATTTTTGGCTCAAATTTAATTATCTTAGCCACAATACCACACAGTCTATTAGGTTATTTGTACCTTACACCTAATGCTGCTGGGATAGGCTCCCTTCAACCCTTAAATTTTATTTCATTGGTTCATTGAATGGATGGGTGGACAGAGTATCTACTTTAATTACATTTTCAGAACTCAATACTCCAAATAAGAGCCTCTGCAGAATCAAATCATAATTCACAGTAGGTTCAATAAATTAAACAGTCTGCCTTCAAGGATGGATGAACAGAAAACCTTTTTCTAGCCTGTTAATCATGCCCACTGAAGTGGCATAAAATGCGCTTCTGCCACTGTAAATACCAGTGTGCCTGGTCTTCTTCTGTGCACAGATTTAAACCTGTGAAGAAATTGTTTTAATCACAGGAGGGATTATTACAGTGTGTGGTTCCCTTGCCCTCCTGTCTCTTCAGTAGCACACTGTCACTTTTAAAAAGAGCCCAAGCCAATATTAACTTTAATCTCATCTGCTGCCTAATGTATTTTACAGAAAAAAACTTACTATTTTATTGTTTTATTTGTCTATGAAGAGGGCTATTTTTCAAACTCTAAAGCTGTTTTAGTTTAACATGGGAAATGCTATTTTTAGGGGACCAAATAAAGCCATATTTTACAGCATGTGATATGGTATATTTATATTTTCAAATGATTCATTTATTTACCTTTATTGTTACTCCATGTATATATTATGAAAGGAGATGCAGAAATTCCAGGAAACTTAATGGAGTTTGGGATCAGAGTCTAGAGGTAAATCACCCAATTATATGTGACAGTGATAATAAATACTTGTATAATCATATCAAAACCGTAGGGGCACAGAATTAATAAAACAACATTGGGGCCCAGTTATTAAAATAACGGTGGCCCCAAGTTGTTGCATTATAGCCAGTATTTCTACATATTTTCTGTTTTATTGTTGCTTTGTTCATTTTGATTTATCATATTTCATGATGCTAGACTATATTATTTCTGTTAATTGTGTTTATTGTGTGTTATTGACACACTGATTCTTGAAATGTATGGCCATTCCATGCACTTTATGGTTGGAGCCCAAGGAAGTGGGCCACTCTGATGTCACTGCTGCTGGGTCCTCCTCCTGGCTTTATAAGTAGTCCAGAGGAAAGCACTGAGCAGTGGTTCATTAAGTTTAATTTGGATTTAAAGTTGGGATTTCTTTGATATGTTACTGTTTTTTTTTATTTTCTTGCTTGTTTTTCTGGATTCGCCTTTGGATTTGTTTGCCTTTAGATTGCCTTATAGTCTTATCTTTTTTGCACTTTTAAGTGTTTTTATTTTTTCTAAATAGTATTAATAAATATTAATTTATAATTATTTCTTGTGAGACTTGTCTCAACAAGCAGGAGTGTTTCTTGGTATTATCTCTCTTGTGGGGCATTTATGATATTTTAAGACAAAAATATATTTTGAAGCTTAAAAGCCAGTTTTCTTATTTTGGAGCCTGCTTAATCTAAAGCCTGCAACTAGTAGTTGAGGTGTAGCTGGTTAGGGGGTGAGACTATTTTGGACAGGCTAGTGAACACCTAAAGGCTCTGGCTTGATTTTGTATTTTTAATTATAGATTAATAAAGGATTATACTTTGCCTTGAAGTTCTCCCAGGGTATTTGTTGGGTCTGCAGACTCCCGGATCTCTGTGAGGGAAGAACTGTCAGCCAGGCATTGGTTGGTTGTGCCATAAAGGTAGCGCACACTTGATTGCCACTGATTGGAGTTGAAACGATTCCACAACGCTGCACAGGGGAGACTGCGGCCTTGATTGTAGAAGTTGTGTGTCGGTAAGAATTGCATGCAGGGTAATTAGAAGGGCTAATGAAGTGCAGCTGAGTTTAATGGAAACATGTGGTAGAGGATATATGAGATGAGACACAAAAATAGCCAGATTGGTAAAAAAAAAATGTATTGATGACTTACAGCATTCTAAACATTGTCACCTTCTATATACTCTCCCTCGTGATCTCTACAATGCTCCATATGTATCTTCCATTGATTGAAACAGTGATGGAAGTCTTCTTGCTTGAGGCTTTTCAACAGGCTTGCTATTTTTGTCTTCACTTCATCATTTGAAGAAAAATGTGTTCCCTTCAGGTCACTTTTGATTTTCAGGAACAAATAAAAATCACAGGGAGCTACATCAGGTGAATAGGGAGGATGATCGAGGACAGGAAATTTTTTTGTCTGTCAAAAACTGCTTCATGGAAAAAGAGAACATTATCGTGGCAACTCGTGTAGCGATTGTTGTACAAATACTGACTGGACTATTCACAGGATATACCTAGCCAGTCAGCGGTTTGAGGAGTCATGTAGGAGGGGATATAGTTCTATGATTCACGTCCGGCCGACCTCTAGATGGTTATTTTTGAGTCTCACCTCGTAATGCCCGAGTAAAATATATGAAGTGCTGTGTTATTTGTTTCTGTTCTTGTAGTTTACTAATGAGAAATAGACCTGCTGACCATACTGAAGAGTAAGCAGGGAAGCTAGGCTGTGGTGAACTGATTTCTGATGAACTTTGTAGAGTGGAATGGTGGTTGGCATTTGATCCGTGAATGGTGAGACTATGGTAAAGGTTTTGGAGCTTAAACACATATTGAGAAGAGCTTTGATTGGGCCTCCAAAGATACTGAGAGAGCAAAGCTATGGAACTGGTCAAGAAGAATGTTGACCAGGCCTCTGAAGATACACAGGGAGTGGAGGCATGGGACTGGAGAGAAATTGCTGTAGTGTTAATGTGAGGATAATTGTTTTAATGGTTTCAGTTTATTATGATGCAAAAGAGTTGCCTTTGTAATTTTTAATTTTTTTTTCTATTTTACTGTGTGTGAGCCAACATGAACATTCTCTGCATTTATAAAGGTGTGTATATTGCTGATCACAATTAAATACTGCACTTATTATAGTAAAGGACAGCTTTGTTTTTGGTAGTATACATGCAGTTATCTATGTATCTCATTGTCTCACTGGTGTTAGGTCTTGAACTACAAAATACCCAAAGTGTAATACCTGCTGGGATCAAGGGCACGGGGCATCACAACGTGGTCTCAACCCCTTCTCACCGTGTTTATGACTCCAAATCACAATGCTGGTTGCATGTGGCACCCTACTAGTGATTATACTGTGCAGTCGAACTGGTGCTGTTACAGGGAGTTATAATAGAATGGCCCCAAATGTTCAAAACCTTAGTGAAAACCTTTTAACCTTCAGACAGAGCCAGGATATCCACTAGCCATCACATACATCACAGCCACAACCTAAACCAGCACCCCACCAGCTACAGCCTGAACAGACCCCAAAATGGGGTTCAAAATGCCTAAAATATCCATAAATATCCTTAGAAGATCTTAAGTGAGAGACACACCATGAAAAACTCTGACTTGATGAAACAAATTGAAATGAAAAATCAATATAAATCAAATGTTGTTTTGAACAAAAATGTTCAAAAGAACAAACAGCATTGCTAAAAGACAATCTGAAGCAAACAAGTCTCAACAACACAATCTGTAAGTGAAATCCAGAAACAGAGCAGAAATAATCAGCAAAACAGAAAATCTGAATGAAGAGCAGTACTCAGAGAAGAGACTCCTAACACACTCAAGTGCACCACTACCTGAGATCCTCTTCTCAGCGTCTGAAATTGTCAGTGGGGAAGGCTTGGAAGTGCCGATGTTAGGATGCCACCCATAGAGAAAAAGGGACATAAGAGAACAATACATTACACATAGATCCTAAATAAAACATTAGCATAACACTTAACAAAAATGGTATTTTCAAATGACAAATACTTTAAAGTGAGCAAAAAAGAAAACAAGCATAAACCTAAGCCAGGTAAAAAAAAATAAAATAAAACTGCCTAAAATATAACACATACAGAGCAGGAATCTACATGGGTTGCAAAATTTCACAGTTGGTTTTAGGAACTTCAAAAAGCAGTAATGAAAACAAAATACAACTGGCTTCTGGTGCTAGAGTAAAAGCAGCATTCTAGTGTATTTTCCATAATAACGATAATATTGTCAACAAGTTTTGCCATATGCTGCATGTTTCTTATTTGCATATTTGTGTTTAATATTACCTGCTTTTGTTTTTTATGGTCTGACACACCCCACTGCGAAGAGTTGCAAATTAACAGTAAATAATCTTAAGGATGCCCATTTCCACTTAAAGATCTGTTTCTGTTCTTTTCTTTCTTTATTATTTATTTTAATTTTATGGTCATCGTTTCCCGCTGGTAAAAAGGGTCCGTGGGCAGTGAACAAACAAACATCAGTTTGTGCCCTGTAAATCGAGTTCACTGCAGTGCTCACACTGTGAAATTTATGAGGCTTATTTTTTTTTTTGTCTATGGCAAACTCCCTCCATAAATATTGCTTCTTCCTTCTTAGCTACACCTTTGTCGTAAAGATGGTTTGCTTGCCTTCTGAGACAGCTGGGTGCACATCTGAATGCCAACACTACACTAATACTTAAAAAAATGTATTTGAGCATCTGGATCACGTCATTCCCGTAAAATCGCTTATGTGACATTCTTTATTACCCTGATACCTTATGTGGCTTCTTCTATCACATACTGCATGTCATTTTTATATACTGATTACCACCCTTCTGGATTACGTGCTTTATATGCTGAACTGGCCATGCAAGCTCTGATTTTCCTAGCACTTTTTCTAGCCTTTGCATTAAATGAGAAGTCAAACAAAATGACACTTTTATTGGCTAACTGAACAGATTACAATATGCAGGCTTTCGAGGCAGCTTAGGCCCCTTCTACAGGCAACTTCTCATTGCATCCATTATGGCTAACACGGTACAACACCCTACTACTATAACCTTTGCATTAAAAGGAGATGTGCAGTGAGCCAAGACTGTGCACACACACTGCAAAAGATTCAGAGCTGGCGGTGCATGTGAAATAACAGTAGGCAGCTACAGCAGAGATAACCTCGACAGTCAGGAATGACTTTAAAACTGAGTATGTCTCCTTAAATTGTGGCATTCATATTGTACATTGTGATAAAATAAATGACTCAGAGCCTCAAAAAGAGTCGGGGAATGACCCTGTATAATGTCCTTGGACAGAATGAAAAAATATTGCAAAAATGGATCAAAAAGCAAGAGCAATTCACAATTGAAAAGTGAATACAATGAGTTTTTATAACAAAATGGTGGCAGGAAATTACTTCCTGTCCTCAATAATGATATCATTTCTGTCCTTCCGCATTTGATGTGACATTATTGTGGTGACCCGGAAAGTGACATCATCATGGCGGAGCCAGAAGTGACATCATAAAGGGGAGCTGGAAGTGATGACATGGATGAAACATGGAGAAAGGATTGTTGGATGGTAGCCATTTTGGGTGACCGGAAGTATTGGAGATGAGTTATTGTTTGTCTTCTTTAGTTCTGTTGATGGAGAGAGAGAGGCACTAGTACATACAATCTACCCTTCACCCCTTGTAATATCACTCGCCTTAAGGCATGTTGGCTGCCTCCTAAGCACACGTGTGTGACAACATGCATGAACTAAACTTAGTTAAATTATCTAGGGAACACTTTATGCGTAGTAACAGTGAATGCTTGTTTTGATCCCCCACTACTTTATGTGCCCACTTTATATGAAATACACAATAAATTTGATTTAATGAGATGATCCTTTGCTCCCCCCAGTGACATGCAAAACTGTATATTTATTTCCCTGATAAAGGTAAGGATCTCAGGTGCTTGAAAATAGATGTGAGAAGAGCTTTACAAGTCCTACACCAAGTGTTACATTAGGAGTTTTGTTCATTCATGTCTTTTAATTTTCTTACCCACCTAATCCAGAGCAGGGTTGCTGGAGCCCACATCTGGTTAGCATAGGTAGCAAGGCAGGAATAAATTCTTGACAGCGCGAACACACACTCATGCATATACACCAAGCACACACTAGTGCGAATTTATCATGGCCAGTTCACCTAACCTGCATGTATTTGGACAGTGGGAGGAAATCCATGCAGACACAGGAAGAACATTCAAACTCCAAGCAAGGAGGACCCAGGATGTGAACAATGGTTGACCTAGCTAAACTGGAAAGCACAAGTCCAAGTAATACAGAAAATGTTTCCTGTATACAGCCCATGCAGGGTTTGTTCCTGCTTAGACCACAAGCTTGTGGAAAAGGCTTCAGCCCTTTAAAACCACAAATGGTGAGAAAATGGATGGATCAATGGATGGGTTGCAAATATTTAATACTGTAAAGATTGCAACCATCCATTTATTATCCATCCTACTTAATCCAGTTTAGAGTCACAAAGCCTATAGTAAAAAATTAGAATCGCACCCAGTACAAGATGTCAGAGCCAGAAATGATCGGCTTCAGTGCTCTTTAGACATGTATAAATGAAAGACCTCTGTGTGTGTGTCCACTGTGCTCAAGCTTTACCACAGCCACAGGAGTTGGCGTAAATTCTACAAAAAATCCGGAAGCTTATGCAAGTGTGATTTGCACTTGGTGCGATGGCCTATACATGCACTTTTCAATTTTCTGCACTTATAGGCACCTCATTTCGCACTTCGAAAGGCTTGTGTGTATGCGTGTACAGAGCAAACCTCTCTGCTCATGATCAACCACATCACACCACAGGAGTTGGTGTTAATTTCATACGGAAGATGTAGAACCTTATACAAGTGTGACTTGCACTTGGTAAGATGGCACATGCATGCAGTTTTGCATTTTTTCGGTGCTTGCAGGCACCTCACACAATGTGCTACCATACTTTGACTGTGGCAGGTTCCATCCTGTCCGCTTAATTTGTACCACAGCTACACTTGACTACACGATCGTCTCGGACAAGATACACCCTGTCCCGGGCCCACTTTAGCTGACACCTCTGCAAGTTCATCAATATAGAAAAACTGCTAGGGAGTCTTTGGGTTGTTTTTTTTTGTCCACACGCAGCTAGTTTATTAGTGTTTGAAGAATGCACAGAATAATATCGTCATACACTTTGAATTAATACTACTTTGGTGTTCATATATGGGCAAAACAGTGGACATCTGTCTAGGAGAATGGCACTTAAACCTTACTGTGAGTCAGCAGCACTACCAATGTTCCATCCTTGTCAATGCATTCTTTTAGTTATTTTCACAAATCTGTTTAATTATTTTAGCCTAGCTACTCAGTTCAGTCTTTGGAGGGCTGTAGTGGGTGCATGTGTGTTTTTTTTTTTTAATCCAGCCAATACTGCTTTTCATTGAAACTTCTATCTTAATTAAATGTACTATTGTATCAAACCTTCATTGGGTCACTACAAAATGACACAATGATATTTACCCTTATAGGATTTTGAAAAATATGATTACATTTTCCAGATCTTGACTGGACTGTTATTTATTCATTTTTCAATTACCTGTTGTTGTTTTTTCTGTTGAAGTTTTCCAAATACAATGTAGAGTTCAAGTTCTATAAAAACAGGCTCCTGTTTACAGAAAGCTGTTGAAAAAGAATACACATTTCACATTTTATTGTCTTATAGCTGAAAAATGGGAATAGGAAAAGGCCATGTTATTATATGAGGCATTTAATTAGAAGCAATTTTAACATTTGTAGTATCAGTTAATAAAATGCAGACACAGGTTCAAATGGCTGACACGATTCATTGTCATTTCTATTTAAGTGATCATAAGCAAGCCAAATCTTAAAAAGACAGATCATATATATTAAATCTTTTAAAATTGAAATCATTCCTGTGGAGCATTTATGAAGAGATGTAATAAAGGTTTGAGAGCTGCAAATAATAGCATATTTAATTAAGACAGATGTCCAGTTAGGGACAATAATTGGTTGGAACAAAAAGCTTCACCCATTGCAGCCCTCCATGGAATGAATTGAATTGTTAACCATTAAGAGTATTATATGGGAATGAAGGCCAAACCAGTTTGGAAAAACCAGTCATCCTATACTGCTGATAGAGATCTTACAGTTTAACTTCTATTCTCCTAGACAGGTGTACACTGCTGTTGCTGATATATGAAAACCAAAGTAGTATTAATTCAAAATTTATGATGACATTATTCTTCAAATATTAATACAAGAGCAATGAAACCAATCACTTGGAAAAATGAGCACTAACATCTTGTCCAGGGTGGGATCCTGAATTTTACTTAAGACTCTAAACTGAATTAAGCAGGATTGATAAAAATGGATCGCTGAAACCTTTACTGTGTTCAAACTTGTAGTCCTTCCATCCATCTATTCATCCATCCATCTTCTCACCTTCTTGTTCAAATTTATGGTTTTAGAGGACTGAAGCCCTTCCGATAAGCATTAGGTCTAAGTCGGGAACAAACCCTGGATGGGCTATGTACAGGAAACATTTTCTGCATTGCTTGAACCTGTGGTTGCCTTTAGCTACCATTTATCTGTGTGCTGATTGGTGTAAATGAAAACATATTGCAAATTAACCTAACTAATAAAATAAACTATTCTGTTAGGATAGATCAGTCTTCTTTGTTGCACTGAACAAGAACACAACCAACTTGGTTTTAAAAGAAATGGATGCATTTGTAATAATGTCTCAAGCCTATTTTTTATTTGGTAGAAATTTTCTCTGACATTCACCATTACACTGCAATCCTCTTGTTAACTCATAGTTACAGTGAACCAATTTAGAATTGTTGATTCATTTCACACACATAAAGATACACCAAACCATCTCGTTAATTTTACAATGTAAATATACCAATATATAAAAACCTCAGACGACTGAGACATTATATACTGTGGCAGACGACCGGGGACCTTGACCCACCAGGACGCCTGGAACAAGGAAGGACTGGGAGAGGGTCAATATATTTCCCTGGACATAAGAAGGCATTCCCCCTGGATTCCATCAGGGCCATGGATACAGAGTTGGGAAGCTCATCCCTATGGGGGGTCTGTGGCCGACACCAGGGGGTGCCTGGATGGTTCCCAAGCCATGAAGTGCAGCACTTCCGCCAAACCAGGAAGATCATCAAGGAGCATCTGGAGCACATCTGGGTGTGCCATAAAAGGAGCCGCCTCAGTCCATTCGGGAGCCGGAGTCGGGTGGATGAGGACGGAGCTTGTGAGGAGTGCAGCAGAGGCGGCAGAAGAAAGGAAAGGAAAGGTCTGCAAGCATTGTGGCTAATTGTGCACTGTGATATTGTGTTCAGGAATAAAACGTGTGTGGTTTGGACATCTGGCTGCCTCAGTGTCTGTCTGTGTCCGGGGCATCTTACACAATACCTTAGGAGCTTGCAATTTCCTAATGATGAACTAAGACGATGTCTTGTCTCCCATGTAACTACCCTGGATAAGCATTCATTGACAATAGATGTATAATGAATTTGTTAAACGTATCACTCTGTTTTTTAAGATGATTTGACAATGAAGCCTGAGGAAAGAAAATGTTTCTGAAATGAGTCAGATCAAGTAATGGCATGGAATATTTTTGAGATGGACATTTCTAACTCTGTTCCTTGTATACAATTTGAATTTTAAACTTTGAAATCCCAACAATTGTTTGTATCCCAAATATGATGAGAAGCCTAAGGGCTATTGCACCTCATATACAGTATGTTGTACCTAGGTTTTAAATAATTGTTCTATATTGCTAAAGTGAACTGTTTAATGTATTCTGCTGTTGGTATTTGCTTTTAATTTTACACACATCTTTTGGATGTCGGATATCAGAGTATGAAAAGGAAAACATTGGAGAAATATTCAAATTTCATACTGGAAACAACCAAATGAATGTATCAATAAGTATACAGACGGAAAACAAACCTCTCTCAAATACACACCGGAAAGACTAAAAGAAATAAAACTAAAAATAAAGAAAACTTCTGACTTGACTGTCACAGTCCCAATGAGGTATTACGCAGGCATATTGCCGTTGGTATAATGGAGCCCCATAGCATTTTGTGACACACTTCTACTGAAAAATTCGGTGGCTCAAGGTCCTCAGTGTTATTGTGTCATAGAGAGGATGTGCATCATTTTTTCAAAGTGCCTCCCATGACTAAGTCTGCCTTTTTAAAAGGAGTTGGCAAAAATGGAAATAGTGAAGGTCATGGAAATAGATTTGATTTCTGAGCTTTAAAAGTCAGGGCAGATTTAAAGAATTTAGGTATAATTATGAACTCTGACCTAAATCATCTAAAAACCAAAGCGGGAATTCATTTCTCAGCATCTTGTAATGATATACTGTAATTGGTCATACTTTCGCAATATAATGTATTTTAAAGTTGCATTTTAATTCTACTTCTAATAGATTATACATGCAGTTAATGATCTTATTCTTCATTATTTTTCAGTCCTTATTAATCTCTACCTTTCTCTGTTTTCTTTTAAGTTATCCTATGGTGGCGTCTTGTACCACCATTGCTTTTTTAGATGCCTACTATGATGGAATTAAAAGAGGATGCTCCAAAGGTCAATGAGGCCAACTGCATCAAATATTGCAGCCTCTTTAGCATTACATTTTTCTCAAAAAAACATGTAAAAAGCATTGCATGTTTTGGCTTGAAAATTTTCATTTTTTATTAAATCTCATCTTCTGCTGTAAAATATGCAAAACACTAAAAGTACCAAGTGTAATAATGATACAAACGATAATGATGATTATGAATAATACTAATAATAATAATAATAATAATAATATGAACAGCACACTGCACATGTGAGGATGACACGATTGTCACTTTCGATTTCCCAGAATCACCATTTCAATTTCACGGCCTAAAGACAGATTCAGATTCAGACGTTTCTTATGAGATGCCATTATGAGGCTAGGAGAAGATGCGTCTACACCATTGCCCAGGTAACACTCGGTCCTGATGCTTACGCTAGATTTACCTATACCATTGCCCAAGTAACACTCAGCACTTTAACAGCCCCAGTAAACCTTTGGATTGCACGAGACATGTCTATACCGTTGCCCAAGTGACACTCCGGAATAACACATTTAGCATTGTTTTTACAGCCCGAGTGACACTCAGGTCTAACACTAGGATAGATCCTAAAAAACAATAGGAACTATTAAAAAACATTTATGTTAGGTAGAATGTCTAGTAGGTGCAGGTTGGTCTTTTGGATCTGAAACCCCATCAGATTTTATTGCCTGAGAGATTTTTTTGAAATTTTCTGTCCTACCTGGCTATAAAACCAATGCATTGGACTTATCAGTAGCGATATAATAACGAATCTATAGATGCAGACTCTGCTTTTTACATCAATTATATACAGTGCATCCGGAAAGTATTCACACCGCATTACTTTTTCCACATTTTGTTATGTTACAACCTTATTCCAAAATGGATTAAATTAATTTTTTTCCTCAGAATTCTACACACAACACCCCATAATGACAATGTGAAAAAAGTTTACTTGAGATTTTTGCAAATTTATTAAAAATATAAATACTGAGAAAGCACATGTACATAAGTATTCACAGCCTTTGCCATGAAGCTCAAAATTGAGCTCAGGTGCATCCTGTTTCACCTGATCATCCTTGAGATGTTTCTGCAGCTTGATTGGAGTCTACTTGTGGTAAATTCAGTTGATTGGACAGGATTTGGAAAGGCACACACATGTCTATATAAGGTCCCACAGTTGACAGTTCATGTCAGAGCACAAACCAAGCATGAAGTCAAAGGAATTGTCTGTAGACCTCCGAGACAGGATTGTCTCGAGGCACGAATCTGGCCAAGGTTAGGTGTGCCAAGCTTGTGGCATCATATTCAAAAAGACTTGAGGCTGTAATTACTGCCAAAGGTACATCGACAAAGTATTGAACAAAGGCTGTGAATACTTATGTACATGTGATTTCTCAGTTTTTTTATTTTTAATAAATTTGCAAAAACCTCAAGTAAACTTTTTTCAAATTGTCATTATGGGGTGTTGTGTGTAGAATTCTGAGGAAAAAAATGAATTTAATCCATTTTGGAATAAGGCTGTAACATAACAAAATGTGTACTGTATCTATTATCTAAGTGTGTATTGATTTGTACTTATTTGTAATTTTCGGTATGTCATTTATTTTTCTTTTCTTGAAACATTTTCTTTGACATCTCGTAAAGCTTTTTGAGCTATGTCCTTTGTATGAAAATGTGCTATAGAAATATAATGTTCTTGTTGACTCAGTGAACCTCTCTTGAAGTGATGGCCATGCACAACACAGTGTAGAAAATTGTATTTGCCTTCAGACAGGTGTAGAATATGTAAAGAATGTCATTACCCACGTTAAAGGAGTGCAATCTGAACTTTCCCTTGAGATTATAAAGTTTATCTAATCTAATTCTCCTAAGAAAAAAAGAATCTTATATAGTCCCTCCATCTAATGAGACCAGTCCAAACTGTCATTGATGATGACCCCAAGTACTTGTAGGAGTGCACCACCTCTACATCCACTCCATAGATAGTGATCGGGCCTAGAGGCTCTTGGGTGCAAAGAAAGTCAATAACTAGTTCCTTGGTTTACTGATGTTAAGATGCAGACAGTCCTTAACATAATAAGAAAAAAACGTTCTCCACCTGACTCCTATACTCTGTCTTTTCCCCCTTTGCAATACAGCCCATACGTGCAGAGTCATCCAGGAATTTCTTCAAGTGACATGACCTGGTGTTATATTTATAGTCTGAGGTGTACAGAGCAAAGAGGTAAGGAGACACAACTGTTCTTTGTGGTGCTCCAGCTTTGCTTACTGGTATCAGGTACAAAGTCCTCGAGTCCCTCAAACTGCATTCTGCCCAAGAGATACTTCATTATCTATGCCATCATAGGCTCATCCACCTGCATATCTCTGAGTTGACCTATCACAGATATGTCTGAATGGTACTGAAGGCACTGGAGAAATCAAAAAAAATAATCGGGACAGTGCTGCCAGCTTTGTCCAAGTGAGATTATGCCTCAAATAAATCAAAAAATAACAAGGAAATTTGACTACACTAGGATGAGCCTGACAGTATCTGGGTGTTAAAATTATTAAAGGATTTACACAACTTCTGTGGACTTCATGTAGTATAAGACTTTTTAACTGAAAGTAGTAAAGCAAAAAATGCCAATGGCCTGTCACAAAATTAGCTTCTATGGAAAAATAGTTCCCCCTTGTGTTTGAATTAGATTTATGCAATTCAAGTTTTTAAATAACTTCTATGTGTTTTCGTAGAAATTGTGTCCAGTAATACCAGTATATTTTCCAACCCCTTATGACATTTAGAAATCTACATTTTTGCATAAACACTGTAACACTCCTTTTTTTCGTTTCCATCATTCTTGATTCACCTCTATTATTTGTGTTTCCTGGTGGCTTCAATGAACTATCCTTTAAGTGTATTCCTTTTCATTTTCGCTTTAAATTATAATATAGCATTTTGCTCATTTATGTAGATAGTGGGCACTTGAGACTGTTAGTACTTCATTTGAAAATAAAGAGGGAATAACTTCTTATTTCATGCCATACTGCAGAAAGCATTAGTAAAGGACAAATTGCAGAGTGTAATCTTGAAAGTTTGCCACACAGATTCCATGCATTTAAATTAGAAATTTTTTGAGGAGCACTCTGTTACAGCGGGTTACATTGCCACGTCTAAGTGATTGGCACTCGGTTCAATCCTCAGCTGGGTTGCCATCTGTGTGGAGTTTGTACATTTATATTTATGTTTGGTTGGTCCATTTTTATTCTATCCATCAAAACATACTAATAACTTTGTGAAAATATGAAACATGAATCTGAGCCAATGTGTCACATAATAGGCTGCTGTCCCATCTTAGGATTTTTAACTATTTGCACATTTGTCTGCTGGGATAGGCTATAAAAATAGCAAAAAGTTTGAAAATATTGAGATAAATGTTTATCAGTAACTGTTAACAATTTATTTTAGGTTCTGCAAAAATGCAACTATTACTTATTTACTATTATGTAACAACAAGAGGAAAATATCCATTTCATCAGGTTTGTTTGGGTAGCTGCTGAGGAATTTTTGTCAAAAGTTTCCACTTCAACTTCTGCATCATATATTCTCCTTTTAATATACTGCCGTATATGTAATCTTTTTGGTTTGCATTATATTTGTTGTAGAACTGCGTGAGGTAGCACCACTTAAAATCGTGCAGTATACTTTTCTTAACTTAATTTAAAACTGAATAACTTTTTAAATTACTAATTAACAAAAATGTTCACAACAAGTAGAAGACAGTTAAAGTTTTCTTTGATACTGCTGTAATAATGACATACACTATAAGAAAACCAGTAATGGTGCACTGCACGAAAGTGTGCAGTGAATACACTTGACTTGAGCATTCATAGTTTTCTGAGTCTTTCTCTGTACGTTTAGCATTCGTTTGCTCAGAGGATGATGCGTTTGCTGCTTCCTGAGCAGCTCTTCTTTTCTCCACCCTAGCGGCCCAATTCTTCTCTTCTTTCATCAGCATCTTTTCGCATTAAAACTGATTAAGTCAGTGTTTGTGTTGCAATTACTTAGTACATTTTCTTTAATCTTCCTCAAGAATGATTTAAGATATGAAGAGGTAGGGGAAATGACGGTGAAGGTGGTAGGGATGAGAATGGCGCCTGTATGCATGCGCCGCATGGCTGCCCTGCTGTCCACTGCTGAGAGTTGATTCTACAATAAACTAAAATAAAAATGAAAAGAGGAATAACCTTGGAGGTGGAAAGTGGATAGTTGACATCATGTAGTATATGTGTACCAAATTTCAGGTCAATAAGTCAAATGGTTTGCGAGCTACAAATGATATAAAATCCCGGAGAGACAAACGGACAGCTATGGTAGTGTATTATATAAGAAGATATTTTTTTTACTTTAATGAGTTAAGACAGGACACCTGGCCAAAAAACACCTGTCCTAATACCTTACTGCACTGAATTAGGTTCCTTACCCAGCTGTCTGAAGTTTGTGTGTTCTCCCTTTGTCCACATGTGGTGTGAGAGAAGGTTCCTTTGTTCTTTTACATTGCCTTGGTATGAATGTGTGGGTGGCTTTTCTTGAGTGTGTGCTGTAATTTTAGGGGTGTTTCTTTCTTTTTGGGTCCATTTCTGTCAAGTTGGGTTCCATCTTCCATTATTTCTCTTTGAAGAAGAGATACGTTATTCACCTTATCCTGATTTTGTAGATAGATACACTCACTGCCAAAAGTATTGGGACAACTGCCTTTACACACACATGAATTTTAATGACATCCTATTTTTAATAAATAGGCTTTAATATGGAGTTGGCCCACCATTTGCAGCTATAACAGCTTCAACTCTTCTGGGAAGACTTTCCACAAGGTTTAGGAGTGTGGTTATGGGAATATTGGACCATTCTTCCAGGAGAGCATTTGTGAGGTCAGGCACTGATGTTGGATGAGAAGGCCTGGCCTACAGTCTTCCCTCTAATTCATCCAAAAGGTTTTCTGTTGGGTTGAGGTCAGGGCTCTGTGCAGGCCAGTCAAGATCCTCAACACCAAACTCGCTCATCCATTTCTTTATAGACCTTGCTTTGTGCACTGGTACACAGTCATGTTGGAACAGGAAGGGGCCATCCCCAGTGTTCCCACAAAGTTGAGAGCATGAAATTGTCCAAAATGACTTTGTATGTTGAAGCATTAAAAGTTCCTTTCACTGGAACTAAGGGGCCAAGTCCAACCCCTGAAAAACAACCCCACACCATAAACCCCCTTCCACCAAACTTTACACTTGGCACAATGCAGTCAGGCAAGTACCGTTCTCCTGGCAAACACCAAACCCAGACTTGTCCTTTTGGATTGCCTGACAAAGAAACATGATTCGTCACTCCAGAGGACATGTCTCCACTGCTGCTAGAGTCCAGTGGTGGTGTACTTTACACCACTGCATCCAATGCTATGCATTGCACTTGATGTAAGGCTTGGATGCAGCTGCTCGGCCATGGAAACCCATTCCATGAAGTACACACTGTTCTTGAGCTAATCTGGAGGCCACATGAAGTTTAGAGGTCTATAGCTATTGACTCTGCAGAAAGTTGCTGACTTCTGCACACTGTGCGCCTAAGCATGTGTTGTCCCAGCACTGTGATTTTACGTGGCCTACCACTTCATGGCTGAGTTTCTGTTGTTCCCAATTGCTTCCACTTTGTTATAATACCATTAACAGTTGACTGTGGAATATTAGGTAGCAAGGAAATTTTATGAATGGACTTATTGCACATTTGGCATCCTATCACAGTACCACACTTGAATTCACTGAGCTCTTAAGAGCAACCCATTCTTTCACAAATGTTTGTATGCTAAGGTGCTTGAGTTTGTATACCTGTGGCCATGGAAGTGATTGGAACACCTGAATTCAATGATTTGGAGTAGTGTCCCAATGCGTTTGGCAATATAGTGTAGATAGATAGATAGCTATGAAAGGCACTATATTATAGATAGATAGTACTTTAGGGGAAGCGTGGCTTATTACAGAAGCTCTTTAAATAAATAAATAAATAAGCACATTTTGGTCTGAACACACACCAGAATGAATAAAAAGAAAGAAAACTTCTAATTTGGCTGTCACAGTTACAGAGAGACATTATGCAGGTGTCTTGATGTTGGTATAAAGGAGTCCCAGTAGTGTTTCTTGACACATTTCTGCTGAATAATGCTTTGATAGAAAGTCCTCAGGCTTAGTGTGTCAGACAGACAATGTGCAGCATTGTTCATAATGGCACTCAGTGTTGTTTTAATTATCTCCTTTGCTACGACCTCCAGGGGGTCCAGAGTGTGTCCTATAACCAAGCCTGCCCTTTTGCTTAGCTTGTTAATTCAGTGGGCCTCTCTTGAAGTGATGTTATTCACTGGTCATCACAGAGTTATAGAATAAGTGAAGTATGGTACTTCCCACAGTAAAGGAATGCAGTCTCATAAAGAAAAAGAGCTTGCTGTGCCCTTTCTTATATAGGTCCTCTGTGTTCTGAGACCAGTTCAAGCTATAATTGGTGTGGACCCCCAAGATCTTGTAAGAGCATGCATCAACTATGCATCTACTTGTTTGGTGTGGCAATACTCAATAAGCAGTTCCTTGGTTTTGCTAATGTTATGATGCAGAAAATTCTCTTTGCACCAAGAAACAAACTTATGTGTGCATGTAAACAGACTGGCTGTGAGCCACAATCCGCAGGAGTAGGCTTTGTATCTGTGAGAAGCAACAGTCAATGAGTTCCCAGCTGCAAGAACATTGATACAATATCCACAAATAGTGAAGAATAATGGAAGTTTAAAAGAAAGATGAAATGTGAGCATATTGTATTTTGTAAACAGAGAAGATGATCTTTGATGTTTCATGTTTGTCATATTCCAATGTGCTCCACCTTAAATTGACGACCAAAATATAGGGCAATCTTGTGTTACTTTTTTTAGAATCACACTAAAATTCTGTGAAGGAATCATGTCAACTATACAACTGGCAATCACAGGGGATTCATTACATCTTTAGAGGCAACAGTATTAGGTAACTGTGGTTGTAAAATTTGTCATGCTGTCTGGCTAGAAGTCATATCAAGTCCTATAATGTGACACTGGCCTTACACTCATACATTAAGTAAGCTCATTCATACTGTAGGGCCACAAGATGTCAAAAGGCATTCCAGCCACACCGGGAGCAAGGTAGGAACATCACATGGGGCCAGTTAAGAGTTATCAACTCACACATCTTTGGGAAGTGAAAGGAATGCAAACGTATGCGTAGAACATGCAAAATGTCCAGAGATTAACCAGGCTAGGTTTTGAAGTGAAGCCTTTGTAAATGTCAGACATGTATATTTATTTATTTCACTGACACTTTCACCTAAAGAGACTTACAACATTTCATATACAAGTGGTTACATTTCTTTTGTTTTTTCCATTCGGGTATAATTAGGTACCGCCGTTAGTGGCAGCCAATCCAGTAGCTCCGTGTACGACTTTATATTTTTACCTTTTTCTCTATCTCTTTAATCACTCCTACCACTTTCTTTTATGCGGATTAGTTTCCTGGACACTTTTTACTGCTTGGACATGGATTTTTACACACGAGACTCGTCTATTCAGGTAGTCAACTTCTAGCGCCGAGAACAAAGGCCCGTGCCAGTGTGATTCCCTATTTACCTGACAAGGTAAGCAGGCGGTATCGTGGCAGCAGAGCCAGCGCTAAGCTAAAGGTTAAGTGGCTAGCGAAGAAGTGATGCTACAAACCTACTGTGCCCTCTGTGATCCTGGGAAATGTGAACTTACTACCAAATAAGATTGACAAACTGGCTGCGCTGGTGAAAAATGTCAGGACATACAGAGAATGCAGGTTGTTGTGTTTTTGTGAAATGTGGCTAATGGCTAGCATCCCAGATGCTAACATGGAGCTATCCGGGTTTAGCACAGTTAGAGCGGACAGGGATGCAAATACCTGTGGGAAGCGGAAAGGAGGAGGACACGCTCTCTATGTCAATACAAGGTGGTGAAACCCTGGGACTGCAACTGTTGTCCATAAGCCTGCGTCCCTATTACTTGCCCAGTGAGTTTGGACACGTCATTGTTGTTATTGTTTACATCCCTCCTCGGGCGGACGTGGAGATAACGTGTGACGTCATCCACACTGCTGTTACTAATCTACAAACACAGCACCCTGAGGTGCTTGTGCTAATCTCTGGAGACTTTAACCATGTGACGCTGGACAAAACATTACCTGCCTTCTCCCAGTATGTGGATTGTAACACCCAGGGAAATAGGACTATTGACCTACTGTAAGCAAATGTTAAGGATGCATACAGTGCCACCCTGCTGCCTGCACTTGGGAAAGCAGATCATAACCTGGTTCTGCTTCAGCCTCACTACAAACCAAGAGTGAGGGAGCTACCTACAACCACACGCTCATTCAGGAAGTGGTCCCCTGAGGCAGATCAGGCTCTGAGAGACTGCTATGGAGCTACAGATTGGGATATCCTGCAGGGGTCACATAGTGAGAACATTGAGGAGGTAGTTGACTGCACTACCGACTACATCAACTTCTATATGGACATTGTAGTTCTAAGAACAGTACACTGCTATGCTAACAACAAGCCATGGATTACAAGTGACATCAAGGGCCTTTTGAACCAGAAGAAAAGGGCTTTTAAATGCGGTGATCAGCATGAGCTCAAGCACGTGCGGAAGGAACTCCAAGTCCAGCTCAGGGCAGAGAAGGAGCAGTAAAAGGGGAAAGCTGGAGCAGAAGTTGCAGAATAACAGCAGGAAGAAAGTGTGGGATGGGATGAAGATCATCACTGGCTGCAGCTCGAAGCGAGGTGCCACCATCAAGAGAGACATGGAGAGAGCAGAGGTGATTGTGTGCAGAGGGTACAGACCTATAAATACCTGGGAGTGCAGCAGAATGATAAACTGGACTGGACTGCCAATACTGATGCTCTGTGCAAGAGAGGACAGAGCCGACTATACTTCCTTAGAAAGCTGGCATCCTTCAACATCTGCAATAATGCAGCATAAAAATGAGGGATGCCTCACGCCTGGAAAAACTCGTGAGGAAGGCAGACTTTATTGTAGGCATGGAGCTGGACAGTTTGACATCTGTGGTGGAGAGACGGGCGCTGAGCAGACTCCTGTCAATCATGGAGAATCCACTGCATCCAATGAACAGTATTATCTCCAGACAGAGGAGCAGCTTCAGTGACAGATTGCTGTCACCGTCCTGCTCCACTGACAGACTGAGGAGATTGTTCCTCCTCCACACTATGCGACTCTTCAGTTCCACCCGGGAGATAGTAAACGTTAACACTATATAAGATTACAGAGTGTTATACCTGCCTCGCACTCTCTCCTTGCATTTTTTAACTGGCATTGCGTTTTTATCACTCTTTAATTAATATTGTTTTTTATCAGTATGCTGCTGCTGGAGTTTGTGAATTTCCCCTTGGGGATTAATAAAGGATCTATTTATCTATTGTGGTAGATAGGGGGCGCTCTCGCTCCCTTGAACCCCTGTCCACGACTCCAGACACCAGGTAAAAGTCCAAATGTTGACTTTATTTAATTTCCACAGTGCACAAAGTACACTCTCCACCACAATACTCATATAAATCACTAATAATCACAATAATACAATCCTCCACTCCCAGACTCGTTGCCACCCTTCCATCCAGCTCAGCTCGCCGTCTGGGAGCTCCCACAGTCCTTTTATATCTCCTGACCCGGAAGTGTTCCCAATCCCCAGTCCATGTGATTCTCAATCACTTCCGGGTCAGGTTAAAGTTCTTTTCTTCAACCCGGAAGCCCGTCGCACTTCCTATGATGAACTTCCGGGTCATAGGGCATGAAGAAATCTTCGGTCCTCCCTGCAGCTCCCTCTTGTGGCCCCCATGGCATCCAGCAGGGCTGTGCATAAAAACTCCATTGTCCATGATGCCCTGCTGGTCTTCTGGGGACCTCCATGCTGCAAAGAGAGCTCCACCTGGCGGCTTGGGGGTATTGGCCAGGATAAACAGCCGGCCATCCTCCACACTATCTATCTGGAGCAAGGGCAGGTGAAATGACTTGCTCAGGGTCTGACAATGTCAGTGGTGGGTTTGAACCCACAATCTCAGGGTTTGAAGTACAAAGTTTTAACCACTGTGCCACACTGCCTGCCAGACAACAGTACTCACCACGGCGCCAAGGAATATCCCAGGTTATGAAAATTGATTTAAGGGGCTTTTCCAATAGAGCAGTAGAGCAGTTGTGATGGGAAGAGGATACTTGGCCCAATAAGCTCATCCATCCTATTTACCTAGTTTCCTGAAGTCCTGTTCTCAACCACACTACTTGGTAATTTATTCTCTAAATGAAAACATCTTTTTAACATTTGTGCAAAAATTTGCAACCGTGTCCCCACATTTTAGTTACAGAATTTATTTTAAAGTAAAAGCTGAAATATTGTCATGATTTGGTATGATTTTGGATCCTCCAAAGGTCGGCAGTGCTTTTTCCGTTGTTAGGTCTGTTTCCAGTGTGTGCAGTCAGGACCTATGCATAATCGATGTGACAGGATAAAAGGACGTCTATGGGTGCAAATCCTTATGTGATCAAGGAGATACAAAATCTCTGAAATATTCAAAGTTTATCTTTGTGGTCTTTTCTTGCATGTGCTTTCCGTTTTGACCCTCTTGTTCTCCCGAAAAAGATTACTGTCTTTTGTATTGGGCTTCAGTTTTAAAAGTTTAAAAAACATCTCCCTGTTTTTGCTCAAAAGTTTCTTTCAGTATGCTGCCAGAACAGATGTACTGTACTAATTCCTTTTTATAATTTTAAACAATTTGCTTTTGTTACCTCTTATTTTCCATCTGCTTCAACTGAAAAGGTTTAACTCCTTTAGTGTCCCCTCCTAGCTCATATCTCTCAGTCCTAGTATCAGCATTATTGTTCTTCTCTGAACTTTCTCCAGTGCTGCTATGTCATTTTTGTAATATGTAGGCCAAAACTGCACACAGTACTTCAGAGGAGGCCTTATTTGTGAGCTATAACTTAAGCTCACCCTCTCTTGGCTTGTACTTCACACACTGTGACATATAACCTAACATCCTATTAGCCTTCTTGATTGCTTCTGTACACCATCTGAATGTAGATAGTGATGAGTCCACTATGATTTCCAGGTCCTTCTCATAAGTGGTACTTTCACATTTTAGACCTCCCAATCTAACATTTTTATTTCCCACATGTAATACTTTACATTTAGTTACATTACACTTCATGTGTCAGAAATCTGCCCCAGCCTGCATTACGTCCAAATACCTCTGTAGCAATTTATTTGATTCTACAGTATCTACCACCCCAACAGCTAGTTTAGTATCATCTGCAAACTTAATGAGCGCATTGATTTTATTCTTGTCTATAACATTTATTTATACTAAAAAGAGCAGCACAGTACTTGCCTCTGGGGGAAACCATTTTTAACATTGCCTACTTTTAAAAAAGTTACTTCACCATCCTTAGAACATTGATTGCCACTCTGGCTGCAGATTATGGCTGAAAAGTAATACCATAAAAGAATCATATTGCAGGCTAGGAAAGTGAGATCTCAAAAGCTTGGCCACAGCTGGTACAGCTCTCTACAACCTGTCAAGTACTGCATATGAAGGGCATGCATGTGGTCCTTAAAAGGCCTGAGCTACATCCAGAAGATTGCTAAGAACAGCCCCACACATAGTTATTATAAAGAGCAGTCAGCCCAGGAGAAGACCTGAGTCCCTGAACATGAACCATGTATAGGCAATTGAGGGTACAGAGACACTGGAAACTGCCGGAGGGTGATGTAGCTTCATGAGTCCAGCTCTTGAGAGAGAAACCTTAATCAATGGTGTCATTGTAGGAAATTCTATGGATTTAGCCCCTGAATCTCAGAGGTCCAGCATTGACATTTTTTAAGTTACCCTCCACCAAACCCCAGCCAGTGGTATTAAGTGTCAAGCACCAGATCTTTGAGAGTCCAGCCACCTGTTTTGCATTCAGACATGCATGGAAGAGAATGTGAAAACTCTACGGTGGAACACCCAAGTAGGCAAAAACCCATAGGAGGACCACCCTCCTCCTTTTATATGATCTAAATCAGTTGTTCCCCAACTTCTTCTGTTCACAGCGCACTTAATGTTTCAAGATTTTTCCATGTTGCCCCAAGTTAAAACATAGTATAGTTTATAGTTCTATAATACATACCTGACAGTTGCAGTGTGCAGTTGGTGAGCTAGAGAGTGGAAACAAAACTGCCCCCATAAAATAGGTGTTGGTTATAGAAAGACTATTAGGCACTTTTGGTTTGTTTTGTGATTTATTTCAATCCTCTTCAGCCTCCATTAAAAGTTATTTTTTTGTATATTTTGGTGGTCTTATGTTTATTTGTTTTGGGTTCTGCACAGCACCACATGCAAGCATTGTTATAGGGCATAATATACTCTGTCATTTGCAGACCTGCTTAGTGAAGTACTCCACACAAAAATATTCTTTCATGTTACTTGTTGCATTTTGTTTATAGAAATGACTGAGAAAAATGTTGAATCTCATATTCTCATGCAGAACTGAGATAACAAAGATTCTAATACAATATACTGTAAATTAATGGAGACTAACATTGGACAACAACAAAACAATATTAAAACATCCTTGAAAAAAATCTCACATTACTTGTGTTGCATAATTCACACATGAAATCATCCAGTCATATACTCACAACATCCAAAACACATGCATTTTTACTAACATATTGTTAAATAATTCACTTCAGGAAAATGCTGTTGTAAACTGAAAAGGAAAGCACTCAGACGTGAATAAGTTTTGAAATTGAAGACCCGCCTTCCCCCCTCATTCATTAGCCATGAGTCCATCCCATTAACAGTTTACTCATTGGCTAAACTGAACATTAAATATTAAAGAAAAGGAAGCTGAAAACATTATCAGGAAGAGAATATGCCTTGGCCTTGAGCATATCAAAGATTATTCAAAAAGCAGAGGAAGGACAGTTTCACAGTCTGCCAGAAAATAAATCAGAGGTACACAAGTCATTCTCTTAGATGTTTTCATATTGTTTACTGTCTGGTGACCAATGACATATTGTATCGGAAATTATTTTACCACCACTTATGGATGAAAACATAAGAGAATGTTTTTTCTCTGTCTTTACTACAAACTATGTGTGGTAAGTAACATATTAAACAATATGTAATATTTTTTGGTGAAATATTTGTTGAATTCAGTACAGGTTTACATGGGGCCAGAACCTAGCTTGGCAGCACAGAACACCAGGCAGGAAACAACAGCCTATTGCCGGGTCTGCTCATACGCACCCCCAAACCAGGCCAATTTAGAATCATATTTCAATCTAAAATGCACATTTTCAGATCTGGAAGGAAAAACCATACTACGTGGAGAATAATCCACATAGATGTGGTTAGCAAGTGCAGATTCTACACTGACAGCCACTGGGAGCTGGATCAGTGAGTCATCAGTGCTAACTCCTGTGTCACCACGGCACTCTGCTTTTTATTATAATACATTCTAAAATAAATATTAGAGATAAAACCAAAAGAAGCTTATTCCATATGGGAGGCTTTGTTTCATACATAATTGCCATCGACATACTGCACAGCAGGAAGCACATTTTAAGAGTGCAGAAAAATGCTAAGAGCCGCAATAAAAGTAGATGTTCAGTACAAATGGTTTCCACCCACTGGAGGTGATACAAGCAAATGGTTTGTCAGGAAAACACATCCAACTAGCTGATTACTATAATTAAATTAATTCCTTTCATAGAATGGGATTAATTTCCTGTACAGTTTAATAACAGATATGATTAGGATAATTATAGCACTGGATTGACTGAACTAATTAAGTCGCTGATTTAAAAGCCTTGGTTTGTTTAAGGTATGTGTCAGTCAATAAAATCAAAAGCTTTAGAAGTGTTTCAGAAATCAGCTAGGTATTTTGCTGCTTTAAAAATGTAAATGACTGATCAATTACTGTAAATATATATATATATTTAAATGAATAACACAGTTTACATTATGCTCTGTCAAAAACAAAATCCATAACGACATAGCTTTGATTAAAGTAAATTACACTGAACAACTAAGACTTTGCTTCCTGAATACTTTTGAGTGTGTCTTATGGATTTTAGATGTCTGATCACAAAAATCACCTTTACATTTTCCTGTCACTTACTGATTCATTCCAGTTGTCTATTTTTATTATTTTGTCTCATATTACAGGTATTCATTCTCATGAGAGAGGACACTGCACTAACTGTCTACTCTCCTTTTTCCCTTACAGCACCAAGAAACCACCTATTGAGGGCAATGGAGCCAGAGAAACCTTGCCCCTTCCAGCCAATATAAAAGAGAGACGTCCATGAAAGGTGATGTCTGATTTGGATCTGAGAGCCTGAATGTCAGGGATGACTCCAGACCAGCCCTCCCTAGGAACCCCACTAAAGAAAAACTAACTTCTTTGATCATTTTTTTTTTCCAAATTAAACAGGGTTTGCCTGGTTTGGACCCCAACTATTATAGGACTCGCTCTGCCTTATCACTCGCCCTGCTACATCATATACAGTACAACAACTGCAACTGGGACATGCAAATGTGACAGCCTTTACATTAAAAAGAACTGGCTATTCCATAAGCATTTCAATCCAGGGTATGGTGGCACATAAACCACTTGTCCCAGCAAAGATATTCTTGGGCTGAAGAACATTTTTGTGAAGTTGATGAACAAGAATGGTGAAGGATTTTCTTATCTGAAACAGATGTTTTCGTGGATAACTGATGCCAAGATTATGGAAGGCATTTTTGTTGGTCCACAAAGCAGGCACATCATCAATGACAAGGAAATTGAAGATCTGCTAATGGGGACAAAGTATATCTCATGGAATGCATTCAAGCTGCTGTTAAAATTTTTCTTGACAACATGCTTCGATCATACAAAATCATGAAATACAACATGTTGCTAAAGATTAATTTTCTAAATTGACCCTTGAACTTCTTCCCAGTTAGTTCTGGCAAAGTCAGTGATGGACACGGTGAAAGGTTTCACCAGGACATTTGAATGATGGATAAGTGTTAATAGGGCAAGTGGAATCCATCCATACAGACAAAGTATTGTTGGACACTGAAATTAAAAGCATTTGATGGTGAGTTAAAATGAAAATCTGCAGGAAAATATTTTTTTAACTTTTATTGAATGTATTTAAAGCATGTAACATTCCATACAATCAAGTCAAATTTAATAAAACTAAATTCAATTCAACCCCCACACATGAGAAAGATGAAAAGGCCAACAGCCACAGTAAAACTTTTGAGAGTAGTAAAGAGGGAAAGGAGTCCTTCTCCCCAATTTAAATGCTTAATCTAAAATATTATTGATTAGATCCTGCCAGGTTTTAAAAAAAAAGGTTTGAACAGTTCCTCTAAAAGAGAATTAGATTTTTTTCAATTTCATACAGTATATAACATCAGTTTCCCACTAACTTAACAGAGGTGGGTTAAGATTCTTCCAGTCTACATGCTAGTAGTGAAATAAAGGCAATTACAGTGTGTTTGTCCTTCTTCATTTTAATTCCATTTAGGAGTTCACCATACACAGCTGTTAGTGGATTAGGAGGGATTGTGACACAAAGGCTGTCTGAAAGGCATTTAAAATTTTTTTGTCCAGAATGATGTTAATTTGGTTCACACCCACAACTTGTGGCCCAGTGAAGCTGGAGCTTGATTGCAACGTTGGCAGGTTGGATCTTGCCCTGGAGACATTTTGGACAATTTTAAATGAGATAGATGTGCTCGATAAAAATTTTAACTTGAATAATTGAATGCTTTGCTCATATGGAGCTCAAGTGAATTCTGTATGTGGCTGCCTTCCACTCCGTCTCTGAAATGTTGAGTAAGAGATACTTTTCCCACTGCACTTTGTGATTTTTGAATGGAAGGGTCTTTAAAATTGTTTTATATATTATAGAAATGCTGCCTGAGTCTTCAAGACTGATCGATATCTCTTCTGGAATAGAAATAGGTAGGAGATATGGAAAATTGGGTAGATTTTGTTTAGCAAAGTTTCTAATTTGGAGATAGTGAAAGAATTGTGTTGATGGGGAACTAAATATTAGAGTGTAATTATTTATAGGATGCAAAGACATTATTTATATACAAATGTCTAAATGATTTAATCCCATACATTTTCCAAACATTAAAAACTGTAACTTTGAGAGGGTGGAAAAAGGTGGTTATCATGTAGAGGTGCCACAGATAAAATATTCTCTAACTTAAAGTGCTTCCTACATTGGTTCCATATTCTGAGTGAATGAAGGACGATTGAGTTGTTAGCATATTGACGATACCTTGTATTTACTGGGGTACAAAGCAAGGAATGTAAAGAAGTGCTGCAGGATTTCTTTTCTATTGTAGACCAAGCTAGTGTGTGTTCATTCATTTGTGTTAGTGTCCAGGTTTTTATAGCTTTTATGTTTGCTGCCCATTAATAAAATTGACAATTAGGTAAAGCCATGCTGCCTTCTGACTTAGGTTGTTGTAGGGTTGCCCTTTGGATGCGTGGATGTTTTGAATTCCAAATAAATGAGATTATGATTGAATCTAATTACTTAAAAATTATTTGTTAAATAGCGCTGCTGCCTAGCAGTTTAGAGACCCGGGTTCGCTTCCCGGGTCCTCCCAACGTGGAGTTTGCATGTTCTCCTTGTGTCCCCGGGTTTCCTCGAGGTGCTCCGGTTTCCTCCCACAGTCCGAAGACATGCAGGTTAGATGAATTGGCGATCCTAAATTGTCCCTAGTGTGTGCTTGGTGTGTGGGTATATGTGCCCTGTGGTGGGCTGGCACCCTGCCCAGGGTTTGTTTCCTGCCTTGCGCCCTTTGTTGGCTAGGATTGGCTCCAGCAGACCCCCATGACCCTGTAGTTAGGATATAGTGGGTTGGATAATGGATGGATGGAGTAATGATTTGTTAATGTATATGGGGATATATTGAAATAGAAACAGAAGCTTAGGAAGGATGTTCATTTTGATAGTGCTAATTCTCCCTGCTAAAGTAAGATGAAAGGTAGACCATCTATGCATGTCATGCATAATTTTGTCCATGCAAACTGCAAAATGTTGTTGAAAAAGAGCTTTATATTTACTTGTGATGTTGACCCCTAGGTAATTAAACTGATCTGCAATGATAAAAGGAAGGTGTCCAATCTAATGCTGTTTACTAGGAAATTCACTGGAAAAAGCACACTTTTATTCAAAATAATTTCGAGTCCAGATATCTTTTGAAATTCTTCTAGTACAGTTAGGGCTGCAGGCACTGTATTTTGTGGGTCTGATATATAAAGTACCATATCATCTGCATATAATGATATTTTCTGCTCAAGTCTTTCTCTGAAAATCCCCTTTATCTCTGATGCATTTCGAAAGTGAACAGCCAGTGGCTCAATGGCGACTGCAAATAGCAGTGGTGACAATGGGTATCCTTGTCTAGTACCGCGTTCTAGTTTGAAGTAGTCTGAGGTAATGTTTTTAATTAAAATTGAAGCTTCTGGATTGGTATACAGTAGTTTGATCCATGCCAAACCCAAATTTATGCAAAGTGGTGAATAAGTAATCTCATTCAACAATATGAAATGCTTTTTTCTGCATCCAAACACAATAAGATCTCTGGAATGTTGGATTTTATGGGTGAATATATTACATTAAATAGGATTCAAAGATTGGAATCCAAATGTCAACCTTTAATAAATCTTGGTCCTTTTGGTCTTGTGATATTACTAAAGGGAGCACTTTCTCAATCCTTTTAGTTAGCAATTTGGAGAGTATCTTTACATCATTATTCAGAAGTGAGATTGGTTTATATGATGTACATTGTAATAACTTCTCATTTTTCTTAGGAAAAATGCCAATTAATGCTTGGCAACAAGTTTTAGGTACAAGTTTATTGTCTCTGGCTTCCATAAAAGTTGCTAATAAAAGGGGGGCTAACTTGATGAAAGTTTTTTTTATAAAATTCTGCAGGGTTACCATCAGGATCTGGTGCTTTCCTACTCTGAAGTGAGTGTATAGTGTCTAGTAATTCTGATAATGTCAGAGGTTTATCCAACTCATCTGCACTGAGAGTATCTAGCTGTGATATCTGTAATGTATTAAAAAACACGCTAGCTTGTGTCTTGTATTCTTTAAACTGAGTAATCTCGAAATGTGTGCATTATATTTTTATGGCCAATGATTCTGTCTCCGTCTTTATTGGTGATTACTGATATTGCATTGCGAGCTTCCTGCTTGTGGATTTGTTGAGCTAAGATCTTGTTAGCCTTCTCTCTGTGTTCATAGTAGTGATGTCATGATTTAAAAATAAGTTGTTCTGTTTCTTTTGTTGTCAAAAGGTTGAGTTCTGATTGCAAAGCCTGTCTTTTCCTACAAAGTGCCTCATTTGGAGACCTGGCATGTTCTTGATCTATTCTGGTAATTTCACTGATTAACTCTGAAGCCTTTTTGGTTTTTGACTTATTTCTGTGGGAGAGATATGAGATAATCTGTTCTCGTAAAAAATGCTGTCAGAGTTTTCAAGAGAACTCTTGCAGAAACCTTTGAGGATGCATTTGTCTTTTAAAAAAATCAATATGCTTGGATATAAATTCTATACAGTTCTTGTCAGCTAATGACAGGGGGTTAAGACGCCAGCTATGAGATGTGTATGTGGGGCATAGTGATGTGAGCTTCATGATCGGAGGGGCATTGTCGGAGATTACAGTAGCATTGTATTTGTAGCAAAATATTTTAAGCCTGTTGAACTAATGCAATAGGTCAGTCTCATTAAGTGATTAAACACACTAAATGTAATAAAAATTAATGTCACATTTCTCCAAATTTATACATTATACAGTCAATCTGAAATTATATCTGTGTTCAGTTTGGAGCTGTTTATCGTAATCACCAAAACTTTAGAAAAAATTATTGTCAAGTGTTATTTATATTCATCAAAATGTTAGGATTTCTTCCTACAGTCCAAAGGTGGTTGATTGGTGAGGCAGAATTGTCTTAGCGTGAATGCAGATGTGGCCTGTGATGGTGTGCCTTGCGCTCACCACTGTTGCAATAAAATACGTTTTTTAAATAAAAACTTTAACTTTTTAAAATTGGCTCTTACATTTCCGGCACCTAATTGGCTATGCAGGAGCGGAGACAATTACTATACTTTACTTCAATATGAGCCAGTTAACTTACTTTTAACTATTGTTTTTAAATCACTAGCAATAACACTGCAAACAAACATTTTTAAAATTTCATATTTCAAACATTGGCTGTTTCAGGTTCTTGCATTCCTGACATGGAAACAGTAGATTTGCAAAATGGACAGATGGGTGAGTATTAGAGCGTTCATTATGCTGTACCTCAAAGAGAACACATATTCATAATAGAATCTTATAATTTTAATTTGAATATTTGTAAACTAAGTAAAGTATTTTTTTTTCACTGAACTTGACTAACCATTGTTTCCTCCTTTCATCAAGCGAAAAGAATAATTGCTGCCTGTAAAATGAATTCTCTACTCAATATTATTAACTTTGTACTAATCCCTGAAACACACCTACTGGCCACTTTTTTAAGTCTTCGTTGTAAATAACACCAATAGTGGCTCTGAATGATGAACAATCATGTGGAAGCAAGGCATTATACATAACTTGCAGACAAGGTGAATGTGTTTAGTTGTTGTTTGACAAAACCATAGAATGTGTAAGGTCATAATCTAAGTGATCTTTAACTGTGACATTATTGCTGTTGGAATAAGAAACAGTCCCATTCCTTAGATTTTCAAGCACTACAATTGCAGCTTGCAAAGAATGTTGAAAGAAAAAAAAATATCCAGTGAGTAGTATATCTGTGGGCTTTGTTAGCAAGAGTGGCCAGAGAAAAATCACCAGACTCATTCAAGCTAATGGAAAGGTCAGAAATGCTCCAATCAGAGCCCTTTTCAATAGTGATTTGCAGATGCATATCTTTCAATCCATAATGCATTGGACCTTGAAGCAACAGGGCTACAGCAGCAGACTACCATGCTAGGTTTCTCTCTGGTGAGCTAAGAACATAAGTATATAACAGGCATGTTATCATCAAAAAAGGACAACTGAAGACTGAAAACGTTCGCTGATCTAACAAAGCTCAAAGTCTGCTATGACATCCAGATGATAAGGAAAGAATTTTTCATAAACTGCATGAATCCATGAGTCAGTCATTCTTTGTTTCAACAGTCTGTTTTATATCTATCGTATCTATCTACAGTATCTATCCATAGTGCCTTCAAAGAATCTTTAGACTCTTTCACTGTTTACACATTTTGTTATGTTGAAGCTTTAAGCTAAAATCATTTAAATTCATTTGTTCCCCAAACCAAGCAACACTCAATAATCCAGAATGATGAAGCAAAAGCAAAATGTAAGAATTTTAAACATGTATTAAAAATAAACACATTGACACATGTATTCAGACCCTTTACTCAATACTTCATTAAATCAGCTTTGGTAGAGATTACACAGGAGTCTTTTGGGATAAGCTTTACACACCTCAGATGTTGGGGTTTTCTGCCATTCTTCTCTCTACAGCTTTGGATGGAGTTTGTCCAGAGATATTCAGTTGGTTTCAAGTCTGGGTTCTGGCTGGACCACTGAAGAACATTCACATACTTGTCCCTAAGCCACTCCTTTGCTGTCTTTGCATTGTGTTTATAGTCATTATCCTATTGGAAGTTGAACCTTTGGTCCAGTCTCAGGCCCAGAGCACTCTGCAGCAGGCTTTCATTGAAGATGTCTCTAAACTTTGCTCTGCTCAGCTTTGATGTTGCCACAATCATACTTCACCATTGGAATGGTACTCTTCTGGTGATGAGAAGTTCCTGAATTTCTCCTTAAAATCGAGGACAAACAGTTTCATCCTGGTGTCATCACATCTGAGAATTTTCTTTCTCGTTGTCTGATGGTCCTTTAGTTATCTTTCTGCAAACTCTAAACATGGTTTTACTTGTTTATCAGTGAAGTGTTGCAGTCATGGTTGTGCTTCTGGACATTTCTCATATCTCTATACAGGTTCACTAAACCAGATTGACCATGGGGTTCTTGGACACCTCTCTAACCAGAGCCATACTTCTCCGATTGCTCTGTTTGTCCAGGTAGCCAGCTGTAGCAAAAGCTGTGGTTGTTCCATATCTGTTCCATTTAAGAATTATGGAGGCCACAGTGCTCTTGGGAACCATCAATGCTGCAGACATTTTTTATAGCTTTTCCCAGATGTGTACCTTAACACAGTCCTGTCCCTAAGCTCTTGCAGCCAAATGTTTGAAGTGTGCCACTGTGATTGGTGAGGTTTATTCTATACCCATTATTTTATTTAAAATGGGTAACAGAGGCCATAAATAAATATAGCTGAAGCCACACAAACCAGTTAACAGGAAAAAACATTACTGCCATGCAAGCAACATGACAGGGAGATGGCAAGAGATAAGAGGAGACAACTCAGACAGGCCATTAAAAAGTGCTGACCTGCTCCTTGTTTGGTGATGATCAGTATATGGCCAGGGGCTACTGTCTGCTATTTAGAGTGGCCTGGTGAATAAAACCCTTGTTTGGCAAATTCATGTTCTCATTTTGGGGTCTTAGAAAAGTATAAATCTCTGGCAACTGCACTGTACATTAGAGCACATCTATGGACAGATTAAAGACATCGTTCCTGCCTGTACCTAGGTAACATGCCTCCCACACTTTCCAGAAGTGACCAGAGCTGACTGCAGAAACTCCATGACTGTACGCTTTCACAAGTACCTCTTCTTCGAACATTATTGCATTATTGTGAGTGTTCAGGTGATATTAAAAGAAGCTAAGTGTATCCTTTCTTTAAAGTTAGAATCATAGCCATACCACTAAGGAAAAAGACAGTATTTTGTTTAAAAAAAATATATCAGTATTTCTTGTGATACACTGCTATAGCTTTATGGTATTCCTCTGTAAATGTTGTTGTTTGCCCCAACCATTGTATGGTGCAGCAAACACAGGAAAACTGGAATCAGTGGCTTAACCTTTTGACATTTTAAGATACTTTAATTGGCATAAAGAATGGCATCCATCCATCCTGTCTAAAAAGTTTTGAAGAGTTTTATCTGATTCAGAATATCTGAAGGCTATTGTCTGTCAAGGCAAGTCTACCCACATTGGGAGTGTGTCCATGTCCATTGAACTCATGTATGTGAAAGGGATGCTAGATGAAACTTCATGTACACATGGGGATATTAGATTAAATTCACAGTTGCATGAACTCTCCAGAAATTTAAAACTCTAAAGCTGAAGTAACACTCTGAGGCAGTAGTTACTCTTTAACCACTGCTATAATCTTAGTTGTGTTTTGTGCAGGTTTTTTGTTCATTTTCACATTAATACTGATCTTGTTTTAAATTTTTTGAGTTATTTACAGTACCTGTCATCACATATTTCCATTTCAATTTTGTGATTTCATTTATTTGTCATAGCTGTTTTTGTTTCTGGGTATCTTGTCTGACTGCTACCGATTTCCAGTGTTGTGAGACAAGACCCTATTGTATTGATAATATTTACGTCCTGTTTTCTGGATTCAAAATAAGCTCTCTTCAGAGTAGTTATCATAAAGAAGGATTTTGATTCCAACAGATTGTTAGGAAATTATCGTTTTCTAAAACACATCTAAGATGTTTTTGAAATTGTATTATTATTCTTTTGACACCCCATTGCTTTCAGGGAGAGGATTCTGACGCATGCATGCTGTTGCCGCTTCACCCTGTTAACAACACTTTTCGCAAAATTCATCTCAATCCTACACTTTCTTGCGCTTGTTTTATTTCCTTTATTGTACGTATAGTTCGTGGATGTAGCTGACTTGAATTGTATGGATTTGGTTTCATTTTTATAGATTTTATGGACTCTACTTTGACCGGGAACAAACGAATCTGTGGATCACAGGACGAGACCTATGAACATTTCATTGTACCTGGTGATCTAGGAGTCTGGGATGATCTGTCTCCTTGATTATATTTGCTATGCTGGTCTGCTCCCGATTCATTTTACTGTACTGTATGACAAAGAACTAATCTGATGTTCATACCCACCTGGCTTATGGGTCCTGGGTGATCATGCCTGTAATACCCAGCAATGCTGTTTATAGCTGTATGTTTAAACCTCCAAATCCTGCTACCTCCTCCTGCTATGCTTTCTGCTGCTTTGCTATCGCCGCTCATCTACGCTACCGCACCCGCCTGTCCTACCGGCTCCACTGTGCTGTGCTGCTTCTCCACTGCTATCAGCGAAGTATTGCTCAGTATCATGCTAAAATATTCTCATGATAAACTCCTTCATATTAAACAGTTTGTCCAGAGCAAATGGTCTGACTGGAACATCCTAAAAGACACCGGTATTTTGCGGTGCCCGAAATATGTACATCGCGGGTCAGGTCACTGCCACTGCCGGGCTGTGAATGAAAAGACTACCGGTGTCATTTGCTCAGGAATGTGCCATCCTACTAATGGCCCTGGAAATAGAAGTGTCAAGTGTGCCAAATTTACATTATGTGAAAATAAACTCATATCATGGCTCTGTGCAAAAAGAAGCCCCATTAACTAATATTGCATTGTTTAATTCAAGATCTCTCAATGGCAAAGCATTGGTGCTGTCAGAATTCATCACTGACACCAGACTTGATATACTGTGTTTAACGAAGACTTGGCAAAAAACAAATGTATTTACGTCTCTCAGGTGACACCTCCTGGATTCACTTTCCACGCAGAGCATCGCAGCTCAAGACAAGGCAGTGGACTTGCAGTAATTATCAGAATGGATTTACACATCAAAAGAATCCCAATTGATTGTCCATTGTCTTTCGAGTGTCTGGCTCTTAAACTAATAACAGAAAACTAATAACAGAATCAGGTCCCGTCTCACTCATTGTTCTTTATCGTCCTCCAAAATACAATGCATCCTTCTTATCTGATCTGATTAAACTTTTAACCCACCTAAGCTCTTACTCTCAGAGAATGATCCTTCTCGGTGATTTCAACATCCATATTGACATTACTACATCTAAACTGAGAAATGAATTCCTATCCTTACTGGACTGTTTTGACTTGACACAACATGTTGTTTTCCATCCCACTCTGGTGGTCATATATTGAATCTGATCTGTACTTTTGGACTATCTGTTGCCATCATTTACAGCACTGATTTGGGACTCTCCAACCATAAAGCAGTATTTTTCACTGTCTCACTGCCTTTACCTCCTCTTACCTGTAAACGACAAATTTCTTACAGAAACCTTAAAAATATCTGTCCCTCTATCCTTTCTGGATCCATTTCTGATCTTTTACTGTCTTCACCTATTCCATCAACACTAGATAGTCTTGTTGACCACTATAACTCAGCCGTTCATTCAGCATTAGATAAAACAGCTCCTTTAAAACATAAGGAGGTTTCCTTTAAGCGTTCGGCTCCTTGGTATAATTCAGAATTGTGATCTATGAAAGCAGCTGGCTAACGCTTTCAGAGAATGTCACCTAAGTCTGGCCTAACCGTGGACATCCAAGCTTTCTTTGACCACCAAAGAGCTTACAGAGAAGCACTAACTGCTGCTAAGAACACCCACTATGGCAGAATAATAGAAAGTGGCCATGATAACCCAAGGGTTTTGTTTTCTGTAGTTAATAAACTACTCAAACCCGCATCTGGCCCAACTACCTCTTCTACTGAAGTCTGTGAGGAATTCCTCCACTTTTTCCATAACAAAATTAAAGATCCAAATAATCCAGCTAACATACTGTAAATGCATCATCTGTTTATATCTCTCCCCATTTTCGCACTCCATCCAGCTCCTTCTCTAAGTTCTCACCAGTCACATCTGCGTTTCTTAATAACCTGCTTTGTAAGATGAAACCGACTACTTGTGTACTGGACCCCATCCCCAGCTAACAATAATAATAATTCTTTGCATTTATATAGCACTTTTATTACTACTCAGTGCTCAGCAATTGCAGGTTAAGAGCCTTGCTCAAGGGCCCGACAGAGCAGAGTCCCTTTTAGCATTTATGGAATTCAAACCGGCAACCTTCCAATTGCCTAAACTCTTTAATCTTGCCTTCATGCCATAATCCCGACTGTTACAACAATAATAAACTCATCCCTTGACCTTGATTTGTGCCGCTCACTTTTAAAATCACTTCTGTAACCCCAATATTAAAAAATTCTGGTCTTGATGCTGACAATCTTAACAATTTCCAGCCTGTTTCCCACTTACCTTTTCTGTCAAAAGTTCTTGAGCGTGTTGTAGCCTCCCAACTCACCAATTACTTAACCTGTAATAACTTGATGGAACCCTTTCAGTCTGGTTTCAGGGTGCAGCACAGCTGTGAAAGTGCTCCACTACGGGTAACCAATGATTTGCTTATGGCAGCCGACTCTGGACAAACCAGCATATTAATTCTGTTAGACCTCAGTACAGCATTTCACACTGTTAGACATGACATTCTACTGTCCAGAATCGAGAACATCACTGGCACTGCCCTCCAGCAGTGATTCAAGTCCTATCTGACTGATAGGCAAGAGTTTGTTAGTCTTGGCAACAGCAGATCCAGCTCAGCGCCAGTCACACAAGGAGTCCCTCAGGGCTCTGTCCTCGTCCCTCTTCTCATCTGTATTTATATGCTTCCCCTTGGACATATTATTCGTAGCTATGGACTGGGTTATCATTTTTATGCAAACGATGCTAAAGTCTATTTCAATGTTAAAAGTGGAACTTCATCAGAGCTTTCTCAGCTCACAACTTGCCTCAGTGAAATTAAAACCTGGAAGAAGCAGAACTCTTTAAAATTAAATTGCAACAAAACTGAACTCCTGCAAATTGGATCTAAAGTGCAACTTAATAAAATGAGCTCTTTCCCAGTCCATCTTGGCGGTGATCTCATCAGACCTGCCTCCACTGCGAAGAATCTTGGTGTCATTTTTGATTCCTCCCTTTCTTATTCTGCTCACATAAATCACATTAAGAAACTTTTTCAAGCTTATTCAAAACTCAGCTGCAAGAGTCCTTACACGAACCAGCAACTGGGAGCACATCACACCCATCCTGCTCCACCTTCACTGGCTCCCTGTGTCTTACAGAATCGAATATAAAATCCTACTAGTAACCTACTGTGATAAGAATGAGTAAGAGACATCATAAAGATTTGGGGCAGCCACCCGTATAATTGAATCGGCTGCAAAAGTAGTTGTAAATAGCACGATGTGCTTAGTTCAGAGTCCAGAACAGAACTGCCTGTACTGAGGCAAGATGGCAGTTTTAAAGGGCTGGAAGGGAAGTGATGTCACCTATGCTGGAACTGGGAGTGGTGTCCTTGTTCCCGGAAGTGACGTCATCCTTGGGGCCGGCAACAAGCGGGATTTCCCAGGAAAGGTCTGCAAAGGACTGAGAGAGATAGTCAGTACACTCCGCCACCCCCTGGACTGGCATAGAATTACTAGTGTTTAGACCCTTCAGCTGGTTCCCATGCGCACGTGTGTGACACTACAAAGCCTTAAATAACCTCGCGCCAAACTACATCAGTAACCTTCTCCATCACTATGTGCCTGCCCGCTCACTAAGGTCCTCTGATTCTGGCAATCTTGTTGTGCCCCACACTAATCTACACTCCATGGGTGACAGCAGGGCCTTCAGCTGTATAGCGCCCAGACTCTGGAATGACATTCCAAAATTAATCAGATCAGCTGACACCATGAATTCTTTTAAAAAACAACTCAAAGCTCATCTGTTCAGGAAGGCTTTGAGTTCTACTTGACTTTATTACTGTTCTCTCAGTTTACCTCCATGTCAAGATGCTCATGTAACCTGTGTGTATGTGCTAGACCATCAATTTTGTTGTCTGTTAGGCTTTTTCTCTGAGTTTACTATCTTACTCTTCTTTATTTATTTATCTTGTTTAGTACAATGCTATATACTGTATACCCTGCCGTTCTTTCTTAAACTCTGTGAAGTGCCTTGAGCATAGGAAAGGCGCTATATAAATAAAATGTATTATTATTGTTATTATTATTATTATTATTTTTATTATTTTTTTAATCCCGCTTTTAAGCTTTGCTTGTTTTCAACCACATTTTCTCTTCCATCTCCAGGGGTCAGATTTATAAAACCTGTATACATATATAAAGAGGGTTGAGATGTGCATATGCAACTTTTCATGTCAGGATTTATATAATAAAAAGAAAGTGAATATCTTTATGCGTGACCACTATGGGACACACCCAAGTCCCAGACACAAGACACAACTCCAGTAGAAACAGTTGTACGTTAAAATAAAGATATTTATTATACAATGATATCTTTATAGGCCTTAAAGTCAGTCCAACAGTGCATCACATAATATTAGCAACTCTTCTACTGTATGTCTTCTTTCACTCCTCCTTGTCGAGCATTGTCATCTTCCTCCCGGCTTTGACTTGCCTGTAAGAGGCAGAGCAGCTCCTTTTAATGTGAAGTACTTCCATTGTCATGGTATGATCTGCCGGTTGAACTTCTGGCAAGAACTGAACAGAACAGCAAAAAAACTTCCCCAGCCCACTGTTTAGGGTCGCTAGGCACACCTATAAAACAACAAAATGTCACTATTTTTTTTCTTTACCATTTTTCGTACACTGTTGACTTCTGAGGCTTTCTTTCTCTCACTCCCCATCCATACACCCATGTACACACCTCCCACCTGCGCACATGCCTTCTGTCTGTCTATGTGTTTGTAAAAACTCATTTTACACATTAAATAAAGGACGTCACAATATTACATAAGTACTTGGGGGGGATTCCCACCTGCTTACTTCAATCGCCAGCCACTTCGCGTCTCTGTTGCTCGTGTTGTGAAGAGGGGGGCTGCATGCACCTCAAGAAGACATGGTTGCTCCTCCGAAACCCCCTCTTAAATGATGACACAATAGGAAATAAATAATTTTTTTTACCTCCACTTTGCTCGATCAGCTGCTGGCTTGCTGCTGCTGCCGTGCCATTTAATCTGCATCTCATGCGGCATTTCGAACATTTAAAAGCCTGTACAGCAGCTGTCATACGCTTTGTGGTTAATTCTTTTGGCACAAAGTCCCGTCTCGTGAGACTTGAGTTCTTGATATTTTTTAGTTTATAATTTAAAAATGGAATAAGAATCTGAAAATCTAACAACATCACATTAAAGTTCGATAAATTCTGAAAAGAATGATACCAAACATATATACATAAGTTTTAAAATAAGCCTGATTTGAAGCGTGACAAAAAAGTGACATAAAAACATCACCGTTGCACTTTTAGGCTTAGGATTTTATATATAGAGAGTAGATTAAACATTTCAAGTCAAGAATTGTATCTGTATATCTTTACCTTTCAGAGAAAGTTTTTTGACAGCCTGCATTAAGTTTACTTGCAATCGAATCATCTTTAGTACTCCATGTGTCTAAAGAAATAATAAAAGGTTGTATAAAGCTGGTGTGAGGTCAGTACAAAGAGATATTGACAGTCCCTGAGATGCTCCTCTGTTTCTGTATTAAAGTCCATTAACACAACAGGTGTTTTCATCACATACTGTGCACCACATGACATTATGGCTGGTCACTGTAAAATCTATGGCAGCATACAATTCTATTGTTAGTAAAGGTCAGGTTAGTTAAACCAAGTGACTTGACTTACTTGATGGCTCAAAATATCAGTTTAAATAGAAGACTCACATATTGTAGTAACCCTCAAAACACTTTATGTTACAATTTCAAGGCTCAGCATATTAAATATTAAAAGATTTTGATATGTCATATTTGGAAATATTTTTCAGTGGACATTTAAATAGATGCAGATGGCGTGTATATGCCAAAAAGAACTGGATAAAATTAAAGGAAACCATTAACCTTCCTCCCCAGTTACTGAACTGCCTTCTTCCGGTTTTTAGTGTTATAGGTAGGGACAGGAGTGATACACAATAAGTGTGTCTCAATTTAAATTTGAAATGGTGAAGCTGGAAGATATTGGTGCTAACAAATTCATGAAATAAAGCAGTGAACATAATATTTTTACACTAGTATCATGAATTCCTGTCCCCAGAAAAGGACACAGGACTATTAGAAATACATTTTGCATTGGATAGCTTTTGGGTGCAATGCATTGTAGTGCTCATCAGTGCAATAATGATAAGATAGAGTTATAACTTTATAGATTTCAGAAATCTTTATAAACATAGGGATTTGACAGGCAGTAGCCATCAATATAAGAGAGAAAGTGACAATAATTGAGTGGAGTTATGAAGTAGGTTAAGCATCAGTCAGTCAGTCATTGTCTCAACTGCTCAATCCTGAACAGGGTTGTGAGGTTCTTCTGGGGCCTATCCCAACTAGTATAGGGTGGGAACAAACCCTGGACAGTGCACCAGTCCATCACAGGGTGATCATACACCCACACACACACCCACCACACACTAGGGCTAATTTAAGATTGTCAGTTCCCCTAACCTGCATGTCTTTGGACTGTGAGAGAAAACCAGAGAACACCCACGCAGACACAGCGAGGACATGCATACTCCACACACGGACGTGAACTCTACCACTGCACCACCATGCCACCTAAAGTAGCAGTTATCATTCCTTTGGTACTGTGTCCCTTTGGAGAATCCTTGGGTACCGCTTTGACTTTGTGTCAAACGAGCTGTTGCTCACAGACTTCCAAATGAGACACATTACTTGCATTGTGGGGAAACATCAGTTACGGCAGTACGGCCATGTGGTGCAATTCCCCGAGTGTAATCTGGCTTGCAGGTTCCTCATTGCTGAGGTCCCGAGCGGCTGGACCAGGTTAAGGGGACACCCACATAACACCTGGCTGCAGCAGATAGATGGTCATTTCAGGAGGGTGGGACTGGACCGCATGTCTGCCTGGGGGGTTGCCAACCAGGATCCTAAGCTCTTTCGTTGGGTACCATTGCATGCTCCCCAACCTGACCTGACCTGACCTGATTCTTTTCCAAAAATCAAATAATGCTTGATTATATAATTCATAGAAGGAGTAATGTCTTAATATATTACACAAACATACATTTTTGTGCAACATTTTGTACTTGTTGAATACATATTTCAAAGGGATAGACTGTGTCAACTATGTGCCAAATTCCCTATGTAATACAAAAATTAGGCAATCTTAAAAATTAGCAGTAAAATGTAACATTTGCAGACACCACTGTTGCAAGTACAGTACCTAATGAATGTGGCATAATGTACATGGTTGAACAGTGACTTGTTTGTATCCTTGTATTTTGACAACCAGTTTCATGCACTTTTGAATACCTCTACATCCAGCCAGCCTGGATTCCTGCAGGAAACCCTACAGCATTTTGTTATTCACTGATAATCTTACATTAAAATTATCTGTAGCCAGCAACAAAGGAGTACAGACCCTGTTATAACTCTTAGTTATTGTATCTGCTGTTCTTATTTCTTATGAATTTTCTGAGATGTATTTAATTTTATTGATGTTTACATTTGTAATCTATAATACACACACACACGCACACACACACAATATGTGTAAAAATGTTGTTGTTGTTAATCTGCACTGTTCTGATTTCAAGGGCCCACTGCTACCATGTGTCAGGAAATGGAGATTCCTCCAAAGTGACAAATAGAAGACAAAGAGAGAAGAATTTGGAAGAGAAGGGCAGCAGGCAAGGTGAGAAATCTTTGGCTTGTTGGAGAAGAGCTGGGAAGTCTATAGCCTGGAGCAGCAAATGAGGTGAGAAAACATTGGCCCGGATTGCAGCAGACAGGATACTTCCTGGTAAGGACAAATTTGCAGCAGGCAGGACACCTCCTGGCTAGGTGATTGGACAGCAGGAAGACCATCACCTGGCAGGGATGAATGTCATGTAACAGACAAACTAAGAGGTGAGTGTTTTATGTGTATTACTCAATTCTTGTACCTTTGGCATCTTTGACAGCAACATGACAGCAGCAATGTCCTGATGGCACTTTGGGTGCAATGGGATGGCAGCAGTGATCTTCGGCAGCTCTCTGACAGCAAAGCTGGCTGCACCTCTGTGAGATGCATTAGACTCAAGTAGAACACTAAAAGCTGGAATAGACCGAACTGGGCAACGGGGACATAGTCCCAAAATGCAAAGTCTTAGTAAATTAGATATATAAGGCAAAATCAGAGGTATAAGTTCCAGTACCCTGTAAATAGGGCAGTGGTTGACTGATCAAACAAAATAGTGGCAGAGATTGGAGAAGGCGGATGACACAAGGAAAAGAAGGTACTGGTAATGACAGTTCAGTATAGAAAGCAATTGACATTGGAATAGGCAGTTTGTTCATTCCTGCAGTGAAGAGGGCAATTGGTAGCTCAAAAGAAAATGTAGTATACACTGGTGAAGGTAGTATAAAGAGTTCAGAATCATAAACAGGAACAGGAACATCACCTGGCAGGGATGAATGGCATGTACATAGTTGGCATAATATAGGTGGCAGCATGAGCCAAAGACTTGGGCAAATGTGGCCAAGACTTACTTTAAGGTGCATTAGAAGAGACAACAGCCTTTCAACAACAGCAACAACAATTTATTTCTTGTATATCCCAAAATAAAACAGAACTATTGGTTTGTATTATGTCTAAAGGAAACAAAAACATACTTGAAAAAATCTGACCTTCAGCATCAAAAAAAATCATCCAAGATCTGGAATACTTGAGATAAAAAAGGATGCTGTACAAAGCTTCTTAGAAATAACTTTTAATTTCTTATAATAGGGCAAAGCAAAATAGTGAGGCAATCTCCCATTCAAAGCAGAATTATATCTGTAAAAAATGACATCAACTTTATCTAGAGAGTCTTGTAAAAAAAATATCTTTTGTTTAACAATCATTTTACCATGCAGTGGAGTTTCCTCCAAACAGAAATAGGTGTTGACATCTGAAAACAAGCTAAGGAGCAGACCAGAATCGTACCTGGTCTGCCCAGCAGAGGTTCACCAGACTTCAGCTATGCTTCTAAGGTACCTGCTGGCTTTTAGTTGAAGTAGGCCCCAGAAATGGTGAGCTGGCTATAAAAACTTCAAAGTCTATAACAAAAGGCCCACAAAGGGAAGGATAACTGTTGGCCTTTGGCTTGTATAAATAGGCCAAGCAAAGATTTTTCATAAAAAGAAGATTTATTAAGAAAATTTCTAAAAAACAAAAAAACTCAAAATAGAAAGAGAAGCATGAGGAGTTGCCTACAAGTCAATCCTAAGCAAACTAAGTCCCAATGCAAAATTCAGAAGTTACAATCCTTTAAAAAGAGCAAAAATATAATGAAAAAAAAACAAGAACATCCAGCCATTAAAAAAATAGTCACAAATGACTCAAAAAATGACAAACTATCATTACTATACTCTACTACTATACTATCATTACTAACTATACTCAAGACTGCTCAGGGGTGGTGATGTAAGAGGGTCCTGACTCTTGGGACTCCACCCACTAAGAAAAGGGAACAGCAGAACATTTAAATAGATGGGATGTAATTATAACATCACATACAAAAACAACAGAAATTACATAAAGAGATGAAAAATGAACCTCAGAATTAATAAAAACAATAAAATATAAAATAGACACAATTTCAACCCACTACATAACACCATGTATCTAGAGGTGCACCTGAAATATGTCATAAATGCATACTTGGGGATCACCTGGATGGCTCAAGTAAACCGAGTAATTCCACCTTCTAGCTGGAAGGGGCGCTGTGGCTAATGGTGTCTCTTGTTCCATCCACATCACAGGGATGTCGCCAAGAGATGATGCCTTGTTAGGCATTCTTAAGGGCCCTGGCCAATATAACCAGGAGGACAATCCGAGAATGCTGTCGATTGACCCAAACACACAGAGCCTTTGAGAGTGCAAGGAGCGCTGACTGTTCTAGGAGGGGTTGGAGGCATTCATCTACATACTTGTAAATTGTTTAACAAGGGTGCTTTGTTGCAACTCTGTGTGAACATTTCAAAGTCATTGTTTGGTGAGTAAATGAGTCTGGAAAGCCAAAGATGAATATTTAGAAGGAGAGGTAAGATGAGTAGGACAAGTACATTTAATCCTTGAAACTGGGCAGCTAGCCTGGGGGAATTCAGGCCAGAACTTGGGCTTGAAGGAAATGAGTTGTGGTTGAATAAAATGTGTCAATGAATCAGGAGAGCCACTCTGCACCATGTCACCCCATTGGTCCATGACATGTCACAGGAAGCCAAAGGACTGGTATAAGTTTGGCTTCTCAGTTTCTTTCTGCTATTTTCTATCCATGAAGGACCAAGCCATTGCTCACTGGAGCTGAGACAAAGCCACCAGGCAGTGAACTGCTACCTAGGTTGTAATGGTATTTTTGTTACACTCATTTTACTTTATTATTTTGACTGTTATCTATAAAACTTTAATAAATAAGCGTGCAACTTTTTCTCTCCTGCCAGTTCTTATTACCTGAAGTCACAGATATGAGAAGTAATATAACATATGAGATATGAGAGTATTAGCAGTGATTTGGGGACATTTTGTTAAGGTGTACATAATTAAGAGTATTAAGGGGAATAGGTAGACCCTATGACCCTACCATGAACAAACAGTTTTCAGAATGTATATTAACTGTGATTAAGTGTATTATAATAAATAGCATATTTTACAGTGTATGCTCATTTCATTAATGAAATCTTAAATCTGTATAGATACTTCACTTATTCTGAAATTTATGCTCACATCTACAATTGTTTTACTAGTGAGAGCTGCCTTTATCAGCCAATGTCTGCATTCTTTACTCTGATTCTTAATTACCTTTGGAAAATCAAGTATATATTTTGCCAGCTGTGGATTGTGTCAGAATAAAAATACTGTTTATTAAAGATATTTAGCATTTCAGCAGTTGTAAAAATAATAAATGTGTGGTTCTGGCAATCAGAGATTATTCTGTAATTTTCTTTTTATAAGTATTTGGCAGATTGTGGATCCCAACTGAAATTATGCAAGCAGATGCTAAAAATGATTTTGCCTAGAAAAATTTTTAAAAAATCTGTTGGCCAAGTTATTAAGTGCATATTTTGTTCTTTTGCCAAAAAGTTGGTTGCTTCTTGCACATTTTATCATTTCAAAGGATCGCTATTGTATCAAAACATTTCTGCATCAATATTCCAAAGAAGTCTTCTGTAGTCAGGGTTACAGGGAAACAGAATGTCGATGCAGCAGACCACTTTAGAGCCATGCAATCAGTGAGGTACTGCGGTGAAGCCCCCAACATTATTATAATATTGAGACGGCTGGCAGGGGCCCTTGCCCGGCCGGGACACCTCCATGCTGGGAGGATCGGGGCAGCCTATCCAGAGCGTTACCTCCGCTGGAATGCTAGATGGCAGCCCCCCTGGTTGGCAGTGGTGCCTAGGACTCCCGCAGGGCTTCATGGGAGTTGGACTTTGGTGCAGCCCTTTTGGGATCCATGGGCACTGCCAGGGTGTGCTGTAGCTGCTGCTGAGCCCTACAGAGGAGCTCTTCCGTCACACCCAGAAGTGCTGCCAGAAATACATCATCAAGCACCTGGATCACTTCCAGGTGCATTATAAAAGGAGCCAGCATTCACTACCCTGGGAGCCAGAGTCGGGAGGAGGAAGTCAAAGCTTGCCAAGGGGGAATGAAGGAGAATAAGAAAGAGAAGAAGGAAAAAGTATTATGTTTGTGCTTTGTGCTTGAGACTGTGTTGTGCCTGTGGGAAATGAGGAAGCTGTTTCTCACGAGGTGAAGAAAAATAAAAAACTTGTGCTTTTTATCAGTGTGTCTGGCACACCCCTTGAGCGTGTCACAATATATAAAGATCCTGTCTAACGGATTTATGTGTGATACAAATTCTAAATTAATTTGAGGGGACAATAAATGGTGATTCAATTTGCAATTGGAGTGTACTATCCCAAAACCAAAAGACACCTCTCTCCTTGACACTTTTCCATTTTCTTTTCTACACTCCTTCATACCATTGATACTCACTGATAGTGCACAATGCTGCCCTGAATCACGTCATCAAAAATTAAAACAAAAATGGAGGCTTGTGAATAATAATTTACCTATAATATATAAAGCCCAATTTATCCTGAAAGTAGTGATTGTGTTTAGTAATGTGCAACGTGAGAAGTCAATAAAAAGGCCAATGCAGATGAGATCTCCTCACATTACTCTCTCAGAATATCACAACATTGTGGTTGACTAACTACCTTTGCTCGATCTCGTCAAGTATGAACCAGCAACTTCAAGTAGAGATAACCAAGACAGCACAAACAAAAAGCAACACCAAAAGACAAACTTTTGTAGGTTAACCAAAACACAACTGCATGTTGAGGAAGCTATTAGGAACCAACAGTATTCTAGTGTAATGTGTGCTTGACAGCAGTGACCCAATGGATTTTGTTTCTTTATAACACTCTTTCAGGTAATCTGATCTCCTTAAGAGGGATTTCATGTGACTTTTTTTTTAATAAGCTCCCATGCAGCTGACTCTGAGGCTGCTCGGTTGAATGATGGAATTGAATCTCATTCTGTTGGTGATTCAGAGCCAGGCTAATACAGTCTATCAGTGTCAATACATAACCCTTAGGAGTTGTGGTCCCATTGACCACTATCACATTCTTGACATGGCACACAAACTTTTAAATATGATGGGGTGGTCTTTGTTATCACTGCGATTGTGCAGCAGATGGCAAAGACATATTGGGAGGGGTCTTGAGTAGTCCATTATTAGGTGATGTGGAGTTCTTCGCTGTCGTGCAATTCATCAGAGGCACCTTTTTGTGGTGATCTTCCCATTAGGCAGGTGAATCTCTTTGAGTGTAGCTGAATATGTAGCTGTCTTTTGCCTGTCATTTTTCGTGAGGTGATTCTGAAACTGTTGTTCCTGGTCCAGATCTCAGCTTTGAGACTCTCGTCCCTTGGCTGCTCTGTAACACAGCTATAATCTGCCTTTTCCTTTGCCTACACAGCTTCATCTCAAGCCCTGCCTTACACTGCTCACATGGTGTCAGTAAAAACTCAATCTGCTGCACTTTTACCAGCTCCATGAACCCAAAGCTCCATTAGTTGCCTTAAGCCCAGACACCAGTAGATGGAGTTGCAGAGGTAGCAGTCTCATAGCTATCTTCTTTCCTGTGCTGAGGTTGCAAATGGCATTCCAGGTCCTGTTGTCACACATGTCTGTTGGAGGCTCTGCACAAATGGGGGACAGCGTTGGGTGAGACACAGTCACTAACTTCTCTTACATTTCCCACCTCAGAGCAGAGGACAAGCCAAAAGAAGAAGAGTGGCCTGACTTCCTAAACATATAAACACACAGGGCCAACCTAAAGTCTACACTTTTATTATTGGACCCATGCCTGGTGGAGCAACGTTAGCCCACAGAAGCACTTACTTGGAGCCTACTGCTTTTTGTTTGTTTTACCTTTTACATTTCTTAGCAGGTTCTCTGTCAGACCCCATCCGTTTACTTTATATTCTCTCTTCTATATCTTAACATCAGACATCAACTGTCAGACAACCTGCAACTCCTCAGAAGAGTGCAGGGAATCCAATTTGAGTTTCCTGTTGTACTCGTCACTTTGCTAAGTTGAACTGTTGGTCTTCTCCTCACTCTGCTCCTTACATAAATGTAGCTCTATGCTGGCGCTGACCCAATAGATTTTTTGCTCTTTCACATTGCTCCTTTAGATGGCTTACTATTCTAGAAAGGACAACTTGCACGTGCCATACTACAGCATCAACAACATTTTTGTATTTACCCATTATGTTTTTGGTTAAGGACTCCACTCAACTCAATACAAATGGGTAGCCATAGAATAGAAAAATGCACATAAATATTCATGTTGTTTTGCAGCATGACGTTATATTATCTACTAGCTGGCAACAGATAAGTGTCACTCAGGCTTAACACTTTACATAGGATCATAACATCCTAACCTGAGACACACTAACAGTTAGTTTTTCTACAGAATTCTAAGCCCGAGAAAGGCTTGGTGTTAATGCCAAGGAGATTAAAGGAAAATTGTATTTTGATAAAGATTTTTGTGAGATGAAAATATTTACACACAAGTGTTGTGTAACATCGCTGAAGGACACTGGAGGAGTCAAGGATTTATTTGCCTTGAAACTGTGAAGATGACTCAATATTAACCATCCGTCAGCATAATTAATAGTTCGTAAGTTTTATTTTACTGTTTCATTTTCAAGTGTTTCTATTAAATAGTTTTTCAAATGGAGATGATATCCTGAAAGTCATTATAGTTGTAGAAAAAAAATGTACACAGCAAATACAGTATGTATTTCTACACTTGTTACTGCTTTAACAACTAAACAGTTTTACAAAGCAAATGAATAACTTGACAGGTCAGGTGATGATCCCATACTTGTCCTCAATCAAAGAAGATATTGTAATATCTAATACATTTATACATGTATTTTGGTCTGCATTGTAGGTTGCCATTATGAATAAATATTTGCATCTGATTTGTTTTGATATAGATTAATTTAGTTCCTGTCCCATTTTTATTTGTTATGCTATGGAAGTGACACTAAAGATACTTTATATCAGTGGTTGTATTATGCCTTATACTTGGTAGATAAAAAACATCATGAAAAATGATTTCTACTTTAGTTAACTTCGAATTAGACCTGAGTGTTGTGAGCGGCTTTTGCTTTTGACTTTCAATTCTCATTTTTCCCTTTTGATTCCTGGTTGCATGGTATTTCTGACTTGAAGTCAGGCCAAGAGGGATAAGTAAAACACTAACCTAAAGTACTATGTGGAAATTGTCTGTCACATTTTCATTATATCTTCTTCGGATGGTTTCAAAGTCCTGGCAGATAAGAGCAAATTCCAAATGCTGTTGCTAGATGAGTGATGAACACCAGATGTAAAGACTACATCATCCATCAGCTGTCTCAACTACATTGATTTTATTTGATACTGTCTTGATTGAACAGGTCTGTTAATTCCAAATTTATTTTAGAAGCATTTAGCAGCAGAGATACAATGAGAGTGCTAAAGCTGTTTTTTATCCTTTTTGCAGACTGAGTTCAAATACCAGGAAAAACGAGCAAAGGAAAACAAGAGATAACCATAATTTATTCCTTTTCTGATCACTCTGAAGTTCTTCTTTGAATCTCATAGTGATTTGTCTTTCTTCAGCCAAACTTGTTTTACTCTAAGAGCCCCCATGGCAGACACATTTTACAGCCATGTGGCGCGATTCCCTGAGGATGATCCGGCAAACAGGATCCTCAATTTTGAAAACCCAAGTGGCTGCAGCAGGCCAAGAGGATGCCCACATAACATGTGGTTTTGGCAGACAGATGGTCATTTCCAGGGGGTGGGACTGGACCGCGTGTACCAGTGCATGCTCCCCAACCTGCCCTGATGTCAAGTGTCAATGCAAATCTGTCTGTTTATAGCAATGATGCCAGGAGCAGTTTGACATGAACCAAAGAAGCATGTAATACAAAAAATGTAAGAAGCTAAAATATGACTTATTATTTTTAAAAATGTAATAGCTTTAATAAAGGTCAAAAATGAAACAAAGCAATAAAAGTGATTCTGATATTATATAAAGTAGTAATCACTTCATTTTTTCTCATTTGTAGTAAAATATTTTAGTATTATTGATATGGTTACAGTATTGTTTGTTTGACAAAAATGAGAAGATTAAAACTTGTTATGCCAAAACTGAGTAACAATACACTTTATCTTTACTAAAGCTAAAATGCTGGTTATTCTCATCAAAATTGTTTTAATTAAGTCTTAAAGGTACGATTTCTTATTAGCAGAGATTTTAAAGTCATATACTGTAGCTGCTGACAGAAACATTGGTTTAATTTTCATTAAAAGTGGCATGAGAGATCATCATCTCAGCAGAGAACGGTCACTCACTGGATATTTTCTCTTTTTCAAACCATTCTCTGTGAACCTTAGAGATGAGTGTGTGTGAAAATTTCTGTAGATCAGCAGTTTCTGAAATACTCAGACTAGGCCGTCTGGCACCAACAGCCATGCCATGTTCAAAGTCACTTAAATCACATTTTTTGCCCTTTCTGATTGTCAGTTTGTCCTGACAATGTGTACATTCACTGAGTTGCTGCCGTGTGATTGGTTGATTAGATATTTGTAAAAGACATATGCCAGTTTAAAACATGACTAGAAAGATTCTCTTGTCTAATGTGAGGAAAATCTAACTCTTTGTGGAGAATTACAAACAGCAGTAGTCCAGTGAAGACCAGGCACTGCTCATCACTTGTCTAAAGCCATGCCTACAGTGAAGCAGTGTCATTATGGTATGGGGTGCTATTCAGTGGCAGGGTCAGGAGATTGTCCTGCCAAATTCAGTAACCATGCAAGAAGGGCTTATCTATAATCTGTATAGTACTGCAACAATGAGGATTTGTTCCACTCTGGAACAAATCTACACTTCCCGATGCCACAAAAAAGCAATAGACATTTCAAAGGATTCATCACATCCCGGTCATTGCCTTTTCCAGCTTTTGCCATCAGACAAGAGATACAGAGCAATGAAAACCAGGACAAACCACCTTAAAAACAGCTTTTATCCAAAAGCAATCATGGCCCTGAACTCAGAATAAAACTGCTCCATATCATTCTCTCCCAATGTGCAATATACTGTACTGTAGACCTTAAGTCACCAAGTGCAATTTGTTTATTTTGTAAAGTACTTTTATTACTATTCGGTTTGTTATTATTTTCTCTCTTCTTGTCTTTTTAACTGTTATGCCTCACACTGAGTCGACTTCACCTTCAATTTCGTTGTTCCTTTGTAAAAGTGACATTGACAATAAAGATCTATCTATCTATCTATCTATCTATCTATCTATCTATCTATCTATCTATCTATCTATCTATCTATCTATCTATCTATCTATCCTAGCGGGATAAGGAACACCTAAACTGAACTCTACTTGGAAGCACCATTCAGTTTCCTCTATTGGAAAAGTCTGCAGGAGACCACTACTATTTTAACACATAATTCCTATGAGCTTATTTATTCCATATGGTAAATATTAGTTTAAAAAAGAAATTTCCAAAAATTCTAAGCTTTAATCAAGCTTTAATCAATAATTTAATCATAATTTGATTAAACAACAGGGGTGCTGTTCTTAGAACTTCTAATACACAGTTACAATCTTTGCTTGACTCCTGCAGAAGGAAAAAATTTTATATTAGCATAAAAATAGCAAATTAACATAAAGAGCCATAAAAAGTAATTAAAAGCTTCTAAAATATTAGATTAAGCATAAATTAGAATGTTAAGCAAATAAGATAGGTCAAGTAAATAGTTAACTAAAAAATCAGTCATTTTGCATTATTTTTTAAGCTTAAAGCAAAATTGCTAGTATGGGAAAAGAACAAAACAAGAACAAAAATGACGTGTCGAAACCAGCTTAGAACAAGATAAGAAGATTGAGAACACCTGTGTCCAAGGCTGGGAAGCTAAAGGAATGATACCACGGAGAGAAAATGGCTCTGGGAGGCACATAAAGAGACCAGCTGGACTGATGAATCAGCAGAAATGCAACAAAAGGCTTTTGCTGTAAGCAAGGTCACACTGATGTAATGCATGAAAGAAACACTAGTATATTCAGGCATTAGCAATAAATATAGAAGAATATATTAGAAGATAACTTTGGCATAGAAATTAAGGCAAATCAAGCATGACAAGCAAATGATTAAATGAAAGCATATATCATATTTCTTTTTAATTAAAGCTTAGCTTTAGGCCACCATTATAACATAGCTTGAAAGGCTTAGAGAAGGAAGTGACACCATGAAAGACCAAACATGGAAAAAGGAATATCTGCCAAGTCGAAGAACCAATCAAAAATAAGCAAAACAGAAACTAGAGTGAACAATAGACAGTATAGACAGGTGCAGAATGAGCTAATTGAACGAGGTCAAAGTGATAAGAAATTGTGATTTAAACTTCAATTGCTGAACCGTTCGGGGCTCAACTCAATTTGGCCGTATGGGGTTGAGTCCGTGTTGTTATTTTTGTTGTTTTATTGCAATAAAGTTTTAAAACTCTGTCTATCTCAAGTCCTAATAGCCTTCATTTTCAGGTAAAAAGGCTTCTGGTGACAAATTTTTTGCCACGACACTTCACCCTGGTTTGTTATCTGAGTTGAGTTTGTTAGTTGTTATAGCATCATAATGGGTTTTTTATGTGTCTGAGTCAAAGACATGAAAGTTCATTTAAATCGTTGCCTTGTATGAATGAGAATCCATTTATAGATGCTGCTGTGCTTTTCTCCAAAATAATCGTATTGATTTTTTTATACATACTGCTCAAACAATTAAGGGAACATTTAATCATCACAGTCTAACACCAAGTTAATTAAACTTCAGCCATGTTAATCTGTCCAGTTAGGAGGCATAAGTGATTATGAATCAACTTCACCAGCTTTGGTGCAAATGAAAGTGACCACAGGTGCACAGGAGGGGCAACAAAAAAACAACCCCCATAAATTAAACGGTTTTGCAGGTGGTGGCCACAGATATTCTCTCCTTATCCTTCCTGACTGATTCTTGTCTAGTTTTGCATTTTGCTAGTGTCCTTGTCACTACTGGTAGCTTGAGGATTACTTTCAGCCAATTCAGGTTACACAAGTAATCCTGCTTATCCAGAATGGCACGTGCAAACAGGCTGTTGCAAAAAAGGTTTGTTGTGTCTCCCAACACAGTCTCAAGAATATGGAGGAAATACCAGGAGATGGGTCATTACACAAGAACCGCTGGACAGGACAGTAGAAGCGAGTCAACTCAATAGAAGGACCAGCATCAACTTCTTTGTGCAAGAACAGCATCTACTTCTTTGTGCAAGGAAGAACAGGAGGAGTACTGCCAGAGTCTTGCGAGCTTTGCACGCCTGGATTTGGGCAGCTTATCCCATTCTTCCTGACAGACCCTCTCAAGTTCTGTTAGACTGGATGGGAAGCATCTGTAAACTGCCATCGTCAAGTGTCTTCATAGATGTTTAATGGGGTTTAAATCTTGGCTTTGGTTGAACCACTCAAAGACAGACAGAGACTTGTCACAAAGCCAATTCAGTATTGTCCTGGATGTATGCTTCAGGTGATTGTCAAGCTGAAAGGTGAATTGTTGCCCCACACTGAGGTTATCTGGACTTCAGAACAGGTTTTCTACAAGGATCTCTCTGTATTTGACAGCATTCATCCTTTCCTTCGTTTGACCAGTCTCATTGTTACCAACATGCTTCACTGTAGATATGGTATTAGGCAGGTGATGTAATGAGTAGTGCCTGGTCTTTGCCAGAAAAAATATTTAGAGTTCCTACAGAAGAGTTCAGTTTAGCCAGGACATCAGGATAAACCCTACTCTTTTCAAAAGATACTGAGGTACCTATAATGACCACATTATCAGGACCTCCATTTCACATTGAATAAAAAGGATGGTGCCATTTTTTACAGCACAGTCTCTCCATCACTGCTTTACTGTGACACTCGCTGCTCTGAGACATTGGGATCCACACAAAGGCCGCAGGGTAAGCACCCCCACTGGTCTCATGAACACCTCATCCAGCAACAACCCTAGCCTTTCCAAGGTGGTCTCCCATCCAAGTAGGGGCTGAGCCCAAATATGCTTATCTTCAGGTGGAAGACCTGTTCTGAAGCACAAATGGTATGGATGCTGACAATATGATTAGGTCTGAGGTCCTGTTAATATGGGAATTTGTAATTAGAAATACAGTAAAGGTGTAACTTTACATTAACCTAGGCCAGAAGAGTAATATGAGTGGGATTTATGTTGATGATAGTCTTTATTTACAAATTATTACAATAGTTCAAAATAACATTTACAGATATACCAAATAATGAGCATGTACTGCTTCACCACTGCAGGAAATGAAGTTTAAACCTCAGCTCAGTCATGCTCAGTGTAAAATTTGTGAACATTTGCATAGCTTTTTATTCTGTTTTCTCCATTTTAGCTCTGCATCTCAAAATATATGTAGTTTAGGTTCATTGGCAGCTCAGAATGTGTGTATGTTTTGGAAGCGCCAAGCTTCATACTGGAGAATCTCTGGTCACTTGCAGTCTTGCTAGTGCTCTACTTGTAGAAATATGCCAAACACTATGGCATTGTGGATAAAAATAAACTAAAGATCTGCCGTAATATGGTGCTTACTGCAAAACACCAGGGCTTCTATAGATAATACTCTGTTTAAACACATACACTGATGTCTGGGAAATATGTAAAAACATTGGTACTGATAAGATTAGTGCCAGAATTCCACCTCACAAATACAGATCACTCTCCTGCTTTACCCATGTTACCACTCCCACTCACCTCTGATTCCTCAATGACAACTGTCTCTTCTTTTTCATCTTTAACTAATCATTTTTGTAGACCAGCTATTTATGTCAAATTGTTCACAGTGCCAGGGGTTACTCAAGACAGTGAGGAGCTGAGTGTGATGGCCTACACTGCTGCACTGGGCATGTGAAGTTTTTGCCAATCAATCGATCAACACACAGAATATACAAAAGTATAAAAACTTTATTTCAGCAAGTACCAAATGGAAAACAAAGTATTGTTCCATCAAGTCTCAATAAAACCAGTTCAGTGCAATGACACTATCAAAAATAATGGAGGGCTAAAAGATGCAACAAATATAACGATCCAATCCTCCTCCTTCTTTATTTCTTTAAGGTTTTTCCAGATAAAGACACCCCAAACGGAAGAAATCTATTCACAAAAATAAAAGCTGAAGCTAGCTCACCACACCACCCCAGATTCTACCTCTACACTTCGAGGAAAATCAGAGGTCTGACTTCAGGCACTGTACTACATTCTCTCCCAGTAGAGCGATCTGAAGACCACTAGAAGATGCAAAGGCGAAAAGACAAAAATATGCACCTCTAGTGACTTCAACACCATTTTATATGCCCATGGGATTTCCACAGCCAATCCCAGAGGACACTTCTCCAATCCCCTCTAAAAGTAGCATGCACTGCCAAATTCGTGACTTGTGTACATGTGCATCTAAACATACAAACTAATCCTCCATCCAGGCAAATTTCCTGAACTCCATGAAGGTAACTTTCTCTGGGCCCTTAACTGTCTCATAATTCTTCCCTTGCCAGAATCTGAACTGGCACTCTTTATCCTTAGTAGCAGTACAACTCCAGGATAATAGCACCTCCATCCTCAGACATGCATAGCCCGGCCAGTCTTTTGAGCCTGTGTAACCACCTGAGTGCACTTCTTTCCAAAGTGCGACCCCATGTAGATGCCCATCCATTTCTTCCAGGCACCTTGCAATGCACCACCTCATACTGACATGGAAAGTGCTTCCAAAACTATTTATAAAGTGGAAAAGTAAATCTATAAATAGTTTGTTCCTTCATTAATACCAGATCCTGTAACCTGGCCTATCACAGGGGGTAGTATTGTATTTCCAAATAATCCTTAGGCATTTTCCATTAGGATTCTGGGATGCAGCATTCATTTGCACAGTACCCTATAAATACCAATGATGCTAACTTTCCATGCTTTCCATGCTTTTGTTCAGCTCTACCAGTATGATTATTTGTATTCCCAGTCTGCAGCAAGGACTGAAGGAGGACTGAAGTTCTGTCTCGGGTGCTAGGTATCTCATTTTGGGGTACAATATTTTGTAAGGTTTTGCTAAATTGAACCATACACAGTAAAGTAATTGTAGCTTTGGCCTAAGAAAATGAAGGATAAATGATAGTTTTTCTTATTTAGCTACAAATTCAGACTGCAAACTTTTTATACTGAGTCACAATTTACCAAAATTAAATCTTTTAATTCATCTGGGTTTCTGAAACCCAGTAATCTGTGGGATAGTTTAACTGAAGAACAGAGAGTGAACTAATCATTCCGACCAACTCATCCATTTACTAGTCCACATTAAGCAAAAATCATAAATAGCTCAAAGCTTATCAGTCTTAAGCCAACAGAAAATGCACAGCTGTATGGCATAAGATAATCTTGCCAAAGGAAAATGTTTGTAAGAGAGTTAAATTATGACAAATAACTGTAAAAGTGAAATGTGTAAGCTATGAAAGTTGTGTAAAGTATTTTGATTTTTGGGGAATGATGGGCCTATAAATAGGCAAGTATAAGAATAATCAAGACAAACAGAATTGGTAACAAAAGTAAATTATTCACTTAAAATTCCTGAAGAGCTGGAGACTCTTCTGGCAGCAGCAGCAACTGCATCTATGGATAGTGTGCCAGTACTTCAATCAGAACAGTCACTTGAGTACACATCCACTAGAAGGGCCTGAAATCAGCATTTAAACCACAGGTGTCAAACTCCAGGCCTGGGGGGCCGCAGCGGCTACAGGTTTTTATTCTAACCCTTTTCCTAATCAGTGACCTGTTTTCACTGCTAATTCACATTTTAATAGCCCTGTTAGAAGGATTCAGTCCTCTGAATTGATTCGTTTCCTCATTAAAATGCAGCCAAACAGAAATGAGACGTGTAATGAGCCATCAGATGACCGGCTAAACTGGGGCTTCAGACTCTAACCAGTTTCTTAATGAGAAGCCAATTCTTGCTGTTAATTAAACTCGTTATTTAATTCCACGGCTTGTTGTTACTGTCATTCTGCCACAGCTGACATTTCCAAAACTGTTGATTTTCTGTTTTTCATAACAACATCGTCAAAGTGTTTTGGTGAGTTGAGAGATCAACCTTACTGAGACCTTCACCTTTCTTTATTTTCAGATATTGTGTGATGTGGCGGCTTGTTTTGTGTCTCATTATTATTTGGTTGCTAATGAAGGAAAAAGAAACAACTAAAGGGCCTGAGTCAAGTTAATTACAAGAAGTAATCAGCAGCAACAACTGGTCACTAATTCAGAAGATGGTTAGAATGAAAACTTGCAGCCACTGCGGCCCTCCAGGACTGGATTTTGACAACCCTGATTTAAACTAACCTGCACCGTAAAGACATCCGGAAGGAAACTGGTGTACCTCAGGAAAACCCATACAGAGATGGGAAAAGTGTGTTTTGTTTTATTAGTTTTATTTATTTTAGATACATTTATTTATTTTTGTTACATTTTATCGAACTTATAGATCAGATTTAAATAAGTAAAACAGAGTTCAGTCAAAAATACCATCAGTATAACATTTCAAACTTTGTGCACGGAGTGTGTAGCAGCTGCAGATGCTATCCCACTGCAAGAACACAATTCACACACACTACAATGTCGGAGAGAATGGGGTGACGAGGTCAGAGGTGTGAAAGTTGTTGATTAAAGTGTATTGCGTGGACTTTTTCTCATGAGTGAATTTTTTTTTATTAGTTTTAGATGATATAGAACATCATTTACTCAATGAGTCATGGAGAGCAGTTTAGGATTCTTCTAGCTAAATGAGTTAAGTCTACGCACAAGCAATGTAGTGTAAGATATCATAATAGAATTTTCGTTGCATTATCATATCCAATCTGATGATACTCTAAATATTTTTATTAATGAATTTGGAGCAATTGTAAATCAAACACAATATGACAAATACGAAAATATTTTTCCCAAGTGGTATAAGTATGGAGCATTCTCTAAACATGTGACCTAGAGAACCTAGTGATTGATGGCATTGTTCACAGTTAGGATCCTGTTCCTGATATATTTTTATATAAACTTCAGTCATGAAAAATGCGTGCAAAACATAATTTTAAGTTGAAATGCACCACATTTAGCTCAAATGAAAAAAAAAAATGTTCAGTGCCTTTAAGAAGTTTTCACATCTCCTTGTAAGTTTTTACCTTTTATTGTTATATAACACTAGGGGGCTCGCCCCCTCCTCACTTTGCTTGGAAACCCCTCTGGCCTGCGGTACGCGGCAGCCACTTTATGTCTCTGCCGCTCGCGTTGTGAAGAGGGGTGCTGAACGCACCCCAAGGAGACGCAGTGGCTCCTCCGAAACCCCCTCTTAAACGGTGATACAATGGAAAACAAATAGTTTTTTTTACCTCCTCTTTGCTCAATCAGCTGCTAGCCGCCGCTGCTGCTGCATGATCTGTATCTTGCGCGGTACTTCAAACATTTAAAAGCCTGTACATAAGTTGTCCTACTATTTGTCTTTTATTTGAGGCCCCAGGCACAGTTAAATCTCTTGGCACAAAGTCTCGTCTTGCGGGATGTGAGTTCTTGATATTTTTAAACTATTATATAGTTTATAATTTAAAAACAGAATAAGAATCTGAAAATCTAACAACAGCACATTAAAGTTTGATAAACTCTGAAAAATGATACCAAAAATATATATGTAGCTTTCAAAATAAGCCCTATTTAAAGCGCAACAAAAAATGTGACATAAAAACATGACATAAAATCGTTGCACTTTTAGGCTTAGGATTTCATATATATAGAGTAGATTAAATCACACTGACACTGATCAACAGAAAAAAGACTCTTCATTGTCAAACTAAAAACCAAAATTAATTAATTAGTCTAAATTAATTTCAGATAATGTAAGTTCAGGTTACCTGACATACTGTATCTTTTGGAAAAGTAGAGTGTCATTTAAATATAATTCAGTGTAGTTCTGGGAGATAACAGGTAAGCACATCTATAATAATGTTAAATTTAGAAAGTATGGAAAATGATAGTTACTCAGAACAACTGATGTAATGGATAATAAGGCTTTGATGATGAAAAACGTGTGTTAGGTAGGAACAATTTAAGAGGTCTTTTGTCTTTTTATCAAGCTATAAAGCAGAAATGTGAAGTGAATACGTCATAACTGATGTAGAGAAGACCAGAAGTGATGTAATAAAACTCATTTGTCAACAATTAACTAAATTAATTTAGTATTGATAATTTGCCAGACAATTACTTTATAAAATAGTTTGACATCTGTTTTCATCAGAGACAACGGCCTGTACTGCATGCATAAAAAAGGGTTCTTACCATCTTTAAGCACAAGTAGAAAAGCTGAAGCATTTACAATAAATAGGGAGTTGCATGATCTAGTGTAAAGAATAGAATTCAAGTGAAAGGCATCAAGCCCTGTTGTATTTCCAATATTTGTGCTCACTAATATTTATTTTTAGCTGAGAGATTCTTAGGTATGCAAATTGTTGACAAAATGATGAATAAAAATGAGGATAAAATATTTTAACATGGGAAATGAAAAAATATCATTACCAATATTACAAAAATAAGAACTAGTTGGTTGAAAACCCCAAAATCATAACAGGTTTGGATTACACTGCTGGTTGTTTTCTGTGGACCTTGCACAATTTCCCCATTTCTGTTCAAGTTTTACTCCAGTTTTTCTCCCACATCACCAAAATGTACAGATCAGATTAACTACAAATTGTAAACTGTGTGGGTATGGGCACAAGTGGAGTGGAATGTTATTGCAAAAAAACTCTTGACAGATTGCCAAAGAACTTTCTACGCTTCCACCTTTAAATTAGAACATTAGATTAGATAGAAGATTGGAAGGTCATTACTGTCCACCACGTTACTTGGTACTTTATTGCATGTGTCTTTTTGTCTTTGCAAAAAACACATCTTTGTAACATTTGTATGAAATCTTCCTTTAACAAATGTACAACCATGTCCTTGTGTTTTTGTTGAAGAACTTATTATACAGCTGGGATCCACTGTATTAAATTCCTTTATAATTTTAACCATTTGATTACGTCACCCCTCATTCTCCTTTGCCTAAACTGAAAAGGTTAAACTACTTCAGTCTGTTCTCACAGTTCAAACTCCTAAGTCCCAGAATCAGCCTATTCGCTTTCCTGGATCCCTCTCTTAATTTAACCATGGCCTCCTTTGACTTTGTACTCTACACATCGTGATATATGACCTAACATCCTATCAGCCATCTTGATCACTTTCTGGATGTAGATACTGAGTCCACTATGTCTCCTATATTAGATCATTCAAGTAAGGTGAACTTTCAAGTTTCAAACCTCCCATTGTGTGTTTAAATCTAACATTTTACTTCCTACATTTACTTACCCTAAATTTCATCTGCCACAAATCTACCCAAGCTTGTATTCTGCCAAGGCCCTTCTTTTTAATTTAGCTGATTCTTTCTGGCATTCCACCTAGTTTGGTATCATCTGCAAACTTAAACAGCTTATTGATTATGTTCTTGTCCAAATCATTTATGTATATTGTGGCGGACGGCCGGGACCCATGCCTGGCCAGGATGCCCATTTATCATTAGAACTGGAGGAGCAGCCATGGGAGCCACGCTACGTCCCTCGGAACCTTTGTTGGCAGCCCCCTGGGTTGCGTCGGGGCCACTTTCGTGGAACACTGGACCTCATCTTGATTGGGCTCCATCTGCTGCACTTTTGGGTGGGCTATAAGAGGAGCCTGCAGCCACTATTCAGGATGCCAGAGTTGGGAGGAGATGGACGAAGCTGCCCTGGGAGGATTGGAAATAAGAGTGTGAAATGGGGTGATTTTTCTCTGTATTTTGGGAGTTGGTGTTGTGCCTGTGGGGTTCAATGGAAAGATGTGCCCCACAGGTGAAGAAGAAAAATAAATCTTTTTGCTCATTTTGCCCATTCCTCTGGTGTCAGTCTGTGTCGGGTTGGCGCCAACCAATAACTAATCTCACAATATTAAAAAGAGCAGTCATGCTAGCACTGATCCCTGAGGGACAATATTTTTACAATTACCTCATTTTGAAGAAGTTATCTTCCCCATTAGTCTTTGCTTCCTGTTTTTGAGCCAATTTTGCAGTCACCTACACACAATGCCCAGATTTCCATCTTCTTTTAGTTTGATCACTAACCTCTCATGTGTTACCTTAACAAAAAATAACATCATATGCCTAATTACATAAATAACAGTGCCTGTGTTCCATTACCGTAGGGTTTAGGTACCATAAACCACACATTTTTGGAGATAGCATCTGTGGTTAGAGAATGTTATAAAGAACAAGGTGCAGTATGTTATAAGTAGTGAGTACATGTCAGGTAAGAATGATGTTAGCATGTAACTGAGTTCTCTGCAGAAGAGAGTAAAAGGATTATTTTCTTCCAAAGGGGTTTATCAGACCAAAACAGGCCTCCAAGTTTAAGTCAGTGTAAAGCTTTCAAAGTACCACAGAAGACAAAGTAGGCAATTGATTAGGTTAAGGAAGGAAGTGATTGATATATGGAAGCAGGACAGTATTAAAGTTATTGTCAAGATGGATATGATGGCCCAGGAACTTCAGTTTTTCATAAGCATGGGTAAAAATACACTCTAAGCTATCACAATATATATATACACACACACACATACACTATATTCACACAGTGAAGATTTGCAATTGCCACTCGCCATAAATAAAAAAGTAAAAAAAAAAAATCTTTTAAATTAACTTTTCTTTTGCCTGAGGGTGTCTGGCTGTAGAAATTTTTGTGAAATGGGACATGAAAAGCTATTTAATAATGATAAATGTTTAGGAATAACAGAAGTGAAAGGCAAACTTTATTACAGTGAGTAACCATTATGGAAGTCAGGTGAATGTGGCACACTGATGGTAAATTATAAGGTGACCAGAATTTTAAAGTGTCAGACCTGGACACTTGTGTAGTATGTATGGCCAACGCATAAAGCCCATCCTCATTAATTTAATTCTAGTTTTATAACTTCATCATTTGTGATGTGAACACAAAAAAATAGCAAAACTGTCTGCTGTTTAATCTGCTTTTTCGTCAAATTTAGCACAACTTCTTAATTAAGCTTTCCCCATCAGAATGTTGACTGTGCTATTATACGTATATTGGTTACGTCAAACTGGGAACTGGGATATGAGGGGTCCTCTTTCGAGTTTTGTATACACTGTTCTAAATACATTGTGGGAATGTCTGTTTTGATAGAGCAATGTTTTATTAGCCTATTAAAACATTTTTCTATTCTCCAGTAATTTATTGGAACACGTAGACTGAAATTAGAACTATGCCTGTCATCTGAATGTCTGGACACCTTATTATAGTAACTGTGAAGTACTGAATCATTTTAATTTGTAGATAAACAAGCTGTGAGGTTGGTTTAGTTTAGGGTGAATAGCAAGAACTAAATGTTCATTTGCTCTGGGTACAACATTGCACGCCACAGGATACTTTATTCATATGCTTTGCTTTCTTTGCTTGCATTTTATAAATGTTCGGTTATATGGCCATTTAACTTACCTGTTAAAGCTTAAATAATTCAGAGGAGGAAGATGCATGCAGCAGTTTCTATGTGCACCAAACTGGACTTGTTGATAAGATGATTGCAGTTTCACGCATGCACAGACAACAAGTGAAGGAGAATTCCTACCCTGTACATGCCGTATGCTGGTCTTTCATTAACTTGTACTGGGGATCTGTTGGCTGTCAGTAGAAGCTATCGGAGATGAAAAATATACAAATTGTTGTAATCACTGTCAAGGTAAAACTGAAACACTGATCTAATTCATAGCTGAAGTTGTACTGAATGTCTCTCCATTTTAAGTCGGACAAGTTGGTAAATTTATAAATGCTATTCAGCATCACAATCTGTTCTATTTTCATTAAAATATCTTGAACTATCGTCACAAATTTCCTTAAAGAATAAGTGTGTCACATTTCAACAAAATTGGTCCATGGGGGCCCTAGTTGTTACATACTGAAAGACAAGTAGACAGGCAGACAGATTACCATCTCTTGTGTTTGTCAAGTTCAAAACATCTGAGTTCCAGATTCCTCGTTGCTGTATTATATTCATTGTACTTCTGGGAGGGCCTGGTTGTTAGCTCTGTAACAGACAGAACCTGTCACTACAAACTTCAGACAATATTGACATGACTCGCAGGGTATGTCCAACACAACTGGCTATCACAAGAGAGTGCTGCAACTACCCCCATCTTGTTTAGATTATGTAAATAATTGTGTGTATGTATAAGTGAAAATTTCTGGAAAAGTCATGTAATGTGACATGGCCTTTAAACACCATTCCTTATCACAAAATAAACTCCACTTGGGGCAGTTGTTCAGATTTAAATCTAAAGTGACCAGGTAATGCAAAAAGAACACAATTTAAAAGTACCTCTGAGACAGGCCTGATTGGACAGATTGTATACAGAATCAAAATTCCACATGTAGCAACTTCTTAAATAGTTTCACGAGCATGGTTCTGTTAGTCGAAGTGCAAGGCACACAACTCAGTGCTTTCGTTAGCTTGGCATGGTAAAATTGAAAAAATTATAGGTTAGATGTGTAACATAATTTATAAATGTCCAGTGATCAAGCTGCTATGCAAATATTTGAATCAAGTACACTGCGTTTTAAGTCTGTCATCTATCATGTGTTTTGTTTCCAAAGAAGCATTTGTGAAATTTCAGAAATTTGTGTTAGAAGTCAGAAATTAAAACGGCAGAAAGTAATAAGGTGTCTATGGGAGAGGTTAGCCTGAAAGTGTTGATATTTGTCCTCATTTGGGTGCGCAGTCAGTCCGGCACATAGATGCTATCTATATACATGTATAGTGTGTTTATGTGTGTGGGCACATGTGCAGCTAAAGTGGATATGTCTGAGTGTTTATGTGTTTATGTATGTGTGTGTTTGTCTACATATATACCATTGATGGATTTGATTTCTTAATGTATTGTATAATTTATATTCTCTATTATTATGATATGCAATCTCACAAAACATTCACAAGCAAGCTTCTTTTTACAAGCTAGGCCAGAAAACTGAGGTGAGACGTAGTACCTAAATCAATCCAAGCACAAGGCAAAGGCTTTCAGGCTGCACAGGTCCAACAAAAGGTGTTTAAAATATTTAGGACTTCAATATGTTCTGAAAGGATAGAGGAAAATAATAAACATCTTGTTTTCAGTAATGGAAACAATGTTATGTTTTACAATTAAAGATTTATCAGCAAAAGTACATAAAAACAGAGAGAAAAACATAACAAAAATGAATTTAACAAGGAATGCATAAAAAGAAAGAAAATGCACAAAGAGAAAGTTCAGAAACAAAGAACAGTACCATGAAATGAACAGAAGTTTAGTCTCAATTTGAAGAGCACAGGGCACAAGACATAAAAAACAAATAGACAAACTATCATGATAATCCATCCATTTTCCAACCCGTTGAATCCGAACACAGGGTTACGGGGGTCTACTGGAGCCAATCCCAGCCAGTACAGGGCACAAGGCAGGAACCAATCCCAGGCAGGGCACCAACCCACCGCAGAGCATGATAATTTAAAGTAAAAAAATATATAATCAATACCAAAATATACATAAACATAAAAATATTTAACAGATAAAAAAGATTAAATTATATAAAGCTCTTTTTCAACAAAATTTTGCTGTTTGCATGGACAAAATTAAACACGACATGCATAGATGGTCTACCTTCCATCTCACTTTAGCAGGGAGAATTAACACTATCAAAATGAATAACCTCCATAAGATTCTGTTGCTATTTCAAAACATCCCCATATGCATTAACAAATAATTTTTTAAGAAATTAGATTCAACCATAACTTCATGTATTTGGAAATCAAAACATCCATGTATCCAAAGGGCGACCCTACAAAGATCTAAGGCAGAAGGTGTCATGGCTCTACCAAACTTTCAGTTTTATTACTGGGTGGCAAATATACAAGCTATAAAAACCCTAGAGATAGAAACAAACAGATGAACATACACAGGCTTGGTCTGCAATAGAAATAAAATCCAGCAGTACTTCTTTATGTGCCTTGCTTTGTACCCCAATGATCACAAGTATATACTAACAACTCAGAATATTGAACCAAGTAGGAAGTATGTTAAGATAGAGCTTTTATCTGTGGCATCTCTGCACGAAAACCACCTTTTTCCATCCTCTCAAACGTACGCAGTTTTTAATGTCTGGAAAACATTCGGGATTCAATCACTTAGCGATCTGTACATAGACAACGTTTTCACATCCTACGAACAATTACACTCCAAATGGAACTTTCCAGCAACACATTTCTTTCATTACCTCCGAATTAGAAACTTTGTTAAACAAAACCTGCTCAATTTTCTTCACCTTCCACCTACCTCTATTCTGGAAAAAATATTGATCAGTCTTGAGGACTCAAACAACCTCTCCGTAATATATAAAAACACTTTAAAGTCCCTCTCTTTCAAAGATCCCAGAGTACAGTGGGAACAGGATCTCTCACTCAACATTTCAGAAAAGGAGTGCAAGGTAGCAATGCACATAATTCACTTGAGCTACATATGTGCAAAGCATACAATTATTCAACTTAAAATTATATATCAAGCAAATCTGTCTTATTTAAAATTGTCCAAAATGTTTCCAAGACAAGATCCAACCTGCAAACGTTGCAATCGTGCTCAAGCCTCATTGGGCCATATGTTTTGGATGAGCACCAAATTAACATAGTTTTGGACCAAAATCTTGAAATGCCTATCAGACAGCCTCTGTGTCACAATCCCTTCTAATCCACTCACAGCTGTGTTTGGGGTACTTCCAGATGGGTTTAAAGTGGAGAAGGACAAACAGACTGTAATTGCCTTTACTTCACTATTGGCACGTAGTCTTATCTTGCTCAACTGGAAGAATCCTAACTCACCTATTTTAAATCAGGGAGTAAAGAGGATCTGTACAAAATTTTTTCAAAACCTGGCTGGATCTAATCAATAACATTTTAGAATAAGAATTTAAATTGAGGAAGCGGATTCTCTCCCCTCTTTTTTATTCTATTTATTTTTATCCATCCATCCATTATCCAACCTGCTATATCCTAATACAGGGTCACAGGGGTCTGCTGGAGCCAATTCCAGCCAACACAGGGCGCAAGGCAGGAACAAACCCCAGGCAGGGCGCCAGCCCGCCACAGTATTTATTTTTATTAATTTATTAATTTATCTACTTACTTATTTTTACTAGATTAAAGTTTTACTCTGTTGGCCTAGCTCTCTTTCTCATGGGTGGTGGTTGATTTGTTTTGAACCTAGTTTTGTTAAACTTGACTTACTTGTATGGAACGTTATTTGATTTTAATAAAATCAATAAAAGGCTTAAAAAAACAGATAAAATTAAGAAAACACACACATTAGAGCCAAGGATGAAGTCCTCCCTATTTCTTAACATCTATCAGTTTACCTTGATATGTGAATTAATGTATGCAAATGTAGGCAGCACAGTGGACAGTGCTGCTGCATTATGTTTCCTGCATCCAGGGCTGTAGTCTTCCCATGTCTACATGTGTTTTCTTCCTACATCCATATAGACATGGCAATTTGTTTGGTTGTGATTTAAGCCTAAAACTTCCAAACAAGGCCATAACTTCCAAAAAATACTTAAGGCCTATCATTCAAAAAACAGGACTCCATTAGAAAGAGAAGGGGGAAACCAATGGCATTATTTGGGGAGGGGCTTCCTGGCTTTAAGTCCTCTTCTCAGTATCCAGACCCTAATCTTTGAGAACCCCCCCTCCACTTGTCCTATGGACTTAGGTGTCCTGACCCTGATCTTGAGAACACAATCCCCCTTTATCCACATTTTAATATGTAAGGACGACTGCACAGAAACTTTAGAAGGCCTTTCTACTGTTCAAAAACTCCAAGGGTGACACTGACACCTGCTCCTCTGACTGTATGAAATCTCCAAGTGGGTACCCACCTCAATCCCCCTCCACAACCAAACCCCCCAACCCCCACTTTCCCATATAACATATCTGTAGGACTAATGAAATTAAAGAGGGTGTCTAAGCCCCAAATAAGTACTAAAGCTCCTGGGGGAACCTTGAAAACCATTCACTCACTCAAATCAATTAAAACATGAACATTTGAAAAATTTCAAAAATATCAACAAAAGAATTAACTAAATTTCTATATTCAAAGTTTAAAAAATAATAATTCCAAAGTAACAAAATTTCAAAGTTCCAGAATCATAGAGTCAAAGAAAGAGCAAGAACTCAAGAATAACATTAAACTGATCAAAGGAATTTTTACCATGTGTGGCACCGCCCGGCCGGGATGCCCAGGAGGACCAGAGGAGGGCTTGTACCTCCTCCAGACCGTGAGGAGGCATCCGTCCTGGTTACGCGGGTGGCCTCGGGTAGGGGGCATGGAAGCCCAGCCCTGTAGTGGCCCGTGGCCACTGCCAGGCGGCGACCCACTTCCAGACCATCATCTGCCACATCCGGCCGAGGCAGGAGGACCAGAGGAGGGCCTGTACCTCCACCAGACCACGAGGGGGTGTCCACCCTGGTTACGTTGGTGGCCTCGGGTAGGAGGCATGGAAGCCCAGCCCTGTAGGGGCCCGTGGCCACCGCCAGGCGGCGCCCCGCTGCCTGAACAGCCCTGGAGCCCAGCACTTCCGCCACACCAGGAAGTGCTGGGGGGAAGACGACAGGGGACACCTAGACGGCTTCCGGGTGCGCAGCCGGCACTTCCGCCACACAAGGGCGTGTCTGCGGAGGAGTGCTGGGAAGCAGCTGGAGCCCATCCGGGTTCCCATAAAAGGGGCCGCCTCCCAGCAGTCGGGCGAGAGTCGGGAGGAAGGAAGACAAAGCTGGCGAGAGGACAGGAGGCGGCCAGAAAAGGACTGTGTGGCCTAGACTTTGGGGGATCGGTCCTGGAGGCACTGGGGTGTGACTGCACGGTAGACTTTTGTAAATATTAGTGTAAATAAACGGTGTGTTGGGTGAAAACAAAGACGTCTGTCTGTGTCCGGGCCAGCGTCCACACATGCTAAAATCCAAATCCCAAAAATCAAAACTGTGGAACAGCCTAAAGTGAAATCCAGAAAAGCAAGCAGAAGTGGTTCAAGCCCAACAAAATTTAAGAAACATGGTAGTAGAAACCAAGCTCTTTACCTGCAGCAGGTTAAAATACAAAAAAGAAGACAGCAACCAGCTGTATCCCAGAACTTAGAGACATGTCCTACTCTGGCAGAATCAGAGAATTAAACCTGTTTAGTCTCACGTATAGGAGATTGTGTGGGGACGTAATCCTGGGCATAATGTAAAAAACAAATGGAAGAATACAAAGAAAAAGAACATTATGGCATCAAGAAACAGAGATTTACAAAAACTAGGAAACTTCATAAAAGAATAATTACATAAATAAAAGAAATAATATAAAGCAGTTCCATAAGCAAAATGAACCAAACAATTTACACTAAAGACAGCAAAATATATATTTAAAACAGAGCAAAAGTCAGAGTTGGAGGCTGGGCTAAAACATAACAAAGTTACTTGATAAGATGAAACTGGCCCTCACCAGGGCTGGTTCCTGTCTTGCACCCAAAGTTGCAGGGATAGGCTCCAGCCCCTGGTGACCCTGTATTGAGTTAAGTGTCATATTACTTTCTGGTAATGCTGATGAGTCAAAAAAACTGCAATATTAAATAGTGTTTTTATACAAGATTTACAAAGGAATATATATACCCTAATAGAAAGTGCATATGTGCAATGGGGTCACTGAAAACTGGTGTTGTCTATTGGCTAGCAAAGTGATTTAGCACCCTTCAAGCACCTATTTGCAGTTACAAATGCTGAGCAGGCCTTGTTGCCTATAACTAAGTTAATCACTGCTGTAAGATGAGACCTCGGCAAGCATTCTAAACGTGTTGTTGAAATAAGCTTGACTTGAACTTAAGTGATGAGAGACAGTTCACCTTAACTAGAGATGTTGACAAGCAAAGAACATCATCAATTAACATCAAACTGACTTGGGGTAACCTTTAATGATCCACTTTACACTGTAAAGTCCAAATAACTCTTGTGACAGTGTTCTGCTGTCATTCTAGTGGATGAAATAACATTATGCTGCAAAAAACTATGAGTATTCTTGAGCATTTTACCTCTCTAAGGTAACTCTTCTGTTTTCATGAGATGGGTGGGGCCTTCAGCCAAACCACAATGGCATGTAAACAAGAGGTTATAAGGCAAGTATTAGAACAAACTGAAAGTAATCCATTAATTGAATCAAGCAATAGCAATGATGTTGTGTGTTAGTCATCAGACATTGACACAAATAGTGAAACTAGTGCAAACAGCACTGTGAGACCAAACTGTGGTAAAATTTGGTCCTGTGAAGCTTCACCATGGTGTAAATGGCTTTGTCACAGAAAAGATTACATCTTGCATGAAGAAGTGGCCTGAGTTGCCTCGAAAGCTTGCATATTGTATTCTTTTTAGTTAGCCAATAAAAGGTGTCATTTTGCTTGGCTCTTCTCTACATTCACAGAAAAGACAAAATGATTGTATCAAGTGAAATGACAAGAAGGTCATTAGCCCTCTAAGAAAAGTTTATAATGCAGCCACTGTCAGTGTTTGTTTCAGGGGAAATGTGGAGGTCAATAAGCCTTGCACTCATGTAGCCTTCAGTAACACAAGGGGTGCATCGATTGTGCAGGTCAGGCACTGACATTCTACTCTCTCATGTGCAAGCAGCAGAAAAACATCTTATGTGAAGGAGGAGAACTACACCTGCATCAGTACAGTAGATGACACTTGACATACCTTTAATTATGTGTTTATGATGATGTTTTAGTATTTACATGTTTCTGTTACACATAACAAAATTTTTGTTGTTGAAAAATATTCAATTCGCAGTTAGGAGACCTGGGTTCGCTTCCCGGGTCCTCCCTGCGTGGAGTTTGCATGTTCTCCCTGTGTCTGCGTGGGTTTCCTCCGGGTACTCCAGTTTCCTCCCACAGTCCAAAGACATGCAGGTTAGGTGCATTGGTGATTCTAAATTGTCCCTAGTGTGTGCTTGGTGTGTGGATGTTTGTGTGTGTGTGTGTGCCCTGCTGTGAGCTGACACCCTGCCCGGGGTTTTTTTTCCTGCCTTGTGCCCTGTTTTGGCTGGGGTTGGCTCCAGCAGACCCCCATGATCCTGTAGTTAGAATATAGCGGGTTGGATAATGGATGGATGGATAGCTCATTTTTCTGGTCTTAAACATAATGCTAAATAGGCTACATACAAATATAGACAGAACAGCCTAATCTGTCTCCAAATGTGTTTGTGGTGTCAATGTAAAATCATGAATAGCCATAAATGTCCACCTAGAGCTTCCAAAACAACACATAACCCCAAAGAATATAGGTGAATATACAAAGTGATAAAGAGATAATCTATATGAACCCATCTGGGCTTTTACTGCATAAAGTGAAACCATATGTGTGCTGTGCTACTATCAACAAAGGATGTTCTTCTATTCCTCCTGTAGAGAGCCAAACAGTTGTAGATTCTGTATCATAAAAAACTGTTTTGATGACACTTGGTGGCCCAAAGCCATACTGATAGATTTACTGTGAATTCTTTTACAGCACTTTTGACTCAGTACCAGACCTGACTGCAAAGGGTCATTTATCCAGGCTGTGCCCCCCAAATATGTCAACCCCCCACCCCAGACACACTGTCTGCTCTAATGTTGCTTGTTGGATTTTTGAGACTTATCATATCAAGCCCTCACTACTATTTTAGGTGCCCCTTCTTTAATATTTTGGACAGGGGATTCTCAGTACTTAAACCCCTCAATCTGATGGTGGTTAAAGTAATAAACTTGAATACATAAGCACACATAAATGGTTGACACTTTTCACCTACTATTTTAAGATTATGAGAACTTGTACATTTATCTGTTGATTTTCAACATTGCCTAATCTAGTTCAGGGTAATGGGTAATCAGTTTCTAACCCAGATTCCATCCAAGGCCTAAAGTTAATGGGTCTAAAGTACAGATTATCATAATAGAGGGTGGCACAAAACAAGATCTCACTTAAAACAGGCAAGGTAGAACCAGTAGGAGGTGCCATGAGTGGATCTCATAAGAAACCCTCACAGATATTCATTTAACTTTGCCGATTTCCCTCTGTGCTTCTCTGTGTTAAAAGAAGGCTATCAAAATTAAACCTGAAACTGCATGAGGGTAGAAAGTGGAATTAAACAGAAGGACAGGAGGAAGGCCTCAGTACAAACATAACTTCATAAATGTTATCCTACATTAGGGCAAACTAACCTAGCTGTAATCTGATCATTCAAAGAACTTAATTCGTTGACTTACACTTGTTACATGTCAGACAGGTTTTCTCCCGTGGCTGGGGTTCAAGTACCATTTTTACCATCTGCCTAATTCATTTTTTATGTTAACTTTGATTATTTAGTTTCTTTATGTTTTAGTATCTTTCTGTGTGCCATGTGTTATTTGGATGGTCCCCTAAGAGACAGAGCTGCCTCTCTTCTTCCCTATAAACACTGAGGATAACCCATAGTCCCTTGTGGTTCAATCTGAATGCTCTTGTGGTGCTGGTGAATTTCCCTGTAATAATTCTGTTCTTTGTGATTACCTGGACTTTTGAACCATTGCTTTGTTTTTTGGTCACCCTTGGGTTCAGTTCTGAAATAAGACCCCGATTGATGTAATGAATGGATCTCCTTAACAGAGAGTCGGTCATACATTTACAATGCAGTGCCTGGATACCCAGTTATTTCATTCATCACGGTCATTACCACTTTTGCTCTCGGTGCACAGACACTCATTCATTTCACTGAGCAGGGGGCCGGTTTCCTTGATGATTTTTTTGTGTGAGCACTTGATTGTTTCACTGAGCATGGGGGAGTAGGGGTGGGGGTGATTTAGGTGTGCAGACATTTGATTGTTACTTCTAGCCATTACGTTCGATTGCCATCACGGGTCCATGGACACACACACCCAGAATGCACTGATGGCGGAACAGTTCCTTCTTGGATTTTATATTGGGGACTGTGTTTGCTTTTGAATTTTGCTTATTTTGAAGGCTTTGGTTTGAGTGCTTTTTTTTTTGCTTTGGAGCTTTATTTCATTACAGAGCTATTTTATTAAAATGAATCTTTTTATTTGTAAAGATTGTTTGTTTCCCTTTTCATTTCTAGCTGGGGTTTGATGGTAATTCCTCCTCTAGTGGGCATTTTGAGTATATTTTGAGACTAACATGCTTAGGAACTCTCAATTTCACAACAGTACTCTAAAGGTCACTGTACCATGGCTTCCTATACAACAACCATTTATTTTCAGAACCCATACCTGCCTCTTATCAGTTCATCACAGAGTGCCATTGCATGCACACTCATATTTTACCAAGGTTGGGCAGTCTGGTGTAGAATCGGTCATTGAAATGGTACCTTGTGTTTGTGATAATTAAAAAAAAAAAAAAAATCCCAAAATATTGTTATACTTGCTTAATCAGGTTTGGAGTCACTGGGGCCCCAGGCATTTTCAAGAAACACAGGGGTCAATGTAAGAGGGCAGCAGACAATCACAGGACTCACTCACATTCACACACACACTCACTCTACAGTAAGTAACATAATCTGTATGTCTACTGGGATTTTGGAGGAACAAAAACCACACACACAGATACAGAGAGAATATGAATACTCAACAAGGAAAATATCTGTGAGGCAGCTGCTGTGGATTAATATGTGTTCATTTTTAAGCTTTTAATTTATTTTTGACTTTGTGCTTTAAAATTTTCACATATTGTAAATATTTATCATTTGATTATTTATTAGAATTATGCATAATAAATATTTTTGCATTATTTTGTACGTTTTTATTTCAGGGATATGTACTGTACTCTAATCAAATGGCAATAAATTACACGTTGAACTTGAGCAATACTATTAAGTCATGCAAATAAAGGTCATCAAAATAGCCTCGCGCTAGGACCCAGAGCTGCGCAAGCGCATAGTCAAACTCTCTGCTTTTTTGTCCTTCTCTCTTTCCGTAGTATAAACATAAAATATGAGGTTGTCGGAGGGTTGATTTCATTTTACACTAAAGGAACATGGGAATATAGGTTTAAATTGTTTAAGACACTTTCACGGTAAAAGTAAAGAATGTCGTAATCCTAGGAGAAGGTTAGTTAAACATGTTTCTCAATGACATTGTTGCATCTGTGTTTCTAGTTAATTACTCGTTAAAACTTCGTCGAAGTGCTTCTTGTACTTGATAAAACTGACACATTTTATATAATCCAGTGAAAATAGCAGAAATCAGCAAGTAGGTGAAAAAAAAAAATCTGTTACACATTTCTGGCGTGGTGACTGCCGTTAGAAGACATTAAATGAAACTTTCTTGTGGAAAGCAGTCAGTTTCGCCGATAACTTGTGCCCGTTATTCTCGCCCACTGTGTGTTCTAATAGTTAACGTTGCTTATTAGGCATTACGGTTATGTTCGCAAGATGGACAGCGTACGTTGCAAATTAAGCTTTATTCTATCTGAAATCGGTTCGCCAAAAATGTAGAAGTTAAACGAAATCCTGCAAAGTTAACTTAAAACGTATACAATATAAACAGAAAAGAGGGTAAAATAGACAGGACACATTGGGGGAAGGGCGGCTGCCTCGCAGTTAGGAGACGCTCCCCGGGTCCTTCCTGCGTGGAGTTTGCATGTTCTCCCTGTGTCTGCGGGGTGCTCTGATTACCTCCCACAGTCCAAAGACATAAAGGTTAGGTGCACAGGTGTGTGTGCGCCCTGTGGTAGGCTGGCGCCCTGCCCAGGCTTTGTTCCTGCCTTGCGCACTGTGTTGTCTGGGATTGGTTCCAGCAGACCTCCGTGTTAGGATATAGCGGGTTGGATAATGACTGACTGACGGACATTTGGGGAAAATGGTTTATTGTAACTGTTGCAGCTGCAGTGTGTAATAGGCAGTGTGGCGAAGTTATTAAGGCGTTGGATTGCAAACTCTGAGGTTGTGGGTTCAAATCAAGCTACTGACACTGTGACCATGAGCAAGTCACTTTACCCGCCTGTACTTCCATGGAAGGGCTCATTCACACTCTGATGCACAAACACAGACTGGGCCAATTTAAAGACAACAGTTAGCATATCTTGCACATCTCACAAGGGGAGAACATGCAGACTACACTGTAACATCCAGATTTACGAGGCAGCAGTGCCACCAACTGTCCAGTCGTGATGGCTATTAGCATTTACCCGCTAAGTATTCCCTAGTGAACTATAGTTTGGCTTAATAAGGCATTCCTTGTAAATTGTGTATTGCTTATGCTGATTGTCTAAAATGAACTGACTCAGTGTACTTAGCTCTCTTTTGGTGTTTCACTTTTTATGCCAGACACGATGGTGCTGTTCAATTATGAAAGTATTAACAAAATCAACTTACTATGCAATAACCCAATTTAGTATAGACAGTGAATTGAGCTGTAATCTCCAAAATGTGCACTTCGGCTCCTACCTTGACTTATTGTTGAAATCTGAGCACTTCCCTTAACCTTCCAGTCCTCTCATTTTATTAAAAACATGGAAATGATTGTTGTATTGTTCTTTGTAAGCCACCTTGGGTAGATATAAAAATGTTTTTTTTCAGTTGAACAAGTAGTCCAAACATACACTCAGCAGACAGCTGCATGCCTCGCCTTAGATCCCAAGTTCATTAACCCTCTGTAGTGTTTGCAGGTTTCCTTCAGCAGCCTCTCTAGGTTTCTTCTACATATTACTACAGTGACACACCTGATATCCATAGTGAGTTGTCCTGTTCTGTTGTGTCCTGCATTGGAGTACAACTTTTCCTTTCTTTAAAGACTGTAAATCTCAAATGTGTATTGAAGAAACAATATTGCTAGTAAGTCACTAAAAATACACATACACACACTTACTTATAGGGAGCCAGTGAAGAGTAAGCAGTAAAACTAATTTGCCATTATTATGACAGTGCTGGCAATTTTTATGTCAAATGTTGTGCTTCCCCTTAACTATTTACTGTACTTCGCAAAAAATAGGTGAATGGGTTGTCCTGGAATGATAACCTCGATGTGGTTGCTGAAACAACAGAGATGTAATAATATCTGATCCACCAAGCCCTGCATGTGGAAATGAGTGCTTTGCACTGCTCCTATAACAAAAGTCATTATGTTCTGTCCTAGAGCAATTTGGTCCCATCTTCTACACATCAATGCATGCTTCACACTGTCTGAGTCAAGGACATTTCACTTGTCGGCTTCACCATTTTAACACTTTTTCACTGGATTAAATGGGTATGAATAAGTGACTAATTTATGGCCTCCTCTCCAGAGTAAAGACTGTGGATTTTGAACTTCTTTCAAAGATAGAACTGTTCAGTTCGCATGTAGCAACCAGCTTTAATTTAAAACAATTAATTGGAAAGCAATCAGATGTTATCAGATTTAACTCACTTTATCCTCGAATAAATTGATTTTCATATTCTAAATGATAGAAAGGAATATATAGTGGTTTTGGTTTGGCTGAACTAACTAATCCAGTCACAGCTTGTATACCAGCACAACTTTGTAAAAACGATCATTTCAATTTGCAGAGCTCTCTTTAGCTACTTAGTGTTGGGGGAGAGCCATAGCCAGTTATTGTAGTATCCAATTTAAGGGGGTCACTTTTAGATAATGCTGTGTAGGTGTCAAAATATACCCAGTATGCTTATAAAAATAAAGTGAAAAACCACTTCAATAAAATCCCTACTCTATATTGATTACATGTGTTTTTAATTAATTTTATCCATCAGCAGGTATCTGCCATTGTGTGTTAAAAGTATTTTAGATCTTTTTATTATAGATAAAACTGACCCAAAGCCTTTAATTTGCACCCTTTAAATACCACACAATGATGTACAGTTTCATTCTACAGTGATTTAAGCCATGCTGATATAACACAGGGTACAAATGTAAAACTTTTAAAGGCGATTGTGTTTAAAGTAGAATCAGTTTTTCCAGATACATTATTTAAATATTGGAAACAGAAAATTTTAAGACTGTGATATAGTTTTTAGTTGGCAATTTACAATCCTTATTTGATTTTATATGTTAATGAATGTGAGTCTTTAAACAACGCATTTCTCTTAAAACACCCTGGTTTAGGTAATCCCAGTAATTGCTGCCTGTTTTCAACCTACCATCTGTCCACCTATGCATCCATTTTTATACACAGATATCCAGTTCATAGTTGCAGAGTGCTTGTTGCCCATCCAAACAGGACTAACAACAAGATAGGAACCATAACTGCATGGAGTGCCAGTCATGCATTAACTCACGCCCATGTGTTCAGGGCTATTGCACAATTATCAGTAAATCTAACATGCACATCTTTTAAACATGGGAGGAGAACCTGTGCAGGTATGAGGAGAATGTGACGACTCCACACAGGCGGTGCTCAAGTCTGAGGATTTGAACCTGGGATTCCAGAGGTGTTAGGAAGCAGGGTTAACCCGTGTGCTGCTGTGTTGCTAAATTTAATTTGGCACTGTGTTAAGTGGTAAATAATGATAAAAGTGACACTGTTCATTTATAGACATTTTGCTAACATTGCAGTATTTAAAGAAACTCTCTTGTTCACTCTGCCGCAGGTAAAATGATTCCTGTAAATCTTTCATTTGGTGCTTGTGGCTTTTTGGGAATCTATCACCTGGGTGTTATTTCAGCTATCCAAACTCATGGTAGGAAACTCCTTTTGACAATGAAATGTTTTGCTGGAGCATCTGCAGGAGCACTGGCTGCAACCCTCTTAGCTACTGCACCAGAAAAATTAGAGGTACTGTATACTGAAAATGTCTTGTATGTTAAATATGTACAAAATTGTCGATGGTGTAGGATGCAGGGCAAACGGTATGTGCACATTCCATTACAGACTGGAGTAGTCTGATGAAGTAATGGGAGACCTGTTTTTTATCTCCTTAAGTTGTCATAAATATGCTTCATTTACTCAACTTTTATAAGAGTGTTTGCATTTTCATTGTGTGTGACCACCAAAACATTTTGTTTAATGTAAACAAGATGTGAATCCAAAGGGAATAAAATAACTAATTTTATTTGAACATCAGAGCATACACGGCTGTTACTGTAAGGTGAATTGTGCAGCATACAAGCAACAACGAAAATCTAACATACTGTACTACTGAGTAAATATCCAAAGTTGTGTCAAATACTGCACAAAATCACGAAAAAGTCCAAACCTATAACATCCATCCTTCCATTTTCCAACCTGTTGAATCCGAACACAAGGGTCTGCTGGAGCCAGTCCCAGCCAACACAGGGCGCAAGGCAGGAACCAATCCCAGGCAGGGCACAAATCCACCGCAGGACACACACACACCAAACACACATTAGAGACAATTTAGAATTGCCAATCCACCTAACCTGCATGTCTTTGGACTGTGGGAGGAAACCAGAATACCCAGAGGTAACCCACGCAGACACGGGGAGAACATGCAAACTCCACGCAGGGAGGACCCGGGAAGTGAACCTGGGTCTCCTAACTGTGAAGCAGCAGCGCTACCACTGCGCCACCGTGCCGCCCAACCTATAACATTTTTAAACAAATTACTAACTTCATGTTCTGTCTAGTGTGTGTTTGGTGTATGTGTGTGTGTGTGTGTGTGCCCTGTGGAGGACTGGCACCCTGCCCAGGGTTTGTTTCCTGCCTTGTGCCCTGTGTTGGCTGGGATTGGCTTAAGCAGGCCCCCGTGACCCTGTAGTTAGGATATAGTGGGTTGGATAATGGATGGATGGATTGATGTTCTGTCTAATATTATACAAAGATATCAGAAAAAAAAAATTAAGTTGTGTAATATAAACATCATTCTGTTCAGAGCAGCACAGTTAAATGTTAACACCATTTCCTCCAGTGCTGAAAGCCCTCTCAATAAGGGCTGCGTTAGGCAGGGGTGTACAGGTGCATCACTGTCCACCTCAGGTATCATCAAGTAGCTCTTGATCTCCTTTTCAGTGCCAGTGTGCAGAGACTCACCTTCTATGAATTCCTGTTTTTTTTTAATAGCTGCTAAAAGACTTTTTTTTTTCTTTTGTTGTCATCATCTGCTCCATAGGGACAGATGGAGCAGGGTGAGGAGGCAGGGATCTAAGTGAGTGTTTTGAGTAATGAAAGAAAAAAATGTGCTTTAGAATCGAGGACCCTCAACCAAGACGGCTTTCAAAATAAAATGTGCCCGATAGGCATATGCTTCTTACGGAAATAAAAATAATTAGTTTGAACAAATTATATCATTTGTTCGAATGCATTTTTTTTTTGCCTGACACAACAGGCCTCTGTACTAGATCAATTTCACTTCATGGATGGTGAAGCAAGTTAGTTGTTAAGCTCTCTTTAATGGCAAATGATTTCCGACATTTTGTTTTTGTAGATTGACGTCTTTTAAGCAACATCAGTTTTTTCATAGCCAAACCATCTGCACGCGAGTGAGGATGATCCATGCTCGCAATTGAATCTAGTGACGTAGATTTCAAGGCTGTTTATTCCTTGGTGCTGTTTGCTCACTCAATTTTAGGCAGCTAGTTTAACTCGTGGTCTGCTGACCATGAACGCATGCGCAGTAGTCTGTCCTGTTAGGCTACATGAGACAGTGAATGTGTGGACTCTCAAGGCTTGTTTTTGATTGTTTTTTGCAAATTGAGTGACATACTCGATAATTTCAGCTCGCATATCGTTAAAACAACATTGTAGACGATACATATCACACACTCTTACACTGACCTAGAAATAGACCAAAATGATACCCCACATGCTTATGTTTGAAATTTATAACTTTTAATCCACTAGGAGTGGCTCTTAGAAGGCTAAGACCACTGGTAAAGAATCAATACATTCATGTGTTGCTATCAAAATAGCATAAAACAACACTCAGCATGCCTATATTACTATTTTTTTGAAGTTTTGTGAAAAGGCTTTAAACCTTCATAGACCATTAGGGAGTGAACTTCTACAGTCTTTTGATGTGGTAAGCACAACTCCAAGTCATTTTAATGATTTTTTTCTGAAGACACCAGTTTATTCTTTATCATAAGGGTGTAATTTCCTGCACAAAATATTGTCCAAAAATGGCATAAAAATGTAGGTTTTTATGGGGCACAGAGTGCCAAAAATAAACAGAAAACCCCAAAAAGTTTGATGTCCTGCATAATTAGACATCAAGAAAAGTCAAACGGTAAATTATACACGAGGTGTGGCAGAAAAGTAATGAGACTGATTTTTTATTTACCAAAGTTTTTATTTTTTTCAAGCATCAATGTTATCCCCTTCAAAGTAGTTCCCTTGGGAGTCTTCAACCGGTATGGTCTTCAGCATGTCCGTTACACTCTTTTGGATGTTTTATAAAGTCCTGAAATGACGTCCTTTGAGGACATTTTTCAGTTTAGGAAAAAGTCACACGGACTGAGGTCAGGTGAATAAGGGGGCTGGGGAACCACAGGAATGCGTTTTTTCGATCGTCCTTCTGCTCAATTGTGAGGTTTTTCGGCACCATTTTGGCACAGACCTTTCGCATGTACAAATGTTCAGTCAAAATTTGATGAACGGTAAATCTGTTCGAATTTAATTGTTCACTCAACATTCTTAATGTTAAACAACGGTCTGATCGCACAAGAGTGTTCACACGTTCGATGTTTTCATTGGTTTTCGAAGTTGAAGGCCTCCCTGAAAAACTTGAGCTCATGATAAAGAATGTTCCCCATAGGCCTGTTTTAACTTTTCAAACGTCACACTTGCCGATTCTCCAAGCTTAACACGAAATTTATTGGCACAACATTGTTCCAAATTCTGCTGTTCCATTTTGTGTGACGCACAACCAAAAACACAACTTCGCTAATAGCAGTCACAAAAATCATGTAGTTAACGGAAACTCGCACTGAGCTATGGGAGGGTACTGATACACATGCTCTATCAAGGTCAACAGCGCAGCGTTGCCAGATCGCTTGCAGTGTTGCCAGTCTCATTACTTTTCTGCCACACCTCGTATGTGGGCGTTTTCTCATACTTGTGAGTCAGGAGGTGCCAGACAAAAAAACTGTAGTGCTTTCAAAGATTTCATAAGTAATTCTTATAAACACAATTAACTGAACTTTGTTTATAAGAAGAAGATTTCTAGAATGTTAATTAAGAGATATTGTGCATACAGTATGTGTTTGAGTAACAAGGGTGCAATATTGTGCGTAGGTTGTATGATAGATGCACAGTTTAATTACTGTTGTTTCTTTCTTTCTCTTTTCCTTTTTTTTTCTTTCTTTGGAGAAACCCCATCCTGTTTTATTACGACTTTACCATCGGCATAGGCCAGGAGTACTATATATGATATATTTGAATATGGTTTTAGAAGATTCTAGTTTTGACACTTAGCTTGGTTAGGCCCTGGATTACAAAGTTGCTACTTATGTTTCTTAGGGAAAGGTGTATATGATTTGTGTTAGTTTAGTGTTTGACACTTGTCTGGAATATATCTTGTCTTCCCTTTGTTCGGTTTCATGGACAAGACTGTGAAGATTCAGCTAAAGATTGGACAGTCTCAAGTTTGAGGACCTAATTGCTGCATCTCTACTGTATGCACACAACTTCAGCCTTTAGGCCTCATTTGACGGTCTTCTCTAGTGTACAGTAGAGCAGTTTTCAGCCAAAATGTGAAACATTTTCTTTGAGAATAAGTGCCGTCAAGTCTATGATCATTTTTTATTTCTTGGAGAGGAATACACTTGCTGTTTGCTGGGAGAAAGTTCATGAGTAGATCCAGAAAATATATTTTAGATCCCTTGTGGCTTTGCCAGGATGTTTCTGGGAACTAATAATAATAATAATACATTTTATTTATAGGCGCCTTTCAAACACTCAAGGACACCGTACACTTTACACAACACCCAACACACAATACAGTACAGTGTTTACATAGAGAAGGCAAGTTTAAAAGATGAGTTTTAACTGAAGACTTAAACAGAGAGAATGAATTAATGTTTCTAATCTCAGGAGGCAGTGCATTCCAAAGTCGGGGGGCAGAACGACTGAAAGCTCTGTTCCCCATTGTGGAAAGACGAGCGGAAGGAACAGTCAATTTAATTGAGGAGGATGATCTAAGAGTACGGGAAGGGGTGACGATGTGGAGAAGGTTAGACAGGTATGGGGGCTAAATCATGAATAGCTTTAAAGGTTAGCAGAAGGATTTTAAACTCGATGCGGAACTTGACAGGGAGCCAGTGAAGTTGATGCAGAACAGGAGTGATGTGGTGAGTAGAAGGAGATCTCGTGATAATACGGGCGGCTGAGTTCTGGACTAATTGAAGTTTGTGAAGAGTTTTTTGAGGGAGACCAAAAAGAAGAGAGTTACAATAGTCAAGGCGAGAGGTGACAAGGCTATGAACAAGAACTGCAGCAGAGTGAGGGGTAAGAGAGGGGCGGAGACGGTTGAACTGAGAAGTCTGTTCCGAGCCTTTCTTCCAGCAGATCACTTCTGTAACCCAAACCAGTACAAAACCAAACAGAAAATATAATTAAATGGAACATACTTGAGGAGGTGTTCTTTTCCGCACTTATATATCTGTGAAGTTGTTGAAAATGTTCCTCCCAATTTCACAACAACAACATAATTTATTTATATAGAACTTTCACTGTCACTGCAGTAAGTTACTTATTTCACTTAAAATGGTGCATTTTGCATAAATACCCTTTAATTCCTTGAGAAATTTAACAGGTTGGTGCATTTATATAAGTAAAAATAACTTAATAAAAAATTCACATTTCAAAACACCAGTTCATGAAAATAGACAGTGCATATTCCATTTACAGTTTGATTCAAGGCAGTATCATAATTAGTATTTTTTGTTTGTTTATTTATTTAATACTCTGTGTTTTCCTTTTGATTATCCCTGCTCCAACATAATTTTTGAGATACATTCCATTAATAGTAATTAACTTTCAGAGGTGTCTTTTTTTTTTAGGATTGCAAACAATTTACTTACAAATTTGCAAATGAAGTACGAAGTTTGAAACTTGGGGCAGTCACACCCGGCTATGATTTCATACGAAACTTAAGGTAATGTGGGTTTTTTTTAACTTATTGTGAAATAAACAATAAAATACAGTACTATTTGTGTAAACACTGACAGCATGGTGGCACATTAGTTAGTATTGTTGCTTCAGTGATCTCAATGTGTGTAACACTCGCACATTATTTCTTTCAACATGATAACACTATGTATTAATGTTATCAACTTTGTGCTTGATGATACATTATTGTAAGAATTTGGAATCAAAGGCAATTATTAACTTTAAACTGCTACTTGTTCTACCACATAATCACCAATATTATTTAAACCAATAATCAGAAACAGAAAAATTTGTTCAAGTATGCCAAGTAAATTACTGTAACTTTTAGAGCATTCTGAAGGAAAACCATTACACGATTACAGCAGTCTGCACGTGTGCATATTCTCCCTAATATTAGATAAACAGAACCAGGGTAAACACAAAACACTATTTAACAATATATTACACTAAATTGATACTTATTATATTTAAGTAATAATACTTATCCAACATCTATGTGGCCTGAATGAAAAGGTGATTACCCACTTAGTGATAGTTACTCACTTAAACATCTGACTAGAGCTAATTGATATTTAGACTGGGCTGACTGGACACATCCAAACGCGATTGCAGCCAGCCCTGTTCAATGTAAACCTCATCATATATTGACCCTTCAGAAAGAAACCCCTGCAGGCACCCAGGTACATGCCTTTATACCAGAGTCAGTAGCTGTAGAAGCGGTTATAGTTCGGTTTAAAACAAAGCTGTTACAAGATAAACTGTGTTTTGCTTTCATCCCCAATACACTGTGAAGTAACAATGAATACTCACTATGAAAATCTAATATTATAAAAACAGTCATACACCTGCAATAACAGATTCATACATTCTCAGGACAAGAATTTAAAAGTATTAATGCAAGATGAATGTATCCGTGGAATATCTATAACTATTGCAATTAGCAAACTCTTTTCATTTGCCAAACAAACAATACAGACAAAACAAAAACAAAAATACATGCACTTAACCCCATAACTGATGCACAAACATTAAGAAATTCACACAAGTTAAAAAACTATGAAGTGGGCTCTTTTCATTCCCTTTTGTAGCATTTCAATATTAACAGACTCTAAGTGAACTGAACTGATGAGTGCTTAGAATCAACCAATGTGTCTCTTTCTTTCATTTTGAATTATTGTTCTTTGCATCTGACCACTAACAGTATTCTGCTAATGCGTTATCATGATATTTCCCTCTACTTACCCTTATACTGTATAAGTGTACTCATCAGGTTTGTTACCAGGTTGGTCTATACAAATTAAAAAATGCTTATCACTATGTTCTGCGGTGGGCTGGCGCCCTGCCCGGGGTTTGTTTCCTGCCTTGTGCCCTGTGTTGGCTGGGATTGGCTCCAGCAGACCCCTGTGACCCTGTAGTTAGGATATAGCGGGGTGGATAATGGATTATAACTATGTTTGTGAGTGGCATGGTGGTGTGTTGGTAGTGCTGCTGCCTCACAGTAAGGAGACCAGGGTTCGGTTCCAGGTCCTCCCCGCATGAGGTTTGCATAGTCTCCCTATGTCTGCATGGGTTCTCCAGTTTTCTCACACTCTCGAAATACAATCTAATTTAGGTATATTGTCAAACTAAATTGGCCCTAGTGTGTGGTTGGGGTGTGTGTGTGAGGTGCGTGTGTGTTCGCTCTGTGAACCCCAACCAGGGTTTGTTCCTGCCTTGAACCCTGTGCTAGCTGGGATAGGCTCCAGCAGCCCCGACAACCTTGTTCAAGACAAAATGTTTTAGAAAATGACTATGTTCCCTTTTTGTTTTATGTAGCATTTCATTTTATTTCTCTTCGTGTATTTTAAAGCAGCTTCTATGGATTTGTTTCCAAAATGTCATTAAATATGTGACCTGTGTAAACCTATACTTCATGAATAATTCATTTTCCACATACCATAGAGATAATACTGAATGAAGAATGCAATAATTAAATTCACTGTTAAGTTTAATATCCCTGAAAGATTTTTCTAATTGTCAAGTGGCTTTTCACATTTGTAGACAAAATGTCCTAGCTAGATTTACATTTTGATTAATCCACATTTTTAGACTTTATTAAGCAACTATAAGTTCCAAACCTGCATACTAATCTGGAAAATTGTAATAGTTCCATTTTAATAAAAGAAAATTAAGACTTGCTCTCACCCATCACAGTCCTAACTACAACTTTGGCTTTTATAAATAAGCTGTTATTGTAGAATATTTGGAATGATTGAGTCAACTTCAGTCCCATATTTGTGTTGCAGGTGTCTTGACAAGTACCATAAAGTTTGTTGTTAAACAATGTGTCTTTTTATAATTAAAAACGAATGGTAAAGTGAAATAAGTTACTAACAAGGTAATGAGGTGATTAGCAGTTCTGCCTGTACCTGATTATTCTGTGTTTTGGAATTTGCATGTTGTAGGAAGATGAAAACAAATTTTAACTTGCCCACCCAAGGACAGTCATAATAATATGAAATGGAGGACAGATTTAACTCAGTTAATTATTGGGTCATAGTGCTGGGCGGTATGACCAAAATTCTATATCACGGTATTTTTCAAAATTGTACCGGTTTCACGGTATTCAACGTTTTTTTTTTCCCCATGCATGAGTTAACCACATTTTCCACTGCAATTACTTCAGTAGACTGGCTAAGAATAACCTATTCCACTGTCATGAGAACTGTACATTGTACAAAAACAGTTTCATGTGCACACAAGTATTAATACAGGTTTGCATGGCCCCATAAAGTGATAGTTTTCAAGGAGGGAGGCACTAATGAAGAGAAGGAATCACATTGCATGACAGTTGCAGTCAAAATATAGAACCTTTTTATTGAACAAATTTTGCAAACAACTTAAAACTAACATTTTTTGACAACATATTGTCAACCATCCAGAGAGGCATTTAGACTTAGTAAAATGTCCAGAGGTGTTTGTCAAAAGTTGTATTGCACTGAACATGTCTTAGAAAAGGAATAAATAGTAAATATTTTTTGTAAACCAACTACACTTTCTGTTAATGTTAACAATCTCTGTTCACTGACATGTTAAAGTGACTTTTTAAAAAAACTTTACCATCATTAAACTGCATAATATTTAAAGTAATAAATAATAACAATAAAATAAATAATAGTGCAACTTCCAGTAATAATACTATTACTTCAAAACTTCAATCCCAGGTACATTACACAGTATTCACCAAAATAAAATAAAATAAAACAAGTGCAACTTGGTGATGACATCTTTACCAACTGAACCGTCATTAAGGCAAATTGCATTAATATGGACCTTGCTTCAAGCTATATACATACATAATAAAACTGCAACTTGCATTTATAATGCTATTTGTGGTATAGTGGGTCCATGGCTTCAAAAAAAAAAAGGTCCGTTTTTAGGTTCAGTTCGCCGTGTCTGTCTCCATGGACGCGATTGCACGACTGCGGGGAGTTGATGAGGTGATTGGGGCAAGTCGCACCCAATCGTTCTCAATTGCTTCATCGGCTTACTGTGGCGTGTGAATAAGGTGCTGCACCCACTGAGATGTATATTTATGGACCGGCAGGATAGGGGGAAGGAAAAAAGAAAAGATAGAACACAGGGAGGTTAAAGAAGGGAAACGGCAGTCATGGGAGACAATCCAGACACCAGGAAGGAGAAGGCAGCACGAGCTAGGGCTCCGTGAGGGAGCGCAGGCTGAGGTGATCTAGGGGCTGGTTCATCCCACTGACTAAGCGTGTAGAGTTAGGCGAGCAAAATGTAAGACCTCCCAATGGATCTGAGGAGCGACTGAGTGACCACGAAGGAAGATGGGAGGTGTGCCGACCTCAGACTGTCTGGCTGCGCAGTGTGGCGGCAGCCAAGACAGGAGTTGGCAGAAAGCAGTTTGTGCGTAAAGGCTCCGCTGGCAACACCAGTGAAGGGTGAGCTGTGGAAACAGAAGGTGGTGTGCTGCGATTGGGCAAGGTGAGAGACTGCATTTTAACCTCTATTTTAACGGATTTATTTATTATGGATTTTATCGCAACATTTCACTGGTTTTATGGATTTGCTATTTATTTGGGTACTGTATTTTTCTAAACACTGCACAATGAACACTTTTGGTTTTACTTTTGACTGTTTTTAACAAAAGCACTTGAGCACTTTCCACCATCCCCTGACTTCAATGAGATTTCTCAGCTCATCTTGGTCATAACTATCGACGGTGTTGGTTCAACAGACTCCCATGTGAGAAGAGGGAGTCTGTAGGGGACCAGCATCATCACACTATTACACAGTAACCAGGTATATTACACAGTATTGAAAAAAAAAATAAAACAAGTACAACTTGGCTTGCAGTATTATCCAGTAGTATAGAAACAGTATTAACGCATTTGAACATAATGGTCCGCATCCAACCTTTTAAAACCAAACTATCTCCAGACAACAAACACAGCACCTTTTTCGTCAAAAGTTCTTCTGTGTCATCATGTTCAACTTTATCGTCTGCTACAGCTTCTGTTTTGGAATATTTTCTGTCCATTTTCACCGCTCAATGCCTCCAGTAACGCATGTACTCTGTTGCATGCGTGTTTATTGGTGCTATCAGTGGAAAAAGGTCCCCCCTTAAACAGTTTCCCGCTGCCCCACGTTCCGAAAAAAAAATCCATATCATAACAAAAATAAAAAATGTTTTTTGGTATAAACCGGTATACTGCCCAGCACTATCGGGTCGTGCATTTGAATGCCAGTAATTAATTAAATAATTAGCCGAGGCTCCAACTTTATTTACCTTACCCTTCTTTGTTGTAGAATGCGTGTCTCCAGCCTTTAGACTTCTATCAAGGTAAAAAGAAACACAATAATACTACTACTACTAATGATCCTACAATTTATTGATAAACACAAGGATTATAGAAATACGATAACTGCATATACAGTATTTATTGATACATAAGACAGGACGCTGACCGACTAGACAGACAAACATATATCCTAGAGAGGCTTGCTGTTTACAGTTCTATTTTATCTTGGCATAGACAAATAGTTTTACAATACCAAGTCTTTAAAGATGCTATATAATGTTGTGTGGAGTTGTTACCTTATTGCTGCTCCGGGTTCAAGTGGAGGATTATTCTTACATTGGAGTGCACTCTTTCTCTTTGCTGTATGATCCTTTGCCTGTGGTGTGAAGTGCTTTTCTCAGTTAGGCCCTTTACTGTGTCGTTTGCAACTTCACAGAGAAAAGCATTACTCTTTCTAGCATAAGAGATTAGATGCTGAACTCCCAGATTTGAAGTAATAGCTGCTTCTTAGCCTTTTCATACTACTAGCAAATCGCTTTGGCTTGGCAGACTGGATTTCAGCTTTCTGGGCCACATGGAGAGAAGAAATTGTTAGTTTCAGCTTTCCAGAGAGAGAGAGAGAGCAGCCCGTCAACTTTTAGTTTCAGAGAGAGAGATTTTGAAAGGTCATTTTGAAGAGTGTAAGAGCAGAGTGCTCTCAGAATACTCCTGAGAGATCAGTGAATGGGTTTTCTGTCTGAGAGAATATACAGTATTCAGAACGGATAAATGTAACTAGTTTATGAAGAACGGTGGAACTTCTCATGATTGGATTAAAGTCACTTCCAGTTACAAAACCAGGGGCTTCGTATAGGTGCACCATTCTCTCCAACCTTGTTGTCACTGAATTGCAGATCTTTGTTCTTTTCTGAGTCAATTTGTGTGCCCACTGGCTCAAGAAATGTCTGCAAAGATGTTAGTGCAACTCTAATTTACATCTTTGTTATCAGGTGAAGTACCGGAATATCCTGGTACATGCTGAAACTTAGTCATTTAGAATGTAAGGTTTTGTGCAACAGGATTTTTACTAAATCTGCTGTCTTAACAGGCTTGGTTTGGAACTAAAGCCTAGCAGAATGGGCACTACCCACAATATCTGCATTAATTTTCTCTGACTTCCCTCTACATCCATGCTAGGTCCATTTACCTTCTGTAAATTGGCCAAGTTTGAGTGAGTATGAGTGATGATATGGAAATAACTATTTCACATGAGCACTCCATTCATAGTTGGTTCCCACTTTCTGTTATCCTGTATTAAACTAAATGGGTGAAGAAATTGGATTCATGGGCGAATTATTACTATCCTGTAAAATGTGTATAATATTGTATAGAACTGTTACTTCCAGAAGTAGCATATAGATGAATCCATCCATCCATTTCTTAAACCACTTATCATGGCTGTGAGGCAGCTGGAGCCTTTCCTAGCAATCATCAGGCTCAAGACAGGAACAACACTGGGACAGTGCCAGTCCATCGCAGAGTGAACACACACATGTATACTAGGGCCAATTCATCCTACATCAACAACTATGTAAAAATCTTAGCCACTCAGAAAAAATATTTTTAAAGCTAGTCATCTGAGAAGTAAGTCTTTATTTACTTCTGAAAATGCTATATAACATTAGAATAAATGTGTAGAATAAAGGGTGGCATGGTCACGCAGTGGTTACGCTGTTGCCTCGCAATTAAGAGCCTAGGGTTCACATCCCAGGTCCTCACTGCATGGAGTTTGTATGTTCTCCCCACGTCTGTGTATGTTTCCTCCAGATGCCTCAGTTTCTCCCAAACTGTCCAGAGACGTGCAGGTTAGGTGAATTGGCCATGCTAAATTGGCCATGGTGTGTTTGATGAATGTGTGTTTGCCCTGTGATGGACTGGTGCCCTGTCCAGTTTTTGTTCATGCTTTGCACCCTATGCTAGATGTGATAGGCTCTTGTGACCCTGCTCTAGAATAAGCAGGATAGAAAATGACATGACCTATATACATTAATATAATTAAAAGTAACAATAATTTCTTGTGGTTATTGAAAAACTTAATTGATATCTTTTAAGCTAACTAGAAAAATACAAATTTAGTTCCCAAATCTACTTAAGATTTGATCATTCCATATATTTGTTAAAATTTCATCAGCTGTACACTTGATTCATATTAATGAGGTACTGATTATCTGAACCATGCGTCCTAATGATGCATTTTAACAAACAAAGAGCAATATTGGTCGGACGGTAAAGTCAAAGGGTGATTCCAGTAGAACTTTGAAAGTGGCTAAGCTAACACTTGACAGATGTGAAATTATACTTTTGTATCAATGAGGTAACAGTCAGGAAGAAATAGTTAACCAGACTGGATTTTCCAGTGTACAAGGAGTAATAAAGAAATTTGAAGAAACTGGGCAAACTGAAGACTGAAAACCCATAAAGCTGTTTGGGTTTGATCAACTGCAAAGTTCACCTCCTTGATAAAAACAATCTGTCTCATGGAATAACTTTCACTTCGCAAAACAATGACTAATTTTTTCCTTGAAAAAAGCTGTTTTGTTTTGGTCATTTTTAAGCCCAGATTTGGACTTAAGGAAAACCAGTACCTTGCATCCCAAGGAAAGATGCTTTTTGTGCTTTACTGACCAAAATAACAGGTTTCATCCATGTTAACACGATCACAATGGTTTCACTTAGAACCAATTGGCATGATTTATTAAGGATGAGCTAAGAGAGATTAACATTGGGACACTGGATGTCTGCTAAAATGCCACTTTGCAGTCATATGGGAATTATATATTATAAACCAGTGCTTTCAGGCCATAATAGCCATTTGCAGTATTTTTCCTACCAATGTAATGATACCATGATATAAAAGTATCAATTTCTATCAAAAATGAGAAAACGTTTGAATACTACTGCATATTTGTAGTAATCATGTCATAAATTACCCATATATATTTTGTTTTCCAGAGATGGAATAGAGGATGTTCTGCCAGCAGATGCGCACAAGACTGCTGGAAGTTGTCTTCATATATCCATTACTCACGCAAAAACTGGAAAGAACTACATGATATCAGAATTCTCCTCAAGAGACGAATTGATTAAGGTATTTCTCTTTGCAAACTGCAGTAAAAGCATAGCATGAAAAACATGTACAACTGCACCCACGTTTGGTTGCTGTCTTATCCCAATTGCTACTGAAGCCCAGTATTGCAAAACCAACAACATTTGCTGTTCTGAGGGCAGAAAACCAGTATTGCCCAGCTGTGATCCAAAATGTTCCAGAATCCTTCACAGCATATTTGCATAAATGTTACTACTTGAATTTAATTGCAGACAGTGCTGTATAGTTCTTTCCAAAATTTAATGGATATTATTGGCTGCAAACTGATATACTCCATTCCATTCTTCCATGCATAACATTAATCTTTGTAATTTCAGGTACTTCTTGCTAGCTGTTTTGTTCCCTTTTATGCTGGTATTTCTGCAGTAGAATATAGAGGCGAGGTATGGTTATTGTATACTGAATACATTTTTATTAAAGTCTATAAAAGATTAGGCCTTTACCAGTGTTTGGTTTCATGAGATGCCGATTGGCATTTCCAGTGCGCAAATCCCCACACTTGAAATGTTACAGTAGCTATGATCTTATTGGATCGACCATAGAGAGCTGATTTTGCTTCTTCAGGTTATTTTTTGTTTTTGGTCCCATTGTTTAAGACAAGTCATTTTTAAAAAAGTGTATACAGTGGTGTGAAAAACTATTTGCCCCCTTCCTGATTTCTTATTCTTTTGCATGTTTGTCACACAAAATGTTTCTGATCATCAAACACATTTAACCATTAGTCAAATATAACACAAGTAAACACAAAATGCAGTTTTTAAATGATGGTTTTTATTATTTAGGGAGAAAAAATCCAAACCTACATGGCCCTGTGTGAAAAAGTAATTGCCCCCTTGTTAAAAAATAACCTAACTGTGGTGTATCACACCCGAGTTTAATTTCCGTAGCCACCCCCAGGCCTAATTACTGCCACACCTGTTTCAATTAAGAAATCACTTAAATAGGAGCTGCCTGACACAGAGAAGTAGACCAAAAGCACCTCAAAAGCTAGACGTCATGCCAAGATTATCCACAAATGGCAAAAACATGGAACAGTGGTGAACCTTCCCAGGAGTGGCCGGCCAAGAGCACAGAGACGACTCATCCGAGAGGTCACAAAAGACCCCAGGACAACGTCTAAAGAACTGCAGGCCTCACTTGCCTCAATTAAGGTCAGTGTTCACGACTCCACCATAAGAAAGAGACTGGGCAAAAACGGCCTGCGTGGCAGATTTCCAAGACACAAACCACTGTTAAGCAAAAAGAAAATTAGGGCTTGTCTCAATTTTGCTAAGAAACATCTCAATGATTGCCAAGACTTTTGGGAAAAGACCTTGTGGACTGATGAGACAAAAGTTGAACTTTTTGGAAGGCAAATGTCCCGTTACATCTGGCGTAAAAGGAATACAGCATTTCAGAAAAAGAACATCATACCAACAGTAAAATATGGTGGTGGTAGTGTGATGGTCTGGGGTTGTTTTGGAACCATGAATTCTACTGTCTACCAAAAAATCCTGAAGGAGAATGTCCGGCCATCTGTTTGTCAACTCAAGCTGAAGCGATCTTGGGTGCTGCAACAGGACAATGACCCAAAACACACCAGCAAATCCACCTCTGAATGGCTGAAGAAAAACAAAATGAAGACTTTGGAGTGGCCTAGTCAAAGTCCTGACCTGAATCCAATTGAGATGCTATGGCATGACCTTAAAAAGGCGGTTCATGCTAGAAAACCCTCAAATAAAGCTGAATTACAACAATTCTGCAAAGATGAGTGGGCCAAAATTCCTCCAGAGCGCTGTAAAAGACTCATTGCAAGTTATCGCAAACGCTTGATTACAGTTATTGCTGCTAAGGATGGCCCAACCAGTTATTAGGTTCAGGGGGCAATTACTTTTTCACACAGGGCCATGTAGGTTTGGATTTTTTTTTCTCCCTAAATAATAAAAAGCATCATTTAAAAACTGCATTTTGTGTTTACTTGTGTTATATTTGACTAATGGTTAAATGTGTTTGATGATCAGAAACATTTTGTGTGACAAACATGCAAAAGAATAAGAAATCAGGAAGGGGGCAAATAGTTTTTCACACCACTGTAAATATCTTGTTACTTGGCTAAGAAAATTAGAAGACATAAAAGTTTGAGAAATTCTGGACCAAGGACATTTGTGTTTGTAGAAATATATATTGCAGCCACTTGCCTTTCAAGTGCAGCTTGCCTTATATGCCACATATACCCCATATTGTTGAGGTTTAATGAGTTTACCTGAGGTTTTGCTGTTATAGAAGCAGTCGAGATGGCAAATTCCTAACAGTGAAAAGCTGTTTCTTCACATATTTTTCTGATAGTCTTACTTAACTTTTTAAACTGACCTTTTTATTTTAGAAATGGATAGATGGTGGACTTTCTAACAGCTTGCCAATCTTTTCTTTTGGCCGTACTGTGACAGTCACACCTTTCAGTGGTCCCTATGACATTTGTCCAGATGATACAGGATTAATAACTACTTGTGTCAAGTTAGCAAATCAGAACGTTCTGGTGAGTTATCTCTTGTTTATGGTCTTAACATTCTTAAGTTAGTATTGTAATTACATGCTTTTGCTATTACCATTTTTTCTATATTAGGTGTTACCTGACACATTAATGGTAAGTATTTAGTTGGTAAACCTAACCCTATAAATGCAATTCTTGCTTTCCTGCAATAAGTAAATCTGACCACTTCAAATTTAAGATAGGATGAATGCGGTAGATGCTGTTTTATGAAGGCTAAGCTAATGTCAATGAAGAGACAAGTGAGCCACAAAAAGATTTGGGGCAACCACCTGTATATTGTTTCCTGGCTGCAAAAAAGTTAAGTGTGATGTGTATAATTGAGTATACAGATTTGAGTCCAGAACAGAACTGTGTTGATGAGGCAAAAATGGTGGTTTTAAAGGAGAGAACATAAAGTGATATTGTTAGGACCAGAACCGGAAGTGGCATCCTCAGAACCAGGCGGAATTTCCTGTAATTGGTCTGCAGTGGAAAGAGAGAAAGGGTCAGTATCCTCTAAACCCTCCACCCCCCCAAACCCGGGCTGACCTGGAATTAACCTCACTCAGGTCCTTTACCTGCCTCCCATGTGCACGTGTGTGACACTACTTTGTTGTCTGCAAGATCATCTTTGGCCCCTGTGACCACGTTAGTGTGGAAGATTTTTGAAAGTGAACTGTTTCTGTCTAAAGCATACTGTATGTACTCAGCTAAATTTCTCTTTTCTCATTATGCTCATTCATACTAGCTGAAGATTTGATACTGTGTTAAAACCCATAATAAGTGGTTCACCCATAGGCATCATCTGCTGTCTAGGTGTGTTGTAGTACAATTTAAAAAAAATTATTAAATATCAGATGGTGGCAATTTTTGTATTCACAATCATGTCAGTTTTCACCTGTCTCTTCTGTTCATCACTGTGATTCACAAACTGACAAATTCTTTACCAGAGCTGGAAGTAATGCAGCACAAATTTATGGTTTTGTTATAATCTAATTATGCATTTCCCAGTTACAAAGTAACAGTTGAAACACTTGTAACCACATTACAGAATTTTGTTACGTGTTACATGTTTAAGTAACACTTTAGATACTGCAAAAGTGCATCTAATACTCATTTACTCTTATGTGACAACACCTTAACATACACTTATGAAACGTTAATACATAGGTTATTGATCTCTGTGCAGTGTGGCATATTAACATGATGATAAAATTACGTGTTATAATATGAAGGAGTCATAGATCATGTACTAAATATGTACACTACCTGTGAGAAATTTTGGAACACCTCAGCTTTTCCTGTTTTTCTTCAAATTTAATTGGTTGAAATGTAATCAATGACCTAAGATGGTGAAAAGGTAAGCTGCAAACTGCCAGAGCTTTACATTTAATGTTTAGGCTAGCAAAAACTGAAAAAATTAAATTTCAGAATTTTTCTAATGGGCTTTCTTCAGGGAACAACTAATAGGTTACAACCTACAGATGTTCTGCAGGAATTAAAGAAAATTAAGCCTTGCAAGTTGAAGCAAACGGTTTGCACAAGTGTCCCAGCTTCTTTTGATTACTTAAAAACCCTCAATCTGTCTTAAAGCAGAGTTAGAACAGACTGTGTTACTACACTCTCTGAAGTACTACTTGGACAATATTACACTGCAGAATGTTGTAAATACAAGTGATAATGGCAAGAAAATGGCAATTAACAAATTAAATGAGATAAAGCATTATTACACTTAAACGTGTAGGCCTTTCATTCAGAGAAATTTAAAAAAAATTCAAACTGTCAGTGAGTACAGTGGTGTCTTACACACTCCAAAGGCAATCAGAAACTGGAAGAAACTGATAGGAAGAGATCTGGCAGATCAAAAGTCACCACCCAATCAGAAGACAAGTTTCTGAGGGTCACCAGCTTTTGTGATAGGCACCTCACAGCTTAACAGCGGTGGAGAAAAGCAAGTACAGTATCAGTTTCTGCTGTGCTGCAGGTTTGGCAAGGTAAGTGGCAGTAAGAAAGCCATTCTTTAAAGGACAAAATCGGACCTTGAAATAGCAGCTGTGAACTACTGCAGAGTGGAAAAAAATTTTATGGCCCAATGAATCAAAATTTGTAATATATGTTCATCACGCAGGGTGTTTATACACCGTTGAGTTGGTGAAAGAGTGGTTCTTCTGTGTGTGACACCAACAGTCAAACATGGAGGAGGAAGTGTGATGGTCTGGAGTTCTTTTGTTGAAGGCAGAGTTGGCAACTTTTTTTTTGTTCTTTATTTCGCCTTATACAATTTCTTGTATTAGGAATTTGTTAGTTTTCGCATACCCCTTGGGGTCAGAGATTGTACAGGACCCCAGGAGCAATGGAAGGTTAAGGGCCTAGCTCAAGGGCCCAGCAGAGTAGGATCTCTTTTGGCAGTGACGGAGATTCAAACCGGCAACCTTCTGGATACCAGCGCAGATCCTTAGCCTCAGAGCCACCACTCCGCCGAGTGACTGGCATTCTGAATCAAAAGGTTTACCACAGTTTGGCTGTTATATCGGCAAAAGGTAGCAACTTTGATTAATAAAAAAAATTGAATTAAACTTTGTACACTTAATGATTCCTTGACTTATTTTTTATTTGCCATTGTTTATTTGTTCTGTACCTTGATTTCATGAAACATTAAGACATTAAACTGTGTGTAGTTCCATAAAAACTGAGGTGTTCCAAAACATTTGACCGGTAGTCTAGTATAAAGAGAGATATATCTCAGTTGAAACATCTCAGACCACTCCAAAGTGAAGTTTTGTTAGTAGGTCACATTGCAGACATGAATAAACAGTTTACCGATGCTTTGGAAGTATTATGAAGACCCAAAGAAGTGCTGTGAAGGTCTTGTTACTTATGAGTAAATGAGTAATAGATGCATTTTTACAGGACGTAAAGTAAAGTGTTACCCATGTTTCTAATTAAATAATATGTAAATGTTTTGAAGATAAGGCACTTGGTTTCACATAATGTTCAAGGAGGTAAGTGTAGCTAATTGATATTTGTCCCCTACGTGATTTGCCCTGCATATGCACTTTATTTTGATGCACGTGTGAAGTTTATGGAATTTTTATCATTCTGCCAGATCCGGTGTCAGTTTATGAAATTACATAATAGTTCAGAATATATTTGCTTTGTAATTGCTTTGCGTTGACTTAGCCTTTATCAAATAATAAAGAAGGTTTTTAAGTTTTACAGCTCTTTGGAATAATATAATTAACAGGGAGAATTTAGTTTAAGCTCTAGCTCTAGTTTAAGGAGGATGGAGTAAAGTGAACCTCTGTGTGTGTGTCTGGAAACATTTACATTCAATTGTATCAATGTTGATATTTTTGCTCATTGTGCTGTACAGATTCTTGATGACAGAACTCATAAGGATTTAGACTTACAAAGGCAAAAAAGTCTTTGATTGCCTATGTATACATGTATAATTGTTTTTTATGTATTTTTAAATGACCCTTTAATTGACCATTTTCTTAAAGCTGGTTGAACAGCAACTCAGCATGTGCTGGAAAATCAAATTTCATTCTGCTTCATCATAGAAAGTCCGTATCGCATTTAGTAATGATATGACACTTGAACAAGTTGGGACACATCTATCAAGAAGAACAGGCAAAAATCACTGCCTTTTCACAAAAATCAAGACTTAAAGCTGTGGTGAATAGTGAGTCAACCAAATATTATTAATTGGGGTCTGCATACTTAATGCAAACAGTACAGTGCATTTCTTGATTTCCTTTAAAATACCGGCCGACAAAACTTAGATTTTTTTTCTTACTGTGCATGTGAATTTTCAGGAAAGGATAGAGTTTGGATTAAGATTTTTTTAAGTATACAAGTAATTACTAATTCAATAACATTTAAAAACTTCAAATGGTTAAGTATCTTTCCAGAAGAATGGGTAGTAATAATAGATTTAAATTTATGAACAAGTAATATTGCTGGTAAAGGCTTAGGGTTTGGTTGAATTATAGGAACAAAACTATTGCAGTATACCGGTATTATTATTAACAATCTGACTTCAGGTCAATACCATGCATATCTCGGATACACTGAACCTGGTTTCTGGTTCATTTAGTGCCCTACATTGTAAAATGACTATTATTAAAAGGTAAGTATATAATGATGGCAAGCGTATCCTTGTTTTCTATCATGTGTAAATGCAGAATTTAAGAGGTGACTTACTGTAATTACAGTGGATAATGAAGATTTTGATTCCTGAAAACTTTTCAGTGCATGTTTTTGATTTGGTCAGCCAATCACAAAATTCACCTTTACATTTTCCGATAACATACAATTTTATTGCAGACGGCTATTCAAGTAATTTCCTCCCATATTATAAGCAGAGTTATAAAGATTACTTGTAAATGATGCTTGAGTAAAGAGCATTTACTTTCACTGAAGCAACACATATTTCAGTTAAAAAAGAATAAAAGCTAAAAAAGCTTCTTCTTTCAAAAGTATTCAAGTATAAACAATAAAAGCACATTTTATATTAATAGTAAAAATCATGTCTTTGATAAGTACATAACTGCAATCAGAGGAACTTCTAATTTTCCTCCAAAGCATATTATACAGTTCATAAACTATAAAACTTAAGCAGTAGCTGATTTTCAAAATTCCAGCTGCCCTGCTGTGCTTGTCTATGTCTAAATACAATTCCAGCAGTGTTAGATGTTTCATTTTCAAACAACAGTAGCCATTGGATTAGTCCTGTTAGTAATAATATCTGTTAAAGAGTCCAAACACATTTCATTTTGATGTGAAAATATTGTAAGATTTTAGACGCTGAAGAAGACGCATCTCTACTGTGACTTAAACGCGGGATTAGGACTTGTAAAATGACAGTATTATTTGGTACTAGACATGAAATTAATGATGTGTCCTATTCAGTATTCAGTTTAAAGTTATCCACTGTATTTGGTTGGGTAATGATTATGTGTTGTGAAGCAGACAAAGGTACATTGCTATTGAGTTTAAACTCAATATTGTCTCATTTAAACACAATGGCTTTTTTGTGTGGCACCATTAAGCTTTATAAGATATTGTGTTGTGGTCAGAAGATATATTGTGAAAACAAAATGTGCATATTATGTGCACAAGTTATTATTCTGTGGGAGCAGAAGTATGTTTTATATGTTGTGTGTACACATGTGTTGTATGCACAATGTACAATCACATGGCCACAAAATTTGTTTCATGTTCCCTCGAGGACAAATACAGTAAGCCATACATATACGTAATTGGTATTTATGAATCCAAATGGATCAGAGAACATATCTCATAGTTATACTTTAAATTTAGTTTGTTTCACAAAGATATTCTTTGTATTACATCACACCGTACTACTTTGTTGGAAATGTAGGAAATTAAAATACAGAGATATCATCCACATTGAATGTAATTACTGAGCTACACTACACATGAATCACAGTTTTGTTATCCAGTTTATTTCTACAACCAGTTAAAATAAAAAAACAAAAACTTCTGTATATTTTTGTTACTCTTATTAATAAAGAGACAATAAACAAGAAAGATGTTTTAATGTAGAGACCTTTTGGCGTATCAATTACCCAGTCTCTGTGAGTGGCCAGGAGCACCAAAGGGTCTGGTCCCCTGTGCCCTATCCAATTTTACTAACATCCACCCTGCACATACTTGGTGTACAGATTTAGTGGTTAGTGCCACGGTGATGACCCGAAGTGTGGTACTAGTGAGTTCAGATGTGACTTACACTACTGAGACACCTGGCAACAGCAGATGAGGTGCCACTACTCAAGAGCGAAGAAGAAGACGACAAAATATAAAAAGAAGAAGAAAAATTAAATGAACAACCTCATTACTTGAATAGCTACACAGTATAAAAAACAAGTAAAAATCTACACGAATTGGGTTTATTGTGCTTCACTAAAGTAAAGGCAGATTTTAGAAGGACATTATGACATTAAATTTTAGAATTGTGGTTTATATTTAACAAGAATACCCTTAAGAAAGCTGTGGTTTCTTTTGCTCAGTTTAGTACCCAATTTTTTATTTAAATTAGCCTCTTGAGTGCTTTTGTAAACTATAAAATTATCCACAATTAAAGTCAAGGCATATTATTAATTTTCCAACATAAACAGATATTTACTAGTTGTCTAATTATAGATATATTTTTAATTCACTCCAGTACACAATTTAAAGTCTATAAAATGACATTTTCCCACACATATCACCAGCTTCCATTAATATTACACTACAATAAACAACATAATAAAATGGCAAATACAAATCTGAGAGTCAGTGCTGTACTGTGGAATGCTAAATTTATATGCTGTTTGCTGAATCTTGTGAAGAAATAGTAAAAAGGACAGTTCAGAAATAATATAGTGTACAGTTTTCAGTTCAGTGGAAGATGGAATAACAGATGTGCAGTAATTCTTCAATACTTTACGAAAGCAAAATCTATCAAAGTTCACACTTGCACCCAAACCTAGAATGTTCAGTTAATAAGCTGCCTATGCTTTTCATATTTGTAGTGGCTCTAGTAGCTCCTAGTCAGCAGGGAGGTGTTCTCTTAGCTTTCCCCGAACTCAAATTCCATAAGGTAGCAACAAAAGTACTTATCTTTGCTTGTAGGAAAGCTAACACCCCTTTTATTATCACTCGCATAACAAGGGACAGCAAAACCTCGGTGTCCAGGCACAGGGACATTCCTCTGACCCCTGTCTACAAGATCTTGTTTAGAACCCAAGTGTGTCATCACCAGTTAACCAGCAACTTTTAGGGCCGGGCTTATGTTAGTAAGATCCACCACAATATCTTATGCGTAAAACCTATGGATCTTGTTCACTAAATACAGTATATAACTTGCAGTCTTATATATATGAATCGCCTGTACATTTTGCAAATTTGAACAAAGTATTTAAATAGGAACGTGGGGAAAAGGTACTTTCAGTTTCCATGTCTCAACAGTGAGCGAAAAGCAGGGGAACAAATGAGCAGTGGGAGGCGGAATGTTGCGCTTTTTTTTTTTATATTATTTTTTTTTTCTCCAGCTTTTGAAGTTTTTTTTTTGTTTTTTCTGTCCACCCTGGCCATCGGACCTTACTTATTCTATGTTAATTAATGTTGACTTATGTTTATTTTTCTGTTCTTCATTTTGTAAAGCACTTTGAGCTACATTTTTTTTGTATGAAAATGTGCTATATAAATAAATGTTGATTGATTGATTGATTTCAATGAATTATGGTATCCTGTGGGCCTGAGCAGTGCTGAACTATAACACGCCTGATAGGTCTCTTTTATGAATTTATAATAGTTTGTGTAATGAGTAATGAGGTCTTGCTAGAAATTTTAATGAAGCTAAAAGGTATGAAATTTTATGATAATGTGGTGGGGCTAAAGTAAATGTAGCCCTTAATGAAATTTACTAAAGTACAAATAACTGAAAAATGTACTTATAAAAGAATGAAGTACAACTGCTTCATTACTATTTATCTCTCATTATAGGTATACGTTTATGGTACAGCATCTATAATTAGAACATCTGTGTTAATTGGAATACAGCTCGAATATACTGAGTCCTGTTGTTTCATTTCAATGCTAAAAAACCTAATTACTTAAAAAAAAAACTGGCCACTACGTAAGCATTTGGTTTGAGGACAGAAAAATGTGGTATCTGAACCACTTGCTCACCCAACAAAGATATTTTTGCCTTCTCTTCATATAACTGTTGGACTATGAAAACATTAATGAAAGTGATAAGCAAGAACTGCAAAGAAATTCAATGTGTATCTGATGACTTTTTTTTGGTTCACAAACAGACACGTTATCAATAACAAGCAGTTGAACCTATGCTAGTGGGGCCGGAAAAAATCACATGACGGATGTTGTTGAAATTTTTTTTTGGCAACCACACAGCACCAAACTACATCTAGCTGGCAGACAACACACCTTCAAGTATTCAAAACCATGAAGTGCAATATGTCAGTAAAGATCAATATTCTGTATTCCTGCTTGGGATTGTTCCCTCCTAATCTTGTTGTTGTCATTGACGAATATGGTAGAAGGTTTCACCGGGACATTGTGATGATGGAAAAGTACTATTGGGACAAATGGAATCCATTAATGCTGGCCAATTATTGTTGCACATTAAACTGAGAATTATCAGGTGCTGAGCAGAAACAAAAATCAGAAGATGAACATTTTAGCTGAATTGAACTAATGCAGTGTATCAGCATCATTAAGCACTTAAATACGCTAAACTGAATAAACGTTAATGTCATGTTTTGATAGTCAGTCTGAAATTATATTTGTGTATATCTTGAAGCTATCTATCAAAATCACCAAAGATTTTTCCAGAATCAAAACTTTTGAAAAAAGTTTTGTCTAGTGTTATTTAAAATATATTGAAGTATACATAAAGTTTCTGTAACAATATTAACTTAGCTGCAATTGTTGTGTTAATGTAAATGAATCAGGTATTAATAACTATAATATTTTTAGGATTTAAGTGTTTCAGATTAGGTAAAATGTTTTGATACACTATAATATGTTTTTCTTTTACCCCCAAATAGCTTTCAATGAATAATGTAAGACGACTGAATCAAGCTTTGTTTCCACCAGTGAAGCAGAAAATGGAGCTCTTGTACCAAATGGGGTATGATGATGCTGTGAAATATTTAAGGGCTGAAAACTTGTTTCTGTAGCACCATTTTGCGTTATTACTTTCCAGTATGATTGTTAAAAAATATTAATTTGTGATCATATTTTTTTATATTGCTTAACAATAAAATTCTCAATGCTCAACATCTTTTTTACATTTGGTTATTTATTTTGTCTTACACTGCTGGATTGTTTTATAGTCGTTTTTTTAGAGTCTGTAAAGCTATGCCCAGGCACTGTTGGTGTGAAGTTTGCACATTCTCCTCATGTTTTCTTATCTTTCTTAGAATTCTCAACTTTTCTATTTATGTCCACCCCTAAGACAGACTGTTTAGATCAGTGGAGACTGAAAACTGGCCCAGTGTGAGTGACCATCAGTTGGACTGACTCCTTATTCAAGGTTTGTTGCTGGCTTGTGCTGAATGTTCCCAGGATAGACGCTGGCCCTTTGTGATTCTAAACTGGACAAGTAACTCAGGAAATTGGCAAATGAAGTGTTTGAATTTTGTTATTTAACATGGTTATTACTCTGATGAGCTTGATTGGTGACAATGGATGCCTCAGATCTTGACATTTCTTTCATAGCACATAACATTTTCAAACCTGCTTAATCCAGTTCAGGATCACTGAGGGCTTTTAGCCCCTCCTGGAAAGACTGTGTGTAAGGTAGGAACCAGCCCTGGATTGGACACCAGTCCATCACAGAGCCCACTCACACAAAACCAATTCAGCATTCAGGGGTCTGGATCTGGATCTGTGAGGTGGCACTTTTCAAAAATGTAAAAAAATAGAATTGTTATACAATTTATATTGTGGAAGACGAATGTTCTCTTCGTTCCCTTGTACTAATTCATGTCTGAGAAGTAACCTTTACGAAACCAAGTAACAGCATGCTTTGTTTTAGCAAACAGAAAAATGTTTGTGCAAAGGACTCAAGGTCTGAGCATTCCACACATGAGTCTGCCTTATCATGTTGTCCCTTAGCTTACATCTGAACGCCATAACAAAAGGAGCCAAGAAATCAAGTTGCACAAGGGGCATTGAAGGGGCTCAAGGTTTGTGTATAATAAATGTGTTGACTGTTGCTTTTTTTAATGATATTAAATCACGCATTCTAGGGGTATAAAACTGGACCCCACCCAACAGACGGGGTTCAGAAGAGCCCTGACGCTGTCATGTACATTTGATTGTCTGCTTTTCTGAAACTCTTCTCACCGTGACACTGAAAATAAAGCTAATTTATAACCGCACCTGCTGTCGGGTCTGAGTTTTCATCCACAATATCTCTACAATATATATGTAAAATCCAACGTCTGTCTACCTGTCTATATATCTGTCTGCTTTTCAACTACTTAATGGATTTAGATTGGGTTTGTTTGTATAATTTGCTTGAATATCCTGGTTGAGTTTGGGAGTTCTGTCATCACGCTAAGTATCATAGTTCACTTGTGGCAGCGATTTATTCGCGCTAATTCGAGACAGAGGCTGTGGAGCGAGGAGAGGGGGAAGTGTGATGTTAGGAGTGGGGAGCTGGGTGGGGTCTTCCTCACTCACGCGCCAGCCTCCAATCGAGTCGGTGTACCTCTCATCACATGTTGAAGTGTACCTTACCTCTGCTTAGCTAGCGATATCTATTTGTTTATTGATTTTTTAAGTTTGTCCTGTTTCATTATGATGCGGCCAGAGACTCAGGGGACAGCTTGTATAATATAGAGATGAACACACAAGCAAATCGGGGCATTAATCCATAGAGAGGCCTTTCCCCCATGTATCTCCCACACACACAGACAGACTATAATAGTAACGGCAGAATCCAGACATAGAGAGTGAATACAGCATTCTACATTAAGTACAGTAACAGACAAGGTTCAGACAGAGAAGGCTGTGTTTCACTTATATGCTGGGATTCTATGAGGAAGCAACAAAAGAATTTGATATTATTTATCTTGCTTTTTAGAAAGCATTTGATAAGATGCCACATGAGAGGCTAGTCATCCAACTAAAGTGGGAATTTGAGATTTGATATGCAAGTGGATAGAAAATTTGCTCAAAAACAGGAAGCAAAGGGTGTTGGTGATGGAGCTTTTCCAGGATTAGGTGATGTTCCTCAGGAAAATCAATACTGAAGCCTCTGCTCTACTTAATGAGTATAATTAATCTGGACAAGAATATGATTAATAAGATGTTTAAGTTGGCAGATAATACCAAAGAAGGTGAAAGTGCAGATAATGTAGAATCAGCTAAATTGTAACAGAGCAACATGGACAGTATACAGGCTTGGGCAGATTAGTGACACATAATGTGTAATGTACATAAATGAAAAGTATTCCATGTAGGACGTAAAAGTGTTATTATAATGGGAGGTTTAAAATTGAAAATATATCTTTGGAGAAGGATATAGGAGTCTTAGTGGACCTATCACTATCTACTGTACATCCAAATAATGTACAAAAGCCATTAAAGAGACTTACAGAATGTTTGGTTATATAGCACAATGTGTGCAGTAGAAGTCAAGGGAGGATATGTTCAAGTTGTATAACACAGTAGTGAGGCCTTAGAGAAAGTTCAGAGAAGAGCAGTTAGGCTGATTCTGGAAGTACAAGGGGTATGAGCTATGAGGAGACTGAGGGAGTTGAGCCCTTTCTGTTTAAGCAAATGGAGGTTAAGAGGTGGCATGACTGAGGTGTTTAAAATTATGACAGGAGTTAGGACAAATTATACTGTATATTAAATGCACATAAATTCTTCAAAAACAAGGGTCACAGTTGGAAACTTCATTAGATTTTGCACAGATGATAGAAATGTTTTCTTAACATAAGAAACTATAGACACATGGAATACATTACCAAGCAGTGTGGTACATAACAGGAATTTAGAGACCTTCAAACCTTAACATGATGTTATTTTGGACCGTCTAGGTGAAGATGATGCACAAGCTTTTAGGGCTGATTGGCCTGTTCTCATCACAGTTGCAATATTCAGTGAGTACGAGGGGCTGTTCAGCAGTTTTATAACTCAAGGATGACATTCATAATTGCAAAAGCTATTTAAGATGGGGTTAAAGGTATGAAAGTTTTTTCCCTAATAAAATGAATTTAGCAAGTGTTAATCTTTAAGAACAGTGGAGCTCAAGCAAGTGGCAGTGCAGGAAAGCTAATGTTTTAAATAACACTATTTCCTCTTCTAAGTTAGTGTGTGTTTTTTATGTCCAAAACATTCATACTCTGAGCCACCTCACCACCGTCTGTATGGTCTTGTGATTCGGAGCAGAGTAGGTAGCCAATAAATATGGACTGTGCTGTGCACTTGTAGAAAGTGGTAAGCATAGATGAAGCCATCCAGACGTTCCTCAGACATCTAATGAATTAAAGAGAATGATGACCTCTCTTGACAATAATTGAGATGTGTTCTGACTGTTTCAGGTTCTCTTTGAAGATGACTCAAAAGAATTTATAGCTATATGGAAGCTCCCATTGCAGATGGAAGTATGGTCTGCCTCCTGCATTAGATTTTTTTGTTAGGCTGTTTGAGACATGAAAATATTTTAGCCCCAAATAGTCCCTGTTTTGTTGTGGTAGGGTCCTAGGATGTCTCTTTTTACCCCTTTATTATCTTTATGATGTAGACCTTAACAAGCTACCCCCATATCCCATCTATGTTACCTTTTATGTCTTTGACCTCGGGCAAGAAGATACTGTAGAGTAGCAGAAGAGGAAGGAAAAAAGTTACACACGTATGTATGTGTTACAGATAATACGCCCAAAATAGCGGAGTACAAATGTAAGAGTTGGCTAAAATAATACAACCTGATAACATGCTACCCGGGGGCTTGCAGTCATACTGGTTAGTCTGTTGTCTGGCCTGGTTGAACATGGCTCTTGATCCATCATGGCCTCTGAATGGAATGACAGAAACAGAAAATGGCTGCTTAAAGAGACAGTTTTCTTCTCCTCCTCCATGGATGTCAAAATGACAGAGTGCATGACCTTCTACATGAATGAAAAACAGAGAGCCCTTTGTTCTTCTTCTCAGCCCTTAAATTAAGCCCAGTCTTGTTGTTCTGGACTCGACCTTTGGACTGAATATAAGTGAATAATCCAAATGATTTAGCTTAGGCAGATTCATCCCCCCATACTGTCAAGTATCGGTCAGTTAGTTCCTTCTTGTTCTGATTTAGTATTTTCAGCTAGAAACGAAATATCTGCATGCAAAAGTCTTTATCTTAATGTGGTAAATCTTAAATGCTCTCAATCAAGGACTGATCAATGTAGAATTTGGAGCTAAATTATGGTGTGTTATGTACAGATTAGAGACAAAATGGTTAGATGGCTCCTATTGTTATCTGAAACCCCTAAGATCCCTTTTCCGTTATTCCCTAAGATTTCCTGGTGTGATTCCTTGGAGTCTGTTGGTAGAGTCTAGAACTGCTACATTTATCATTGTCCATAACTATCCGACATGGCTTTAGGGGTAGATATTGATCGTAGGTGAGGAAAGAAGGGTATTTAACTCTCATGTAGTAACTTCTTGAAATGTTTTTGAATCACAGAGTTAATATTGTCATTCATTTTTTATATGATCGTTGTATCTTTGGCCAAAATGCAAATTGAAGAGAGTTAGGCATTTCACGTTTGACTCCTGGGGTGTCTACATACTAAAAATACAAAACCTCATTTACAACTTAGTGTTTAGAAGGGAAACTTTATTGGTGTATCAAGACTTCCTTGTGGTAGATGGGAAAACTCCCCAGTAACATGTGACCAAGGTCCCTGTTTCTCTGGCACAGGGACATAAAAGCATCCCCCTTAATGAAAGATAAGTATTGGGTGACACTATTTGGATGGTACCAATTTCTGAAGCACTTCCACTGCTGGAGGCTTTGAGAATTAAGCTGCCTTCAGTACTTCCTCTCTGCTATGGAACTGATCAATGTGGCCTGTTATAAGATCACTGAAGAATCAAGTTCAATTGGTGTTTATCATGTGGTCTATTGACCCGCGTTGTGGCAGTTAATCTATCTGCTTAGACAGCTTGTTGAGTGGGTACACTTGTCATTACTACAAAGTGTGATGAATTATCTCTCCTCTGTAGTGCTGAAAAAAGGAACTTACTCTGCTTTCTAGTTTTTATCCCCTCTTGGACTGAAGCGGTTGCTTCTGTAGAATAGGCCTGCTTCCCTCTGAATCTGTTTTCTTCATTTAAATCAGCTTAAACAGAAAGTAATATTGTGGGAGGCACCAATTTTACATTTCACTTTAACCATTTGGATACCTCCCTAATAACCTCTAATGAGAAATAGTAGCTTAACATTTAAAATTTTCTTAAGATTTGAAATTCAAATAAATTCATTTAAATATATTCTAGGAAACACTTTTATTCTGAGATTAACAGACACACTCCTAATAGGTTAGACTTGGCATGGCTAATACCACAAGTGCTGAAGTCTGGGCCCGTTCCTTAAGAGACATAACAGGATTAAAGCTCGGCATTATATGAAATTAATTTACATTCTAGGCAGTCGCTAAAAGACAGACAGACAGACAGACAGATAGATAGATAGATAGTGTGAAGAAAACACAGAAAACTTTTAAGCATTTTTAACCGTCCCCATATACTGTAAAGTGTTTGTTCCAAACAAAAAACTGTCAGTCATGAAGTACATCAAAAAAGACAATGAGTATAGTGAAACACAGACATTTTAGGAGGTGGGAACAGAAGTGGGAATGCTGGGAAAGTGGGCGCTGAGGATCTTGGGATGGAGTGACGTCATCATTACAGTACCAGAGGAAATAAAGGAATCCGGAAGCAGCTCGGACTTCTGGCTAGGGTTTTGGAGACAAATTCAAAGCGGTGTTTTCTCGTCGTTTCTGTTGAAATAAAGAGAGAGTGGTTAGTACACTGTTGCCATCCCCTGCCTTGCAGTTTCACACTGCTCGTCGGGTCCTTTAGCTGCTCTCTAATCGTTTATGTGTGACAATAGATAGATAGGAGATGGAAATTTGCCTTTTACTGATGCTAAATAAACAAATATTATATTATGACAACAAACTCCTTCTGAAATATGCACCAGAAAGACTACAAGGAAAGAAAACTGTAAAAGCAAAATGCAAGCTTTTGACTTGTCCAAATTTAAAAAGAGCAGTCACAGTGAGGCTGTATACAGACGTATTGCTTCTGGTATAAAGGAGCCCCAGTCGCATTTCGTGACACACTTCTGCTCAATAGTTCAATAGCTAAAAGTCCTCAATGTTAGTGTGTCACAAAGAGGATTGTAAGAGCTAATCTTAGAAAGTTAATGCTTTGAGTTACACTCATGTTAGTGTTTGCTTATGTCGAATAGAATATAATTTTCTTTCATTGCCATAGACAATGGTTTAGCCTTTTACCCCCAGTAAGGTAATAAGAGATAGAACTTTCTTGCTCTAATTAAGATACAGTGTGTTAATTGAGTCAGTTTGTGTTTGGGATTAGTCCAATGGCTAGCATGGACAGAAGGGCCCATTTCAAATATGAAAATTGGATAGGCATAGAGTGAACGTTTAGAAATGGATCAACTGTATAAGCAAACTTAAAGAAATGAAACAAGATTTATAAGCTTTAAACAGAACTTCTCTTTTCTTTGCTACAGCAATTGTTTCTCTTTTTTTGTGTGAACTGTTTTACATTGGCCTTGCACCCTGTGCTGGCTGGGATTGGCTCCAGCAGACCCCTGTGACCCTAGGATATGACGGGTTGGAAAATGACTGACTGAGTGTTTTACTTTGAATTTTGACTAAAGTTTTTAAATTGAAGATGCTTTATCTTTGGAATCATTTCAATGCGTCAAGCTTTTGCCAGAATCCCATGAAGCAAGCTAGAGCTTGTGAATTTCCCCTTGGGATTAATAAAGTATCTATCTATCTATCTATCTATCTATCTATCTATCTATTATATAGTACCTTTCCTATCTATCTATCTATCTATCTATCTATCTATCTATCTATCTATCTATCTATCTATCTATCTATCTATCTATCTAGAGCTGCTGAACTTTGGTAATTGTGGTTAAACGCAGCCACATTCATAATGGCATTGAGTTCTGTCTTTATTCTCTTCTCTGCCAATACCTGCAACAAGTCGAGAGTGCGTCCCACAGCTGAACCCGCCCTTTGATTTAGGTTGTGAATTTCTTAAAGTGATGTTACCAGAACAGCATACCACAGAGCAGTATGTCAAATGAGAAAGCTGTAGAGCATGTTAAGGATGTCACTACCCAGTTGTAAGGAGTCTCCTCAGAAAACAGTTGGCGCTGCCCTTTCTTATATTATTCCTCTGTGTTACGAGGAATGCATCCTGTCATTGATGTGGACCTTAAAGTACTTGTCGGAGTGCACCACCTCTACGTTCACTCCCTGGATAGTGACTAGTCGTACAGTTATTGCTGTGATTGTCAAATAAGCGTTTCTTTGGTTTTGCTGATGTTATGGTGCAGACAATTCTTTCTGCACCAAAAAACAATGTTCTCCACCTGACTCTGTCCCCTCACCCTTATCAATACACCCCATTAGTGCAGAACTGGTGTTTTATTTTTATTGTCCGAGGTATACGGGGTGAACAAAAAAGGAAACAGGATTATACCTTATGGTGCTCCAGTGCTGCTCACATCCTTATCAGAAACACAGTCCTTGATTATCATAAAGTCTGCACGATAGATGGTCCACTATCCAGGACACGTCAGGCTCTTCCACCTGCATATCTCTGAGTTTACCTCACAGTGCTGCCAGCTTTGTCCAGAATAAGCCTCATGGAGCAGATATACAGGGTGGCCCATACTTATGTACATGACATTTCAAAGGCTGTAGCATTTAAACTACTACGCAAAAAGTATCGAAAATGGCATCACTGTTTAGCCTGAGAATTGGAGTAACGATGTGCTGGACTGGGCAACAACTGGACCCGGTTCTTAATGTTCATGTTCCATTATGTTACTTGATAATAACATTGGTAGTTTCCTGACAATAACGCCTTTTCAATCTATACATAAATATGGGCCACCCTGTATCTTCATCTTCCACTCCATTTTTTGCCTGATTTGCAGACTGCAAGGTGCTCTTGCACAAGAGGATTCATGTAGTCCAATAGCAGTCTCTCAAAGGTCTTCATGATGTGAGATGCAAGTGCCACTGGCCTGTAGTCATGAGGTGAAGCGACGCCTAACTTCTTTGGAACAGGAACAATGCAGGATGTTTTCCACAGAAGTGACAGTTTCTAAATCTTTAATGACAGACTAAACAAGCATTACAAGCTTAATGACTGACTCCATTAGGATCCTCATCCTCTGCACTTAGCCATCGCTTACCGGCAACCCATACTGATGGTTGGGGTGGGCTCATTTCTGGCTTTCCAGCTGAAGTGGTAGAATTTGTTGATGTAGTAGCGATGGTGTAGTGGTACTGGTCATTGGAAGAAGGCGGTGGTAATAGTGTTCGTTGAAGTAGGGTAAATAAATGAAAAATTTGGTTCAGGGCATTGCCTCACTTTTTTGTTTATTTAATACAAAGAAGTGGCCTCAGCTTTTTAAACAAAGAACCATAAACACATGGAATAAATGACCAAGTATTGTGGTGGAGGACAGCAGACATTAGGGACCTTCAAATCTTGACTTAATGTTATGGATGATTTGGGTGAATAGGATGGAGGAGCTTGTTGGGCTGAATGGCCTGTTCTCGTCACTTCCTTTTAAATGTTCTAATGCTCAGTGATGCATTGCTGACTGATTACAGATTTACCTGTTGCTACTCCATCAATAAAGGTTAAACTTTGACACTTATCTCCTATCCTGTTTGTGGATCAGAATGATTGGCCATCACAAATCCAAGCAGTCCCCAAGTCTCTTCTGTATTTTGATTTGAATGTTTTGAAGGGACAGTAGGGCAAAAATTGCAAATTAAATATGGAATACAGTTTTAAAATATTTCTTTATAATTTGTAATATCTTCAGATCTGTAATCTGAGTAGATAATACACGACTTCTAAAGATTTTCTTCAAGTCTGAATGTGATCAAATGCAGGTCCTCCATCTGCCAAATACATTTTTCAATGCTCCCATTTCTTGGCCTGCTTGTCCAGTTGAGGGTGATGGTGGGCCACAGCCTCATATCAACTTGTGCTCTGTCAGTCATTCACTCATAATTGACTTTGTTGATGTACAAACAAACTGTGTTCACAGATGATAGCGAGGTCCCAAAGATCACAACCATCTAATACTGCTTTTCAGTGCTACTCCCTCACAGCTCCATAGTTAGACTGAAATCTCAAAAAACAAAGAATGGCCATCAATCATCAGAGGCAGTACGATATGGTCAGGTCTGCTCAGTTGTACTGCAGGTTTCATTTCTGGGTTTAAATTCCATTAGGGCACTGCATGTGTACATTTTGTATATCCCCCATTTGTTTGCTTGGGCTATTCTCTAGTGGCCATGAATTTATGAAACTGACCCTGTGAGAGTCTGTACCTGTACGAGTAGTCTTCATGCAAACAATAAGATTTATACCTCCAGCCTATTCATTCAACTGTCCCATCTACACACCACATCCGTTATCATTGTATACATGAAACATGTAAAGAGCTTCTTTAAAAAGCCAAATTTCCCTGTGGAGACAAATACAATTCTATCTGTCTATCGGAGAAAGTCAGCAGTGCAGTAAACCTGATCTGATGTATGTACATAATAATAACCAATTTCAATAGAATCCTGTGTTAAAATGTTATTGTTGTTTTTTGTGGAACAGTTCTGGGTAACTCATCTTGTCTACTATCACTCCATACATTTAACAATCTTTCTTTAAGTTGTTGCACAAGTGATCATCAGGAATGTCTAATGAGTTCCGCACAGGTAAGTGACATGCACCTTATTTCTATCCTGTTAATGGAGGAGGAAACAACCAAGAAGCAGTTACACCATTTCTGGTTTGGCCCCAAGGGCCCCACCTTTTCCGCTGTGGCCATTACACATTAAAATATCCAAGTCCTTAAATATCCCTTGGACGCCAGTCATTAAGAAATAGAGAGTATGGCAGAGCTGTAAATTTGCCTAGAGCAGGCAGTCCATAAAAACAGAATGATTGTGCAAGAAGACGACCAGTGAGGGAGGCCACCAAGAGACCTGGGAGAACTCTGAAGGAGTTAGAAGCTACAATGGATTGGAGACAACAAATGTTACCCAGATCTCAACCCAACTGAGAGTTTGTGGCTGGATTTGAGAAAGGCCGCTACTTCACAATGTCCCCATGCAGCGTAAGACCTTGTGCAGTTTTACAAAGAAGAATGGGGAGAGATGTCAGTGTCCAGATGTACAAAGCTGATGGAGACAGAGAGACCTGTGCACACAGACACAAACATCTGTTCACGCTTTGACATTAAAGAGTCTTTTTCTCTTGATCTGTTGTCAAAAAAGACAAATTAAATCTGCAGTGATTCAATGTTGTATATAACAATAAAAAGTGAAAAATTCCAAAGGGGTGAGTTATTTTTTATAGACATTGTAGTGGTCTTTGTCTATTTCAAGAGTATTGTACATTCTTACCCAAGTATCAATGTGTATGTAAGCCGCCAGCTGTACAAACACTGAATCTGAACTGACTTGATTGTCAAGCATTATGACTTCAGTAAACATACAAAAGTTTCATGTCTGCATAACTAATCTGTCGTCTCCTTTTTGAATGTTCATTTCATCAGTGACTGACCTTCAAATGCTGTAGAGCTGGAGAGCATTTAGCATGAAGAAAAGCGAGTTCTGCAAAGGCCAGAGTGTGTTAACTTTGGCTAAGGCAAAGTGCAAGTTCCATCCTTTTGTGGACTATTTAGGCTGTGATTTTGATTCATTTTATTTGAATACTTCCTTGAATGCAAGATTTAATTTGAATGTGGAAGTTCTCTATTTTGTGAAAATGAGTCTACAAGTTCAAGTAAGACATCATGAACCTTCTAAAAAAAAACAAGAACTGAATTTACAGTATCCTCCCACTCAAATAAGTGTTCATTTATTTTCTTGTAAGAAGCACATTTGCTAATGTTAAAAATCATTCAGCTAAAAATTCAGTAAGTGAAGACTATGTGACTGACGTTGACACAAGCAACCTCAGTAAAGGAGCTGTATGTTTTCACTTTATTCAAGTTCAGTGTCTTTCTCAGAAGTTGCAGTTTCTTGGTCTTTAGCACAAACACATAAACTGGTTAAAGAAGAGCAACATGGCTGTAGCCAGGGTTTCCATATGATATTATTCACAGAGAGCTGGTTAGGAACATCACTTAAAGTTTGTGAATGATTGACAACAGCTTCTTGTATAACATCCAACACTGAGTAGAACTGTGGTTCTGTTGCTGGGGTCAGTGGATTCTTCTCTGATGGGTCCTTGGAAAGATCAAAAAGCAAAGGTGGATCATGAATGGAGACATACGTACCCATGCAAAAACAAACATGGGTGTCGAGGCAAAGGTCTGAATCACTGGGATAGAAATTAGGAGTGAAGAAAAAAGCTTTCCAGACAGAGTTACCTGAAAAAGAAAAATACACAGGCAATAAATTACAATTTGTTACATGTATCTTTCAAATACATTCAATTGTACTTGAGAAAGCCAAAGATAAATGACCGGAACAGTACTCACACATCTACATAGTATATGAGGCAATATAATTAGGACGTTTGGGTTTAAGGGTGCCGAGAGATGGCACAAGCTATTTAACTGATGGTAAAAAGGGAAACAACTTTTTCTTAACATAGTGTCCATCACCGCAAAATGTAACTCTCTAAAATGTTATGTTTTATTATTTAAAAATGCAGTCAAAATTTATTTTGTTGTTTTATATATGGAGCTAAACTATAGTAAGCAGAACTTCAGAACTGTGGTGGGAACAAGCGATTCAACCCAATAAATAACATTAGATCAAGATTTGAAGATTTCACAAGTATTGCTCTCTATCACTCTACTTGGTCATTAATTTCATGTGTCTGTGGTTCTCTGAGCGAAGAGAACATTTTTAAGGTTGGTGCAAAAGTTACAAACATGCTTCCAAATGGTCTCCGTGTTTTTGTTGTTGAATTCACTTTAAAATAACATCCCAGAATCCAATTAACTATATCTTTCTGTAATGTTTACAAGTTCAATTATGTCACCTTGTAATTTACATAATATAAAAAGGTTCAACTCTTTTATCTTTTCTCACACTTTATAGCTTGCAGTCCTGCAATCGGTCAAGTTGCACTTCTCTGGCCTTTCTCTAGCTCTACTATATCCCTTTTTGTAATATGAAGACCAAAGCTGCACACAATACTCCAGGTGAGGCCTCACTAGTGCGTTATACAACTTCAGCATAACATCCCATGACTTCTACTCTACACATCGTCCTACATAACTCAACATCCTGTTAGCCTTCTTGATGGCCTCTGCACAATGTCTGGATGTAGGTGATGGCAATGCCGCTATGACTAACAGGTTCTTCTCATAAGGAAACTTTGACGTTCCAAACCCCCACTGTGTATTTTAATCTAACACCTTTATTTTCTACATGTAATACCTGACTTACCTTATACTTCATTACCCACAAATCAATTCCACCTAGTCTGGTATCATCTGAAAATTTGACAAGCTCATGCAGTAATTTATATTCTTATTCATCTATACTAATAAAAGGCAAAGCCCTCACTGACTGACTGACTGACTCATCACTAATTCTCCAACTTCCCGCATAGGTAGAAGGCTGAAATTCTACGCGTAACGCTCATAACTGAATCCTACTTACGTACATTTATACGACCATAGCCTGCAGCTCGGTTGCCGTGTGAGGTGGAGTTGCGTCTCCCATCACCATGCCTACCACGTTATCGAGTGCCTGCACATATAAGGCCGTCTGTCAGCAGCAATCCAATAGACATGCTGCCGCTATGAGGCGTTTGTCATGCCTAAGACGAATACGATATTCGCGAGATACAAGTTTAGTGAGAAGACGCAGGGTATAAACGAGACTTTTGATCACTTTGTAACGGAGTTAAAATTGCTGGTGAAGGACTGTGATTATGCAAATGAAGATGAGATGGTCAGGGATAGAATAGTGTTTGGCACAAACTCAGCAAAAGTGCGAGAGAAACTTTTAAGTGCCAGGTCTGAGCTAACATTAAATAAAGCCTTGGACATCGCAAGATCACACAAGATAGCACAAGCACAGCTGAGAACCTTCAATGCATGTACTCCGAGTGGCTCACGTGAACTGACTGTGAACGCAGTAAGCACACAAAAAGCAAGAGCTCCAAAGAGCGCTGAACAAAAAATGCATTACACAATTGAGAAGGCAGCAAAAGAATATGAAGCGAGTGACGCATACAAGCATATTCATAAGTGCAGCTACTGCGAAAACAAAACACACGGTGGAAAAAGTCAATGTCCAGCTAAAGGAAGACAGTGTAAAAAATGTGATAATTCAACCACTTCGTTAAAGTTTGCAGGACTGGGAAAGGTAAACCCGTGCATGCAGTGTGTGATGTCTCAGATAAAGAGGAAGACGAGCTGCTTATTGATGCAGTAAGAAAGGAACAACCCTCTGAATCTGAACAAGCCTTTGTAGACATATCAATAGGAAAGCACGGTGTAAAGCTTAAGTTTAAATTAAGTTCATAGACGCGCTGCTGCTAAATATTTGCAGGCAAATCCACAATTTAATACCGGGAATGCCTGTTAAACAACTTAGATTCACGAGTACCGATTTGGGTAGTGAACACTTCAATGAATGAAACTTGTTATCTTTACAACGGTTGACAAACACGGAATGTAACTTGAACACAACACATCTTCCAAATACGAACCTGATCGAAAGAAATAATGATAATCAAATCCTTGATGACAGCAACACTCATAACAGTCACAAAACAATTACATTGACAATCATGTTGCGTTATTTTTAAAATGTTTACTTTTCTTTTTCATAACTTCTTTAACACACTACTTCTCTGCTGCGAAGCGCCGGTATTTTGCTAGTATAGTATAAACAGCAGTGGCCTCATTACTGATAACATGACCCTTTGCTTCCTGTGTTCAACTACTTTTGTGACCATCTACAGACGACCTCCCACTTCATTTAATTTGATCAGTAACTTCTTATGTGGTACCTTATCAAAAGTCTTCTGAAAATTAAGATAAATCATGTGCACCTCCCTGATATGCTTTTGAAGCTTCTTTATAGAATTCTGCCATATTAATGAAACATGATGTGGTCTGTCTAAACCGTTCCTGACTGCTAACTAACAGACCCGTTTTTGCCATGAGATGCTGTCTTTTTCTTGCCAAGTGTTTCCATTAATTTACCTGTTATCTATTTTAAGCTTACTGTCACATAGTTACTTGGATCCTCCTGGTCATCCCTTCTATATAACTGGGTACTTGCTATCCTCCTAGTAATTTGTAAAATCTTATGGGTGCAGTGATTTTCAAAAAATGCGTGACAGATTCCTATACACATTCACTAATCTGTTTTAATTTCAGCCTCATTAATCTATGTAGCACTTTTCTTTTTACAGTTTCCAAATCATTCAGTAGTTCCTTAGTTGTCCCTGCTACTGCTGGGAGGTTACTGACTTCTTTACATGATTAACCATTAGAGAAATGCAACTTAAGATCAACTGCTATTTCACTATGTTTACATTTTAATTTGCTCTTGCTGTTTTTGATCCACTTTGCATCCTCAGTAAATGTTTTTTTTTTACTATTAAAATACTGAAAGAATCTTTTTGGTCATATTTCACTGTTTCCACAACAGTTTCTCTAACTGCCTTTCAGCTTTCCTAATATTTTTTTTGACTGTTCTGGTGCTCACATATGCCCTTACAGATAGCACTGGAGTTATTTGTCTTGAACAGCATTTTTTTTTCATTTTAGGTCCTTATTTATTTGCTGCAGATTCAATGCTTCTAAATTTTGGGATTAACTTGTTCTACATTACAGGTAATGGAGCTGTGGAGAGACACCTAATTGCTGACTTAGCATTACGTTTTCAAATTGCCATTAAAGTTTCAAGAGTTACCGCAAATAAGAGATCAAGGCTTTCATTATAAATCCCTGACTTATGTTGATTCTTTGGTTTCAAGATTATGTGGGCAGTAAATAATAAATCAGAGTATAGAATACACTGTGGGATATCATTAAAAAAGATAGGAAATACTAAACAAATTCACAATATGCTACTCCTGTGTTAGCAGGAATGTTCCTGCATGTTGTTCAGAGGACTAAATTGGTTACATAAATAAGACGCACTCCTAATTAAATGTGGGAAACAAATTGCTATAATTACTGGTCAAGTATGGAGACTGTCAAGGAGTAACAAATCAGTTCAAGATTTCAAAGAAGGCAGGCAGGGATACCAGTGGTATTTTTAAGATGAAAAAGGGTCTTTTTCTGTGACCGAGGGATTCTTTAACCTTGAAACATTACTAGCTCAAGGCCTCTCAACATTCCATTCTGGAAATACACACTCTCAGTTTTATATTTGTTTTAATTTTTCACACAAGCAATCAGGTATTTAATAAGAACATAATGTATTTTACTATTTTATTCAAAATCACTTCCTGGAATAATACAAAACCAAAAATGTCCATATTGCTACAAATAGGACATATTTGTGAATAAAGAAAACAAAGCTGACTGCATAGAGCAGAACACAACACATAGAAATATTCACCTTTTAATGACTGGAAGTGAGTAAAACCTAGCCACTGAACCTGATGAAAGTTTTAAAATTGGTAATAAATTTTCAAATCTAAAAATTCTACTCCACTATCCCCAATACAGGAGCATCCATAGATCCTGAATCAATGCGGAAAAAGGACAATCAGAGAGAGAGATTGGAATTATTGTTTTTTTTTATGATAGTGTTATGTGGAAATATTTCAGTTCTTACAAATAATGTATCCCCTTTAAAAATGGTCTAATATAATAAAAATATACTCAAACATGTCAATTTAAGTATTCTCTAAATAGGGTATAAAAATATATAATGGGAAAAAAGCTTACTTTCTCTTGGATGCCATCTTACTGCATTTAAATAGGAATTGCAGTAATGGAACAAGAATTCATGTTCAGAACGTTTAGTCTTTCCTTGCAAAAGAGGCATCAAATTTTGTCCATCTATGACTCTACAATACAGAACAAGTTAGTTAAGTTAGTAATACATACATGCATTACAGACACTTTACGGAGGGGGAATACAAAACAAAATCAATAAACATTCAGTAAACGGCGACAGCAGGACATCTTTTTGCATTGAATCTACTGCTTATTTTAATGTTTCTCTTTTTGAACTCAACATTTGAGATACTGGTACAAGTATGAACATGGCTAAAACTAAGAAAGGTTTTTTTCTTTTCCCTCTTCTCAGACTACTAACCATGTTGCCTAAAATGCTGTAGTTAGCCTCTGTTTCCTCTAGCATTGACTACAGTTCTGGAAGAAAAACAAACAAACAAAAAACTCCAAAGACAAATTTCCCCTTAAACCGAATAAATAAAAATCATGCAAAATATTTGCCTCAGTACGTTGTTCAGGAGAAATCAAACTTGTTTTTTTTATTATTATTATTTTGTAAACTAAATAGTTTAACAGTACACCTACCTGTCACTGGGTACTTTTAATCCAGCCAGAGAAACAACAGTGGGATATATATCCATATTGCTGGTTGGTTCATCACTTTGCATACCTTCTTGTATTACCCCCTTCCACTTTAAAAGACCAGGCACCCGAATTCCTCCTTCCCAGTTAGTTGATTTTCCCCCTTTTAAAATATGCATAAAAGAAGAAAGTTACAGACTCTTCAAATAATATTAATACTTGTAGTCAAACTATAGGAATGTACAGAATTGTCAATATATACTGTATATGGCACTTTAATGCATTTTAATCAAGAGAGCATGTCAGTATGTATATATATTGAATACTGCCAAAGAAAAAAGTAATGCCACAGTACTACTGAAGAAACAATGTGAAGGGGAAAAAACAAAATTAATACACACAAAGGTAACTTGTTAGTAAGTGTATCAGCAGAACAGCAGAGCCAACATTTGTATGCAAGGTCTGTTAAAAAATAAATCCAACATGCATATAATATTTAAACTAAAAAACAAAGGATTTTTAGACATGATCTGAACATTAAGGATAATGCAGTCACATAGACTGAGAGAGACTGTGAAGGTTCTTGATGTAAACCACAACACAACTCAATGCTCTATGTACCTTTATTCATTTCACACACATGCACAGCCTTAGCAGGGTTCAGGAAGTTTTTGTCAAAGAGATAGATAGATAGATAGATAGATAGATAGATAGATAGATAGATAGATACTTTATTAATCACTGGACATAGTGAGGGGTTCCATGTGCATCTGTTTCAATATTGATTGCTACACATTTTAAAATATTGACTTTGCTTTGTTAAATAAAATAAGCAACATATCACAAAAACAACTCATTGAACCTTATGAAAGATGTGAGTTGGACCTCATTCTGCTTGTCCAAGGAGCATAACAATTGGCAAAATCACACATTTGAATCCCATTACAATTGCAGTTTTAAAGTTATGTTATACCAATTTTTTCAAAAATGTAAAATGTTTAAGACAATATAAAGTTTACAACTATATATATATAATTCTTTGAATTTTTGTTATCATTGGCTGAGCTTTCAAAGTAGCAACTTCCTTTTAATATATGACATGCCTTATGGAAACAGTAGTATTTCAGCAGTGACATTAAGTTATTAAGCTCATCATAACAAAATTAGACAGGTGCATAAATTTGGGCACCCCAACAGAGATAGTACATCAATACCTTTTGCAAATATAACAGATCCTCTAGACGCTCCTACAGCCTTTGATGAGTGTCTGGATTCTAGATGGTGGTATTTTTGACCATTCTTCCATACAAAATCTCTCCAGTTCAGTTAAATGTGATGGCTGCCAAGCATGGACAGCCTGCTTCAAATCATCCCATAGATTTTGGACAATATTCAATCAGGGGACTGTGACGGCCATTCCAGAACATTGTACTTCTCCCTCTGTATGAATGCCTTTGTAGATTTTGAACTTTGTTTTTGGGTCATTATCTTGTTGGAATATCCAACCCATGCGTAACTTCAACTTTGTGACTGATGCTTGAACATTATCCTGAAGAATTTGTTGATATTGGGTTGAATTCATCCGACCCTCGACTTTAACAAGAGCCCCAGTCCCTGAACTAGCCACACAGCCCCACAAGCATGATGGAACCTCCACCAAATTTGACAGTAGGTAGCAGGTGTTCTTTTTCCACCATGCAAAACTCTTTTTGTTATGACCATATAAATCAATTTTTGTCTCATCAGTCCAAAGCACTTTGTTCCAAAATAAATCTGGCTTGTCTAAATGAGCATTTGCATACAACAAGCGACTCTGTTTGTAGCGTGAGTGCAGAAAGGACTTCTTTCTCATCACCATGCCATACAGATGTTCTTTGTGCAAATTGCACTGAATTGTAGAACAATGTACAGATACACCATCTGCAGCAAGGTTTTTAGAGGTGATCTGTGGGTTGTCTGTAACCATTCTCACAATCCTGCGCATATGCCACTCCTGTATATTTCTTGGCCTGCCAGACCAGCTGGGTTTAACAGCAACTGTGCCTGTGGCCTTCCATTTCCTAATTACATTTTTTACAGTTGAAACTGACAGTTTAAACTTGTAACATAGCTATTTGTGGCCTTCCCCTAAACCATGATACTGAACAATCTTTGTTTTCAGATCTTTTGAGAGTTGCTTTCAGGATCCCATGCTGTCCTTGCAATTGACCACCTTAAATACCTTTTCTCATGATTGGACACACCTGTCTATGAAGTTTAAGGCTTAATAAGCTAATCCAACCAATTTGGTGTTGCAAGTAATCAGTATTGAGCAGTTACATGCATTCAAATCAGCAAAATTACAAGGGTACCCACATTTTTGCACAGCCAGTTTTTCACATTTGATTTAATTCCATACAACTAAATACTGCTTCACTAAAAATCTTTGTTCGGAAAACACCCCAGAACTCCGATGTTCCTAGGAAATGAAAGACATACCACTGTTATCTTTTTTGTTGAAAGCAGAGTAAATTATTATGCAGGGATTCCCAAACTTTTTCATATGACTGTATGTATGTGTATGTGTATGTGTATGCATAGATACACATATGATACATTTTACATATCAGCCTTTTTACTAAAGTATAAATATATTTGGACATTGTTCACTAGATTCTGTATAGAGAACTAGTCAAAAATGAATGCCCCATAATATTCTCATTATTAGTATAGACTTTTTTCACCACACATACTTTTGCCTCTGATGTCCATCATAAATAGTATGCTGCAAATGTGTTTTGGTATATGAGAACTAGACAGTTGACAATATCCATAACCTCATGCTAAACATCTAGGGGCTTACTATTATCAGCCCTGGTACAGCGTGCTTAATGAATAAATCATAGATTTGATCTTCACTACTTCCTAAACTACTGTATCCTCAGACTGAGACTTGCACTGAGTCGGTATACACTTTTTTTTTTCAAGAATGTGCTAAGGATGTGCTTTATTTTAAAAGTGACACTGAAAAAAAAAATCCATACTTCATTTAAAAACTGCATTTTTCCTTTTAGTATGCATCTCTAAGATGAAGCTAAGCATTTACACTCAAATGTTCTAAAATAAATACAGTGAATTTTCAGAATGAGTTATAATGTAAATTGTTATAAAGGGACACTGTACATTTATTGGACAATAATATTTTAAAATGTCTGCCACTTTTCCCCATGTATTTAGTAACCAAATTACCTTTAAAAATACCGTTTGATCCCCCATTGATATCACCATTGCTTGATATTTCTTCCAGATGAGCTCCTTGGTCTGATGTAAAATAGACAAGAGTCTTCTCACTTATGCCAAGGGCATCAAGTTTATTAATTATCTGACCTAGACGAGAAATAAATGATGACTTTTATATAATTTAAATCACTCAAAATTGAATGACTGGAAAATTCTACTTAAAAGTACAATGTAGTATTGTAGAGTTTGAACTGTGTAAAATAATGCTTTTGTAATTAAAAAAACTGTAGTGTACACATAATCAAGTATGTCTAAAATTTCAACTTTTACCTTTATAACAACATTTATTGGCAACACTCAGTTTTACTAGTAACTTCAAAACAAACAAGTATTATGAATAATTACCTACACTCCAGTCTACTTCTTCCACAGCATCTCCATACAATCCATGTTTACTTTTGCCTCTGAATGCCTTAGATGCAAAAAGTGCAGTATGGACTTGCACAAAAGAAAACACCAATAAGAATGGCTGTTTTCTATTTCTATATTTAAAAAGACACAACAAAATTGCATTATATGAATAAAAGTAGTATACTAGAGACCACTGATTAAAGAAAAACTGAACCATGCTGAATTCATATATTTTGTTTCTGCTTATGTTACTGGAGGAAAAAAGTTAAATAAAGTTCATTATTGTTGAATGTGCTGAAGGCCAAAGGGAATACTGTTCTAAAAATAATAAGTAAGGGAGAGGAGGATGGACAATTTCTTTAATTTCATACAACACAGTCACAGTTTGGGCTGCCCGATTAAATGCTTGCAGCATCCAGCTTAAAACTGGGCCTAATTTTTTGTCTTACAGTATGTGTGCAGCATTTATTCTTTGAAGTTAATAACATTCCACACAAGAAAAGGAGAAAACCAAATGATTTCTTGGTAACTGTGTGCGCCATAATAGGCTGAACATTTTTTTCAGCAGTTTCAAAGGAACTTAAATTACACCACAGCAAGTCTGATTTTAAAACCTAGGCAATATGTTTTATGGTTAATGATTTATCTACAAACTTCATTGTGTCTGAGTTACAGTTAGCAACTGCATGATTTTTTCGATGTAAAGTACAGAGAGAAAAAAAAAAACATTACTTGTTCCCTCTGTTCTTGGGCCATTTCAATCTTAATACAATTTTTGTAGACCTGTTTCTGCCTACTACCAAATGTCACTGCTCTTAAGCACAGAACACATATTACCTAATGACTGAATAACATAATTGTTTCACAGATAAAACAGTGAGGACATTTTTACAAAACCACTGAATAATTTGCCTTATTTTAAATAAAGTTTATTTATGCAAACATACACAAACATACACAAACATTTAGACAAGCAAGGTGAGAATAATAACCATGTCTGCTGGTTAGTTAATACAGTAGGATGCAAAAGTTTGGGCAACTTTGTTAATAGTCATTATTTTCCTGTATAAATCATTGGTTGTTACGATAAACAATTTTAGTTAAATATGAGAAGTGAAATTAAGTTTATTGGATTTACAGAAAGTGTGCAATAATTGTTCAAAAAAAAATCAGGCAGGTGCATAAATGTGGGCACCACAAAAAAGAAATGAAATCAATATTTAGTAGATCCGGCGTTTGCAGAAATTACAGCCTCTAAACGCTTCCTGTAGGTTCCAATGAGAGTCTGGATTGTGGTTGAAGGTATTTTGGACCATTCCTCTTTACAAAATATCTCTAGTTCATTCAGGTTTGATGGCTTCCGAGCATGGACAGCTCTCTTTAACTCACACCACAGATTTTCAATTATATTCAGGTCTGGGGACTGAGATGGCTATTCCAGAACGTTGTACTTGTTCCTCTGCATTAATGCCTTAGTGGATTTTGAGCAGTGTTTCGGGTCGTTGTCTTGTTGAAAGATCCAGCTCCGGCGCAGCTTCAGCTTTGTCACTGATTCCTGGACATTGGTCTCCAGAATCTGCTGATACTGAGTGGAATCCATGCGTCCCTCAACTCTGACAAGATTCCCAGTCCCTGCACTGGCCACACAGCCCCACAGCATGATGGAACCACCACCATATTTTACTGTAGGTAGCAGGTGTTTTTCTTGGAATGCTGTGTTCTTTTTCCTCCATGCATAACGCCCCTTGTTATGCCCAAATAACTCAATTTTAGTTTCATCAGTCCACAGCACCTTATTCCAAAATGAAGCTGGCTTGTCCAAATGTGCTTGAGCATACCTCAAGCGGCTCTGTTTATGCTGTGGGCGGAGAAAAGGCTTCCTCTGCATCACTCTCGCATACAGCATCTCCTTGTGTAAAGTGTGCCGAATGGTTGAACGATGCACAGTGACTCCATCTGCTGCAAGATGATGTTGTAGGTCTTTGGTGCTGGTCTGTGGGTTGACTCTGACTGTTCTCACCATTCGTCGCTTCTGTCTATCCGAAATCTTTCTTGGTCTGCCACTTCGAGCCTTAACTTGAACTGAGCCTGTGGTCTTCCATTTCCTCAATATGTTCCTAACTGTGGAAACACACAGCTTAAATCTCTGGGACAGCTTTCTGTATCCTTCCCTAAACCATGATGGTGAACAATCTTTGTCTTCAGGTCATTTGAGAGTTGTTTTGTGACCCCCATGTTGCTACTCTTCAGAGAAAATTAAAGGAGGAGGGAAACTTACAATTGAGCCCCTTAAATACTCTTTCTCATTATAGGATTCACCTGTGTATGTAGGTCAGGGGTCACTGAGCTTACCAAGCCAATCTGAATTCCAATAATTAGTTCTAAAAGTTTTGGAATCAATAAAATGACAACGGTGCCCAAATTTATGCACCTGCCTGATTTTGTTTGAACAATTATTGCACACTTTCTGTAAATCCAATAAACTTCATTTCACATCTCAAATATCACTGTGTGTGTCTCCTATATGATATATTTAACTGACATTTTTTATCGTAACAACCAACGATTTATACAGGAACATAATGACTATTAACAAGTTTGCCCAAACTTTTGCATCCCACTGTACCTATGATGCCCCAATACCTTAATATTTCAGTTACCTAATTTTCAAAAGGTATTGCAGTTTAAGCCTCAGTTATATCTCATTAAACACGGCAACTGGGCAAAATCAATCCACTTAATTTACAGCTTCTTCTTGTTAAGTACTTTTACATTATCATTAAATAAGACCTTTCAATATTGCATTAAAATGGGATTAAAACCTTAAAAAAAGCACTGCATCTACAGATGAACTACCACCACAGGCCAATGTGAAGGCACATACATCTTTCAAAAATGTAAAAGATTTTCCATAAATGGCCATGCAAACATGCAGGAAAAATAACCACTACCTAAGAAAGAAGGGGGTCACAACAAGTGGCACAGCACTCCCCTTGAAACCTGACTGAGAAAGCCAAATATTTACCCTTTATAAATAATAATTTTTTTTATTCAGATCACTTTATTGTTGTTAAAACAGCTGAAGATGTCTACTTAGCAAATGTGCAGATTACTATTAAATCAATTTCATGCAATTTAGTAGATCTTCAAATTATATAGAAATATAAAAATGAACTTCGTAATGCTCATTTTTAATATACTAATTGCATTCTTTTCAGGGCAAAGTTTTTAAATTATACATGCAAACAAAGCTTCTGAAATGTCATCATGATTTCCTGAACTTTTGTTTACATTAATTTTAAAAGTTAATAGTAATCTACAAATAAATTCAATTAAATTACATTTTTTACATAATCTGAATATTAACAGACAAATGGTAATTTATGCTTTACTGTATTTTAATTTATGCTTGAATGCCAAACAAAACATAAGAAATAAAACTTTACCTCTGAATGAAGTTTATGCCTTCATTTGTCATTTTTTGAGTGAGATTTTCTGCAGCAAATGGCTGCTCTATAATCTGATGATTTCTCATTAAGAAGCAATTGAAATAGGGAAATGTAAAAACAAAAAGTGCAAAAACAATGACAGAAATTGTTACGAGCAGAGCCAGTAGCTGTAACAGCATCCTTGGGACTGTCACTAATCCCACAAAATGCAAAAGTATAATTAAGACTAAGGTTGGGACAATAAATTTGAACTCTGTTGCTTTACAAAAAACAGTGCCATGGTGAGGCGAACAATCTCTTAAATTGGTCATTGTAATTCCATAAAAGTAATCAAAACCATGATTTAGTGGATGATGACAAAAATCATCTCTTCTTTCACAGTTCAAACCTAGGTGCCATTTACCTGAGAAGATAAAAAGGTTAAAATTTTCCAGCTTTTCTGGTTTAAATACTTATACAACAACATTTACAGTACTTACATTCACTGATAAAACCTACAAATGTAATTCACCTTACAAAAGCACAATTTTGTCTCACTTCTGGCCTCCTTCTAACCTCAACAATACCTACATGCATCCAGTTTTCTGTTGTCTATTACTACATTTCATGTTTTTGGGTTGCTACACGTGCACATTGCTTTTCATTCCTAATTCAAATGCTTTCTCTATTGAACTGCATTCAAACATAAAGCTTCACGTTTAAAATATGAATATACATCGTTTTGTAACAATCTTTTATCAAAAAGTGTGTAAAGGCAATGGTATTTCTTGCGTTCTGTATTATTTTTCTCGCTAATCACACGTGGATATTGTCCTAATGGAATAACTGGCAGTCTGGGATTTGATATCTCTTCTTTTCCTAAAAAAGTAAGTCAATTATTCATGTTTATGCATTTATATATAGTTTTTCTTGTTTTATTGGCATCTTTAAAAAGCTATTAAATATAAATAAAAATCATATTTAAAAGCTGTGACATATGTGTGATTTTTTTCGAGTTTCTTATGTTTTTATTTAAAGGTAAACTCTTAAACTGTGAAAGAAAGACAGTTACAATTTTTGATACATACTGACACGACAAGATAACTTGTCAATTGATTCATGTTCACAAAAGAAGCAGTCTGGTAGTATGTACAAGGGGAAGTCAAAAAGTAAAGGGACATTTGAGAAAAGGGGCATTTATTGTAATGATAGAAATGTGAAACATACCTTATTTTTCTACATAACCTCCCTGGACTTCAATGCACTTTTCCCAACGTTTCACAAGTTTTTTGATTCCGTCGGAAAAAAAGTTTTTCGGTTGCATCTGCAACCAATTTTGCAATCAACGACTATCACATTGTCCTCAGTGGTTGACGTTGATGGCCTGCCCGATCTTTCTTCGTCACATAAAGAAGTTCTCCCCTGTTTGAAGCGCTCTATCCATTCGTAGATCTTGCTTCGCGATAAACAGTTGCCACCATACTGTGCTTGCATTCGACTAATAATGTCCGCAGGTTTAACACCTTCCGCAAATAAAAAGCGAATCACTGCCCTCATTTCCTCCTTGGTGCAGATCGACAATGGAGCTGTCATGTTTAACGGTCTGCTACACTCCAACGAATAACGCGGGAATAAGAGTTACACGTTGTATAGAAGTGTTGGCGACTACACTCATTCAGCGCTGGATACGAGCAGTGTTACCAAACTCTGAAAAAAGAAATAATAAAAAAAAAAAACTTTACTTTTTGACTTCCCCTCGTACAATCCTCCAGGTCTTTGCCCTTTTTTAAAAGGAGAGTGATTAAGGCTGGAAAATTTTGTGTTAACGTTAGTTTAGTTTTAAAAATGGAGCAGATATTGTTTTAAAAATAATTTAGTTTGGATGCAGGGGTCACACAAAGGAAAATATATAAAGTTAATCACATTTTAACGTGCAGGAGAACCTGTTCTTTCTTTTTGTTAATTGCCCACTAAATTACATTCCTACACTGTTTTCCCCACAATGAGTAAACTGTCCAGAATGGAAAAACCCACACTACTTCAATTACAATTTTGCAGATTTTTGTGGGAAAAATGAATTGTAAACACTTGATGGAAAAGGAAAAATGCCTTTAATGTGAGCCTTTATGTCTCAGTGCATATTTTTACCACAGTATGCCCCACACGCAAGTTATACCTGGCACCTGCAGGCCAATCCCTGGTGCTGACCGTGGGATAGCAACAAATGCACATTCTTACAATTTAAAATACAGGGTTAAACATGAGTTTAAGAATTTCACAAGGGAGTCATAATGGAAGAGCCAGAACCAAAAAAAAAACACCTGTTATTCCAAAACAGCTTAATGATGTTCAAGAAATTGTATATGTATATTACAGTTAACCTATCTTAACATACAGTATACTGTTTATCTTTGGGTTTCAAAACGTTCATCATGTATAGCAGTTCAATAGAGGAAACAACAATAAAAATGGTAGTTTTGCTCAGCTTATGGAATCCATGTATATAGAGAATTATCAAATTCTCGACTCATGAGGAATACTGGGGTTTTTTTTTCCAATTATTTATATTTTTATTTACTCTGGAAGCTTCTGTAAATTTTTTATTTCTCCTTTAAATAACGTAGATAGTTATTAGTGCCGTACTGTTGATGACGGATGGGACGCTTAATTTTAGCTAGCAATGACAAAAGGGTAAACATTTAAAAAATACAAAAATATTTGCCTTCTTACTTTAACTCATTATAGAAGTAACCCAGACAATGTTGGGTACTTCAGCTAGTTTTTAATATAAATAATTTCACCTATAAATCCTGTGGAGTACCCATTCTGCTTTGCAAGTTTGGCGAATGTAAGCTCCTCAGTTGGTAGTCCGCCTGATGCAGCTGCTATTATAAATACTCCAATTCTGCCTGTGCTAGCCATTCCTGGAATGAGAATTACATTTTATATTTCAGTTCCTGGAATAAGAATTACATTTTATATTTCAGTTCCTGGAATGAGAATTACATTTTATATTTTAGTTATCTGTAATGCACTTACTGTATAATATGATATACATGAAAATAAACTTACCTTCAGTTTACAGATAGACCAAACGGCCACATTTTTAGTTTTTTTTTAGTATAATCAAATACACTAGCTTATCAGTACCTGTTACTAACTGCCATTATTAGTTATATGAAAACAGAAAAAGGGTATTTACTTTTGGTACTTGCTTTTTTACCTGTTTTCTATTAAGTAAATAATGACAAAATAAAACATTATGTATTTGTAAGATTACCTAATTTTAAAAACTAATGAGGATTACATGTTTTTTTTTTTATTTATGCCCTGATGTGTAAAATCACAGAAACAAAATCTTGTAATTTCATAAGACTGTAATTCTGCTCTGTTACCCCTAAAAACTACTAACACAGACATGCCATATGGTTCTGTTTTCTTGCCAGCATTGTAATAATAATAATAATTCTTTACATTTCTATAGCACTTTTTCTCACTCCTCAAAGCAGTCTCCACATAGGGAGGTCCCAGGAAGCCAACCTACAATCTCCTTACTGCAAAGCAGCAGCGCTACCACTGCACCACCTGTGTGGTACTTTTGTACACAGATAATTGCAGAGCTTCATATGTCATTGACACATTTTTTGCTGGTTGCCTTAAAATTGTGGCCAATGACAACCGGCACCCACTTTTTTCCCCTGATTGCCAAGAATGTTAACCACATTAGTGTTCCACTGCTTTTTTTTTTGGCAGTGAATCAGAAATGGTCAATTTTTGCTCATTATGCATAACTGGCAGATCGGCACATAACTTGCCAATTGCTAGTCAGTTTTTCAATTAAAACGAAATATAAGTTGCACTCATGTGCACTGCACTTCATGTCTTTCCTTTGTGCAAGTTAAAAACAGTGTAACCATATAAGAGTATGTGAGCCAGTTGTGCATGTAACAGGAATATTATAAGATGAACATGAAAGGCTGAAAAACCACACAGAACCTGCAGTCACTACAATATATCTGCTGTGTGGAAGCATGTTAAAGTGTGTGAAGATGAAAGATACACTAACTGCAAGAACAGCTAGGAAAAAGTCAGCTATGATGGAACAAAGATATTTGGCACTGCAAACTTGATAAGACAGCTAAGATTGCATCACACAGCAGAATACGTTGACTTTCAACAATTTTCATCATATACAAGTAAAAACAGCGTTTTTTGACACATTAACTTTTTTTTGTTTCTTCAAATTACTACAATGTTAATGAAATAATATATTTTAGTAGTAATCATTGTTTTCTTATTTGAATACAAGATACAAGGATCGATATTTTAGAAACAAATAAAATATTAAATAAGAGAAATGTTGCTAAATGTTAAAAAAAGAGTGAGTAGACAGAGATGACACGCACCAGGGCCTGCTGCTAGATTTATTTTATAATTAAGTATGCCAAGAGGACTGTTACATATTTTCATTCAAATGATGTTTGTTATACAGAATATGTACTGTATACTATATGTATAATGAATCGATTACATTGTACTTTGTTAAAAATTTAAATTGCTAATACTTATACAGCTAATACCTATGCTGTTGCTTATACTGTTTTGACCTGGGAATTTATGCGAAAAGTAGGACAACGTTTTTATTTTACTGGGCTTGGGGATGGCATATTGAACCAACTCTGGGAGTTTACATTTGTTTAAGCAAGTAATTTTAATTTGCTGCTGCACAGCATTAGATGAAAGAAAGACTATAAAACAGATTGCAGGATCGAATCATATTTGAACAAACAACTTGACTCAACTTGTGCTCAGAGCCAGAATTCTGTTATGTTAAGTGATAACTTTTTAGATTAAAACGCTGAAAAGCAGCTAACATATAATTGCCTAGCATTCTAATTATTTCAAATACAGCAATCATATTTTCAGTTTCAGTAGCCAAAGGTTGATGCATGATTAACAGACCTGTCAACCACTTTTAAAAATTAGTGTTGAGCCCTGAGACACAAAGAGTGAACATGAAGTTTCAAAAGTAACCAAATTTGTGAAACAGTTTACTAGTGTCAGATATAAAAAAAACAAGAACTTCATGTAAGAATATTGTGAAATAAAATGCCACATAGTTTTGAATACCATTGCAAAAAATGCATAACAAAAAGACTTCTTAAAACAAGTTACATAATCTTAAATACAAATTTCGTGATAAGTCAATAAATCTTACAATAAGGAAAACAAGACTTAATTGTTTAATATAAAAAGTCTTTAATAGCTTAGATATCATTTTTACAGTATACCAAAATAAATATGTGAATAAATCACAAGTGTTCTGTGCTTTATTATTAATAATAAGGCATATTTTTTTACCTGATCGAACAGGGTATCGCCCAGTCATAAATGCAGCTCTACTGGGGGTGCATAATGGTGAAGCAGCAATGTGATGATTTAACTTCATTCCTTCATTAGCAAGTCTGTCAATATTGGGAGTTCTATATAAAGAAAATAAAATGGAAAGGCTATCCAGTACTATGTAACAATATATCATATTTATTGACAGGTTTTTTATATTAGGGACAATATATATAAAACAAAGGAATTTTTCTTTTTAACTTTCTTTACTTCATTATAGCCATTCGCTAGATTACTATCCCTGCGAATTGGCTGGTTATTTCATTTACTTTATGGGAAAACTTTATGCAAACTTGGTGTAGAACTAACATTACCACATATTTCAAGACAGCTTAAAAAAGAATGAGCAGTTAGATACCCATTAAGTACTGTATGTCTTGTGACTGGTCAAAATTATAGTCATCCATCCTTTTTGTAGGTTGCACCTATGACTCTGAGACTGCTATACATGCTGTCACCATCAATCTCTTTGTATCGTTAAGTCTCTTGTATGCTTTTCACACATGGGACAATTAAATACAGTGGGATGCAAAATTTTGGGCAACCTTGTTAATAGTCATTATTTTCCTGTGTAAATCATTGGTTGTTACGATAAAAAATGTCAGTTAAATATATCATATAGGAGACACACACAGTGATATTTGAGAAGTGAAATGAAGTTTATTGGATTTACAGAAAGTGTGCAATAATTGTTCAAACAAAATCAGGCAGGTGCATACACAGGTGAATCCTATAATGAGAAAGAGTATTTAAGGGGGTCAATTGTAAGTTTCCCTCCTCCTTTAACTTTCTCTGAAGAGTAGCAACATGGGGGTCACAGAACAACTCTCAAATGACCTGAAGACAAAGATTGTTCACCATCATGGTTTAGGGGAAGGATACAGAAAGCTGTCCCAGAGATTTAAGCTGTCTGTTTCCACAGTTAGGAACATATTGAGGAAATGAAAGACCACAGGCTCAGTTCAAGTTAAGGCTTGAAGTGGCAGACCAAGAAAGATTTCGGATAGACAGAAGTGACGAATGGTGAGAACAGTCAGAGTCAACCCACAGACCAGCACCAAAGACCTACAACATCATCTTGCAGCAGATGGAGCCACTGTGCATCGTTCAACCATTCAGCGCACTTTACACAAGGAGATGCTGTATGCGAGAGTGATGCAGAGGAAGTCTTTTCTCCGCCCACAGCACAAACAGAGCCGTTTGGGGGTATGCTCAAGCACAATTGGACAAGCCAGCTTCATTCTGGAATAAGGTGCTGTGGACTGATGAAACTAAAATTGAGTTATTTGGGCATAACAAGGGGCGTTATGCATGGATGAAAAAGAACACCGCATTCCAAGAAAAACACCTGCTACCTACAGTAAAATATGGTGGTGGTTCCATCATGCTGTGGGGCTGTGTGGCCAGTGCAGGGACTGGGAATCTTGTCAAAGTTTAAGGACGCATGGATTTAACTCAGTATCAGCAGATTCTGGAGACCAATGTCCAGGAATCAGTGACAAAGCTGAAGCTGCTGGATCTTTCAACAAGACAACGACCCGAAACACTGCTCAAAATCCACTAAGGCATTCATGCAGAGGAACAAGTACAATGTTCTGGAATGGCAATCTCAGTCCCCAGACCTGAATATAATTGAAAATCTGTGGTATGAGTTAAAGAGAGCTGTCCATGCTCAGAAGCCATCAAACCTGAATGAACTAGAGATGTTTTGTAAAGAGGAATGGTCCAAAATACCTTCAACCACAATCCAGACTCTCATTAGAACCTACAGGAAGCATTTAGAGGCTGTAATTTCTGCAAAAGGCGGATCTACTAAATATTGATTTCATTTCTTTTTTGTGGTGCCCACATTTATGCATCTGCCTGATTTTGTTTGAACAATTATTGCACACTTTCTGTAAATCCAATAAACTTCATTTCACTTCTCAAATATCACTGTGTGTGTCTCCTATTGGAGAAAGAGAACAGAAGCCCTCCCCGCAAGAAACATCCACTCACACATAAGAACAATGCAGCTGCACCAGGTGTAAAGGCGAAAGATTGCACCATTTGAATGCAGCAAGAAGTTGAGAGTCATCCTGCCAGTCAATCTGCCACACGCAGAGTGGGGGGAGTGTGAACGTGACTGATAGAATAAAAGTGAATAATAAAACAAAACTCTAAATTTCACAAGTACCATAAATTTACACTGGCTGTTACAAACTCAAATAAATCAAGTTTATGTTTTTATTCAATAATAACAATAATAATAATAATAATAATAACAGCTGATCACTACTCAGAACAGTTAATTCATGAAGGACCTGGGATCGAACCCACAACCTCTCGGCTTGGAGACAGCAGTTCTTACATCTGCATAAGCCAAGCAAACGTATATGTATGTGTGTGTTTGTGTGTGTGTCTCAAACCCTATTCCAATTTTTTTTACTTTGGTTAAATTCTAGAAAAATAGCATACTTGTTTTGTTATATCTGTGTCTTTTGTGAAAGTGTTTATTTGATATTTGGACTTCAGTCTTCACACATTATACAATTCATGTCAGTAATTTGCCAGTTATTAGCAGAACATGAAAAAAGTTTCTGTTCTAGTTATGTGTTCAACATTTCTTGCCTCGCATTTCCTGTCATCCTACATTTACACAGATTGTTGTAGACACAGAACACACTTGAAATATATGTGTTCCAAATAACAATATATTATTTACCCAATACAATTCAAGGCACCTCGCACCATGATACACAGACTGGAGCTGGGAAAACTTTGTGTATGACTAAAGCTGCATTGGTGGGGTTTGGGATAGCAGGCTGCCTGCTGCTGGTGCTCATTAACATATTTGCAAAACAAACGCTGATGAGGAGGTGCGAGGGAATTTAAGGTGGCCCAAGTTTTTTCGTAGGCTTCAAGATACCAGTGTTAAAAAGGAATAAGCAGTCAGAGGGATCAGAGCAGTGTTTCAGACACTCACTCAAACACACACATACACTCTCACAGAGCATCTAAGCGCAGTGGCTGTTCTGTGTGATGTTGGTTAAAAGATGGTGTGACTTTTCAATGTAGAATCCAAATCCTAACTTACGATAGCCATATTCTAAGTTACAGTATAATACTTAAGCATTAGTGGAACACATCAATTAGCACAGGGTATTTTCCATGCTTCTGTAGTCCTTAGGGTGACCATTCACAAAGTTCTTACTCCGCTCATAGTTCTTATTACAACATTAGCAGCTGACCACGTCTCCTAATAGAATCATTCAGTTAGTTCTATACAAGTGACAAAAATGCTATATGTTTACATTTTATTTTTAATCATTGATGTTTAAAGTGGAACTAAACCACTGGAGATTTAAAAAGGCATAATTCAAACAAACTGCAAATAATTTAATGTAACATTATATTTTTGAAATTGCTTAACCTCCTTAGCATTACATTTTTTTCTTGAAAAACATGTAAAAATCATTGCATTTTTTTGCTTCAAAAACTACATATTTATTAAATCTGATCTTACTTCTGTAAAATGTGCAAAACACTAAAAGTCAGAAGTGTAGAAAATATAATAATGATACAAATAATAATAATACCATATATACAGTCAAAATGTGTCATCATGTGTGCTATATCTTGAAGCACGATGAAATACACAATTCAGCATCTCAGTTTGGACATTAGTAGCATGATTCCTTGTGGATTTTCTTTCCAGACTGATCAGCTTTTGAACAGCACATTGCTCGTGTGCTGTCTAAAGACAGATTCACTTTGTCATCACTCCTTGTATCACTGTGAAGAGCATACACGCCTGGCTGCTGAAAAACATTTCTTATGAGACGCCATTATGAGGTGAAAGAAAACACGTCTCCATTGCGGTCTTGGTAACACTCGGGCCTGTCACTTACACAACACATGCCTATATTGTTTTCTGAGCAATGTTTGATATTAATGCTATTGGTACTTCTACAGCCCGAGTAAACCTTGGGTCTAACACTTACACGCATCTATACAATTGCCCGAGTGGTGCTTGGGTGTAACACTAAGGAATTTAATCCAATTCAATGTTTTTGTATCCGGAACTATTTGAAAAATCCAGGAAAAATAAATAGCAATCTTCAACAATAGTGACTGGGAGAGTTGTCAGTCTCTTTTAAATGTAATTCAAATTTAAGCGTTTTTGATTTCAGGAATGAACATGATAGAATTTTGAGGTACACCAGGAATAAAGGGATGGTGTTAAGAAAATGGAGATTTAGTAAAACATAATTTGCAAAGGTTTAGCTATAAATGTATTTCTTCTTCTTTTTTTTGCTACATTTACATGGCACATAAAAATGAATACCTTAATATAAAAGGAAAATCTATTATTGTGAAAGCTTAAATATACATACTAAAGTTTTTGAATAACTTGTTTCGTTTATACTTGTTTTGAAACTGTCTTTTCATTTACTTATGTCAATTTTGTTAGTGTGATAAGAATGAGTCGGAGACATCATAAAGATTTAGGGCAGCAACCCGTATAATTGAATTGGCTGCAAAAGTAGTTGTAAATAGCATGATGTGCTTAGTTCGGAGTCCAGAACAGAACTGCCTGTACTGAGGCAAGATGGCAGTTTTAAAGGGCTGGAAGGGAAGTGACGTCATCTATGCCGGAACTGGGAGTGCTGTCCTTGTGCCCGGAAGTGACGTCATCCTTGGGGCCGGCAACAGGCGGGATTTCCCGGAAAAGGTCTGCAAGGGACTGAGAGAGATAGTCAGTACACTCCGCCACCCCCTGGTCTGGCGTAGAATTACTAGTGTTTAGGCCCTTCAGCTGGTTCCTATGCTCACATGTGTGACAAGGCCCCCCCCCCTTAGCCCAGACCCACCAGGTCGGGCGGACCTGTCTGAGAGGTCGTGGACTCGAGAGAGGGCATCAGCATTGGAATGGAGAGTACCCCTACGATGAACGAGCGAAAACTTGTATGGTTGGAGGTCAAGAAACCACCTAGTGACCCGCGGATTAGACTCCTTGTGAAGGGCCATCCACTGGAGAGGTGCATGGTCCGTCACTAGAGTGAATTCACAGCCCAAGAGGTAGTATCTCAACTGTGTAATCGCCCATTTTATCGCAAGAGCCTCCCGTTCCACTGCCGCATACCTGGTTTCCTGATCCAGCAGTTTCCGGCTCAGGTACATGACGGGGTGTTCAACACATTTGACGCATTGGCTCAGCACGGCTCCCAAGCCTGTGTCTGAAGGGTCCGTCTGGAGTATGAAAGGAAGTGAAAAGTTGGGTGCTTTCAACATGGGTGCTGACGTAAGGGCCTGTTTTAGGTCACAAAATGCAGCAGCAGTCTTGTCAGTCCATACCACGTGGTTTGGAGCCCTTTTCTTTGTTAAGTCTGTTAAGGGTGCTGCTCTCTCAGAGAACCGGGGTACAAACCGGCGGTAGTACCCGGCCAAACCGAGGAAAGCCTGCACTTGCCGCTTGGTAATCGGACGGGGTCAGTTTAATATGGCATTAACTTTGGAACACTGTGGCTTCACGGCACCTCGACCCACTAGGTAGCCCAAATACTTAGCCTCTTTTAACCCAAAGAAACACTTCTTGGGATTAATTCGAAGCCCGGCTTCACCCAGCGTCCGCAATACCGTTTCCACCTGCCGCACGTGGTCCTTCCATGTGCTGGAATAGATGACAACATCATCCAAATAGGCAGCACTGAACGTGTTATGAGGACGGAGCACTCTATCCACCAGACGGTGCAAGGTTGCTGGCGCCCCATGTAACCCGAATGGGAGGACCCGGTACTGCCAGTGCCCACTGGGAGTGCTAAACGCGGTCTTCTCCTTCGCGGAGTCCATTAAAGGAACCTGCCAGTACCCCTTCGTAATGTCAAGTGTGGTCAAATATTCCGCCTGTCCCGGCCTCTTGAGGAGGTCGTCCACGCGAGGCATCGGATAGGCGTCAAACTGGGAGACTTGATTCAGCCGACGGAAGTCGTTGCAAAACCTCCAACTCCTGTCGGGCTTACTGACAAGACAACTGGACTGGACCAGGGACTATAACTTTCTTCAATCACACCTAGATCCAGCATGCGCTTGATCTCAAGCTCCACCTCTGCCTTCTTTGCTTCGGGAAGCCGATATGGGCGTTCTCGCATGACAACCTCAGGTTCTGTCACTATGTTGTGCGCAATCAGAGAGGTCCGTCCAGGCTGCTCACTCACTACCTCCGGAACTGACGAGATCACTAATTCTAGCTCCCGTCTCTGTTTAGCATTCAAATCGGGTCCCAAGTTAAGGCGGTCGGTCTGAGCAAAGAAAGAGCGGGGCTGAGCAGAGGAGGGATCGGAATCCCTCTCCTTCCACGGCTTCAGCAAGTTGACATGATACACCCGCTCACTCTGCCGACGATTGGGTTGTTTCACCAAATAATCGACGAGCCCTTTCCTCTCCTTAACTTCATACGGGCCTTGCCAGTGGGCAAGCAACTTAGAATGCGAGGTAGGAACCAACACCATGACGCAATGCCCCAGCTGGAACTCCCGGAGAGTCATGCCACGGTCATAATAGTGGGCCTGTGCTGCTTGCGCCTCTTCCATGTGACTTTTTAACAAAGGTCGGATTTTTCCCGAATCGATCGCGTAACTGCGCGATATACTCCAATATATGGCTAGATGGGAGAGCCTCTCCTTCCCATCCCTCTTTTAAGACATCCAATAGCCCTCGGGGTTGTCGGCCATATAACAATTCAAACGCCATAGAGGCTTGTGGAACTTCCCGATAAGCAAAGAGCACGAGGAGGAGGAGCTGATCCCAGTTCCTCCCGTCCCTGCTGACCACCTTGCGTAGCATCTGCTTGAGAGTTTGGTTAAACCTCTTGACAAGACTGTCAGTTTGAGGATGATATACTGCGGTTTTTAGGTGCTTTATTTTAAGTAACTTGGCCGTTTCCTTGAACGTCGCCGAGGTAAAGGGCGTCCCTTGATCTGTGAGGACTTCTTTAGGGATCCCTAGATGCGCGAAGACTCCCACTAGTTCCCGTGCGATCGCTTTACTAGTAGCAGAGCGCAACGGAACTGCCTCTGGATATCGCGTAGCATAATTCACGAGGACTAATATATATTTGTGTCCTCGGGCTGAGGGCTCCAGAGGTCCTACTATATAGACCCCAATTCGCTCAAAGGGAACATCAATCAGGGGGAGGGGAACGAGAGGAGCACGGTCCCTCCTAGAAATTTGCCGTAATTGACATTCTGGACAAGATATGCAAAAATGGCAAACCTCCTCATTAATTCCCGCCCAATAAAATCGAAGCTTAATGCGCTCTAATGTCTTTTCGGTGCCTAAATGGCCTCCCATGAGGTGGGCGTGTGCCATCTCGCAAACCTGCCGCCTGTAGGTTCGTGGGATTAGCAACAACTTCCGCACCCCGCCCTCATGCTCTGCTATTCAATATAGCAGATCATTGTCTAATACAAAGTGGGGCCCACGCGGCATGGGCTGATAAGTGCGTTGGCCATTGACATGCACGACTGCATTTTTTGCAAACTTCAGGGAGTCATCATTCCATTGTTCTCTCCTGAAAGATGCCGGCGTTTGGTTAAATTGAAAGTGCATGTCGGAGAGACCTCAAGGGGCGGGGAGTCCTCCTGACTCATCGAGGCCCGGGTTGATGACGTACCTAAGTGCGATGGCCCAGGAGCCTCCCCATCCTCCTGGCAGTCTTCCGTACCCGTCTCCGCCGGCTGTTTACACGGCGTGGAATCAGCTTGAGTCGGGTTATCCCCTTCCATGACTAGGCCTACAGGAATAAGGGGAGCAGTTATTCGCACTCCGCATTTACTATCAGACCAGTCCCGCTCTAGGATCACAGGAGAAGGTGGGTGTGGGTGGAACGCCTCGGGGAACTTTTTTACTAAGCCTTCATAACTTATAATATAGAGGGCGGTTTTGTATGTCCTTGTTTCCCCGTGTATGCAGCGTATACTGGTCTTTTTCCTCATCCACTGTCGCGGTAGTACGTAACGGCAATCAACAATGGAGATGTTGCTGCCGGAGTCTAGAAGGGCTGTAACTCGAAATCCATTCAGAATTACTACTCCCGTATGACCAGTAGCCAGGGGGTTTGTAAGTGCACATAACCGTCCTCTCCCCTTCCACTCGCATTCCCCCGTGCTCCCATGCGAGCGACCCACCCCGCGTCCCGGGGACACCAGAGCAGGCTTCGGGTTATGTGGAAGGGACTTATACGGTGGAATGTAATCCCTACGGAGTCCGCTAGAGCAGTGATTCCCAAACACTGTGCCGCGGCACATTAGTGTGCCGTGAGAGATCATCAAGTGTACCGTGGAAAATTATTCAATTCCACTTAATTGGTCTGAAAATTATTATTTATTTACTGCAAATAATTTGTCTTTGTTCGTCTGTGTGACAGTGACAGGCAGAACAATTAAATACTCTTCCGCTAGGTGGCAGCAGATGGCTAATTAATCTGTGTATCTACCTGTTGCCATTCAAACAGTAGAATTCGTGATGCTTCGACTGTGACAGCAGTGATGGCGGTGGATAAATATCTGAAAAGAAAAAGTACACAATTTGAACTGGGTCCTGGAGAAAATTATGACCCAGATGAAGCCCCTAGTATGAGTAGTGGTCAGAAGAAAGCAAAAAAGGTGAGCTCAAGACAATACAATGAAAGTTATTTTTGCTTTGGATTTACTTTTACCGAGGAACCAACTGAGCCGATTCCGTTATGCTTGGTATGTGGGGAAAAGCTTTCCAACAGTTCTATGGTTCCTAGCAAACTTAAATGCCATCTCCAAACACAACACCCGTCAGTTCAAAACAAGAACAGACTATTTTATTCAACTTCGTGAACAGACTAAGAAACAGACAGCTTTAGTGAGGAAAACCACAAAGACGAATGAGAGATCTCTCAAAACTAGCTACCTAGTTGCTGAACTCCTCGCCAAATCAAAACAGGCACACACGGTGGCAGAGACATTAATACTACCTGCCTGCAAAATCATTGTAAATGAGATGCTCGGCCCTGGCGCTCTTAAAGAAATAGCCCAAGTCCCTTTCTCAAATAATACAATTGCCAGATGTATTGATGACATGTCTGCAGACATTAAAAGAATCGTTTTGGAAAAGTTGCACGCCAGTGGAAAATTTGCATCTAAGGATTTCAGTGGACATGCACAACTTTTGGCAATGTGCACTTTGTAGACGCAGACACCATCAGAGAAAACTTCATGTTTTGCAAGGAATTGCCAGAAAGAACAACAGGAGAGGAAATTTTTCGTGTTATATCAAAGAACCTTGAACAAGGAAAACTGCATGTGTTTGTACTAATGAAGCAGCCGCCATGTTCGGGTGCACCAAAGGATTTGTAAGAAGAGTGAAAGAGCAACATCCAGATGTTATTGCGACGCATTGTTTTCTGCATCATGAGGCACTTGTTGCCAAGACATTACCAGCAGACGTAATTCCTATATTAGACGATGTTGTGCGCATGATAAACTTTACGAAGACAAGACCTGTAAAAAGTCTCATGTTTGCATCATTGTGTGAGGAAATGGGAGCGGAGCATAAAACACTATTGCTGCACATGGAGTTCCAGTGGTTGTCCCGTGGCAAAGTTTTAGCCCGTGTGTACGAGCTGCGGGAGGAACTAAAAGTGTTTTTGACAAATGAGAGGTGTGATGATGCCAAGTTGCTTTCAAGTGATGAGTGGTATGCAAACTGGCATGTCTGTCGGATAGATTTCAACATTTTCAATAACCTGAATACACTTTCATGCAAGGCCGAAATGAAAACCTGCTCACAAGAGCAGATAAAATAAATGGATTTCCTTCAAGGATGCAGCTCTGGCAACAACATGTGGAAAGTGCCAACCTTGACATGTTCCCACACATCCAGAAATGGCAAGGTATCAACATTGCTGCACTGTGTGAGACAATAGGCAAGCATTTGAAAACCCTTGAACAGAAGTTGTCATTTTATTTGTCATTTTATTTCCCTTCAGTTTCCACTGATTGCCTTGACTGGGTTAGGAGCCCATATAGCTCAACCGCAGTTGGAAAGGACATGATTTTGCAGGAGCAGGAGGAAATAACTGTACTGAGAGAAAATCAAGGTTTAAAGCTGAGCTCTGCTGATCTACCTTTGGACAGTTTTTGGCTGCCTGCTGCTAAGGAGTTCCCCATTCAGGCAAGCAGAGCTATTTCAGTGCTGTTCCTATTTTCCACAACCTACCTATGCGAGCTTGGCTTTTCAAACATGACCGCTATAAAAACTAAAAAAAGAGAAGAGACTCAAAGCTTTGAGTGTGTCTTTCTTCAATTCCTGCATGTATATCAGCATCATGTTCAACTAAAGAGGCCCAGGTTTCACACTGATTAAGTAAATTGTGAGTAAATTGAAACTAGAAGATCATTATATTTCATTACATATACTTTTTGTGACATTTTTATTTGGTGGTGTACCGTGGGATTTTTCTAATGTAAAATATGTGCCGTGGCTCAAAAAAGGTTGAGAAACACTGCGCTAGAGGACCGTTCTGCTCCCACAGATTGTGAGGCTGGCTTAGTTGTTAATTGAGTTATTAACTCATCCATGGAATTAAAGTCTCCCCAGACTGGCTGGGTAAAAGTAGCGGGAAGACCATTAATTAAGAGGCAGCAGGCTACCTGCTGCACAATTTGCAGGGTAGTTGATTCGAATGGCTTCAGCCATGAACCTACTGTTTCCCAGAGAGCATAAGGTTGCTCCCGGGTTGATCTATCTGGATCATATTCCCAGCTTTGTAGGTACTTTACCTGCTGGTCTGAGGACAGCCCGTATGTCTCTGGAACCGTGGTCCCAACGGACGGCTCAGTCCTCTTCTCTGAGAGAACATAGTAAGCCCTTTTCGTTTTCCCCACAGGAACCAGTCCACGTTGGTGGGTCTCCTCCACATTCTTATTGTGTAGGACTAGGGGCTCGTTTTCCCTTGCTGGAAGCGAAGCCTGCACTGTGTCGCTCTGGACCTCCGAGCGGGTCCCCCACCCGGAAACACGGGTCCGGTACTCTCCTACCTGAGTAAATCCATGGTTCCTTCCTAGTTTCTTCTGGGAAGGTTTCATCCTGCCAACTACGCCACTGTGATAAGAATGAGTCGGAGACATCATAACGATTTGGGGCAGCAACCCGTATAATTGAATCGGCTGCAAAAGTAGTTGTAAATAGCACAATGTGCTTAGTTCGGAGTCCAGAACAGAACTGCCTATACTGAGGCAAGATGGCAGTTTTAAAGGGCTGGAAGGGAAGTGACGTCATCTATGCCGGAACTGGGAGTGCTGTCCTTGTGCCCGGAAGTGACGTCATCCTTGGGGCCGACAACAGGCGGGATTTCCCGGAAAAGGTCTGCAAGGGACTGAGAGAGATAGTCAGTACACTCCGCCACCCCCTGGCCTGGCGTAGAATTACTAGTGTTTAGACCCTTCAGCTGGTTCCCATGCGCACGTGTGTGACAGTAGTTAATAGTTTGTATATGTTTATATCTTCTTTACTAGGAGGCTAAATAAATAAATGCTTTAAAGTTGGAATTATTACTAATAAAAAATGAATTACTCTAAGTAAAGCAAAACTGGAAACTGTTACAAAAAATACATGTCAGACCAAAGCAATTATACATTAATGGATTAATTCTGCCCAAAATCTGAGTCAGAAAGCAATGAAAAACATCTACCATAAAATGGATGACAGTGTCCCTAAAAATGAACAAGGCAAGGAAACAATTATAAAAAATTAAACGAATACCTTATGGTAGTATTTCCATAGCATCCCAGATCACCAATGCCCAAGTCATCAACCATTATTAGCACAAAGTTTGGTAGGTTGTCTTCTGTCGTGCATCGGACACCCAAAATGGAATGGTACAAGATAAAAATCCAAACAACATTCATTCTGGAACATAAATAAATAGATACTGGATGTCAGTAAAGGATTCACCTTCCATTGTTATGATATTTCTTGATGAATGTGCAGTAACACAATTAATGTTATCAAAGGCTACATCCGGACTTAGCATATACAGAGTATATACTGTAGTATACTACTATATTATATACTAAGGTATATCATATGATGTGATAAGAACTGCCCAGCTGTCTCTGTCCTTATTTGCTCCTGTGTTGACATACATAGTATCAAAACAGAGAGTTGTGGCTTAAAAACAATTATTTTGATCAATGCAGCAAATTAAAACACAAAATTTTGAAAGTTTCATATTAATTTTTTTCTTAATTTTATTCCTCAACCAGCCACTCCCATCTATAGCACTAAAATGTTATTTCTTGCCACAGAAAATTAAGTGGAGTTCTGTGGGACCACTACAATGATGCAGATCTCCACTAACAAAGTGCTTACTGTAAAGATTCAAATACACAGCAGAATTCTACAGGAGCTACTAACCATGTACTGTAGCAGCAGCAATGGTCATGAAAAGCGGAAGGGATTTTTGTCACTTCAGACTTAATTTTAAAAATGCCTTTTAGTAGCTGATGAATGTAGGTGCCCTAATGAAGCAAACCTGCTCAAACACATTTGCCTATGAATGGGTGATTGGACTTCCAGTACTTCTCAGAATAGTCTTATGCATTAACCTCAAAGTAGGTATCCTGACTTTTGCAAAAAAAGTTCATTTTTGATGTGATTCATTAATTCAAGTAACTTATGCATATGGTGTAGTGCAAGCTTTTGCATTCAGGTCCATGCATACAATGTCTCAAAACAGTCACAATATTTGACCAACTAGATGCACGTCAGGGAATATTTTTGCTAATTTTTTGCCTCCAATGACTGAAATCCAAGAGTAGCTTTACAAAAAAGAGGCATTCTGTAAAGTACAATTCACTTTACCTGAACAGAGAAAGGAACTGATTTAGTCTAATCAATAGCAGAAAAGATTACAAATTAAACTGTGCACAGTATATATTTAAATTCCCTTTTTAAATTAAAACTGTTAAAACATAAACAAAAGACAACACATTTTGTATGTCAGTGGTCCAGTTTGCTAAAATCAAAGATGCAGAGGACCACCTTGTTAGCATAATCCTAAAGTACAGTTACCAATGACACAAAAACTAACAGGATTATTACAACCACACAGGTTAAAAGATTACCAGCAGATTAAAGGATCAAAGCACAGCGCTACAGGTTCAGAAATAGTTCTAATGCCAGGTACTTTGCGAGTCTTGAACACTTTGAAACGCTGCATGAATGACTGCTATTCTTTATCAGATACTGTATGTTACTATTGTTTCACTAAACTATATTAGAGTCCAGAGTGTGTCCTGTAAATGAGCTTTCCCTTTTAATTAGCCTGTTGATTCGGGGGCCTATCTTGAAGTGATGTTACCAGCCCAGCACACCGCAGCAAAGAAAAATCACACTGGCCATCACAGAGTTAATAAAGATGTGAAGGATGTCACTTCCCACATTAAACGAACGCAGTCTCCTAAGGAAAAAAGAACCAGCTCTGCCCTTTCTTATATAGTTCCTCTGTGTTCTGAGACCATTCCAACATGTCATCAATGTGGACCCCCAGGTACTTGTGGGAGTAGACCACCTCTATCTCCACTTCTTGAATAATGACCAGACATAGAGGCTTTTTTAGTGCGGTGAAAATCAATAACCAGTTCCTTGTTTTCCCAATGTTAAGATGCAGACAATTCTCTTTGTGCCAAAAAACAAACTTCTCCTCCTGAATCCTATACTTTGTCTCATCCTCCTTATCAATACACCACATAAGTGAAGAAACATCTGATACTTTCTGCAAGTGACATGACTTGGTGTTATATTTATAGTCTGAGGTGTACAGAAGAAACAGAAAAGGACACAGAACTATTCTTTGTGGTGCTCCAGTGTTACTCACATCCTTATCAGAAACACAGTCCTTGAGTCTCATAAACTGTGGTCTGCCTGACAGACAGTCCATTATCCAGGACACCAAAGGCTCATGACTTGCATATCTCTGAGCTTATCGCTTAACAGGAATGGCTTATCCATTTATTATCTGAATTCACTTTTATCAAGCCACTGGGCCCAATTCATTCAGCAATTAATCAAGGTAAGGATCAGAAATGAACAGAACTCCACTCCAAACCAACACTGAACCTACTCATGTATGCACGTAATTCATTACATCAGACCAGTGTAGAGTCGACAATTAACATTGCTTCTTTTCATTTTCCAACCAGTCATGGTAAACACACATTTTGGTCGTTGAATATACTTTAGATGTGCTAGCAGGTAGAGTTTTTTATTTACTTGATAAATTAATAGGCATATCCATTTCAAACTTTACCCAACCAACCATTCTTAAAATGCTGATGACAAAATAGGACTTAGGGAACTAAAGCCTGTCCTGGCCACATTAGGCATAAGGTAGGAATCCAGCCTGGCTGAGGCAATCACCTATCATGGGCACATTCACTTACTTAGCCACACTCAAATCAGGCCAATTTAGACTCATCAGTTTTCTTAACATAATAATAATTCTACATTCTTGTTAAGAATACAAGGGTTAACAAAAATGTGGAACAAGTCAGTTATTAAAAGCATTTTATGTTTGCTAATATACAATTTTCTTTCTTTCATTAGTCAGCAAAAAGTTGTTATTATTTAAAACTAATGTATATACTCTCGGATAAGTTCTCCCGCGGATAAGTCGGGAATTGCTTTTACAGTATAATTTCTGGTATTTTATAATGTCAGTTGTATAAGTCAAATGCAGAAAACTCATGTTATTGGTACAAAATATACTAACGCCCACCTGAGACAGTAACCACGGAGCACACTGCCGTTTTTCTATGTGGGTTCGGCAATGCGCTGTATCATAATGTGCTCCTAACCTCTCTCTCACTCTCTTGTGCCTACGTGACCACACCGTAATACCCAAACTATTCCGAAGCAACGTTTGCACTGATTTGTGTTTTTTGCATCTCACACACCTTTATCGTAACAGCATATCTTATCTACGATGGACTGTTTGATCAGAAGAAAATATGAAGCTAGTTTTAAATTAATGTCGTTGAAGTAGCGAAGTAAATTGGTAACTGTGCTGCTGCAACAAAATTCAATGCGTCTGAGAAACTGATGCGAGATTGGAGGAGGCAAGAAGGTGTAAAAAAAAAATAAATAAATAAAAAATTGTGTTGCATTTTTGAACAGGCATATAAGTCAGGGTCTGATTTTATGATTGATTTTTCGGGTTTCAAGACCCAACTTATATGCGAGTATATACGGTACATCCTATACCCTTACAAGGACTCCTCCTAAAGTTGCCGGTCTGGCCAAACTAAGTAACTGGGCAAGTAGGTCCTTGGTCAGGGGAGGTGACCATTGTCAAACAGCAAAATTCAACAAAGCATTTATTCGCCAAGAATAATTCAGTAATTAAATGCATTTTAAACTTACCAAAATACAATTATCTTTCTTTAGTTAGTCTGCACTAAGTTGTTATTTAAAACTATGTCCTTACATCCATCAACCATTTATCTAAATAGTGAATTTCCTTAAATCAGGGGTGAGCAAAAACAGTCCTGGAGGACCACAGTGGCTGTAGGTTTTTGTTTGAACTAAGTTTCTTATTGAGAAGTTAATTATTGCTGATGAAGCACTTATTGCTTAAATGTTTCATTTTACTTGCCTCACTTGTTAAGATTCTCCCCACTTAATTGCTAATCTTAAACAGCTGCATTCACTGTTCTTAATTGCTCCTTATTAGTAATAAGTTGCAAATAGCAAGACAATCAGGAGTTCTCCCTCCAGGACCGACACTGCTCACCTCCAGCTTAAACTAATTTCCACTGCCATTGACTGTCTGCGCAGCAAGGGCAACAACAATAAAAATCAGTTCCAGCAAGGGGTGACAATTGATTGCAGGGAACAAACAACTTAATTTTTATCACAGTTAAGACTTGCCCATTAAAGGCAATGTTACATTGAGTGACTGGTTCATGAGAACGCACCACCAACTGCAGACAACTTTCTAAGATTAAGTAAATGAAGGCTACAAATGAAAGTTGCTGGAAATTTGCCACATTCAACAGCTCACTACAATTAGCCCATGATTCACTGTGACACGGGTTTGATTTATGTCTTTTGCTGTGGGGCTTGATGTACATGAGAGCTGGCAACCAATAAATTGTCATCCGGAAGCAGAATTCATGGAATGCAGTGATGAGGAATAAGGGTTGCAGGTGTTTTGGACCTAAAAAACAGAACAGAGCCCATTTGTCTGATATCTCGTATTTTACGTACCATGATAGAATGGAAAATGAGAAAAGGGAGAAGACAGTGGATGAACACGCAATACCTGTTAACCCTTTGCACAGCACATTATTAGCTGTCACAAAAAGTGAAGAGGATGACTGTACCGGAAGATTGGCACTCAGTTGGCAACTGAGCAACTTTCAGTCTTTTAAACTGACATGATCTGGCAATGAGATTAACAACTGCTGTTAGCAAATCTGACCTACCTAATGACTACATGTCATATAATGTGGCATCGGTACTACCTAACCATCCATTTTTCTTAATCTGTTTAGTTCAACTCTGGTCTTCATGGAGCATCAGCACCAATACTCACACATACATAGCACTTAAAACTACAGATCATACAAAAAACATTAATAACTTATCTAGTTTTGACATACAGTATAAGATCAATTTTACCGTCATTGTGAGATGCCATATAATGTGGCATCAGTTTAACCAGATATGCATATATTCTGGATGTGGGATTAATGCCAGACTACCTATCCATCCATTTTTCTTAAAATGCTTAGCTCAGTTCTCGTCTTCATGGAGCATCAGTACCAATACTCACATATAGCATTTAAAACTACAGATCATACAAAAAATAAAAACATTAATCTAGTTTGACATACGGCATAAGATCCATTTAATCGCCATTGTGGGATGCAAGTATAATTTCTGCAGTACGATTTATACAGCAATGTAAAAAGTTTCATTTTTAATATACTATACCTTTAAACGAATGAGTCTTAGAATTTAAAAATTTCAGAGCCCCGACTTTCAAGCTGTCAAGCTGCAAACTTCTAAAGAGAAAAAACATGAAGATTTTTTTAGTTGGGTCGAACCGAGTAAAGTTTTAACTTCAGTCTTGATAGTGCAGGTTTTCTAAACAAACAACGGTTTTTGTGTGGCACAGTGGTGAAGGCTTTGGACTTCAAAATCTGAGATTGTAGGTACTAATCCCGCTAGTGGCACTGTTTGACCATAAGCAAGTCACTTCACCAGCCTGTGTCCCAAATGGAAAAACAAAGGAAATGTAACCAATTGCATTGCAAATACTGTAAATCGTCTTTGATAAAGGTATCAGCTAAATATGTAAACTGAGTACCATACAGTAATGTCAGCAAAATCAAGTTCATTATTGGAAAAAAGAAACGTAATGTACTCGGGGTAAGCACACTCCGCTGCATCCCTTTGTACGTAAATTTACTTTCCTCGCTAAAATTACTAAAACCGCATCCGCACATGTAATTGTTGCAGGTGCCTACTGTACGTACGTACCTGCGTGCTCATGGCAGCTCATGAAGCCTCTCTGTTTAGTTCGTTCAGGAAGCCCGATCTCATTACTAAAAAAAGGAATTCAAAAATATGTAAATAACGATATTTGTAACTAATGATCTGTATAGAAAAGACACTTTATTTACACACATATGTCAAACCTCTGCAAACGTCAAGCTCGAGCTCTCACACCGCCCCTCCTATGCATCCCGCTTGCAATATTCAAACACAACTTTATTGACACAACTGTAGAGCGTGACTTCACACCGTTTGCAATACAAGGCAGCTCTCGCGATTTTAGTACTCGGAGTCGGCCCAAATTTTCTCATTGTCGTTATCTGAGCTTGTGAGTGAAGAGATGAACTGAGTCGTTTTCAGTTTAATGTAGTCTAAATGCATTTTTTGAGTGTTCTGCTTAAAAAAATCGGCTGGCACTTAGCAGCCGATCAGCCTGCCTCATGGCATAAAGAAGCAGATCGCGTATTGCCAACTTTCCAGAGACACTGTCAGCAACAGAAGCAGAGAATAGCTGTTTAAAATATTGTACAGATATTGCCCGGTTAATAAAACGCCATGTAGTTTCTTTGATATAAGTAATGCTTGTATGTTTTGTAAAGGACTACAGAGTCTATTGAACATTTATTTTTTTATTGGGTATTTGTCAGCTCCTTTTGGTTAGATATTATTCCTAGACATAAAGAAAAGAATTGATAGGGATTGGCACCCTGAAAGTTGCTACATACGGCCTATTATGTTTTGGTAATGTCCCCTTTAGGTTGGATGAACACTATATGATTAATTTAGTTTTTATACTAGGTACATTTTCTATACATAAGATATGGCTCTCCAAAAGGCTACCATCATTTATATCTTGGGTACGCACTGCTTTATTTAATTACTCAACGGTTAACCCGAGGACCCAAAAAAGATAGACTGGATTATTAATACTGTATAATGATAGAGGGGCTATAAACAGACAAATAACAATGGCCATATAATCAAAAAACACGTTTTTGTTTCTTTTCAATCTGTCTCTCACATGATTATTACTAAAAGAGAAAAGTGGAAAGTAAACGTATTGATACAAAAATCAATAACTAACATTTAAAACAGGAAATAGAAACCTGAGGTATAGTATTTCACTGCCAGTGTAAATGCTTAGTGTAAGCTTATGTAAAGCTAACACAAATAAATTGATAAATAATTTTTGAAAGACTAATAAGAATGGTCACTTAAATTTGTCACCTGATTTATGACACCAAATAAGAATAAATTAGGCAAACAATAGTTCCAGTCTACTGTAGATACCATGTGTTATAAATTAGCTCCACTATTAATAAAATTGATTTTTCTAAGTGGGCTCACAAATACTTCAACTTATCTCTTTTTTTCTATCAGTGTTTATTAAGTTGAATAAATGATTCCTTAAAATGGATTCACTATTATTTTATACTGTATGGGTGATAGGATCAATCTTGAGAATTTAGCGAACAGTCCAGTTTAAGATGTTTAAGGCTGTTGTATGTCTACCGCCTGTCTCAACCTTTGGATATTTTCTGGTGTTCGTATAGTTGTCAGTGGTCCAAACACGTCTTTTACGCTACCAGTAAACTGAACCCACTTTAAATCGTATCACAAGAAGGAATTCTTCCTCCCTGGAGCATGTGAAAATTAATGCATTATCTTTTTGATTCAATATATCAGGTAACAGCGAACACGCGATAAAGCATGTCATTCATGGCCACAGAAACTGTTTTCAGAGTACAGCACTCTCACTGTACATACTGTATATTCCCACGCTATTCACTTGCCCTTCATAACTTGTCGCATCCGTTATTTTTATTTTGACACGTGAAGCATCATAACCCCTCTCCTCATATTTCTTATATTTGCGTTTACTTTTCAGATTGATTGTTTCTCAGGTTGTGAGAAGGGGATACTATACATAGAATGAAGGTTGTCTATGTTGCATCAATGGCGTTTCACATAACTGCCGTAATAAATGTAAAGCTGAAGAAGTGGCGCTATATCACGCGACACTGAATTTGCATTTGGATGAACACGGCTAACTTTACTACCAATCCTGTCACGACCCCTCACAAACATAGCCACGACCTATAGCTCAAGGAACACTATATTATACAACTAAGTTAATAAGTTTCCGATCTCAGCAAAACAAAAGCTTATTGCTTAATTTTGGATTTTCAACTTCATTATTTTGGTGCCGATTTTTTCTTTATCATTTTCTTTATTCTGTGTATAAAAAAATTGTTACAATATCGGTGTTACATATTTTAAATTTTAAAACCATTTAATACAAATTATTTGAAAAAAATAAAAAGCTTCCTCAGACACCTCACGATTTGGAGGTCACAGAAGTAATACTTCAAGGTTGCACTTTATCCCTCCGACCTTATTTCTAAAATTATTATTTTCTTGGTAAGCCAAAGTCAATTCAAGTAAATAAACTGAAAGAAAATGAAATTAAAAGATGACAATAATGAAGCACATAAAGCCCTGAGGTCTCTTTGCGTGGATTCAAGTGTGAAAATATGCACACACCAAAAACCGGAAAATTCGTACGCCAAAAAAACGTACAGTACACAAATTACTATAATAGCAATCACCTCGTAAATGTGCGTGTTTGAGCGTGCATTGAACCCTGCACTGAAACATCGATATATGGAGTATGCTAATCATCTTCATACATATGCAATCTTGATGCTGCAGAACATCATTGGCCTGACACGCCCAGATCCCACCGTCTCGTTGTGCTCCACAACTGAGAGTGCAAAATCATGCACAGCATAATAGCAAGATCATGCACAGCATAATAGTGCCTCTTCTCGGCGCTCTGGGTGTCCAAGAAAGATGTATGACACCATCGTCTGAGTGGGTGGCCGCTATTACTTGGCACATGTAGTGAGATGATTGTTATTAACAATGAATAGTATAGTCAGGGCTGTCCTAACAGTATCATAGACCCCAAGGGCAAAGTAGTGCACTGGGGCCCCTGTAGTAACCTGCTTGGGCATCAGAAACATCATGGGACACTATGCTCCTGAAGCCCCTGGCCTGGTCCATATGAAAAATTTTACCTGATCAATAAACCAACCACCACATACAATATCATCTGTCACAGCTACTTTGCCTTAAAATAAATGAATCACAGGTTGGCACAGGTGACTGAGAAACGATGTTTGCCAGACACATCTTGTGTATTAATGGAATGTAACTACTTGTGGTTAGCAAATGCATCTTCACGTTCACTTCTTGCAAGATTAGTGCAGTATATTGCTCAAATTAGGAGAACAGCACCCTCCACAGATTTCCTTGAGGAACACAGTCTTATGTCTTCTCAAAGTTAACAAAACACATGTAAATTGATTGCTTGTACTTCCATGTACCGTCCAGGATCCTCTTGATGTTAAGGAGGTGGTCCACTGTTCCACAGGATGGACGGAATCCACATTGCTCCTGCATCTGAGGTTCCACAAGTGGGCTTTTTTTAAAATATTAATTATGGAATGCATACTCAGAAACTAATCAAAATATTACTTATATGAAAATAATACAACCTGTGTAGGTTTGGGCAAGAAAGATCCTGACACAGCAGGCAAATGAGTTATTTGAAAACAAACAAATATTCCAGTTATACACTAAATTGGGTCCTTTCCAAGTTCTTACTTATTTATATAATTTTAATTAATTACTGTTTTCACTAATATTAATAGCTAGATAGGAAACTTATTTCAGTTCCCTTACTCCTTTCATATGATTATTCTGATACTTATTTTATGCTAGTTATGGTATTTTGTTTTACAAGGTATTTTTCAGTTGCTAATTATTGGATACTACTCTATTTGGGTATACTTTCAAAATGTTACGTTTAAGGAAATTAAACAACAATTAGTCCCAGATCCTCCACCACTAACACACATCAATCAATGCCATTTTCACAACACCTAAATTGAACTCAGCTGTGTATGAAAGCTATTGAGCCATCACAAGCCTATTTGTGCTAACTCCATTGTAAAGATCTTTTAAAATTAACATATTTAATGTTTTCTACTAATACACAGAATTGCATTCTATTATCACTATTATATTTGAATATGATTCATTGTTACAAAACTAATAAACAAAAATAACTGGATGAAGTAAATAAAAAAATGTAAAATGCTCTAACTTTTATATTAGTTAACTTGGTCTCTGGATGCACCTGAATATTACACCATTGTCTAACTTGTTTTTCTTCTGCATTCCTTCTGAATGAGTATGGATATGTGTGTGAGATGATCTTAGTTGGTTACTGCCTTCTGGCTGATTATAATGGAATTGGTTCCGGCAACTGAGAGCTGAATTGCTTACAATCACTTTGTACCACTGGCTCCCATTTTGTACCTCCTAAACCCTTTTTCTTGTCTATTCTCTCCCTTTCACTATTTAAATGTGTACCACCAAACTCTGCCACCTACTCCCCTCCAACAAGCTCTTGGTCATGATGCATGCTTAAATCATGCCCCAGAGTCATTTCTGGGGCCAGAGTGATGTTGTATATAGCTCAAGTGCATTGGGCGAGGATTCCATCTGTTTTTCTTTAGCATACTCGAACCTCTGGGCCTTCCATACCCTTTAAACAACCAGTTCTTCTACTTTGTGTTTGTTTTTTGTTGTTTGATATACTGTAGAGTAGGGCCTCAAATGTTCTTCTGTATGACCATGTGACCTCAAAGAAAATATTGTCACCACTGTCATTCCTTTCCTGGCCACTCTCTCATTTATTCTTTGTACCTTTTAGTGATCTGCAGATTATAATCTATTTCCTCCAGCATTCAATCCAACACCTCATGTAGCTCAAAGTATGGAGGATAATTTTGAACTGTAAAGATCAGAGGTGCGTTTGTTAACCTGGTCCAACAGATAGAAAACTTCTGTTTATGATAAACTGTCTATAGTTGAAAAGTATCCTAAAAAAACCCTATTAGACATATACGTGTGTCGTGTGTGCAAAGAGAACATGGCACATTTTAAAAATAACCCAAACCTGTTTTAAAAATAAACAACAACAACCTGATGCAAGGGCGGCACAGTGGCGCAATGGTAGCACTGCTACCTCACAGTAAGGAGACCTGGGTTCGCTTCCTGGTTCCTTCCTGCGTGGAGTTTGCATGTTCTCCCCGTGTCTGCGTGGGTTTCCTCCGGGTGCTCCGGTTTCCTCCCACAGTCCAAAGACATGCAGGTTAGGTGCATTGGCAATCCTAAATTGTCCCTAGTATGTGCTTGGTATGTGTGTGTGTGTGTGCCCTGTGGTGGGCTGGTGCCCTGCCCGGGTTTGTTCCTGCCTTGTGCTTTGTGTTGGCTGCGATTGGCTCCAGCAGACCCCCGTAACCCTGTAGTTAGGATATAGCGGGTTGGACAATGACTGACTGACTGACAACCTGATGCAGGAGAAGAACCTTTCTATAGCATCAGATTATACAATAGCATTTCGAAGACATCAGTTGACGAGTGGTAAACTTGAAAGATATGTTGTCGCAGGTACTGTGTGTGCACTGTGTTGTTCAGAGTTACAACAATAGTGTAAGAGTTGATGTGATTTGGCAGCTATATTAATGAAAATATGGACTGCAAAAGATGCATTTGAAGTAAACGTAAAGCCATTAAGAGAGATGATAATGATAATGATAATAATGACAGGAGATGCAGATGCAAATTTCAGTACTGAAAACACCTGAATCAACAAATCTCCCTTACACCAACAATAAACTACAGACTAGACTGCACAACATCCACCTTCTGGCCTCAAATCTCTACAAATAACTAAAGAATTTAACTTGCTATCTAATTGTGAAGGCAAGTATGCAATGACAAAATAGCTGCAGCATTTTAACACGCAGTATATTTGTAGACCACAATGCTTACCTCAACTCTATTTGCTGTTGTTAAGACATATAGTGATGCGATAGTTAAAATGACAGAAAGATATCATAGCAGACAGAGGCACTTATCAAACGTGTGGAGCCCAGTATCTGTGGTCTGCTACATGTGTGTGCATGACTGTCTGTCTATCTCTTCTATTACAGCACACATTACAACATTCATATTAATTAATAAGTTTCAGTTACTTCGCGCTACTCCTGAATGGATAATAGCACCATTAGCTTTTCATTTTCTCTTAGTGTCAAGTCTTTTGTTCGGTATCTTTTGCTCTCTCACTGAAACAACAGCCGTGGTTTAAAATGCATGGACTCGATTGGGGACAAGTGCTTTAGGAATAAGTCCTATGCATGAAGCCCTTGGCAGTGCAGGATTTAATTCCTATTCACTACACACTGTTTAATGGGTTGTCTCCAGACATGTAGTCTCATTTGAGAATCAAATCTGGCCTCTGGAGACCACTCTCTGTCTCTGTCTCAGTCTGGTTTCCCTGTCTAATGCTGTTCCAGAGTACCCAACACATGTATTACCCTTCCCCTGATGGAGCTCTTCCTTCTACCTTTACACAGAGACTTGCACCTGTTTCTGTCTCACTCATAGAGGAATCCAGGCTCCTGCTATTTCCGAGTGCAACCTTTTGTGGTGTGCAATGCACCGTTCCACAATGTCACTAATTACAGGCAGGTAGCGGAACACATTTCTGTCTACTGCCTCCATATAGGGGTGGCACAGCAGTGTACTTACAGAAAGCTGCTAAACACAAATATCCAGAAAACACATTTTAACTTAATAAGTAGCAGAATATAGAAGTTCAGCTTTGTAGTACAAAGTTTGGTTTGTCATTTGTAACAAATACAGTACATTGGAATTCTTATTTGAGCGTTTTCTTTTTGCAAAAGTTTATAAAAAGGGATACGGCAACAATAAATAAAAAGGGAGTATAAGAACATATATAAATAAAAAGGAATGAAATAATAAATCAAGACATTTTATCTGTTTCCCACCATAGGAGTCATGATTCTGTTTTAGTTCATTATTCAGAAAATAAAATCATTTTTATTTCTGTTATGTGATATTGATGTTATTTTTTCAGTTTATTTTTGATTCATGTACAGGAGCTACTTCTAGAGGTATACATGCAAGATTTTATAAGGGGCACGTGTTGCAAAAATTCTAATCATTGAACATTTATTTTATTTTACCCCTTTTTTTAACAGTATGATCCTGCACAGTGTACTTTATATTGATAGCATAATGGTAATGCAAGTGACAAACAGATGTCACACAGGAGGGAACAAATAATGGGCTCCATAAAAGCTCCTGTTCTCTCTCCACCAAACCTACACCTCATAGCTTCTCTTTAAGTAAACTTTGCACTCTGCCATGTGGCAGAAATATACTACACCAGAGTTACCCTACAGTCTGTCCAGAACTTCATTGTTTTTGTAACATCAGGAAGTCACAGTGTCAACCAGGTTTGGCTCCACTGAGATGTTTAGCATTAGAACATCAGAACAATCTAGACTAGAACAGGTCCTTCACTCAACAAAACTTGCCTGTCCTATCCACTTAATTCTTCCAAAATAACATTACCTCTACCAGAAACATGTTCAGGTGGGACAAGTCAGAGTGTCCTCTCAGGTAATTAATATTACTCAAATCTTCTCACACTCACGTGCTCACACAAGGCCGATTTAGAGTCTCCAATTAACCCTCACCTGCATGCCTTGAGGGGAATACCAGTGAACGCAGAGTAAATCCTATTCACAGTAACAATGACTTTGTGCAGGGTTTTATCCCAATGTGCATGACCCATGCCAACAGTATTGTCAATACAGTACCTGCCACATTGGTGTTTAAGTATTTCTGGCCTTCAATTAAGTCTTCTGAAATGTGTTACTAGGTGCTTTCTTAAATATAACAACACCCCTCGATGCTTTTCAGGTCTATTTGCTTCAAGGTTAGACATGATTATACCCTCTGTCATTAGATATTCTCCCATTTCTTATATTCCATCATAATTCTCTACAGATGCAACAGTATCAGACTCTGTTATTTTCTTCCTAATCCTCCTTATGATCGTGTTTAAATATTTATGAGTAGGGTATTGCTTATATTACATAATATGCCTTTAAGGTTGTATTTTCTGTACTATCTGCAGTTTTGGTCTTTGCAATGTAAGAAGAACATAATAAAACAGTTTACCTGACCAGACTCCTAATGTTATGTCTGATTTTTTGTGACCTACATGGTGATTCATGGACATTAATACAGTGCAAAACTCTTCAGGATAAAAATGCATCGCCATCAAGAAATTAGATTAGATTCTTGACACAGTCACAGTTTATCAAGGGTGAGCACATTATTTTCCCATCCATGAGAGTTTTCTTGGTCATACTCCAGTTTACTCCCACATCTCATAAATGTACCCGAGGCTAATTGGAGATTCTAAATTATCTTGTGTGGGTGTTCCCAGCTGGGGTAATGGCATTTCATCCAGGCTTTGTTCTTGCCTTGTACATAATATACAATAATTTTCACTTAATTCATGGTTTCAGGTGTCTTAAACCAGTTTGTTGTTATGACTGTTAAATATGAATTAATTAAAAGAAAACTATCAGTTTAGAAGTCCAGTTATACCAACATAAGTATTTATTTATTTTTTGCTTTTTTACATTAAATACATCATTGTTAGCACTAATTTAAGTACAGTTAGAAATGGTGAAATCAAACTGTCTTCCTTTTGATGACATGTACAAGACTCCATCACAAGGCAGAAATACCTTAAATCATATCTGTTATAATTTTGAATGCTATATAACAGCAAACAGAGGGATTGGTTTTGGCAACAGTTATGGATTTCTTATAATTTGTATATTTACAAAGTGATGTCCTCTGAGCATGCTCTTCCAGGTTAACTAGATTTATCACCAAAAAAGCACATATTTCAGTATTCTACATTTGTGCCAATATTCTGCATTTGCTGTTTCAATGAGTCACAAAGTTGCATGCCTAACCAGCTGTAACAAAAGTTGAAAACTTTAGTAGGACTGATTTAGTTGGTGGTTCAAGGATGTCAAGCAAATTCATCACTTTGACCAATCCTTTGACTTTTGTCATCAGAGTGGTTGTAGATTTTCCAGTACCTGTCACAGCTAGAGACTGTTGTGAAATGGAATCCCAAACATAGGAAAATGGGTGGGGGCCCTCCAGAATATAGCTTGGAAGCAGGCCATGACCTTTATTAATCAGCCCAAAAGAGGCTTACCCAGTCCAGCTTAGTCTTCACTGCTATCAGTAGGCTTTGGTCTAGCAGGCCCCATTCAAGGAGAGTTGACAAAATAATTAGAAATGTTTGAAAATATAGCAAAAGCCTTACAAGAGAGGGGATGATCGTAAACCCCTGGTCTGTAGACAGAAGGGCAAACAAGGGATCTTTATAAATAGAAAAATACAAGCAACATGCTTAAAAGAGCAAAAATAGGAAAAAAGGAATTGTCTAAAGACAGAACAGAAAAAGATCAAAAAGCCAGGGTCAAGACCCAGACTTGTCAACCACTGAACACTTGGGTCATGAAAGAAATAGGACCAAAGGGCTAGTGGAACAATGAAGGAGGTGGACACAGAGTGGTGGTTTATGCAAACTTTAAGCAATATATCAATAGAAATTCCTTAAAATTTCAAAATCAATAATTTCAAGGTGGGCTCCATTTCTACAGTGAAAAATAACTAACATCATACTTGTGCCAAAAATACATATTTTACACAGCCTATCACTCAGTAATCAATCAATCAATCAATCAATCAACATTTATTTATATAGCACATATTCATACAAAAAAAATGTAGCTCAAAGTGCTTTACAAAATGAATAGAAAAATAGAAGACACAATAAAAAATAAACATAAGTCAACATTAATTAACATAGAATAAGAGTAAGGTCCGATGGCCAGGGTGGACAGAAAAAACAAAAAAAAAAAAAACTCCAAAGGCTGGAGAAAAAAATAAAATCTGTAGGGTTTCCAGACCAAGAGACTGCCCAGTCCCCTCTGGGCAATCTACCTAACCTAAGTCAAACAGTCCTCTTTGTATTTAGGGTTTTCATGGAAGGACCTGATGATGATGGTCACATAGACTTCTGGCTTTCAGTCCATCAATGTTGGTGCATCATGATGCTTTGAGTAGGTGGTGGTGGCGCAGGCCGCCACCACAAAGGAACCGGAAAAAGAAATAGAAGAGAGAGTAGGGGTTAGTGCGGATTTTAGAGCCACTATGAATAGTTATTATGATGAATTGAACATACAGAGTATCAGTATTAAGTTAAAGTGAAGTTATAAAAAGGCCATGTTAAAGTAATGTGTTTTCAGCAGTGTTTTAAAGGGCTCTACTGTATTGGCCTGGCGAATTCCTATTGGCAGGCTATTCCAGATTTTAGGTGCATAACAGCAGAAGGCCAACAATCAGGAAGATCCATACAACTGGCCCATAGAGGTTCTTCTTGTAATCCTACACCTTAAAATATTCTATTATGACATCCCTTTTTCCTGCATTGCAATCAAAAGCAACTACAGACTTGTCAAATGAAAATGCATAACAGCTGGCCACCCTTTACCAGCTCTGCTCTGACTTTACAACCAACAAAGTGGCAAACAGACCCACATATATTAAGCTTTTGTACAGCATCTTTTTTCACTAATCGGCTGAAGTCCGCTTGTGCCTCCCTCATGTGCATGCACTTGCCATTAAAACACGATATGTCTTTACACGCATGAGACCTCATTAAGCATAACGCGAATGCTGCACGTCCCAAAGCATTATGCTAGACTTTCTCTCAAAGAGAGCTCAACCTGGGGAAACAGCTTCTCCCCAGTGTACAAACCCACCTGTGACAAAAGCAAGACTGCATGCAAGAGATTGGTGACATCCACGCCTGTTTATCCAGTTTGTAGACCTCCCACACTGAATGCCGATGCAGCCACTGATCTTTTCCACATATTAACAGACCTGCCTCATCACCCCACCAGTAACTAACTGTGCGCTGTCAGCCTCAAGCAAGTAAAACAAAACTGCTTTCACAGTAATTCTTAGTACTGCCTTCTTGGTAACAGATTACTTATAGCATGCAAAGTTACATATTGTGATGTGTTTCATCATAGCCAGTAAATTTAACAAGAAATAGCAATACTCACAATAAACTACTTAAATCTAATGATCTCTTTATCTGAGAATTCTCTGCTATGGCCTAAATAGCCAGAGGGAGGGCTCAAGAGTGGTAAGTCAGGGTGGTCCTACTTTCTGGAGCTCCACCCAAAAAGTCCAAGGAATGGAGTTGCGTTTAAAGTAACAGGACATATTTATCAAATTCTGAACAGCACTAACACAAATAAAATAAAATATGAAAAATAATAATTAAAAATGACAATAAAACATAAAATACACATAAATACAGGCATAACATAACAGCATTATTGTTACATAACAGTGGTAGTGTTTTCACTTACCATTGGGACTTCACGTAAATTTTCAGTCCCAGTTCGTTTTTAGAGTTAGTTTTCTTTTGCTAAAAGGGTTATTTGTCAAGGCATTGTTAATAATAGTAATAATAATCACAAATAATAATAACATTTATCTTGCCTTGCTCATGTTTCTCTTTAACAGGACATACCTAAATAACTAGTAAAATTGGTAAGCTACTAGTCGATAGTCTCTTGTTAACAGCAGAAATTTGGAGTGCTATTTAAAGTTAATCTTATTTTTGTTAGGTAGACGAACAGAGTAAAATTGCTTTTTATATATACCCTTTCTAATTACATTTTAAGAGTTGTGGTGGACGGCCTTGACCCTTGCCCGGCCAGGACGCCTGGAGAATTGAAGGGCCGAGAGAGGAACAATTTCTCTCCCGGGAGGCAAGAGGGCAGCCCCTCTGGATTACATCGGGGGCACAGGATTGGAGTTTGGAAGCTCAACCCTTTTGGGGCCCGTGGCCACCACCAGGGGTGCCTGCATGGTTCCAGAGCCATGGACTGCAGCACTTCTGCCACACTAGGAAGTGCTGCAGGAAAATTGTCAGAGTGCACCTGGAGCACATCCAGGTGCAACATGAAAGGGACCACCTCACTCCGTTCTAGGAGCCAGAGTCGGGAGGCAGAGAATGGTGCTTGCAGGGAAAGAAGGATAGGAATGAGCTTATTGTGGTGATTGGTGCACTGTGCTGTGTGCAGGAGAAGAAAAAATGAACAAGTGTGTTGTTTGGAAATTGTGAGTGTGCAACTCTGTCTGTGATATGGGCTGGCATCTCCACAGAGTTAACTCTTACAGTATTAAAGTAATACTTGTTGATTTTGCTGTACAGGTATATAATTAATAGATATTTGAAACAGGGAAGATAGATATTAAAATGTATGTATTCAGTATAGGTTCATTTTCATTTTGAAAACAAAACAAAAAAATAAATTGAAAAGCTCAGTTTCAAAACAAGGTGGGCATAGAGATGTGAAAATTTTTAAAAGACCGAGGGTCAGTCAGACAACGGTTAACATATAAAAAGCAAAAAAGAAAGCCAAGGGGCAAAACCACTGAAGATCAACACCATAAATAAGCCAAGATATTCTTTTTGTCTCAATAATGATTTTCCTGTTTTTATTTTTAAATGTGAGTTAAAATACGTCTCAAATAACCAAATTGGTATAACATAAATTTTTGATTCACGCCTGTATGCATACAGCACCAAAAATAAATATACTCCAAGCAAAAAATGATGCTGAGATGAAGTCACCAAAACAGATCTCTAGAAGAACAGATTATTCATTCATAAGATAAACACAAAATAATCAGTATACAGTAATCCCTCCTTGATCGCGGGTGCTGCGTTCCAGAGCCCCCCGCGATAGGTGAAAATCTGCGAAGTAGAAACCATATGTTTGTATGGTTATTTTTATATATTTTAAGCCCTTATAAACTCTCCCACACTGTTAACATTATTAGAGCCCTCTAGACATGAAATAACACCCTTTAGTCAAAAGTTTAAACTGTGCTCCATGACAAGAAAGAGATGACAGTTCTTTCTCACAATTAAAAGAATGCAAACATATCTTCTCTTCAAAGGAATGCGTGTCAGGAGCAGAGAATGTCAGAGAGCGAGAGTAAAGCAAACAATCAAAAAATCAATACGTGCTTTTCTGCTTTTAAGTATGCCGAATCATCATTTTTTAGAGGAGCGTCCTTATCCTCTAGGCAAACAGCCTCTGTGCAAACAGCCCCTCTGCTCACACCCCCTCCGTCAGGCAGAGAGAGTGAGAGAGACATAGAAAAGCAAACAATCAAGCACCGCGCGAGAAGCATATCGTATATCATTGAGGAGTTTTATTTAATACATAATACATGCTCTGATTGGGTAGCTTCTAAGCCATCCGCCAATAGCGTCCCTTGTATAAAATCAACTGGGCAAACAAACTGAGGAAGCATGTACCATAAATTAAAAGACCCATTGTCCGCAGAAATCTGCGAACCAGCGAAAAATCTGTGATATATACTTAGATATGCTTACATTTAAAATCCGCGATGGAGTGAAGCCGCGAAAGTCGAAGCGCGATATAGCGAGGGATCACTGTATTGACAAACACTTTTCTCATTGCTCAGTTGTTTCATTCTCTGTGCTAATTTGCCTGCCATGCTTTAACAGGAGACAACTGTGGTGGTTTAAATGCCAACTTTCCCTCAAATATACCTTCTTCTGTATAACATAAGATATACAGTATTTATTAATTTGCTTCCTTAATAATTTGTTTAAATAATAATGGACTTGGACAATTACAAGTTTTCATATTTTTGTCCTTTCTTTTTTTTGATTCTTCTGGCTCTTGTTTATCATTTATATTTGTGAATCATGGACTTGCTTTTGCTCACAATTTACTTTAGGGACTAATCCTTTTGATTGTCTTTAACTCTTTTTAAAATTTTTGCCTATTTGAGAATTTTGTTAATAAAAACATTTTATTATAAACAACCATTGATGTTTTCTTTTTGGCCCAGGGGTTTAATGGATTCCCTCTCCACTTTTATGAATTGTTAACTTTGGCTCCTTTTCAGTTGACGCAGGCCGCAAAGCCTGCTTCTTATATTTGGCTCATTTGTGCAGCAAGACTCACTCTTTGTGTTCAGACCTGTATGGGGGAGTAAAGACCTACAATCCCTTTCAGTTTCGTGAGCCAGCAAGATGATAACACTGGTTTTTCCCAACACACTCCCAAAGACACACTGGTTAGGATACCTGGTGACTCTAAATGGCTCCCTTGTGAGTGGTTGGGTGTATGTGAGTGAACCTTATGATGGCCTGTCACCCTGTTCAGGGCTGTTTGCTGTGTTGTACTGGATATTGCTTGGTTACAATCCAGCCCTTAAAAAACCCTGAATTAGATTAAGCAGGGTTAAGAATGTTAGGGTTAGGTTAGGGTATATTATGAGTACACATTGATTAGTGAGTGTGACTTCTGATTTAACTTCTGTTATCAGAGACTCTCAAATAAAATCAGTGCAGTGGTAAACAATTTAATTTCCACTTGAAATGTCCTCTTACTGTACATTTTGAGTTCTTCCCAGTCTGTCACTAACTTATGCATGTGCTGTTATCAGGTAATACATTGTTTTTCACAATTGGCCCAGATAATTTCTGATGGACACAGAACTGCCTGAGGCTCAAAGGCTGCTAAACTTTAGTTAAAGAAGAGATTCTTGGAAAATCTAGCCCTGGGCAGCATTCCACACAGTAGTGTTACACTTCTCAGATGTAGAATCATCTGGAGGAGATGTCACTGATATAGGATGGCACCTATCAAGCTGCTCTTACCTTGTTTGTTTGTTTTATTTTGTGTCTTATGTTAAATGACCAAAAAATACATGCAGCATATTGGTTTCTGCTTTTTTCCACCTTTGTCAGTCATTTTTGGATTTGGTTGACAGCAGATTTCTTACTTTGTACTCTCAGTAGCTTATGGCTTCTCATCTACAAATGCTAGAAAGATGTTTCCAAGAGTTTTTCATTGTAGTTAAAGCTAAGATGATATATGAGTGCTTATTGTATATATTTTTTTAACTAAACTTGTAAATCAGATGAAGAGTGGTCACAACTTCCAAATGGAATTCTACATAAATCTAAGTGATGGAAAAGAAAACCATAAAGATAATGCATCAGAACGGTTCAGGGAAGGATTTCAGGAATCATCTTACCTGTTATGATTTAGTCTCTAAAGTGAAAATTCTCAATTAAATTAAAAATATAAAAATACAACAATGCAAAATCTCTAACTTCAAATTTAAAGATACCAACAGAGGAAAGTAATCCTAAAACTAAAGAAAAAAGTAAATTGAGATTATTAAATGCAAGAACATAATTCATGAATTATTATTAAACCAAAAATCAATGATCCAAAAATATAATATTCAAAACAATTGTTATTATTTTACAGGCTTTTGTTTAGTTTTATGTTTAGTTTTGCATTTAATTTAGACTTTAGAGGGTTTTTTTTACCATGCAGTTTTCATTTCTGGTTATATTTAGTATTTTTGGTTTCATTTTATTAATATTATTAATATTTCACATTATTTTTTTGTTTGTCCATTGTTGTGACTTAAGGAATTCAAAAAATTGTTTTAAAGATAGTGTTTGGGGTTTTCAGCTTTGGAGAATAGAAAGGTGTGTGTTTTAGCATAAGTAAAAATACTCTTTTTTAATTAAAAAAAATCTTTCTGTAAATTCTCTTTTGTTTGTTTCTGGGTACTAATCTTTTGAATTCAGTTGTCAATATGTCTGAACTTCTCTTTTTTTCTCCTTTGTATTCGTTCTGAAGTAAATGGTTGCATCTGTTATTATTATTTATTTGATTGTGTAGTGTGCCATTGTAATGTTCTGGTTTTTGAAAATTAAATTAGAAGGAAAATGACCTTCATTTATTAGGAGCGTTAGGGTGAAGGTCAGGCACCGGAGCATCATATCAGCAACAGTGTACATTTTCACATCACAGTATTTGTGACATCCTAGTTTGTTGTATGTAAATGTTGTATGCTTTATTATGTAAGCACTTTGAGCTACTGTTTGTATGAAAATGTGCTATATAAATAAATGTTGTTGTTGTTGTTGTATAAACTTTGACTGAATACTTGCATTTAAATGTTTTGATTTTGACTCTTTGGTTGCTTAATTTTTTCCACTTTGCCTTTGCTAAGTAATTTTGTTTTGATGTTAGTACCTTTTGACTACCTGTTATCAAATTTTTTTTGTGGGCATGACTACTTCCAGGCTCTTTAAGTCCTTTCGCTCTTAGCAGGGCTTCTGGTTGCTACTGCCTGAAAAAGGTCAATATAAACGTTGGGGATATTATTTTTAAGAGCTCTGTTTTCTGTCTTAATTGAGTTCAAAAATATTTTGTAAAGTTTTGGCCTTTGCATGTTCTCTAATTTGTTTTCATCTATTCCTTTTTTCTTCTGTTCTTGTGTCCTGTCATTTAGCCAAACTTAAAAAACACCAAAAAGGCCAAAGCAGAATGGTCAAAATACAGCTTAATTTACAAAGGGGGAGGCACAAAAATAAAGCAGAAAGGCACAGTTAAAGATGAAATGCCACTGCAATGAGGCGGTGACCACATTTATATATAGGGAGCAAAAAAAGAATCAAAAGCGAGACCCTTATACATTCTTGGCATTACATTACATTGCATATTCTTGAAATTACATCCCAAGTCTTCAGAACTTTTCTAGTGTTTCTGACTCAAGCCTCATAGGGCCAAGTGAAAAGATGTGCTTGACAGCGCCTGGCAATGGACTTGAACCCTTCACAGGACTTGTTTCCGTCTTGCACTTGATGCTGGCCATAATCCTAAACTAGATTAAATGGACTTGATAATGAATGGATGGATGGATAGGCAGATGTTTAATTAGTGAATTTAGTAGCCAGTGTTTCATGTCGAGCTTATCAAAACATTTACAAGAGGAATATTAATATTGTACTATCTATCTTCAAATATAAAACGCTACCGTGGCTGTCTGTTAGTTCAACTATTGACCTGAAATTTGGTACACATATACCACGTGACATCTACTATGCGCTTTCGGAGTGACAATTGACCCCCAAGGTTATTCCTCTTTTTATTTTTATTTTATTGTAGAATCAACTCTCGGCAGTGGCCAGCAGGGAGGCCATGCAGCGCATGCGTATGGGCTCTGTTCTTATCCTACCACCTTCGCCGTCACTTCCCCTACCTCTACATATCTTAAATCATTCTTGAGGCAGATTGAAGACTTAAGTGCCAGCTTAAGTGAAAAATGAAAGAAAACATACTAAGTAATTGCAATACAAACACTGACTTAATCAGTTTTAATGCGAAAAGATGCCAACGAAAGAAGAGAAGAAGCAGGCCACTAGGATGGAGAAGAGAAGAATACTAAACGTACAGAGAAAGAGTATGAAAACTAGGAATGCTCAAGTCAAGTGTATTCACTGCACATTATCATGCAGTGCACCATTACTGGTGTTCAATAATGCAGTTGACAACAGAGGATTTAAGAAGGTTGATGTGTCATATAAGAACTACTAGGTAAACTGACCCACACAAAGCTTTATAGAGCAGTTTAATAGAACAAAAGAGTCACACGCGCTGACCTAAGTAGGAAAGTTTATTCTGCTTCTGTCATCCAGTACTAAGGCTTTATGCACTTTACTGGGAAACAATCATGAGCAGCAGTGGAAACATGAACATGGCAAGGAATGGAACCTGCTAAAGACTAGTCTGATTAAAGAGCCAGTGCTCAAATTCTTTGATATGGAAAAACTAGTGAAATTGTGAACTGGCACATTTAAACATGGATTAGGAGCCTAATTGCTCCAACAGCATGGCACATAGTGTTTTTCCTGTCACTTAAGATTCTGGAATTATGACAGCATCTGAATGAAATTAAGCTGAAATTGTAAAAGTGAGATTAAGATTGGCTGCAGTTTTCAACTGCAAAAAGATTCACAAATAAGTCTTTGGCATGGAAGTAATACTGGTGACTTCACAGCTCTTTGAAATGTGCCACTCACGTTTAATGCATTTTACTTCATCACCAGAATTATAACCTGACTTTCAAGTTCACTCTGGGAAGAAACTTAATAGTGGAAGATACAAGACTGCAGGATGCAAATTTGGTCAGTAGAGAACAGGATGTACAAATTCAAATGGGCTATATTAAAGGCAATGTAATGTTATATTTTAGCCATTTATGAATAGAAAGATATTTGTTCAGCATTGCAGTATTTACTAACAACAAAGGTGCATTTAGCCAAGAGAGCTGTCTTTAACACATAGTAAAACAAATGAGCCATGGAGAAAAGTCAAAGCCGATTTGTTCCACATGGAGGATAAGACTACTGTATCTAATAATAATTATAACTCAAATTATCTAGAATAAGATTTGCTGTCTGATACTAGAGTACAAAACAGATAATTACATTCTCTGAAGCCATCTTCATGAAGCATGGCATTCCCACTAATCTAGTCAGTGATAATGGACCGCAGTTCGGCAGCTAAGAGTTTAAAGACTTTGCAGAACAGTATGGGTTTCAACATGGAACCTGAAGTCCACTATACCCACAGTCAAACTTACTATCAGAAAAAACAGGTTATTAAACACTTACTGAAGAAAACATCAGAGGCTGGTGAGGACGTGTATCTGGCTACCGGGAACTATAGTGCATCAACCTTAGAATGTAACCAATGTCATCAGCTGAGTGCTAATGATAATACTACCATCAGCAGTACATGTTCTTCAATGCCCAGAACAATATTCACCAAAATATCACAAACTTACCCATTCTTATGGTGATACAGGACAACCCTTAAATTCACTAGTACAACAGGACCTGGTATGAGTCAGATGCAATGAAAGATGGGGGGCCGATTGCAAAGGTTCTCAAAGAGACAATGCCAAACTCATATGAGGTTCTTAAAAAGTATAGCTTGTTAAATTTGACTTGATTGAACAGAATGGTGTTTTCTTCAAGTTAAATCAATAAAAAAAGTATGGCAATACCCTCCACAGGATCAGAGACATTATCTGAAAATATCACAATCAGAATTTCAGGGTTCAGACAGCTCTTCTGACATGATGTTATTACGTATGCATTCCAGTGCTTAAAGGGAGTGGTGAGACACTCAAGCTGAAGCTGAGATTAAGTGTTAAAATGCTATGCTTTGTCATAAATGGAATCAAAGTAAACTATTATTAAACTTAAAAGGCTCATTGCAGTGTGCTAGTTATCAATCCTTTATTCGTTTTTAACACTGCGGAAAGGATATTTGAACATTTGTCTAGTGGGTTGGATACCATAAAGTTGTTTGTAGATAGATAGACAGATACTTTATTAATCCCCAAGGGGAAATTTACATACTCCAGCAGCATCCTGATAAAAACAATATTAATTAAAGAGCAATGAAAAAAGCAGTGCAAGTTAAAAAATTCAAGGTGGAGAGTGTGAGGCAGATATAACAATCTATAATCTTTTATAGTGTTAACGTTTACCCCCCTGGGTGGAACTGAAGAGTCGCATAGTGTGGAGGAGGAATGATCTCCTCAGTCTGTCAGTGGAGCAGGAGAGTGACAGCAGTCTGTCGCTGAAGCTGCACCTCTGTCTGGAGATGATCCTGTTCAGTGGATGCAGTGGATTCTGCATGATTGACAGGAGCCTGCTCAGCGCCCATCGCAGTGCCACAGATGTCAAACTGTCCAGCTCTGTGCCTACAATAGAGCCTGCCTTCCTCACCAGTTTGTCCAGGTGTGTGGCGTCCTTCTTCTATATCCTGCCTCCCCAGCACACCACCGCGTAGAAGAGGGTGCGCGCCACAACCATCTGATAGAACATCTGCAGCATCTTATTGCAGATGTTGAAGGATGCCAGCCTTCTAAGGAAGTATAGTTGGCTCTGTCCTCTCTTGCACAGAGCCTCAGTGTTGGCAGTCCAGTCCAATTTATCATCCACCTGCACTCCCAGGTATTTATAGGTCTGCACTCTTTGCACACAGTCATCTCTGATGATCACGGGGTCCATGAGGGGCCTGGGCCTCCTAAAATCCACCACCATCTCCTTGGTTTTGCTGGTGTTCAGTTGTAGGTGGTTTGAGTCGCACCATTTAACAAAGTCCTTGATTAGGTTCATATACTGTACTTCTCCTCCTGCCCACTCCTGAAGTAGCCCACGATAGCAGTGTCGTCACCAAACTTTTGCACGTGGCAGGACTCCGAGTTGCATTGGAAGTCTGATGTATATAGGCTGAACAGGACCGGAGAAAGCACAGTCCCCTGCGGCGCTCCTGTGCTGCTGACCATAATGTCACACCTGCAGTTCCCGAGACGCACATAGTGAGGTCTGTCTGTAAGATAGTCCACGATCCATGCCACCAAGTATGAATCTACTCCCATCTCTGTCAGCTTGTCCCTAAGGAGCAGAGGTAAGATGATGCTGAAGGCACTAGAGAAGTCCAGAAACAATTCTTACAGCACCACTGCCTCTGTCCAAGTGGGAGAGGGATCGGTGTAGCATATAGATGATGGCATCCTCCGTTCCCACCTTCTCCTGGCATGTGAACTGCAGAGGGTCAAGGGTGTATTAATAGTTACTAATAGTTGAATAAAGGGTTGTAAAGACATTTTATGGGTTATGGTGACATTGATGTTATGCATATTCAAGGAGTAAACTGATTATCATTAAGATTACTTAGAGATATAGGTAATGCTGTCTTCTTTTGAAAGAAGGAGATCTACTTATAGATGACAGCAGAGGACATTCTTGCTACTCTGCAGAAAGGACACTACTATAGCAGTATAGCAGTTCTTATGAGTTTGGAGGCTCAGCTTATAATCAAAGTGAAATGTACTGTAATTATTATATTTATATAACTCTTACTTCCCACATTGGGTATTACCTACAGCATTAAATGCTTTACCTACTGTGAGGGATGGCAGACAGCTCAACCTGGCTGGGACGCCCAAAGGATAGAAAGATGGGGGAAGGCAGATATTTTTAGACACTGCCTCCCCCAAAAGGCTAGATGTCAGTTCCCTGGAGTGTAGTGGTGCCCTGGATTCCTGCAGGGCATCCTGGGACTTGGAGTTCTGTTTCTCAGCCCTGTTGGGTACCGTGGGTGCTGGCAGGAGGAGCAGTAAAAGGAATGGAGGAGTCATGCTTCATCCGTTGATAACTCAAGTCCTCCATCTGACCCGGAACAGAAGCAGTTCCGGGTCAAGAACTATATAAAGGACTGCTGTGAACCCAGCAAGCGAGCCAGAGTTGGGAGGTAGAAGATAGAGCTTACTGAGAGGTGTGGAGGAGAGAATTGCATGTGGTTATTGTACATATTATTGTAATTATTATTACTTGCCTGTGTATGGTGATTGTGGTGCTTAGAGGCGATATTAGAGAAAGGAAAGGAAATAAAATACCTTTTTGTATTTTTACCTGGTGTCCTTTACGTCTGTTAGAGGAGTGACAGCACCCTCTATTGTCACACTATAAAGCAATTTTATGTCCCGAAACAAAATTTCTATGAACATTTCCTCATTCACCAATATTAAAATAATATTCACAATGTCAGTGGGACCACCATAGTTTATCACTGTGCTTTGATTGTTTTTATTACTTGCATGAACAGTGACACCTAGCATTTCTATGATCAACTAAAAGCCATTTTTCCTAATATTTTTATCTCAAACCTAAACAGTAAAAATATTTTTGAAAGTAGAACTTATTTGCAAACCCCTTTTAATTTTACAAGATATGTGCACTGCCAGAGTTTCCAAAACATCATGATTCCTGCCCTACACCTTATTCCATCTGTGTTCTCCATACCATTTTTTGTAATCTCACTGGCAGGTCAATTTGTAGGCTTCTCCAAGCTCAATATTATGTGAAAATTATGTTTCTTGTTAATACGCATTCAGTGTGTGTAATGAAGTGCTGCTCATTTTCTCACCACTTAATGATTTGATGGTATATGACAATTTTATAAAAACAGCTTTTACATTTTTTGCCTTACTGTACCTTTTTATCTACATTAATATTTGTACATGAGACTCCTGCTTCTATTTAATAGCATTCTATGCAAGCTCTTATTTCTATTTCACCTCTTCACAATAGGACTTCTGTTTAAAAAGAAGCATATGGTATGATTGATTTTATTATAATAACTCATAATTTAATCTAAATTCTTTTATGTTTCATGCAGTACTCATCTTTAAATTAGACAGGAAACACCCTATATATTATAACAGTGGCAGTACATTAAAATACATCTAATAACATAAAATGATCATACCTGCTTAATCCATATCAGGGTTTTGGGAGGTGGCCCACAGCTTAACTAATCAGCATTTGTCACAAAGTAGGAAACAAAACAGCAACCACAAGTCACATGTACACACAATGAGAAGGTGCAGACTCCACCGAAATGAGACCATGTGCAGGGTTCAAACTCAAAACGTTAGTTTGTGAGGCAGCAACACTAAGTACAGGGTCCATGTTCTAATAGTACAAAATATGTGTGAAAGACAAGCTTGGTTTGTCCACATGATATTTGCTAAAGGACCAAATACTGAACTTGGCAGCTCTATTAAAAATATTTCAGCCACAAAAAGTATTGAGTGATGCACTTTGATTTCAGATGGGAGGTGAATCCTTTAAAAATAATAAAAAATAGTCAGTACAATACAATGCAGATACAATAACTTTGCTTTCTGGACTTTAAGAAAATAGACTGGGTTATTGGTAATGCAAATGTATGTTTTTATGTGCCTCATTTTTCAGTGCCTTGAGCATAGGAAAGGCGCTATATAACAAATATATATTATTATTATTATTATTATTATCATATCCCTCTTGTATCACTGCACCTTATTTAATCATTTTCAACTTCACTACCAACCCTTTACAGCTAACTCTTATTGTTTTAATTGCTTTGGTTTCTGCTCCTGTCATTTAGGCATTAAACTGGTGTTCTCCTTTATAACCATTGAAGTTCCATTATGCTTTCCCTGCAGGTCTATCTTTTTATCATTTAACTGTAATGGGTGATAAAGCTACCTGTTGTTTCAATTGTCAGGGTTCCATGTAAATAACAGACTCACTCATTCTCTGTGTGTCTCCTCTCTCGTACTAATTAGTGTAAGCAGCTGTAATGTGCAGGCAGAAACACAGCATTTGTAGCCAAACAGAACCAAGGTGTAAAAGAAATGCCAATACTATTCATCAGGTTAAAAAAAATCTAAACATGTTGTCACACCTACCTTAATTGTCACCTCTGTAACTGTTCTGGTGCAATGGAGATTAATATGTTCTTCTGTATGCTACTTAAAAATACAATGCTGCCTCCAAGTGGCCAAAATATTAAACTGCTACACTAAATCATCTAGTCTGAAAAAACATTATTTTTAATGAAACGTTTAATTGATTAGTTAAATATGTAATTGTTTAATGAAATCAAATTAGCTTAGTTACGAAAAAGCTTTTGTTTTTGGATTTTATTTGGAAAGGTGGACACTGGCTCATTCCACCACGGTTTGCTAAGAAGCACCTCTAAAGGGTCTTTTATGCCCACCGTTATCAGGCAATTCAATGCTTCCACTCCAAGTACTTAAGTACTGGAGTACGCATCTGAATGTCCCTGTGGGATTAATAAAGTTTACTTAATCTAATCTAATCTAATTACATGGAGTAAATTAATAAACCATATGGCAGTGCACAGCTGAAAACGTGTTAAGGGTAAATTTGACACAAATGTTTTTCTTCACATTAAGAACCACAGACAAACAGAATAAACTACCAAGTAGTGTGGTAAAGAAGTAGGACTTCAGGGATCTTCAAATCTTGGTTCAATGTTATTTTGAAGAATTTAAGAGACTATTCTCATCAACATTATTTTGCTGTTTGAATGTTCGGTGAACTCTCACCACAGTCAAGCCACCGAGTAAGAGGCAGTTAGTGATCAATTTCAAAGCTTACATGTATTGTTTTTGGTCTTTCCAACCTCATACACTTTTTTAATTTATTTACGGAAAATAGGAAAAGATACTTAGAAGTGTACAATTAATTAGCTGAAAACATGTTTCTAAAACAAACACAAATAATAGGTTTGGAAAAAAAAAACTGTTAATTTGGTAGAACAGGTTTAGGTTTTGCCAGTGGTGGTTGTCGCCCAGCACTCTCCCTGCAACACAGGCAATCATACTCTGTTGGCAGCCAGGTAATGTAATTTTTTTTGTCTTTCTTTCCAGTTACTCCTCTTTCGTTTCTCTCTCATCATCCATCTCAGAGAATCAATAAAACTCTGCAGCAAGACTGAAAGGTTGGTCACTAAATCTTGTGCAGTCACACATATTGATGGCAAACTATAAACAAGTGGCGACTTGTTTGTTTAAATGTTTCGAAAAGTAAAAAAGTCACACACAAAAAGTATACTCAAAGCTTTTCAAAAATAGCTTTTAAACTACTGTCTATGTAATTTTGTAACTTTACCTTAAAGGAAGCTAGCTTGTCTTTTAATAACTGCTAAGTCTCAAGCAAATCCAGTACATTTTTGTGAAAACACCTTGGATAAGTACATGGACATAACCTTGAGGCATAAATGAACACACAGCTTTCATGTTTGAAATGGTGCACAACTGATGTGACTTTGGAATGCACCATGGGGACATTGTGTTGAATAGCATGTAACTACTGTATATCTTCATTTCATAAAACAAGTACTGGGGCAAATGACAGTCATCACAGTGTAGCATACAATGAAACTGATAAAAAACTTCAGAGCAACTTTGCTAAACAGTTACGTGGAACAAAAAATAAACTGAATATTGTCCTTCTCTCCAATTAACAGTGTCACAAATGCCTTCAATGCATTGTGCAATTTCGGGAGTACAGAGAAAAACCTGACACAAAAGACTAACAACTCTAGATGCCTCAAAATTCTTCTGTCTTTTTGAGTTTAGGACCTGAAGTCTCTGAAGAAGAACATATCCCAGCAGGTCATTGGATGTTCAAAGCAGTCTGACATTCCCATTAGAAACTGGAGGGCTGCCTCCTCTGGTCTCATGTCAGAGGGACCTAATCAAAGTGTGGATGGGGGCAGTTCAGAGACGGTTGGTTCAAAGTCAATTAGTCAGAGTTAATTAACCGCCCGATTCAAAGTATGTGTGTTTAGAGCAATTCTAGAAAAAAGTCACCCAGGTGAAACAAAGTTGATAAGTTCATACCAGATTATATATGCTGTCATAATAATAAGACAAAAAGAGTTGCAAAAAGGTTTAGGATAGCCACCCCGTACAGTATATTGAAGTGGGTTGCACACAAGGTAAAGAAACAAATTTCACTGAGCTCAAAAGAGAACTTATGCGTAGGTGGAAAAATGGCGGTTTTAATTGGAGGCAGAGGAAATGAGGTCGTCAGGGCCAGAACTGGAAGTGATGTCATTGGGCCAGGCGGGATTTCCCGAGAGTGGTCTGCAGGAGAAAAAGAGAGTTAATGTACACCACCCTCCTTTGGTCCAGCATGGACTTTCCCTCATTCAGGTCATTTAGCTGCCTTCCATGCGCACGTGTGTGACAATGCCTTCAGAAACTGCTGCGGGCTAAGTCTGAAGGTAGATGCATACCTGACCCATCAACCTAAGTTGTGGTGATGATAAGAGCAAAATAACAGTATTCATTTAGGACCTGAAGTAAACTGACTATCCCAATATAATCACAAACTACAATACTATCAGAATGTAATAAATATCCTTAACATTGACCCATGATTCCTGTTTATTGGGTTCATGCCAACATACGCTGAAAATGCAGTATCACCTTCTGCTTAGAGCACAGTGTCAGAGAATGTGTCCAACAAGAAGTAGTCCGTAGAGGACAAGGAGCAAAAGTGAGAATTGGCATCAATAAGCTTGTCGATAGTAATACTAGTAACTGTAGTAGTAAAGAAGTATTCAGACCCTTTCACTTTTTTCACATTTTGCTATAATTAAATTTTTTTTCCCCCATCAAACAAGACTAAATGCTCCTGACAATGCAAAAACAGGATGTTAGGAATTTTTGCAAATTTATTAAAAATAAAAAATTATATTGACATATTCAGGCCTTTTGCTGTGACACTTGAAATTTAGTTCAGGTTCATCACATTCTTTTGATCATCAAAATGGAGTAATTGAAGGAGAAGGGCCATTATAAGAGAAGTGACAAAGCATCAGCTCCAGAGAACTTGTGTTGAGATAGGTGACACTTCCAGAAGGACAACCATCACTGAAACACTCCACTATTCTGGGCTTTATGACAGAGTGGCCCGTCTCATGCTGCCGTCACATGGAAGCTCACTTGGAATTTGCAGAAAGACACCTAAAGTACTCTCAGACTGTGAGAAACAAGATTCTCTGGTCTGATGAAACCAACATTAATGTAATGTATGGAGGAAACCAGGTGCCACTCATCACCTCTGCAATACCATTCCAACGGTGAAGGATGTTGGTGGTGTAATGGGCTAGAAATTGGTGTTTTAAAGAAAAGGACATTTCTGTTTTTTGCTTTTAGGAATAAAAAAATGTAAATAATAAATGTAACTAAAATAATAAAAGTCAAAGCCAAGAGATGAATGGGATCAATAGGCACCCTTTGTTTGAGAATGGGATAAGTAAAAGGGCACATTTCCTGAATAATACTGTTACAGGTTATTGGTAGTCTACAGGACGTAGATATTTACCTGTCTTGCAAAAAAGTCACCTGCTTTGAAGATCAAACTGCTTTGATTGGTATCTCTTCAACATACAGTACAGTATTATGATAAAAGAACTGCCTCCTTCCTTAGAAAATGTTTGAATTTACTAGGTTTGAAAATTAACATGTTCTGGCGTCACTAGTATCCAATTAGCTTATTGTGGTATAAGTACTTCTTGATATTTGACAACAATTCTATTGTTTAACCCAATAAAAATGTTTGTTTACACTATGGTTAAACAAAGGAAATTGGTGTGTATCATTGTTTAACCAATCATAATGTTGATCTAGGCAGAGATAGAAGCAGTGATATACTTCAATATGAGAATAAAAAGTATGGTCAGGGATTTCTAACTGATTATTATGGATATGGCCCCATAGCGCTGTGGCTATCCCCTGTGGCAAGAGTGGTTTGTACTTGGCCCAGGTTCCCCTAGGCCTGAGGCCGGTAACAATGGCGGCATCATTCTGTGGGGTTGTTTTTCAGTCGTACAGACTGGGAGACTAGACAGGGTTAAGGGAAAGCTGAATGGAGCAAAGTACAGAGGTATCCTTGATGAAAATCTGGACCAGATATTTGGACCTCAGAGCCAGAGCCAAGATTTGAACTCAGCTGAACACCTCTGGAGAGACCTGAAAATAGCTCTCCATCAATGATCTCTATCCAACCTGACAGAACTTTAGAAGACCAGCAAAGAAGAATGTCAGAAAATCCTCAAATCCAGGTATGTGACACTTGCTGCTTCATACCAAGAACACTTCAGGCTGTACTTGCTGCCAGAGGTGCTTCAACTAAGTACTGGATAAAGGGTCTGAATACTTATGTCAATGTGATATTTCAGATTTTCGTTTTTATTGCAAAAACTTCTTAAAATCCTGTTTTTGCTTTGTTATTCTGGGGTGTTGTTTGATGTGGTGAAAAAAAAATTTAAATGATTTCAGAACAAGGCTTCAACATAAAATATAAAACAAATGAGTCTGAATACTTTCTGAATCCACTGTATATCAATCACAAGGAGCCTTTAGAGCCTTTTAACAATATTCAAAATCTCCACTTCATTACGTATCAAAGATCAGGCTCCTCAAAAGAGTCTTTGTTTAATTTACAACAATATTGCAGTCCTCTGCTACTGAATCTTTCAATTCCAATAATTAATCTTCAAACTCGGGTAGGAATGTTTTGTCTCCCTTCAATATGTATGACAAGTTGATGTCAAAGGACAAAGCCACAGCATACTGTACAAGATCCTTCTACTCCATTTCTAAGCTCTGAAATCAGATGCTCAGATTATTAGATACACAAAACTGTGAGGCTGCTAGGGCTTTTTGAAACCATCCTACACGGTGTTAAAAAAAATCTGATCTTGGCGAATGATCTGCTATGTAAATTGTCTGATATGGTGGTCCATTCTAACATGCATATTATGACTCAAAACAAGCATATTCCATAGTGTATTCCTTCTAAGAAGAGTGCATTTTCAAAGCATTCATTTGCAAGTGAAATTACCTCTTTAGCAAAAAAAACTAACTAGGTGTAAGCATCTTAATTAATTTCACATTGCTTCTTCCAAATTCATTAGTGGCCTTTTCCTCAGCTTTAAGTCAGCCAGTTACACTATTTATACAGCAACCTGACCAAATGTGCATTTTTAAGTAAAATTTGGGTGCCTTACTGTCACATTTTCTCCCAAACCTAATTTTATCATATTCTTAAACAGCTTTATCGGCATAAGAGCATATTTGTGTTACCAAAAATAATAATAGTACAATGTACAATTTTATTTATGCACGGGTACAGTTTGCCTAACTAAATGCTCTACTGTTCTACTAGTAATTCTATCAAAGTAAATAAATTACAAATTAAAGTGGGAGAAAACCTGTGGTCAGATTTGTAAAACTTGCATATACACAAAAAGAGGCTCAAAATATGCATACAAATCTTTTCAATTGGAATTTTTGAAAGAAAACTTTATGGGAAAGCTTTATTTTTTTGTATATTTATGGCAACTCTGATCCATCCGTACACAACATTTTGGAGAAAGTGGGTAATGATGACACCCTTGATCAAGTGTGGAAATGGAGCCAAACAAGCTAAATTACAACTCGTGTATATAATGATTTGTATCGCAATGCCATTATAATAACTTGTGTTGACATGACAAACATATTAAATCTCAAAGACAATGCATCTGATGTCAGCTCCTTATTAAGTGGGCCAATGCTGCTTATCGTATTTGCACTGAAGAACCTTTTTATTTTTTGTCAGTTTATATCAACTACCTGTTGTTCCTTCTCAGAATTAGAAACCAAAGCGTAGTAAAATCAGAGACGCTATTCACTCCCTGTATACAGGCTGCTACTTTATAAATCTCATGCCCTGTAGCTTATTTATAGCCTAATGGGTCGACACAACATGGCTTGTTTGGCACTGCTTGAAGACTATGCAGATGGTCACATACAAAGGATAATTCGAACTTTTTTGCTCAAAATGATGACTGGCATACAAGCTGATTTAGACTTTCAAGAGTCATTCTCTTGGAAGTATGTGCTGTGTTGTCCCTGGCATTAGAAAGACTGAAATTTGGGCTTGACCTGTTTATATTAAGGTTTTAGCAACATTTGGCTTTCTGGCAACAGGGACCTACCAGAGCTAACTTGATGACAGGTCAGGGATATCTCAGCCATGCTTTAGCTCTATCAGCCTGCTGTGCCATAACCCATAAACAACTGACTGAAGAGACTATAAACTCAGTTTCTATCTGGTTTGGTTGTGCATGCCACCATGAAAAGAATATTTGCAGCAGTGTTCATTTTTTCTAACGTAACTGGTGGCAATTAACAGCTCTCGTTGCAAAAAAGACACCTAGTGAGAATGTTGCTGCTTTTGTTAACTGTAAGCAGATACATCCCATTAACATAGCAGGCATCTCTTATGCCATAATGAGACTGACAAATGTTGTGGCCCGGGTCAACACATGCTTCATTTATTCTGAGACAAAGTAGCATTAGCACATAACTTGCTGAAGGTGCTGTAAGTAATGGCTGAATTTTTAGTAAGGTAAATGGCTTAACCCTCAGTGTTTCATATGGTGTATACTATTCATTGTAACAACAATCACATCATTACATGTGTCAGGTGATACTGTTTACTAGACACTGGCAATTTATGTCTTTCCCCAGGCCCAGAGTGCAGAGGAGTGATGCTTCCATGCCGTGCGGAGCACACAATAGGACTCCTCAAATGCAGATGGCAGTGGCTGGATGTGTCTAGTGGGAGGCTGCTCTACCAGGCAATAAAGGTCTGCAGCATGGTGACTGCAAATGTATGAGATTGATCAGCATAGTGCATATATGGTTGTTAACATTAGAATTACCAGAGCCTACGAAAAAACTTGTAATTCCATCCCACCTTAAATCGCTTCTTAAATCCCTTTACACCTCTCTGCCAGTGTCCTTTGTCTTCTAGTGTCTGATGATTGCATATAGCGCCGAAGTTACTGCTCTTTACCATTCTTTCCTCTGCATGTCCTGGAGTACAAAAGAAACAGCATACAGCAACATGCAGGGACTGGCAGGAACACTCAATAAAACTGAATAAAAAGAAAATCAAGTGATGGTTAGATACGAAGAAGACAGCTTCGCCAGCATTTGTGTGTCAAATGGGGCGTTAGTATGCATCGTGGTACACTGCAGAGCTATAGCGCGTCTTTATGTGAAAACAGCCATGTCAGATGGGGTTGTATGGATTGATTCTGAACGCAACTGAGAGAATGAGAAAAAAGCTAACCTTTACAAGGATCATAAATTGCACCGGCTGTTACAGACTCAGACTAAAATCAAATGTATGCTTTTACTCAAAAATAGTAAGACTAAGAGCAGTTTACTTCTCAAGACAGACTGGTGAAGGATCGAACTCGCGACCTTTTGATTCCCTGGCGGGAACTGATTCTAATGCACCACAGAAGCAGTTACAGTACATGGGTGTCAATGTCGCATGTTAAGGCGGCTTTTTGTTTCTGCAGTTATATTTTTGAATAAAAGCGCAATTGTTGTGCTATATTTGTATTTTTTGTGAAAATGTTTCTTTGATATTTGGACTTCAGGCTTCATACTTTATATAGTTTATGCCTTTTGTCATCTACTAGTAGAATATAAAAAACGTTTCTGTTTTAACAATGTGTTTACAGAGATTACTGTAGAAACGGAACAGAAATGAAATGCGTGTGTTCCAAACAACGATCTATTATTTCCACTCTAAAACTCCACTTCACTCCCAGAAAATCAATCAAGGCATGAGCTGGGAGAAGTTTGTACACGTTCTGAGTCGGTGGGGGGATGGAATAGCCGGCATCTTGCAGCTTTTCTTTTATCAGCACATTTAGATTAAAAAAAGATGCTGGCGGAGAGGTGAGAACGATTTTAAGAAGTGATTTAAGGTGGGACGGATTTACGAGTTTTTTTCGTAGGTTTCTGGTAATTCTAGTGTTAAATGTTATTAGCATTTGAAGACAGCAGGTCCAGCTTGTAGTGTTCATGAATGGAACATGCTGAAAGATGTTTGTTTCCTTGTTTGAAGTCATTAACTTTCACATTAATCATGTGTCCTTCAGTACAAGCACAATATGTAATCCTTTCTTCTTAAGTGCACTCAATTTGAAAGGCATAGCCTTCATTCTTACACTGCTCTCTATGAGTGCGGCTCAGCTAGTCTTTAATTATTTCTAAGCGTAATACAGTAAATGTAAGGCACTGAAATAAAATATTATCTTTTATTAACAGAATTCTTGTCAGTAAAGGAAACATTAATTACATAGGTGTCACAATAATAATTTAGAATATCATATGAATTAATTCATTCAATCATTCAATTAAGCTTTATTTTACATAACACCATTAAGAGCACACACCATTACAATGCACTTTAAAGAACAAACTAAATTACAATGCAGCTTCAAATATACAAACAGCAGTGCAATTAAACCATAGCAAATGCACAAAAGACATCACTTTAAGGTATTATAGACCATGGCCAATATTATTATACTAGCAATATACCCACGCTTCGCAGCGGAGAAGTAGTGTGTTAAACAAGTAATGAAAAAGAAAAGGAAACATTTTAATAATAACGTAACATGAGTGACAATGTAATTGTGTTGTCATTGTCATGAGTGTTGCTGGTATATACAGTATATATATATATATATATATATATATATATATACACACACACACACACATACATATATATACATACATATACATATCTACATATATACTGTATATACACACATATATATACATATACAAATCTACATATATATATCTACATATTAATTAAGGGTGGGACTCGATTAAAAAAATTCATTTCATTAATTAGAGGCTGTGTAAGAATTAATCTTGATTAATCGTATGTAATCACACATGAAAATTTGCCCCAAATTGCAAATGTTTGTTTTAAATTTAAAAGGGTTTTAGTGGGCGACAGAATCAAATAATAGACATGGACATGAATATTGTAAACTCAAGCTCTTTTAATTTCTGAAAAAAAATGCTTTTAAACTGCATTTCAATTCAAAACAGAAACAAAAATATCATCCCTGGCTAAAATTGGGCAGACTTAAAAATAAAGTGGTATTTTAAGTACTTACGTACATTTTCAGAATGGTATTGTCTTTAAATAATAATAACCAAAATTTCAACATAAAGTGCAGTTTTTCTTCTTAAAAAAATAAGTCAGAAACATAAAAGGTAATTTGACCAGCTTCATCTTTAAACTCTGAGTAACTTTAGCCAAAATTATTTTGTACATTAGGCTAAAACAGTGTGATCATTGAACATTTTGTAATTAGATGTAATTAGAATTACTAACGGTCACGGAAGTCCAATGATCCCCAGTAAGAGCCACAAAGTCCGCTTTCTGTAATGCATCTAATTTTGCTTGCTTTTCAGTGTGCACAAAACCATGCTTTTATCAAGACTTCCGTCGGGAAGTCTTTTGAAATGAAATTTGCCTCCGATCAGTCGTAGGAACGCGCTTTATTCCGACTCTAACATTTTTGTAGCTCTGATGTGTGCATCAATGTCATCAAAAAGTTGCCCTTTGCTTGGAATTGAAAGTGTGATTAAATGCGTTATTTTTTTTAACGCGTTATGGAGCACATGCATCGAAGCTTCTCATCTGTGCGTGTGCCACGCAACATGATTCTGCGTTAATCGCATATTTTTTCATACGTCTCAAACCAAGGGGATGCGAAGGTAAAATGAATCGGCAAGCGCACGTACATACTCAGTGCATCCCCTCTCAGGAATCGAATCTCGGATGTTGGTGCTAGAGGCGAAGCCTCTACTAGCATTGCGCCACAGCGTGTGGCTTGTCTATTTGAGAGTATGTAGATTATGGTATAAAGAAGATAAATCGATATCTGAGAAGACTCCAGCAAAGACAAGACAGCAGGAGGGTGATGGGGCCACAGAGATTCCTCCAGGTCAAAACTCTTGAAAAGGACATTCGAAACCTATTGATAGTTCACACTGGAAAACCACTAAATATTCAAGAGAGATCAAGACAAGGCAATGTTTGAGAGACCTCTTTGATCTCAGCATTTCAATCATACCTGGAAGCTTATTCATTTATAGGAGCTTATGCTTGTTAAAGTTGCTCCTGAGGTTGTTCCTAAAGCTTTTTCTTTTCAATATTTGTTGTAGATGTTTTATTTGGCAGGTATCCATTTTCATCCATTTCTCTCTTTCCCCTGTGGTTGTTGTTGTTATTCTTCTTCTGTCGGCTGCTCCCATTAGAGGTTGCCACAGTGGATCATCTTCTTCCATATCTTTCTGTCTTCTGCATCATGCTCTGTTACACCCATAACCTGCATGTCCTCTCTCACCACATCCATAAACCTTCTCTTAGGCCTTCCTCTTTTCCTCTTCCCTGGCAGTTCTATCTTTAGCATCCTTCTCCCAATATACCCAGAATCTCTCCTCTGCACATGTCCAAACCAATGCGATCTCACCTCTCTGACTTTGTCTCTGAACCGTCCAACCTTACATTAGAGCTGACCCTCTAATGTACTCATTTCTAATCCTGTCTATCCTTGTCACACCCAATGCAAATCTTAGGATCTTTAACTCTGCTACCTCCAGCTTTGTCTCCTGCTTTCTGGTCAGTGCCACCGTCTCCAACCCATATAACATAGCTGGCTTCACTACCATCCTGTAGATCTTCCCTTTCACTCTTGCTGATATCTGTCTGTCACAAATCACTCCTGACACTTTTTGTCCACCCATTCTACCCTGCCTGCTTTCTCTTCTTCACCTCTCTTCCACAATCCCCATTACTCTGTACTGTTGATCCCAAGTATTTAAACTCATTCACCTTCACCAACTCTACTCTCTGCATCCTCACCATTCCACTGACCTCCCTCTCATTTACACACATGTATTCTGTCTTGTTCCTACTGACATTCATTCCTGTCCTCTCCACAGCATATCTCCACCTCTCCAGGGTCTCCTTTACCTGCACCTTTTAAAACTGATACAACTTTTATTTAGAAATGTTTTTTCCATTTTTTTAATTTATAAATGAGTATATTTTTAATTTTTGTTTTTAGCTGGCATTTCAGCATTATTCCTCTTGTTTAAGTTTTTTTACTTAAGAGTCACTTTGTGTCAAAATTTAATTACATTCGTAACTTTTATGAAAATGCACTTTATAAGAATCAAGTGAAGTTGAAAAATAATACTTTGGTCTAACTGGGAAGTATTATACACATGTCAAAATACATCAGCTACTGCTCTTAAGAAGCACAGTCTCTCTGGCAATGTTTTGTAAATGATAAAATGTAATTTTGGCTGCAGAAGAAATGTCAGATTTAATTGTCAGTCAAGTACATCTCCAAGTCTGGGCGACAGATGATGATACCACAAGAACTAAGTTGTAGGTAGATGAGGGCAAATTATTTTGAATGCACCAGGTGACCCTTCTAAAAGTAACTGCATTCTATTTATTGAGATGTATGAAGTTCAATAATCATGTTCATCACATAAGGCATAACAGATTGTTCATCCTGAAGTTATTTGGTGTTGTGAGTGTGGGAGTATAATATGAGGTCCTGTTGGATAATTATAATCCAGCAACAGAATATAATGGTAAAATAGAAAGCTGAATATAGAATCTTAAGAAACAATATAGTAAAGAAATCAGAGGGAATGCAATTAACCAATTAAATTCACTAATTTCATATATATATATATATATATATATATATATATATATATATATATATATATATATATATATATATATATATATATATTTATAGCTGTTTCCTCCCACAGTCCAAAGACATGCAGGTTAGGTGCATTGGCGATTCTAAATTGTCCCTAGTGTGTGGTTGGTGTGTGTGTGTGTGTCCTGCGGTGGGCTGGCACCCTGCCCAAGTTTTGTTTCCTGCCTTGCGCCCTGTGTTAGCTGGGATCGGCTCCAGCAGACCCCTGTAACCATGTAGTTAGGATATAGCAGGTTGGATAATAGACGGATATATATACCTGGAGAGAGATGTTATGGAGGTTAGGTTAGGTTAGGTTCCTGTAAATCCAGCATAATTCATTAAATAAATGGTTCTTGATTTTCACTGGATGGCCTCAGTAAACTTCCAGGGGAGCCACAAAATGACTGAAATTAAAATACTTAAATTACTAAAAATCAAGCTACAACAGGGGTGTCAAATTAAAGGCACAAGGGCCGACTCCATCCCTGAGATCTTTCTAAAGTGGCCTACTTCATCAGCATTTGCAAAGTGTTACATACAGCCAGCAATGACTGATAGTTTTCTCAAAGACTTCCCTCATAGTGCATTTCATATATAGATTGTATCCGTAAATTGTTTAGCTGGATTACATTTACAACTGCCATTCAATGGTTTCTCCAGTGTCCACATTAATATTAAATTAAGATTGATTGACTTGCCTCATATCCACAATAATTTAGAGGTTTAGTGGCTGCTGGTGCTGATCAGCGAAGTTCACTAAGTTGTTTTTCACAGTAAATTTTCTGCGTTTGCTGAGTTTTCGCCATGTGGCCAGTTTAGTGTTTTTCTCCCTGGTGTCCCATGATGCTTTATAAAGCCAGCATGACATCACTGAGCTGTAGTAGTCATGTTGGATGGGAATGCCACTTCTCAATCTGCACTACATGCCCAATTTGTGTCCCACATGTGCAGAACTTTCATGCATGTGTATATAGTACCGTGTTAGCCATTATGAATGTAGTGAGAAGTCAAGCAAAATGACACCTTTTATTGGCTAACAATATGCAAGCTTTTGAGGCAACTCAGGCATATTCTTCAGGCAAGATGTAATCTTTTTAGTTAGCCAATAAAAAGTGTCATTTTGCTTGACTTCTCACTACATGCATGTGTATAGTAAGAACCCCACCTCACAATTTTCAGTGCTGCAAATACATGCACGTGTGATGTCTCTACGTTATCAGTACTCCAAATGAATTTGCACTTCACATGCATTGAAGGAATAAGGAAAACAAACGCAGTCATTGTGTTTTGAAGGATGCATTAGCTGACCCTAATAAGAATTTTAAGAAAATACTTTGCTGTGCTACATAGATTCATTACATGGGGTTTTTATTCATTGCATTGCTAGATTAAGCATATTATGCACCTTGCTATTAAGTCCAGATTGGGTATTAAAAGAGACAGCTCCCCGAAAATATAATGCCAATCCCTTGCATCACAAGCTTAATGGATATTACAAAGTAGTTAGCCATAGTGATAGGAGCTCAAGAGATGCTGAGACAGACAAATGAAATGGAATGTTGTGCACTCAGGGTATAAATTTATCTCAGGAAGACAGTACTGCTGCCTCACAGATCAAGTCACATTTTCGGGCACAATAATCGGTCCAGTATAGTTGGCATTCAGGTACTCAGTTATGACAAATATTAGGGAAAATCAGAAGTGAAAGGCAAACTTTATTACAGTGCCTAACCATTATTATGGATGTCAGGTGAATGTGGCACTCTGATGGTAAATTTTTGGGTTACCATATTTTAGAAGTCCAAAACTGGGACACTTAGTATGGCCAATACATAAAGCCTATTCTTATTTTTTAATACCTGCTTTACCTCACCATCAACACCGAGGGATCAGGGCACAGAAAAAAAAAAAAAAAATGTAAACGAACATGTATGATTTGACACCGTGCTTGAAGTGGAAACAAATAATTGACAGCACTGTCTGCTTTTGTTTGCTTCTTGGTTGTCTTGGCAATGGTGTTAAATTTAACACAAAATCTTAATTAAGCTTTCCCCATTGGAGTTTTGACGGCATTATTATTCATAAATTATATCAAACTGGGATCTGGGGTATGGGGAGTTTGTACGTGCTGTTCTAAATATTGTTTGTTTCAGCAGAGCAATATTGTAGACACATAATAATGTATCAACTGTTAAATTTCAGTGTTAAAAATCAGTGATTCCACACTGATTTCATACTGTTTGGTCTCCTATATTCTTAAAAATTGACTTTAAGAACATTAACTGTGGACACAACAAAGAATCAAAGCAGGATAGTCATTTACCTTCCTGATATTAATTTTTGAGATCCAAAATGCCAATAACAAAATCACTAGTAGAATACAGTGCAGTTATTAATTATAACATACAAGAATTGTCTTCTATTCATAGGTGAAAATGGCCTTTCCTGCTGTTGGAGCTTATTATAAAAGAGTTTTTTTTTTGCTCCATCAAAAGCAGTTTTCCTTTTTAAAATGGAAGATAGGAAAGGTCAGATCTCTATCTGGATGATCTTGAACCTTTCTCCAACCTTTAATGTAACAGGCCATGTCTTTTTAATTCATCAATAGAAAGAAAAAACGATTGGCCTGACAGAGGTGGCATTAAATGGGATGATCTTATCTATGTGATTGGATAAAGGAAGCTTTATACATTGATCATTTATCTGCCAAGTTCCTTTAAACAAAAGCAAAAGCACCTGATGAATTTATTTTAGTCCCCAAGTTTTTTTTTTCTCTCTCTCTCTTGCCATAATCAAGATTTACCTGTTGTAAATTAAATTGAATTTTCATTTGCTGACTGATAAACAGTATTGCAGTTCACAATGGCTTTCGCAAACAGCTTTGTGCTTGACAAATGGATTTTTATAGCAATGTAAAAATGTTTTCATTGTGCACAAACAGTTTCATCAGCTTGTAAAGACTATTCTTTTCCTTTTCATGCAATTCCATAAAAGTATGTCTTAGTATTCTTATTGCTGTATTTTCAGTTCCATATATACAAATATTCTGTATGCATATATGTATGTGAACATGCATGTTTTTGTTGGTTTTATGATTTTCTTATCTATACGGTGTCCTTGGTTGTTTAGAAAAGCACCTTGAAATAAAATGTATTATTATTATTTAGTAAATTATTTGGAGACCGCTTATCTTTTAGATGGGTACCTAAGTGGTGATTTAACAACAACAACAACATTTATTTAAATAGCACATTTTCGTACAAATAATGTAGCTCAAAGTGCATTACATGATGAAGAAAGAGAAAGAAGACAAAGTAAAAATTTAAATCAGAGAACACTAATTAACATTGAATAAAAGTAAGGTCCGAAGGCCAGGGAGGACAGAAAAAACAAAAACAACTCCAGACGGCTGGAGAAAAAATAAAATCTGCAGGGGTTCCAGGACATGAGACCACCCAGCCCCCTCTAGGCATTCTATCTAACATAAATCCGTCTTCATTGTATTCAGTGTTCTCATGGAAGAACTTGATGATGGCGGTCATGTGGACTTCTGGCCTTTAATCCATCAATGTAGGGACATCACGGTGCTTTGATTAGGTGGTGGTGGCACAGGTCGTCACCCCAGAAAACTGGAAAAAGAACAGAAGAGCAAGTAGGGGTTAAACTCCAATTTTGTACAACATTTAAAACAACGTTTGGGTTATGGTTTGTTCAGACATCTCACAGCTCAAGCTGGCTAATTAGACATATATAAATGAAAGACCTGTGTGTGTGTATATGGAGCAGTCCACTCTGCTCACGCTCAACCACAGCCACTAGATAGGGCATGCATGCACTTTTAAATTTTTTCACTGCTTGCTATGAAAGACCTGTGTAGAGCAGATGATGCCATGCCACAACAATATTGTGCTAATGACATAGATAAAGAGACACAATGTCAGAACAAAACAATCGCTGCTGCTCAACGACATATAAGTGAAACACTTCAGCAACAGAGGGCAAGGGTAAAAACATTGTCTATCTGGAGGTATTTTCTTGAGACAAAGATTAATAGAGCTCATATGCCAGCGATACGGCTAAGATATGGCATCGCCAGTGTCTTGCTATTAAAGCCAGTGGGGCAGCATGCATATTGTGGTGTCCATGTACTCTGCACTGGGTAATTCTTAAGAGTTAGCTGACTCCTCTCCAAGTTCAGATACGTATAAAGTAAAACGGATAGCGCGTCCTCTGGTTGTTTTTTGGCCAGAAGACCACATGCGACTAGTTTTAAATATACTTGATTTACTATAAATTTTAATGTATTGACATATTAAAGTCACAGGCATGAAACTGGTCTAGTTGAAAATTTATCTTAAGTAAACATACAGGTGACTAAAGTCATAACTCCAAAAAACATTTTAACCCAGGATGTAATGTTTGTGAATCTCATGCTTGAGGATAAATACTGTTATGAAATGTAGTACTTCTGATCTTGATTGACTTTTGCGACTATGGCGGCGCGTGCGTCACGCGAGGCTCAGCGTCTCTTCAGATTTTGCAAAATAGCAGTGTTATTCCTGCTCATCTCGGGTCTGTTCGTTCAGAACAGCTTCACTTTTACATCCTATACCCGACAAGAGCTTCTGGATATTGATCTACACAACTCGGACTGTTTTATTAGCAACCTTCATCTCATCCCTGAGATAAGAAGAACACCCGACGCTTCGCAGGCTACCCGGCCGACCGGAAGTACTCGAAGACGGCGCAGAGACCGTAAACAAAGGCGGGGGAAACGCGGAGGGCTAACAGCTAAGCTAAGGCTAACACCACATCGGCTATCCTTACCCAATATTTTCCTTGCTAATGTGCGGTCCCTGGCGAATAAAATGGACGAGTTGCGACTTTGGATCACCGACAATAGGAGAATACTGGACTGTAACATCATGATATTCACAGAAACATGGCTACACAGCGGTATACCTAACGATGCTATAGAGCTAGTCGGGCGCCACATTCTCCGGGCGGACAGAACAGCTGATGATTCCGGTAAGACAAGAGGCGGAGGATTGTGCATTTATATCAACAAGGCTTGGTGTACAAACTCTGTCATTGTTGGAAAACACTGTTCAGCTGACCTTGAGTATCTCATGGTTAAGTGTAGACCATTCTGTCTGCAGAGGGAGTTCACCTCCACTATAATAACAGCTGCATATATCCCACCGGATGCTAATGCTAAGCTTGCTATGAAAGAACTCTATGCAGCCATTAGCAAACAACAAGCTGCTCACCCTGAGGCTGCATTTATTGTAGCAGGTGATTTCAACCACTCCAACCTAAAGACGGTGCTACCTAAATTTCACCAACATGTCTCCTGCCATACCAGAGGGGATAAAACCTTGGATCATGTTTACACTAACATTGTTGGAGCCTACACAGCTACACCCCTCTCCCACCTTGGACAGTCTGATCACCTTTCTTTGTTTCTCACCCCCAAATACTCACCACTCATCAACCGTGTGAGACCAACAGTGAAGACCATCAAAGTGTGGCCAGCGGGGGTTGACTCTACACTCCAGGACAGGTTTAAGGACACAGACTGGAGCATGTTTGCCTCTCAGGCCACCTTCGACTCACAAATAAACATTGACTACTACACACACTCAGTACTGGAACACATCAGCACCACAATTGACAGTGTTACCACAGAGAAGCGGATCACAACGTACCCAAATCAGAAACCATGGATGAACAGGGAAGTGCGGCTTCTGCTAAAGGCACGTAACAATGCCTTCAGATCAGATGACACACAGGCCTACAGTACTTCCAGGGCAGAACTGAAGAGGGGCATCAACAAGGCCAAGCTTAGCTACAAACTGAAGGTGGAGGGGCACTTTGTCAACTCTGACCCCCGACGTATGTGGCTGGGCATCCAGGCCATTTCTGAGTATAAGTGCGGCACTTCCACACAGACAGCCATGGATATGTCCTTCCTCAATGAGCTGAACGACTTCTATGCTCGCTTTGACAAAGACAACAAGGAAAAGTCCACCATAACCCTACCCTCTGATGACTGCTATACCATCACACTCACCCACACGGAGGTTCATAACGCACTAAGCCGCATCAATGCTCATAAGGCTGCTGGCCCTGATGGCATCCCTGGACGTGTCCTTAGAGCATGTGCTGAACAGCTGGCAGGGGTCTTCACGGATATTTTCAACCTGTCCCTTGCCCAGGCAGCAGTGCCAGCATGCTTCAAAACCACCTCCATAGTGCCAGTGCCGAAACACTCATCACCAATGTGCCTGAATGACTACCGCCCTGTAGCACTCACGCCCATAGCTATGAAGTGCTTTGAGCGACTGGTACTGGCACACCTCAAGAAATGCGTACCCCCCACACTGGATCCTCACCAATTTGCCTACCGCAACAATAGGAGTACAGAGGATGCTGTATCCACAGCGCTTCACGGCGTACTCTCACACCTGGACAATAAGAACACCTATGCAAGATTGCTGTTTGTTGACTTCAGCTCAGCATTTAATACAGTCATCACTTCCAAGTTGATCACTAAACTTGTGGATCTTGGTATCAATAATTCTATCTGTAATTGGATCATGGACTTCCTGACCAACAGACCCCAGCATGTCAGGTCTGGCCATAACTGCTCTACCACCATTACACTCAACACTGGCGTTCCACAGGGCTGCGTGTTGAGCCCGTTCCTCTACTCCCTTTTCACTCATGACTGCAGGCCCATGTATGGATCCAATTCCATCATCAAGTTTGCAGACGATACCACGGTGATCGGTCTCATCAGTGATAACGATGAGTCTAATTACAGGGAGGAGGTAAAACACTTAGCTGCGTGGTGCGCTGAAAATAACCTGCTCCTGAATACCACCAAAACCAAGGAGCTCATTGTGGACTTCAGGAAGAAGAAGGGAGACACCCACCACCCCATTCACATCAATGGCATGGCTGTCGAACGGGTTTCCAGCTTTAAATTCCTGGGGATACATATCTCGGAGAACCTGTCATGGACAAACAACACCTCCAGCCTGGTCAAGAAGGCCCATCAGCGCCTCTTCTTCTTGAGGATACTGAAGAAGAGCCAACTATCTGCTGTCATACTGGGCAACTTCTACCACTGTGCGATAGAGAGCATCCTGACTAACTGTATTACAGCCTGGTATGGGAATTGCTCTGTTGCTGACCGCAAGGCACTGCAGCGGGTGGTGAAAACCGCACAACGCATCATAGGGACTCCACTTCCGGTCATTGAGGATGTTCACAAGAAGAGATGTTTACGCCAAGCTCGTTGCATTCTTAAGGACTCCTCTCATCCAGCCAACAAACTCTTCCAGCTCCTCCCTCCAGAAGGCTACAGGAGCCTTCCAACTAAAACCAGCAGGTTTAGGAACAGCTTCTTCCCCACAGCGGTCACACTTCTGAACTCAGTCCCCCATTGAACCTTCACATCCACACACTTAATCCTCTACACTACTCCTCCTCCCTTCCTTGTAAATATCTGTACATACCTGTGCACACACAGCACACCTGTACATTGTACATCATATATCATATATTGTACATCTGTATATATTACAATACTCATAGTATTACAGCACATACATATCACATCTGTATATTGTACATCTGTGTATATATAATAGTACTTATATTATTACTGCACATACATAACACACCTGTATGTTGTACATCTGTATGTGTATATATATATATATATATATATATATATATATATATATATATATATATATATATAGTACTTATAGTATTATAGTACATACAAATACATGTATAGGTACATAAATGTATATTGTAAAATATGTATATTTGCAATCCGCATTTAGAACATTTGTATATCTATTCATATATATCTATATATCTATTCCCATCTTCACTGTGCTCTTAACTGTACATATCGTATTTAACTGTATATATCGCATTTAACTGTAAATATCGTATTTAACTGTACATAATATGCACATATTATACTTATTGTACTTCTGCTATTTGCACTTCTGATTAGATGCTAAACTGAATCTCGTTGCCCTGTATTTATACATGTGTAATGACAATAAAGTGAATCTAATCTAATCTAAACTATGCCATTTGCATGACAGAGAGTGAACAGAAATGTCTATGTCTAGGTAGTTTTTTCTGGGTACCCTGGTTTCACTTTTTTTTTATTAAACACTCTTCACTGGTTACAAACAGAAAAAAAAATTCTATTTCCACAATATTTGTATCTTCCTTTCTCTGTAAGCAATTGGGAGACAGCTGAAAGGCCTTAAGAATACTACGCCAGACCAGGGGTGGCGAGCTACACTAACTCACTCTCTCAACCTCCTGTAGACCATCAGCGTCACTTCCGGTACCGGCACCATGGAGGATGTCAGTTCTGGTCCTAAAGACACCACTTCCGTTCCAGGGCCCAGTGATGATGCCACTTCCGGCCAGAAGATGTCACTTTTGGTTCCAATGACATTACTTCCTGTCTCAGGCTTTAAAGCCTCCATCTTTTCTTTTTACAATCAGTTCTGTTTTGCACTCAAACCTGTGAACATCACAACCAATTCAACCCATTTGGAGCCAAGGCACAATATATGGGTGGCTGCCCAAAACCTTTTTGATGTCTGTGGTCTGCTTTTGTGACCGTTGTTAATTACATTATTCTCAATGAAAGGAGAAAGCTGACATAATAAACCAAGGGTTAATTCATTGTTTGTCACTGCAGGGAGAAGAACTTTAACTGTGCTGAAACATGTGACTTTTAGTAACTCAAATAATATTACTAAAGTTGACTTTCAACTTGCATCACTGCTAAAGTTTTAACTATAGAATTTGGTGTACCTTCGATTCTCTAAGTACCACCAAGATGACACTATACGGCATATAGAAAAATGAGAAACTCTAACACAAAACAAAGACTTCTAAAAAATGCCTGTTTATTATACCAAATAAACGTAAGGGAGGAATCTCACCATCTCAACCAGTATTTCTTAATTTGTAAAAGGATTGTTCAACCATTTGGTGCTAGTCTAGATTTAGTAAGAATCATAAATCAGATTTTGTAATTAATATAATATCATTTAACAAAACAGCTTTATATCTGAGAGAGGGAATGTTTATTAAACAAAGCTTTAAACTAGAAAGATGTTTTTAAACTGATGTTATACTTTTTGTTTAATTTGAATTAAGTTGCTATAAAGGTACAGCTAGTGGAGGACCTTATTTTAACTCTTAGTCTTATTATTTTTATTCTTTGATTATCAAAAGATTTGGATTTTGCTTCCAAACTATAATTGTAAGATACCCCACAACAGGGATTCTGGGCAACAGAATAATAACAGGTGGGATAAAATACAGCCTGTGATTTAAGAGCCATATTCCAAAATAAAATAAAAGATCCACTCCAGTTAAGCTGAAGATCATTTATTTGAAAAACTCCAGGCGTTTCCCCAGTTTTTTAGCAGTGAAGGGAACAGAATCTACTATAGGCCATATTCCTTCTATAGTAATCTTGGTAAGGGTCCAGACACAATTAAGTTCCAACACTTTTTTAGCTTTAGTGCATAAGGATGTGACATTTTTCTTTGATATCTCTGATTGATGCAAAGCAATATCCTTAGTGCCAACATGTAGCAATAATGTAAATACTTCATCATCATCATCATCATCCACAAAGTCTGATTTAGCCTCTATTTCAGATACCTTTGCCCCTGGGAGACATTTTACATTAACTGCTGGATTAACACAGTCTGGAATTTCAACATGTCATACTATAGAATCACAAAATATGAGCACTTTGTTGTTCTCAACCCTGACAGGCATACTTCTGAGTGCCAAGTTTCTGTTCAGGGTCCAAACTATTGACCTGGGTGATGTGGCAGACAGCCAGGACCCTTGCCCAGCTGGTAGACCCCTATGATGGAAGAACCAGGGGGGAGGGCATATTCAGGGCAATACCTCCCCTGGAACACTAGAGGGCAACCCCCCGGCTCACAGCGGAGCCACAGGTTTGAAGCTTAGAAGCTCAACCCTGCTGGGGCCTGCAGCCACCACCAGCCAGTGCCTGGACAGTTACTGAGCCCTAGGCTGTAGCACTTCCTCCACACCCAGAAGTGCTGCTGGAAGAAGGTCTTCAGGTTGCCCTATAAAAGGGGCTGCCTCACTCCATCCAGAAAGCCGACAGTCAGGAGGAGGTAGGCGAAGTTTGCTAAGAGAAGACTGTGTATTCATGTTGGTGCTTTACTTTGTGTTGTGGATTGTGAAAATAAAATGTATGTTGTGTGGCAACTCGTTTCTCTGCTTGTATGTGTCAGGTTAGGGTGGCTGTACGCGCCCTGGTGGTCCACAGTGTCAAGGCATGCACATTTTGACTTCTTAGGCCCCTGTCTTCCTGTTAAGAACTCACCCTGTGGCCAAGTTTGTGCTGATGATTTTTGCCGTGCACTGACTATAGTTGAGCCTGCCAAGAATGAAGCCAAATTAGAAATGGCCAAATGGTTAAAAAAAAAAAAGTGAATCCAATTATTAATTTGCTTACTCACACACTATAGGGTTCCAAACATGGTTTTCCAATGCCCTTATTTTCCTAGCCAATCCCAAGTTAGCTATACCATTTTTGGCAAGTGAAACAATCTTCAGTTTTTCTTCTTTAAACTGTAATTTTTGCTTTTGTGATAGATTCAATTACTTTTTTCCTTCAGACCATGATAGAGCATATATATTGAATATACACTACACGTGTTTATTTTTTCTTAATTAGAGTTTGTAAAACTTTGCAAACATGTATTTACTGCTTAATCCAAGGATATCAATTTTTGCAGCAGTGGGAGATTGGCATACTTCTAAGCTTAATAAATACTAGCCTGGAGTTTATTTCATTGCATGAACTAGACTCATAAACATGCAGAAAAACAATGGAAATAATTAAAAACTAAAAAAAGAATCTAGTTAAGTAGAGAATAATTAGATGTTTTATTTAAAAACATGGGGAATGCTTGTACATCCTAAAGACTAAAATGACTTTGTACGCAGAGTGTGGTTTTGCATTGAACAGTCATTCTTTTCTAATATTGATTTTGTTTGGGAATGAACTACAGATTAGAATTTTGTTTTCTTAATACACTTGGCAAGCATGTCATGTACAGCACACAATCACAGAAGCTGTAATAAGATTGCTCTGTTTAGTTAGAACACCTTTAAGCAAAAAAGTTATACCCACGAATAAAATCTCCAATCTGGGATCTGCTATTCTGAGTATTCTCAGTGCCCCAGTTATTTAGTTTTTTGCCATTAACGTAATATATTTACCTCTAAAACATTCTTATGAAATCTTAGTTGAGCTGTAGGAATGATTTTTTATATCTGCAGGAGAAACAGTCCTGTCACAAAATGCATTATTGCCAAGATATCTGAAAGAAATGAAATGCTCTTCCAGAATTTAAATTATTATTTTATCTATTCATGTAATTACGTGTCAGCACTGCATTTTTTTAAAGACAGTCAACATATGAGACAAAGTAAAACAGCATCACCTACTGCAGCTGAGAGTGCACTGCACTCAGTCTTTGAACAAAATAAGGCTCTTGAAACCTTTTAACTTGAGAGCAGTATTTTTTAAAATTTACATTTTTCTGAAAATAATATGCATTCTGGGAGTGACAGGGCGGTGCACTGTTTGTTTCTGCTTATTCAAAGATATATGAGGCTTGCTTCGAATTTTGGCCATTTTACTGTGAGTTTGGAAAATGCAAGATCTCTCTTTGCTGTTCTAATCTTTCCTCTCATATTATAAATATGAGTGTTCGGCTCTGGCCTACCCTGATACTGAACTAGAAGGAAGGGTAGGTGGGTCTGAAATTTAATGAATGGGTAGATGGGTAACATGCATTTTGGTATTTTTCTATAAACCTCTTATTTTGATTTACTGTAACTGCATTCTATATGTATATTTTTTATTTGTGTATGTGTATGCATATATATATATATATATATATATATATATATAGTAATAAATAACAAGTCCTCAAAATAGAAAAGTTTTGGGGTTTTATCCCCGTCTATTGTCGTCCAGACAAAATGAAAAGAATGATCCAAATATGACTTTTTCCAGCACACAAATGAATGAAATGCTGTAACAAAATGGCGTTTATATAGAGGATGGGATGATGGGAGGAAGTGGTTGGCAGGAAGTGATGTTTGGAGGCTGGACCACGGAACCAACGTCACCAGGAGCAGACTGAAGTAATCGAGTGAGAACCGGAAGTGACGTCATCAAATGGAAACCGGAAGTGACGTCATCGCGGCCATTTTGGATTTGTGATTTTGAGACTGTTTTACTTGTCTTCCGGTTTTCTGTAGATAGAAAGAGAGTCAGGTAAGCACCACGTGATAAACCCTTGTCTCGCGAGATTTCACTCACCTTTAGGCTCTTTGACTGTCTCCAACTCGACGTGTGACAATATATATATATATATATATATATATATATATATATATATATATATATATATATATATATATATATATATATATATATATATATACACACAGTGGGTACGGAAAGTATTCAGACCCCCTTCAATGCTAAAATCATTTAAATTAATTTTTTCCCTCATTAATGTACACACAGCACCCCATATTGACAGACAAAAAAAGAATTTTTGAAATTGTTGCAGATTTATTAAAAAAGAAAAACTGAAATATCACATGGTCCTAAGTATTCAGACCCTTTGCTCAGTATTTAGTAGAAGCACCCTTTTGAGCTAATACAGCCATGGGTTCTTCCAGTTTATCAGAATAAGTCTGCGTGCCAAAAGTGTAGTGAATGCAATCACAATTTGTTTGTCTTTCTTCACTTCAAGCCCCTCTGGAAGAACCCCAAACACAGCTGTTAATGGGTTAGGAGGGATTGTAAGTCCAAGGCTGTCTGAAAGGTAAAAAAAATTTTGTCCAGAATAATGTTAATTTGGCGCAGGCCCAGAACAATGTGACCCAGTGAGGCTGGAACTTGGTTGCAACGTTCGCAGGTTGGATCATGCCCTGGAAACATTTTGGAGAGTTGTAGCCAAGACAGATGTGCTCGATATATAATTTTGAGTTGTATAATTGTATGCTTTGCGCATATGGCGCTCGAGTGAATTCTCTGCATTGCTACTTTCCACTCGTTTCTGATATATTAATTGAGAGATCTTTTTCCCAGTGTCCTCTTGGATCTTTGAAAGGAAGGGATTGTAAAATGATTTTATATATTGTAGAGAGGGAGTCTAAGTCCTTAAGATTGAGCAATATTTTTTCCAGCATGGATGAGGAAAATCTGGAAGGTTCTGTTTAACAAAGTTCCTGATTTGAAGATAGTGAAAGAATTGTGTAGCTGGAATGTTACATTTGGAATGTAATTGTTCATAGGATGCAAAGACGTTGTCTATATAAAGATCTCTAAGCAAGTTAATTCCAAATTTTTTCCAGTCTAGTGCCACGTTCTAGTTTTAAGTAGTCTGAGCAAATGTTATTGATGCAAACTGAAACTTCTGGGTTAGTATACAGTAATTTAATCCATGCACAAATGTTTGGGCCAAACCCAAACTTCTCCAATGTAGTAAAAAGGTATTTCCATTCAATCATGTCAAATGCTTTTTCTGCATCCAATGATAATAATATTTCTGGGGTGTTTCATTTAGTTGGTGAGTATATTACATTAAACAGGTGTGAAGATTTGATGATAAGTGTCGGCCCCTAATAAATCCATTTTGGTCTTGTGATATTACCGAGGGGAGCACTTTCTCCATCCTTCTAGCTATGATTTTAGAGAGTATTTTAACGTTGTTATTCAGAAGTGAAATTGGTCTGTATGATGCACATTGTAATAAGTCCTTATTTTGTTTTGGAAAGACAGTGATTAATGCTTGGCGAAAGGTTTGTGGAAGAAATTGGTTATCTCTGGCTTCTGTAAATGTTGCTAATAGGAGGGAGCTAGCTGAGCGGAGAATTTCTTGTAAAACTCTGCAGGGTAGCCATCAGGGCCTGCTGCTTTTCCACCTTGGAGTGACTTTATAGCATCTAGTAATTCTGATAATGCCAGAGGTTTATCAAGTTCCTCCACACTAAAAGCGTCTATTTGTGGTATCTGTAATGTATCCAGAAATGCATTAGATTGTATATTGTCTTCTTTAAACTCAGTAGTATATAGGGATTTATAGTAGTCTCTGAAAGTGTGCATTATATTTTTGTGTTCGATGATTTTATCTCCATTCGTGTTAGTGATTACCGAGATTGCGTTGCGCACTTCTTGCTTGTGAATTTGTTGAGCTAAAAGCTTATTAGCTTTCTCTCCATGTTCATAATAATGATGTCTGGATTTGTAAATTAGTTGTTCAGTTTCTTTAGTTGTCAAGAGGTTTAATTCTGAATGTAGAGCCTGCCTCCTCTTATGTAGAGTCTCGCTTGGTAGTCTGGCATGTTCTTCATCTATTTTAGTAATTTCGCTTTTTATCTCTGCTACTTTCTTCGCTTCGGATTTATTTCTGTGGGAAAGATATGAGATAATCTGTCCTCTTAAGAAGGCCTTAAGAGTTTCCCAGAGTATTCCTGCAGAGATCTCAGGGGATGTATTTGTCTCTAGAAAGAATTTGATTTGTTTGGATATAAATTCAGTACAATTCTCGTCAGCTAATAGAAGCGGGTTGAGGCCATCTGGGGTGAGTGTATGGGGCTTAGTAATTTCAGCTCCAAGATCATAGGTGCATGGTCCGAAATAACAATAGCATCGTATTTACAAGATTTAATCTTAGGCAAGAAGTTATTGTCTATAAAGAAGTAATCAATCCTTGAGTAGCAATGATGTACTGGTGAGTAGAAAGAATATGTTCTTGAATTTGGGTTTAAAAACCTCCAGGGATCTGATAAGTTGTGATCAGTTATAAACTTTGTAATTATCTTTGCGTGTTAGTTGCCGTTCCCCCTGTGGAGGAAGTCCTATCTAAAAGTGGATTTAAAACACAATTAAAGTCCCCAGCCATTATAACTTTATGAGTGTTCAGATTGGGAATGGATGCAAATAAATTTTGTATAAATTCCTTATCATCAACATTAGGTGCATAAACATTTATCAAAATCATTTTACAGTTAGATAAGTCTCCCATGACCATTACATATCTCCCTTCAGGATCCAATACTACATCTGATGCTACAAATGGTACTGTTCTATGTATGAGAATTCCCACCCTCTAGTTTTCTTTGTAAAACTAGAATGGAACATTTGGCCAGTCCAGTCTTTTGCAGCCGGAACTGATCCTTGCTTAGTAAGTGGGTTTCCTGTAAAAATACTATTTTAGCATTTAGACCTGTTAGGTGAGAAGTACTTTCTTTCTCTTTAATTCGTGATTCAGGCCTTTAACATTCCAGCTTACGAAGTTAACTGTCCCATCATGGAGACACTGATTCTGAGTTTTTGATGTCATTTTATAGTCTTAACTGGAAGTGAGACAGCTTCAGCCTTAATTTCCTATTTCCCCTAGAGTTGTTGCCATGCAGCTTATTATTACGTTGGTAGTTATAATTATAAAGATTAATAGAATAGATTAGGTATAGATCAAGCCTGCTCTCTCCCCCCCCCAACCCCCCGCCCTCCCTTTTTGCCTTCCCAAGTGAGGCTAAAACCCACTTCACACAGTCCCAGTCCTCTGACATACCCAGAGAAGAGACGTCCAAAGCAAAACAAGCCCCAATGCAGCGGCTTTAGGGTTAAAAGATAGAGATATCTATTACCAATATAGTCTTTAAAAAGAAAAAAGAATTTTGCACTTAAAATATATATATAGTCTTCAGCAATTTTAGTGCATTAAGATGATACACCCAGATAATAAACCCGGGTGATGGTGTTAAAGATGTGTCCAGAATAAGCATAACAAGTCTTAATGCAGTAATAGCAATAACAATAAACCAAGGGTATGATATTGAACAGTCTCGTTTAGGGTAGAGATGAAATAATTAGAAAAAAAAAAAAGAAAGAAAAAGTAATTAAGCACAATAAAACATAAACAGATAGCACCTTAGTAATACTAAGTAATAATGAGAATATATGAGAATATATGCTGATAAAAACCCATATTTTAAAACGAATAGATCAGACAGTAGATTATTAATCCTTGCTTTATCATTAACCGCCATGACTCACTATTATGTATCAGAATAGTCCCGGGATCAGCTTTCTTAATTCCTTTTCTGCTTCTTCCTTGCTAGCGAAGACATAGAATTGACCCTGCCATTCCACTTTAAGTTTTGCCGGATACAAGAGGCTGTATTTGACGCTGGCGTGCCGTAACCGCTGTTTAATGTTGTAGAAGGCTGCACGTTTAGTAGCTGCTGCTGGACAGAAGTCAGGGAAGATACGAAATGTGGTTATTTTCAAGTGTAATATCTTCCTTGTTTCTGAGGAGTGCCATCACCTCTAGCTTAAATGATAATCGTTCAAAACGAACTATAAAAAACCTTGGTCTGGGTCTAACGGTGTTTGATCCGTGTTAGCGATAAGCCGTTGCTATCTCAGATTCTGCTTTAAAGTTGTCCCCGATTATTTTAGAAAAAAATTCAGCTGCGAATTTCACAGGGTTTGAACTTTCTTGATTCTCAGGCAGACCTTCAATTCTGACATTATACCTTCTACTACCATCTTCCAAAGCAACCAGTCTGTCTCCGAGTTTTTTGCATTCAGAGCTGACATTTTCTGCTTTTTCTTCAGAACTGGTAGCTAAATTTTCGGCTAATTCAATCCTAGTCGTAAATGTCTCCTTGAGATCCTCCAATTGATCAGTAAGCATTTCAATTTTACCCAGCACCAGTCTCCACTTGCATTTCTTGTCGCAGCCGTTCATTTGCCTGTTGCAGCATCAGCCGCTGCGTTTCATTTGCTTGTTGCAACTTCTGCCGCAGCATTTCGTTTGCTTGTTGCAACTCCTGCCGCTGCGTTTCATTTGCTTGTTGCAACTCCTGCCGCTGCGTTTCGTTTGCTTGTTGCCATTCCTGTTTCAATACCAGCATCTCCTGTTTCAATTCCTGTTTCAGTCTCTCATGTGCCTTTGTCCTTGCTTTCTCATTTGTCTTCTCGGTTTTCTTTATATCCTGTATGAGCTCAGCGAACATCGCCTGCAGTGTAGACATTTCAATTGTGCTTTCTTGTACCGTAGGTGAAGCGTCAAGCTCTACTTGCCGGTGCAAGCCGGTGCCGGTGTCCCCGCTATTCCCGGCTCGCGTGGAGTAATTGAGATCGCGGACTGTAAGGCCTTTTCCAGTTTCAGGTGTTCTTCTCCGATCGGCGAGCTATCGAGATCTGCACTCACGATCGTACATTCGCTCCTCTTTTCACTCTCAGCAGGCTACGATGTGTTGGACCTTGGTCCTGAAGAGTCTGTACTTTCGCCGAGCTGATCCAGGTCTCTCTCTGAAAGGCTGTATCTTGAGCTAGGGTTTGCTGATCTTAGCTTGGGTGCAGCTTTAGTTTTCGATTCTTTCGGACCCCTTTCTTGCTGGCCATGTTTATATATGCTTACATATATACTGTAGCAGTCTCCTTGGGTTGAATAGATACAGGATATCTCAGGATAATAAGCAAATAATATGAAAACAGCACCGCTGCTAGCGGAGCTCCACTTCAGACGCCCATCTCTCGCATCGGACAAGACCAGCTCTCTTTTATTTATTGTATCATATATTTTCTATATATTTATTTTTGTAAATATGTTTAATTTTATTTTTTTGTTCATGTATTTATCGTTTTTTGTGATATTTATCCAGCATTCCAGCATAGCTCTGCACTTTTTTGGACTTTTTTCAGTACAGATTGATTTACTGCAGCCTTTATATTTATTCATCCAAATCTTTTTTTTTTTTTTTTTACAAGTTATGCAATCTATTGGTTTCTATTAAAAAAAAAATCCTACAAGATTAATTTCCTACCTATTTTGTTGTACTATGTTGTGAAATTCCAACTGATATTTCTTCAATTTTTGATTTTTTTAAAGTAGTAATTGCACTCCCTTAGATAGTAATTTTGGCCATGATAAATGACGGCAGTCTATGACTACTGATCTACAAGTAGCAAGACCCACAGCTATTTTCCACTGAACACGGTAAGTGCAGTAAAAAAACAAAATGTTAAATGTTAATCTGTTCTTATAAGGCGCACTTTCTCTTGAGAGCTCAGCGCACAGTACAATAAATTAAGACATGGTATGATCTGGTAGGATATAGCATTACAACAACAATAACATTTATTTATGTAGCACATTTTCATAATATATAACAACATTAATTAACATAGAATAAGAGTAAGGTCCAAATGCCAGGGTGGACAGAAAAAACAAAAAACTCCAGACGGCTGGAGAAAAAAATAAAATCTGTAGGGATTCCAGACCATGAGACTGCCCAGTCCCCTCTGTGCATTCTACCTAACATAAATGAAACAGTCCTCTTTGGATTTAGGGTTCTCACGGAAGGACTTGATGATGATGGTCACGTAGACTTCTGGCTTTTAATCCATCCTTCATTGGAGCATCATGATGCTTTGAGTAGGTGGTGGTGGCACAGGCCACCACCACAAAGAAACCGGAAAAAGAAACAGAAGAGAGAGCAGGGTTCAGTACGGATTTTAGAGCCACCATGAATAGTTATTATGATAAACTGAACATACAGAGTATCAGGATTAAGTTAAAGTGAAGTTATAAAAAGGCCATGTTAAAGTAATGTGTTTTCAGCAGTGTTTTAAAGTGCTCTACTGTATCAGCCTGGCAAATTCCTATTGGCAGGCTATTCCAGATTTTAGGTGCATAGCAGCAGAAGGCCGCCTCACCACTTCTTTTAAGTTTTGTTCTTGGAATTCTAAGGAGACACTCATTTGAGGATCTGAGGTTACGATTTGGAATATAAGGTGTCAGACATTCCGATATATAAGATGGGGCAGATTATTTAAGGCTTTATAAACCATAAGCAGAATTTTAAAGTCAATCCTGAATGACACAGGTAACCAGTGTAGTGACATCAAAACTGGAGAAATGTGTTCGGATTTTCTTTTCCTAGTTAGGATTCTAGCAGCTGCATTCTGCACTAGTTGCAAACGATTTATGTCTTTTTTGGGTAGTCCTGAGAGGAGTGCGTTACAGTAATCTAGTCGACTGAAAACAAACGCGTGAACTAATTTCTCAGCATCTTTCAGTGATATAAGAGGTCTAACTTTACTTATGTTTCTTAAGTGAAAAATGCTGTCCTAATGATCTGATTAATATGTGATTTAAAATTCAGATTACAGTCAACAATCACCCTAAGCTTTTTACCTCCGTCTTGACTTTTAATCCTAATGTATCCAGTTTATTTCTAATAGCCTCATTGTATCCATTATTGCCAATCACTAAGATTTCAGTTTTCTCTTTATTTAACTTGAGAAAGTTACTATTCATCCATTCTGAGATACAAGTCAGACATTGTGTTAGTGAATCAATAGAATCGGGGTCATCAGGTGCTATTGATAAGTACAGCTGTGTGTCATCAGCATAGCTGTGGTAGCTCACGTTGTGCCCTGAGATAATCTGACCTAACGGAAGCATGTAGATTGAGAAAACAGCGGACCCAAGATAGAGCCTTGTGGAACACCATATTGGATATCATGTGTCTTTGAGTTGTAATTACCACAACTCAAAATGAATTTTCTCCCTGTCAGGTAGGATTCAAACCAATTTAAGACACTGCCAGAGAGGCCCACCCATTGAGTAAGGCGATTTCTAAGAATATTATGATCAATGGTGTCAAATGCAGCACTCAGATCTAAGAGGATGAGAACAGATAAATGGCCTCTGTCTGCATTCACCCAAATCATTTACTACTTTAACGAGTGCAGTTTCTGTGCTGTGATTTGTTCTAAAACCCGACTGAAATTTATCAAGAATAGCATGTTTATTTAGGTGGTCATTTAACTGCATAATGACTGCCTTCTCTAGAACTTTACTTAAGAAAGGCAGGTTAGAGATGGGTCTAAAATTTTCAAGAGCGAGGGTCAAGATTATGTTTCTTAAGTAGGGGTTTAACTACAGCAGTCTTAAGACAGTCTGGGAAGACCCCCGTATCTAATGACGAATTTACTATGTCAAGAACATTATCAATTAGCACGCCTGATACTTCTTTGAAAAACCTTGTTGGTATTGGGTCAAGGACGCAGGTGGAGGTTTTAATTGAGATATTATTTTTGTAAATCAGGTAAATCTATCCTAGTGAAAGAGTTTAATTTGTTTATAACAGGATGCTGGGGTTTAGGAGGATCCTTAGTGTTGGGGAGATATACTATGTTATTTCTAATATCATTAATTTTTGATTGAAAATACAGAGATAGCCTCACAGGTTTTACTGGAAGCACTTAGGAGGCATTCCTTTGAGTTACCTGGGTTTAGAAGATGATCAATTGTAGAAAATAAGACTCTGGGATTACTAGCATTGTTATTTATAATCTTGAGAAATAGCAGTCTCTCAAGACGGACAGTGTTATTGTATTCTGTTATTTTGACTTTTAATATGTCATAGTGGATAGTAAGTTTAGTCTTCCTCCATTTACGCTCAGCTCTACACATGTTCTCTTTAAATCAGACACTCTTTGGGTCTTCCATGGTATAACAATGCTAGAAGATTTTTCACTGTCTTTTCAGGTGCAACTATGTCAACAGCAGCTCTCACTTTAGTATTAAATCTTTCCACCTTACTATTTACATTATCCTCGCTATTATAGCTGGCACTATAAACGGACTGATTGCTTAAAATGTTTGTAAGTTTTAAAGCTGCTGCTGAGTCAAAGAAGCGTTTTTAACAATATGCTTCTCATGAGTGTTTTTATCATTATTTCTATATTAAAAGTAGAAGAAAATGGTCTGATAGACCAATATCAATGATCTGTTTTATATCAACTTTCAGTCCTTTAGTAATCACTAAGTCTAACGTATGACCTGCTTTATGTGTAGGCTGATTTATGAGTTGTCTCAAATCAAAAGAATCCAGGAGGTTCATAAATTCTTTTACTTTTAGATCACACTGATTATCTATATGAAAATTAAAGTCGCCAACTATTAGGAGTGTGTCATAGTTAGTAATTAAAATTGACATTAAGTCAGAGAATTCCTCAAAAAGACGTTGAATTTAGGAGGTCTATACACGGATAATACTAGAACTTGAGAATCTCCATGATAACAACGGTGAGATACTCAAAGGACTTGAACTTACCAAAACTGACATCTTTACATTTTAATCGCTCAGTAAATGTTAGCCAACCCCCCCTTTTTCCTGGCGGTCTGCATGAGTAAAACTGTAATCCGGAGGCAGATTCGATTAAAACAGCGCGTCTGAGTTAAGCCACATTTCACTTAGTGCAATAAAATCTATTTTTTTATCACTAATAAGATCGTTGATAAAAAACGTTTTGTTAGTTAAAGCTCTAACATTTAATAGTGCCATATTTAATGTTTCTGAAGGTGCAGAGATGAGTACTATATGCGTTATTGATATTTGGAATAGGAACTAAATTATTTTATTAGCCGCTCTGTGTGTATTTTTGTTTAATCTGTGATCTGTTTTTATAGTTTTAATACATTGTTCCTCTAAAATAGTAATTTTAATTAGATTATTGGAGTTTATGCCGTATTGCCTAGATTTTCTACGTGCATTGAGATTGCTTATTACAGTATTAATGTTGTGCACTTTAACAGAAGATTCTATTAGACACTTATCATGTCCTAGCACAACAGTGTCATTTCGGAAGGGGTTAAGAGCAGAGATAGATAGTCAAGAAAACGAATTACCTTAGATATGTTTTCGGAGAGGACCCGGCGCGAAACTGTTGGATGCAGGCCATCACTTGAAGAAACGCGCCTTTCCAAAAAGAGATTCCAATTGTTGATGAAACCAACATCCTTCTTCTTGCAGAAACCCTGTAGCCAGTTTTTCAATCCTAGTAGACAACTGTAGTACTCGTTGGATCGTCTGATGAGAGGTAGTAGACCGGAAATGAAGATCTTTGCCGATGGGGTCTTCTCCTTCGTGTCTTCAATCAAAGCTGCGAAGTCAGCCTTGAGGATTTCTGATTGTCGGTGCCTTATATCGTTTACACCGGCATGCAAAACAATTGCTCCAACTGCTATCTCCTTGTGCTTCTCGTAGATTGCTGCCGCACGTCTCATCACATCTCGGACACGAGCACCGGGAAGACAAGAAACAAACGATTTTCCATTAGGGCATGCGATATTAAGGTTTCTAACAAAAGAATCATAGCTGCATAGCTGAAATCCGCCGAGGTCATCAGCAGTGTCGCTCCTACGAGATGCGGGGGTGAGGTCGGCACAACGCGGGGTTGACGTTTCGCCGATTACAGATGGAGAGGACAGTTTATCCAGTGCCTCTGCTTCTTCTTTGTGCCCTAGGAGAAATGAGAGAGAGAGAGGTTAGAAATCCTGACTGAGCATTATATCCACATTAGGAGAACACTGATCCAGGGTCAAATTACCATTCAGCTCCAATAAGAGCAATTTGTTAGTTATGTAGGTTATGTTAAATTGATAGATATATTTTCTTAGTTATGTTAAAATGTTTGCCTATATCTTAATGCATAGTCTACGGATGAATCTATTATATCCCCCACAAGCTAAACTGAAATGGAATATTCTAATTGTTTCTTGTCCCTCTGACTAGAGATTAGTCCCAGTTTATGATCTGCCTTGCAGTTGGTAAGGCATGCAGGGCACACTTTTTTCAAACTGTATCCTGTAATGTATCATATTGACCATACTGAATGGGCCATACATATAGAACGCACTGAATGTAAGTTTGCCATAGAGAAATAATACAAACTTTAAATAGAGAAAGTAACTTAACAAGAAAAAGCTAAGCTTGTAGAAGAAACATTTTTTCTTTTTTGCCTTTTATGCCTTGTGTGTGTAATAACGTTTTTCTCTATTTTTGTGTGAACTGTTTACTTTTGAATTGTCACTAAACAAAATGCCTAAGAGGGAACATTCTTCAAAAGGCAGCCTGTTACAGCTTGGTCAGAGAAACAAAGAATTTATAAACGACTGAATTTACATACAGTGTCAATCAATGCATACATTTACTCTGGTTGGTTCGTTGGTTTACACCCAAATGGCTTATATAAAATAAAAGTGTTATATTATATTCTGGTTCTTCTTATACCTTTGAGATGAGCCACCACCCTAGAAATTTCTTTTAATATATAACAACTGTACATTCTGGTTCTTTACAGGACATCTGCTGATTTCTTAGTCATCTTTTAGTACATTTTGTTTTTCACTTGACCTGTATCTGGTTTCCTGCCTGCAAAAGTTTCTGATATGTATTAACTTTGTATGCTGTTTCTTTAAGATAATTTCTATGTTACCCTAAAATTATTCTTCCACGGTTCCCAGTCCCCACCAGTAAAATAGTGGAAACATGCAGGCAGAAAACCAGGCTTAAAAAATTTTAATTACCAAGCATTATTTATATAGCAGCGGCATGGTGGTGCAGTGGGTAGCACTGCTGCCTCGCAGTTAGGAGACCCGGGTTGGCTTCCCGGGTCCTCCCTGCGTGGAGTTTGCATGTTCTCCCTGTATATGCGTGGTTTTCCTCCGGGTACTCCGGTTTCCTCCCACAGTCCAAAGACATGCAGGTTACGTGCTTTGGCGATTCTAAATTTTCCCTAGTGTGTGTGCCCTGCGGTGGGCTGGTGACTGCCCGGGGTTTGTTTCCTGCTTTGCGCCCTGTGTTGGCTGGGATTGGCTCCAGCAGACCCCTGTTACCCTGTAGTTAGGATATAGTGGGTTGGATAATGGATGGATATTCATATCGCTAGTGCCAAAAACAAAAGCAAATAGAGTGGGGCAATTCACAATCCAACCTGGATCATCCTGTAGTTCTGTTATTAGATGAATATCGATACATGGTATCCGGGCTGCTCCTGTGTTGTACCCACTTGTAAACTTCACTAGTAACTCAAACCATTCTTGGTTATAGTTCCCCCTCCTTGTTCTTTCGTTTCTCTAATCAGCTTTTCTACTGAACTAATAAAGCTAAAGTTCTTTGCATTATTTGAAGTTCATAAAACTAAAATCGTGTTTCCAAAATCAGCTCCCTTACTTTACACTTCTGCCATTATAAATGGGAGTTTAAAAACTGCTTATTAAACCATCCTACACATGTATTATGGTTGCAGGTCTGCATTATACATTTCATTTAAACTGGTTCTTATCTCTTATCAACAGAAAACTTAATTGAGCAATACTGTAAACTTTCAATGCTGCAGAACATTTTTACACGTTCTACTTAACCTAATTATCAAAATATTCAGGTATTTCATAAGCAAGCACAAAATCATTAACAGACAAGGTTCATTTTACAGTAGCCAGTAAACAAGGCGGTTTAACATATCAGTTTGCTTTAACATAAAAAAGGAATAAAGTGTCTTTACAAAAGTTCACTTTTTATACATTAGAAGAAATGTAAAGTTCTGCTTCTTGCTCCAGTAGTTGCTAATTTCATATACTGAAATCACTGCTTCACTTTAGCATTTAGAGTCTGTGTCCTCTTTTTTCAGTTGTCATTATTTGGATAAAATATAATGCAAAACTGACTCACTCACTCATCAACAAAAACACTATTTCCCATTTAATTAAAAAGCTGAAATTTGACATGATGGTACATCTAGGGCAGTAAGTATCCACTAAGAAAGGATATTTTGATATATCAATACTTAGTGGTTAACAATTAATACCCCTAAATCTCAAAAACTCTCTGACAGATTGATTAAAATATGGTGACGCTGTAGAAAAAAAACAAAACTAATTGACGTGTTTTTCTTTATTTGTTGAAAATTGTTATTGATAATGCTCAAGCGATAGGAACATTCTAATACACAACATCCCATTGTTTCGACACAGTGTTCACTGCGATCTCATGCTGGGTATGCTGGTTTATGCTAATGACAGTCATCTGCAGTAGTGAAATGAAAGGAGCAAAGTGTGTCAAAGCTCAAAGAACACATGTTTAACAAGTGCTTACCAGGTGTTGTGGCTGTGAGCATAGTCAATTTCACCCACCTGATACAGTAAGAAAGTATTTCATTAATATATATTTATTATATTACCCCTTACCCCTTCGTCTATTCTGCAATCTCATGTATCTGCCGAAGTGGGCACTGTAATTCCAATGACCAGGAGTACTGCTCCACACAGTTTCATGAGCGTCAACAAAGTTCATATACAGTAAGTGCATTGACAAACTTTGACTTCTTCAAATGTAACAGCTGTTGTTTTTTTTTCTCAGCCTCTTTGGCATAACAATATCATTGTCTCACTGGATTACAGTGTTTATCATAGACAGTGTTTCTTAACCTTTGTGGTTTTTGAACCCAGTTTGACATTTTTAAGTTCCTTGATGACCCGCAACATTTGAAGACAGGGAGTGTTTCCCACTTGTGAATCAAGCATGATTCAAAGGGGAACTCGCCATGGTGAGATGGTCGCAGTTAGAAATGGGGAAAAATATTCCACAGTGTTGCCTATTGCTCTAACGGACCATGGGTTTATCTCATTTGTAATTTAGAACAGTAAAACAATCTAGACAGGAACAGGCCATTCAGTCAAACAAAGCTCACTAGTTCTATCCACAATTCTTCTAAAATAAAATATGTCAAGTTAGGAAAGTTCCTAATTTCCTACCGTCTACCACAGTACTTGGTAACTTATTCCATGTGTCTTTGGTTCTCTGTGTAAAGAAAACCTTCCCAATGTTTATATATATATAGATAGAGAGAGAGAGAGTCATGTTAATCCAAAGAAAGATCCAATTCTTCAATGTTTGTATTGACGAGCTGGGTCAGCATGGTGGCACAGCTTTTAACATTGGTGTCTTAGTGGATCCACTGCTACTTGGTATGCCCTCTAAAGGGACTTTGTATATTCTTATTCATGTTTACACAGGTTTTCTATAGTGACATATGCCTCCTCCATAAGTCCAAAAACATGTAGTTATTATGATTTTAGAATTTAATCTTAATTTCAAAATGAATTAGCATGGGTGTGTTTGTCAATGTTGTCCCATCTTCCGTACAATCAGTGATTCCAAGAGAAACCTGTTCTAGATGAAGGTTAAAAATTTTAGTGGGTTCTGCCTTTGCACATCTAGCTTGTGAAACTACTAAAATAAAAGTGCTTTGAATACTGTTTTACTCTTAAGGTTTAATCGAGCTATTGAACTCAGCATGAAATTCCTGCTGGTTTTCCTGTGAGAAAAATGTAACACTGGACGTGAATTTCTTATATTCTCCTTCATCTGTCTCCCAGGTGCAATAAAAATTTGATTTCTTGCCTTTAGGTCTATTTTATTAATAACAATCAGAATAATTTATAAAGCTACTGCCTTTTTCTACCACAATTTTAAAATATATTGCTTAACTCTGTCGAATCATATAAATTGTCTTAGATGAAAACCTGAAGACTGTGTGTGAAGCTGCATATAAATAAAATAAACTGTCCACCAGGTTGTCTGATTACCAACTCCCAAATAGATAGAGAAAAAAAAAAACTTTAAAATAAAGCCACAAAGCTTACTTCTATATTTTTATCATCACATGCAAAACAACCTCAAAAATGTACAAATGGATATGCTTACAAAGGCAAACTTGTAACTAAGTAATAAACTAACTAAGAAAGTCCCAATACAGTAACCTCTGTCAAAAAATAGAGCAGAGGTCAGAAATCCAGTGCACAACAAACCATAAATCACAGGAAATAAAAGAGATTTCACCATAGCAAGTGTAAAAGAATGAACAACGTTTGTCCTGTGGGTTTCCTCAGCTTTAATAGAGTTTTGGGTGGGTCAACAAAGAAACCGATAGGTCCCTCCTCTTAGGGGACCACCTACAAAACACAAGTGACCACACAAACTACACAATAATGAAAAATTATTAAACATAGAGAAAGCACTTGAAATTAAACAAAGAAGATATAAGAAAAGGAACTTGAACAGTGAATTAGTGGCCTGATTCTGTTTTACCAACATCAGATTCAGGTTGGGCAGTTTCAAACTGAAAATACTGAATTACCAGTTTCCATTAGTTTGTATGTGTGTGCCTAATATTATTTTTATTACGGTTAAATGTAAGTTCATTAAAAAAAAAAAAAAGTCTGTAAGAGGTGAGACCTCTAGTCCTACAGTGGCTCTGATGGGTAAAACACCACAAAAATAAATAAATAAACAGAGTGAAATTAACAATAAAAAGCGAGAGCATGAAATTTTCAAGAAATGACAACATTAAATTAACAATAAAACCTGAGAGCATGAGATTAACAATAAACGTCAGAGCCACCGTATTAGACTTATCTATTTCAAATCAGGTTCCATCTGTTACAAGTCCAGCCATACTAATCTATTTCAAATCAGGTTCCATCTGTTACAAGTCCAGCCATACTAACGTACAGTAAATAGCTTTTTTTTGCATGTCTAATTTATATCCACTTACAAATGATGAAGATAAATTGAATACCAACCTTTTGTTAATACATTAGACATTACAAACAATCACAAAGCACAAATGGCCAAATAATGTCTGTTATAATTTTGACAAGTTTAGCTTTATGTAATAGGAAACAGTTAACATTTTGACATCCCTTTCAGTTTGTGTATGCATATTTATCTGTAATATTTGTGCACCACAGGTAAATTAATTGAAGGAATTATTAAGAGAAAGCTTGAGCAACTTTTCAGAAGACCAGGGGACTCATGCATAAGGCCATGCATAGAATTCACACTAATATATGGCGTAAAGACAAAAGCAGAAATGTGTGTACGCACAAAAAAAATCCAGATGTATAAATCTGTGCGAACGCCAACTTCCACATTCTTCCACTCCATAAATCCCGGTCTGCGCGAAAAATAACGCACGTGCAAATACCTGCTGCCACTCAGAAACTCCTACCAGACTTACGCCTCTTTGAATATGCAAATCAATATAAATAACCATTAAGCTCAACGTTCTGTGAAAAGGCAATGGCAAAAGCACAGGGGGAAATAGAAGAATTTCAGAGAATACCAAGTGGAGGCAAATGACAAAAGTACTATTTGTTAGTTTAAACAGTGGTATAAACAACAAAAGGAAGTTTAAAGAGTGACATAGAGTGTCAGAGAAACTGGAAAGCTCAAGCTCACAAAGTCACACAGTGCCCAAAATAAAAAAGAAATTGTTAGATATCAGATTCGCTGTGAAAAGGTGAGTCGTAGCCCACCATCTGAGTGTCATATGAAAGCTTATTAGAGAGAAAAGAAAAACAAATATGGACACAGTGGGAAAAATGCTCAAAATGTCAACTTTAATCTCAAAATTTCCACTTTAATCACATAGTTTATTTTGTCATTAAAGCAGAACATCATAAACTTCATCTTAAAATAATTTAATTTACTAGTTTCTGAAAACCCATCGTAACTAAAGTAGCATGTTAATTGCTTTGTTTTGTATGTGTTCTTCTATGTGGTCTGTGTGTGTGAATCACTACGTGCTTCTTAAATGGGCTTTCTCTTCCTCTGAAAGGACACAGAATCCATTACATTTGTGATATTACAGTTCTCTGAATAATTAAAATACTGAGATGTATATTTGATATTTTCATGATAATAGGTTAAATCATGTTATTAAACATGGGAACAAGGTGGCGCAGTGATAGTGACGAGTTGGTGCCCTGTCCAGAGTTTGTTCCTGCCTCACGCAAGATGCTTGCTGTGCCATGCGCGACCTTCAATGAAATCATTTTTTGCCGCAGTCTCTTTCAAACGTACTAATTTCCAATTCCTGTCCTTCCTTTTCTTTCTCCAAGTAACCAGTCGTCACATAATCAGCTCTGTAATAGATGTTAAGCCATCTGAAAGCTTAGAACACTGATTCTTCAAAACTTTTAAGGAATATTGAAATATCTTCATAGTACATGTTTAATTATTCTATTCATCTATCCTTCCAGTGTCATGCCAGCCCCAGCAAGAATACAGCGTGAGGCAGGAACCATTCCTGAACTAGCTAGCACTGCAACACCGTGTCCTCACATGTTTAATTATTAACAACTAGCAAAATACCCACGCTTCACAGCGGCAAAGTACTGCTTTTAAATTTTTATTAAGAAGAAAAGTAAACCTTTTTAAACCGAGGGAAAATATGCAAATAATTATTTGTTAAGGATCTCTTTGTATACCACATTGTCAGTTCTGCACTCCGGTTGTAATATGACCAAGCTGTGCGAGCTTATTCTTGAGCATGCAACGTATAGTTGGCCATGTGAAAAGCAATCTTGCCTCAAATCAATGGCAACCTTTTGTAGGGTCTGTCCCTGAGACTTATTAATTGTCATTGCGAAGCAGAGCCTAACGGGAAATTAGAGGCATTTGAATTGAAATGGGAGGTCAGAGGGTATAACGGGGATGCGAGGAATAAAAACGCTCTCCCCTGAGCAACTGCCAGTAAAAATAGTTGCCTCAGTTTTGCAGACACGTGACTTGAAGTCTCATGCCGTTACAGTTTCGGTGGCTGTAAGTTTTTCAGTAACATTATTGGTGTCCCAACCTTCAAAATTAGATTATGCTCAGGAGTGCCTGGAGGATTCAGAGTGTGGAGAAACTTTAGCAATAGCGTGTCTATTAACTTGTGGATTTTTTGTGAGTATTTGGCGGCAGCGTCACAAAGTTGTTTCCGCAAGACCGTGTTAGCTGCGGAGTTTAGCTCGGAGCGAAATGAAGTGAATGAAATGAGGTGAATGGGAGGGGAGATAATGATGTGACTCCCCCACCTGCCTTAACTCTCAATCCCTCCACAAACACAGTCTCTCGGATCTCAACACTCATTTATATAAATCAGTAAAGGAGCGAGGACTAAACACTGAGGAAAAAGAACGGCAAGACCGCGTCAGCTGCGGAGCTCAGCTCCGAGCAAAATGAAGTGAACGAAATGACATGAATGGGAGGGGAGATGATGACGTGACTTCCTCATCCGCCTTAACTCTTCATCCCTCCACAAACACAGTCTTTTGGCATGACAAACGCCAGTGGCACCGTGTCTATGAACTTAATTTAAAGTTAAGCTTTACACCTTGCTTTCCTATTCGTTTGCATAAGCACAGTCCTTCGCCAGCAATTTTAACTCAGTTACAGCAATTTTAACTCCGTTACAAAGTAATCAAAAGTTTTGTTTATACCCTGCATCTTCTCATTAAACTTGTATCTCGTGAATATCGTATTCGCCTTAGGCATGACAAACGCCAGCAGCAGCATGTCTATGAACTTAATTTAAACTTAAGCTTTACACCGTGCTTTCCTATTGATATGTCCTCAAAGGCTTGTTCAGCTTCATAGGGTTGTTCCTCTCTTACTGCATCAATAAACAGCTTGTCTTCCTCTTTATCTGAGACATTACACACTGCTTGCACGGGTTTACCTTTCCCAGTCCTGCAAACTATAGCGAATTGGTTCAATTTACCACATTTTTTACACTGTCTTCCTTTACCTGGACATTGACATTTTCCACGTTGTGCTTTGTTTCCCCAGTTGCTGCACTTATGAATATGCTTGTATGCGTCACTCGCTTCATATTCTATTGTTGCCGTCTCAATTGTGTAATGTGTTTTTTGTCCAGTGCTCTTTGGAGCTCTTGGGTGTTCTCTGCATACTGCGTTCACAGTCAGTTCACGTGAGCCACTCGGAGTACATGCATCTAAGGTTCTCAGCTGTGCTTGTGCTATCTCGTGCGATCTTGCGATGTCCACGGCTTTATTTAATGTTAGCTAAGACCCGGCACTTAAGAGTTTCTCTCGCACTTTCGCTGAGTTTGTGCAAAACACTAGTCTGTCCCTGACCATCTCATCTTCGTTTTCATAAGCACAGTCCTTCACCCGCGAATGTTTTGCTGCAGCGTGTCTATTGGATTGCTGCTGACGGACGGCCTTATATGGGCAGGCACTCAGTTACGTGGGAGGCGTGACGATGAGGCACGCAACTCTGCCTCACACGGTGACTAAGCTGCAGGCTATGTCCGTATATATGTACGAAAGTAGGTTCCAGTTATGACTGTTACGTGTAGAATTTCAAAATGAAACTTGCCTAACTTTTGTAAATAAGCTGTAAGGAATGAGTCTGAGAAATTTCAGCCTTCCAACTACACGGGAATTTGGAGAATTAGTGAAGAGTCAGTGAGTCAGTCAGTTAGTCAGTAAAGGCTTTGCCTTTTATTAGTATAGAGGCCCCAGGAGTTTTACTAAATAGTCAGCATGGGTTCAGAAGAGGGAGGTCCTGTTTTACCAACATGCTGGAATTCTATGATTAAGCAACAAAAGGTTACAACAACAACAACATTTATTTATATAGCACATTATCATACAAATAATGTAACTCAAAGTGCTTTACATGAGGAAAAAAGAGAAAAAAAAGACAAAGTAAGAATTAAAATAAGAGAACACTAATTAACATTGAATAAAAGTAAGGTCTGATGGCCAGGGAGGACAGAAAAAACAAAAAAACTCCAGACGGGCTGGAGAAAAAATAAAATCTGCAGGGGCTCCAGGCCATGAGACCACCCAGCCTCCTCTGGGCATTCTACCTAACATAAATGATCAGTCCTCATTGAATTCAGGGTTCTCATGGACGGACTGGATGATGACAGTCACGTGGACTTGTAGTCTTTAATCCATCAATGTAGGGACATCACGGTGCTTTGATTAGGTGATGGTGGCGCAGATCGCCATCACAGAAAAAGGGAAAAAGAGCAGAAGAGAGAGTAGGGGTTAGTACGGATTTTGGAGTGACCATGAATAGTAATGATAATTAATTGAATATACAGAGCATCAAGATTAAACTAAGATGAAGCTATGAGAAAGTCATGTTAAAGTAATGTGTTTTCAGAAGTGTTTTAAAGTGCTCCACTGTATTAGCCTGGCGAATTCCTATTGGCAGGCTATTCCAGATTTTAGGTGCACAACAGCAAAAGGCCGCCTCACACTTGTTTTAAGTTTAGCTCTTGGAATTTTAAGCAGACACTCATTTGAAGATCTAAGGTTACGATTTGGAATATAAGGTGTCAGACATTCCGATATATAAGATGGAATGAGATTATTTAAGGCTTTGTAAACCATAAACAGTATTTTAAAGTCAATTCTGAATGACACAGGTAACCAGTGTTGTGACATCAAAACTGGAGAAATGTGTTCGGATTTTCTTTTCCTAGTAAGGATTCTAGCAGCTGCATTCTGCACTAGTTGCAAACAATTTATGTCTTTTTTGGGTAGTCCTGAGAGGAGTGCGTTACAGTAATCTAGTCAACTGAAAACAAAAGCATGAACTAATTTCTTTCAGTGATATCAGAGGTCAAACTTTTGCTATATTTTGTAAGTGAAAAAATGCTGTCCTAGTGATCTGATTAATATTCGATTTAAAATTCAGGTTACAGTCAACAAAATTATTTACCTCTGTCTTGACATTTAATCCTAATGCATTAAGTTTATTTCTAATATCCTCATTATATTTATTTTTGCCAATAACTAAAATTTCTGTTTTCTCTTTATTTAGGTTGAGAAAAGTCCTACTCATCCATTTAGAAATACAAGTAAGACATTGTGATAATCCGACCTAATGGAAGCATGTAAATCGAAAAGAGCAGCAGACCCAGGATAGAGTCTTGTGGAACACCATATTGAGTATCATGTGTGCATGTGTGTATAATTACCACAACTAACGAAGAATTTTCTACCTGCCAGGTAGGATTCAAACCAATTTAAGACACTACCAGAGATAACCGCCCATTGACTAAGGCGATTTCTAAGAATATTTTGATCAATGGTATCAAATGCGGCACTCAGATCTAAGAGAATGAGAACAGATAAATGGCCTCTGTATGTATTTACCCGCAAGTCATTTACTACTAAAATGAGTGCAGTTTCTGTGCTGTGATTTGTTCTGAAACCCGACTGAAACATCAAGAATAGCATGTTTATTGAGGTGGTCATTTAGCTGCATAATGACTGCCTTCTCTAGAATTACACTTAAGAAAGGCAAGTTAGAAATGGGTCTAAAATTTTCAAAAGCAGAGGAGTCAAGATTATTTTTCTTAAGTAGGGGTTTAACTACAGCAGTCTTAAGACAGTCTGGGAAGACCCCCGTATCTAATGTTAGACCAATATCAATGATCTGCTTCACATCAACTTTTAGTCCTTTGGTAATTACTAAGTCTAACATATGACCTGCTTAATGTGTTGGCTGACTAACGAGCTGTTTCAAATCAAAAGAGTCCAGGAGGTTCATAAATTCTTTTACTTTTGGGTCACACTGATTATCGATATGAAAGTTAAAGTCACAGATTATTAGGAGTGTGTCATAGTTTGTAATTATAATTGACACCAAGTCTGAGAATTCCTCAACGAAAGACACATTGTATTTAGGGGGTCTATACACGGATAATACTAGAAACTGAGAAACTCCATGAATAATGACGGTAAGGTACTCAAAGGACTTGAATTTACCAAAACTGACATCTTTACACTTTAACCGGCTCGAGTAAATGTTTGCTAAACCGCCACCTTTCTTTCCTTGGCGATCCATAAGATCAAAGCTGTAATTTGGAGGCGCAGCTTCGATTAAAACAGCTGAACCATCTGAGCTAAGCCACGTTTCACTTAGTGTAATAAAATCAATTTTCCTATCACTAATATGATCATTGATGAAAAATGTCTTGTTGGTTAAAGCTCTAACATTTAATAAGGCCATATTTAATGTTTCAGAGGAGCACAGCTGAATTTTATGTGCGTTATGGGTATTCAAAATAGAAATTAAGTTATTTTTATTAGCGCCGCTCTGTGCGTATTTTTTATTTAATCTATAATCTGTTTTAATAGATTTAATACATTGTTCATCTAAAGGTGTAACTGTAATTAAATTATTTGTATTTATGCCGCACTGCCTAGATTTTTACATGCATTGAGATTAGTTATTAGAGTAGTAATGCAGTGCACTTTTGCAGAAGACTTTGTTAAAGAAGAGTGAAGTATATAATATTATTTATCTTGACTTTCAGAAAGCATTTGATAAGGTGTCACATGAGAGGTTGGGCATCAAACTAAAAGAGTTCAGGGTGATGTTTATAGATGGGTGCAGAATTGGCTCAGACACAGGAAACAAAGGTTGATGGTCCAAGCAACCATATCCGAATTTCTAGTCATTTGGAGTGGTGTCCCACAGGGGTCAGTGCTAGTAGTTGGTTAGGAGCATGTGCTGATACAGCACATCTTGCAGGAGGCCGCAGCTATTTTTAATATATATAAATTTATTTAGATAGGAATATAAGTAACAAGCTGGTTAAGTTGGCAGATGATACCAAGGTAGGTGTACTGGCAAATAATCTCGAGTCCATTGAATCATTACAGAGGGACTTGGACAGCATACAGGCTTGGGCTAATTTGAGACAGATGAAATTTAATGATAGTACATGTAAAGTGCTACATGTAGGAAGTAAAAATGTTAGGTCTGATTATACAATGGGAGGTATGAAAATCAGAAGTACAACTTATGAGAAGTATTTAGGAGTCATACTAGATTCAACACTATCAACTGCCAGAAAGAGTTCAGAAGCCATTAAGAAGGCTAACAGAATGTTAGTGCCCTGATATGTGGAGTACAAGTCCAAGGAGGTTATGCTTAAGCTTAATAATAAACTTCAGAGAAGAACAATTAGGTTGATTCCAGGCCTATAGGAGATGAATTATGAGAAAAGATTAAAAGAGGTGAGACTTTTCAGTTTAAGGAAAAGGAGATGAAGACAAGACAAGATTGAAGTGTTTAAAACTAGGAAGGAAATTAGTACAATGGATCAAGACTGTTCTTTTAAAATGAGTCCATCAAGAACACAGGGACAAAGTTGGAAACTTGTTAAGGGTAAATTTCACCCGAACATTAGGATGTTTTTCTTTACACCGAGAACCATAGACACATGGAATACATTAGCAGGTAGAGTGGTAAACAGTAGGACTGTAGGGACTTTCAAAACTAGACTTGATGTTATTTTAGAAAAATTAAATGGATAGGACTGGCGAGCTTTTTTTGTCTGAATGGCATGTTTTCATCTAAATTGTTCTAATGTTTGAATGTTCTAAAACATCTGATATTTGCATTTCCAGTCTCCGAATACACAAGTAAATCGGTCCTCAACTAGATTATTATAAAAATGCTAAAATTGCAGCTTTGAATATCCAGTACTATTATCTGTTACATCAATAAGATGCAAAGGTCCACTATAACAGAAATTGGAAACTTTTATCCAGAATGAGATGTCGGTATGTGTATATTTGATAAATCAGTGAACTGGCCAATCCTTCATCTTTTGGCAGCTGGGCAGATGTACTGTAGAACTTCTAGTACAGTCAGTAATAGAGTAGGCAGCAAATCCACTGCTAGAGGCAAGATTTCCAGTCACTGTTGGGCAACACCAATATTTGCAGTGCCAACATTATATTCTGGCTCTTCTGTTTATTTCCTTTCACTAATACGACCTAAAATGGCTGTTTGTCAAGACATCATTAATGTTTTCTTCCAACAAGACATATCCCAGTAGTAATGATGGATGATTCGTGCATTCTTTATGAAAGACCCTTTTCAGTGAATCATACAAACTGATTCAGTGGAGCTCAATGGGAATGCTACAGTAAATTCAGGATGTTATTAATTCACAGCCTCCTGTTAACATGTTTTGAGTATTTGTGTTCGGCAACCTTTTAAGTCAATCTTATTTTCTAAACCTTGTTATGCAGATGTATGCTGTATAATCAACATCCATATATGCGCTTTCTAAATACTTTTTAAGAGTTAAATGAACTTTTCTAGTGATAAATTTAACACTGATTATTTTGCTGTGTAAGTTTAGAATCAACTGATATTTTAATCAAGAGAGATGTGTATTGTGGGACAATAATTTTAGGGTAACATAGCCTATATCTTAATGAATATCAGAAACTTTTGCGGGCATGTCAGGAGGATAGATAAGGGTCAAGTGAACAAAAAAAAGTACTGAAACATGACTAAGAGATGACTAAGAAAACAGCAGATGTCCTGTAAACAACTAGAACGGAGAGTTGTAATGTGCACAGAAATTTCAAGGGTGGTAGTCCATCTCAAAAGGTATAAGAACAACCAGAATATAATATAATAGTTTTATTTTATACAAGTCATTTGGGTGTAAACCACCGAACCAACCAGAGTAAATGTATGCATTGATTGGCACTGTATGTAAATTCAATAGTATATAAAATTAACCTCTATTCTTTGTTTCTCTAATCATTCTATAACCATTCCGTAATAGACTTCTTTTGAAAAATATTCCCTCTAAGGCGTTTTGCCAAGGAGTAATTAACAGATACAATGAACAGCTTTTCTCCTTCCTGATTACAGATTTTTCCTGTTAGAGGATGTTTCTTTCTTTAATAAGACTAGGGAGCTTCACCACCTGCTCGCTTTGCTCAAAAACCACCCCTCCCCTTGCCCCAGCCGTTGCTATGCACCGTTGTGAAGAAAGAGGCTGAACACACCCAAAGGAGACGCGGTCACTCCTCGGAAACCCCTATTAAACGATGATACACTGCGAAACAAATACAGCGTGATCTACATCTCGTACGACGCTACAAACGTTTAAAAGCCTGTACAGCAGGTGTCCTTTTGTCTCACTGCCTTGTCTCTCTTCTTCCCCAGGCATCCTCAAACTCTATTTGATTTCTTTTCGCTGTTCTGTTAGTTCCGTTTGTTTGTGTTAATGCGATTTTTACTTTTTTGAGACTTTCGAAGGGGGGACTGAACGCACCCCATGGAGACGCGGTCACTCCTCTGAAACCCCTCTTAAACAGTGATAAAATAGGAAACAAATGTAGTTTTTCTTTTTACCTCCTCTTTGCTCGATCAGTTATTTGCTTGTTGCTGCTGCCATGCCACATGATCTGTATCTCGTGCAGTGCTTCAAACATTTAAAATCCTGTATAGCAACTGACCTTTTATCTTACTGCCGTGTCTCTTTTCTGCCCCAGACATCCTCAAACACTATTCGATCTTTTTTCGCTGTTCCGTTATTTCACCGAGTAATATTTTTCGTTTGTTTGCATTAATGTGATCTTTACTATCATTTTTTTGAGACTTTCGAATTTTCCTACTTCCATTATCTCTAACCTGCTCAGCATGTGTATCGCGGCAACATTTTTACAATACAATACAATACAGTTTATTTTTGTATAGCCCAAAATCACACAGGAAGTGCCGCAATGGGCTTTAACAGGCCCTGCTTCTTGACAGCCCCCCAGCCTTGACTCTCTGAGAAGACAAGGAAAAACTCCCAAAAAACCTTGTAGGGAAAATGGAAGAAACCTGGGAAAGGCAGTTCAAAGAGAGACCCCTTTCCAGGTAGGTTGTGCGTGCAGTTTGTGTCAAAAGAAAGGGGTCAATACAATACACAGAACAGAACAAATCCTTAATACAGCATAATAATAAAATTTTAGAAGTATGGAGCAGGTTTAACAGTAGATGATATCACATAATTAGATTTGGATATTTTTAGAGTCCTGGAGACCTCATCCATCTAGCTGCCTCCCCATTTGGCCATGCCACGGCTGAAACAGTGCTGCAATCCGATGAAAGGACCCTCTTTCCCATGATTCCTGCGATCCGCCATCAGGGATGACTTTACCACAGGCAGGCAAACAACTTGGCAGGTGGGCCGTGGCACCAATTGCCACATTTGGGTTAGTAACAAATTATAACAATCTTGTTACTTATGTTTTAGTGCTAATGACTAACAACAGAGATGCAGTCTGTACAGTTAATCAGCAGCTCTAGTCAGAATATTCTAAACTGAAGTAGTGAGTCTTCAGCCGGGATTTAAAGGCTGAGACCAAGGGGCATCTCTTATGGAAGCAGGAAGACCATTCCACAGTTTAGGGGCCCTGTAACTAAAAGCTCGACCTCCCACTGTTATTTTATTAATCCTTGGAATCCTAAGCAGACCGGCATCTTGAGATCTTAATGTGCCTCAGGTTTGTAAGTCATGATAAGTTCAGACAAGTAAGCCGGACCGCGGCCATTTAAAGCTTTATATGTTAAAAGGAGGATTTTGAAATCTGCCCTAAACTTAACTGGGAGCCAGTGTAAAGATTTAAGAACTGGGTTATGTGTTCATATTTTCTTGTTCTTGTAATAATTCTTGCAGCGCATTTTGGATTAACTGGAGGCTGTATAGAGAACAGTTTGAACAGCCAGTGAACACCGCATTGCAGTAGTCAATCCTACTAGAGATAAATGCATGAATTAATTTCTCACAATCCTGTTTATTTAGAAAGCCTTAATTTCCTAACATTTTTAAGATGGAAGAAACATGTTTTGGACAACTTTGTAATATGTGCTTTAAATGACATGCTAGAATCAAAGATAACTCCTAGATTGCGGGCTGATTCAGTAAAATTAATTGGGATTCCAACTGAGTTAAATGATGACAAAATATTGCTGTGATCAGCGTCATTCCCTCCAACAATTAACATCTCTGTTTTATCTGTATTTAAAGACAAGTAGTTCTCATTCATCCATTCCTTTAATTCACTAACACAACTAATTAAAGACAACATCGGAGAAACTTCATTTGATTTAAATGAAAGGTATAACTGGGTGTCATCTGCATACGAGTGAAAATTAACATTATGTTTCCTAATGAGAGATCCCAGTGGAAGCATGTAAAGTGAAAACAGTAAAGGTCCCAGTACTGAGCCCTGCGGACACCATATTGAACTTCTGTGTATAATGATGGAGTACTGTCAGCACATTTCTGTACATATTGGAATCGATTTGATAAATAAGAACTGAACCAAGCGAGCACGGGCCTGTAAGCCCAACATCGCTTTCTAGCCTGTGCAGTAAAATAGAATGGTCAATGGTGTCAAATGCTGCACTTAAGTCCAACAACATAATTACAGTGGAGTTTCCTTCATCAGAGGATATCAGAATGTCATTTACAACCCGTGTTAGTGCGTTTCTGTACTATGACCAGTGCGAAAGCCAGACTGGAATTTCTCAAATAAATTGTAATGCGTAAGGTGTGACTGAAGCTGACTGGCGACTACTTTTCTAGTATTTTAGAGAGAAATGGTAAATTTGAAATAGGCCTATAGTTATTTAGTATGTGTGGGTCTAGGTCTGACTTTTTAAGTAAAGGTTTAATGACTGACACTTTTAGTGCATCAGGTACTGTGCCATGCAGTAATGAACTATTGATAATGGTTAGAATAGGCTGCAAGAACATCCATTGCACTTTTACTAGTTTTGTTGGCACTGGATCTAGGGAACAAGTAGTGGGCTTCATTTTAGTAATTAAAGTTAAGACTTCCTGCTCAGTTACAGGATTAAAATTATTAAAGTGCTGAATGCAATGTGAGCAGGGTCTGCTAAGCTAGTATTTGGTTTGTACTGTGATGCTGAGATCTGGGATCTTATATTTTTAATTTTCTCATTGAAGAAGTTCATAAAGTCTGTACTGCTAATATCTGTTGGTATTTTGCACTGTTGATCTGAATTCCCATTTGTTAATTTAGCCACTGCTCTAAAAGTACCCTAGGATTTTTATTATTGCTATCTATTAATGTAGAATAGTATTCTGAGCGAGCTTTAAAGAGGGCTTTTTATATTTATTAACACTCTCTGTCCATGCAATTTGAAAGACATGTAGCTTTGTTGTTCTCCATCTGCGCTCCAGTTTTCGACACTCTAATTTAAGAGCTCGAGTATTTTCATTAAACCAGGGAGAGTTTCTATGTGCTTTGATCACTTTTGTTTTAGGGGAGCCACTGTGTCCAGAGCATCTCTCAAGGTCACATTATAATGTGATGTTAGCTGATCTAAATTGTTTTCCACGTTTACATTTGATGTTAACTGATCTAAATGGTTTTCCACAATTACACTCGACTTACTCAAGGTATCTATAAATTTTGAAGCAGAATTACAATCTAGATGTCGCACTGTCTTTGTTTTAATCTGTGAGTGCTGGCATGGGCAGAACTAAATCAAATGTAATTAAGAAGTGATCGGAAATAACTACATTTAATGGAGTAATATTTAAATTTTGAATTTCAACTTTGTAAGTTATAATTAAATCTAATGTATGGTTATGATTATGAGTTGGACCTTTGACAATCTGACAAAATCCTACTGAATTTAACAAATAAGTAAAACATTTGCTAAAAGTGTCAGTTTCCACATCAATGTGTACATTAAAATCCCCCATCAGAACTACATGATCATAATTTATAGCCAAATCAGACAGAAGGTTGCTAAATTCAGTCATGAACAATGAATATGGCCCTGGTGGTCTGTAGACTAGCACTATAATTGTGTTGGAATCTGTTTTAATATTTAAAATGAATGCCTCAAAGGATGTAAAGTTGCCTAAATTTTTAGGAGTGATTTGCATTTTGTTACAATGAATTATTCCAAGGCCTCCTCCTCGACCAGAATCTCTAGACTTATGAAGGAACGAGTATCCATCTGGTGACGCCTCAGCTAGGGGAACCAGTGTCACATTTACTAAGCCAGGTTTCAGTAAGAAGACACAGATCAGATTTTGTACTTAATATATATCATTTACCAAAACAGCTTTAGTGCCAAGAGACGAATGTTCAATAAACAGCATTTAAAACTGCATGGTTCTTTCTGAACTGCTGATATATTTTTGTTTTAATTTGAATTAAATTTCTATTACAGATGCCCCTGGTGGAGTGTCTGGTTTTATCCCTTGGTCTAATTATACACCTTATTTTTGGTTATCAATTAATTTATGGTTTGTATCAAGACTAAATTTACTGGATGCCCCACAACAGGGATTATGGGTAACAGCTTCAGGAAAATAACAGGTGGGATAAACAGCCTGTGATTTAAGATCACATGACTGCGGCCTGGATGGTGCTCTAATCAGTCAACCAGGCAGTTTTGCTGCCATATTTTGGGATAATACATAAGATCCCCTCCAGTTAGGATGAAGACCATCTCTTCTGAAAAATCCAGGCCTTTCCCAAAAATCATCCCAATTGTTCACAAATGCTATGCTTTTATTTGCACACCAGGTTTCTAGCCAGCAGTGAAAGGAATGCAATCTGCTATAAATCACATCCCTCTATATAATCTTGGTAAGGGACCAGATACAATTAAATTCCGACATTTTGTTTTAGCTTTGGTGCATAGAGAGATGAAGTTCCGCTTTAATACCTCAGATTGCTGTAAATAAATATCATTAGTGCCGACATGCAGCAATAAGGTAGATACTTCATCGTCGGCAACACGGTCCAATGCGGCCTCTATGCCAGAAATCTTGGCCCCTGCGAGGCACTTAACATTAACTGCTGGTTTAACATAGTTTGGAATTCTAACATTCCGCACTATGGAATCGCCAATTATGAGCACTTTATTATTCTCAGTTTCCACAGGCTGCTGGAGAGCTGAGAACCTGTTCTGGGTCCAATTGGTGACCTGGGTGCCGGGGGACTACATTTTGGATTCTTAGACCCCTGTCTTACTGTTACCCACTCGCCCTGTGGCTGAATTGGTGCTGCTGATTTCGGCCCGCACTGACTACAGTGGGACCTGGAGAGACTGAAGCGAATCAGAAGTAGCCGAATTGTCTAAACAAACCAAGTCTATCCAATTTTCGGTTTGCCTAATCGCTATCAGATTCCTAAAGTGGTCCTCCAATTCACGTATTTTCCCGACCAACTCTAAATTAACTAAACACTTTTGGCAGGTGAAGCTATCTACACTGTCGGCCGGAAAACCTGAACTGTACAAACTGCAGGACACACAACATATAAACGCGCCCTCGTCGGGCAGAGAGCAGATAGAACTTACATTAAGTGTTGAAGTCATCTTTGCCTTTTTATAGGTGCTTCGCGCTTTCCGTGTTCAGCTGAATCACTACGAGACCATCGGCTTTAAGTTTCCACCACCCGCTGAGTGATCAACTTTAATTTCTCACAGCCGGTTATTTCTACTGGTCAGCTGCCGGCTTTACCTCAGGTGAACTTGCTCGTGTGCTTGCGAAGGGCTGCGTGCCTGTGGGAGACGCCGCTGCTCTGTGCTTCCACTTGCTGATCCGCTCTGTGCTTCCGCTTTTTGAATTCTTTACGATGTTCTGCTTTGTCTTTTTCTGGCCCCAGGCGTGGTTAAATCTCTTGGCACAAAATCTTCGTGAGACGGTCTGATTATTACTTTCCTTATTTTCAGAATTTGCACATAGATTATTTTTGTTCTTTTTTGCTTTCTTTCCAACACTTTTGGGTCTCTATTCGACGCGCTGCTCTTTCTTCTTTGCTTAGTTGTTGACGTGTCATCTAGAATGTATAAAATTTTTAAGAGCTGAGAGCACAGGAAGTGTTTCAACCAAAAGAATTCTAACAACTGAGAGGTTAGATGACCGTGGTCTTGTTTGAAAATGGTTGTAAGTAGGGTGTGACTTGCAAAACTCATCATCTCATTGGACTTGCTTCCAAAGGTTGTAAGTATTATATGTCTTGACCATCTCGCAGGACGTGAAAGTGTCTCTCTGTCTCTCTTCAAAAGATCTCCCTTCAAAAGATCATGTCTTGTCGGCGAAAAAAAAATCTCATTTCGCCCCAATATTTTTTTTTTTATAATAGAGAGATGTTAAATTTCTACCACAGTATTAAAATGCATGTTTGCAGTAAAGGCTAATCAAAAAAATTAAAAACCTATATTACAGTATGGGCCAATGAGGAAAGTGGATGGGCCCAGGCTCACCCGGGCCCAGTACTTGCTCTGGCCCTGGTATACCCATTCTGATCACTACTGAAATGTTTAGAATTACAATGTTTGTTGCGTTTAAAGGCCATTTCAAAACATTTTATCTTGTTTAGGTTTTAATAAATAGTCCAAATCACTTTCAGTGTTTACCTCAATTGATGGAAAAAGAGGCTGCAAGTTAAGTTCAAGAGTTTTTATTGAGCAAGTGATACACAGGCAGAGTCATTAACACAAAATTGATCTTCTGGCCAGGAGACTAAAACAAGCTAGCAGTTCCCTTCTCCCATTTATTGAAGCATTTAGGCCCTTTTGTGTGGCACTCCAAAATGTGGTCAGGTGCATTCTGTTTTCTTTAATTCTCCTTTAGATGTGTTTGGAACCTGATTGATGCCCATCTGTGGCAGTATTGAATTGACTGGACATGTTTTAGAAAAGAAACACACCTGTGTATATAAGGACCACAATTCATACAGCATGTCTGGACAAAAACCACACCATGAGGTCTAAGGAACCCTCTATAGACATCAGTGATAAAATATAGATAGATAGATACTTTATTAATGTGGTGAGGCATAGATCAGTGCAAGGGATAAAACCATTTTTAAAGCTTTACATGTTCCCTGAAACACAGTGGCTTCAATAATTGTAAAATGTAACAAGTTTAGGACTCTTTCAGCATGACAACAACCTGAAGCTTACAAGACAATGCAGGAGTGGCTTCGGGATATATCTCTGACTGTCCTTCAGCAGCCCAGTCAAGTCCATAGAGCATTGGTGGAGAAACCTGAAGATGGCGATTTACAGATGCTTCCCATCCAATTTAACGGAGCTTGACTCCTGTCCAGACTAAGGTACCTTAGGAATTTGAAGGCTCGGCTGCTGGAAACCCCACCCTCACCATCTGAAATCCCTGTCGGCAATGATCTTCATCTAGGGTCCACTACCTCTGGACCTGCAGTTGTCTGCTGGGATTAAACAACTGGCTGAGAGGCTTCTGCGAGAATCAAGACATCGGGTTAATCGACAACTGGGACCTCTTCTGGGCAAGGCCGCGTTTGTTCAAGCGGGATGGCCTGCATCCGAATAGTTTTGGCGTCCGGATCCTCTCTGAAAACATCGCTAAGGTAATTCCTCTATCTTGACTGTTTATTTCTACTCTAAACCCCTTCCGTAATGCTAATGCTTTGCTAGGGCATGATAATTGCTTAACAAAGTCTTCCGTAAAAGTGCACAACATTAATACTCTAATAACCAATCTTAATGCACGTAAAAAATCTAGGCAGTGCGGCATAAACACTAATAATTTAATTATAATTAATACTTTAGATGAACAACGTATTAAAACTATAAAAACAGATTATAGATGAAATAAAAAATACACACAGAGTGGAGCTAACAAAAATAACTTTTCTGTTTCTGTTCCAAACACCAATAATGCACATAGAATTCAGCTCTGCTCCTCCGAAACATTAAATATGGCACTATTAAATGTTAGAGCATTAACTAACATGATGTTTTTTTATCAATGATCTTATTAGTGATAGAAAATTTGATTTTATTGCACTAAGTGAAGCTCTGATGGCGGGGCTGTTTTAATTGAATCTGCGACTCCGAATTACAGTTTTACTCATGCGGATCGCCAAAGAAATAAAGGAGGCGGCTTGGAAAACATCTACTCGTGCCGGTTAAAGTGTAAAGATGTCAGTTTTGGTAGATTCAAGCCCTTTGAGTATCTCGCCGTTGTTATTCATGGAGATTCTCACTTTTTAGTATTATCCATGTATAGACCTCCTAAATTTAACACGTCTTTCTTTGAGGAATTCTAAGACTTAATGTCAATTTTAATTAGGAAATATGACACAGTCTTAATAGTTGAGAGCTGCTGTTGACATAGTTGCACCTGAAAAGACAGTTAAAAAATCATGTGGTGCCACAAGAGGGCGTTCCAGGGAAATAAGCTCCCTACTCTAATAATGGACTTCTGTGTGACCCGGAAGTACTTCCATTGCACATTTGCCCTGCCACCAGAAGTACTTCCGGGTCTGTAATAAAAGGGACTGCACTGCCCCATTCAGGCGAGTTGGAGCTGGGGATTTAGAGAGGCAACACTCGACTGGAGGAGGGTAGTGCGATGGTGAGATAGAGTATATTGTGGAGAGAGAAAGACAAGTGTTTTGTGCTTTGTTTAAATACTTTTTTGGAGTTATTTAAAATAAAACCTTAATTTATTTTGATAAAGGACTTTGCTTTTGTGATTGTGTCATGGTGTGGGCAGGCTATATAACAATATTAATTTATCAGTATTAGTGGTTGTTGGGTAACCTTATGACCTGTGGATAAAAATCTCTGTAAAACTACTGAGGTGAATATATTTTTTACATTTCCATAAGACCTGTTATTTTAAAGTTCATAAAAGTCACAATTTCAAGAAACTGTAAACACTCATAACAATCCTGTGATGCATTCTGTTTGCATCAAGCAAACTATAACACCAATATAACTAAAGTACTTACCACCTTCACAGTGTCACAGAAGCAAGGACCCCCAACAGACCTTCATCTTCACCGTTTGCTACTCTAATCTCTCTGAAGAGGACAGGGGACAGCTAGAGAGAGTTCTCTGTATCTACCTCCCAACTCTAGAGAATATTCACTGTACTTTGACAGACTGAAACATAAAGCCATTAAGGTCTTTTTTCAGTCTGCAGGATGTGCCCACACTCTGCTTATACTCTTTTTAGGTGGTATGTCTAGACCAAGACTTCCAGATTTCAGAAAAGTATGTATCCACCAGCTTTGGCAACCTTTTTAAATACTTGTCTCTATTTGCCATAAGAGTTTGTTATATTGTTGACATCTTCAACGTTTTTCATTTATATCTGCTGTCATCTTCAAATGTGAATGTTAATAAAATTGACCACTTCTTTTGTAGTTATTCCTGGTCAACTACACATGTAACAACCCTGTCACTCTAATTAATTATAACAAATAAAAAAAAAATCTTATAATTGAGGATTGAGAACAGACGATGCAACAATGCAATCCACTTGCAATTCTTTATCCATCCAGTTTGGCTGTGTTAAGTTCTGGAACCCCTTGCATCTGAAAATTCAGTTAAACAAGTCAGAAAATGGATGGATGGCTGATATTAATTAGAGGTTTAAACGAACATTTCTCCAATCCTGATCATATTATCCACTGAATATTTATACTGACAAAAAAAAAGCTTTTGATCTTTGCATATACAGTAAGTCTCTTAAGCATGTAGAAGATCAAAGCTTCTCTTGGTTATGTGAACTAAAAGGATTTAAACATTTTAGCTTGGCCTGGAATCTGAAAAATACGGCTGCCATTTAATTTGACTTGATCAATTTCAGTATATATATTAAATTAAAAGTTACCATTCTAACTGAAAATCTAATATTGACATGTTTATGTGGAGATACAGTTCATTTGCACTTTTGCATTGTTAGTAATGTCAAAATTTAGAGCCAATGCTTGTAATTAATATCAGGAAGACACCCTGTCCAGGTCTGACTCCTGCCTTGTGCCCATTACTACTGAGATATGCTGTAGCCACTTTGAACATAAGAAGTAAGTAATTTGACAAATGAGAGGAGACCATTGAGTCATTCAGGTTCATTTGTTTAGCTAATAGCTAACCTTGGCTCTGAACTGGAGAAAGTTACATAAGGAATGGAAAGATGGAGGGCTTACAGGTCCACATTGTCAACATGACCTTAAAGCTCTTATGAAAACTACTGCTAAGGGCTTTATTTGTCCATAAGTTGAGACAGGCATAATGATTTTGACAGCTTTGTTGTTTTGAAAAGTTTCATCCCTACAAGTCATTGTGGTAAATCAAGTGTTCATATATAAATGACTAGGAAATGTAAAGTAAAACAGGCTTTAACATATACTTTAATACTCTTTTACTAAAACTAATGTATGAATTATTTCACATATCAGTTACACTTTCCTCATTTGGGACTTTTCTTGATACTATTTTGTAATGGTTTTATGGATTGCTACTACTGACATTAGATGATTTTTAAAGCACTGTTGCACTATGTTACAGAAGAAATAAATGACCTGTCAAGAAAAACAAATACAGGGGGCCCTCGGGTTACGACACAGTTCCGTTCCTACAACAATGATGTAACCCGAATTTTGGTGTAAGTCGAAACACACCCTAGCCTAAGTCACTTACCTATCCTAACATATTTGCAAAATCATAGTCTACATAAAAGCACAACTAAGCCTCAGAAAACAGAAAAGGACATAAATATACTGTACTGTACACTGTACTGTAGTAAAAGAAAAAATGACAAAAATGAGTGTAAAAAAATTCCTTACCTTTATTCCTTCTGATCTCTTTGCAATGTCTAATTTCACTTCCATCGAGATGGCTTTCCTCTTCTTCGATGCACTACCATCTGAAGACTCTGACTTTCATTAGGAGCCATGATAAGGGCCAAAAAGCCGGCAAACAAAGCAACACAAACGGAACACTTCCTCCGCGCGCAACCAAACGAGTTCGCCAACTCCCTCACTCATACGTTGCGTTACTGCGTATTCTTCTGCTGCGCGCAACTAAACTAGTTTGCCACATAGTCTGTAAGTATGACACTAATACTGGAAGCCGAAACACTCACTTTTTTATGGGAGTGAGTGTTGTAAACTCGAAACATCATATGTTGAGACTTTGTAACCCGAGGACCCTCTGTATTCCAATGGAAGAGAGTTTGCAAATGGATAACAAAGAACATTTTCTTATAGGTAAGACTCTACCTTGCCTTATCTAGATATAATTAGAATGATTTCAATCATGCAACAGCATTTGAAACAGTGATGAATTTGACCTACTGAAATATATTTAGCGTTTACAGCTTTCTTTTACACTGAAATGATATCCACTATGCTGATTTTGTTAATTCTGGACAGTGGCCCAGTTTATATCTGTGTAATTGATTATGCTATATAACAAATTGATCTCTCGTACAATTCTGGATGCCATGCATTTGTACACCGCAGAACATTGAGAATATATTACCATTTCAGAATGCTGGAACATAGAGTGGGAATTTAGTCACTTTGCTGGGCTAGTGACTCGTTTAAATTATGAAATGGGGTATTTTGCAATTAGAAGGACAGATTCAGTGCTTTTTTTTGTAAATGGATATATTGCATTTATATCAAGTTTGAGGTACTGTGAAAGGTATATAAAGGGCAAGAGTCTAGGTGCTACATGTTTTATTTATTTGGTGAAAAAAAAATGTTTAAAATTTTAAATTGACAAATCATCAAGTATATAATAATAATATTTTTTTAGATGTATATAGTATTTTTCTCACTACTCAAACCCCAAATCCGTAAGGCAGCAGCGCTACCATTGCATCTCATGCGCGGGGATACTATACTGCATAATATTGTACCTGACAGTTTAAAATTGTAAACACTGGATTTCCAAAATTCTCTACATTCTACAAAAAAGTTGTTATGTAGTCAGAATTTTCTTCATTTGATTGAGTTTTAAAGAAAATTCCAGACTTTTTACATTTTCATCAAATGCAGTCTTCCTGCCTGATTGTCACCCTCATAACAGCCTCTAAAATATTTTTAACATTAAACCGATGATTAACTGTATGATTCCAAAATGGCATTCAGTCAATGCAAGTCAATAGCATGGGTTCAACTGCACCTTCAAACTGCAAACAAAGCCCTAAGAGGCCTTGCACAATACTGCTGTTTCCCACATTTACACAACAGAGAGAGAAAAATAAATTGAAGGAATGCTATACTGTTATGTGGCAAAAACTGTTAGGAAGATATTGATAATATGATACAAGGAAATAACAGCACTTTAGCTGCAAATACAGACATTTAACATATTATTAGTATTATTCATGAAGATGAATGTCATTTGTCAGTATTTATTATTTTCTCTCATTATGTGCTGGCATGTTATCATAACTATGTTCATTCTGTTAAATTTATTATTTATCTATTTATAAGCCCAGCACACTGTACATGTTTACAAACAATGTATTATTCAAATAAAGCACGGAATAAGATGCAATTAAAGCACAATCAAATTCATAAACACAGAAATGCCATTCAAAATAACCACATATAAAAATATATTAATAACAGTTTTTTATAATGCTTATTCTCTTTCAGTTTAGCCCTCTGTGACATTTCCTTCAATGTTGTATATTCCTCCTTGCTTATTTTGCATTAAATGAATGAATCATTCAGCTGAAAGGACCCAGTATGTTATTTACACATCTCTAGGGTGATTATGTGAAATGTATACTTTAAGGCTAATGCATGGTTTTCAGAGCAGAATAAAGGATGCCTGTAAAATTATCCCATTTTAGCTTTTTTTCCAAAGAAAACAAATGTTTCCTTCTTTGACAAAGATTCAGTCAAAACTAGAAGGACTGAAATTGAAAATAAGGATACAAGCTGCCTAAACAACTAACTGTGTAAGGTGTATATATAGCTAATTTATAAATGTGCTATACAGTACATATGTTGTTCTGGTTTTATTATTACTGAGCTCTGTGTCATAGATAGACTATCATTTTTTGGGGATCTTTAAAGCATATATACATGCTGTGGTGGACGGCTGGGGCTTATGCCCAGTCGGGACTCCTGGAGGATGGAAGGACCCGAAGAGGAGCAGTACCACCACTGGAACACAAGAAGGAAGCTATCCTGGTGGGTGTTGGGACCACGGGAACAGAACTTGGAAGCTTAACCTTGTGGGGACCAGTGGCCACTGCCAGGGGGTGCCTGGATGGTTCAGAAGCCTTGGTATGCAACACTTCTGCCACACCAGGAAGTGCTGAAGGAAGGTCATCAGGGAGCACCTCACACCATTCAGGCAACCGGAGTCGGGTGGAAGAGGATGGGGCTTATGAGTGGAGTTGTGGTAGCAGAAGACTTGGGCGAAGAGAAAGGAAGGACTGAGCAATTATTGTGGGGTGGTGCACTGTATGTATTGTGCCGAAGAAGAAAATAAAAAGCGTGAACTTGTATAAGTGTGCCTCTTGTGTCTGTGCTGGGTTAAGCGTATTCAATAACTGAATAAAATTGTAGTCTGACGTCATTGATATACTTCAAAAGCAATCAAAATGCTAACAGAGAATCTCATTTAAAATATCTATATATTTGTATATCTATATATATATATACAGTATGTATATTTTTTTACCATCGTGACGCACAGCCATTTTGTTAATTTGGCTTGCATGGGTGGTCTTTTTTGGTTGCAATGATACTGTGTGTTGCTAAACATTCGGTACACCCTCTGCATTACGTGTAGTGTTATATACTGTAAGAGGGCCTAATGGCCTCAAGAGGCTCCAAACTTGATATGATCGAGGCAAGAGTTCATGAGAGCATTTGGTATTTGACCAGATCAGTTTAGCTCCAAATCTGTTTTTGACTTGGATTTAACAACCTTGGGTTTAGTTATGCCTTGTGAAATCGTGGTCCATTCTTAGTGTACTGACCCCTGCTTCTGATCCAAGTGATAACGCCCTACGATGTAAAGAAAAGATCTCTACCACTATCCTTAAGTTTTATCTAAGAGGAATTGTGTGGAAAGTTTCTGATAACATGCATACAGTATATGTGTTTCCTGGCTTTGTAGTCTTTTATTTTATCTTTCTCAGTTCTACGAAATGCACAAGAATAAGAATTCCACATCCTAAGCAAGACCCACGAGAGCTTTTCTCTTTATGACTTTCTTTGTACAAGTGGCCGCTCTATATCTCCTTTTCCAAATATTGAGAAAGAGTCAATAGAAAGCAAGCCTTGGCAAAACCACCAAAACCAAAAACACTATATACACGCAATATACTAAGTGATGAAACCAAGTAAGTCAAAATCAATACCAAAAACTATAAATGTTGTGTTTTATAAACCTCCTTGGACATTTAGACGAAGCTCAGGCACATCCTTGAGGATGCTCAGTCATGTTTTATAATGGCAGTTGGGTTAAGTTAACGTAGCACGTAACTTCTATGTCATATGACTAGCAATGTGTGCTATAAATAATATGGCGATGCTAAATGAAGACAATCGCAATGCGATAACATCACAAAATTAAAAAAAATAAAAAGTATAAATATAACAAAAAAAAGCAATGGATAAAGTATACAACAAAAGAGAATAATCCAAATACTTTGTATTGATCCAAAAGGGCAACCTAAAGTTGGCTTTGCCCTGTTACAGACTTCACACACTTTAACATATTAATTTATATCTTTGCCAATGGAAGATAAACACAAATGTTAAAAGTAAATTAGTTTTTGTAATTTCTGGGTATCTGGCCAAAAGTAAGTCTTGCCCATATTAAAGCACTCAGCTATAAGAGAATCAGACACAAATCTGAGTCCTACTGGTAATTTAATTTTATATGACCTTGCCCTTGCATTGGCTTTCCTAACTTTTCTAGTAAATTGTTAGGCACATAAATTTCCAAAGTACTTATAATTTTTTTTGCATGAGAGATTACATTTCTCTTCATCTTCAAACTGCTGAGATAAAACATCAGCTTTCAGAGTTTTTCAACCCTGCTTTATAAGAATTTGCAGAACTGAAGCAACTGAAGAAGACAAACTGTTAGACATTTAGCCTTTAGCAGCTTCTAAACAGACTAAGCTCTTATGATATGTGAAAATCATTAGTGGGTGTTCCATACCTTAAGCACTTTTGAAAATGTTACATAATTTAGGGCATCATGTCTTTCTGATAATGGAGATCTATTAAATTTTTGTTTTCATTTTTTAAATGTAGCATTCATTAAAACTTGTGCACTGCATAACAGCTTTTACATGTGTGTGCTTTGCACAATTAAGACTACTAATGACCATGAGCACCGATATATGTAATCTTTTTGTTTGTCTAAATGTTCACCAGTCATGTATCACCAGCTGAAGTGCATTTCATGAAATTTTGCAGGAGTATTGCTGTTGGTCCAAATTAAATTTTAGGGTATATGGCACATTAGGGAGAGGGCCAACCTAAAAACTATTGCTGACGCATTGACTTAAACTTCTACCAGGCAACAGGAGTGCAGTGTGGTTTGATGGGAGGACACAAAGGTTTGTACCAGCCAAAGCCAGATCTCATAGAAGACCTCAGGTACAGCTTTTTGTTCTCAATTAATTGCAGCTGCAATCATCCAGTGAACAAGAAGATGGCAGCAACAGCACAAACAAATAAGTTGCTTTCACACACCGCATGATCCATAATGTATCAATTTCCAATTAAATTTGCTCAATCAACCTTTTTGAAATGTATTAGCTGTGACTGCTGTATTAATGTTATTGCAGTTGACCTTGCAGTTATCTTGATTTTTCTGAGTTTTGATGGACCCTCTGCAGTTATTCTGGCATGCTGCTCTCATGAGCTAAATTCTTTCTATTAAGGAAGCTGTAATACTACAGTGTTGTACCGTGTTAGCCATTATGAATGTAGAAAGAGGTTAAGCAAAATGACACCCTTTATTGGCCAAGATGCAAGCTTTCAAGGCAACTCAGACTCTTTCTTCAGGCAAAAAGGGGTCTGAGTTGCCTTGAAAACTTGCATATTGTAATTTTTCTAGTTGGCCAATAAAGAGTGTCATTTTGCTTAACTTCTCACTACATTAAAGAGGCTTTATTTTTGTCTCAGTTATGTAAATTCTCTAATTTGCTCAGAAGTGGATAAAAAACGTATTTGGTGGAAATCCAATTCCAGAGTTTAAGAGGGCATTCAAGTGAGAAATGTATCCATGATATAATTTTCTTGCATTATAAATGAGTCAGCTTACTACACAAACAGTGCAGTGACATTACCACTCTGTGCTGAAGGTAGAATGATTGCAGCTTTTTTTTCCAAATAGAAGTTGCTTCCGGTCAGAAGACTACATGCACATTTTTCACTGTTCAGAGTAGGACATGGAAGCAGAAGATTGTAGTTATAAGCTTAGATCATCTTTACAGTGAGGGGCTGTCCAGCAGCTGGTACATAATACACTTATCATAGAGTACGCCTACAAAAGTACTAATGTCAAGTAGCATTATGCGACTTTTTGTCGTGGGGCATTTGCTGATCTTATTGTTGGACCATGTCAAATTATTTGACTGAAATTTCAAGCCCATGTCTGTCACGTGTTACAGACTGAGCGCCAATCTTCCTGCAGATTTGTGATTACGCCTTTATCTGACAACCAATAACATGCTGTCTGGTGGAGCCAAATCTGTACAAAGGGTTAATTAGGATAACAATTGTATTGACTTGTTTTTAATTGTGTTGAATTTCTCAAAGACAGTTTATTTTCATCTAGACCCTCTTCTGAGAAATCTACGGAGCCAAAGGGGAAAATGGTGTTGCCAAACACTTAAGGAGCAATATTATATTCCTTTTTTATTTCCTCCAAAACTTGTAAAACTCCAAAACACCCTATTTAGAATGTTTCAAAGTTGTGAAATAGCATGTGAAGCAAAGTATAGCATCATGCGAGACTGTTTTTGAAAGGAACCATGGCTGCTTTGTTCAACACTGACTATTATTTTGTGAAGATATATACGAGTATAACCAATAGCGTGAGAATAGAGCCAGGGACTAGGATAATGTTGGTCTTCTTTGCATTGGACAAAGGTGTAGATAGGTGTTTCATCACACTGTGTACATGTGACAATAACTCTCAAACAAATCGATGACATTACAATTTTTATCAAAGCGAGACCATGCATTTTTAAAAAGCCAACACTATTATACACCAGCATATTGTTACTAAATGTGATTGTGATAACCCTCGAGAAAACAGAATATGGTAGAAAGAGTAAGAGTATAGCATAGTAGTTTTTACTGTTTCTTGATGGTAAACATTTATTCACATTCATTTTCTGATGATCTACTGGCATCGGTGTGGACACCTGTGAAGAAATAGTGGCTTATCGGGTTGCCTGGTGACTTGCTGTATGGAAAGACATTACCACAGCAGAGGAGAAGAGAACTATGGAGTGGGCAGAGAGGAGGAAAGTCAGAGTGATGGCCCCCCAGTCAGAGCTACCACTATTTAAGTGCAGTACCTGTCACTTGAGAATCGGTGTGTTCAGCCATAACTGGCATTACACCAAAACCAGCTGAAACCTCAATTGGGTGCATCAGTTGTCTACTTAGACATCTGGAGCTAAGAGAGATGTTATGATGAGACACATATAATTTTAGGTTTTGATGGAATTTAAATCAATGTTGAATGAATCAACTTGAATCATCTTTATAACATTATCGAACATTGCCACTAGTGCATTCACCTGTAATTATGTGTAGGACTGTAGTGATGTCCGTGAATCCCAATGACCCACGACCCCCACTGCTGTAGATGTTTTCTGTGGTCAATGCTTTCAGTCATTCAACAAGCCATCCAGTTTATTAACGTGCAATTAAATATTGTCTAAATATTGTAAAATATCTATTTGTGGAGCCACACTAAACCAGGATATACAACATTCATGGTTTCAACCAAGCAAGGACTGAACAGCAATTCTGGAATCTAATTACACACAAAAAGAGAAAATTCTCGTCTCACAAGAGCAGGCAAATTGACAGAGAGGTAAAAGGTGTAAATGACAGATGGGACACTTGCATTTTAGCCAGCATTGCATAAAGGGTCAACATTAAAACAACGCATATTTATTTACTTTCTTACCTGAATTATACAGATATACCTGGACAATGCCCGTTAATTCGATCAGTGCTTAATAAACCATATAAATCTTTCAGTAGGTAACTCCTGGTACATGTCTTTGTCAGTGATGGTGACTGAAAAAAATATCCATTCAATGAAATGATAATCAACACAGATTTGGTGAAACAGCAGAACACAACATCCCTAATGCATTTTTTTCCTTGTGATTTGTTTTGGATTAAAATCATTTTGTGCTATTTTTTTATCATTTCTAAGATACATTGTGCTATAATATTAAAAAAATTAAAATGTGAAAAGCAGTATAAAAATTACAGTTGATTTTGCACTGTTTAGATGGCCCAAATGATGGTTATCTTATATATAAACGTCTACGCGTGGAAGTGTGTGTCTGTCTCTCCAGCCCGGGATGTGCGAGGCTACAGCATGAAGCTCAAAGAAAGTGACTCTGTTTCAAAATGAAACTGCCGAGAAAAAAGAAACTTGCTTAGCCGCTAATACACAAGCAAGGCGAGCACATCGGCAAAACAAAACCTCTGAGGAGAGAGAAACTCGCTTAGCCGCTAATGCACAACTGATGAGAATGATTGATTGATTGATTGAGTGATTGATTGATTGATTGATTGATTGATTGATTGGAGTGCTAGAATCCATGGTTTTTAGGAGCCCAGGTTTTTTACAGCATGGGTTTACAAAACTAGTGTGTAAAAATATTCCCTGTGATAGTCACGGGTTGGTTCCCAGTCCACCCTCTGGTTTACTGCTGCCACACAGTTTGATTAAATGTGTTTCTTTTTAGTAGATACATGACGATACTCCTACTTCCTATCACTAGTTTAAAACTGTCCTATGTCATGTATAAACTGCAAACCAACTTCCCAATGGTTTCTGTAATAATATTTAGAAATTACAGTGACAATTATATATGAAATTCTAAACTTTTTCATATCTAGACTGTGTCTGGACACTTTTTAGAGTTACAAAAGTAAAAACAATAACAATAAGAAATATGCACTTTGACCATAAATTTATAATGTTAGTTAGGGTTCATTCATAACTACTTTTTAACATACTTAAAGTTTACTTTACAGCTGCAATCCACCAACTAACAAGAAGATGGCAGCAAGAGCACAAACAAATAAGCTGCTATCACAGTCCACATGAAACATGTGACTGCTGTGTTACTGTTATTTCCCTTGACCTTGAAGTTATCTCGATTATTCTGAGTTTTGATGCTCCCTTTGCACACTGTAGGCACACTGAGCTGAATTCTTTCCAGAAAGAAGGCTACATTTTTGTCTCAGTTATGTAAATTCTCTAATTTGCTCAGAAGTGGATAAAAACATATTTGGTGGAGTGAAAACCAACTCCTGCATTTGAGAGTTCATACAAATAAGAAATGTATTCCTGATGTAAGTTTCTTGCATTATAAACAACTCAGCTTATTGCAAAAGCCGTGTTATTCACACACCTGTCAGTCACGTCCCACATGCACAGTGGTGTTATAAATGTCTATAAAACTCACATAAAGCACGTAGGTCCCACAATAAACATTTAAATACAATACACCCCATGCGTCTCACGTAGACCCCCCTTTATCTCTTGTTTTTGGTCACGTCTGAAGTGTATCTTTAAGGTATATAAATCCCTGGGTCTAGTTAGTTGTGATACGCAGCAATTTGAACATCTGTCTATGCGCTTCTCTGTCTTGATCTGACAGTGGAAATCACTCGCCTTATAAGTGTCTTTTAAAGCTTTATTGTTTAATGTATACTGTCTGCTATGTGTTGCTTTATAAATCATTATTTATTGTCTTTGGTTGTATTCTTGTAAATACCTGTGTATTTCTTTGGTATATATTTCAGTTTACAACAAGGTACATCAAGTAAAAAATCCTTTAAGAAAGCTCACCCTTGTTGTGGATGTGCTGAGTTGTTTAAGCTCTCTGCGGTCATGTTGCGTAGACAGCGTAGAGTGAGGCAGAAATGTTTTTTCAGTCAGGGGCTATCTGAGTAGCAGGTTCAGAATAGACTTACCATAAAGTACATCTACAAACCTAAACTGATGTCACATTACACAACTTTTTGTTGTGGGGTATTTTAGAATTGCAAATTGCAGTTGCTGATCTGCTGATCTGTCACTAGATCATGTCAAGTTTCATGACTGAAAGTTGGAGCCCATGTGACATTTATTGACTAAACAACAATCTTTTTGTACAGTTGTGCTCTCCCCTTTATCTAACCACCAATAACATACTGCCTGACAGAGCTGGCACTATACAAAGGATTAACACCTAAAGTGAGTTCAGCTTCAGTCTCTGCCCTTTGTTATTTTTTCATTCTGTTATGGTATGTAAAATACAAGACACATTTCTTTTCTATTTAGGAGGTACAAAACGCGCATTGTTCCCTATTCATCATTGCTACATTCTATGCATTGTGCAAATGGATGAGGGTTCATTAGTTATCAGCTCCCCTGTATATGCAGGTTTGATTTTATTGAAGCAAGTTAAAGGCTGTTTGAATTGTTTTTGAAGAAGTGTGCTCCTGACTGCCTCCAACTGGCTAAGGCTATGAAGGCTAATGAAGGCTACAGCTGAATATTGCTGGAAAAGTATTTACATGTGTCATGAGCTTAAGTCTAGGCATGTCCAAACTATTTTAATTTAATAGGCTGTAACTTGATTTGTTTGGTTTGTGGTAGGCTTGATCAGCAGGAAGTGTTTCACACCTAGTGACGATACTATCTGCCATCAGAAGCTATGTGTGTTTTTTAATAACTAATGTAGTACTAGGGTGTTGTTCAATGTTAGCCATTGTGAATGTAGTGAGAAGTTAAGCAAAATTACATCTTTCATTGCCTAAATAAAAAGATTAGAATATGCAAGCTTTTGAGGCAACTCAGGCCCCTTCTTCAAGCAGGATGTAATCTTCTTGCCTGAAGAAGGGGCCTGAATTGCCTCGAAAGCTTCCATCCATCCATTATTCAACCCGCTATATCCTAACTACAGGGTTACGGGGGTCTGCTGGAGCCAATCTCAGCCAACACAGTGCGCAAACAGGAAACAAACTCCAGCCCACCGCAGGGTGCGCACAAGCACACCTACACACCAAGCACACACTAGGGACAATTTAGAATCGTCAATGCACCTCACCTGCATGTCTTTGGACTGTGGTGGGAAACTCACGCAGACACGGGGAGAACATGCAAACTCCACGCAGGGAGGACCCGGGAAGCGAACCTGGGTCCCCTAACTGCGAGCAGCAGTGCTACCACTGCACCACCGTCCCGCCCCACCTCGATTGCTTGCATATTGTAATCTTTTTAGGTTGCAAATAACTAATGCGAAATGCAGAAAACAGCAGGACCTCTTAAATAAATAAAATCTAATACCCCAATACCCTCCCTTCCAAGTTTACAGTTTGTGAACCCTAAGCAAGGCCTACTGATCTGTGCTGCAAACCGATGTGGGAGAAATCAGGCAAGGGGCAAGGAACAAGTCTAAACACAAGACAGAGAGTCTAGGTATGAAGGGCTATAGTAAAATATTAAGGCAATAATAAAGAATAGTGATTGTCTTGAGCTTTAAGAAGTTTGTAAATTAGAAGTGAGGGTACTGTACAGGAATATAAGGAAGAGAGCTTGATCTGGGTTGCTACCTGGCAAGTAGTTGACCTGCTGTGGGAATGTGTTCTGGACTATTAACCTCATCGCTTATATTTTATTTTCATGGATATTTTTTAATTGTTTTAATGACTAATGCTCCATTTAGGAGATGTTTAATATTGTCTTTTATTCATTTAAAATGTCAGATATTAATTTTCAGTTGGTCTGTTATTTCACTGTCCATTTGGGAAAGATAATTACGGTTTCCTCAGATGTAATGTCTTCTTTTTAAGGACCGCCTCAGATATATTTTCACTTGAATATGTATCTATATGAAATCTGACACCTCAAGTTAGTTTGAGTTGTGCTTCATATAGACCTTCTGGTGCAGGACTCAGTATTCAGCACTCACTAATAGCCCATTTCATGACTTTATACATTACTTATCATTTTTGTCCTTTTAAAGATATCATATAATAAGGCATGTATTGTTTTTTTCTTCCTAATAGACAGTGATGTAAAATAAAAGTCCTTCATTGCCATTAGGTTCTCAATGCATAGTGATGGTGCCTGGTCATCAATTGCAAGGATTGTTTCAGCAACAATTCATAATTCCAGTCTATCTACAGTATATATAACACAACACATCTGGCGTCCAGCATCCATTCGTGGCTGGTATAACATAGTAAGCCATTCAGTGTCCGTTCATGGCCAGGTGTAACATAGCAAGGTTTACAAATGTCAATCATGTTATCCAGAATACACAGGAACATCTTTTAAAGGGAAGTTCAACCCATTTTAGATTGGCAACTCAACTAGTAAACATAAAAAAATCAAAGATTAAGGTGGTCATTTATGTTGTTAGCATATAATATTCATATTAGAAATATTTTAAATCAATTCTTTTGATAGTGCTATATCAAAAAGTTTTAACAACATCATAAGCAGAAAGGTTAAGGTATGAATAGTTAACAATATAGTCAAAAATTAAAGATAGGTGCTTTTTGGTCCTGTTTAGGGTTTATAAACTCCCACATAGGAGACACAAAGTCCCATTCAGGCAAAAAAAGTTCCAAATAAATGTTTCATTTCCTTGTGGCTCAAAGATACTGCCTCACTAAAACCAATTACTTTTCTTTATATTCAGGACTATTATACTGTAGCCAGCCAACAGATTATTGCTGTTTACATTGTTCTTCAAGTTAGCTCATTCTCCTTAAAGTGCACCTCTCTGCTGCCACACTATTTTGAATTAATGTGCGACTTTGGCAGACCTGACATTTTTATAGGTTCCCCTGCAGCTGGGGCTGAAGCGGCTCATTTAAATTAAAGAATTAAAGCTCACTAGCTGAAGCCCGCCATAGCATACGGCGGTGTAAGAATAGGAACAGAAAAGGGTGAGAACAGAATTCAGTATAACAAAGGCTTAGGAAACCACCATCGCAGTATAACGAAAATAGCAAGGAGCAAAACCAATGCAAATGGTCGAGAGAGTACCTTCCTGTAGCAGGCTACAGAAAACATTAACATATATAGATAGACGCCACATTCACTGTGTTGCCCAGTCAACATGATAACTCAGCGCGTCCGCCCTATTGCGAGTGGTAAAAGTGCCATTTAAACTAATACAAGTAGACATGGAAACTGGGTTTTCTGATGAAAAAACAATCTCGAACAACAGTATCGTTTACATACAACAGATTTTGGCGAATCGTTTACATGCAATTATTTATATCCATTTTTACACTAAATGTGTACGTATCCCATGGCCTTAGAGTTGGTGGGCGGGGCTCTGTGAGTTGGCGGGTGTGGCTCTCTGTTTTGCTTGCCCTTAGTTAGAGTTGGCGACGGGGCTCTGTGAGTTGGCGGGTGTGGCTCTCTGTTTTGCTTGCCCTTAGTTAGAGTTGGCGACGGGGCTCTGTGAGTTGGCGATCATGGCTCTCTGTCTTGCGTGCGGTGTAAGGTCAACATGGCTCAGAGGTGCATGTGGATTTTTGCACAGACGAAAGCGACTGAGGCTGTGTTTGGTGAGTTGTTGCGTGCCTTGACAGCAACGCTGGACTCGGGAGGACGGTTACAGTTGGAGTGCTTGCCTCTGTCGTGCGTATCCCACGATGCGGTAGGAGGGTTAGAGTTGGTGGGCGGGGCTCTGTCGAGTGTACCCCATGGTCTTAGAGTTGGCGGGCGGGGGTCTGTCTTGCTTGCGCTCACTGTCTTGCGAGCCCTTAGTGAATTATATATATAGATACTGTTGGTGACTCCTCCCCAGGCTGATGCAACTTGTCAGCGCTGATAGAGTATTTTCTGTGCACATCTCTATAGATCTTTCCAGAATTATTACTATTTATTTAGCAGACTTAAGAAATTATACAATGACCTGCAGTAATTCATTACCTTAGGTTCTGCTATGGGTTGTTTCTGTGTGTTTCATATTAGAAATAACTTTGATTACTTCAGGTCCTACTCTATCTTACTACTAATTTTAAGTTAAAGAATGGTGATCGTTTGGGTTTAGAAGTTATGTGAAGGTGATGGGACTGGAGGAGTGTTTCCTGTGATAAACTGACATTCAATACAGTGTTAGTAATTGCCTTGCACCTATAAGTGCTTTATAATTCTGTAATCTGAAATGTAAGCATTGATAAAAGGTTTAGGAGACATCTGGGTCACAGATCATTTTTCTTAGAAGGATTACACATAAGCCTTACATGTGTACTCATGGGAAATGCTTTGGGGGTCATGATGAAATTCTCTTTGTTGTTCACTTCAGTTCTTCTCTGTAAATATACTGAATCTCACTTTAGACATTGGTGTGTGTGCTACCTCTCAGGTTATTAAACTGTTGGTGTATGTCCGGGAGCCTCATTAATAGACGGAGTGTGACAGACGACCTCCGCCATTACCCAGCCGGGACTCTACCTGAATGGAAGGACCAGGGGAGAGTGCATCAGTGAGGCAATACCTCCCCTGTGACACTAGAGGGCAGTTCCCTTGGGTGGCTGTTGCACCATGGATTCCTGCAAGCCATGCTGGGAGCTGGAGTTTGATGCAGCCCTGTTGGGATCTATGGGGGCCGCCAGGTGGAGCTGCAGAGCCTTTTAGTGGACCTTCAGCACACTTGGGAGTGATTCCAGGTAATAATGATGAGCCACCTGGGACACTCCCAAGACAGGAAAAAAAGGAGCCACCTCACTCCATTTGGAGAGCCAGAGTCGGGAGGAAGGAAGACAAACCTTGCTGAGAGTGGAGTGGAGGTGGCTAAGAAACAGAGAAGGAAGAAAGAGAAAGAAAGGACTGAGCATTGTGTGCAGGTACTTTGTGCTGTGGATTATACATAAAAGGTGTGTTTTGAGGCAAACTCCTGTCTGCCTGCTTCTGTGTCAGGTTAAGGCTGCTGTACGCGCCCTGGTGGTCCACAGGATATATAGGAGAATAGATTTGGGATTGATTTCCTCCACTTTCACACCAGATGTCTAGAGAGAGGTTCAGCCCCTTACCCCCATCTCAGATTTATTTCCTGTGATAAAAGACCAATGATCACTCATGTGAAAAATGGAAAAGGTGGTTTAGAAAATAGATGGATGATCACATACTGTAATTAAGTAAATTAACACCTTTTTGAGATGAAGGAAATGAGACAGGAGTAGAAGTCTCCATTTATAACCCCTATCCCAAATTTCCCATAGCTGATTTGAACCCTTGTGAAAAAAATAAAAAGGCCAATGCAGATCATAGTTTTTCTTCACTGTCCCAATTCATGCCTGGGTCAGCTCATATTTTCAACTATATCTTTAGTTTCTTTGTATTCTTGGCGCACTCTGATAATTCTTACAATGAAAGGTACTATACAAAATAAAGACATATTCTTTTAGCGTAGCCAAACAGCCAGTCTCAGATGTTCTTGTGTGCCTTTTCACATTCTGATATGGCTAGTGCAAATGTAGTAGTTGAAATTAATACTATGGCATATACTGGAGTTGTTTCTGTTTGTGTGTCTTATCTAAAGCTAGGAAAAAAAAATACATGAATGAAAGAAAAATGTAGAAATCTGTCAGACTTCTACTAAAGCAGGAAAGATTTCTGCATTTATTGTATGCTTTATTTACTTGTATGAACATGCTAGTATTTCTCAAGAACATATATGGGGTAATAGAAATGAATGCAAAGTTGCATCTGTTTTTTAGCATTATTTTGTAACAGCAAAAGAATATAAACAGTACCCAGTCAGTAAAGCTGTCCCCAGTGATGCCAAAAAAGATGAATTGCTGGCAGTATTGGCAGTACATTTGTCAGACTACTGTGCATTACCATAAAAGTATCCCATACATATACAGTGACTCTTTAAAAGTACAGAAGTGCAGTACCTGTACTATCCAAATGGCATCGCAACAATTTGCAAGTGCCTGTGATTATGAAGTGTATCGACTCAGACACTGACAGGCTTGTTAAAATCAAAGGAGGTCAGAGCTCTGATAAAAGAGACCTCACAGAGGTTTAACGTTACCCACACAGAACAAAGTGACCTTGTGCTCCAGCTAACGCAGAATTGATGGATCAGATTTCAGGTCTTTGAACAGTCTGCCAAACAGTACTGCATTTCATTAAAAAGCCTATACTGAAACCTCTGAGACCTTCAAATGATTTCATTTCTTTTCGTCTTTTTTTTTTTTTACAATCAGAAAATTTGAACATACTTGCCCTTTTCCTAGTTAAAGGAAACTCAAGCAAGCCGAGACAAGGAAAAGAAAAAAAATCATTATTTAAGCAAAATTGTGTAGCCATGAAAGTAAAATAACAGCCAAGCATTAATACTAATAATTTTCCCTTTGCTAAAATGTTGTAAGTTATGTCATTGTGGCTTCTACTGATGGCACATTTGGTTTGGTATGTGCTGCTGTACATCTTAATCCAGATTGTACTTTGTAACAGTGCTCACTGTGAACTGTATCATCTATTTTTAATGTAACAAAATAGCCCCAATTCAATTCCTAATCAGCCTCATTGCCAGGCCTATTCATATACACAATTAATTTATTATTATTAATAATAATAATAATAATAATAATACATTTTATCTATATAGCACTGTTCTTATAATTTAGAGTTGCCAGTTCACCTAACATGCATATATTTGGGGATGCATGAAGAAAACTTATGCAGATGTGTGAACACAACAACAGATAACAACTAGCCAGAGGACTGAAAAATTGGACGTGGGATCCATAACAACCACAACAATAACATTTATTTATATAGCACATTTTCATACAAATAATGTAGCTCAAAGTGCTTTACATGATAAAGAAAGAGAAAAAAGGAAAATAAATAAAAATTTAAATTAGGGAACACTAATTAACACAGAAAAAAAAGTAAGGTCCGATGGCTAGGAAGGACAGAAAACACAAACAAAAAAAAAAAAACTCCAGACGGCTGGAGAAAAAATTAAAATCTTCAGGGGTTCCAGGCCAAGAGACCACCCTGTCCCCTCTAGGCTTTCTACCTAACATAAATGATCTCAATCAGTCCTCATTGTATTTAGGGTTCTCATGGAAGAACTTGATGATGACGATCATGTGGACTTCTGGCTTTTAAACCATCAATGTAGGTAAGGTAAAAGGCTGACCAATGTGCCACAATTGCACCTCACTTTTGTCAATTAAAGTATCCATTAAATTACAAAGCAGAAAATGGCACTTTTATTGCAAGAGTTGCACTGCTAAAAATCAAAATGAATGATTGTCTGACCATGTTATAAAGTTTGGTGCAACTGTACGTAGTCTTAAGTCTTATTACCTCCCACACAACCGAGCACATCGGCCAACAGGTGCTTTCCATTCATTTCAGTCAACAGTTGTGGTTTCCACATTTTCCCAAGCAATTTTGATAGTCTTCAGATCATCTTGGAATGTTCCAGGTTGTTCAGGGGCTTACTAACTTTCCTTCTTCCTTCTGGGGGGACGAATCAGATCACAGTCTTCATCCCTAGGACATGTCATGCAAATTGCATCCTGCACTGCATGATGATCTCTTTCACACTGCAGGAGTCAGATCTTTTTAGGATTTCGATGTTGGTTCTACGATCATGGTACAGTAGGTGACATCTGCTGGAATACTTTAAGTCAGTCGGCGATCCCCTCATGCTTTTTCAAGTCTCACAGGTGTAGATGGCTGTCGGGATGATGACAGTGCAAGTGTACAGTGTCTATAAAAAGTGAAAGTTTTCAGATTTTATTGTTATACAAAATTGAATCATATGTGTTTTGCTTTATATGTGTAATTACTTTAGACCACTTTGCACAGATTTTAACATTAAAGAGTCTTTTTCTATTGATCGAGCTAAATTAAATCTCCAGTAATTCATGGATTTGCAGCAAGAAAATGTGAAAACGTCAAAGAGATGAATACTTTTTATAGGAACTGTATTTCTTCAGATATATATAACAGATGTACAGTGGTGTGAAAAACTATTTGCCCCCTTCCTGATTTCTTATTCTTTTGCATGTTTGTCACACAAAATGTTTCTGATCATCAAACACATTTAACCATTAGTCAAATATAACACAAGTAAACACAAAATGCAGTTTTTAAATGATGGTTTTTATTATTTAGGGAGAAAAAAAAATCCAAACCTACATGGCCCTGTGTGAAAACGTAATTGCCCCCTGAACCTAATAACTGGTTGGGCCATCCTTAGCAGCAATAACTGCAATCAAGCGTTTGCGATAACTTGCAATGAGTCTTTTACAGCGCTCTGGAGGAATTTTGGCCCACTCATCTTTGCAGAATTGTTGTAATTCAGCTTTATTTGAGGGTTTTCTAGCATGAACCTCCTTTTTAAGGTCATGCCATAGCATCTCAATTAGATTCAGGTCAGGACTTTGACTAGGCCACTCCAAAGTCTTCATTTTGTTTTTCTTCAGCCATTCAGAGGTGGATTTGCTGGTGTGTTTTGGGTCATTGTCCTGTTGCAGCACCCAAGATCGCTTCAGCTTGAGTTGACGAACAGATGGCCGGACATTCTCCTTCAGGATTTTTTGGTAGACAGTAGAATTCATGGTTCCATCTATCACAGCAAGCCTTCCAGGTCCTGAAGCAGCAAAACAACCCCAGACCATCACACTACAACCACCATATTTTACTGTTGGTATGATGTTCTTTTTCTGAAATGCTGCGTTCCTTTTACGCCAGATGTAACGGGACATTTGCCTTCCAAAAAGTTCAACTTTTGTCTCATCAGTCCACAAGGTATTTTCCCAAAAGTCTTGGCAATCATTGAGATGTTTCTTAGCAAAATTGAGACGAGCCCTAATTTTCTTTTTGCTTAACAGTGGTTTGCGTCTTGGAAATCTGCCACGCAGGCCGTTTTTGCCCAGTCTCTTTCTTAAGGTGGAGTCGTGAACACTGACCTTAATTGAGGCAAGTGAGGCCTGCAGTTCTTTAGACGTTGTCCTGGGGTCTTTTGTGACCTCTCGGATGAGTCGTCTCTGCGTTCTTGGGGTAATTTTAGTTGGCCGGCCACTCCTGGTAAGGTTCACCACTGTTCCATGTTTTTGCCATTTGTGGATAATGGCTCTCACTGAGGTTCGCTGGAGTCCCAAAGCTTTAGAAATGGCTTTATAACCTTTACCAGACTGATAGATCTCAATTACTTCTGTTCTCATTTGTTCCTGAATTTCTTTGGATCTTGGCATGATGTCTAGCTTTTGAGGTGCTTTTGGTCTACTTCTCTGTGTCAGGCAGCTCCTATTTAAGTGATTTCTTGATTGAAACAGGTGTGGCAGTAATCAGGCTTCGGGGTGGCTACGGAAATTGAACTCAGGTGTGATACACCACAGTTTATATTTTAACAAGGGGGCAATTACTTTTTAACACAGGGCCATGTAGGTTTGGATTTTTTTTCTCCCTAAATAATAAAAACCATCATTTAAAAACTGCATTTTGTGTTTACTTGTGTTATATTTGACTAATGGTTAAATGTGTTTGATGATCGGAAACATTTTGTGTGACAAACATGCAAAAGAATAAGAAATCAGGAAGGGGGCAAATAGTTTTTCACACCACTGTAGTTGAGATGAATCTGTTCATACATATCATCATTGTTTTTGGAAACTTATAAATAGTTTGTATAGCAGCAAAATAAATTCACTATTTTTCAAATTTAGTTTAGTTTAATTGTTTATATAGCTCACCTCAAATTAATGTCAATCAGCATTTACATGCTGAAAAATATAAGTAAAATACAGTAGCACTACACTTAATAAAAATAGAAACATCACCAGGCAATCACTGAATCATCTTTTATTTTTTCAATGTAAAAATTCATCTTTTATTCCTTTTCTACATATTGATAAATATAGACATTGTATAAAGTTCTTCTCATAGCAATTATACAAGTAAATGCGACTCCCTCAGGAATAGATACAAATATTTTATTTTAAAATGAAGTTTTACATTCAATTGATTCTTTTGATTGCCATCTTTCAGTTTTCTTCATTCCATCTCTGGTGATTGCTCTGATGGTCTGTAGGGGGCACTCATGCCTTTTGCATAAAATCCTCCACAAGTAGTAAATGAATTTAGGAAATGTCAGGAATGAGAAAAGCAAGAACAAGTAACCAGGTGACTTAGGCTGTAATGAATTTGTTTTTACTTTGTGGTAAATGATGAAGGGGTTTATCTATCTGATCTAAAGATTCAGCCAAGATAAGTTATCGTACATACAAAAGAAAACTGACATTTGAAAATCAGTGCTGTCAAACCACATGTGCTAAATAGCATTATATAATGATGACAGCAAATGCAAATACAGCAAAGAAATACTGTCCATAGTTCTTCATTTGCAGTTAGTCCTTGGCTCATGCCAAGTGCTGCTTTTGTGACCTTGAATTGGATTAAGTGTGTTTGAAAAAAAATTATGAAATTTTAATGCAGCTAGCCAGTTCAGTATACCACAAGATGCACCGCAAAAACAAAGGTTGGGAAATCCTGTCTCTGTCTGTGATTATATTCACTCATTAAAGTGGCACTGATGTGCTTGTCCTGCTTAATGTTTTAAACAGTGACATTTATTGATATACACTCATTGAGAAAATTATTAGGAACAATTAGCCAATCAGTTAATGTTCATGTCAAACACCAGAATTGGGAAAAATGTGATTTCAATAATTTTGACCATGGCATGATTGTCGATGTCCTACTGGCTGGTTTGAGTATTTCTGTAACTACTGATCTCCTGGGATTTTCACCCACAACAGTCTATAGAGTTCACTCAGAATTGAAAATCAAAAAACATCCAGTGAGCAGCAGTTCTGTGAATGGAAACATCTTGTTGATGAGAGAGGTCACAATAGAATGGCCACATTGGTTCAAGCAGACATAAAAGCTACAGTAAGTCAGATAACCACTCTGTACAACTGTGGAGACCAAAAGAGCATCTCAGAATGCACAACACATCGCACCATAAGGCAGATGGGCTGCAACAGCTGAAGACCATGTCGGGTTCCAGCTCTGTCAGCCAAGAACAGAAAGCTGAGGCTGCAGTGGGTACAGGATCGTCAAAAATGGACAGTTGAAGGCTAGAAACACAGAGCCTGATCTGATGAATGAGGGTAGGTTCAGACTTTCATGACAACAGCATGAATCCATGCATCCAACCTGCATTGTATCAACAGATCAGACTGGTGTGGTGGTGTAATAGTGAGGGTAATGTTTTCTTGGAACACTTTGGTCCCGTTAATACCAATTAATCCTCGTCTGAATGTCCCAGCCTGTTTGAGTATTGTTGGTGACCTTGTACATCCCTTCATGGCCACAATTTACCCTTCTTCACTACGCGACAAAGCAAAAGTCATCTCAAACTGGTTTTATGCATATGAAAATGAATTCAGTGACCTTCAGCCTTCCCAGTCATACCTTTGGGATGTGGTGGTACAGGACATTCGCAGCATGACAAATCTGTAGAAATCATGTGAGGCAATTGTGTCAACAAGGACCATAATCTCAAACAAATGTTTCCAACATCTTGTGGAATCCATGTCATAAAGAACTGAGAGCTAATGGAAGCCCTACCCAGTATTAGTATTAGTGTAGTGTTCCTAAGAACTGGCTCAGAAAGTGTAGAATAATATCTGATGTTTCTAAATCACAGCAAACGATTAGATTGAAAAACTATTTTGCTTAGACTTTCTTCAGCATTCTTGGTACTGACTCGCAGTTCTGCTTTTCCTTTCTGCTTCTGCTTTGAAGCTGGCAGTCACTTTCAGAACAGGAATATCTTCTCAGAACCATCATACTCATTTTTTGTGCTTGCATCACTCATAGACTAGCCATGTGGCGGCAGTGGACATTTTACTGAAGAACAGGTTTTCTGTCTATCTGTGAGGTCAGCTACTTGGCTTCTCTTATTCTAATGTCATGGCTTCTGTTGTCGTCCAGTTTATTTCTCATTTAAACATATGTATCTATTCAGAGAATTAGTAGACTCTCTACTGTACAGCCACCCCTATAATACCTCTAGTCAGCCACAGGCACCTAAAACTCATTTAAGTCATCGTAACTCCCATTAGCACACTTCAAGGCATTTGCTACGCTAAATTAAGGCATCACGTGAGCTGCATCTGCACTTCACTGAAGCCCCTGGTGTTACAGGCAGAGGTTAGTTGTGCCTTTATTGTTCTGAATAGTAAAGAGGCATGAATTATTGAGAAATTTATAACAGTCTCAGCTTTTTGTAATTTTTAACCTGGACTGCAGGGTTGTGAGAGTTGTCGCTTTTCACGATTTTTACAAGAGAAACAGCATGACTGACGCAAATGTTGGAAACCACACAGCTTTTAACCTTTTTTTGTGTCTTGTACACTTTATTTGCCGTGAAGGACTGACTGTGGCCATGATTTCATTGCTCAACCATAGGGAGTGATTTTTAGTAATTTAATTTAATTTGAAGCAAGCATGTAAGAAAACACTCCTTTTCATAATTTATGTCTGATGTGCAGAGGTGGGTAGAGTAGCCAAAAATTGTACTCAAGTAAGAGTCGCGTTACTTTAAAATAATATTACTCAAGTAGAAGTAAAAAGTAGTCATCCAAAAAATTACTTAAGTAAGAGTAAAAAAAGTATTTGGTGAAAAGACTACTCAAGTACTGAGTAACTGTTTGATCATAATAAATGATTTCTTTTTTTAGAAATGTAATAAGACAGACAAAATTATAAAATAATGTGCAGATTGTGCTATTTCCAAATAACAAAATAAAAAATGAGTAAAAATAAATTATATCTTTACAAAATAAAGATGCACAAATAACACAAAGTTCCAAATCTTAGTTTTTCACAACAAAGCTTTTGAATTCAATACCCACAGTAGGTAACATGTATGTTTGAACAGTGCAAACTACTTACAGTGACAAGATATACTGTACACTGACAGTATAATACTGCATATTCACTTGCCCTCCAAATAGCACAGCTGATAGAAAATAACATTAGAACAAGGCAGCTTCTGCACGTACAAGAAGTCTCACTTTACCATGACTGTCTGTGTCTATGCATGTTTGGTTAAACCATGCTTGTTCTTCATTCAGTGAAGTGATGTTTAAGCTTCAGCAGGAGTTGGCTCTCAAGGTTCCTGCAGTGAAGCTGTGACCGTTTAGCAGTGAACAGGAGCCCTGTATGACTAAAAAGCCTCTCACAGGCTGCAGACGCAGGAAGTTTGTGTGTGGTCATGTGACTGTATGTCTATGACTGATTAGTGAAATGGAGTCATGTGATTATTGTTGCTACATCTGATTGGTGAAACGGAGTCATGTGATTATTGTTGCTACGTCTGACTGGTGAAACAGTCATGCAGTAGATGCCCTGGCGACTTCTCTCCAACTAAAATATAGCGTATGTAATGTGTAAATGGAAAAAATTAACAAGTCAAGTGTTGCCCAATGTAGCGGAGTACGAGTAGCGTTTCTTCTTCACAAATGTACTCAAGTAAAAGTAAACAGTATGGTGCAGTAAAACTACTCATAGAAGTACAATTTTGTTTTAAAAATTACTCAAATAAATGTAACAGAGTAAGTGCAACTTGTTACTACACACTTCTGCTGATGTGTACTAAATGCTACATCGTTTTCTGCGATAAGTGCAGTGAATGCTATTTCATAATATGCGAAAAGCCAGTAGACATTACCTGTCTGTCTCTTGAAGACCTAAGTTCATTTATATCTCTTTTTCCTAACTAGTATCATCCAAATGTTCCTGATGTGTCTGTCCCATAATTTACTTTCTAGTATACTCTGCTTGGACAGCATTCATGCTTTATTTGGTGCTGGACTAAAAAGGTTTTTCCAAAGAAAGGTGACTGTGAGAAGAGGATAAGGGTGATTTGTGCTTACAGCTTTGATTTTCATTTTTTCAATAATTTATTGTTTGTCATCCTTATGAAACTGGCACATGTGGTAGCGGTGCTGCACACTATGGTGTGGGCTGAGTAAGAGAATTCAGCTGAGGTCACCAGAAAGTGATGCACACTCTTCCATGAGTTGGTAATGGAGTTCTCCACTAGCTAACTCTGTAAAGAGACTGTTTCTGAGTGCCCTTGTTATCCAGTTGCCCTTGTTCACAACTGACCACTACAGCACAAAATCTGTGACCCGGGATGGATTGTGGTGTGATTCCACAACAATACACTTGCTGTAGTCAGCAGGGTTTGCATTGTGGATGTGTGTAGTGTGGAGGAGGTATTGCAAAGTACAATGGGGGCTGAATTTGAGAGTTCAACCCCCAACATTAGGAAGTGCTCTTTGTATCACTTACAGCCTGACCTTATGCAAGCAGTTGATGGAGTTCTCCTTCAGCTAATGCTGTAAAGAGGCATCTTCCGAAGGCATCAAGGGTTTGTGGCTGACCACCAGCAGGTACCACAGTGCAAAATGTGCAACCTAGGATAGGTTATGATTGCACAAAATTACAGCACACCACCATCTTGTGTTGTCTTTTCATGGACACCAGCATTTGTTTAACATTGCTAGGAATGGTAACCAATCATTTGATTCATACTACAGTGCCACCAGTATACAATATGGTAGCAAGGGAACATCAGTATCCAAGTTTTGTGATTTTTTGGTATCAATTCTCATTAAGCTTGACTTTGATTTAGTTGCTTTTTGATCAACTGTCCTTTACTACTGACTAATGTTCCTTTGACTTTGATTTCTGGCTCTTGATTTGTTTTTTTGTTTTGTTTTACAATCATTATGATCGTGCTCTGCGGTGGGCTGGCGCCCTGCCCGGGGTTTGTTTCCTGCCTTGCGCCCTGATAATGGATGGATGGGTAGATGATCTTGGTAGTGTTTTGCACCTTATTTTCCTTGTCAGGTCCCATTATCTTTTTCATCCATTGGCCTATCTGTCTTCTGTCCTTTTTAGAACAAACCTTCTTCTCACAATGCAGAAATGAAAGACCAGTTTACTAATTCCAATTAGCTTATTTTTCTGAAGTTTATCTATACTAATAAAAGGCAAAGCCCTCACTGACTGACTGACTGACTGACTCACTCACTGACTCATCACTAATTCTCGAACTTCACGTGTAGGTAGAAGGCTGAAATTTGGCAGGCTCATTCCTTACAGGTTACTTACAAAAGTTAAGCAGGTTTCATTTCGAATTTCTATGCCTAACGGTCATAACTGAATCCTACTTATGTACATACAGTATTTACGTCCATAGCCTGCAGCTCAGTCGCCGTGTGAGGCGGAGTTGCATCCCCATCACCATAGCTCCCATGTAATTGACGGCCTGCCCATATAAGGCCGTCCGTCAGCAGCAATCCAGGCTGTAAGAAAACAGTAAAAAGGAGGCGTGTCACACGTTGTGGTACATTTTCTGATGCAGCTAGATGGAAACAACTTTGTGATGCTGCCGCCAAATACTTGCAGAAAAATCCACACGTTAAAAGCTTGTGTTGCTACTGGAAGAGATGTTGGTGAGGCCAGCAGGGGGTGCTTACCCTGTGTCTGTGTGTGTGGAAACCAATGCTGCAGTGCAGTGACTGGGACACAGTGTTGTATAAACTGGCACCGTCCTCCAGATTAGACATAAAATTGGGGTCCTGACTCTCTGTAGTCATGAAAGATCCCTGGGCATCTTTCAAAAAGAGTGGAGTGTTATCTAATGCCCTTTCTAAATTGCCCACCATGACTTTGTCCATTCTTACTCCTAATGTTCCCCTGTCACTCCTTCACCACCTAAGAGCTAATGTGTGGTAAGCATACTGGAGCAAAAATGGCTACAATTGCATCATCCAGATGGACACTACACATTAATGGTGGTTGAAATGGCTCCCCATTGTCTATGTAAAGTGCTTTAAATAGTTAGAAAAGTGCAATGTAAATGTCATTAATTATTACAATTATCTATCTATCTATCTATCTATCTATCTATCTATCTATCTATCTATCTATCTATCTATCTATCTATCTATCTATCTATCTATCTATCCCAACAAAATCTCACCTAAATACAGTAAGATTTGAAATGTTAAAAACTCAAGGAAAGGGAACACTTTTTATAACTACTTAAATAAGATGCAAATATTTAATTATTACTTACAGATTAATATATTAGCACTTACTTCCATGTTTTATAAATAAAACGTTTCTCTGACATTGTCTTTAAACTAACCAGGGTTGCTAAAACTATGCTGATCTTTTTTTCTTCAGATATCATTTAAGTGCATTGTTTTTTTGTCTTATCTGCTAGTTTCCTGCATAGAGAACTTTGAAGATACTGTATGATACCTAGGTTAAACATTTTATCAGTAACAGTAAAAGGAAATTTAGATAAATGCATTCTTCTTGCTCAAAAAAAAGGCCCCAGCATTCTCATTATTGTCTCCTTGCATACTTACCAGGCCAGCTTCAAAAGAAGTGAAAACAGATATTTTCCACAGGGCTATTTGTCATTTTTTCTCTGCAGAATGACACGTTTTGATTGATTCACAAAGACCTTCCAAGGCCCTTTACCACTAGATGCAAGTCAACCATTCCACAACGCAACATGACCCATATACATGGCAGGTGCTTCCCATTCTGAGGATTTAGCATTTAGCAGACCTCACTGTGCCCATTACAGATAACAGAGCAGAGGCAGCGCTGAGCAGAATGACTTCTTATACCGTGGCTATGAAAAGAGAATTGAAAGGGCTGCATGTTAAAAGCCACTTTTTATATATCCCTTGAAGGCTGGTATTCAGAATCTGCACCTATTCAGTTGGCCATCCTGTCCAGTTATACTGTCAGACCAGGGACTTTTTTTAGCAGCACAATACAATAAGAATCATCTTTTTGATATATGATAAAACTTTAACTGTTATGAAGTTTCATTTTGAGATATTTAACTTCATAAAATAAAACTAATTGCACTACACAGTGTTTTTTATATTTTATTAATACCGACCTACTGCATTTAATCTCGTACATTTCATAGCGCAAATATTTTGATCACTAGTTGAGTAAATTGTCAGTGATGGGTAGATTACAACTTCAAAACTGGCGAAGAATAAACAGCATTGGATTTAATTTATTTAATAAATACCTGTAAATACATATTCCACTTCATAATGAATACTATATAATTGGACAGACTTTCTTGTCTGAGTGTGCAATGTACCTGCACTGTGATAAACTTGATCATTTATCCTAAAACAATATGATTCATAGTATAGTGCTGGACTCTGGTTAGCCTCCAGACACACATTCATGCCAACAGGCTATTAACTGATTGGATATTCTGAATTAACTTTTTTGGATGGAGATGTAGACCAGAAATAATGTGCCATGAGAGCACCTTGTGTGTACCAGTGTTGTTGTAGCCTCTGTTTCAAAATATGTAGCCCTGCAGTATACACATTCACTATTAACCTTTCTAAAGTGATACCGTCATTGATCTGGTCATACAATGCCAAGTGAAAGGTTTGAAAAGGTATTATTTACCGTCTCTCTTCACCTCTGAACATTCACAGCTAATTGTGCAGTTGTTTGCTGGTGATTTTGAGACTGCCTTGCCAGTAGTGTTGAATCAAAATGAAATTTTGTTTTTGGTACCAATGCTGGCTTTTGCACTCCAGTTCAGATAGCAAAATGACATTGAAGCAAGTAAAGGATAAGATCTCAAGCTACCGAAACCCTGGTTCCACCCCCTCACCTGCACACCCAGCAGCTTCTTCCCCTCAGCTGGCACACATGCACACTGTTCAGCTATAGCTGCCCTGGGGTCAGAGCCATCCAGGGTGCCAAGGTCTGTCTGAAGCTAGCCAGTGATGATGTTCGCAGCCCTCAGTAAGAATGACTGGTAATAGAGTTCTTCCTTCCATGTTTGATCAGCAACACCCTCTGCAGTCTGTAGGTTCTTGTAAATCATGTATGTTTCAAGTTGCTTTCTGAATTTTGTATTATATTAAAATTAAAATATTCAGTGTTTGGGGTCCTTGTGGGAGTATCAAATGTGCTGTTATTCACATGTTTTATAGGGATGGATGTTAACATTAGTTTGTGTATTGCGCTGTTACAGCCTTGCGTATAAGATTATCGAATTTGGCATAATGCTGGTATAGCACCGCTTTTAAAATTGGGTAGTTTGGTACTTCTTTAGTACCAGATTAGTTAATTTGGTACTTTTTTTAGTACTGTATACTGCTGTGTGTGTCTGCATGTGTGTGAATGAAGCAATAACAGAGCTGAACGTTTACATAAAAGCACTGATAATAATTTAGTAAGTAATAATAAACTTACAAATCATTGATCATGTATGGGATAGTCCATACTTTAACTCATCTGAGCAGTTTAATAGCCAATAATATAACAGATTGTCTGTGGATCTTTTGGTTTTCCAGTTTTTTTATGTAACTAATTGGCAAGTAAGCAAGGCAGAACTTCGCAAACGTGATGCACATGTTAATCATAATCTGGAGAGAAAATCCAAAAAATGTTGATACAAACCAGTATGCAAACAAACAAAATATGCCAAAGAATATTATTACCAGAGTGGTATGGTGGCGCAGTGGGTAGCGCTGTTGCCTCACAGTTAGGAGACCCGGGTTCACTTCCCGGGTCCTCCCTGTGTGGAGTTTGCATGTTCTCCCCGTGTCTGTGTGGGTTTCCTCTGGGTGCTTCAGTTTCCTCCCACAGTCTAAAGACATGCAGGTTAGGTACATTGGCAAGTCTAAATTGTCCCTGGTGTGTGGGTGTGTGTGCCCTGCGGTGGGCTGGCGCCCTGCCCGGGGTTTGTTTCAGAATGTTCCTGTTTTGACAACAATAAAGCTGATTTTGTTCAGAAACCTGCACTCACCTCCTTTTCACTTGTGCAAGTCTCTGATCCACACATCACAATATGTGATGATCTAACTACACAAATACTGTAGAGCCAGTTACCTGATTCACAAGGAACAAGCTCTGTGGCAGAGGATAATTATATTTTGTTGTTATTTATTGTGTTCTTGATAATCAATACAGAGTCTGATAATCAATATAGTGTACTATACTATTTCTCTACAAAGAAAAAGCCCTATCCAATTTGTCTGTTGCTCTATCTGATAAAACCATTAGCCAAATTGTCCTGACTACACTATTACTATACATTTTTCGTTTCAGTAATGGTGCCTTTTAATAAGTGCTACTCTCCAATTGTGTGGATAATGTGGTAGTAGAGCTAACATGTTTTGCTTAATAATCACATTTCTGCCAGGACATAATACTCCAATTGAATAAAAGTGAGCAGTGGTGGCATTACGCTTTTTAAACATGAGTGAAAGCAGTCTAACCCCCAGGTTGTAATTTCCCTGGGGGACCAATTAATGTCAGGCAACTGTTTTCATAAACATGAATGCTCAAGAACAATTCTTATCATGGGTATCTCTAAAATGCAGAAACCTAACTCTTCGAAAAGTAAAATCCGAGTCTGCACCATGAATAAATTCAATCCCTTACCCATAGGCCCTCCATCAATTCATGAACACATCATTTTTCTTTCAGCTGGATTTTAGGAATGTGCAGTTGTTAGTGTAATGTACTGCTAATAAAAATTTCCAAATATGCAGAGTTAATATATCTACTTAATATATCTACAAATTAATTTACCCGTATTGGTCTCATACAGCAGTTTTTACAGTGTTTGTGCCAGTCCCTTCTAACTTGGATTTAAGTATGTTGCTTATTCTGATTCTTCAGTTTGGAACATTATGCAATTGCCTGTCTTGATTTCCCACAATAAAAGCACACCCCTTCAGTAAGAACATCAAAGGTAATCAAAGTTATGCCCCTTAGAAACTCTTTCTTTTGTTAAAAGGAAGTTACATTATTTTTCACAGCTACTTCTCTTCCAGCACAACCTACAGACATGGCATGCAATTGCAGCTATTCTACTCTATGTGGGTTATCCGCAGCAAAAATGTATTTTTTCTTCTGATGCAACAGAGGGATGGTCAGATTTATATGGTACCTTCTTAAATAAAGCATCAAGATGCTGCCTGGTCATATGACTTTCCACAGACGTTTTCACTATATGCAAAATAGCTGCAAACAGCAAAAACTAACCAAAACTAAAATACAACCCAAGGTTGTGCTTTGGAGAAATAATACAGATATATCACATTTGTCATAAATTGTCCTGAAGTAAAAAGTGTCTCAATAAGTCAAATTCTGAGTTCATAACAACATGTCTATATGGATATATGGCTGTGCTAGGATATAAAATTCTCTACAGATTTACTGGTTACTGTAGAAGTAGTTTTCCTAAGAGAGTAGAGAGCTGGAAATACATTGGAAAACATCCTGGCAAATTAAAGGCAGTTTATGGACCCTTGCCAGGGATGTAGGAATTGTGTTATTGATTGGAGGGTGAAGGCAATGAAAACTACCAGAAGGGAGTCTGTGTCGAACAATTTAGGCAGGTAAAACAGCCGCATGAGAGATAAAGCATTTTAATGGTAAAGTGGAATTAGGAACACTGGAGTGAATAAATGGAGTTTTTGCTGAAAATCTCACAAAGTGAAGGATTTTTGGGAGAATTGGAAATGAGACAAACCCAGGGGCCGCATGTATAAATTTTGAGTACATACAAAAATGTTGCGTACTCCCGTTTCCACACACAAATCATGATGTATAAAACCTAAACTTGGCGTAAAGCCACGTAGATTTTCACACCAGCTAAATGCTTGGCGTCGCAAGTTCTCTGCTCATTTTTGCAAACTGACGGCACCCAGCATCAAAGCAGTGCTTTTGTTCAAGTGTGGTTTCCCTTTCTTTTTAGATGCACATCCTTGACGCGGCTTTATCAAATACATTGAAATTAACTGCCTGTTTTTTATTAGTTTAAGGCATCTGATTGTAATTAACCTGTAACAATGTAATAGACCATGGAATGGCCAAACTATTCCAAATACCATAGCTGCTTTAGCGTTGTTCCTCACAATGCACCATTCAGAGTATTTATATCACTGTATCTGATTGTGGAATCACAGCTCTACAGCAGCTGATCGAAAAGAGAATTATCAGCGATCTGCGCCACCACCACCTAATCAATGCACCGTGATGTTCCTACATTGATGGATTAAAAGCCAGAAGTCTACATGACCGTTATCATCAAGCCCTTCCATGAGAACCCTAAATACAAAATGGACTGTTTCATTTATATTAGGTAGAATGCCCAAAGGGGGCTGGGCGGTCTTGTGGACTGGAACCCCTGCAGATTTTATTTGTTTTCTCTCCAGTCATCTGGAGTTTTTTTTTTTTGTTTGTTTTTTCTGTCCTCCCTGGCCATTGGACCTTACTCTTATTCTGTGTTAATTAGTGTTGTTTTATTCTGATTCTTACTTTGTCTTTTTTCTCTTTCTTCATCATGTAAAGCAGTTTGAGCTACATTATCTGTATGGAAATGTGCTATATAAATAAATGTTGTTGTTTTTGTTTTGCCCTGAGGGGTTTTTTGGCATTATTGCACCTAAATTACATATCCAAAAATGAGCTGCTATTATTCTGCTTAAATAATAAAGGAGCTGTAGATAGATGAAGAATAGTGAGTAGAACACTCCAAATTTAAAGGAAAATATTTATATAATTAAAAATCTTTGTTTACACCAATATCAAATAAATAAATCCCCAAAAATTATTAGAAATTTCTGAGTAAAACTTTGGATTTTACACAATCAAAGCATTTTAAGATGCTCATCCATTTTGTGCCACAATCTGCCAGCTGTCATTATGCCAATTTCAGAATAGCATTGCAACATTAGACTGGTTGACACAGAGTTTCAGGAGGGAAGTTGCAAAATCAACCAGAATGCTCAATCAAATTCTAGAGAAAAGCCCAATCTAAATCCGTTAAGTAGTTCTCTCATCCGTTAGCTAAGCAGATGTTATATGCGCCTCAAGGCTTTCGGATTTGTGCAAATAAATCGATACCACCAGCGATCTATGATACTTAGCACGATGAGAAATGTCAAAAAATCAGGTGGAATGTTCAATCAAATTATAGAAAAAAACCTAATCTAAATCAGTTAAGTACTTCTCTCGTGAATAGTGGACTTTCAGACAGACAGACAGAAGCTGGATTTTATATACAGAGAGATATTGTCACACATGTGCAAGTAGGGGGACATTGTGTGGACCAAGTAAAGGTAATTCCACACCAGGCTAGGGGAGGGCAGGGTGCACTAAACCTTCTCCTGTTATCTTTTCAGACCAGCCGTGGGAAAACCTATCTGAACCAAGAACGTCACTTCCAGTTCCGGCGCCCAGAAGAACGTCACTTCCAGTTCTGGCGCCCAGACTGATGCCAGGAAAACATCATTTCTGGTCACCCTACATCACTTCCTGTCTGACCACTTAAAACCGCCATCTTTTCCATCCTTGATCATTTCTGTCTTGGACTCTTTACAGTCAACTTCATTATTGAATGAAAAAACAAACCTTTGCATCTAGCAATATTAAACGGGTGGCTGCCCCAAACCTTTTCACGTGTGTCAAGTCTCTTCCTTTTTACAATATATAGTTACACACGTGCACATGGGAGGCAGCTTAAAGGACCAAATAAGGTGATTCCACGCCAGGTCAGAGGGTGGGGGGGTGCAGTAACCTTTTCTCTTTTATCAGTGCAGGCCAAACATGGGAAATTCTGCCTGGCAACTCTGACACCCCTGCCAAGTCAGGGCCCAATGACGTCACTTCCAGTTCCTTGCCCGATGTCGCCACTTCCAGTTCTGGGCCCGATGACATAGATAGATAGATAGATAGATAGATAGATAGATAGATAGATAGATAGATAGATAGATAGATAGATACTTTATTAATCCCAAGGGGAAATTCACATAATCCAGCAGCAGTATACTGATACAAAATATATATATATATATATATTAAATTAAAGAGTAATAAAAATGCATGTAAAAACAGGCAATAACTTTGAATAATGTTAGCATTTACTCCCCAGATGGAATTAAAGAGTCGCATAGTGTGGAGGAGGAATGATCTCCTCAGTCTGTTAGTGGAGCAAGACAGTGACAAAAGTCTGTCACTGAAGCTACTCCTCTGCCTGGAGATGACACTGTTAAGTGGATGCAGTGGATTCTTCATGATTGACAGGAGTTTGCTTAGTGCCCGTCGCTCTGCTACAGATGTTAAACTGTCCAGCTTTATTCCTACAATAGAGCCTGCCTTCCTAACAAGTTTGTCCAGGCGTGAGATGTCGTTCTTCTTTATGCTGCTTCCCAGACACCACCGCATAGAAGAGGGCATTCGCCACAACCGCCTGGTAGAACATATGCAGCATCTTATTGCAGATGTTGAAAGATGCCAACCTTCTAAGGAAGTATAGTTGGCTCTGGCCTTTCTTACACAGAGCATCAGTATTGGCAGTCCTGTCCAATTTGTTATCCAGCTGCACTCCCAGGTATTTATAGGTCTGTACCCTCTGCACACAGTCACCTCTGATGATCACGGGGTCCATGAGGGGCCTGGGCCTCCTAAAATCCACTACCAGTTCCTTGGTCTTGCTGGTGTTCAGGTGTAAGTGGTTTGAGTCGCACCATTTAACAAAGTCTTTAATTAGCTTCCTGTACTCCTCCTCCTGCCCACTCCTGATGCAGCCCACGATAGCAGTGTCATCAGCGAATTTTTGCACGTGGCAGGACTCCGAGTCGTATTGGAAGACTGATGTATATAGGCTGAACAGGAACGGAGAAAGTACAGTCCCCTGCGGCGCTCCTGTGTTGCTGACCACAATGTCAGACCTGCAGTTCCCGAGACGCACATGCTAAAGTCTGTCTGTAAGATAGTCCACGATCCATGCCACCAGGTGTGAGTCTACTCCCATCTCAGTCAGCTTGTCCATAAGGAGCAGAGGTTAGGGTTCCACTTTATTTCCAGTTATGGGCTTGATGACATCACTTCCAGTTATGGGCCACAACCTCCCATTCTTGGGGCATCCTCGACCGGGTTGAGCTGACGGCCGTCTGTTACACTCTACATACATATATACAGTATATACATATATATACAAACACTTTTTATCACTCTGAAGTAGCAAGAAAGCAATTAGTAACTGTACACTCATCGGCCACTTTATTAGGTTCACCTATTCAACTGCTTGTTAATGCAAATATCCAGACAGCCAATCACATGGCAGCAACTCAATGCATTTAGGCATGTAGACATTGTCAAGACGACTTGCTGAAGTTCAAATCAAGCATCAGAATGGTGAGGAAATGTGATTTAAATGACTGTGAATGTGGCATGGTTGTTGGTGCCAGACAGGCTGGACTGAGTACTTCAGAAAATGCTGATCTACTGGGATTTTCACACGCAACCACCACTAGGGATCACAGAGAATTGTCCGAAAAAGGGAAAATATCAAGTGAGCATTAGTTCTCTGGTTAAAAGAGAATGCCCAGACTAGTTTGAGCTGGTAGAAAGGCAACAGTGACTCAAATAACCACTTGCTACAACTGAGGTATGCAGAAGAGCATCTCTGAATGCACAACTCGTCAAACCTTGAAGCAGGTGGGCTACAGTAACAGGAGGCCATACTGCATGCCACTCCTGTCAGCTAAGAACAGGCAGCTGAGGCTATAAGTTGCACAGGCACACCGAAATTGGAAAATAAAAGTTTGGAAAAATGCTGCTAGGTTCAATGAGTCTCGATTTCTGCTTTAGATGGTAGAGTCAGAATTTGGCGTCAACAACATGAAAGCATGGATCCATCCTGCCTTGTATCAACAGTTCAGGCTGGTAGTGGTAGTGGTGTAATGGTGTGGGGGATATTTTCTTGGCACACTTTGGACCCCACAGCAACAACTGACGATCCTTTAAATGCCACAGCCCACCTGATTATTGCTGCTGGCAATGTCAATCTGTCTATGACTGCAGTGTACATCTTCGGTTGACCACTTCCAGCAGGATAATGCACCATATCACAAAGCTCAAATCATCTCAAACTGGTTTCTTGAACATGAAAATTAGTTCACTGTACTGAAATGGCCTCCACAGTCACCAGGTCTCACTCCAATAGAGCACCTTTGGGATGTGGTGGAATGGGAGGTATCATGGATGTGCAGCCGACAAATCAGAGGAAACGGCATGATGCTATCATGCAAATATGGATCAAAATCCCTGAGGAATGCTTCCAGCCCCTTGTTGAATTTAGGCCATGAAGAATTATGGCAGTTCTGAAGGCAAAAGGGGGTTCAAACAGGTACTAGCAAGGTGTACCTAATAAGGGGCCGATGAGTGTACAGTATGTAGATGTAAAATTTTGTACTCATTTAAACCTTTACTTTCAAAGTAAATTTTCATGCCAGTCCAGGAAACAATTTCTGCTTTCCCAGAAGAAATAGAGAAAATATATATATTGGGTTTTTCGTGCTACAAATCAGCCTTCTTCTCCTACCTTCTGCTTCAGTTGCCCCACAGATTTTTAGTGTGTTTTTATTTATTTTTTCACTGTTGTTGCTTTTTCTTTTCATTTTATGACTGGAATAAATTAAGTACATAAATACATTTTCATACCAGCATCTTCTAGTCCTGCATCACAGAGTTAAAGACAATGCCCAGAGCCAGTCACACACACCGAACATACACCTAAACCAGTGTTTCTCAAGTGCTTTTGGATCGCAGGTGGCGATTGCTAAATCACGAGTGGGCCATTGCTGGGTTATAAGCACATGAGACTTGTTCACAGTATAATCTCACCTCCTGCGCCACCAATGGCTTAAACAGAGCTGTGTTAGATTATTTTTTCCCATTTCTGATTGCGCTTGCTTCACCAAGCACTTGCTTCAAAGGCTGCTCATCTATTTAATTTTTCTATTTGTAATCTTATTTAATACTGCATGTGGGTCACCAGTGAACGTTACTAAAACTGGGTCTCCAACATATAAAGGTTGGGAAACACTGACCTAAACCATTCATACAGGGGCCAATGCGAGTGTCCAATCAATCTAAACTTCATGCTTAGCATGTAGGAGGAAAGCTGGAGTACTCAGAAAGAGTCCTTGAAGTTGAATCAACTACTGGTGTTTTTGTTTTATTTGAGTTAACATTGGTATTTGATCGAAAGGGGGGAGTGAAGCAAGCACAATTACAAACAGGGTAAAAAAATTACACGGTGCTGCCGATGTGGGGGCATTTTAAACAGTGAGCAATTCAGTAAATGAAACTGCATTTTTTTTCTCTCATGTGCTCGTGACCCAGCAATGAAAGCAACATGATGCATTCAATCAAAGAGGGCGTTCTCTTGTGAAAGTTTGAGATTTGCAGGTACAGCATAGCAGTACTAAATGGTACACTAAGAAACATTGCTGGTACTCTAGTTGAAATTGAAGGAGCACTACTGAGCAAACTAACATAGGGAGGACGTGCAGCATACAGCATCTCACTCAAGGTCTTCATATTCGGATTGTGTCAGCATTGTGTCATTTTTCTAGGACTTCCTCAACCATTTGTTTTCTATATTAAAAATGAAGAAGATATTTCCCTAATATAATCTTCAGGCATATTAACCAAACAATCCCATGCACTCTCACAGAAGCTTGTGCGTAATGGTGTATAACTCTGAGGTGTCGTACAACCAGTTTATTTCCTGCCTTTTACACACTTCTGTGACACGTGGAATGAATGACCAATCATAGACAACTCTACATTCATTGTAATGCTCTATATATTTATTTATAAAGCACTTTAAAAACAACATCAAGGCTGACCAAAGTGCTGTACAATAAAACCCAACATATCAGACACATAATAACCAAATGGTAAAAGAAACAGAAACACATAAGAATTGAAGAAATTCATAATAAAAGTACACAGATAGTCAACATATCATACTGGGTTAAAGGCCAGAGAGCAAAAGTGTGTTTTTAAAATATAATTTAAAGACAGTAAGTGAAAGAACCTGCCTAACGTGCAACAGCAAATCATTCCTGAATATTGGAGTTGCAACTGAAAAAGCCTGATCACCTCGGAGTTTGCATCGTGTCTTAGGAACACGTAAAAGCATCTGGTCTGCTGACCTGAGAGAGCGAGACGGTACATAAGGGTGTAGCAATTCTGACAAATAAAATGGGGCATAACCATTAAAGGAATAAAAAAAAATACAAGGATCTTAAAATGGATTAGAAAATTAACTGGAAGCCAGTAAAGGGAAGCCAAAATTAGGGTAATGTGCTCATTCTTGCTTGTACCAGTTAAAACTCGAGCAGTGACATTTTGCACCAGCTGTAGGCAAGCAATGGTGGCCTGGCTAATGCCAAAAAGAAGCACATTGCAGTAATTTAGACGAGAGTTTATAAAAGCATGTATCACTGTTTCAAGGTTGTGCTTAGACAAAACAGGCTTCATATTTGACAGCTGCCTCAACTGGGAAAAGCAACATTTTACCACTGCGTTCATATGGCTATCAAGTTTTAAAGTAGAATCTATTTTCACACCTAAATTTGTGATCATGGATATTTCATATATATTTTTGATTATACTCTGAACCTCAACTATCCAATGGCTATGCTTCTTACACTGTATGTGGCTTTTGGGATCTTTGATAAAACATTGGGTGTGACGAGGATGAACAGGATTAGAAATGAGTACATTAGAGAGTTGGCTGAAGTTGGACGGTTGGGAGACAAAGTCAGAGAGGCGAGATTGCGTTGGCTTGGACATGTGCAGAGGAGATATGCTGGGTATATTGGGAGAAGGATGCGAAGGATAAGAGCTACCGGGGAAGAGGAAAAGAGGAAGGCCTAAGCAAAGGTTTATGGATGTGGTGAGAGAGGACATGCAGGTGATGGGTGTAACAGAACAAGATACAGAGGACAGAAAGATATGGAAGAAAATAATCCATTGGGCCAATCCCTAACAGAAGCAGCCGACAGAAGAAGAAGAAGATAAAAACAGATTCACTCAGTTTTGACACTCTGCTCACCTCGGCATATACATGCGCAAATTGCATATGAAACAGAACAGAAAACATGGGAACTAATGTATTGTTTGAAAGAAGACACCCTTGGGTATGTAAAAATACCAATATTGCTTTGGATTGACTTGTGGGTTTATTGTAACATACTCTAACAACTTAGATGAGACATCTCTTGCATTACTGGCTACACTAGTAATATTGTACTTTTAATATTTCACTTTATCAAATATAAGACTATCCATCCATTTCCCAACCTGTTGAATCCGAACACAGGGTCACGGGGGTCTGCTGGAGCCAATTCCAGCCAACACAGGGTGTAAGGTTAGGAACCAATCCCAGGCAGGGCGCCAAACCACTGCAGGACACACATAGGACAATTTAGAATCACCAATCCACCTAACCTGCGTGTCTTTGGACTGTGGGAGGAAACCAGAGTACCCGGAGAAAACCCACACAAACACGGGGAGAACATGCAAATTCCACGCAGGGAGGATCCGGGAAGCGAACCCGGGTCTCCTAACTGTGAGGCAGCTGTGCTACCACTGCGCCACCCTATAAAACCATCCTTTAGTAAATAAAGACAAACACCAGCTATATAAATGCAACACATTCCAATGACTTTGAGGCATCAGAACAAAAGAAACTGAAGGCACCTGCATTTTGCAGGTGTTGGAGAAAATATACCCTTGCAGACCCATCAGTCTAATACGAAGTAAACATTTGTCACCCATGCCATCGTATCTTCCTGGCTCTGACGAGTGAAGCAAAACCACCCTAGATTGAGAGAGGGTATTGGGGGGGTTTGACGCTAACCTTGTTTTCTCCTTTCTCCTTTGCAGCCAGGAAAAAGAGAGAAACTCTGCCCCTTCTAGTCCCCCGAATTCAAAGCCAGCTTGCTCCTGGAAAGTGGTGTCAGATGTAAACCTGGAGTACAGAGCTCCCACTGCGAACCGCTGCCAGAGAAATTGACAATGCAATGTTTTTTGGTTTGAGCCATTTGAGGCTTTGAGTTATTATTGAATGGGGCTAACAGGGTGGTACCCCAACCTTTCTTGGTTTCTCTGAGTTGTCTGCCTGCTTGCATTTCCTACAATTGACACAAAAGTGTACTACGTAAAGACTGGCAAAGGTGGCATCCTATGACAGTACCATGTTTAAAGCCCATTCTACTACCTGTGTTTGTCAATGGAGATGGCCTGAGTATGTTCTTAATTTTATGCACCTTTTAAAAATGGGTGCACCTGAAACACCTGAACTTAATAATTTGGAGGGGTGTTGCTATACTTTTGGCCATTTAGTGATGTTAGGCAAAAGATTTTGAGAAAAAGAAATTAAATCCTTTAGAGTTGCACACAGATGTATGGCATAGGTCCCAAATAAGGCATCATGTACCACAGCAACACCATTTCTACAAGGAGTAGGGTTAAAAATTAAAGGTCTTCAGCCTGTTTTTAATTGCTGTGGCTGATGTAATATACTTGATATTTGCTGCCACATCATTCCTATATTTAGGCCCTTTTAACTAAACCGTCTACTGCTTTCCACAATCTTGTTTATTCTTAGATTATAAGATAACCCGGCTCTTCTGAACACTGTGCTCTCTGGTGTAAGAGAAGCTACATAAGTCTGACGGATGATTTTCAAATCAGCTCTAAACTTAACTGGGAGCTGCAGTGGAGATTTGAGAACTAAAGAAAAATGGTCATTATTATTCTTGTCGTGTTGCTGTATATTATTTGCAGTCTGGAGAGAGAATGATTTGAAGCTCCTGAAAGGAGAGCATTACAGTCATCATTTGTACAATATATCCTGTGCCTTCATTTTAGGATATTTGAAGCTTCATAAAGCAAATTTTGGAGTGTTAATATGAGTACTTAAAGGAAGATGCTGTTTGAAAATAAGAAATACAATTCCAGCAGACTGAGCCCTTTGTATCTGAATTAAACGTTTTCCCAACTGCATTATTGTTATTGCAGTATTTCCACCCCCTAAAATAATGTTTGTTATCTGTGATTTTCAAGACAGTTTTCGTAATATTATGAAAGCAATCAAAGAAAGAAGATCCATCAAGCAAAGCAGCATCAGCGTTCATGGAAAAAATGATGAAAGTCATCCCTGTATTTTTTAAAATGAATGTGCAATTTCAAATAGGACCAAGTAGATTTAGAAAATAAATTGTTAAATAGATAAATGAGTGCATTTTATTTTACTCCATGTAAACATTACAATTCAAACAGAAATAAACAATGCATTACATGCATAAAGCAGAATACAAGGTCAAAATTGCTCTACTAAAAATATTAAGCGAAGGATTATAATAAAAAGAAATTAAACAAAAACATTGAAAATAGTAGAGTTGCAGCAAAGACTCCCCATTCAATGCTATTAGCGTATGGTGGACCAAACAAACAATAAGAAAAGTGTGTACTGGTATCACATTTTCCACACACCGTGCTCTTATCTTCTGCTGAAATATAGGAACAGAATATCAAAAGAATTGGGGACCAACCGGGTACCACAGCTAATAAAGGAAGTCAAAAGGGAATTAAAAAGGCAACAGTTAAGATTTTGTGGTTTCTTGCAATTCATTAATCTCAAAAGACTTCATGTTTCAGAGTTCTGAATGTTAAGTGTGTGCAGCCCTACTGGGTGCTTCAGGGATGGAAGGTCCAGTACCTCTTGGATCGCGCTGGATTTGATGCTACCATCTTTCTCAAGGCTTGTCTTCTGGTCTGCAGGGAAGAGAGAAGGGTGGGTTAGCAATCACTTTTGTCCCAGCCCTGCGAATGAAATTAGGAGTCCCACTTAGAGAATCCCCAAGACTTGCTTTCTGCGTCATAACCTAGCAAGTGCCTTAGCCTAGTAGATATCCACATTTCTGCTTCATATAAATATTAAATGACACAGGGATATGAAAGCAGAATAATTGCATGAAAACCCTTTCAGCCATTTACCTATTTGGCAGACACATTTATCCAAGGCAACTTACAACATTTATGATACAATTGGTTGCATTTCTGTTGGTTTTCCAATTGGAGCACAGACCGATTGATGGTCACATATTGTCATGAGTTTGAAGTTCAAGGCCTTAACCACTGCACCACACTTTCTTATATTCATACAGGATCTAAACCCCTTTCGCTTTGTATGAATGGCATAAATTTTGATGGAAGCAAAACACAATTTCTTATTTGAATTTTATAGCATCATGAAACACTAAGTTTTGCTGCAAATTGTTTCACTTATCACTATACTCACTCATATCAAATTGTTAACTTTCACAAGATTTCTTGATTTAGGTGCACCTGTTGCAAATATTTATTACTATTTAATCGTCCTTATCAGCACTCTACACAAACAATCATATCATGGATTTTAGAACATTACGTGTTCTACCAGGGAGCACAGGACACTGGATCATTGCTGTTCACCATTTAAAGAGGGCCTAATCTACAAATGCTGCCTCCTTTGTGCAAATCTAGCCATTTCACTGTATTTCTTATTGCCCAGATACAAACTAAAGCTAATGCAAGAAACTCCAGTCACACAATGGACAGACCAATCAGAGGCTGTTTTGCAGAAAGGCTGAGCATTGCTGACTGGGATATATTCAAGCACAGCTCCAATGATGACGTCAATGTGTTTACGGAAGCTGAGACCTCCTATATTGGATTTCTGGCAAATCAAATAACACTGAAAGTCATCATTAGGACTTACCCAAACCATAAGCCATGGATGGATAAAACAATTCATAATGCATTAAACGCATGTACCACTGCATACAACTCAGGCCTTATGTCAGGGAATATGGACCATTACAAAGCCCCCTCGTAATTTGAATAGTCCAATCCTAAGAGCATGTGGCATGGTTTACAGACAATATATAACCGTAAACCAATTACTCACCACAGTGAGTGCTGACGCCGCTCTGGCAGACGAGCTCAACAATTTCTACGTGAACTTTGATATGAATGCCACTAATGCCAGCTAGCAGTCCAACACATCTTCACTGGGACAACTGCTCAGTGAGGAAACTTTGTCGGAACACGACCTAAGGTCGGCTTTCAGGAAAATGAACAGACAGTATTCCTGAACGTGTTTTTAAGATCTGTGTCAATCAGCTTGCACCATTGCTCACAGTTAAATTTAATTTCTCCTTGCAATTCACTCCAGTAGATCCACAGAGGATGCCATCACCTTGATCCTTTATACAGTACTTGCCCACCTGGACAACAAGAGATGAAATTATGAACAAATGCAATTTATAGACTATAGCTCTGCATTTTAACTCAAAAATCAAACTCTAAGATCATCTCAGGGCCCCTACTTTATTGTACAGCTGGATTTTTAATTTCTCTACAGGCACACCCCAGGTGGTTCGAGTAGGTGGCCACACTTCATCATTCCTCACTCTCAACACAGGCACACCACAGGGCCATGTTCTGAGTTCTTTGCTATACTCCCTGTTCACATATGACTACATGCCTGCATGTGAACTGAATATTATTGTCAAGTTTCCTGATGACATGGCTGTGGTAGGCCAGATATTCAACAACAATGAGCAGGCTTACCTGTATGAAATGGAGAGGCTGTGATACTGGCGTAGGACAACAGTCTTCATCTGCATGTCAGTAAGACAAAACAACTGATTATGGACTTTAGCAAAAAAACAAACAGCAGAGGCACTATCCCACCCTCAGTATTAACAGCACTCAGGTGGAGCAGTAAAAATAAGGCAAAAGGCTTAATTACAGTCAAAAACTGGTCATTAATTAAGGAAATGTTAGAATGAAAACCTGCAGCTGCAGTAGTGCTCCAGGACCAGAGAAAGAGATCCCTGTACTAGAACGACTGTTAGCTCTTTTGCATTTATTTATTTGCCTGTCTTTCTGTCTGTCTATTTATTACAAATTTTAAATTGTTTAATGATTTTTAATATTTATAAGTCATATATTATTATTTTGTCCTTTTATATTCATCTTAAAAGCACTGTCATTGGAGTTGAGCAACTCATCATTTCACTACATATAGTACTGTATGTAAAATTTGATCTGGATGCACTGTTCCCAAAATGTTCAATATGGTAAAAAGAAAATGACATCCCTAGTACAACTCTGAAATTCTCTCCATATGGACATTTTTACATTTTTTAAATTCAAACCAAGATAATGTAGCTGGAGATTTTTATATTACAACCAGGGTGTTTTCCCCGGCTCATTTATGTCGGGTTCACTTAGTATTTTGCTATTATTTAAATGCATGTTTGTATATTCTATTTTTGTTTTTATTACATTGATATAATATTGTGATATTTATTAAATTATTTAGTAAATGTGTATTTTGTGGGGAGACTGGACTGGCCACAGACAGGCAGACACGTTGGTTTCACCATACAGACATTTATTATACATTCTACTATTTACAAGTTCGTAAAGTGCACCACAAAATCCAACAAGTCTCCAAAGTCCTGGCCTCTTCACTACGCCTTACTTTCTTCAGGCCGCCTCCTTGCCTCCTCCACCAAACTCTGTCCTTCTCCTCACCCAAATCCAGCCTTGAATGAAGGGAGGCAGCTCCTTTTATACACACCCAGATGTGCTCCAGGTGCTTCCCGGCAATCTCCCACCGACACGCCCCAGTGTGGCGGAAGTGCCGGCTGTATCCCTGGAAGCACTCCGGGTGTCCCTGCTCCTCTTCCCCCCAGCACTTCCGGGTGTGGTGGAAGTGCTGAGGTCCAGGATCTCCAAGGCATTGGGGCGCCCCCTGGCGGTGACCACTGGCCCCTACAGGGTGGAGCTTCAAAACTCTGTATCCGTGGCCACCAAAGATACCAGGGTGGTTGTCCCCACACGGTCTGGGGAAGGCGTAAGCCCTCCTCTGGTCCTTCTGGGTGTCCCGGCCGTGTCGCCACCCCAGCCATCTTTGACATTTGTTAATAGCGGTTTGTTGTTCTTTGCCCAGTCCCTATATGTGGTTCCAAAGGAGCTGGGGCCACCTGATGTTGCAGCTGGAGGACTGTCCCAACTATATAAAAGACAAAACTGTTGTGTTTACAGCAATTTTGACTTTGTGTTTTCAGAATCCCTGGATTTGCCTCATGCTTGCTTAATCTTTTTTGTTTGAATATTATTGAATTTGTTTGCTTTAGAACTTTTCCTTTTTAGACAATACCAATTTATACTTCTTTGTGTCCTGCCTTTCCTTTATTTTTTCCTTTTTTAATTATTTCCATAAATTCTTAAAATACATAAGATTTTTTTTTTTGCCCTGGAGCTAGAGGTTTTCAGTTTTCCTCCCTCTAGTTCTGGACACTTTGAAGCTTTGACCTTAAAGAAGCCCTAGCACCATTATTGTGCCTAGACAGGTTTGAAGCTTGGGCTTCAGCTTATCTGCCTGAAGTATAGTCAATCTAGTAAACCTCTGAAATAAGGGTGGTATTTTTTTTTGCAACCTGCAACCATTTTTGTATCTGACTTGTGGTAGGAGAGCACAGCATGTATATTTTCCTTTTGTACATCCAGCTCACTGAGATGAGGTTCTTCGTTGCAATTGTCTTTTTAACTAGAGAGCGCTTTTCTGCCTGACCCTGGTCTGAGGCAGTTCTTATTTGCACAGTGCCAATCCTGCGTATCTACAAGTCTTCTCAGGAACTCTCAACTGTAAGTCCTCTTAGTTCTTAAAGCACAGATTACTTAATTTGAAAACACTTTCACTTTAAACATTGTTTATTTGCCTAATCAATGTCTTCTCATAGACACTTTGGTCTGATGGTTGCAAATAAAATGTGGACTTAATTACAATAAAAATTAAAGAAAAACCTAGCATATTCTTCAGGCATTCATAGAAAGCAAACTTTGAAAACAATAAATTAAAATTAGAAGAGTAAAAAGACATGGATTCTTCAGACACACACACCCACACCCAACTGACACCTTCTTCTCACCACTCATCTGTTTCTCCTGTACAAATCCCTGAACGCTCTTCACCTCAGCTCTCCTTATGACTCTAAGATCTTTAAGATCAATGGTTCTCAAAGTGTTCTGGACTGAGGACCACTCTGTCAAATTCAAAAATATGAAGCACCATCTGTGGCAAATAGCCTCTCATTACCATAAATTCCATATTACAATTATTACTTTTTTCCACAATACTCATGTGAAAAATATTGTGACAATGTGCAAAGGAAGAGAGTTGGCACACAGACTCAAATAGTGAGTTAGTAGCCCTAATCAGGGTTGCTTCCTGGATGGCACCTCCGTAACTTAAGTGCCTGTACTACTCCCGCTCTTATCCCCTTAGAATTTGAACTAAAGAAGACAACAAACTTGATATAGTTCTGTTCACGCACCTTCAAAGTCCCTGATTTTTGCTAATGATCCATAAAAAAATCTTTGAAGATGCCGTTACAGCACACAGACTTAGAAAATAATCTTAAAAACAGTATGTGTCAGTGTCCACGTGGAAGTCCAAGAATGCTGTTGCCAAGGGTTGGCTCAGCAGGTGGACGTCAAGATGGATTTAAAAAAAATAATTCCACATTGTGAAGGAGTTAGGTTGGAAAGGAAAGATACTGCAAGTTTGAAGAAAAGTAACTATACAGGACCATTCCAGGAAGCTAGAAGTAATGTTATTGTCTGGCAGGCAAATCATTCCTGGTTGATATCTGAAAGCCGTTTTATGTGTCTTATCAGCAAGAACGTTTCTCTAAGAAAGATGACTAGGTCAGGCCATAGACCGCCTGGAACATGCTCATGGAACTCACTTTCAGAACCACTGTCTTGGAGTGTCCAGGGGTCATTTTTTGAAGGAACACCAACATCGCTTTAAAAAATTCAAGGAAAATGGACAAACTAAGTTGGAATTCATCCCACTGTCTATTGCTCCCTGCTGTTAGGATCAAGGACCTGTCTATTTGTGCATATTTGGAATATTTTCCTCATGTTTCTCATAATTTATTTAAATTTACTTTTTACATTATTTTTGTTTCCTCCTTTGTATTGTCACTCGTTTTCAGAGATGCCTTCTTACTGTGGTGCTGTCACTGCACATATGCTAATTGTTGACATGCTGGTCTCCATCTTTCTTTTAAAAGCTAGAGGTTACAAATGTTCATCTGTCTGAACTTAGAATTAAACTAAAGGAGCAAATTGTTTTCATTTCAAGAAATCAATAAAGATTTCTAAGAATGTCAGGTTTTTGAATTAGCCTTCTTGTGAGTACAGATGTATTTGAGAAAATCTGAATGCTTTAGCAAACCCTTATCCATTTCATGGATTTTGATTCAGCCTAACATTTCTAATATCTGTCATTTGACCTCAAAAGAAAAAAAAAAAGACACATATTTTAACATAAAGAGTAGTGTACTCTCAGGCTGATTCCTGTTTGCCTGACCTAAATGGAGCTCCACTTGGAGACTGTCTGCTAAAGACAAAAAGTGGTCTCCTGCTGTCTACCCCAAAAAATTGTATTCTCAATAAAGGTCTAATAACAGACAACGTCGTAGACTTTGCATCAAAAGTTGTTTGTCATAACTAAAACAAAGCAGTAGTCACTTGGCAATCCAAAGTTTAAATCCTGTCATTTTTTCAGAACCGTTCAAGTCCGGGGCTCTGTCTGAGTGATCTGAAGACATTCCTAGAGACGTCCCTTAACCACTCCTGTGCTGCCTTTGCTTAGTGCTAAGGATCATTGTCATGCTGGAAGGTGAACCTTTGGCCTAGTCTGAAGTCCAGAGCACTTTGTAGCTGGTTTTTATTTAGGATATCTCAGTACTTCCCTTTGTTCAGCTTTCCCTCAACCCTGAGTAGTCTACCAGTCGCTGCTGCTGAAACATAATCCCAAAGCATGATGCTGCCCCACTATACTTCAGTGTTGGAATGGTGCCTGGTTTCCACCAGAAATGACATTAATGTTGGTTTCATTAGACCAGAGAATCTTGGTTCTCATAGTCTGAGAATTCTTTAGGTGCCTTTTTGCAGACTCCATGCTTCTTTTACTGAAGAGCATCTTCTGTCTGGCCATTCTTCATAAGCAGCACAGATCAGAAAAGTGTTGCAGTGTTCTGGGAGTTTCTCCAATTTCTGTACAAGTTCTCTGTAGCTGAGCCAGAGTGATCAATGGGTTCTTGGTCACCTCTCTTTCAATTATGAAGGTTACTGTGCTCTTGGGAACCTTCAGTATTACTTGTTTTTTTGTTTTTGTAGCTGTCCCCAGATCTGAGCCTCAACACAATCCTGTCTTTGAGCTCTGCAGGCTGTACCCTCATCCTCATGGCTCGGTTTTTGCTCTGATATACATTGTCAGTTGTGGAACCTTCAACAGATGGATTTGAACCTTTTCTTTTTCTGTCCAATCAATTGAATTGACCACAGGTGGACTCCAAGCAAGGTGTAGAAACATCTCAACAATGATCAATAGAATGGAATGCACCTGAGATAAATTTTGTGTGGCATAGCAAAGGGTCTGAATACCTGTGTCAACGTAATATTTCGGGGGTTTTTATTTTATTTTAAATTATTTTTAATGCATTTACAAAAAATTCCAAAATCCTTTTTTCACGTTCTCATTTTCTGGTATTGAGTGTTGCTTGAACTGAGAAATAATAAGTTTGAAAGATTTACACAAGGCTGCAACAGAGCAAAATGTGAAAAAATGAAGGGGTCTGAATACTTTCTGAATCCACTGTAAGACCAGCAATGGCAATGATGTCCCTAACAACATCTGCAATTGCTATCATCACAGGTAAGCGACTCTCTATAAGCCACCTAGTATCTATTATGTTCAGAGTGGACTGATTTAATGCTTAGTTGGAGTGAACACTAATTTTTGGAAACGTATGGATGACCAATGTCTTTCTTTTATGTCTTTAAGAGTCAAAAAAGAGAAGTCATAGTTAAATAAGGAGACCAATGCTCAAGTTTCTTTTTAGATTACCAAAACCAAAACACTAACACATGATGTGAGCAGTCACTTTATGCTCATAGTGGCTATGATGTCATGGGTCACATGGTATGGGCATTGCATGGCAAGCAACCATACAGCATAATAATGACCAAAGGTGCATAGACATTACTGCAATAACATTAAAAATATATTAAACAACCTAAATAAATGGTATATATATATATATATATATATATATATATATATATATATATATATATATATATATATATATATTATGAAAAAAAGGTCAGACAAACACAACTCATAAACATTGAACAAATACAATTGACATATTATGTAGCCCTGCTACAAAGTAACTACTAAAGTAAAAAACTAACGTTGGAATTGAAATCTAGGGCACAAGAGACCCTCATTTTAGTTGTAGATTGATTTCTAAAACAGACAAGACCAAAACATATAAAAAAATGAAATCAATGCAGGCAATGCAGATAGATCTACTGCAACTAAAAAAAGCAGGTGGGTGGTGACGAAATGTCACGGTTAAGTTGATGTGCAGAAGGATTTTTTTAGAGTGATGTTTATTTAGTTGGATTGTATGGATTTGTATTTTTTTGTTTTATTTTTCTGTTTAAGCACTTAGTTAATTGATAGTTTTCACGTGTATTGTATTTGGTTGCAGTGTTTAATTGGATGAGGATTTTAATGTGTTTCCGAAATTGTTTGCACTATTCACCTGTGTAGGGTCGGTCTAGAGGGGAAGGTCAACAAAAGTAAGAGGGGGACTCTGAGGCAGGATGAGTGCCGAGAGCAAACGTTACTGAAGTAAGACTGGAATGAAAAAAAGAAAGAAGGGCAAGAAACATTCTTGGATGCTGTGAAGGTGGCTGGAGAGGCGAACTACAAAGGTAAATCCGAATTTAAAGATTCTTTCAGTGTCGATCGTGAACTGTAATTGGCATAGTGTTTCGTTGTATTAAGCAGGACCACAACAAGATAAATATTTTTTTAAGTTAGGGTGCAAAGCTACTAATAGCAGGAAATCTGCAACTTTTCTTGATTAGGCCAATGGTCGATTCGACTCATCTATTCTGACATCGCCTTCTCATTATTTTGAGTTGTAGTCCTTTCTGCCACAAGGACAACATTCTTAATTGGACCACAATGGACACTGAAGTTTCATTCTTCCTTCAGTCAACTGGAATTTCAGCTGGACAGCAGGCCAAAGACTGCCAAAGATGCTGACTTTTCCTTTAGATGACAGTCTCTAAATTTTAAATGGAGATTTTGTTTTAGTAGCTTTTAACTGCTTATTGTTTTAAACAAATTTGATTCATGGTTTGATTAATCTGCTCCTTGTGTCATTGTGTGTGCCTGTTTCCGTTTCTCAGATCTAAAACCTAATGGGTAATAGTTAAAAAAGGAAATAATTTTCCTATTTAGGGCACTAGTGTCCTTATTTACTAGGTGATGCAGTCTGGATTATTATGCTTATTGGCACACACTGTGCTCAAGAAGTTTGTCTCTGGATTTCCTGACTGTCGTAACAGTATTAGTGTTCAAAAAAATTAAACAAAATGAAACACAGATGTTTCAAATGACTTTCTAAAAGTCTCCCTAAGAATAATAAAGATAAAAAAATCCCAATATTATTTTAAGGTGTTCAATTCATGTTTTATGAAGGTTTAAAGAGCATTCAGAAATGCTGATTCAGTGGTAAAAGATGTACAGTAAGAACCATAACAGAAGCAAAAGCACGGGCTGGCAAAGATCAAAATCTAATTATCCAGGGAAGAGGCTGTGGTGAGTGGCTGTGGGTGGTACCCAACCGGGATGCCCAGGAGGACCTGAGGAGGGCTTACATTTCCTCCAGACCACGAGGGGGTGACCGCCATGGTGGCTTTGGGGACCACAGGAACAGAGCTTAGAAGCTCAATCCTACAGGGGCCCGTAGTCACCGCCAGGTGGCGCCCCAATGCCTGAGGAGCCCTGGCCCTCAGCACTTCCACCACACCTGGAAGTGCTGGGGGGAAGCAGACCAGGGACACCTGGAGTACTTCTGGGTGCACAGCTGGCACTTCCGCCACATTTGGGAGTGCCGGTGGAAGCTAGTCGGGAGGCACCTGGAGCACGTCTGGGTATGTATAAAAGGGGCCACCTCCCTCCATTCGATGGCTGGAGTCGGGAGCGGAGTAGACGAAGTCTTGACGGAGAGAAGTGGAGGCAGGCCTGGAGAAAAGAGAGGCATTGTGAGACCTGGACTTTGGGGGAGTTTTGGGATTGTGTGTGGCACTTTATTTGTAAATATTGTAAATAAACGTGTGTTGGGTGAACTAACGATGTCTGCCTGTCTGTGTCCGGGCCAGTGTCCACAAGGCAAACAACAAATGTAAGCAAAGCTGAATAATTTGTATTTTTAAGCAACTCAATAAATTGAAAGGGATTGGAACCCTGACCCTTCTGCCCTTGCTGGTGACTGACTTTATTCTGCAGTCACATTGCCACTTTTGGATATTTCCCTCTCTCTCATCTTCCACCTAACCCCAGTCTTTTCTGGTGCTTCTCTATTTCCAGAAATACAACATTATTGTAAATTCATTTTCGCCAACCAAGGCCTTTTGATTTCATTAATGACCATTATACACGTAGGCAACAATCATAACATTGTCTTTTGAAAATGAATTTATGAAAAAGACAGGATCACCGAACAATCATTAAGTTTGACCGGGCTTATAAATTGTTCAGTTTGAACAGATTTCAGCATGACAACAGAAGATTAGTCATAGCTAAAGTGACTCATGCTATATAAGCTGAGCGCATCTCTCCATCCATAAAGCACATTATTCCACTTGATTTCACTTGCACTCAATAGATTATAATGCAGAAACACATGCTGAATAAATATGTGTCACATAATGGGCAAATACGGCCAAATTATATTCACTTCAATGATGATATATGAATCACAATGAAATATGATGATGAGCAAAACATTATAACTATCAATTTTGGAGCCAAATATAACTTTTAATTCATTCTCACATTAGGTTACTTGTCCCTCAGTGTCCTTGTATCTTTTCTATTGCCAGTCTCTAAGTGACAATTTAAATTTTGTTTATCTTGGAATGAGACAATGGATAGATGGATAGATTTTATTTTTAATTTTTGGTAATAATAAAGAGTTGAGAAACAGACAAAGTTAGAGTTATAGAATGCCTAAATACCTTGTTTAATCCAATGTAGGGGTAACAAGAAGGTTATTTGTGCCAAATGTAATTTGTGAAAGTTTATTTCGGAAAGTCATGCAATTCAGCTGAGAGAAAGTGACTGCCAGGAAAATTGACAAATGAGAGCTGTAAGTCAGGTTAGGGAGATAGGCAGAAAACATGTGAAGGGACAAGCAGGTTATTTTAAAAGATGCTGATGTCTACTTGACTAATATGGTTAAAAAACCCAGAGTCTGTGAAGGTATTAATAACCAGCTAGTTACTCTGGTAGTTGCCCATATCTAACATGAATTCTATGAATATGTAATTATGTGAGTGTTTATAATGACGAGGATCACGATGTCAGAAGTGTCTCACAATGCCACTAACATTCTTTGCTGCTGGATGGGACATCTGTGTGTCAGCATTCTCCCACTTGGCATTGATGTTCCTTTGCATCTTTCCGGCCTGAATATGTACTGTATATATACAGGATTATGCATTATATTCTGGGAATAAATGTTATCTTTTAAAGCAAGTTAAATACATATGTCTCTTTTAATATCAGATTTCTATCTCTTGTAATTGTTCCTCATGTTCCACCATGGATACAAAAGGGATGGTATTGGTTCTAGTTAATTCTGCAGAAACAGCGCATCTTGCTGGATACAGTAGGGTAAGGAGCGGGATGGAGTATACAGTGCATCCGGAAAGTATTCACAGTGCATCACTTTTTCCACATTTTGTTATGTTACAGCCTTATTCCAAAATGGATTACATTTATTTTTTTTCCTCAGAATTCTACACACAACACCTCATAATGACAACGTGAAAAAAGTTTACTTGAGGTTTTTGCAAATTTATTAAAAATAAAAACTGAGAAATCACATGTACATAAGTATTCACAGCCTTTGCTCAATACTTTGTCGATGCATCTTTGGCAGCAATTACAGCCTCAAGTCTTTTTGAATATGATACCACAAGCTTGGCACACCTATCCTTGGCTAGTTTCGCCCATTCCTCTTTGCAGCACCTCTCAAACTCCATCAGGTTGGATGGGGAGCGTCGGTGCACAGCCATTGTAAGATCTCTCCAGAGATGTTCAAATGGATTCAAGTCTGGGCTCTGGCTGGGCCACTCAAGAACATTCACAGAGTTATCCTGAAGCCACTCCTTTGATATCTTGGTTGTGTGCTTAGGGTCGTTGTCCTGCTCAAAGATGAACCGTCGCCCCAGTCTGAGGTCAAGAGCGCTCTGGAGCAGGTTTTCATCCAGGATGTCTCTGTAAATTGCTGCAGTCATCTTTCCCTTTATCCTGACTAGTCTTCCAGTTCCTGCCTCTGTGTGACTTCCCAAATCATGTACAATCAACTGAATTTACAACAGGTGGACTCCAATTAAGCTGCAGAAACATCTCAATGATGATCAGGGGAAACAGGAGGCACCTGAGCTCAATTTTGAGCTTCATGGCAAAGGCTGTGAATACTTATGTACATGTGCTTTCTTAATTTTTTTATTTTTAATAAATTTGCAAAAATCTCAAGTAAACTTTTTTCACGTTGTCATTATGGGGTGTGGTGTCTAGAATTCTCAGGAAAAAAATGAATTTAATCCATTTTGGAATAAGGCTGTAACATAAAAAAAGTGGAAAAAGTGATGCGCTGTGAATACTTTCCGCATGCACTGTATTTCAGAAGCATCCGGCACAAGGTAGAAATCAACTCCGGAATGTATATTAGACAGTTACAATACTGATTCACACACACATGCACACTCACACTATTTTAAATTTTAAATCACCTTTAGAATTTTCATGCATAGATATGGAACTAAGACCAGAATGCCTGGTTAAAAATAAGGCAATAGGGTGAGGCACTCAGCAATTTAGGACATTGACACAGAATGGCTGCTTCTGAAGTGACCAAGCCAGTTGAGGTGGTATGAGCATGTATATAGTTAGGATTCCATTTGAACTTTCCCTTAATAGGTGTAGGGTGTGTAGCATGGACTAGATGGTAACAACTAATAGAACAGAGGTTTCTTGGTCAGAGCTTTGGAAAGCTGTCCCATTTCACACCAGGTTCTTCATCCAGCTGGTCTATGATGTCCTCATTAGTCCATCCAACCTCCTCTTCTTAGATGTAAGTGACACACTTGTATATTGTCAGATATTGTCCTGATATCTAAATCAGAAAAACATGTAGCTCTGATAGAACTAACAATTCCCTGAGACATATTAAAGAAATAGGGTCAGAAACAAAGAACTATTAGGTGAGTACCAGAAGCATGGGTCTCTGCTAATTGAGGTGTGCTGTAGAGACTCTGTAAGATAATCACTCTAAAGTGTTCTAAATCTCTTTCATATCACAGGATAGAACAACAGGAAAGTCATCAGGAATGTCACAGAGGTTGTACAGAAAGTCTCAAGATGGTTCTAGAACAAAAGGGGGAATCCATGATCAACAAGTGCAGCTTGGTTACAAGTCGGGACTTGACTATCCCCAACTGGGTCACCTGGGTGAGGAAGTATGATTTTTTGAAATACCTGAAAATACCCTATGAATCCAGGTGCAATTATTGATGATGTGATCAAGAACATCGCAAGATGTATGAATTAACATGACTTAAATGGAAACATCTGGGAAATCATGTAGAGAAATTGGAATAAAGTATCAAAAATAGGGTAATCTGGTCTATCTAACTCAGCACATTACTACTGCAACCATCATCAGTGAAAGTGAAGTGAACAAAAAACAATGATTAGCATGCTGTTGCAGTACTGCTATCTACTGCAAGAGAGAAGAACCTCAGATCAATTCAGAGCTGTAGCTCCTTCTATTTGCACCAGGGTTGTATCAACCATAAGCATATTCTGCATGACCAGGGGTCCATGATGACAAAGAGCCTTTCCATCAATACCACCCGCACCCACATACCTGATGAAATGACCAAGATTCCTAAAACGGCACCTCCACTCAATGAATCAGTGAGTCAAAATGATAAAGGGGGCAAGTCTTACACCAAAATAAAGAGTGAGAAATGCTACTCTCTGTTAAGGAGCTAAGTCACCCATGGCCTTTGTGGGGTCTTAATCCAGCCTTGGTTTGGACTTTCATGCTATGATTGTATTAACTTGCCCTACTCAAGATCTTTCACAGCCCAGAATCATGAGGCTAAGATGATTGTAATGGTGTAATTGTGACCAATGATGGAATGATTTCCCATCTTAGTATGGCTCCAGAAAAGGCTTCTTCTTCCCAAACTCCTGTACTAGAAAGTTTTAGGTATATAAAATGGAAGGATTGATAAAGTAAATGCCATTACATGATTGAGAAAAATGTAACTACATACTTATAACTATACATACAGTTTTGATAAATGGTCTTCATTCTAAATGAATCATTATTTGGTAACACTTTCACCAACCACTTTATATTACACTATCTAAATATTTATTTTATTGCTGTCTAAGTTGAAATTCTTTAAAAAAAAGCAACTGGTAGAAATAAATAGTGTAATGTAATGATAAAATGTACAGAAAATTAATTGCATAATGACATGCAACATGGGAAGCTTTATTTTAGTGTGAATTCAGTTGGTGTCTCTGGCAGAGGTCCCGGCTGAAACTCTTATGTCAAGTTCACATTTAATCAGCCTCAGCATGTAAGAAAAGATTGGGGAAAAGTGTAACATTACAGTCTGGTCTGAGCACGTACTGGGTACTAACACTCCTGTCATTAGAGAGCCGATTTGAAAAACGTGGATGACAACAGACTTTAAAAAAATGGTGGAGAGTTAAATGGCAGACTCGGAAGAACAGTCAGATTGTCTTTCATCTCCTTTGCTCAGGCCTTGATACTCAACTGTAGCATTCCTGACCTTTTGCAGAAAATAATACTGTAATTCTGGTAGGTGCCTGTGGCCATCATTTCATTTCTCTTACCAGTTATGGCTTTCGTTTTTTTTCTGTTTGTGTTTTATAAGACTACATTCTGTAAGGATATAAAAAAAGATCAACTTACCTTAGGCAAGTTAGTTGTGTGGAACTACCTAACTGAGAAGCTTTGTTGAAGTTTGAGGTTTTCTCATCCTTCGTATATTGAGTTTAAAAAAAGAAGAACAAAAAAATGAGATCTGGCTTTAATTTTCATTTAGATTTATTTATTTTAACTTTCATTCTGATTTAGGACTTATTCCAACTTCTGCACCTCCTACTGTTTATGTAACACTCTCGCTCTCGAGTTAAGCTCAGTAATTTGGATTACATTTAAAGTACTCTCCAATCCAAGTGCAATGGCATCATTCATTCAATTTGCTTATGTTACCCAAAGGTGTCTGTTTGAAAGTGCTGTGCTTTACATGTGCCAATAGGACTTTGTCACACAATCTCTCCTCAGTCAGCTTTGGTGTTGTAAGGAAATATGAAGTTATAGGTAACCATTTCCATGATGTCATGTAGAAAAGATTTAGAGGGTAACTATACCTGACACAAGCAGTTACCGCTGTTCATGTTCTGAGCCAATGGCGAAGTGTCAGGTCAATTAAGGACTTCTGCCCCACAGTTAAATGAAAATGGGTTCAAATTTCAGCCTGGTAACTGTCTGTGAAAACTTTACACATGTCATTGCAGACTCTCTAACCATTCCAGTTTTCATCACACATCCCAGAAACTTTCAAGTTACGTTAACTGCTAATTTTAAATTGCCACCATTTACAGTGTCTGTTAAAAGTATTCACCTCCTTGGAAGTTTTCACATCTTATTGCTATACAATCTTCAATCACGGTGGATTTGATCTGGTGTTTTTGACACTGATCAACAAAAAAAGAATCTTTCATGTCAAGGTGAAAGTAGATTTTTGCAATGTGGTCTAAAGTAATTATAAATATAAAACACAAAATAGTTGACCAGGTATTTACCAACTTCAGAATAGTACTTAGTAGATGCACCTTTGGCGGCCATGACTGCCTTGCGTCTGAGTGCACAGGTCTTCTCCATCAGCTTCGTACAACTGGACTCTGCAATTTTCAAAATGAAGATCTGGTTTAACATTTACAGCAACCTGTGCAGAGAAACCCCGAGGTTTGGATTCACACCAACCATTGCTGAGGACATATACGGTGAGGTCTTTTTTGTATTGTCGGGAGGAAGCAAGTTATCACATCAGTCAGTCGTCAATATCCGCCGGACTTTTACAGCTTTGGGACTCATTTATCATATACATTTCATTTGCTGTTTGTTATCAATCCGTGTTCGTGTTTACAGTATGGGATGTGATAATTTGTTTATTGTTTAGGGGCAAGGGAGGGTCTTTGTAAATAGTATTATTGCTGAATATCTGTGCGTTTGTGTATGTAATATATATATATAAATATTCACGGGTGTCATTGGGATAGTGGTGGTTTGTGTGTACTTACATATTATTAAGTATTCATCTGTCCTTGTGTATATATAATAATCACTTACAATATATCCACATTTGATTTTACATTTCTATCTACTACTGCTTGTTATTTCGTTGTGTTGGGGGAAAAAAAGTACAACCTGTAAGGAGTACGGTTTGTTATCATCTTGAGAGTCTTCAGGCAAGCTAAGGCAATAGTCTTGGTAGTGTAGTGATCGGTCTGGGAAAAGGGGACGGCTATTACAACATATTAAAATGGTTGAATTTTAAGGGGCTTAAAGTCACCAACACCTTAGGATTTCTTATATCTATGACTCAGAAATGGGGACTGATAACCTGGGTGTCCCATCAGGAATGGTTCTAGACCTAAGATTCTGACATTGGCCAGTAGTTGGACTATCCTTTCTTTATTTGACCCTGTCATTCAGATCAGGGTTGTGTTGAGATGGTTCATTGTAGACTGAATGCAAGAGAGAAATCACTTCAGGTCAGAACACTGTCCAGCAACTGTACATTCATTATATTCATTAAGAGGAGATGTGATGGGAGTGTTTAAACTTATGAAGGGAATTAGTACAGTGGATTAAGAATGTTATTTTAAAATGAGTTCAACAAGAACATGGGGACACAGTTGGAAACTTGTTAAGGGTAAATTTCGCACACACATTTTTTCTTTGCACAGAGAACCACAGCCACTTGGAATAAGTTAAAAAGTAGTGTGGCAGACAGTAGGACTTTTAAAATTAGACTTGACATTATTTTGGAAGAAGTAAGTGGATAGGACTGGCAAGCTTTGTTGGGCTGAATGGCCTATCTTTGGCTAGATTGTTCCAATATTATTTTGCAGCAGTGAGTTAAAATGGAAATAATGACAACCAAAATTATTTTAGCTTGAATCTTACACTGATTCAATTGTATCTTTACCATTATTAACATTGTGTCTCAAACTTATCTGTTAAAGTTTTTGTATACTTTTTATTGACATAGAAGAAATACATTTTATATAACAAAGGAAATGGACTTGTAAGGATGCAGAATAAAATTCCACCACTTTCCTATGGAGTGATCCTGAGCAATCAAGCAATCATATTTGATAAGCACGCACCCAACCCAATTCAACTGTGCTCCTTTTGCAAGCATTTTTATGCTCTGTACACCCTGAAAGGTGCTATATGGAGCTGAATCAGTTCAACTAACCAAGTCTAAATAATGCAGTAGGAGGCACAGTTCACTGTTCTGATAGGTCAAGTACTAATGATTAGTCAGCTCTTTCTCCCATGCTCCCTAGTGACTTATCTATCTTTCAGCTGCTCTCTGTGAAGGTCAGAGATTTCTGATCATTTTCTTGTCTTGGTCTTTCACTCCTACTGAGGTTTTCCTTAATACATTTTGGTGAGTATTGTTTAAATGACCAGATTTCCTATGCCAAAAATGTGATGCATTCAAATCCCAGCTAATTTACAATAAAAGGCCTCTTTCTGGATGTACACTCCAGCTGACCACTTCCATAATTTGGGCTTGGCCCAGTTCCGTCTTTTACAAGCATTTCTGGCTCTCTTTCAGAAGATTTGCTGCTTGTAAAGAAGCAATGATTATTCTTGCCAAAGTTAATACATCTCTTTAATGTCTGGATTAGAAAGACCAATGAACCATGAGCGACTAGATTCCAATTAAGCCCTCATGTCTTTAACAGGCTGCTCTGTCTGCCAAGTAATTTGTTACTTTTGTTGTAACATTTTCAAAGTTTACTCAAATAAAAAAAAGTTTTTCTGTTGTAAAGAAAGAAAATTGGTTGTGCAATAGTGTGAAGCAATTTCTTAGTATTAATAAAATTGTGCAAGAGTAATATTATGGGTGGGCTGCTCTGTGGTGCAGTGGTGAAGCAGCTGCCTCACAGATCCTGGGATGCTGCTTCAGTGCCCAGCCTGGTTACAGCCAGCGGGGTGTTTGTTCTTTGAACATTTTTTTCTCCGGGTATTCCAGTTATCTTGTTCCAGAATATGTGTGTTACTTTTTTGTAAAAAATATCTGTGTTGTTTTTTTTTTTTACTCAGAGCCTTGTATGAGCATGGATGTGCAATTATGCTCTCAGTGAACTGGTCTCTTTTGCAGAGTTGGATCCTATCATTTGCTTAGTACTGCCATGGAACATGGAAAAAACAGAAAATGAATTCCATATAGTTTGAAACAATTAAACATTTATTTACACCTACTTGTATGATAGTGCAGATTGCCAATAGTAAAAGCTATTTAGAGTTTTTAGTATTTATAAATAAACTGCTCATAAAAATGAAAGGAACACTTTTTTTTCAGAGTATAGGATCAAGTGAGTGAAACTTGTGGGCTATTGATTTGGTCAGTTAAGTAGCAGAGTGGGTTGTTAATCAGTTTCAGCTGCTTTGGTGTTAATTGAATTAACACTACATGCACTAGATGGGCAACAATGAGACGACCCCCAGAACAGGAATGGTTTAACAGGCAGAGGGAGGCCACTGGCATTTTTCCCTCCTCATCTGTTTTTTCATTAGTTTGGTATTTGGCTACAGTCAATGTCACTACTGGTAGCATGAGGCGATACCTGGACCCTACAGAGGTTGCACAGGTAGTCCAACTTCTCCAGGATGGCACATCAATTCATGCCATTGCCAGAAGGTTTGCTGTGTCTCCCAGCACAGTCTCGAGGGCATGAAGGAGATTCCAGGAGACAGGTAGTTGCTCTAGGAGAGCTGGACAGGGCCCCAAAAGGTCCTTAACCCATCAGCAGGACCAGTATCTGCTCCTTTGGGCAAGGAGGAACAGGATGAGCACTGCCAGAGCCCTACAAAATGACCTCCAACAGGCCACTGGTGTAAATGTCCCTGACCAAACAATCAGAAATAGACTTCATGAGGGTGGTCTGAGGGCCCGACATCCTCTAGTGGGCCCTAAGCTCACTGCCTGGCACCGTGGAGCTTGATTAGTATTTGCCATAAAATACCAGAATTGGCAGGCCCACCACTGGCGCCCTGTGCTTTTCACAGACGAGAGCATGTTCACTCTGAGCACATGTGACAGACATGAAAGGGTCTGGAGAAGCCGTGGAGAACATTATGCTGCCTGTAACATTGTTCAGCATGACTGGTTTGGTGGTGTGTCAGTGATGGTCTGGAGAGGTATATCCATGGAGGGACACACAGACCTCCACAGGCTAGACAATGGTACCTTGACTGCCATTAGGTATCGGGATGAAGTCTTTGGACCTATTGTCAGACCCTGTGCTGGTGCAGTGGGCCCTGGGTTAATCCTGGTGCATGACAATGCTCGGTCTCATGTGGCGAGAGTATGCAGGCAGTTCCTGCAGGATGAAGGAATTGATACCATTGACTGGTCTCCACGCTCGCCTGACCTCAATCCAATAGAACACCTCTGGGACATTATGTTTCGGTCCTTCTGACACCTCCAGGTTGCACCTCAGACTGTCCAGGAGCTCAGTGATGCCCTGGTCTGATCTGGGAGGAGATTCCCCAGGACACCATCCATCGTCTCATTAGGAGCATGCCCTGACATTGTCAGGTATGCATACAAACACATGGGGGCCATACAAACTACTCAGTACAATTTGGAGTTGCTGCAAAGAAATTTTGGCAAAATATACTAGCCGACTAGCATTATTTTTTCACTTTAATTTTCAGGATGTCTTTGAATTCAGCCCTCTTCGGGTTGATAATTTTCATTTCCTTTTGTGCCTAACACCTTATCCAGTCCATATCAGTATAGATTTCCAGCATGATTTTTTTCCCCATTGAAATCTGATGTATATATGTATATCTATATTACTAAACGAAGGTTTTATACATGCACAAATGCCAGACGCACCGAAAGCGCATGCGCACAGTGCCTCAGCGCCCCAGAGTCAAATTTCAGGTCACAATACAACTGCTTCCCGAACGTGCACACCACCGCATATACAACCTTCGTTTAGTAATGTTTGTATATATGCACAGATTACAGAGGCCAGAAGCAAGCCGTGCACAATACAACAGCCGCCAAACGCGAACGCGCACACCACCGCATATACAATCCATTGACGTTGACCAGATAAATAACCAAGTGATTCGATTGCTTCCTGGAGAAAGCCACATCTTTCTAAATACTGACAATGTTGATTCTGAACACGAAACTGAGCATCTTAATTTCCCATATATTATACACTATTAACCCGGCCGGATTACCACAATACAATCTTAACCTTAAAGTAGGGACAATAGTCATGCTATTAAGAAACCTTAATACTAAACAAGGTTTATGCAACAGTACATGGTTGGCCGTGAACAGCATGAGAGAAAATGTTATTGAGGCACAAGAGCTTACGGGATCCCATTCTGACAATACTGTTTTGAATCCTAGAATTGACCTTACAAGTTCTGATCTGGAATTACCTTTTAAACTTAAACGTGACCAATTTCCCATTAAGGCTGCATTTGCCATGACGATCAACAAATCCCAACGACAAACCATGGACAAAGTAGGGATTTACCTATCTGAGCCATGACCATCCACAGGAGTTTGAGGAGGCATTTAATCTTCTGGAGTAGCATGAAAATACCTCACCTGCTGACAAGGTCAAAGCCCTTTGTCAATCTATAAAGAAAATATAGAGAGGTTGTCTCTGTTCTCTGTGGTAGATGAATTTGCCTTTCTTAAGCTCACCATCTGTAAAAACCTTTCATTTAATGCTGAGCTCAATGGGTGCATTGAGAAGGCCTCAGGGACGATGGCTTGCTTGATCAAGGTGGTGTGGGATAATGAGATGTTGATTGCCAACACCAAAATGAGAGTACACCAGCCCTGCATGTTCAGGATGCTTCTCAATGGAATTGAGACATGGGCACTGTAAGCCTGCCAAGAACAACACCTCAACACATTTCACCTTAGCTTTTTCAAATTAATTCTTGGCATTATATGGCAGGACTATACCCCCACCACTGCTGTTCTGAAGTGGACAGGACTTTGCTTTAAACTCACCAGATGCTGTCTACAGTGGCAAGGACACATCTACCAAATGGTGGATGGTCGAATACCTTTGGGGAATTGGTCATGGGCACCAAAACTGCTGCAAGATCAGCCCTATCTTACAAAGATAAATGCAAAAATACATGAAGGCATGTGATACTGAGCCATCTTCACATGAGACCACTGTATCTGACCACAGCCAATGAAGGCAAGGCATCAATGCAGGCGTAATGAGGAGTGAATAGAGAAAAAGCAGACTATGGGCAGAAAAATAGAAATGCAAACGCCAAAAGACAGCCCAAGTAACAACACAGGCTAACCTCACTGTCATTTGTGGGACATGCCATTACAAAATGGGACTTTGCAGTCATAGTAAACCAGCGGCTCTCAAAGTCAGTCTTGTGGCCGCTCTGTGGCTGCAGGTTTTTGTTCCAACCAGCTTCTGTTTTTAATTGAACTCCTGGGCTAATTAAATGATATGTTGTTTCCCAGATTATGAAAACTAAGAAATTAGAAAACTAAGTTTAGTAAAAAAAAAATATTAAAATGTACTAAGCAGTTACAGGAATAATGTATTTTTTTTTCTTTTTAACAATATTTTTATCTTGATTTTCATTGTTTTTCTGGGTGTTCTAATTGTTTAATTAATCCATTATTTTCTAATTAGTGGGTCTAATGCTAAAGTAGTTGCAGCCTTTCATGATTCAGTGTTGTTTGCCAGCGTTTCTGCTCTGCTCATTTTTAATTGTCACTAATAAGATACAATGAAGGGAGCAAACTGCACAGAGGAAAGGCAAAATATAATGAAAGCAACAAAAGTTAGTTAAGCATTTAAATCTATAGCAAAAATGGAAATATTTCTAAATGTCTTATAAATGTAAACATCATGTTGCTGTGCTTCCTTAATATAGAATAAGAGAAGAGAAAAAAATACCAGCTAATTAATTGAGATCAGTGTTATCAGTTGTTGGCCCCCAGGACCAACTTGGAGAACCCCTGCAGTAAACGATGCAGCTCAACATTAGCCTGATCAAAACATAGTACACTTACTCTATTTTCTCTCAAGACATATAAGACAGACAGATAGATAGATAGATAGATAGATAGATAGATAGATAGATAGATAAAGAGTATGCAAAGTTAATGCTAAGAATTACACTTGATTGCTATCAGAGCACATTATTACATGTCAAATATTTGATACAGAGTTTAATCATTCAGCTATCTATTTTGAGAGAGAAAGAGAGAAGGTGGAATGGTAGGGAAAAAATATTTTAAAACGCTATTCTGGTTACAAATATTTTCAAAATCATATATTTTCAGTGCTTGAATTGAGGCGGTACTCAGCAGTACACAGTACCGGCACCTCTTCCAGTTTTAAAATAGAGTTCTGGCACCTTTGCACATTTCTGTGACTATCCATAGGAAGCCCCAACCCACCCGAGTCAATTGGCAATTGTTTAAGGTTTTCATATGTATTTTCAAATGACCTTTACAAATCATAAGTGATTTGTCATCAAGAAAATTATTCTGCTTAGGTATGTAGACTCTAGTCAATGTTTCTATCAGTGAATCAAAGAATAGTTTTATTTTCAAAAAAGATTTATTTATTTTCAAAAGTGGTGATGATGAAAGAGAAAGGCAAACCTCCCGGGAAAAGCATGGGGAGCAGTCATAGTGAGCAACTATATATATATATTACAGTGCTGAAATTCTGCTGTACTGTACACCTCAGGGATGTCTCTCGTAAGAGTCCAACAGCAGTCAGCCAACATATTAGGACTCCACTTGCCTTGGTAAAGTTTTTCCATATAGGACATGTCCTGATGAAACTGAAATTGCTTTCCATGTTCATCAATAACCATGTCAAGGTTTTTCAGGAATACAGACCAAGTAAGAGTCCAAGAAATTCATCTTCACTGACATATTGCACCCCATTGTTTGGTATGACCTGAGAAGGTCACTCACTACTTCACGATAGTTTTCAGCTATACGAGTTCCCATAACGTTTAGGCAGAAACTTCAGTCTCTCTGCCAAGCAGCTTTCTCAACGTCATTTAGCCATTCTTCAAATCTTTCATATTTTAACATTTTTTTGATCTGAGGACCTACAAAAATGCATTCCTTAATCCTGGCATGACTGATTTGTGTCAATTTATGCTTCAAGAACACAAATCCTGCTTGTGTTTTATCCATTGTTTTACCAACGTTTTTTATAAGTTCAAGTTTGAAATGAAGTTGTGGAAAGTAAACTTTCTCAGGGGCAACAAGTTGACTGTTTACCATATTTTTCTTTACTTGAACAAATGAGGCACATTTTGGCCACTCTTTCTGACCCTTGTGGTCCTTCAAGTTCTTACTTACATATACAAAAACAACAGGAATTGGTGTAACCAAGCAAAACTGCAATCACCTTTAGATGTCCACTTATATGCCTAATACTAAATGTTTTCCAAAAGTAACTTCATGTTCTCTTATAACTCTTTTGTCTTAGTAGCATGTTTTATAGGGGCAGAAGGGGGATTTATTTCCATTACAGAGAGAGACAGCATTTTAGGAGTCAATGAACGAGCACCATTCATCCATGAGCCTCCATAAACTATTTTTAAATGATATTAAATAAATTAATATTTACAAAAACATATTTCTTTAATAGTGCTGTTATGCATTGATAACACCAAATAATGAAAATATGAAAAGCCGGGTCACAAGAACACTAAGAACATTATTGGGGATGAATTATGAGGAAGTATTAAAAGAGCTGAGCCTTTTAGGTTTAAGCAAATGAACATCATGAGGTGACATTATTGAAGTGTTTAAAATTATGAAGGGAATTAGTGTAGTGAATCAAGATTGTTATTTTAAAATGAGTTCATCAAGAACACATGGACACAGTTAGAAACTTGTTCAGGGTAAATTTCACACAAACATTAGGAAGTTTTTCTTTACACAGAGAACCACAGAAACTTGGAATAAGTTACCAAGCAGCGTGGTAGACAGCAGGACTTCAGGAACTTTCAAAACTCTTGTTTTTAAAAGAATTAAGTGGATAGGAGTGGTGAGCTTTGTTGTTTTGAATGGCCTGTTCTAGTCTAGATTGTTCTAATGTTCTAAGCCAGACAGAAAATATCTGACTTCATGTTTGGATTCAGCAGTATCAAGTATGCTTGGAAAACCCACCACGGTCCTTAGGAGAAAACTGTTGTTGACCAGTGTAATTCTTTACAATTCCTTATGTTTATTAATTTCAAATAAGTAAACATAGAATAAGTTGATAAAGTATATTTTTGTAATTAGGATTGTAAAATGTAAGATGAATATCCAAGAAACCTCTAATTCCTTACTAAAATTGACATCCATGTTCTCTTGTGTAGAAACCAGACATTCTCGTAACAGAAAACCCCTCAGCCCAGAACAAATCAGAGAAGTCAGATTTCAGGTAGACCCAATATATCCTTGGGAAGTGAGTAGACATTTAGGAATGTTGGAAAAAGATATCCCTTTTATAACAAAATGGAAAATCACCTTAGAGATAGAGGATTAAACCCTTCAAGCAGATGTCTGATTGGGATTTTTTTAACTATTCTTTGCATTTCTATAATGTACATTAAATTGAAAATAGACATTGTTTTGCAAATGACATGTGGTGCAGATTTTCCCACATAACTAACACCTCCACAATCCTTGGTTGATGTGTCTATTTTAGAGTGTCTTCCCTTCTCTGTATATTTTTTTTATTTTCATTTTTTTTTTACTCATAACCCAAAGACATGCATGTTCACATAATTGGGGAAGCTGGTTTAAATTAACGAGAGTAATGTGCGTCATGCCATGAACTAGGTCCAAGCTGGATTGGTTCCCAATTCACACCCAATACTGTCAGGTTTTAGGACTGGTTCTCTGTTACTCTCTGCTGGATGATTGGGTTAGAAAATCAATGAAGATCTCCCACTTTTGTAAAAAAAACAACACCAATCCTTGTTAATCGATCTTAATTCAAATCAGGGTCACAGGGGCTGGAGTTTATCCTAGTAGCATCAGATTAAAGGCAGGCATTAACTCAGTCCATTACAAGGTGCACTCATACACCACTCATATCAGGAAGGATCAGAAACCTCTTTACATATAAAATCATTAAAATGTTGGAGGAGAACTAGAGTATGTGGAAAAGAAAAAAAAAACTGTAGAGATATGCAAAAAACCTACAACTCCACAACCGGACATGGCCAGGCCAGGATTGGGTCCATTTTCTTGGAGGTATGAGGCAGCAGCTCCACCAAGCCAGCAACAATAATAGCAACATGTTGTTAAATGTGGATGAATAAAGAAAAGCTCCCTTTTCAGAAAAGATTATCTTCTTTGATTTAATGTGATCATTAAACTTAATGGTTTTCTTCTTCTTTATTTTATTACTGGTTATAAGCTCACAATTCAATAACTATAACTTATCACAAGATGACACAGATGAGGGTACTTTTAAGTGTACCACCTGTTATTTTGAAGTCATATGAAACCAACATACCTCTTTTTATTTTAAGTTCACTTATTAAAATGCTTTCAATAAATAAACTACTATAAAACATTCCCGTTGCATCGCACATAAAAGATTCCCAGCTGAACAATGAAAATGGAAAACTTGTTCACACTTAATTCCCCAGATACTGCATCCTGAATATGAATTCAATGACTGACATTTCTAATTCTTCCATATTCATGAATAACATTAGGCAAAGCTTAGAAAGTTGAGTTTTAGGGGCCACAAATGACAATCTGTGGCTTATCTTGAGTTTTTAAACAAATGATGAAATGGTAACTGATGTGATTTCATTAATAAAAAGAAAGTAAACAATAGGTTCCATATTTAAGACCTTTTAACATTATTTCTATGGTTTAAAATAGGCCTCTCTCCAACTATTTGTGAATCCTTTAAATGCATTACGGGTCAGAGAGAGCCAGATTGTATTCCAAAGGCATGAGAGACAGGAATGGGTGGGATTGAAAATGCAGAGCCACTTAAATTTAGTTTGAGAAATCGCATATTTATTATTTAATGGAAATTATGGTGAATAAAAAATGTGTTTTTTACATCTGGTGCTATGTTTACTTAGCTTACTCAGGGTCATGAATTATAGCAGTGGGATATACACAGATAATTTTGATGTGTCAACATTTTTTGGGTTTAATCATAAGAACATAAGAAATTTGATAAATGAGAGGTCCATCAAGATGGTTTGTTTAGATAATTTCTAACATGTCCCAGTGTCTCGTCCAGATTTTTCTTAAAGGTTGTCAAGGTTTCTGCTTCAACTACATGACTCAATAGTTTGTTCCAGATTCCCACAACTCCTTGAATAAAGATGTGCTTCATGGCTTCAGTCCTATATGCACTTCCCTTTAATTTCCACCAATGTCTTATCATCAGAACACTGAAGGAATGGCTGCTGAAAATGAGGCTTTGCAGCCATATGTGAATAATCAATTTAAAATGAGTCATTTCAAGTAGTAATAGCCATTATAAACACTAGTAAAGCCTTGGCTATAATTTTAAATCAGTTTAATGGTATCATGGTAATAAAAGGTATCAAAAACATGAATATTTCTAGATGACCGCAAACTTTTGAACAGTAGGTTATATGAGATAACAATGACATTTGTTCTGAGGTTACCCTTAAATATACTTAAAATTAACTTTTATAAGTGTTGCTAATATGGATAGAAATACTTTATTGCATGTTTCTAGTTGTCAAGTAAGAGCTTTAGATCAAAAAGCTATCTGTGTCTTAGCTTTTCAGATATGGAGGATAACAATTTTCTGAACAGTAATTGATATGCAAGCTATTTTTTGGCACAGGGATTATAAATATTAATGTGTTTAGAATGCATATAAAAGAGGTTTACATTGCTTAAACATTAAAATATTGTAATGAGCACCTAGGTGAAAGATAGTGACACTACAGTATATACTGAATTTATTACGGAGTCCTTTATCTTTTGGGTACATTTATATTATTACTGTGGCCAGGCTGCTGGTCATCCTTTGAACTCTAAATTTAACTTCTTTCTTTCTTTCTTTCTTTCTTTCTTTCTTTCTTTCTTTCTTTCTTTCTTTCTTCTTACAGCTTCTTACTCTCTTCTGCTCCACTCTACTCTGCTCTGCTTTGCTGTTTTTGTTGGTTGTACTGAACTGCAAAGGATGGCAGTTGATTTAAGGAATCAGAATTGGGAGACAGAAGGAAAAAACAAATGAAGGCCGTAACCAGGAGTCAATGAATCTAATAAACAAGGCCTAAGGCATGAAACAATAGTCATGGTCAAGAAAAAGAATGAGAGGATCAGTAATTAAAACTTCACGTTTCCGGAGCCAAGAAGTAAGACAAAAATCATACTGTAGTCAGAACAAACAAACAAAAGAGCATTTTAACAAACAATAATAATGCTAGAGTTTTAAATTAATCCATAAATGTGTAAAACCCAGGAAGTCCAAGTGGCTGACATTTATACTTCTTGACCTATGTCACACAGTGCATCACCCCTGACAAACTCATTAAAACTAAAAGTCCCAAAATGGAATTTCCCAAGATAGCACTTCAGGATAACACAAAAATTAACAAACATAAATAACGATGCATTAAAACAAAAAATAAATGTGACTATGGCTTCCCCCTAAACGAGGTATAAATAATTTATTGAGTCCCAAGAACCATAAAGAAAAATTAAATTTGACGATCAGACCATAACAGTTGGTAGTGATCACACGCTGACTCTTTGTCTCTGTTTTACTCTCTCTGTCTTTACAAACACATTGTAGGTTTTTATCTCATTATGGAATAACCTCCTCAATCTATTTCTGGAACCCACTTGTAAATCCACCTTGACATAAGCCACTCTTTTGAAAAATGCTTCTAAAAGGAGTGTGAAGTGGAACAAAAAGGCCACAAACTACATATAGCCAGCTTATAAGGTACTGGTTTATACATTCATGCTATTGGTTTATGAGCATTTACCAGTTGTACAAAAGATCTGAGATTCTCAGCCAGCATTTCCTGTTTTAATACTTAGTGTACAATACAAGTTCCTATTCACTGTGCAGCCAATTACCCTTTAATAGAAACTGTCAGTTTTAAATAATCCTGAAGAGACTGCAAATTTTGCCCTCCTCTGGACTTGATTTATGCCCCAGAAAGTTGTATTAGCCAACTCCAGAGAAAGCAGCGGACTCATCCCAATAACTATCAGGCAAAATTTATTGTTATTTATCCTTTAACATTCTTGTAGACTTTTCCAAGAATTAATCTCCAATATGTTTCATATTGCTTTCTGCACGTACAAGTACATTTCTGAAACTGAATAATTTTGCGTCCATAAGATGTGGGTATTTCATTCATATAATACAACTTTGCTTTTGCTTAAGTGTAATGTCTGTATATACTGTATATATATATCTTAATTGTTAAGCAGTTTTATATTATTTCATACTTATTTCAGATAGATAGATAGATAGATAGATAGATACTTTATTAATCCCAAGGGGAAATTTCATTCCATATTTGTATTATATAGTTGTTACTTTACACGAGTAATAATTATTGTAGTTCATGAATGGCGCATTTCATCATGTTGAATAAACTACAGTATGTCAATACTTTCAGGCCTACTGTATTTAGTGACAATGCCCTCTTCAGACTGTTATGTTTAAGTATCAAGTAATCAGTTGTATTAGTGTTCATTACAGTTTGCTCTTTGTATTATTATCATATATTAGTACAATGTTGTTACTTATTACTTGTATTATTATTATAGTTACTGCTAAATGCACCCACACCACTATGAACATCGCACATCTTCATCATTCATTATATCTCATTCACCAGATAATAATCATAATCTTACATGTCTACTGTATATATCCAACATCTTGAAAAGAACAGAATTTCTGGATTTATGAATGGCTTGGAATTGTATTTTCAAAAATTTATAATGGACATCTTTGCTTCCTGAACTGTTCTTGCTAGACAACCTGTGGCGACTGTAGATTCATGAAAGAACTGCATTTAAGGTTTCAGTGAGGACATAAGTTTGGATTAATTATCTAACATTGGTTTTTTGGTATTCAATATTGATTTGTTCATTTACAATATTTGTTTCAAGCATATAAACTACGTGTGTATTAATTTCTTTTACATTTTATTTGTTTGTTGATGAACTATATTGCTTTTTTTCTGCATACTTTAGGTTTGCATGTGTTAAATGTGTACTGGATTTTGCTTGAATTGTACTCTTTTGAGTGCATTTTCTATTGTTCAATACGTACACTTTGTCAATTTTGCAAATACTTTTGCCTGCTGTTTTTGTGTATTAATTATTGGCCTAGCATGTGTACAATGGTGGTTTTATCTAAGAAGTATATCAGTTATACAGTTTCTAACTCAACAGTTTTCTAGTTCAGAATTGAGGGAAGCCTTTGCTTAGTCTTGCAGCAATGATCATAAAATAGAATTAAAGGCATTGACCCATCCATCGGATCAATGCGCAAACACATTCCCTTTCAAGCACACTGGCCTAATTTAGGCTTGCCAAAAAACCTTTCACCATAATTATAAAAAATGTGAATTTTTCAAAATCATTCTTCTTTTTGAAACATTCTTATTTTGGTGTGGTGCAGTGTTGATTCAGTATTTTTGCCTTACTTTTACATTCCGGCCCAGACACTGTCTTCATTGCTGTGTGTGCATAGGTTTCTCACAGTATTTCTTAATACTGATACTCTGTATGTTCAATTCTTCATAATAACTATTCATGGTGGCTCTAAAATCCGTACTGACCCCTACTCTCTCTTCTGTTTCAGTCTGAGAATCAAATGAATGAGAATTGTGTCTTATTCTTGGATAATAATTCAGTTTGAACTCAAAAGAGTCATAATGGCTAAGGATTAATTTAGAGAACAAGATTAAAAGGCCTTTAAAGCAGGCCTAGAACAGCTATGGGTTTGTTGTTTTGATCCTGTTTATTTCTGTTCTGTGGTCTACCTGTGTTCATGCCTAGTACTTAATATTGTAAAGGGGACTTGATTTTTGGTTTATTTATTAAATCCCATGTGTTATTTCTGGATACAAAATAAAAACCAGGAGTTTTCCAGTCACAGAATTTTCTTTAATCTTATTTTTATTAGAAAGGATATCCATCATAGAAAGCTTGAAATAATGAAATCTAATTAACTCAAGTGACAATGTTTTGATTAATAATCATCAAAATTTTAATGCGATTGGTTACTGTGTATCTAAATAAATAAGTGACTATAACTCAGGGGAGTAGGTTTTTGAGTTGATCTTGTATTTGTAAAGAAACCCTCTATAGATTAATGCACTTTTGAATGATGCCGTCCTCTCAGCATTCTAAAGTTTCAGATGGTTGAACTTAATACCTATTTTACAGTTTATTAATGGACTAGAAAACTTTATTGATAAGACCTTTAGTGAAAACAGTTCCTGAAATACCAGAGGAGACAGCAAAGAAGCAGCAGATTCAGAGAGCAGAAGATTGAACAGGAATAGAAAATGTGCATGTCACACCGAGTCAGACACTTTAACAATTGAAAAGGCTAATAGATTGTGTCCCCTGAGTAATTCAGAGTCTGATGGGAAGCATGTTATGAGAGGCAAGTTCAAACACTGGGTCACCTGCACATCTTGGATACTACAGAAAAAAGAAATAGCAAATTCAAATGGAGATAAAGCAGATTATCTGTGAGCTGGTGTATATCACAAAGCTGAAACTTAAGAGTGCAGTGACATGGGTTTATACCATGGCAAGGTGCAGTTGTGAAGAAAGGTGGAGTTTCTGTTTTCAGACTTTTCTACTTCATAAGAATTCAATACTGGAAAGCCTTGAAATGCCTTACTGTGAGGGAAAACCTACAGTGTTTGGTGGAAGTTAAAGAGGATGGGTTCATCCCATGAACAGTTAAGTGGCATATCACGTGAGACCAGTGAAGCAAAAGCTATGGCACTTGGGTCAGATCATGGATAACCATTATAGTATATTCAGGAGTCAATAAAGTTTAAGTGTTGTAAGATTAAAGACAAGATGTTAATGAACAAAATTGTAGGGGGTACCAGCCAGTAGCCCTGTTTGATAAAGGTTCAATGAAAAATGCCTACTCAGGTGTAAAAGTAGCAGCTTGATACAGGAAAAAGATAGATGATTGTGAAGAGGAGCTCTGTCTCCCTCAGACACTGGTCCTCAAAGAACTATCACTTTCTTTATAGTGCTGACCCAAAAGGGGTGAAGCTTTGTTCGTGGGAGCAGAAACTAGGTCACTCATTGTCCAATTGGTGAGCCTCTAAGCTGCAGATAAAAAAAAAGATAAGGTGTAAATGACAATGCCCCCTCTCTGTTCGGGGTGGTATTGACTACCTTTTCAGAGTCCTGAAGATGTCCCCTAATTGCATGTGCTTGACAGTGTTTATACGGTGTAAAAAAGAAGGGGATGTAGGTAGTGGCCAGTAATTTCCAGTTGAAGTGAAGGACAGAAATAACTGCTGTAGCTCTGTAGTTGTTATATGTCTCATTAAAACCTGGCAAGGAGTTACAAACAGGGACAACCTTCCCTTCTGTGTTTCTGTATATCAAAGACTTTTTTGGTAAGCTTCTGAGATGAAGCATAAGCTAATAGAAAGCCTATGTCATACTACAATATTAGGTAAAGGTATAAGTCCTGCTCTCCAATGCACCACGTCCAAATGTACTACTTTTATAAGAGGACATGCCACCTCTTTGTAAGGAATATAGAGAGGAGTCAAAAATATATTGGGGTGGTTACACCTAATTCATAGAAGCATCTTAGAGGGCACACTAGTTTATACAATTGGTTATGGTAGCTCCCTCGCAGCTGTGTGGACTTTACTCTTAATCTTTGGCCAGGCTCTGTTTACAAGGGGGTTTACAAGGAGTTTCATGGAAATCTCCATTTACAATTCAAAAAAGCATTTCTATGGAGAAAACAAAATAATAGTGAACAAATCAATTTATGTGTACTTGAATTCACAGTAAAACACGCTTCATAAAGTAATTAGTAAAATAAATTGCCTTTCACTTCCAGTAAAATCTGTGCCACTTAAACAGGAAGAAACATATTTACTTCCTGTCTGGAAGCATTTTTATGCATTCATTTTGCATGCGTGAATACACTTTTAAACTCTGTGACGGATGGCACTTATCCCACCAGGACACCTGTGTACTTGATGGACTAGGGGAGAGTGTGCGCATAGGGCATTATCGCCCCTGGAATGCTTGATGGTAGCCCCCTTGAATGGCTGTAGCACTACAGGTTCCCAAAGGGCTTCATGGGAGATGGAGTTCTGCTACTCAGCCCTCTTGGTTCCCACCAGGGGGTGCTGCAGGGAGTGGCGAGCTTTACTTTGTCAGGCTTCCGCCTCACCTGGAAGTACTTTTGGACCACAAAATGGAACACTGGGAATACTCAAATAAAAGAGGCCCAAGTCGGGACATGGAGGACAGCACTTGCTGGAGGAAGAGGGGAGACAGAGAGAGTGACAGAGTAAAGAGACAAAGGGTTGCTGTGTGCTGGCTGTATTGGGAAACACTTACTGAGGAAGCATTTCCAATGAGTAAAAACTTGTTAGTGCTTTTATACTGGTGTCTGAGCCTGTCTGTGTCGGGTTTGGAGAGCAAAAGTGCTCACTACAGCCAACAACTCCCTAGCATTTAGTATTTAAGTAGAGGTCTCTTGCTTTTTTCTGCATACTTTAGGTTTGCATGTGTTAAATGTGTACTGGATTTTGCTTGAATTGTACTCTTTTGAGTGCATTTTCTATTGTTCAATACATACACTTTGTCAATTTTGCAAATACTTTTGCCTGCTGTTTTTGTGTATTAATTATTGGCCTAGCATGTGTACAATGGTGGTTTTATCTAAGAAGTATATCAGTTATACAGTTTCTAACTCAACAGTTTTCTAGTTCAGAATTGAGGGAAGCCTTTGCTTAGTCTTGCAGCAATGATCATAAAATAGAATTAAAGGCATTGACCCATCCATCGGATCAATGCGCAAACACATTCCCTTTCAAGCACACTGGCCTAATTTAGGCTTGCCAAAAAACCTTTCACCATAATTATAAAAAATGTGAATTTTTCAAAATCATTCTTCTTTTTGAAACATTCTTATTTTGGTGTGGTGCAGTGTTGATTCAGTATTTTTGCCTTACTTTTACATTCCGGCCCAGACACTGTCTTCATTGCTGTGTGTGCATAGGTTTCTCACAGTATTTCTTAATACTGATACTCTGTATGTTCAATTCTTCATAATAACTATTCATGGTGGCTCTAAAATCCGTACTGACCCCTACTCTCTCTTCTGTTTCAGTCTGAGAATCAAATGAATGAGAATTGTGTCTTATTCTTGGATAATAATTCAGTTTGAACTCAAAAGAGTCATAATGGCTAAGGATTAATTTAGAGAACAAGATTAAAAGGCCTTTAAAGCAGGCCTAGAACAGCTATGGGTTTGTTGTTTTGATCCTGTTTATTTCTGTTCTGTGGTCTACCTGTGTTCATGCCTAGTACTTAATATTGTAAAGGGGACTTGATTTTTGGTTTATTTATTAAATCCCATGTGTTATTTCTGGATACAAAATAAAAACCAGGAGTTTTCCAGTCACAGAATTTTCTTTAATCTTATTTTTATTAGAAAGGATATCCATCATAGAAAGCTTGAAATAATGAAATCTAATTAACTCAAGTGACAATGTTTTGATTAATAATCATCAAAATTTTAATGCGATTGGTTACTGTGTATCTAAATAAATAAGTGACTATAACTCAGGGGAGTAGGTTTTTGAGTTGATCTTGTATTTGTAAAGAAACCCTCTATAGATTAATGCACTTTTGAATGATGCCGTCCTCTCAGCATTCTAAAGTTTCAGATGGTTGAACTTAATACCTATTTTACAGTTTATTAATGGACTAGAAAACTTTATTGATAAGACCTTTAGTGAAAACAGTTCCTGAAATACCAGAGGAGACAGCAAAGAAGCAGCAGATTCAGAGAGCAGAAGATTGAACAGGAATAGAAAATGTGCATGTCACACCGAGTCAGACACTTTAACAATTGAAAAGGCTAATAGATTGTGTCCCCTGAGTAATTCAGAGTCTGATGGGAAGCATGTTATGAGAGGCAAGTTCAAACACTGGGTCACCTGCACATCTTGGATACTACAGAAAAAAGAAATAGCAAATTCAAATGGAGATAAAGCAGATTATCTGTGAGCTGGTGTATATCACAAAGCTGAAACTTAAGAGTGCAGTGACATGGGTTTATACCATGGCAAGGTGCAGTTGTGAAGAAAGGTGGAGTTTCTGTTTTCAGACTTTTCTACTTCATAAGAATTCAATACTGGAAAGCCTTGAAATGCCTTACTGTGAGGGAAAACCTACAGTGTTTGGTGGAAGTTAAAGAGGATGGGTTCATCCCATGAACAGTTAAGTGGCATATCACGTGAGACCAGTGAAGCAAAAGCTATGGCACTTGGGTCAGATCATGGATAACCATTATAGTATATTCAGGAGTCAATAAAGTTTAAGTGTTGTAAGATTAAAGACAAGATGTTAATGAACAAAATTGTAGGGGGTACCAGCCAGTAGCCCTGTTTGATAAAGGTTCAATGAAAAATGCCTACTCAGGTGTAAAAGTAGCAGCTTGATACAGGAAAAGATAGATGATTGTGAAGAGGAGCTCTGTCTCCCTCAGACACTGGTCCTCAAAGAACTATCACTTTCTTTATAGTGCTGACCCAAAAGGGGTGAAGCTTTGTTCGTGGGAGCAGAAACTAGGTCACTCATTGTCCAATTGGTGAGCCTCTAAGCTGCAGATAAAAAAGATAAGGTGTAAATGACAATGCCCCCTCTCTGTTCGGGGTGGTATTGACTACCTTTTCAGAGTCCTGAAGATGTCCCCTAATTGCATGTGCTTGACAGTGTTTATAATGGTGTAAAAAGAAGGGGATGTAGGTAGTGGCCAGTAATTTCCAGTTGAAGTGAAGGACAGAAATAACTGCTGTAGCTCTGTAGTTGTTATATGTCTCATTAAAACCTGGCAAGGAGTTACAAACAGGGACAACCTTCCCTTCTGTGTTTCTGTATATCAAAGACTTTTTTGGTAAGCTTCTGAGATGAAGCATAAGCTAATAGAAAGCCTATGTCATACTACAATATTAGGTAAAGGTATAAGTCCTGCTCTCCAATGCACCACGTCCAAATGTACTACTTTTATAAGAGGACATGCCACCTCTTTGTAAGGAATATAGAGAGGAGTCAAAAATATATTGGGGTGGTTACACCTAATTCATAGAAGCATCTTAGAGGGCACACTAGTTTATACAATTGGTTATGGTAGCTCCCTCGCAGCTGTGTGGACTTTACTCTTAATCTTTGGCCAGGCTCTGTTTACAAGGGGGTTTACAAGGAGTTTCATGGAAATCTCCATTTACAATTCAAAAAAGCATTTCTATGGAGAAAACAAAATAATAGTGAACAAATCAATTTATGTGTACTTGAATTCACAGTAAAACACGCTTCATAAAGTAATTAGTAAAATAAATTGCCTTTCACTTCCAGTAAAATCTGTGCCACTTAAACAGGAAGAAACATATTTACTTCCTGTCTGGAAGCATTTTTATGCATTCATTTTGCATGCGTGAATACACTTTTAAACTCTGTGACGGATGGCACTTATCCCACCAGGACACCTGTGTACTTGATGGACTAGGGGAGAGTGTGCGCATAGGGCATTATCGCCCCTGGAATGCTTGATGGTAGCCCCCTTGAATGGCTGTAGCACTACAGGTTCCCAAAGGGCTTCATGGGAGATGGAGTTCTGCTACTCAGCCCTCTTGGTTCCCACCAGGGGGTGCTGCAGGGAGTGGCGAGCTTTACTTTGTCAGGCTTCCGCCTCACCTGGAAGTACTTTTGGACCACAAAAATGGAACACTGGGAATACTCAAATAAAAGAGGCCCAAGTCGGGACATGGAGGACAGCACTTGCTGGAGGAAGAGGGGAGACAGAGAGAGTGACAGAGTAAAGAGACAAAGGGTTGCTGTGTGCTGGCTGTATTGGGAAACACTTACTGAGGAAGCATTTCCAATGAGTAAAAACTTGTTAGTGCTTTTATACTGGTGTCTGAGCCTGTCTGTGTCGGGTTTGGAGAGCAAAAGTGCTCACTACAGCCAACAACTCCCTAGCATTTAGTATTTAAGTAGAGGTCTCTAGTGAAAACAAAGATCATCAGAAGCGAACATATTCCCAACTAAGTTAATGGGGCTGCGGCAAATTTCCATGTAGTGAGACTTTCCTGAGGACAAAATACAACAATATGCACAGTGATGCATTTAGGGGTGTCTTTGTGTTAAATATATGCTGTATGTCAGATTTTTAAAAAAGAATTGATTTTACGGGTTGTGGTGTGGATTAATTGTTACAGAGGCTTTAGGGAACAACCAAAAAAAAACATTAAAAGTCAAAGTGTTTAGTTTAGTGTTTTCAAAACTGCATGCAAATCGAAATGTGCCTGTTTCATTTATCAATAGAACTAAATGACCTACCACCATATGCCTGTTAAGAACCAAGGAGAGTCTAAGCACTGAAGGCTCAACACAAGTTGCAGATTATTCCACGCACCTAGAGGTAACACTTAATCCACTTACATTCTATACATGAAATTTCCTCATCAGAGACATAAAGAAGAGGGGCAGCCTTGGATTGTCATGGAATGAAAAACAACCTGAAAGGTAATGATCCTAGAGTGACAAGATAGATGACTTCAGTTGAGAATAGTGTATAATAGCGGCAAGTCGAACATGGAGAAAATCAAATGGCCTGAACCTCCCCACAGCTTATGCTCCATATAATTGAAGAATAAATGTTCATGGCAATATACTGAGCAAGCTACTAGACACACAATAAAAATGATTGATGCCATGCTAGATTAGACCAATGAAACCGTATCAGAAGAGATGAAAACTGAAAGCTCGGAAAAATAAAAATATACAGAACTACAAGTACCTGGGGGCCTATATAAACAACAAACTGGACTGGTCTGACAACACAACACTCCTGTATAAGAAGGGCCAGAGAAGATTGCACTTGCTAAGGAGACTCAGGTCTTTTGATGATCTACCAGTCCATAGTAAGCCTGTGTGGTGCTCTACACTGCAGTCTTCTGGGGAAGCAACTTGAGCTCAAAAGAAACACAATGCCTGATCAAACCTATCACGAAAGCCTGCACCATCACAGGGCAAAAACTGGATACACTTTAAGATGCTGTAGAAAAAGGATGGTGGCAAATTGGATACCATCATGAAAAATCCCCTCCATCCCTTCCAGGAGGTACTTTCTTAAAGTAGTTTTCGCCACAGGCATATCCCACCATGGTGTGCTCAAGTGCACTTGTTAAGTTTATTTTGAAATACAAATTTTGAAACACATGAACAATATACATTTATTTATTCATTTAAATTCATTTATTTATTTTTCATTTACTTATCAATTGACTGATTGACTGTATTATTTGTCCTGTGAGTCAGAATCCTTGTTTTTATGTTTCTGCTGCTTTATGCATGTGGCTTTTCCCTTGGGATTAATAACGTTTATCTAATCTAATCTAATAACATTCTTAGACTTGCAGGGAGCTACAGCTCATGCTGACAACATTGGGCTGAAACCCGGGATTGCGTAGGTGATGATGCCGTCCCCTCCAGATTCCCTTTTCCCACAAGGGAGTCTGTTGAACCAACACTGCCGATAGTTGTGACTGAGATGAGCTGACAAATGAGGACAAATGTTATTGAAGCCAGGGGATGATGGAAAGTGCTCAAGTGCTTTTATTAAAAACAATCCATCCATCCATCCATTATCCAACCTGCTATATCCTAACTACAGGGTCACGGGTTCTGCTGGAGCCAATCCCAGCCAACACAGGGATCAAGAAACCCTGGGCAGAGCGCCAGCCCACCACAGAGTGAACACACACATACACACGCCAAGCACACACTAGGGACAATTTAGGATCGCCAATGCACCTAACCTTCATGTCTTTGGACTGTGGGAGGAAACTGGAGCACCCGGAGGAAACCCATGCACACACAGGGAGAAAATGCAAACTCCACGCAGGGAGGACCTGGGAAACGAACCCAGGTCTCCTTACTGTGAGACAGCAGCGCTACCCACTGTTTATTAAAAACAGTCAAAAGTAAAACCAAAAGTGTCCACTGTGCAGTGTTCTCAAACACTGCTGCTCCCATTAGGGATCATCACAGCGGATCATCTTCTTCCATATCTTTCTGTCCTCTGCATCATGTTTTGTGACACCCATCACCTGCATGTCCTCTCTCACCACATCCACAAACCTTCTCTTAGGCTTTCCTCTTTTTCTCTTCCCTGGCAGCTCTATCCTTAGCATCCTTCTCCCGATATACCCAGCATCTCTCCTCTGTACATGTCCAAACTAATGTACTCATTTCTAATCCTATCCATCCTTGTCACACCAATGCATATCTTAGCAACTTTACCTCAAGCTCTGTCTCCTGGTTTCTGGTCAGTGCCACCGTCTCCAACCCATATAACATAGCTGGTCTCACTATTGTCCTGTAGACCTTCCCTTTCACTCTCGCTGATATCCGTCTGTCACAAATTACTCCTGACACTTTTCTCCATCCATTCCACCCTGCCTGCACTCTCTTCTTCACCTCTCTTCCACAATCCCTATTACTCTGTACTGTTGATCCCAAGTAGTTAAACTCATCCACCTCCACCAACTCTACTCCTTGCATCCTCACCATTCCACTGACATCCCTCTCATTTATACACATGTATTCTGTCTTGTTCCTACTGACCTTCATTCCTCTTCTCTCTAGAGCATATCTCCACCTCTCCAGGGTCTCCTCAACCTGCTCCCTACTATCACTACAGATCACAATGTCATCAGCAAACATCATAGTCCACGGGGACTCCTGTCTAATCTCATTTGTCAACCTGTTCATCATCATTGCAAATAAGAAAGGGCTCAGAGCTGATCCCTGATGTAATCCCACCTCCACGTTGAATGCATCCGTCGCTCGTACCGCAGACCTCATCACTATCACACTTCCCTCTTACATATCCTGTACAACTCTTATGTACTTCTCTGCCACGTGACTGCCTCATACAATACCACAGCTCCTCTCAAGGCACCCGGTCATATGCCTTCTCCAGGTCCGCAAAGACGCAATGCAAATCCTTCTGGCCTTCTCTAAACTTCTCCATCAACATCCTCAGAGCAAACATTGTATCTGTGGTGCTCTTTCTTGGCATGAAACCATACTGTTTCTAACTAATCATCACCTCACTTCTTACCTAGCTTCCACTACTCTTTCCCATAACTTCACGCTGTGGCTCATCAATTATATTCCCCCGTAGTTACTGCAGTCCTGCACATCCCCCTTATTCTTAAATATCGGCACCACTCCACTCCTCAGGCATCCTCTCACTTTCCAAGATTCCACTAAACAATCTAGTTAAAAACTCCACTGCCATTTTTCCTAAACACCTTCATGCTTCCATAGGTATGTCATCTGGACCAACGACCTTTCCATTTTTCATCCTCTTCATAGCTGTCCTTACTTCCTCCTTGTTAATCCATTGCACTTCCTGATTCACAATCTCCACATCATCCAACCTCTTCTCTCTCTCGTTCTCTTCATTCATCAGCCTCTCAAAGTACTCTTTCCATCTGCTCAACACACTGTCCTTGCTCGTGAGTACGTTTTCATCTTTATCCTTTATCACCCTAACCTGCTGCACATCTTTCCCAGCTCGGTCCCTCTGTCTAGCCAATCAGTACAGGTCATTTTCTCCCTCCTTAGTGTCCAACCTCTCATACAACTCATCATATGTCTTTCCCTTAACCTTCACCACCTCTCTCTTCACCTTGTGCCTTATCTCCTTGTACTTTTGTCTACTTTCTGCATCTCTATGACTATTCCACGTCTTCTTTGCCGTTCTCTTCCTCTGTATACTCTCCTGTATTTCTTCATTCCACCACCAGGTTTCCTTTTCCTCCTTCCTCTTTCCAGATGTCATTCCAAGCACCCTTCTTGCTGTCACCCTTATTACATCTGCTGTAGCTTCCCAGCTGTATTGTAACTCTTCACTGCCACCCAGTGCCTGTCTCACCTCCTCCCTAAACTCAACCTTGCAGTCTTCCTTTTTCAACTTCCACCATTTGATCCTTGGCTCTGCCCTTACTCTCTTCCTCTTCTTGATCTCCAACATCATCCTACAGACCACCATCCTATGCTGCTTAACTGCACTTTCTCCTGCCACCACTGCAGCTACAATCTCCTTCAGATCAACTCTTCTGTGTAGGATGTAATATACTTGTGTGCATATTCCTCCACTCTTGTACATAACCCTATGTTCCTCCCTCTTCTTAAAATACATATTCACAACAGCCATGTCCATCCTTTTGGCAAAATCCACTATCCTCAGACCTTCTTCATTCCTCTCCTTGACACCATACCTACCCATCACCTCCTCGTCTCCACTGTTCCCTTCACCAACATGCCCATTGAAATCCGCTCCAATCACCACTTTCTGTCCCTTGGGTACACTGTTCATCACTTCATCCAACTCACTCCAAAAATCTTCTTTCTCACGTATTGCACACCCAACTTGCGGTGCATATGCACTAACAACATTTATCATCACACCTCCAATTTCCAGCTTCGTAATCATTACTCTGTCTGACACTCTTTTCATCTCCAAAACACTCTTGACAGACTGTTCTTTCAGAATAACTCCTACCCCATTTCTCCTCCCATCCACACCATGATATAACAATTTGAATCCACCTCCAATCCACCTGGCCTTACTCCCCTTCCATTTAGTCTGTTGCACGCACAATATATCAACCTTCCTTCTCTCCATCATATCTGCTAAATCTCTCCCCTTACCAATCATACTGCCAACATTCAAACTCCCTACCCTCAGTTCCACTATCTTTACTTTCCCCCTCTTCTCCTGTCTCCGGACACACCTCCCCCTCTTCTTCTTCTTCAGCCAACAGTAGCCCAATTTCCGCCAGCATCCTGTTGGCTAACAGTACTGGTGGTGGTTGTTGTTAACCCAGGGCTCTACCGATCCAGTATGGAAATTTGTATTGTTGTCTGCATATTGATTTGGTAAAATTTTACACCGGATGCTCTTCCTGACGTAACCCTCCCCAGAACACACTACAACACAGTACCAAAATGCACAATCCAGCACAAAACTGTTTCCTTCTTCTTCTTTCTCTGCCTCCACTCCTCTCCCGGCAAGCTTTGTCCACCTCCTCCCGACTGTGGCTGCCCAAGTAATGGCGGATGGCTCCTTTTACAGGGTGTGGCAGAAGTGCTGCTAAATATGGCTCAGAAAACATCCAGGCGAACCCTAGCAGTGGCCACGGGCCCCATCAGGGTTAAAATTCCATGCTCCAAACCCGTGGCCCCACTGCAGGGCAGGGGGGCTGCCCTCTAGCATTCCAGGGGGATAATGTCGTGAAGAAACTCTCTTCCCTGGTTTTTCCATTATTGAGGCGTTCCAGCTGGGAAAGGGCCCCATGCAGTCCACCACTATATATATACGGTCTATTGTCATACATGTGCACATGCGAGGCAACTTCAGGGTTCATCTGATTATAAACACACTCATAACCAGGCTCTGGCACTGTCACCATGGATGACGTCACTTTTACTGAATCTGCCTCTTCTGCTCTTGAGCCCTTATATATATATAAAGATTTGTTTTATGTACTTTGTTGATTTTTTTGTCTTATACTTCATTAATGCCACTGCTAGTATTCTGAGGAGATTTACCATGGTAATAAACTTGAACCTGAACTCACTCTATCTATCTATCTATCTATCTATCTATCTATCTATCTATCTATCTATCTATCTATCTATCTATCTATCTATCTATCTATCTATCTATCTATCTATCTATCTATCTACACTTGAACAACTTATGTAACTTATATAACTTTATCTTGAACGGATCAATCAATAGTCAAGTCAACAATAATGATTTCATAGAAGTTTATCATTTGTAAGCATTGTTCTTATTTTAACAAAACCTGAACAGAACAGAACTTCAATGACTTTGTATAGTTGACTTTGCAAATAGTCTCTCTATCTGCTTTGTAAACTTTAAACTTTTTTCGGGATTGTAAAAGGGGAAGCCTATCCTGACAGCAACATGAATGTAACTGGGACATCAATACATTATGTATCACTCACTTATTCTAATCAAATTGATAGCATTATAATTAAGAAATACAGTATATAGCCGAATGCAGAAGGCAAGCCAGCTGGGAATCAATCTTGTGTTCAAGTGCTGTGAGGTTGTAAAGCCACCCTGTGTACTTTTGTACCAACCTGTTTAAAATCAATAAGCACTTTTATCCAACTACTCATTTTTGCACTTTAATTGTTTTCAGATTTTCTTACATTATATAAATTCATATTTGATAATAATATTGTACTCTGCACTTTTACTAGTGATACTGTACTTATCTTCTCATGTCCTTATTGACCTTATAATCAGACTTATCTTTAGGGGTTTACAATATGTATTATATAATTTCTCGAATTTTCTCTTAATTTCTGTTGTATATCAATGTAAGATCATATTGATGTATTTTTATTATTTTGTAATATTGTACTTTTTTTAGTTAGCCAATAAAAGGTGTCATTTTGCTTGACTTTTGTCTATTATTTATTCATTATTATTCCTATCTAAATGTAATTTGATTTTTTTTTTTTGCTTAGAACTACTTCTTTGAATTGTAAAGCACTTTGAGCTACATCCTGTGTATGAAAATGTGCTATAGAAATACATGTTGTTGTTGTTATCTCCGTTTCCCACTAGATGAGAAGAGCACACGTAATTGATTGGTTTGAAACTGAAACTGGGGTAGAGTTAGACATTAACTCCTCAGTGTTTTCTAAGAGATCGTGGCTGAAAATATTCCAAAATTGTTGATAAAATCTGTGCTCTCCAAGGAGATGACGATCAGCATCCTGCAAGTCAAAAGGACTTGTCCACACTGAAATGAAAGTTTATAGGGGTCCCCAGGCAGTATTTGTGCATGAAAGCACTGATGTGTATCATTACAGATTGATGTGCTGAAAAGCATGTCCACACTGTCATGGAAAATGGGCCCAGCTGTGCCCTCTGAGCATTTCCTTATGTAAACTCTTGAGTAAGTGTGTGTGTTAGTGGGCCCTGCAATGGAAATGTGGCCTGTTCAGGGCCGGTCTCTGCTCTGCACCTGTGGCTGACAGAATAGGCTTCAGCTCACCCATCATTCTTTATTAGATTGTAGCATTTGAGAATGTTATGTTATATTAACTTATGTGAATAAACTTAATGAAGCTTAAAAGACAAGATCATCCTGAAATGTAAAGTGCAATAATTAGTGGTTATAAGGAAAATGTAGACGTAAATAAACAGTGTATATAGGCTTGAGATCTGCTCTAAAACACCACACTTGTGCCATTTCCACATTGCAATGTCTTAATAAAAATATACAGTACCTGAAAGATTCAGTGTAATTTCAGGTCCATGCCGAAAATGCAAATTCAAGAACACTATGAATATTGGTCTTAATTCTACAACATGATGACAAATTAACTTTACCAGCTGCATGTCTATATGTTCACCTGGGTTCAAATTACTTCTCAAACTTGCAGAAAGCATTGCATTGTTTTTGTTTTTTTCTTTTTTTTCTGACAAGTGGCAGGCACAATGCTCAGTTTGTTTTACAGCTCCAGAGTTTTGGGCCTGGACACTACCTCTATGCACTTGGCACATTCTTCTCATCTCTTTATAGGTCTTCCTCTCTGGACTCTGCCTGCCTTTTCTCTTAAATGCCAAAGATGTGCTGTTTAGGTTAAGATTCTTATTTAAACCCATTTAAGTGTGAATGTGTGTGAGAAAGCCATGCTGCAGATGAGCTTCCTGCCTGCACCCAGTGTCTCCAGGCATCCTACAACTCTAAACTGGATGAAGCCAATTTAGGAATGTATTTGTATGTATAGAGCATATTGCATAATAGCATGTGTTTTTTCTTATCTGGTGAAGTTTTGTTTTTTTACACATGCATTCATCACTCGTTCCTTTCTATTGCATAGTAATTGTTAGCTGGAGATTATTTTTAAGTCCAAGGTAGAAACCAGCCTTAACAGGGCACTAGCCTATACACAGATATAATTTCAGTCAGTTTAAGATAAACGTCAAATATATGGTCAACAGGAAATTTGGGGAACAGTAAAAATCATTAAGAATACAAAAGATATATCCACAAGAACAGGCCATTCTGTTCAAGATAGTTTGTCCTTTCCTGTTTATTTTTAAGCAAACATCATCTAGTTAAGTTCTGAAAAAGCCCAAAGTACTACTATCCACTATTTTTGTAATATTGTTCTCTGTGTGAAGAAAAAAGTGTTTGAGATTTGTAGAGAAATTTCCCCTTAACCCATTTCTATTTTTTGTTACAGAAAATCTCATTTCCATCATAATTTTGGGCATTACTATCACATCTCCTTCTTTCGCAACCTTCTTCTAGTTAAACATTCAACTCTTTCTCTTTTATTTCATTTCTCAAAATGGTATCATTGTTCACAAATGTCTGATGGGACTAAGCAAAGGACGTCACAAGAGTCAGTTGCAAATGACACCAAGGGACTAACATGCTTTTCTACTTAATTCTTATCTTTTTTTTTGTGGTCTGTGTAAAAGAGAACACAGAAATAAGAAAAAGGTTTGGGGATCCACTTCATGCATTGTCATTAATTTGTAGAGTAATCTCAGAAAATGGAGTCCAGAATAGAACTGACTGAGGAAGGCAATTGACTGGCTTTATAGATGGTGGAAAGTAAGAGGAGGGTCCGACAGGTCACCGGTGGAAGTGAGGTCAGCAGGAGGGCGTGGTCTGGAGAGGGAAGTGGAAATTGGTTAGGCTTTAACTGGTCTTCCCTTCTGGGGTTCTGTAGAGGAGTGAGAGAAGACAGGAGTGAACTTTGTCAACCTCTGACCTGGCATTGTACTCTTAGTTAAGCCCATAGACTGCATCCCATGCACACATGTGTGACATCTGGGAGTCCCAAAGCATGAAAGTCTCAAAAACACCTCCAAGCATGCCCAGCTAACGCCAACTAGTAATAAGGGTAAGCACTGAATCTTTTATAAAATGAAAGATTTATTCTTCACAATCAGTATGTCAACTATTATGAAGCTCCACAGAGCACAAAGGTAAAATGAAATTGCCTGAAATATAAGGCAATCCAAATCGAACAAAGTCCCAATGCAGATTTCAAATAGCAAGGTCAAAACATGAAGCAGAAGGTTGAAAAAATTCAAAGAAATCGCAGGCCATAAAGAATTTAAAATGCGAAACAGCTCACCAAACCAGAGTACATTTGAAATAAACTGCCAGGAATTATGGGAGATCCTCCAGGATTATAGGGTGGAGGGCAGTTCTTGATGAGGATTGGCAGCTGGCCTTGCCTCTAGGGGGACCACCCACAAAAATCATGGAACATAACCAAAGCACAGTAGACAATGCAGATAAAAAAGAAAACAGACAAAATAAACCTTAAATCTTAAATAAAAGATTCAAGAAAAAACAGAAAGGACATAAAACATGGATTTGAACCCCAGCTGGGGTTGGCTGAAATATAACACTCTGAAACAGTAAATCCTTTGTGAATGGCTTAATCCATGTACCTGTCTGCCATCTGTCATTGCCCATAAGATGGATATTGGCACCAACATCCTTTGTCGGTTATAAGCCAAAGATTGTGGAAGCTCAACCACCATACTCTGCTGCTGACAGATCATCTTAATGCACCAGCACATCCAATCTATCAATAAATGTGGTATGCATGACTTCAGACCCCAACCCTCCTTTTTGTTTCTCACTCATTATTTAACATACCTCATTACCATGTAGTCCTAGAGTCTAGTTGTGTCTAGCTGCTTTGGAATTTCCCTGGTTCTGTTATCTTTGTTTTTACTTTTTTACAAAAAAGGAAATCAGAGCCCGTATTAATCAAAACTCTCAGAATTACTTCTAGGAAATGCACTAAAAATCTGACTAGGATAAGAATTTGTCCTACCACAGAGTAGGGCATGGGAAGTAGTTATGAAGCATCTTACATCCACTCCCGGCCAGGACTAGCATTTCGCATATGAGAATAAATGATGTCAAGCCACAAAGCAGCATTTCTGAAGGCATCTTTTAGTTTCATTTGGAAACGATTTTGATGCTTTGCAATGTTCTGATGCTAATGCTAAGTCTTTACAACAAAGATACTAACAATAATAAATGACAATATTATTAATTAAAGTAGAAGGAGAAGAAGAATAAGAAAATCATAAGGTTGGATATTGCATTAAGCTGCATTTAATTGATGCGACTTTGCGGCAACATCAAAAATAATGCAGTTTGCATCCATGGGCACCTGTATGTTCATACTTTGATATCTCTTGCATATGTAAATCATACCAACAACTCCAGAAAAACCAGTGATTTACACATTACCTCATGTACAATAGATTGTTGGGGAGATGTATAAATCTATGTTTCACTTCAGAAGTTTTAAGGCCATTTAATGTTGGCACAAAATTCAAGAAATGGTTAGTTGCGACATATCCAGATCATCGCTATTGCAAAGCTACATTTCCCCCATGACCAAAAAATGCGATGTCACCAAAATTGCACAACGTCAACTATGTGGAGGAGCCGTGACATACAAGATTCATTACTAATATCATTCCATCATTGTCAAATCAATATTTTTAACTAGTTCTTTGTTTCCAAAACATTCAGCCTTTCCCAGAATGCACCTGCTGATCTCTGCCTTAATGCCATCTTCAGGCAACTCCTAGCAAGTTGGGACAGCTCATGAGCTCTCATTAAATTCTGATGAAATTAGGAGTAGTTTCCTAAATAGGCAAATTAATAAAATTATCTTATTCCTATTCCTAAGAATAGGATAAAATTTGTGTCACTCTGAGATTTTTGAGCCAGTTTGGCCTGTTCTCCTGCTCTGAGGCGTTTGATTTTACAGGCATAAAAGCTGCACAGAATCATTCAGATGAGGCCTTAACTAGAGCAGTCTATGGTTTAGGAATAACTTCCTTTAATTTTAACTTAACACAAAATGTTATGCAAGCCAAAACTTAATGGATTCTTCACTTTGTCTGGATGTGTATGGTGATGGGTTTACTACAACTCCTAACTCCTTCTTATAAGGTGTACTTACAGGTTTCAGACCCTACCACTATTTATGCAAATATAACAGTGTTATTGGGCTGTAAGTTGAGCCATTTATTTGGTTCAGTGTTTTAGGATGATGTAATTCTAACTTATATCAAAAGAAAGAAAGAAAGAAAGAAAGCTCATAACACACTTTTCCTGCTCATGGACTTACTGTGATCTGACAGATGGAGTTCAAATTTAAATCCCCAGGGCTCTAGTCCATTAACCAACATTGCTTGATTGGGTAGTCTACTTTGTGACATGGCTAAAAATTATTAAATAAATAAAAACCAACATACATTCACTCATAAAGAAGCTTGTCACATGACACTATTTAGAAAGCAAGATTTTAAGGAGTTTTATAAACCCTGTCTTGGGACAGGCCCCAGCATTTCCAAAAGAAGAGGCACATCTGCTACACATTTTCTCATTTTTGGATTCACAATTTGTTGGGCAGGGTTAGAACCTCTGCATACTAATTGGTGTCTTTTTTTACTCTGGTCAATAAATGACAGCTTTCATTACAGGGAACGTTTTTCTAAAGTCCTTTCTTTAACTAAAAAATGCCCCTTCTGAGCTACTCCCTTTCATGTTTTGCTGGCAGATTCAAAGGCATCCAATACTTATAGGTATCTTGCAAAGATTATTTAACATTTTCATTTGTATTCATGGCCTAGTTCCTTATAAGCCTTAGAACCTTCACTAAGCAGTTCAGGCCAGCACATTCAATTTTAATTAGAAAGTAAGAATTGTGTTCATGTATGAAAGAAAAAGCAAAAAAAAAAAAAAAGACAAACAGGCCTTTTTTATCAACAGTGATTGCATTCTGGATACTGAAGACAAAAGGATTCCCGCATTTCCTGGTTGCCAAGGACAAGTAAATGCTCTTAGAAGATGACAAATCTCCAGCAGGATGTATCAAATGCGCTTGGTTACCATCAAATGCTTCACATGTTTATTAGGAATAACAATCCACTTTGCAGAACAGTTTCATCTCTAATGTGTCCCCTAGAAATTAATTATTGTGCTTGGCTTTTATGATTTGTACCTGCTTTTATTAATCACCTAATTTTATTAATATTTTCTTTCTATCAATTTTTCTTAAGTTATTAACCCAATTACAGAAGAGAAAGGAGCCAACCCTGGACAATATTGGTCAATCTCACCTCTACATTCACACTCTCTCATCCTAGACCAATTTAGAAATTGCTAATCAAAAAATGCAAAAATTGGACAAAAAGCCAGACAGAAAGAACATAAGAGAGAACATGCAAACTGACTGAACCAGATGTCCGAGCCAGGAATGCTATCCATTGAGACACTGTGCTGCCCTCTGCGTACTACTAAATGGAAAATATAAGTTTCTGTTATTTAAATAACTAATATACCTCTATGGATTGAATTACTAACAAACTGCAATTAGAATTAATGCATATTACAAGAGATAACGCTACACATTCACAAGTTATCTAACTAAATCCTTAGTTTTATTAGAATTAATAGTTATACAGAAACTTTTTTGGTCTTGGGCCCAGTGTGTCCATTGATGACTTTATATTAGCCATAATTTTAAGTTAACTAGCCAACAGTTTCCCCTGAATGATACACATTAACAAATAACAGTAGATACATATTCAACATTTAAATGTAGTAAACGTAATAGATGAAAAATGGACGGTACTCATCCAAAAACAACTTGACACACGGGTGTTTAATTTTGAATCAAATTTAGCATCCATTTGTCCTTTTAATTGATTAACTGGGCTTGTCTGATTTTCACAAGTTTGCTGAAATCAGGGGTAAGTGAAGAGAGTGTAGAGAGAAATATGTTTAATGTTTACTAGTAGCTGACTCTTCTTGAATTTCAGTGCACTTATCTATTGCACAAGGCAAGACAAGGCCCAGGGCCTCAGTTTAGGTTGGGCCGGCACAGCATCAATGCCAAGATCCATCTTTGTATTCAATGTTGGGATGCAGGAGTCAAACTCAGGACAATGGAAACTAACACAGCGCATAGTCCCGTTGTCCCATAACATCAGCAGGTTTGAATCCCAGCCTAGTTACTGTTGGTGTGAACTTTCCACATTTCCTCTGTAAACGTTTTGTATTTCAGTTTTCTCCCACATCTAAAAGAGGAACATTTTGGGTTAATTGGCCTGGGAGTGAGTGTGTCTGGCATCCCATTTCAGATGGACTCCTAAATAGAGCTCATTGTCACCATATGTAAAATAAATTAATTTTGTGGCCAATAAATGTACAAAGTGCTCAGGTAAGAGGCTTTTTACTTTTAGTCTGAACTCTTGTCAAGCTGAACAGAAGTGCAGTGCATGCTGGGAAAGTTGGAACACAAAGCAGGTTTTTAGAGCGTTTTTTGAAAGGCTTTTTGCTTACTTAGCTCTGAATCTCAGAGAATTTTTCTTGAGCTTTTTATAACAATGTAAAAACATTTTCCTGTGAGAAACTGCATAAAATAATGTCAACATGCTCTAATACCAGTGTGTGATTGCTTCTGTTTGGGCAAGAAGGGAGGAGCTGGGAAGAATACTGTTTTTAGTAGAGCCCCCGCCTCAACCCACCCGTCTCTCTTAGCTGCCAAAAATTTCTTTATCTCTATTTCCCCTGCTATATCTTTATTTTGCTTGAAAACTCATAACCTGCTAGAAAGGAAAACACCAAGGAGTGGAATGGTCATCAGCATTTTATTACTTCTTCTTGAACTGGATGAAGAGTATGGATGAAGAGTGATTGTTTGTATCACTTGTAATGAAATCTCAAAGATAAGACAAGCTGGTGAACCTCATTTAAGTTGGCCTAGTGATAAGCCAAAAAAATTAAAAATAAAGCAAAAAAAGGTTTTCATTAGCGTGCTGGTCCTGAATTGTCTTATTCATACAGGAGTTCTAAAATGACTGGGGACTTCGGATGGGTGCATTGGCACCTCTACATACTCCTTCAAACTCTGGGCATCTGCACTTACCTGAAGGGACCAGTGGTGGAATAATAGCATCAAATACTCCAAGTAAATATATAAAAATAAATATCAAATGTGCCTTTTGTAAAGTGGCAGAAAATAATAATTCCAGTGTCAGGCACTCAAAACATAGTCCTCTGCAATGACCCAGAATATTCAGAACTTCTTCTTCTTCTTTCGGCTGCTCCCATTATGTGTTTCCACAGTGGATCATCTTCCTCCATATCTTTCTGTCCACAAATAATAAAAATAAGTAACGGTCAATATATACAGTACTAGCCATTCCGTGCAGCTCCGCCTGCATAGTAGTGAAACTGGACAAACTTTAAAAATCAATAAGCATAAGGTATCGCTAATTAAACGGAGGCAAGTTATGCTCCAAAACACAGAAGTAGACCGACTCCCCACTCCTGACATCACGCTTCTCCCTCTCCATGGCCTGCAGCCTCTGTTTCGAATTAGTGTGAATATATCGTTCATGGAAGTAAACTATGACTCTTAGCGCAAAGGGAGAAGTCCCAAAATCAACTGGAATGTTCAAGCAAATTCTAGAAAAAACCTAATCTAAATCCGTTAGGTAGTTCTCTTGTTTGCTAGCTAAGCGGAGTTAAGATTCGCCCCAATGCTGACATATAAGTGAGGAGGCTCCCTCCCCCCTCTCCTCGGTCACAAATAAATTGATACCGCAAGTGAACTATGATAGCGCGATGAGAGAGGTCACAAAATCAAAATCAATGTTCAAGCAAATTCTAGAAAAAAACCTGATCTAAATCCGTTAAGTAATTCTCTCATGAAAAGCACACAGACAGACAGACGTTGGATTTTATATGTATATATATAGAGATATACAGTGGCTCAGAAAATAAAAGTAAAGAAAAACAAACAAATCTTCTTCTACCTCCTTTTAACACAAAACAAAAATGAAAGGGAATAAAAAATCAAAAGTGAAAAAACAGCACACAAACAGAAACACAAGGAAAAAGCTGTGGAAACTCTAATTATATAAATATTTACAGGAATGCTCTTTAAGGATTGCGACTTTTTGTTACTTTTTCTCTCCAATCCCAGACAGTCAAAAGATGACCCCTGCCGGGCCTCTATCAGTTTAATATGTTGGGTCCCGTTTCCCTGACTAATCTGTCATGGTTTGTCACTGCATTGGCAGATAAACTTTGTGACCACAACTGGATGATGCACATAAGAAAACAAAAAAGGATATAAAAGAAATGAGAGACAAGATTTGAGGTCACGAGACAAGCAAGAGGTCAAAACTGAAAGTAACACGCGAGTAGAGTTTTGCACAAGGCTTTTTGAGAGTTTTGGTATACACAGATCGAATAAGCAAATGACTTTCCAGACATTCTTTTATCCCATCACGTCATATAAGCACAGGTCATGATCTCAGAGGCCACACTTCTAGAAAAGTGAGGAAGCAAACCTAACCATGGGATTACAAAATGGCGGTGACTGAGGAGCTAAAATGGTGTCCAAGGCAAAATACAACAACTGAATCTTTACGAAATTCAAGCAAATAATAAAAGGAACACAATTCTCAATTTTAATAACCTGCAATACAAATTCAAAATTATACCTAACAAGTAGCATAAAGACAATCATGACAGCTCAATGTGTTGACCCAGCATACCCAACTGGTGAGACTGTCATGATGTTCTACCCTGTGCAGTCTGGTGTCTCTACTCATGTGTACCTGCCAGCAGGTTTATGTGTATGAGCCTCTAGCTGCTGGCAACTTTCTGAAATTTCTCTGAGACCTTAACTCTCTTACACATCCTCTTTTACATGACTGGCTTGTGCGCACTCCTTTCATGCTTATAACTCTGCAATGACACATGCAAACTCAAATGGATGTCATTCTTAAAAGGCACAAAGATATGCCAGGTTGTAGGCGTGCCAGTATTCAATATTTTGATACAAGTGACAGGTCTCCGTATTTGGAATCAAACTGTCCAGCAATGCCAACTACCACAGTGTGACTTCATGCTGCTCCCTCAGACATTTCACACAGGAGCTTTCTATGAGCCTACCATGCAGGTAATTGCACCTCTTATAACTGATTATAAAGAAAAAAGAAAAGCTATAATTAGTTAAGTTTTTATAACAAAATGAACGGTTATGTGGCCTATCACAGTCAGGCTGGTCCTTAAATGGTGTTGAAGTGGTGGGTGTTTCCTCAGAAGCAAAACTGAGATCATGATTCTTCAAGCCACTGGTATTCAGTTTTGTGGAGGCAATGGCATAAATGACAGCACCAACATATGTCTCAAGGTGGAATTACAAACATAGAAGCCTTGAAGATGCCCCCTACTCATGCATGACGACTATTAATAGGTCTGATGCAAATAAATATATTTTTATGGAAAAATTTAAAAACTAGTGCCTTTGCCTCATTGTTACTAGTGAAGAGGAAAAAATAGATTGCCCATTCCCTGTCAAGCAACAGTCCCTTGGGAACAAAGGGATTTTTTTGAGAATTCCTCCAATTCCTGTAAAACTGGGTTGAATTAAAGATTCAGAAGTTAAAACAGCCTCAGTCAGCAAGCAACCTGCCATTAGAGGTCCCTAGGGTTGATTATGCAGGGGACAATATGGTCAATAAGACAAGGAGCTTACAGGTAACAAGAACACAGCTGGTTTGACATTTCTTCCTGTCTCCCATTAAGGAAACAACCTAAGAGGTAAGTTAATACCTTTCATGTTAGATGATCTGATAACATGATAAACTAATAAACATAAAGGTTCTCCTTTTTACTAAGTGACTCTAAAGTACATTGTAATAAAATGCATTTTTAATCTTCTTGGACTTTCAGCCTTTTTTACTTCTTTCCACCTGCTGAGTCTGTCTTTGGCTTGTATTTTCCTGCCTGAATTTGAATTTCAATGTAATTTTAACTCTACATTCTGCCAACTGGATTTTTTGATTTGAGCCTTGTCGCTTTGTTTGGAGCTCCTGCTTCATGCATTCAGTGTCCTGGATTCAACTCTCATATCCTAGTGCTGTCTGCATGGAGTTTGGCATTCTTGCTTGTCTACACGAGTTTTCCTCTGAATACTGTGGTTTTATTCCAACATCTCCAAAACATACGTAGCTGTGTGTATGACGGGGCCTGTCGAGGGCTGAGACTTGCCTTGCTCTCATGGGATGAGCTTCAGCCCCCACATAAATAAGATAAACTGTGACTGAGAACGTTTTTATGCTTTTTTCCATATTGTCTTGTCTATGCCTCTTCATTATTTAAGGTCTATACTGTTTTGAAACCGCTGGGCAAAATATGTTTATTTGAACAGCCTTAAACACTATTATACATTTAAAATTCATAAGAGTATATTATTAATTAAGCTTTACATTTTTATATATACTGTAGTTCTGCAGACAAATGCTCTGGCATTTGTCTTTGGTTTCCTGTTGTCTTCACTCAATATAAAAGATATAATTTGAAAACAATCTCATTTCACCAGTCCTATAACAGAAAATTAATGAGTCTCTGTAGGCCTATGGAATTTATTTCAGTTAAGAACCAAAACATCGAAAAGTCAAAAGTAACAGTAATGTCCGTTCTCCAAGGAATTGTGAATAAAATGAAAAAAAAAAAAAACAAGAGCGATAATTTGGATACTGTAGAAATTCCTAGCTGTATATATTTCCTGTTTTTTAGTTTGATTTATAGTTTACTTAAGGATATCATTACAACATAAATGATGTATCTAAGGACAAAGCCATCTTCTCTGCTGGTATTTGTCAGCTCTGCAACCCTTGAGAATGGGTTGGCAGCAATGCTGTCTCCAGAAGGCTCGAGCTCGGAGCCTTAGAATATGATTTATGCTGAATGGATGTGAAAATTCGGAAAAAGATACATTTCCGTCCTGGAGAAATTGAAAAAGAATAAAATTTTTTTTTCAAAACCCTTGTTGTAATAAGCTTTTAGAACACTAGTCCAACAATGGGGATATTCACAAAAATAAAAAAAATGTTAACACTAGTTAAGTTTAGTATCACTAATTAATCTACGCACAATCATTTCAGAAACATATATGGAAAAATAACCTCAGTGACACCATACAGTCAGCAGGACTAGGTCTGAACACAGTTTCCTGGACAAGTGAGGTAGCAATGCTAGCCAGCATCCCACTGAATTAAACTATGAGCACCCACACTCACTCATAAATCCCCAACATGGAGTCACCAGTCTACCTAAAGCCAACTCCACGTACAGTCAGGTATGTCAGACTGGTAAACTACAGATGCTGATCTCATCACCGGACCACAAAACTGAAAATAACTGTGCATGTCACATTTACTGACTGACTGCCAACTTTACAGCACAGTTGTGCTCACCCCTTTTTGTCACAGTTAACAGTGTACTGCCTGACGTACCTGGTGCTGTACAAAGGGTTAGCAGGTATGGCGACTTCAGCCCTTTTTTCTTCTTTCCTTTCTGTCATGGAATGCAAAACATGAGGCATCAGACTGTTTGTCAGGTCCAAATCACCCATGTTCCTTATTCCTCATTATATGCATCTTACTGTAATTCCAGATGAGTACTCATTGGTGTTCAGTTCTCATGCACACAGAGCCCTTCTTTATGAATTTAGTCAAATCAAACCTCTTCATGATGAGTATGGATTAGTTGGAATGAGTCACTAGACATGTCAAAATATGTGACCGGCCTTCATGGGAGCCCATTGCCAGCTCGCTACGATTATGTAAATTAAAGTCACATAATTTGACATGGCCTTAACTTGTAAATTTTTAACATGAAAAAGAACGCCCAGAAAAAAACACCCTGGAGAATCATGGGAAAAATATAACTTTTACACTCAGTGACCAGGCCAAAATTTGTACACAGATACTCAGATGTGCTAAAGTCTGTGTCATCATCCCGCTAAATCAAAACACCAACCTCCACACTCACTCATAAGGGGCCAATTTAGAGTAACCATTAATTCTAACTTGCATATTTTCAAGATGCAGTAAGAAAAATTTGAGAAAACTCACTGGAGAAAACATCTAAATGCCATATAGCCGTGGACCAGGCTAGGGTTTGAACACAGTCTGCTGGAGATGCATGTCAACAGTGCTATCTAAAGTGTTACCATTCCCCTGAATCTGAAAATGAACACCTCCAACTATTCATAAGAGGCATGTTTAGGAAACCTGTCATCCTCAGTTGTTCATCTTTGTGATAGTAAGCCGATAGAAAACCCATTGCAGACATCAAAAGTGCACATAGGGCAGGATTTGCACCCAGGACTCTGTAGCTGTGAGGTAACAGCAATAACCAGTTACTGTACCACCTGTACCAGGATTCAAATGAAAAAAGAATGCTTCAGATTAATTATTTCTGCAATAGGCTTCCTAGAAATAGACACTCGAAAATACTACATAATGCCAAAACCATGAAAAATCAGAATGAAATCTCATATCTGAGTGTTCTAACAAGGTGTGCTGCGCCCACCACAGGCCAGTCCATTCATAGGCTCACAACTACAGTTTTGTGCTTGCCAGACCAAGTACGGATTGGCAAATAAAGCAATTTAATGCTCTTCTCAGCCATGGATACTTGGGAGAAGTGGACTCAAAAATCAGCATAAAATTATGTTTTTAATTGTCTTTTCAAACCACATATTCAGTGCTTATTTGTGTGTTCACATATAATTTACCCTTAACTCTTGTGACCTGCAGGAGGCACTCCTGCTGCCCAAAAGCGACACAGACAGACATAGGACATAAGTTCAACACACACATTTTTTTATTTTAAGCACAGTTAAAGCACAAACACACTTCTTCATTTTTCTTTCCCTTTCTCTCTCATTCTCTCTCTTCCACCTTTACTCCTCCTGGTAACTTTGTCCTCCATCTCCTGACTCTGGCCCCTGGAGTAGTGGCAGCTGGCAGTGGCACCGGGAAGTGCTCCAGGTGTCCGGTGATCTTCTTCCAGCAGTACTTCCAGGTATGGCAGAAGTGCTGCACCAAAGAGCTTAGCCGTTCCTGCAACACCCGCTAGTGGCACCCATGGAACCCAATAGGACTACGCCAGACTCCAACTCCTATGGAGCCCTGTGGGAGTCTGAGGCACCACTGCAACCCTGGGGGGCAGCCATTGTGAAAGAAAATGTAACTGCTTGCAAGCTGCTAAGGGTTTAAAGCTGTTCTGTTATAACAGCAGGTGATTCATACAGGTGTCTGTCATAAGACAGGTTGCAGTAAGCTGACCAAGGACAACTTCTTTATTTAGAATCTGTTAGGCACAGCACAGATTACTTTTCCTTCTTTGGGGCCCCTCCTGACACGTACACAAAACAGAAATGGTTGGCCGATTTGCGCAATATAAGATGAAATGCTTAGATGCTATTTCATAAGTAAGGGGGAGGGAGGACAATTAATATTAAAAGCCGATTGAAACAGGGGAACTTTGCTCTCCTGCTTTGCAAAGCATGAATCCATGTACTCATCTGTGACTGACTAAAAACTGATTGATTGAACTATTCCTGTCTTCCTCTGGGATTTACTTCTACACCATCTATCGCTCTCTCCCCAGGTCCTTCCACTACAAAGGCGTACCGGCCGGGTAAGACGTCTGCCACACTCTTTATTAACAATTTAAATTAACAATCTTAATTCTACAATATAAAATCGTTGCTTTTCTGTTTAGTATTATGATCACCACAATAATTCACCTTGTGATTTGAGGCCATAATTTTGTGACAAAGCCTGATGGGTCTATTTATTAACATGAAACCAGAGGAACCAAAAAACATTAAAGACACACATAATTAATGCGAAAGTGTAATAACACATTTAATTATTTAAATTTATAACAGATTTATGAAGGACTGTTCAGCTGTAATACTGTGTAACCCTGCTGGACTAGACAATCAACACTAATTTCACAAAGAACAAGACAAAGAAAGGCCACACTAGGTTTCAGTTAGATGTGTAAACTTGTAAAGGATAAATCCATTAAGACTGAAAAGAGGCCAAAAAAGAGAAAATGGTTGGTTATTGAAAATGTGATTGTAATTGCTCTACCTATAGTGTTAGATACAGAATACAAACTGATCATGGAAACAAACTTGTTTAAATACAAAAATGCAAAATAAATTTTTGATTGTATCGGGCTTATACTTAAACTGGATTTTTCTTTTTCATTTTTCCAGTAATAAAAACCGTATAATAACTAACAATGTAAAATGAATAAAGAGCAAGGTGACATCATTTCTGTTGTTGATGTCTGTATGCCATAAATCCAGAGGATGAGGCAGAAAAAAAAATCCTAAATGGAATTTAAATGTGCTTTACCTAACATTTGTGGATTAAAACAGACACTGCAGATTGTATTTTACAAGTTTTCAGACTAAGATAGGAGCCTTAATAAATTATTAATTGTGTCAGAGGTGTCTGACTCAAATCCTGACCAAATTCTGCTATTAATTCTTTTCCCTTCATTTTAATTGCCTTATTTTTCAAGACTTTATTATTTCCTTAAATGGCAGCCAGACAAAAATTAGATGTGAAGTGAGCCAACAGATGACCAGATAAGTCAGGGCTGCAAACTCCAACCAATTTCACTCTAACCAATTTCTTAATTAAAAGCCACTTCTTGTTGTGAAGCAAACATGTTTTTATAATTCCATGGCTTGTTGGTGCTCTTATTCTGCCACACCAAACATTTCCAAAACCGTTGAATTTCTTACTTCTAAGAGCACAGCCAAAATGTTTTTTGGACCTGAGCAGGTCAACATGACTGAGACCTTCAGCGTTCTTTATTTTCAGGTATTGTTTCATGGACAAGGGGCTAGTTGGTCATATGTTGGCTCATTTGTATATTTTTATTGTGTGTCTGCAAATTAAGGAAAAGTTTATTTCTTGTGTAGCCCAAAATCACACAAGGAATGCCTCAATGGGCTTTAATAGGCCCCAGACTTGACACCCTAAGAACACAAGAAACCCCTCACCAAAAAAATAAAACTTGTAGGAAAAAAGGAAGAAATGTTAGGAAAGGCCATTTAGAGAGAGACCCCTTTCCCTTTGGGCTGGGCATGCAAAGGGTGTCACAAAACTAGATGGCCAATCAATCATTGCCACCTCCGGAATGCAATACAGTAGGACCCACTACATTGCAAAATGCAGGAATAGATTATACCACTGACTAAAAAAAACAATTATGGGGTGTCTGAGTCTTAAATAGCAAGTCAATTAAAATTAAGGGTCTGCGAAGGATTAGTGCCCTGTCCAGGTTTTCTTCCTGCCTGGCGCCCTGATTCATGATTAAGTGAGTTAGAAAATAAAATTAAAATTAAAATTAAGTCAAAAGTTAATTAGCATCAATAACTGGTCACTAATTAAGAAAAGGATTAGAATGAAAATCTGCAGCCACTGCAGCCCTCCAAGGACACCCCTGAATTATGTTAATTATTAAGTTATGAGTAGGAGGAGATGTAAATCTAAAATAATGAAGTAATAAATTGCAGAAAAAAAACACAAAAATTTATATTAGTGTGATGAACATATAGTGATCAATTATTTAGAATCCACATTTGTGTCACCAGTTTGAATAAGTCATGTGTTTAAATTGAGAATGTGTCAATTACTGTTTGAATTTTTTACTTTGTAATAAAACGATTCACTTAGTTTTATTTCTTTTAAATTAGATTTTCTTTCTTTTTATATACATGTGTTGATATATGTTTTTTTTCCTTTAACTGCTTTTTTATTTAATTGGTTAATTAATGAGTTGATTTGTGATTTCTCCCAGATGAAGTTAGTTGAGAGCAATAAATAACAGTTGAGCAGGAGGACAAATAGAGATGACAAGACAAGGCTGAATGAGTGGGAAGCATACTGACAGGAAAGGGCTCCTGGGGGTGTTTGAGATTTGTTTTTTTAATAGTGTTTATAGCTTTTTATTTCATTTTTATTCAATCTAGACAGACATGGTGACTTAAATTGAATTTTGTTTTTCTTTTTAAACTTGGAAAAGGGTTCTGGATGGTAAGGCGTAGACCATGGTGTATTAGAAACTGAAGAGACTTTGTGCTAATGTCAAGGTGGACGAGAGAACTGAAGCATAAACCTGGCTAGGAGGAAATTCGAGAGAAACCTGCCTGGCAGCTTCCCCCTTAAGCTAAGTGTCTTGTGAAGTCGGAACCTGACCATGGATAGTGGTGGAGGGGTCTTTACATATGGTGGGCTATTTCCAGTTCCTATAAAAGTGTTCTGTCCTTGCAGATTGGTGGACCTGGTGCCAGTGTTGAAACAGGTGCAACTGTAGCAGCTTAGGCCCCAAATCTTTTTGGAGTTTTCTGCCAGTCTTTTAATATTGTTTCCATGATTGTATATGGGAATCCATAGTTTTATTGTGAGGAACCTGAAAAAGAACTGGGTTCAAAAAAGAAATAAAAATGGGAAAGTTTGCTTAAATCGTAGTGTCATATTTCTCAGTATGTTACCATCACTAGGTGGTGTAGTTGGCCTATTTGGCATTAATGTTCTGGGTCACGTTTACAGTGAAGTCTGCCTAAAAGTAATTCTGTTGTAATAAAATACAAAAAACAGAATATGAAAGTTAATGAGTGACTAGAGATTGGTAAACAGATTAAATCTTCAAACTGATGGTGTACATAAGAATTACAAAACACAAATATTCATTTCAGAAAATTAAAATCTGAACAAATGCCTTGAAGCTATGTATATCTCGGGTAAGACTAACAAGTCAACAGCACTTCTCAGCAGATGGCATTTGTTCAGTGCTTTGTTAACCACCAAACTAAATTGAATCAAATGTTTCAGTTTTAATTCTTAGTTTGACAATTTCTCTGGGAGTATCTGGCAGCATACCATTAAATTTGTGTATTTTGGTTAAATGAGCAATTGTGGTTTGCATGTAGGAATGTTTCCATTCAACTCATTTATTAAGATGTCTTCTGACTATGTGTCGAACAAGCTGTTGCTCACAGGGTCCCGAATGAGGCACATTACCTGCATTGTGATGGAGCGTCATTTACAGCACTACGGCCATCTGGCACGATTCCCAGAGGGTGATTCAGCTCACGTGATCCTCATTGGTGTGTGGCTGGACCAGGCCACCTAGCTGTGACAGATAGATGGTCATTGGCTGGGCATGAGACTGGACTGTGTGTCTTCTAGGGCCCCCGAACTGTTCCAGTGTGGGGTGGGTGCGGCTATGTGCTGTACCAGTGCATGCTTCCTGACCTGAATATGTTGTTTCTTCTCCAGGTACTTCAAGCTTTTCTCCCAGAATTCCAAAGATGTGCATGTCAGGTTAGTTGGCTGAGTGTGAATGAATGCTGGTTTGTGCCCCTATGAATGACTAGCATGCCATCTGCAGCCCAGTGATGCCAGGATCTGCCTACCTTCACTCTATATTCTCACAAATATATAGTATATAATGTGTGCTGGATATGCATAATTGGTTATTGATAAATATAAAGGACAGCTGTTGAGCAGTGACTTAAATGTTAAAGAAAAAACATTAAAAAGACAACTATATACAACTACAGTTCAATGCCAGCAGCATAAAACCAACGTTGTACTGGAATGATTCTTGGAACATGTCAAAATTCAGAGTCGCTGAATTCTGTACTGCCGAATGAAAACTGCAGTTCGCATACCAGGAGAAGGTGGGAGCGGGGGATGCCATCATCTTTATGCTACACCGATCCCTCTCCCACTTGGACAGAGTCAGTGGTGCTGTAAGAATTATGTTTCTGGACTTCTCCATCCAACCTCTGCTCCTTAGGGACAACCTGTCAGAGATGGGAGTAGATTCATACCTGGTGGCATGGATCGTGGACTTTCTTGCAGACAGACCTCAGTATGTGTGTCTCGGGAACTGCAGGTCTGACATTGTGGTCAGCAGCACAGAAGTGCCGCAGGGAACTGTACTTTCTCTGGCCCGGTTCAGTTTACACTGGAACCTCAGTTCACGACCATAATTCGTTCCAAAACTCTGGTCGTAAACCGATTTGGTCGTGAGCCGAAGTAATTTCCCCCATAGGATTGTATGTAAATACAATTAATCCCTTCCAGACTGTACATACTGTATGTAAATATATTTTCTTAAAGATTTTTAAGCACAAATATAGTTAATTATACCATAGAATGCACCGCGTAATAGTTAACTAAATGTAAAAACACTGAATAACACTGAGAAAACCTTGAACAACAAAGAAAACTAACACTGCAAGAGTTTGCGCTGTAGCAATATGAACCGCTTGCTAAAAATACTTTTTTTAAAATGAGTTTTAAGCACAGGGAAAATATAAACATTTGAAAAATCCATAATTTAATAAACCACCAAGAAAAGTAACATTGCAACAATGCACGCTACGAACCAATCGCTGTAAACAGAAGTGAATTGGAGTTAAAATCCAATAGAAAAAAAGTCTTCATTAAATGTAATGAGGTTAAAACAATGCTCGGATCTGCCTCTTTAAAAAAAAGCCTTATGCGTCCAGCCGTCTCTCTTTCTCTTGTGTGTGTGTGTGTGTGTGTGTGTCTCTCTCTCGCGTGTGTGTGTGTGTGTGTCTGTCGCACGCGTGTGTGTGTGTGTGTGTGTCTCTCGCTGCACAGGGAGAGACTGAACACATGCGGAAATCATCGGCTTGCACAAACCGAAAGGGAAACTAGCTTGTTCGTATACCGAGTCTGTGGTCGTGAACAGATGCAAAAGTTTGGCGAATTTTTTAGTCGTAAACTGATTTGTACTTGTTCCGAGACGTTTGTGAACCGAGGTTACACTGTATATACATTGGACTTCCAATAGAACTCGGAGTCCTACCATGTGCAAAAGTTTGCTGTCGACACTGCTATCATGGGCTTCATCAGGAGTTGGCAGGAGGGGAAGTATAGGAACCTCATCAAGGACCTTGTTAAATGGTGCAACTCAAACCACTTACACCTAAACACCAGCAAAACCAAGGAGCTGGTGGTGGATTTTAGGAGGCCCAGGCCCCTCATGGACATCGTGATCATCAGAGGTGACTGTGTGCAGAGGGCGCAGACCTATAAATACCTGGGAGTGCAGTTAGATGATAAATTGGACCGGTCTGCCAATGCTGATGCTCGGTGTAAGAAAGGACAGAGTCGACTATACTTCCTTAGAAGGCTGGCGTCCTTCAACATCTGCAATAAGATGCTGCAGAGACAGTTGTGGTGAATGCCCTCTTCTACGCGGTGGTGTGCTGAGGAGGCAGCATTAAGAAGAAGGATGCCTCACGCTGGGACAAACTGGTGAGGAAGGCAGGCTCTATTGTAGGCACGGAGCTGGACAGTACGATATCCGCGAGAGAGCGACAGGTGCTCAGCAGGCTCCTTTCAATAATGGAGAATCCACTGCCTCCACTAAACAGTATCATCTTCAAATGGAGGTGCAGCTTCAGCGACAGACTGCTGTCACTGTCCTGCTCCACTGACAGACTGAGGAGATTGTTCCTCACCCACACTATGCGACTCTTCAATTCCTCCCGGGGGTGGGAGGGGGTAAACATTAACATTATGCAAAGTTATTGTCTGTTTTGCCTGCATTTTTATGACTCTTTAATTTACTATTGTTCTTTATCAGTAAACTGCTCCTGGAGTATGTGAACTTCTCCTTGGGATTAAAAAAGTATAAAGTATAACTATCTATAATTTTTAGCACCAAGCAGATTAAGTTTTGGCTAAATTTCTTTGATGTTTCTATAATGGAAATAAGCAGACACTGGTGAAACTTTCATTCATGACACAAATTTATCTGAAGGTTTGAGAAGTGGTATATCAGTTAAACCTTGCATCAGAAAATGACTGGAGGAGCATTAATCTGAAACAGTTACAGTTGGGAGATTAATATTTCCAATGTTTCCATTATCATTACTAGGAGGGTGAACAACTAAAACAAGATTAAAAAAGACAAGAATTAATTAGAATCAGAAATAACTGTACTAGGTAAAAATGTAAATTACCGTCACCAATTAGAATGAGGTTGTCTGTAGATAGACAAACTGGAGAGAAAAGAGAAACATTTTTTTTTAAAGGGAACTGTGTGGCTGGCCACATAATAAAGATAGGTAGCAACGATCTTTGTGGTAGTCTGGGCTGGTTCAAAAGAGGAAAAACTTCAAACCAGCGGGTAACAACTTGAAATTCAAAGATCATCTAAAATTCACCCTTGAAGAGAAAGCTCAGTCATAGTGGTGGTATCACTAAGAAGGACTCATGATTGAGTAAGTGTAAAAATGTCAATGTTCTTTTCTGAAACAATGTTATAAATCATAAGAGTCTTCTTAAATATAGAGTATTTAAAAGTGCAACAGCCAACTTCTGATTTAGTATCCGAGGAAGGATTTCATGTACACAACATACAGGAGCCAATAGAATCACACTTATATTTCTAAAACACATCTTATTGGAAACATACCCTCATTGTTTCAAAGCTGATCTGTGGGAAATTAACACGGTTTGAATAAAATTAGCAGGTGGGTCAGATCGATGAATCTGCGAAACATGCTGTGAATTTAGTGAATATGTGGACCATTCTTGTTTTTATTTATTTATTTAGTGCCTTTTGCAGACAGAGTCTGAAAGAGCTGTACACCACAGAAAATAATTAAAAGGCACAGTTACAAAGTAAAAATAAAATTAAACTAACATTTCAACAGATGAACCATAAACAGAAAAGCCAAAACGGCTATCCATATGCTAACCTAAAATTGTGTCTCTTCAGCTGTTTTTTAAATATCTCAAGTGTATCTTCAGCCCATAAAGCACAGGGAAGGCTATTCCACCATTTCAGTGAAACGGAATAAAAAGCCCAATCCCCATGAACCGAGTACATGGAACCATAAGAAGGCCCTGGTTGGATGACCTAAGTGGGTGACTGGTAGTACAATGCTGTAAAAATGTGTAATAAATTGTGTTGTTTGACCATGCAGAGCTCTATAGGTGATTTTAAAACAGATTCTAAATTCCACTGGGAGCCAATAAAGAGAAGACAAAACTGGAGTAACAAGTGAACACTAGCAGCAGCATTTTGAATAGACAGAAGACACAGCAGTGACATCTTGTTTAAACATGTAAGTAAAGCATTACAATAATCAAGACATGAAAAATAAAGCATGCACTAACGTCTCCATTTGAGTTCTGTGATTTTCCCAACAGTATGTATCTGCTGTGTATAGATCTGGAGAAAGGAGATTTATATCTGGAATACTACAACTAAACTAAGTCCTTGTGGGAACTTGTTGCAGGGTCTTTAAAACTATTTGACCTTAAACTACAGCTCAAAAGTTTAAACACACTCATTGCAGTATAATAAACATCTCAAATTGTCCTTAAGATCCAAACTAACTGTACCAAGTGAACCAATGAGCAGACAGAACTGAGAAGGAGTGTGCACGAGTTGTCCTGACTTGCTAGGAACTGCGAGAAGATGGTGTTCAGGGAGAAATCAGCACACACATTATGGCAAAGGTGTAATGTTTTGGAAACACTGGACAACAAAGAACTAGTAAAATGATAATGATATTTCAGAGGTAGAATAATATTTGTAATAAATCTGATATGTTATACAATCGATCTATCTACACAAAGAAGCCATGCTCTGTTAGCCAAAATAAATTGTTGGTAACGCTACTTTTTTGGCCTTTGGGAAATGCAGCTTTTCAATAGTAATGATTACAGTATGTCACAACTAACCATGTCTCGAACTTTGCACCAAACTTTAAACACCTTTACAACACATGAGGTATTAAGCAGATTCACACATTTGCCAGTGACAAAGTGAGTTAAAGCTAGTTATTCATAGAAATTGGTATGCACATACAGATCATTGTACCAAGTGTGGAAAAGCATGTATAGGTGAATTACAAGCAATATCACGGCATCAACGTGCAAGCAGTCATGGATGCACACTGTATTGTAGTAACAAATGGCATCGTAGTGACCAGCATATTATCCTGAAGACAAGTAAGGCTGGATGGATGATTGACGTGAAATGTGAAAACCAAATGTATGTTCCACGGCCAGTTGGAACATTTGTATATTTTCCTCTTTTCACCTTTGATAGCTGCTACTGACAGCAAACAGATCCCCAATACAAGTTAATGAAACATTAGTATACTGCATGCTCGGAGTGGAATCACTGTCATGAGCTGTTTCTGCACATGCCAGCAGATTATCCATCATTGGAGTGTCCAGCCGGGTGTGTGGTGAGACCTTTGCATCAGCAAATTGTATCTGCCTTAAAAAGTTTTGCCAGCTGCATGATCGTAAATGGAAGACAACCAGTGCATCAGCAACTCACTCATCCCAATACTTGAAGTGGTAAAAGGTAAGTTAAATGATCTTCCTACCCTTTAAAGTGAAAAGATTTAAAATATTAATCTTACACTGAACCAGCTTTACAACTGCATTATCTGCAGATTATAATGATTCCCTATTTTATAGACAGTGTAATTTACAATCAGAGTGCTATATTTACCTGATATCGATAATGGTTAGTCACTCTAATAAAGTTTACCTTTCCCTTCCATTATTACCTAACATTTGTCATAACTGAATAGCTTTGCAAGTTCCATTTCATTGAAAATTACTATGGCAAAACATGCTCAAGCAAAGAAGGAATTAATTATTTATTTTGATTTAAATATTCTATAGGTTGTGTTAATTGTCAATTGCAAATTGTAACTATGTGTACATTGTGTGTGTGTGTATATATGTGTATAGAGTGGTCCCTGTTTTGGACTAGAGTTTTATCCGTGCCTGTTTTCAGCCTATTGCCCAATTCTAGTGAGATAGCTTTGGCCCCCAAAACCCCTAAAATGCCCTGAGAAGGTTCTAGAACCTAGCTACTGATCTCAGTCCATTGAGGGCTGCAGCGCCTTCAAATGCACCAGAATATTATGCCATGTGTACATTTACGTATCTAACTTGTTAGTTTTTGGCCTCCACTTATAAAGTACAGTATCTTTCACTCTAACAGCTGCTCTCTGGCACACATGTGATTTTCTTATTGCCAGTGTGTGTTTTTTTTTATTTTGCGATGGCAGCTTGAATTGTGATTACCACCTGCTATAAACAAGTTTTGATATGCTCTGCTCTTTTACAATCACTTTTTAGCCTTGTATCTCCTCACAGAGCTGCCTGATTTATCAGGGTGGGAATACGTGTTTTGGAGCAGATATATAACTGCATCTTCCATATCAATCTTTGCCCTATAGGCAATATACTGTACATATATACAGTGGTGTGAAAAACTATTTGCCCCCTTCCTGATTTCTTATTCTTTTGCATGTTTGTCACACAAAATGTTTCTGATCATCAAACACATTTAACCATTAGTCAAATATAACACAAGTAAACACAAAATGCAGTTTTTAAATGATGGTTTTTATTATTTAGGAGAACAAAATCCAAACCTACATGGCCCTGTGTGAAAAAGTAATTGCCCCCTTGTTAAAAATAACCTAACTGTGGTGTATCACACCTGAGTTCAATTTCCGTAGCCACCCTCAGGCCTGATTACTGCCACACCTGTTTCAATCAAGAAATCACTTAAATAGGAGCTGCCTGACACAGAGAAGTAGACCAAAAGCACCTCAAAAGGTAGACATCATGCCAAGATCCAAAGAAATTCAGGAACAAATGAGAACAGAAGTAATTGAGATCTATCAGTCTGGTAAAGGTTATAAAGCCATTTCTAAAGCTTTGGGACTCCAGCGAACCACAGTGAGAGCCATTATCCACAAATGGCAAAAACATGGAACAGTGGTGAACCTTCCCAGGAGTGGCCGGCCGACCAAAATTACCCCAAGAGCGCAGAGACAACTCATCCGAGAGGTCACAAAAGACCCCAGGACAACGTCTAAAGAACTGCAGGCCTCACTTGCCTCAATTAAGGTCAGTGTTCACGACTCCACCATAAGAAAGAGACTGGGCAAAAACGGCCTGCATGGCAGATTTTCAAGCGCAAACCACTATTAAGCAAAAGAACATTAGGGCTCGTCTCAATTTTGCTAAGAAACATCTCAATGATTGCCAAGACTTTTGGGAAAATATCTTGTGGACTGATGAGACAAAAGTTGAACTTTTTGGAAGGCAAATGTCCCGTTACATCTGGCGTAAAAGGAACACAGTATTTCAGAAAAAGAACATCATACCAACAGTAAAATATGGTGGTGGTAGTGTGATGGTCTGGGGTTGTTTTGCTGCTTCAGGACCTGGAAGGCTTGTTGTGATAGATGGAACCATGAATTCTACTGTCTACCAAATAATCCTGAAGGAGAATGTCCGGCCATCTGTTTGTCAACTCAAGCTGAAGCGATCTTGGGTGCTGCAACAGGACAATGACCCAAAACACACCAGCAAATCCACCTCTGAATGGCTGAAGAAAAACAAAATGAAGACTTTGGAGTGGCCTAGTCAAAGTCCTGACCTTAATCCAATTGAGATGCTATAGCATGACCTTAAAAAGGCGGTTCATGGTAGAAAACCCTCAAATAAAGCTGCATTACAATAATTCTGCAAAGATGAGTGGGCCAAAACTCCTCCAGAGCACTGTAAAAGACTCATTGCAAGTTATCGCAAACGCTTGATTGCAGTTATTGGTGCTAAGGGTGGCTCAACCAGTTATTAGGTTCAGGGGGCAATTACTTTTTCACACAGGGCCATGTAGGTTTGGATTTTTTTTCTCCCTAAATAATAAAAACTATCATTTAAAAACTGTATTTTGTGTTTACTGGTGTTATATTTGACTAATGGTTAAATGTGTTTGATGATCAGAAACATTTTGTGTGACAAACATGCAAAAGAATAAGAAATCAGGAAGGGGGCAAATAGTTTTTCACACCACTGTATATATATATATATAAGGCAGGTAGTGTGGCATAGTTGTTAGGGCTTTGGACTTGAAACCCTGAGGTTATGGGTTCAAATCCTGCTACTGACAATGTCTGACCCTGAGCAAGTCATTTCACATTTGTGTATCTCAAATGTTGTAAGTTGTTTTGGATAAAAGTGTCAGCTAAATAGACAAATGCAGTAGGGATATAGTCCAGGGCTAGCCTCTCAAAGGTTTTCATTATGTGGGATGTAAAGACCACTGGTCTGTAGTCATTAGGTGAAGAGGCGTCTGCCTTCTCTGGAACAGGATCAGTGCAAGGTGTTTTCAACAGCAGAAAGACTTTCTGAATCCTTTGTGACAGACTGAAAAGTTAACAGAGGACACCACCAAGTTTGTCAGCACAGGCCTTAAGAACGCGAAGACTGACTTTTTCTAGTCTCAATGTTTTCCTGATTTGACTCCCCTCTTGAAATGTTGCAGCATTTTGAGTCCAAATGCCAATTATTTGCTGTGATAGACAAAACCTCTCATGCATTGGCTCAACACAAGGTATCAAATGACTGTTCTTGTCAAAAGATAAAATCTTCAGAAGTGACTGGCTTATTTGTTAAGATTTGAAAACCCTGTTTTGACCCATTACAATTTTTTTTTGCTTTAGATATTTTTTTCAATTTCTAAGACTTTCCCATTTTGAAAGCTGAATTTCCAAAATGCATTTTCATGTGTGTGTTTTAATTTATTTCCATTTAATACCACCAGTTTAGAATCTCTGCAGACAGATAATGGGTTGCTAGGGGGCCTGCTAGTTGCTAAGGACCGCCTCCCATGAGGCAGCATGATTCATATCACAAAGACTATAAATTCCAGCATCAGTAGCTCTTTGTCTAAGATTATGGATTTGACCCGTGTACAAGTGTTCTTTAGTGATTTAACACACTGGTTTGCAATTCACAGCTTATTCTTGTCTTATCGTTTTGGCTCTGGTTGAATAATAGTGTTCTCGTAAACAACTGCTTGCAATTTGTGTCCAACTGCAACAGTTTAGCCCACTTGTTTTCATAGCAAATCACAGTTTCTTGTGAAATCTGTTTTGTTTTTAGTTTCTTTGTTAAAAGACACATGCATCTCCTGGTCTGTTACTAATTATACCTTAGCAGTTCATCTCCAACTCTCTTTGTCAGCCGACTACTTGAAGGGGCCAGCTGGTGATAAAAAGGCAGGCAGTTAGCATCTGTGCAGTCGCTGCATAACAGTATTGGTTGAGAAGGGGTCCAGCATTATAAAATGATTCAAACTCATTGATAAATACAAGGCATGCCAATTGCTGCTGCAAGAGATTGTCGGCCTAGGAATATGTTGAGTTCCCTTTAAATGTCAACACTTTTCTTATTATTTTATATTCTCATTTGTTAAGCCCCATCAACTCTGAACATGCTAACTATCTGCCTGCTTCATTACTGTCAATGGTTGGATATCAGCAAACTTTCTCAAAAGAAATATTCAATTATGAGCATTCTTTTATCTGAATGATTATACATAAAGTGTGTCCTCAACATGGTGTGATATTAGCAGATCATGAGCCAAAAGGAATGTTGAGGAACCAACAATTTAATCCAAAGGAAAAGTGTGAAAATTGGTCAAAATAAACAGCATGCGAGAGTGCTTAAAGCAAGAAAAGAAAGCTGTGCTTCTGAGTGTTCTGTCTCCGTTGTGGGTAGTCAACTATATCACTCTCTCCTTCTGGTCCTGGCTGGTTTTGTAGCACTGATTCCTGGAAGGGTGAGTCCCAACTATGTGGACCTGGCAGTGATGTCACTTGCCTTCTGTTTGGGTTTCCCCTGAACTGCGGATAGAAAGAAAGATTGCGTTATCAAGAGTGCCCCCTCTCGGCCTGGGCTGGTAAGTGCATACCTGTGTAGAACTTTGAGGATGTCTCCTAATCACACATACCTGACAATGGACAATGTTGCTTGAGAAACTTTCCCTGTATTATTAATGTACCAAAATAGTTGCATTTAAAAATGATCATAAAATTTTAAAACCTGCTTTATGTAATTCAGGGTCATGAGGAGCCAGACTCTCCAAGAAGTACTGAATGCAAAAACCGCTGTGGTGAGGGCACCATGCCATTTCAGAGCCCACTTACTCATGCACATACACTTACAGTCACAAAAAAAACAATTAGGAATCTTGGATTAACCTAACCTACACATCTTTGGGGGGAACGGGAGGTAAATCCATGCAGACAGGAGAACATGCAAACCCCACATAAACAACATCCAAGCCTGGGATTTGAACACATGACTCTGGATCCATGAGGCCACAGTGCTAACCACTGTCTGACAGTGCCACCCATATTTACAAATTATATTGCATCAATAAATTGATATGTTATCTTTTTGTTGAATCCTCTGTTACCATTTCCTACAATAGTGTATTATCAGTACAAGATTACTGTTTTGTTTTGTTAGCTTTTCTTCACTTCAGCCATCTACTTCTATTTAATGACTTAAAATATATTCTCTAACAATTTTAAATTATAATAATGTGAAATGTTTATAAATATTTTAAGAAATATTCAATATACAATACAAATGAATTATTTGTACATTTAAAATACACTCTTCAGGCAAAACTGCCGTTAATGTGATACATTTTCTAATGTCACACATCATATAAATCTGTTCAAATGTATTTATTTTTCATTCTCAATACTTTTCATTTATCACATTCAGCTTCGTTTTTTGTTATGACAAGTCCTTTTACAAACTGACAGAAACATGGTTTTTGTTATTTCTGGATATCTAGCAATAGAACGTGTCAACTGACATCAGCTTCATCTCAGTGACCTGCCCACCATGCACATACTTTTCTAATAGTAGTTTGTCATGTGTCATTAGAAACAGGCCAGTCATCTACAAAACTGTTCATTCTCAGTTAAAATGACAATATAGAGAGACAGTTAAGGCCTTCTTGTTGCAGTAATCCATTTTCATACTTCACTTTTGAAATGTTCCTGTTAAGAGCTAAGCTGTCTTAACACTTAGAGGTGCCATTTCCCACTCTGAAGAGCTTTGCCTTTTTAATTTTTAATTATTTTTGCAGCATGTGTATCACCCTACTGTTCTCCCTTGACTTTTACTAAATAGCTGCACTACAAATGCTCAAATTATTGTAACTCTAAAATTACATTCAGAAAAAGACTGATATTTTGTTTGTTTTTTTTATTTATCATTTAATTATTTATTTTTATTAAAAAGTCTAAATCACTGCCTCTCTACTCCTTCTCACACTTATATAAATGCATATCCTTTTATCTTAAAACATTCTGTTGCTGTTATTGACATCACTGAACATTACTGCCCAAGTGTATAGAGCTTCTGTCTCTCTTCTGCAGACACAATAATAATTATTATTATTATTTTATTTATATAGCACCTTTTCCAAGCTCAAGGCGCTTCACAAAGTCTCATAAAGAAACAGTAGGTATATTTAACATTGAATGCAGATGTTTCCTGAATAGAACACTAAAACTGATAGATATACAAAGGCATTAAATAAAATAAAAGACAATAATCCAGACTAACAAACTAAATTAAATACTAAAAGAAAGCCTAGTAAATAACATAATTTATGATATAACACACACACACACACACACATTATTCTGAGCATCTGGACAGAGAGGAAGACTGAAAGAGGAGGCAGAATGTCAGGTTAAGTTAAAAGCCTTCCTGAACAGTTGAGTTGTAAGTTGTTCAAAAGTATGAATGGAGTCAGCTGATCTCATTAATTGCAGGAGGTCATTCCAAAATCTGGGTGCTATACAAGCAGAAGATCCTGTCACCCACAGAGGGCAGGCTAGTGTGGGACACAACAAGATTTACAGAATCAGAGGTCTTAGTGGGAGAACAGGATCACAGTGATGGAGAAGGTCACTTCTTGACCATAGCCATCAAAAAAAATTGTCACAATTATAATCACTCATATTGATTTAGTATGTGAGATGAAAATTATGTACAAATCTTTTTTTTTTATTTTTTTTTTATTACTTTTATTGCAATCCATACAAAGCAATCAAGTTTTTACAAAAAGAAAAGTTGAGTTAAGAACAGATCGATCCCCACCCCTGAGAGAGAGAGCAAGCCAAACGGCGTAAAATTTAAGGCTTGTAAACATACCTAAATTAATAAATTCTCTGTGCTTTATGAACTTATTTTAAAATATTACTGAGTAGATCCTGCCATATTTTGAAAAAAGTCTGTACAGATCCTCTAACTGAGTATTTGATTTTTTCCAATTTCAAATAGTATAACACATCAGTTTCCCACTGACTTAAAAGAGGAGAGTTTGGGTTCTTCCAGTTTATCAGAATAAGTCTGTGTGCCAAAAGTGTAGTGAATGCAATCACAATTTGTTTGTCTTTCTCCACATTAAGCCCCTCTGGAAGAACCCCAAACACAGCTGTTAATGGGATAGGAGGGATTGTGAGTCCAAGGCTGTCTGAAGGTAATTAAAATTTTGTCCAGAATAATGTTAATTTGGTGCAGGCCCAGAACATGTGACCCAGTGAGGCTGGGACTTGGTTGCAACGTTCGCAGGTTGGATCATGCCCTGGAAACATTTTAGAGAGTTTTAGTGAGACAGATGTGCTCGATATATAATTTTGAGTTGTATAATTGTATGCTTTGCATATGGAGCTTGAGTGAATTCTCTGCATTGCTACTTTCCACTCCTTTTCTGATATATTAATTGAGAGATCTTTTCCCAGTGTCCTCTTGGATCTTTGAAAGGAGGGATTGTAAAATGATTTTATATATTGTAGAGATGGAGTCTAAGTCCTTGAGATTGAGCAATATTTTTCCAGCATGGATGAGGGTGCAAGATGAGGAAAATCTGGAAGGTTCTGTTTAACAAAGTTCCTGATTTGAAGATAGTGAAAGAAATGTGTAGCTGGAATGTTAAATTTGGAATGTAATTGTTCATAGGATGCAAAGACGTTGTCTATATAAAGATCTCTAAGCAAGTTAATTCCAAATTTTTCCAGATATTAAAACTGCATATGTTTGTGAAGGTTGAAAGAGGTGGTTCTCTTGCAGAGGTGCCACAGATAGAAGCTTCTCCGTCTTAAAATGCTTTCTACATTGGTTCCAGATTCTAAGTGAGTGGAGCACAATTGGGTTATTAGTATATTGCCGATAACGTGTGTTTATTGGAGCACAGAGCAAGGAATACAAAGAAGTACTGCAGGATTTTACTTCTATTGCGGTCCAAGCCTGTGTATGTTCTTCTATTTGTGTCCAGGTTCTTATCACCTGTATATTTGCTGCCCAGTAATAAAACTGGAAGTTAGGTAGAGCCATGCCGCCTTCTGCCTTTTGTCTTTGTAGGGTCGCTCTTTTGATGCGTGGATGTTTTGAATTCCAAATAAATGAGGTTATTGTTGAATCTAATTGCTTAAAGAATGATTTATTAATGTATATTGGATGTTTTGAAATAAAAAGGAGCTTAGGAAGAATATTCATCTTAACAGTGTTAATTCTTCCAGCTAGTGTGAGATGAAGGGTTGACCATCTATGCAAGTCTTGTTTAATTTTTTCCATGCAGACGCAAAATTTTGTTGATATAGAGCTTTATGTTTACTTGTGATGTTTACCCCCAGGTATTTAAACTGTTCTGCAATGATAAAAGGTAGGGTATCTAATCTAATATTATATGCTTGAGAATTCACTGGAAAGAGTACACTTTTATTCAGATTAATTCTGAGACCAGAGATCTTTTGAAATTCTGTGAGTGCTGCTAAGACTGCAGGCACAGAATTTTCTGGGTCCGATATATACAGTACCATATCATCTGCATATAATGAGATTTTCTGTTCCAGTCCTTCTCTGCTAATCCCCTTTATCTGATCAGTATTTCGACAATGTATTGCCAGTGGTTCAATGGCAATCGCAAACAGCAGCGGTGACAAGGGCATCCTTGTCTAGTGCCACGTTCTAGTTTAAAGTAGTCTGAGCAAATGTTGTTGATGCAAACTGAAGCCATGCACAAATGTTCGGGCCAAACTCAAACTTCTCCAATGCAGTAAAAAGGTATTTCCATTCAATCATGTCGAATGCTTTTTCTGCATCCAATGATAATAATATTTCTGGGGTGTTTCATTTAGTTGGTGAGTATATTACATTAAACAGGCGAAGATTTGAAGATAAGTGCGGCCCCTAATAAATCCAGTTTGGTCTTGTGATATTACCGAGGGAGCACTTTCTCCATCCTTCTAGCTATGATTTTAGAGAGTATTTTAACGTCGTTATTCAGAAGTGAAATTGGTCTGTATGATGCACATTGTAATAAGTCCTTATTTTGTTTTGGAAAACAGTGATTAGTGCTTGGCGAAAGGTTTGAGGAAGAGATTGGTTATCTCTGACTTCTGTAAATGTTACTAATAGGAGGGGAGCTAGCTGAGCGGAGAATTTCTTGTAAAATTCTGCAGGGTAGCCATCAGGGCCTGCTGCTTTCCCGCCTTGGAGTGACTTTATAGCATCTAGTAATTCTGATAATGCCAGAGGTTTATCAAGTTCCTCCACACTAAAAGCGTCTATTTGTGGTATCTGTAATGTATCCAGAAATGCATTAGATTGTGTATTGTCTTCTTTAAACTCAGTAGTATATAGGGATTTATAGTAGTCTCTGAAAGTGTGCATTATATTTTTGTGTTCGACTATTTTATCTCCGTTCGTGTTGGTGATTACCGAGATTGTATTACACACTTCTTGCTTGTGAACTTGTTGAGCTAAAAGCTTATTAGCGTTCTCTCCATGTTCATAGTAATGATGTCTGGATTTGTAGATTAGTTGTTCAGTTTCTTTAGTTGTCAAGAGGTTTAATTCCGAATGTAGAGCCTGCCTTCTCCTATGTAGAGTCTTGCTTAGTAGTCTGGCGTGTTCTTCATCTATTTTAGTAATTTTGCTTTTTATCTCAGCTACTTTCTTGGCTTTGTATTTATTTCTGTGGGAAAGATATGAGATAATCTGTCCTCTTAAGAAAGAAAGAGTTTCCCAGAGTATTCCTGCAGAGATCTCGGGGGATGTATTTGTCTCTAGAAAGAATTTGATTTTTTTGGATATAAATTCCGTACAATTCACATCATCTAATAAAAGCAGGTTGAGGCACCATCTGCGGGGTGAGTGAAATTATGTACAGATCTAAAAAAATAATGTCCATATTCTTATTTTTTCAGTCTTTGGCCAGAGAGAGAGCAGCTGCAGCAGGTGAGCTGTTGTAAATACAATGAGAGTGCTGCAGGAGTCTGGATTACGGGAGACCTCGCCAGCAACAAGATTCGGTAATGCTGTAAAGATGATTAATAATCATTCAAATCTGATTACAAAAAATGGCTATGAATCATAGCTCAGAATTATCTCATACTAATATAAGCTTGAATAAAGGGTCTTTCAACAAGAAACAGCAAAAGTACTTACTTTTACTCACTCAGAAAGGAGTAACTAATATCATGGTTAAGCCCATTGGTTAGTTTATGTTTTGTTTTCAAGTTTACTTCTTAATCTTCGAGAAAATTAAATCTTTTAAAAACTTTGTTTCTAAAGTAAATGTGCATCTTAGCTCCATAAAACATTGCATCAATTGGAAATTTGGGGCAGTTGGTTTGGAAATGATTTCAGCCTGTAGGTATCTGCAATTCTGGTTTCAGAACCATTTTGTGTTTTTTGTGGTTGGTAAAATATTTTGATTTGGAAAAAGATCTCACTCAAATGTTGGGGAAAGACTATCCGAGACTGTGGTAGTATGACTCACTGGGATTTTAACAAAGAAAGACAACAGAAGACAGGGTCAAAGTGGTGGCCACCCAGAACAAAATAAAGATCTGTGTAAATATGTGTAAAGTTCCACCATTGTGTGTGTAGAGCTGGTCACGAAAGACCTCTAAAATCTGTGCTAACTGTTGATGATGACTGCTTTAAAATTAACCAGCTTGCTGCTTGCTGTTTAAATGCATAAACTGTGTAGCTATAAATCCACAAAGAGAGAAAATGTATCACATATCATCAAATAGTTTTATATTCCTAAGCTTTCGAATCCTACTAAGAATCATCTTCAGAGGAAAATGATTTCACCTACAAGAATCCAAGGCAATATGTACCAAATAAGGAGGGGAGGGGAGGAGGATTAATGAGGTGGGGTTCAGAGGTTGTTGGTCACAAAGTCTTATTTATTATGTGCATGTTCTTCTTTTCAAGCCTAGGTAGCAGGTAGTAAAACTTTACACTAGCACTGAAATTAAAGGTTTATTCTTTTTAGACGCATACACCATCAGCATGACACTTCTTCTTCTTCTTTCGGCTGCTTCCGTTAGGGGTTGCCACAGAGGATCATCTTCTTCCATATCTTTCTGTCCTCTGCATCTTGTTTTGTTACACCCATCACCTGCATGTCCTCTCTCGCCATATCCATAAACCTTCGCTTAGGCGTTTCTCTTTTTCTCTTATTTAGCAGCTCTATCCTTAGCATCCTTCTCCCAATATACCCAGCATCTGTCGTCTGCACATGTCCAAACCAATGCAATCTCACCTCTCTGACTTTGTCTTCCAACAGTCCAACTTGAGCTGACCCTCTAATGTACTCATTTCTAATCCTATCCATCCTCGTCACACCCAATGCAAATCTTAGCATCTTTAACTCTGCCATCTCCAACTCTGTCTCCTGCTTTCTGGTCAGTGCCACCGTCTCCAACCCATATAACATAGCTGGTCTCACTACCGTCCTGTAGACATTCCCTTTCACTTTTGCTGATACCCGTCTGTCATAAATTACTCCTGACACTCTTCTCTACCCATTCCACCCTGCCTGCACTCTCTTTTTCATCTCTCTTTCACAATCTCCATTACTCTGTACTGTTGATCCCAAGTATTTAAACTCATCACCTTTGCCAACTCTGCTCCCTGCATCCTAACCATTCCACTGATCTCCCTCTCATTTACACACATGTATTCTGTCTTGTTCCTACTAACCTTCATTCATCTCCTCTCTATAGCATATCTGCACCTCTCCAGGGTCTCCTTAACCTGCTCCCTACTATCGCTACAGATCACAATGTTATCAGCAAACATTATAGTCCACGGGGACTCCTGTCTAATCTCGTCTGTCAACTAGTCCATCATGATTTCGAATAAGAAAAGGCTCAGAGCCGATCCCTGATGTAATGCCTGACTTCCTCATACAATATCACAGCTCCTCTCGAGGCACCCTGTCATATGCTTTCTCCAGGTCCACAAAGATGCAATGCAACTCCTTCTGGCCTTCTCTAAACTTCTCCATCAACATCCTCAGAGCAAACATTGCATCTGTGGTGCTTTTTCTTGGCATGAAACCATACCACTGCTCACGAATCATCATCTTACTTCTTAACCTAGGTTCCACTACTCTTTCCCATAACTTCATGCTGTGGCACATCAAATTCATTCCGCTGTTGTCACTGCAGTCCTGCACATCCCTCTTTTTCTTAAATATCGGCACCAGTACACTTCTTCTCCACTCCTCAAGCATCCTCTCACCTTCCAAGATTCCATTAAACAATCTGGTTAAAAAATCCACTGCCATCTCTCCTAAACACCTCCATACTTCCATAGGCATGTCATCTGGACCAACGGCCTTTCCATTTTTCATCCTCTTCATAGCTGTCCTTACTTCCTCCTTGCTAATCCGTTGCACTTCCTGATTCATTATCTCCACATCATCCAACCTCTTCTCTCTCTCATTCTCTTCATTCATCAGCCTCTCAAAGTACTCTTTCCATCTGCTCAACACACTCTACTCACTCGTGACTACGTTTCTATCTTTATCCTTTATCACCCTAACCTGCTGCACATCTTTCCCAGCTCGATACCTCTGTCTAGCCAATCGGTACAGGTCCTTTTCTCCCTCCTTAGTGTCCAAACTCTCCTACAACTCATCATGTCTTTTCCTTAGCTTTCACCACCTCTCTCTTCACCTTGTGCCTTATCTCCTTGTACTCTTGTCTACTTTCTGCATCTCTATGACTATCCCACTTCTTCTTTGCCATTCTCTTCCTCTGTATACTCTCCTGTATTTCCTCATTCCACCACCAGGTTTCCTTTTCCTCCTTTCTCTTTCCAGATGCCACACCAAGCACCCTTCTTGCTGTCACCCTTACATCAGTACATCTGCTGTAGTTTTCCAGTTGTCTGGTAACTCTTCACTACCACCCAGTGCCTGTCTCACCTATTCCCTAAACTCAACCTTGCAGACCACAGACCACCATCCTATGCTACTTAACTACACTTTCCCCTGCCACCACTTTGCAGTCTTCAATCCCCTTCAGGTCAACTCTTCTGCATAGGATGTAATCTACCTGTGTGCATCTTCCTCCATTCCTGTACGTAACCCTATGTTCCTCCCTCTTCTTAAAATACATATTCACCACAGCCATGTCCATCCTTTTGGCAAAATCCAGTATCCAGTATCCAGACCTTCTTCATTCCTCTCCATACCTACCCATCACCTCCTTGTCTCCACTGTTCCCTTCAACAACATGCCCATTGAAATCCGCTTCAATGACCACTTTCTGTCCCTTGGGTACACTGTTCATCACTTCATCCAACTCACTCCAAAAATCTTTCTCACCCATTCCACACCCAACTTCCGGTGCATATGCACTAACAACATTCATCATCACACCTCCAATTTCCAGCTTCATAATCATTACTCTGCCTGACACTCTTTTCTTCTCCAAAATACCATTGACATACTGTTCCTTCAGAATATCTCCTACCCCATTTCTCCTCCCATCCACACCATGATAGAACAATTTGAATCCACCTCCAATCCACCTGGTCTTACTCCCATTCCTTTTAGTCTCTTGTACGCACAATATATCAGCCGTCCTTCTCTCCATCATATCTGCCAACTCTCTCCCCTTACCAGTCATACTGCCAACATTCAAAGTTCCTACCCTCAGTTCCACTCTCTTTACTTTCCTCCTCTCCTCCTGCCTCCGGACACATCTCCCCCCTCTTCTTCTCCTTTTTCAGTAGCCCAATATCCGCCAGCACCCTGTTGGCTAACAGTACTGATGAAGGTCGTTGTTAGTCCGGGGCCTGACCAATCCGGTATGGAAATTTGTATTGTTGTCCGCATATTGATTTGGCAAAATTTTATACCGGATGCCCTTCCTGACGTAGCCCTCCCCCTTTATCTGGGATTGGGACCGGTACGAAGAAACACACTGGTTTGTGCATCCCCTGTGGCTTGGTTACCATCAGCATCACACTGCCAGATCTAAACACTAACGTGGTAAAGTGACTTTAGCTGCAGGTGGAAGTCCCATTTTAATTATGGTGCCAAGCAGAGTTGTGTTGCAGTGCAACAGTCTATTAGCCAGTAAAACGCTGTCAAGAAGCTGATGTTACGGTTCTGCCTTTCTCCAGTCTGATAGCAGTCATGGGACATTGTATCTTTGATTGCTGGTACAACAAATATTTCTGAACAGTACCAACTGTGGTCATCGCTGCTCTTGTGAAAAGAACGGAGATAAACGGCATCAACTCAAAAAGCAAGAGGCAAGTTCATTGTACGATGTGAAAGTCACTGACAGTATAAAATCCAATAATAAAAAAAAAAAGTGCCAACTTTTACAAGTAGCCAAAACTTACACTGGGTGTTACAGACTCAAATCAACTGTATGTTTTCATTATATTATAGTAATAATAGCAGCTCACTATTTAAAACAAGGAGCGCTCCAACCAGCAACCTTTTGGTTGTAAGGCAGCAGTTCTTACCTCTGCACCATCCAAGAATATGTATTAGCTTTCTGTTGATTAACATTTCAGCTTGGGTTTGTAACTCATTGACAACAACATGTAAATAGAATGATTTTTTGTTTTTGCTTTGGTTATATTCTTGAGTAAAAGTAAACATGTTTATTTGATATTTGGACTAAAGTGTTCACACATTATACACTTCACATCATTATTAGTATAACATGGAAAAAGTTTCTGCTTTAGGTATGTGTTCAGCATTTCTTGCCTCGCATTTTCTTTCATCCTACACTTACCCAGATCTTTGTAGACACGGAACACACATGAAGTGTATGTATTCCAAATAATGATATACTGTATTATTTACTCTATACAACTCCAGGAATCTCACATGCAGATAAGCAGCCTTGGCTTGAGCTGGGAGAACTTTTTACCCGAGTTGAGCTCCTTCAAGGCAGTGGATGGGACAGCAGGCTGCTTGCTGCTAGTGGTGATTGACACATTTAAAAAACAAAAGACGCTGATGGAGAGGTGCAAAGGGATTTAAGGTGGGCTGGGCTCCAGGGATTCTAGTGTTAATTGATGGCATTTGGGACTCCTGAAGAAACTTTTTCTGTGTTATAAATATCCTGTCTACGCCAAGCGTAGAGTATTTCTGAGCTGTCATGATACAACTGCCCATAATTTTGTAAAGAAACACCTTTTTTGTATTTATAGGATAATTTTTGATTTTACATTTATTTACCTTTTTCTCTGACATGGCCTGCTACGCTATCTACAGTTACCTCTTTCCTTCAGCCATGTATTGCATGAGAGCAACCCTGAATTCAATTAAATGAGAAAGTATGTAAGGATGCATTTCTTTACATTACATTGCTGTCGCTATTACTCCAGGACATTTGGAAATCACATGTTTAAAGGATGGCAGCAAGTGGTTATTTCTCCTGCCCTGGGGCTGAATCACACTTCTGAACATTATCTACGTAAAATTTGCATGTTCCTCACACGTCTTTGCAGGTTTTTCTCTGGCTATTATGTTTTCTTCTTCCATGTTAACTTTCAGTCTTAAATTGGACCCATGTGAGTGTGTGTGCGTAAGATCTTTGTTGAACTGAAATCGTGTTTAGGATTACTGACCAATTACTGGGAGTAGAACCTTGATTTTGGTCTTAATAGAAATGTATGACCTGATATGCTCTGGAAATTCAAAAAAAATCTCAGGCAGTGGCAACCCTAGCAACATAACCCTTGGTCGTGAATTTTTTAATGGCAAAGTAATCACAAAACCAAATTACATGGAGGAAAATAAAGAAGAGCAGCAACATCCATTGAGTGACAAGCAAATTGCAAAGGCTGGTTACATGATGAAGAACCCAGGCCAAACAATAAGAAGACATGACACAGAGGCACATAGACAAGCAAGGAGTAATCTACAACATGGACCAAGCGACCAGCAGACATTCACAATAGCTTATACATACACAAGACAACAATGTTTTCCAGGACACAGTACATACATGTTCAGAATTCATATTTAAGTGTAAGTATTATATTTATAACAAGCAAGAAGTAATCCACAATATGGACCAATTGACCAGCAGGTAAGCACAACAGCTTATACATATGCAAGACTAAGTCCAGAAAAACATGGACTTCACAAGACCATCTTTTCATAATTCCCCTAGACACAGTACATACATGTTCAGAATCTGTACCTGGTGCACAATCTAGACTTAGTTGTGAATTTTGCTGCTAGGTGTAGCATATTTACAGTATTCTGTGGCAGGCATTGAACAATGTCCCAGCAATTCCAAAAATGTTTCCACCAGTGGGAAAACCACTGGGACAGGTGCATTCACTCACATGAAAAGTACTAGATAGATAGATAGATAGATAGATACTTTATTAATCCCAAGGGGAAATTCACATTGACACATTACTTTGAAGGAGACTAAAGTTTCAGTAAGTTAATATTATTAAAACATTTTTTTTTTCAAATCTGCTTATTTTTGTGTACCCCCTAGTATTTATTGCTCATTGAACATTGAACTTTATTTAATGTAAATTAAGGATGGCAAAGCAACCTGTTCCCATGTGCTTAAGGTGAAGTGATTGCAAAACCAAGTGTTAATCACCACAATGACAGAAATAAAAGGAAGAGCAGTGACATCTGATGAATATCAAGCACATAGCAGAAAGCGACTAAGTCATAAAGATCGAGAAACTGTAAGGAGACAAGATACTGAGCTGCATTGACAAACAAGATGTAATCCTGAATATAGAGTAGTTAAGCAGCAGACAAGCATAATGGCTCATTGGCACATAAGACAAAGTCCAGAATAAAGAATTCAAGAACATCATAGAGAGAGTAATGCACACTGGCAATGACGGAGATTGTCGGATATTCAGATCTTGTGATCAAAAGAAATTATTGCTATTTGGAAAACATTTAGAACATAAGTTTCAAGAGCTTCTTAACTTTAACTTGGTTTTTATTTACATTTAATTTTGGGGCTGTAGGTCCATTTATTTCACTATTTATTATTTTAAATGAAGACTGGTAGATAAAGAAGCAGCAGAATGAAACATATACAGAGAATAACGTGACAAACTTAGGATTTACCAGCCAGCACCTTCATTGCTAGCATGCACATGCTTTTACCTTAATTGTCAGGTTTACACCTAAGAAGTACATTTTTATTTGGTCTGTTACAGATTCCCTGTAATAATTAATCGGTCTTATTCATAATAGTGCTATTTGAGGAGATGTTTGCTTGAAAACAAAGTCTCAGAGTACACGGTCCATTTTTCAATGGACAGGCATTTAATTACACTTAATAATACTGTCCTCTCATTTCTCAATTTGCAAAGAAAGACTACAGTGTTAATGCCAAGGAAAAGCTACTCACGTCATCAGAAAGCCTTCAAACCCCGTGGCTCATTTACAGTTTTTCCATGTACAATTCCATTGAAATTCAGTGAGGTCTTACTGTTCCGTAGAAGTTTGGCCATCGGACAGCACTGCTGGGATTTTTTTTCTGTTTATTCTTTTCTTTTCATCTTAATTGGCTGTCTTGCTTTTGGATTTTTTTCCATCCTTCCCTTTCATTTATTTTAGGTGTGTGTGTTCCATTTTGCATGCTCAGCTTAAACTAGGGAGGCATATTATTGCCATAAACAGCCCCACAAACATATGATATGCCCATTATCTCATTACTTTGATTAACATTAACCTATCTGTATACTCTCATCAGCTTACTTTTTTAGAAGTGTACTTCCAGCTCTTGTCAATCTGTTTGACAATGAACTGTACAAAGAATATGGATAACATGATCCAGGTCTCCCAACAAGACAGAAAAATGAAACGTTATGCGTAACTCCAACCCAAGCACTAAATTATCAGCCAAGATGCATTTCTATAGCACACAGAAAAATACTGTTTGTACATTTATGTGTATCCCTGCAGATCTGCATCAATCTTTCTGCCGCCTCCACCTCAGATTTCCTTGGCATAGCATCACAGCTTTATCCTTCATGGACAGTAACCCCTCATATTAAAGGGAATGTCTGTTTTACTCCCTGAATAACAGTGTCTTCCACAAAATGGTTTTAGCATTGAGAAATTGCAATGGCTCCTTACAATGCTTCCTACTTCATTAGGACATTCCAGAAGCACAGATCATTTTACACCGGACGCCTCCATCGCATTTATCACCTGGCAACAGTTGATCTACACAGTTTCTGAGCTTCTTGCAATTAGACTTAAAAAAAAATTCAGAAAACTGAGAAAATGGAAAGAACCAAAGCATGAGGCAAAACGTGAGTTCAAACAGAAAAGCATTGTGCTTGGCTGCAAGTTAAAAATCCAGCTAGGAGGAAGTTATTAAAAATTCAGTTCATTGCTTTATTGATGGTGCCACCATGATATACAGTAAATAGAGTCTATCTATCTATCTATCTATCTATCTATCTATCTATCTATCTATCTATCTATCTATCTATCTATCTATATTAATATACAGTATATATAATATATATATATAATTTAAAATTATTTTGGGTGAAATACCCTTGATGTGGAATAGTATCTAGATCTAGGAAGTACATTTGTCTTAATTTTAGCATGAACCAAATAAATTATTTAATCATTTCTTAATTGATACAAAAAAGAAGTAAGAGTGAACAAAATAATGATATAGATTTCCTTTCTGTAATTATATGATATGTAGAATGTTGTTTGCTTTCACACACATTTCTTTTTTCAGAAATACCAATCAAGGTCAGCATCAGCTTTCATAATCCTTCATGCTTTATACACTGAAGTGGCACATTAAATAGCAAGAAATGCATTCTTGGTTGTTTGTTTAGGTTATCCATTAAGCCTACGGCTTTTGAAGTGCACTGTTGTGTGTAAGAGAGAGAGTTCAGGCTGCATCTAATATGAGGCTTAGGAAAAATTCTTTTAACACAGTGGACTGTTTGATCTTGCTGACTGTGCAGCAAACTACATCTCACGGATAGGTTTGGATGAGTTAACTCTTCCCTCAAGATATGAAACACTCGAGTCAAGCTGGAAAAGTGCTTCAGGTTTTATTCATCTATCCATTTACTGTTATTTTAGGGACAGGGATATTTACTTGGAGACAATATTCCTCAGCCTTGTATTACCTCCAAAGTAGAAATTGCCTCTAGCATTTAACAGCTGTAGCCACTGGAAAAAGTAAGCCCATCCTTCTGTTGTTCTATGACTTTAGATATTAGGACATGTCTTCTAGTCATTAAATAAATCTAAACTTAGAATGACAATTAACACATAATAGATTTTACTTTGTCATATTGTATACAACAATATGCAAAAGGTATTTGGGAAAAAGTGTACACCCCAAGATTCTGCAGCACAAAGAACCAACTTTACCAGAAAAAAACCTGAAGTAGTCATTTTCTATATGAGATTATTAGTCTCTTATATCATACTAGAGGAATTTGAGCCTCCTGCTTATACTAATTTTTCAGTTCATGGATCTTCAAGAACTCATACATGCACAGCTCTTTTATGGGCCAGCTGCAGCATTTTAATGTGATTAAGGTCTGGACTTTAACATGGCCATTTCAGATTTTTGACCATTCATTTGTAGATCTGCTGGTGTGCTTAGGATCATTCCAGTTCCAGTTTTGACCAAGATTTAGCGTATGACTGTGGTTGTGTGGATGTGAATGGGCACTGCAATGGACAGGCCTAGAGCCGTTTCCTGCTTCACTGCTGCCAGCATAATAATAACAATAATAATTACATGTATGTAATGCTTTTTTTTTACCCATAGACAAAGTGGAACCACTTCAGCCACCACCAATGTGTAGCATCCATCTAGATGATGAGATGGCAGCCATTATTGTGTCAGCTATTAGGTGGTGAAGGGGTGAGAGACATAGCCAGTTAGAGACAGGAGATAATTAGGGGGCCAGAATGGATGAGGCTGTGATGGGCAATTTAGCCAGGACAGCGGGATAAACCCTACTTCTTTGGAACGATGCCCAGGAATCTTTAATGACATCAGAGAATCGGCACTTTGATTTTACATCTCATCTGGAGGACGACACCATATTTACAGTGTCCTCTTCACTGCACTGGGGCATTGGGATCCCTATTCAAACCACAGGGTAAGCACTCCCTGCTAGCCTCACCAATATCTCTTCCAGCAGTAACCCTAGCTATTCCTAGGTGATCTCCCATCCAAGTACTGGCCCAAACATGCTTAAGTTCAGGTGGATGACCTGTTCTGAAATACAGATTGTATGCATAAGCTTCAGACTCTAGTGGTGCTAAATTGGATTTATGGGCTTAAGAATATATGTTATATAATGTTACTCCAGCATAAAGGAAAGTGGGAAGAATAATTTTCAAGCAATCATGTCCTTTGACAATGAAATAACCCTAAATTACCAACCTTTCACTATTGTTCTTAATGTTTGCTGTAGGGTTCTTGTAGTTCACAGTGCCTGGCTTTTTACAAATGTGGTGTTGTATATAACAACCAAATAATTCTGCTTTGACTTTGTCTCAGCATAGCTTATGGTGCCATAAGACCAGGCCATTCAGACCAACAAGCTCCTTTAACTTTAATTCAAAATTTAAAGGCCCATAAAATCCTTCTCTCAATGTGTCTGTGGTTCCTTGTGTGAAAAGAAAAAAAAACTTTCTAACATTAGTGCAAAAGCTGCCCTTAACAAGTTTACAACTTTGGCCCCATGTTCTTGTTTAATGTAATAACTGGCATCCACTGTACTAATACCATTCATAAACACTTCAAACATGTCCCCTCATAATCTCCATTTGCTTAAACTGAAAAGGTTCAACCCCTTCAATCATTTTTTGTTTGGTTCATTTTCTTACTTCTGGAATCAGCCTAGTTGCTCTTCTATGGGTTTTCCTTAGCACTTGCATTGCTATATTTTTTTTAATATGGAGATCAGAAAGAACACAGTACTCCCGATGAGGTCTAACCAGTGCATTAGAAAACTTTAACATAATCTCCCTTGACTTGTACTCTGAAATTCATGCTGTATAACCTAATATCCTATAAGTTGCTTCTGTATGCTGTCTGGATGTAGTCAGTGACAGATCCACTATGTCTCCTAGGCCCTATTGTCTAGCATGTATACTTCAGGACATTTTCAAGGTTCCAGCAAGGTAAGCAATACCACCCTAAAAAGAGAGGTAGCACTGTCATTAACTTCCTCTCCTTTTCCACCTGCAGCTTTGGAAGCTCACCGGCTGGTCAATGAGTGACCCTGTTCCCACATCCACCAAGAGGCGCAATCCCACAAGGAGCACTCTGTGGTGATATAAATCTCTTGGAGCTTCAAGTAGTAGTCATACAGTAGCAGACTAAACTTGGATAAGGACAGAATGCCTCTCCAGTGCTGTTTTCTTTTAAATCAATTACTATTAATCTTTTACAATCATACGTGTATTATTCTTTTCTCTTTTTTCAAACCAATTATCATTAACTGAGGAACCCCCAACCCTTATCTGTGTAATAATCATTTTTTGCTTTTAGAGTGCATATATATATACACACACACACACACACACACACACACACAGGACTAGTTGCATTATGCAAGTGATTCCCTGGGAGTTCCCTGGTAGACCTTAAAGGCCCAGTCCAATTACCAGACCAATGAACTTGAAGTTGTGAAACTAGCACTTGGTAAGGGCTCACACTGGGAGAAGGCAGTGAGGCCAAGGTGTGAATAAGGCATTCAGTGTGGTATGCAGATAAAGAATGGAGTGCTATGAGTAAGTGGATGAACCACATCATGTAATGATATGGGACTATCAACTACATATATCTTCTGGGGCACTAGGCCTTTTTGAATTTCTCTTTTACGTTGTACTTTGTATTTTTCTGCTTTCAGTCGTTTCTAATAAAACATGTATTCCTTTTATACCTTTGGTCTCCTTGGGCATTATTTGGATTCAGGGTTGGCTCAAGAGCACCCCTATAGTTTACACTTTGTATATTTATAAATGCAATTTGTCTGTTTTTAAAGCCACATAGTTCAAATGTAGCCCAAAGGTACTTCTCACAATAAGTCAGATTTTTAACCTCTGGTCTTGATGGCAGGGGTGACGTGGGCTTGGGGAGGGTGCCAAGATATATTATAGTGTGATCTGTTTACTGTGATGTGATGTGATGATAGTGTAATGGTCAGTACGCTTGCTTTTCAATCGAAAAATGTGGGATTGATTCCTACCCATTACATTTAACTTAATCTTTATTTTTCTCACTATATTTGTCATGGCCTAACTACAGCCATAGGGCAATATTTTCTTGACAGATATTTATTGATATTTGATTTTGTTTTGCACCTGCAAGAAGAAAATAATAATACTGTATACAAATGACATTTCCAATGCTAGCAATATTCATGCACTAAATGTAACAAATTTAAGAGATATTTATTTATATATATATATATATATATAGTTATATATATAAAATCCAACATCTGTCTATCTGTATGTCTGTCTGCTTTTCATGAGAGAACTACTTAAAGGATTTAGATCTTTTTTTTTTTGTTTTTTTTAATAATTGTACTGCAATTATTCCATACAAATCGATCAATTTTTACAAACAATAGGATTGAGATTGAAAAACAAGTCGACCCCCACCCCTGAGACAGAGAGCATGGCCAACAGGGTAAAACTTAAGGCTTGTAAACATAATTAAATTGATGAGTTTAATAGACCAATAGAGATGAATGGAGAAGAAAAAGAAATGAGGAGATAATTGCTTTCTCTGTGCTTTAAGGGTTTATTCTAAAATATTATTAATTAGATCCTTAGAGCCAGGTTTTGAAAAAATTCTGTACAGATCATCTAACTGAATATTTGATTTTAGATTTAGATCAAGTTTTTTTCTACAACTTGCTTGAACATTCCTGTTGATTTTGCTACTTTTCTCATCATGCTAAGAATCATAGTTCGCTTGCAGGAGCAGTATATTAGCGCTAATCTGAGAGAGAAGCTGTGGGCAATGGAGAGGGGGCTGGGGCCTCTGTTCAAGTTGCTCTACCTCTCACGACATGTTGGAGCCAAGTGTTAGACCATGCGCAATACAATACACTGGTGGTGATCAACGCACATTTTAAAAAAAGAAAGAGACAAATATATGTGACGTTTTGAAGAAATCATTTTATGACACAATTTACCTTTATTTATTTACTTACTTCCTACAGCCTACAGTCACAAGCAGTGTGCAGAGGGCATGCTCAAAAAATATGTGTAATGCCACGAAAAGTGCCTGCTGACACTTTAGTACGCAAGGAATGGTACCAGATTGCAGTTAGACTTTTTTTTGGGGCACATACACTGTCCAGATCTAAACGCTAGTGTGTATAGTCGCTTGCATTCTACATCGGAGCATTGCTTTTGAATGTTATTTACCTATTTACCTTTATTTATTTACTTACTTCCTACCGCGTAAAGTCACAAGTAAAATGCAGAGCTTCCCATATACATATACAAAATACAGCGATGGCAAAAGTGAGATGTGTATTCTTGCTCCGATGTAGAAGGGTCATCATGGTCTGAATTTACATCTGTTATAGCTCGTCTATGTGAAAACAGCAGTGTCAAATGCGGGGGGGTGTTTGGGCTCGTGAAGGCGGCTGAGATAATAAAACTGAATAATAAAAAAAAAACTAAGCTAACCTTTACAAGTATCATAAATTACACCAGCTGTTACAGACTGAAATCAAATGTATGTTTTTATTCCAAAATAGTAAGAATAAGAGCAGTTCACTTCTCAAAACAGAGTCATGCAGGATCAAACTCGTGACCTTTTGACTCCCAGTCAGCAGTTGATACTGTTGCGCCACAGATGTAGTCATAGTAAATGTGCGTCAATGTCGCATGCTAAGGCGGCTTTTTTTCTGCAATTATATTTTTGAATAAAAGCACACTTGTTCTGTTATATTTGTACCTTTTGTGAAAGTGTTTCTTTGATATTTGGACTTCAGGCTTCATACATTATATAGTTTATTCCTACATTTTGTCATTTACTACTAGAATATGAAAAACGTTTCTGTTTTAAAAATGTGCTTACACAGATTACTGTAGAAACGGAACACACATGAAATGTGTGTGTTCCAAATATCGATCTATTATTTCCACTCTAAAACTCCACTTCACTCCCAGATAATCAGTCAAGGCATGAGCTGGGAGAAGTTTGTGCACGTTCTAAGTCGGTGGGGGAATGGAATAGCTGGCTGCTTGCAGCTTGTCTTTATCGGCACATTTAGAAGATAAAAGACGCTAGCGAAGAGGTGCGAACGGATTTAAGAAGCGATTTAAGGTGGAACGGACCTACAAGTTTTTTCATAGGCTCTGGTAATTCTAGTGTTAAGGAGTAACATTTGACATTTTTGAGACAGAGATCAGAGCTATGTGTGTTTTAGAGGGTAGCTGCTGATTGATAGAGATATCACAGCCACGTGCTTTTCTCCAAATGCTGGGGACGCTCTCCCGTCCGACCTGAACATGATCAGATTCAGTACCAACGTCTATTGATTTTTAAAGTTTCTCCTGTTTTACTACTACGTGGGCACAGTCCCAGGGGACAGCTAGTAAATAATAATATATAACTTGTAATTACGGCTTATTGGTCCAGTTTTCCGCTTTGTTACTCAGGCAACCCCAGCTAACTCAGCTAGTATATATTTGAATCATGTGCAAAGTTGTTGCTGACATGGAATTAGAACATACTCTCCATGTGACATGGGTTTTAGCCCAGGTCGTCTGACTTCCCATATCCTCATAGATGTGTGTTGTAGATTTATTGTCAACACAGATATCCCCTGTGAAGGTGTAGATGTGTGCATGAGTGGATCCTTTACTGGACCAGCCTTACACAATTAAAAACCCATCCTGCTAAATTACTGCACATACATTTTTTCAAACACTCGGGCCAATGTATTGCTGAGACCTGCTTGTACTGTAAGCAAATTGCCAAGAAGTCAGAACAGCACAGCCAATTGGTCTGTGAAATAATAATTCAAGTATTTGAAAGACCACATTATTAAGTTTACCACCAGTCTGTCTGGTAAATGATGGCACCCATCCTGCTGTGCAGGATTTACTACATGCTGTAAGGGGATGTTAGAGGACAGAAGCTTCTGCTTTTAGGTACTTAGGCTAGGTTTTGGGAAGCCTGGTGTCAAGCTGTCTGTAAGCAAAAAGACTCTGTGGTTTATTTGGCTGCTTTTTTGCTGTGAAGGGGAACAAACTGTCCTCAAGAGGCTTATTGGGTAACCAGTAAAGCTTTGTAAGAGATTTCTCTATAGTCTATGCTAATTTTCCCATAACACCACATGTCAAAAATATGCTTACTTTGAGACTAATATTATTGAGAAGCAGTTTATGTAAAATAAAATGTAATTAATACCACCCAAATACTAATTTATCTGTAACAAGCAATTCTTTATATGGCATTTAAAGAGGCAAATAACCACCAGAAAACCTGTAAGCACAATTGACACTCTCTTATTGGATGAAAAAGCCTATAAAGTCACAATAATAAAGAAGCGCAAATATCCTTTAAAGGTAGTTCAATAATAAAATCCTACAGTAAGGTTCCAGGAAGCCAAGGCCTACCACAGCAGCATCAAGAACAAAGCAGGTGAGAGCATTTTTATGAGCTTGTGGCAGTACTATTAAGGGCCATTTTAACCAGTGTCCTTCAAAACCCCAAATCCATAAACACTCAGATTTAAGAATACAAATTCACACACTTTAAACAATTATCAGATGTTCATATGTTGTTTGAAAACAAAAGATTCCACCAATAACCTACAGGTATTTTTTTCCTGAATCTCCATAATATCATACAATAAAGACAATGTGTATTGTAAACATCCCGAAATATGAAGGACTGGTCCATCAAATACTGCAGCTTTGTGTGTATATGTAGATTTCATTAAATAAAGTTAAATACTTTTACTTAATACAAGCTGTAACCTTTACGACTAATACAACATAAACAGTCTACTGTAATATATACAAATAAAAGCATTATCTGTTTGCTTGTTCACTAATTTCACAAAAATCGATAAACCAATTTTCACAAAATGTTTCTGTTGGTCCAACTTGAAATATAGGTTATATAACATCTCTCACGGAGCCCTGCGAGTATCTGAGGCACCACAGTCAGCCAGGGGGCCTGCCACCAAGTGGTCCAGGGGAGGTACTGTGCAGCCCATGCTTGCTCCCCTGGAACATATACAGTAGAGAAGGAGCGTCCTGGTTGGGCATGGAACCTGGCCTTCCATCACAATATATACTCATGGAAACAATGGGGCTAGTTCGTCTTTTGTGTAAAACTCAAACTGTGCTCCTTTTCCCTACACTTGAATCTAAATCATTTTGCCTTTCAGTCCAATGGGTGAGTTAAAAAAGAAACTGTGTAGTTTTCTAAGCTAAAGTAGTTCCCTTAGAGCCTGAAGAGGTGCTACTACTCTTCTTCTGTATGGGGGATCATTGATCTTCTCAGTGCGACAGGCTCTTTTCTATGACTTGTGTAGAAACCGATAGGTCAGAAGCTTGTCTCCCATTATCTGCTCTCAGCTTCAGTAAGTCACATTTCAAATGTGATCCTCAATTGTATTAGAAGTGTTCTTGTAAAGCTTTACATCTCAAAGGAGTGTCTTTGTGAGTTCACCTCACTTCTCGGAATACTGCTAATTGAACCAGACAATGAGAAATGTCTGTGTTTACAGTATATTATAATAAATCTCTCAGGTTTAATGTAATGAATTGCAATGTAGTGTAGTGTACTTTTTGTATAACTTTGTTTTTTTGGGATTCATATTTTCAATTGTTGTTTTATCATTTATTTCATGACATTGCAGCTTAGATGAGGCCATGCTGTTTCTTAGCAAAGATGCTGTTGCCAGGCATGTGTGCTCACCACATCATTACTTGTAAAATCAGTATGCAAAGCTCATTAAAAAAGGACAATACAGTATTGTGAGCATCCAAGTTTTAGATTAAAAACAAATTCTAAAAATCCAATTTACAAATTTACTGCTATTTAGGGAAATGGAATTTATGAGTAGATAACCAACATTTTTGCTTTGTTATGTTATGACTATGATTTTGATTTTTAACCTATTTGACACTGATATTTGGTTTTTCTGATTGTCCTGGTGCTCACATTTTTCTTTCCTCCTGACTATTCTTATCACTTGGCCTCTTAAAACTCAATCATGGATCCAGTTTTTCATTTGCTTAATTTGATTAATTGGGAGAAAACAAAGTACAAAAGAATTAAGTTATGAGAAAACCTGCTGGCCCAGTAAAGCTAAACAGTTGTTAATCCCTATCTCTTCTCATGTTCCTCACCAAGTATCTCCCATCACTCTCCTTGTCTCTCTCTATGTCTGCCATGATCTTTTGTCTACTTCTTCCAGCTAGTGTCTTTTGTTGTTGCCCTTGTCACAACTCTAGGCACATATAGGGGTCTAAAATATGGCAGCTTTAAATCCCTTCCTTTGATCATTTCTGACCAAGACCTTGAGCTACTAAGTAAACATTAGAATAGAATTCCACCTAGTGAATCCTGATGTTCCTGCATCCAGATACCTACTCGATTATTGAAAGGTCCGGAACTCTTAGGAACCTTTTTAGCTCAATGGCGGCCACTTCTCCATATGGATAGTTTGAATGCTGATACTTAATGGGGAATGGTCACTGACATTCCTGTTGGAAATCTCACTTGAGAGGTCAGAGCAGTCCTGATTATCCTGATCTAGAATTCTGTGCTGCTCCATCAACCAGGAATTTCTCTGTCCTCCTTTGTTCCCTCTCTTTGAGTACAGTATCCAAAATCTTGTTAGGATTCCTTCACTCACTTGCTACTTGTCAGGGCACTGCACTTTCCGTTTGCTCCGATATCCACACATAAATTACTCCCAGGACATTAATTTTACCATTTCCTTGAGTTTGCATCTCTATTCTCAGTGAGGGTTTCCGCCTTGCTGAATGCCTCCCATTATCCAGTCCAGTAATAATGATGAACATTCAGTAAGAGCTTGGATGTCTGACTAAGTCAAAAACTCAGCCTTTGTCTCTAAGTTTAACTCTGGCTCTCTCTAGCTAACATTCCTGAGAGCATTTTTCTGTTGTGATAAAAAAATAGTATAATTTGTTTTTAAGGGTGAATCTAAAACTAAAGAAAACTGAAAAGGTCATCTAAAGATAAAGACTATCTAATTAAAATGATTTGTGGTAGTTCCTGGCACTGTTATGTGGGAAGTCATATATATGTACTTCTGAATTATTATCAAAGGGCCAAGATGACAAATAGCATTAAACTTATTAATTTGTGTTGCGAAAACATTAATGATATTTTGGTCAGTTTGTTTGTAATGAAGTATTTTCTTTTACTTCTACTATGTAAAGAAATGATTTAATTCAGCTTTGTAAACTAACTTTTATAGAAATATATGTAGTTTTTGATTGCTTTTCCACAGCATGTAAGTTTAGCCAAGACGGCTGACTGGAGGCTGAAATTTGGCAGGCTCATTCCTTACAGCTTACTTACAAAAGTTGGGCAGGTTTCATTTCGAAATTCTATGCGTAATGGTAATAACTGGAACCTATTTTTGTGCATATACTGTAATAGACTGCAGCTCGATGGCCGTGGGAGGCGGAGTTGCATCTTGCATCATCACACCTCCCACGTAATCACGTGAACTGACTGTGAACGCAGTACATAGAGAACATGGAAGAGCTCCAAAGAGCGCTGAAGAAAAAACCCATTACACAATTGAGAAGGCAGCAAAAGAATATCAAGCGAGTGACGCATTCAAGCATATTCATAAGTGCAGCTAATGCGGAAACAAAGCACGGTGTAAACCGTAAGTTTAAATTAAGTTTATAGACACGCTCCCGCTGCCGTTTGTCATGCCTAAGACGAATACGATATTTGCGAGGTACAAGTTTAATGAGAAGACACGAGGTATAAACAAGACTTTGGATCACTTTGTAACGGAGTTAAAATTGCTGTAGCAAGAAACTTTTAAGTGCCGGGTCTTAGCTAACATTAAATAAAGCCGTGGACATCGCAAGATCACACAAGAGAGCGGCTCATGTGAACTGACTGTGAACGCAGTACGAGTGATCACTTTGATGAATCAAACCTGTTCAAAAAACGCATTACAGAATTGAGAAGGTAGCAAAAGAATATTCGGAAACAAAGCACAATGTAATCCTGAAGTTTAAATTAAGTTCATAGACAGGCTGCCGCTGGCATTTGTCATGCCCACAACAAATGCAATATTCGCGGGATGCAAGTTTAATGAGAGGACGCAGGGTATAGATAAGAGTTTTGATCACTTTGTAACTAAGTTAAAATTGCTGGTGAAGGACTGTGCTTGACAGGGGATTGACAGTTAAGGCGGCTGGGGGAGTCATGTCATCATCTCCCCTCCCATTCACCTCACTTCATTCACTTCATTTCGCTCCGAGCTGAGCTCCGCACCTCACGCAGTCTTGCCGTTCTTTATCCTCAGTGTTTAGTCCTCTCTCCTTTACTGATTTATATAAAGGAGAGTTGAGATCCGAGAGACTGTGTTTGTGGAGAGATTGACAGTTATGACGGGTGTGAGAGTCACGTTATAATCTCCCCTCCCATTCACTTCATTCCATTCCATTCCGAGCTGAGCTCCGCAGCTAACGCAGTCTTGCGGAAGCAACTTTGTGACGCTGCCACCAAATACTCACAGAAAAATCTACAAGTTAATACACACGCTGTCTCTAGAGTTTCTCCACACTCTGAATCGTCCAGGCACTACTGAGCATAATCTAATTTTGAGGGTTGGAACACCAATAATGTTACTGAAAACTTTACAGCTACCAAGACTTTGTAACGGCACGAGACTTCAGGTCACGTGTCTGCAAAAGAACCTAATTGAGGCAACTATTTTTATGGGCAGTTGCTCAGGGGAGAGAGTTTGTATTCATCGCATCCCCGTTATACCCTCTGATCTCCCATTTCAATTCAAATGCCACCAATTTCCAGTAAGACTCTGCTTCGCGATGACAATTAATAAGTCTCAGGGACAGATCCTACAAAAGGTGGATACTTTATTCTCCATCAATAATTGTTTTGGTAAACCCATACTCAGTGTAATCCTCCTTCCATTTTGTAATTTTTTCGCGACTAGCCATGATTAAATGAACGGTAAAAAAGTAAGAGCGAAGCAACGGTGACTTATTGAGGCAGGCAGGCAACAGTACAATAGCACGCAGGCTCAATGTAGTGCGCGTCAAGTCGATCTAAAATGCGTGATCAGATTCGAAAAAATATATCTTTTCAAGTTCTATTTGGATATAAGTAGGTTTTATTTAGTCGACAGAAATATCTTTGGTAGGAATGTAAGTTGAATTTAGTCTTTACATTTCTATGGTGAAGAAAAATGTATGTAATGATGACTAAATTTAACTTACATTCCAACCAAAGATATTTCTGTCGACTAAATAAAAATTACTTATATTTAAAATTTAAATAGAAGTTGAACAGATATGATAATTCATAATACCCACGCAGCACTAAGTGCACGTAAGACCAGAAGTAATCTGTTTTAACAAGCAGCGTATTGCACTGATACGAAATAGCCTGCCTATTTAATTATTTAGGAATGGATAGATAAATTAAAATTTTATACAAATAATGTTTTTCATTTTTATTCCTTGATTGATTCTGGCACCCAGCAACAGCTGCTCGCACTCCAAAGGGTATATACAGTACTTCCGGAAAGTATTCACAGCGCATCACTTTTTCCACATTTTGTTATGTTACAGCCTTATTCCAAAATGGATCAAATTAATTTTTTTCCTCAGAATTCTACACACAACACTCCATAATGACAACATGAAAAAAGTTTATTTGAGGTTTTTGCAAATTTATTAAAAATAAAAAAATTGAGAAAGCATATGTACATAAGTATTCACAGCCTTTGCCATGAAACTCAAAATTGAGCTCAGGTGCATCCCGTTTCCCCTGATCATCCCTCAGATATTTCTGCTGCTTAATTGGAGTTCACCTGTGGTAACTTCAGTTGATTGGACATGATTTGGAAAGGCACACACCTGTCTATATAAGGTCCCACAGTTGACAGTTCATGTCAGAGCACAAACCAAGCATGAAGTCAAAGGAATTGTCTGTAGACCTCCGAGACAGGATTGTCTCGAGGCACAAATCTGGGGAAGGTTACAGAAGAATTTCTGCTGCTTTGAAGGTCCCAATGAGCACAGTGGCCTCCATCATCCATAAGTGGAAGAATTTCGAAACCACCAGGACTCTTCCTACAGCTGGCTGGCCATCTAAACTGAGCGATCGGGGAAGAAGGGCCTTAGTCAGGGAGGTGACCAAGAACCCGATGGTCACTCTGTCGGAGCTCCAGAGGTCCTCTGTGGAGAGAGGACAACCTTCCAGAAGGACAACCATCTCTGCAGCAGTCCACCAATCAGGTCTGTATGGTAGAGTGGCCAGAAGGAAGCCACTCCTTAGTAAAAGTCACATGGCAGCCCGTCTGGAGTTTACCAAAAGGCACCTGAAGGACTCTCAGACCATGAGAAACAAAATCCTCTGGTCTGATGAGACAAAGCTTGAACTCTTTGGTGTAAATGCTTGGCATCACATTTGGAGGAAACCAGGCACCGCTTATCACCAGGTCAATACCATCCCTACAGTGAAGCATGGTGGTGGCAGCATCATGCTGTGGGGATGTTTTTCAGTGGCAGGAACTGGGAGACTAGTCAGGATAAAGGGAAAGATGACTGCAGCAATGTACAGAGACATCCTGGATGAAAACCTGCTCCAGAGTGCTCTTGACCTCAGACTGGGGCGACGGTTCATCTTTCAGCAGGACAACGACCCTAAGCACACAGCCAAGATATCAAAGGAGTGGTTTCAGGACAATTCTTTGAATGTCCTTGAGTGGCCCAGCCATAGCCCAGACTTGAATCTGTTTGAACATTTCTGGAGAGATCTTAAAATGGCTGTGCACCGACGCTTCCCATCCAACCTGATGGAGCTTGAGAGGTGCTGCAAGGAGGAATGGGCAAAACTGGCCAAGGATAGGTGTGCCAAGCTTGTGGCATCATATTCAAAAAGACTTGAGGCTGTAATTGCTGCCAAAGGTGCATCGACAAAGTATTGAGCAAAGGCTGTGAATACTTATGTACATGTGATTTCTCAGTTTTTTTATTTTTAATAAATTTGCAAAAACCTCAAGTAAACTTTTTTCACGTTGTCATTATGGGGTGTTGTGTGTAGAATTCTAAGGAAAAAATTAATTTAATCCATTTTGGAATAAGGCTGTAAAATAACAAAATATGGAGAAAGTAATGCGCTGTGAATACTTTCCGGATGCACTGTGTATATATATATATATATATATATATATATATATATATATATATATATATATATATATATATATATATATATATATATATATATATATATATACTGCCCAAAAGAATTAAAGGAACACTTTTAATCAGAGTATAGCATAAAGTCAATGAAACTTATGGGATATTAATCTGGTCAGTTAAGTAGCAGAGGGGGTTGTTAATCAGTTTCAGCTGCTGTGGTGTTAATGAAATTAACAACAGATGCACTAGAGGGGCAACAATGAGATGACCCCCAAAACAGGAATGGTTTAACAGGTGGAGGCCACTGACATTATTCATTCCTCAACTTTTCTGACTGTTTCTTCACTAGTTTTGCATTTGGCTACAGTCAGTGTCACTACTGGTAGCATGAGGCGATACCTGGACCCTACAGAGGTTGCACAGGTAGTCCATCTTCTCCAGGATGGCACATCAATATGTGTCATTGCCAGAAGGTTTGCTGTGTCTCCCTGCACACTCTCAAGGGCATGGAGGAGATTCTAGGAGACAAGCAGTTACTCTAGGAGAGCTGGAGAGGGCCATAGAAGGTCCATAACCCATCAGCAGGACCAGTGTTTGCTCCTTTGGGCAAGGAGGAACAGGATGAGCACTGCCAGAGCCCTACAAAATGACCTCCAGCAGGCCACTGGTGTAAATGTCTCTGAACAAACAACCAGAAAGACTTCATGAGGGTGACCCAAGGGCCCCATGTCCTCTAATGGGCCCTGAGCTCACTGCCCAGCAGCATGCAGCTCGATTGGCATTCGCCATAGAATACCAGAATTGGCAGATGCACCACTGGTGCCCTTTGCTTTTTACAGATGAGAGCAAGTTCACCCTGAGCACGTGACAGAAGTGAAAGGGTCTGGAGAAGTAATGGAGAACATTATGCTGCCTGTAACATCATTCAGCATGAGCAGTTTGGTGGTGGGTTAATGATTGTCTGGGGAGGCATATCCATGGAGGGTCACACAGACCGCTACAGGCTTGACAAAGGCACCTTGGCTGCCATTAGGTATCAGGATGAAATCCTTGGACCCATTGTCAGACCCTATGCTGGTACAGTGGCTCCTGGTGCACGACAATTCCTGGCCTCATGTGGTGAGAGTATGCAGGCAGTTCCTGGAGGATGAAGGAATTGATACCATTGACTGGCCACCACACTTTCCTGACCTAAATCCAATAGAACACCTCTGGGACATTATGTTTTGGTCCATCCAATGCCACCAGGTTGCACCTCAGACTGTCCAGGAGCTCAGTGATGCCCTGGTCCAGATCTGGGAGGAGATCCCCCACAACACCATCTGTCATCTCATTAGAAGCATGCACCGATGTTGTCAGGCATGTATACAAGAACACAGGGGCCATACAAAGTGCTGCGTACAATTCTGAGTTGCTGCAATTAAATTTTGGCAAAATGGACTAGCCTGCCACATAATTTTTTCACTCTGATTTTTGGGCGTCTTTGAATTCAGGGCTCTGTAGGTTGATCATTTTCATTTCCATCAAACGATGTGGCATCCTTTCGTTCCTAACACATTACCCAGTCTATATCAGTATAGATATCCAGGAGGATTTCTTTTTCCCATTGAGATCTGATGTGTTTTCAAAGTGTTCCTTTAATTTTTTTGAGCAGTTTATATATATGTATGTGTGAATATATATATATATATATATGTATGTGTACTGTATATATGTATATATATGTATGTATGTGTATATATATACAGTATATATGTGTATACAGTATGTATATATGTACATATGTATGTATATGTATATATGTATATGTGTGTGTGTGTATATATATACAGTATATATGACAGCAACACTCATAACAATGACAAAACAATTACATTGACAATCATGTTACGTTATTTTCAAAATGTTTCCTTTTCTTTTTCATTACAGTAATCCCTCGCTATATCGCGCTTTGACTTTCGCGGTTTCACTCTATCGCGGATTTTAAATGTAAGCATATCTAAATATATATCACAGATTTTTCGCTGGTCGCGGATTTCTGCTACACGCTTCCTCAGTTTGTTTGCCCTGTTGATTTCATACAAGGGACGCTATTGGCGGATGGCTTAGAAGCTACCCAATCAGAGCATGTATTACATATTAACTAAAACTCCTCAATGCTATAAGATATGCATCCCTCGCGGAGCTTGATTGTTTGCTTGTCTCTGCCTCTCTCTCACCCTCTCTGACATTCTCTGCGCCTGACGGAGGGGCTGTGAGCAGAGGTGCTGTTTGCTTAAAAGATACTGACGCTCCTCTAAAAATGCGCTTTATTGCGGTGCTCAGCATATTTAAAAGCACAAAAGCACACGTATTGATTTTTTGATTGTTGCTTTAATCTCGCTCTCTCTCTCTGACGTTCTCTGCGCCTGACGGAGGAGATGTGAGCAGAGGGGCTGTTTGCTTAGAAGATACTGACGCTCCTCTAAAAAATGCCGCGGCAAACTTAAAAGCACAAGTATTGATTTTTTGATTGTTTGCTTTTCTTTGCGAGCTCTCTCTCTCTCTCCCTCTGAAATTCTCTGCTCCTGAAGAGAAGATCTATTTGCATTCTTTTAATTGTGAGAAAGAACTGTCATCTCTGTCTTGTCATGGAACACAGTTTAAACTTTTGACTAAAGGGTGTTATTTCATGTCTAGAGGGCTCTAATAATGTTAACAGTGTGGGAGAGTTTATAAGGGCTTAAAATATATAAAAATAACTACACAAACATATGGTTTCTACTTTGCGGATTTTTGCCTATCGCGGGGGGTTCTGGAACGCAACCCCCGCGATCGAGAAGGGATTACTGTACTTCTTTAACACATTACTTCTCCACTGTGAAGCGCGGGTATTTTGCTAGTCTATACTAATAAAAGGGCAAAGCCCTCACTGACTGACTCACTCACTCATCACTAATTCTCCAACTTCCCGTGTAAGTAGAAGGCTGAAATTTGGCAGGCTCATTCCTTACAGGTTACTTACAAAAGTTAAGCAGGTTTCATTTTAAAATCCTACGCGTAACGGTCATAACGGTCAACAACGTCTGCCATGTTAAATTTTCTAATTTATGGCCCCATCTTCATGAAATTTGGTTGGTGGCTTCCCTGCGCTAACCGAAACCAATGTACATATTTATTTCGGTGGTATGACGCCACTGTTGGCCGCCATATTGAACTTTCCAATGGTCTTTGTTACCTATGGGCCCATCTTCAAGAAATTTGGTACGCGGGTTCCCAACGCTAACTGAATCCTACTTACGTCCATATATACGTCCATAGCCTGCAGCTCGGTCACCGTGTGAGGCGGCGTTGGGACCCCCATCACCACGCCTCCCACGTTGTTGGCTGCCTGCCTATATAAGGCCGTCCGTCGCTCTAGTCTCTTCATTCCCTTCCTTGCTTCACCACGGTATTCACGTCTCCCTGCTGATAACTGCAGCCTTTTTATTTAATCACTTTTGATATCCAGAGGAACATTGTGTCTTATGTATTGAATGACTGGGACAGGTTCAAGGTGTGGACTGATGATGGTACAGGAGATAATTATACTACACAGGAGCACTATAAGAGTGAAATGCTTAAGCCCTTCACCTATGGTTCTGCATGTGAGTTGATGGCTGCCACTGAATTGTTCAGTTGTCGCTTTCAAGGGTACCGAAATGGCCAAATATTTTACACCTTTGGACAACCGCCAATGCCTCTTAAACATCTTAGATTCACAGGTGACAATTTGAGTAGTTGACACTTTGATGTTTATGAATGTTTAAACTCTCAAAAGCTGGATGCGAAGTTATCAATGAAACCGGCTGTATGCTTACAACGCTTGACAAATGCCGAATGTCACTTCAACACAAGTCCTACAAATACTGTCGTAATTGAAACAAACCATGAAACTCAAACCGATTATGACAGCAGCAATCCAAGCTGTGAAATTTGAGGCAAGATTGCTTTTCACATGGCCAACTGTACGTTGCATGCTCAAGAGTAAGCTCAGCGCAGAGCTTGGTCATATTACAAGCGGAGGGCCGAACTGACAACGTGGTATACAAAGAGATCCTTAACAAATAATTATTGGTATATTTTCCCTCAGTTTAAAAAGGTTTAATAAAAATTTTAAGGCAGTACTTCGCCGCTGAGAAACGCGGGTATTTTGCTAGTACCTAATACAACAGAAAAAGAACCATCTTTATCAAGAATGATGTTGAAGAGGCCAAAATATACAAAAATGGTGCATTTACTTAAAAACAACCATGGGACGCAAAAATGGGAGAACATAAAGTACAAATAAACTAAACAAAATCAAAGCTCTGCTGTCTCTCTAGAGTTTGAGTCCTTTCTATAATATGTTATGACTCATTTACTTGCCTAACTGTTCGGTACCACAATAACAACAAATATACTTGTCACAAACTGATTACATAAATATTGCATGCCACATTGTACTGTTGCCATTGTTGTGCATGAGTGCACAGTGCTACCCAGAAATGACACTTGTTTAGGTGACAGCGGTTTTGGGACCCACATTATTTAAGGCAGCTCCTTTCCCATGAGCTGTGCATGAACTTAGCTGCTAATCTAAGAACTGTATAGATGATGTTTTCGGTAATATGATTGCTGTTTCCTCTGTCCTAATTCTGACATTAAACTTTTATTTGCTTTTTGGATTTTCAAAAGATCTACATTTTAGTCAGTCATTCATTATCCAACCCGCTATATCCTAACACAGGGAGCCAATCCCTGCCAGCACAGGGCACAAGGCAGGAACAAATCCCTGGGCAAGGTGCCAGCCCACAGGACACACACATATCCACACACACTAGGGACAATTTAGGAATGCCAATGCACCTAACCTGCATGTCTTTGGACTGTGGGAGGAAACCCACACAGACATGGGGAGAACATGAAAATTCCACGCAGGGAGGACCCGGGAAGCGAGCCAAGGTCTCCTTACTGAGAGGCAGCAGCGCTACCACTGTGCCACCGTGCCACCCAGATCCACATTTTAGTTCTGCCCAATTATGAGTGAACAAGAGGTAAAAATGTCAGATCTGATCTCTGCAACCTAAACAAAAAAAAGATTTATTTGGGCTTGACAAATGTATTACGTACAGCTGCTGTATCTTGTCTTTTACATTTGTTTCTTTTAGTGCACCCATAATGTGCATAAATTAAGGCAACTGACTTTTAATTTCCACAGTGAGTGATTACCTACTTTATATAAAGAAGTCATCTTTGTTACCTTTTATTCTATTACAATATCCCAGGAAGAATGACTTGATAGAAACAGTAACAGAAAAAATAAGACATTTCTGGGAGTTGCATAGTGAAGGAGCAGCTACAGTCAAAACTGGGAGTCACATACAGTGCCTCTGTAATGTTTAGGACATTTTTTTTTTCTTTGATATACACCTCTGTTCCAGGTTTTAAAATTACAAAACAAAGGATTCTGACTCGATTAAAGTTCACATTGCAGACATTCATTTAAAGGTATTTGCATACATTTTGGTCACACACTGTACAAGTGGTAACACTTTTTCAACAAGGTACCCTCATTCCTGGGTGCCATAATGTTTCGGATACAGCAATGGCAGGTATATTTTATTATTTTCTTGTATATCATTTGCATGCAATGACTGCTTGAAGTCTGTGATTCATAGATATCACCAGGGGCTGTGTATCTTCTCTGGTGATTGTCTGCCAAGCCCTTAATGCAGCCATCTTCTGCTCCTGCATGTTTTGGGGGCTGGATTTAAATTGGGTGACTGGCTTGGCCATTCAATAATTTTCATTCTTTTTAGCTTTAAAAAACTCCTGTGTTGCCTTAGCAGTATGTTTGCATCTTATCTTGTTGTAGGATGAAGCGCTATCCAATGAGTTTGGAGGCATTTACTGGAACTTCAGCAGATAAGATATTTCTATACAGAACTGCCATCAGCAGTGAAGATATGTGTGCCAGAACCTGTGGCAGCCATACATGCCTAAGCCATAACACTTCCCCCCATCGTGTTTGACGGAATAGGTTGGTAGACTTTGGATAGGGGGAAGCTAATTTTCGCCACCACACTTTGCTCTTGCTAACACTCTGATGCAGGTTCATCTTTGTCTTGTCTGTCCACAAGACATTTTTCCAGAACCCTGAGGCTGTTTTATGTCCTTTTTCACAAACTGTAATCTGGGCATCCTGGTTTTGTGGATAACTAGTGTTTTTCTCTTGCAGTGTGGCCTTTGTATGTCTGTTCATGAAGTCTTCTGCTGATAGTCGTCTCGGACACATCCACATCTGCCTCCTGAAGACTGTGTCTGATCTGTCGGACAGGCGTTTGGGGCTTTTTCTTTACCATAGTGAGGATTCTTCTGTCATCAACAGTGGAGGCCTTCCTCAGCGTACCAGTCCCTTTGCTATTACTGAGCCCATCAGTGCATTCTTTCATCTTAATGATATTCCAGACAGTTGATTTAGGTAATCCTAGGGTTTTATTGATGTCTTAACGTTTTTATTCTTGTTTTGGCATAATGGTTTCTTTGACTTTCATTGGCACAGCTCTTGCCCTCAAGTTAAACAAAGCCAACTACAGACCCCAAGCGGTAGAAGCAAGCCTAGGAAGCGTATGGCTGCAATAATGAAGCACTGAAGCACACCTGTGAATGCAATTATACCCAAATATTATGGTGACCTGAAATGCGGGTACCATGTAGAAGAAGTGTTGTAATTTCTACATGTTGTAACAGAAATGAATGAATAATACTTTAAATGAATGTTTGCAATGTGCACTTTAATTACATTTGATTTATAATGTTAAACTGTGGATCAGCAGGTTAAATGTGTTTTTGTCCCAGACATCATGGAGGGCGATCTTTTGTCAGCCAAAAAACAATCAAAAATTTGGGTCAAAAAGCAAAAGCAAAAAATTCATGAGCTATAATGTCAAGCAAGTAAAGTTTTTTCAATGGTGAGATTTGTAGAGAAATCCATCAAGCTTTGATACGCGCAAACTGCCAAGAACAACCTATAACCCGCCTGGCATCACAAATGAGCGCACTCCAGTGAATTCCGGGAAGGATTTCCATGCAGATATTTGTAACTACAGCCTAAAATTGTTACATCTGTCATGAAAAAATGTAAACTCATTCTGAACTTTTTAACAAAGTAAGATACAACAAAACAGACTTAAAATCCAGGTTCTCATCTGCTATAGAGTGTCAAAAGGTAGCAAGGAGATATAGCACCCTGCATACATTTCAGGGTGCTTCTTCTCTGCTAAAATCCTTTGGCCCGAGTATGTGGCTACCGGTGAGGATCCAGAAGGATCCTGGCTTGGATCAGTTCACAGAGTTAAGGAATGTAAGCACAGATGGTGTTATCTCTGACTTGAAATGACCAGTGTGAGGTAGAACATGTGACGTTAATAACACTTGTGAAGTAATATAACTTGCTTTTCGCCCCCAAACAGATTTAATCTCCATCCTAAGTTATTTTAGTGAGTTTCACTTTTTGTAATTTCAAAATTGTATGCAAGACAAGTTTTTGGGACAACTTTGTGAAACTGTATGTGAAATAAAATTTTACTGCTGTTTTGCTCATCACTTGCTATGCTGCATATATATCAGAATAAATAAAAGGAAAGAATGCATTAAGCACCAGAAGTAATATTTCATCATAGCAACTAGTGCAGTAAAGTTAATACTGGGGTTGGTTTGAATAAGTTAATCTTTATAACCATTGTTCTACCGTATTTAAATCTTTTGTTGAGAGTTTGTTTGAAATCAATAACCTTCTAACAGTTTATGCTGTTAATAACTTTGCCAAATTTCATTCACATTAAGTGAGGCTTAAATTCTGACAAAAAGACACAAAGAGATATTAGATATAAAGTGGGAAGAAAATTTAAATGTCTATTAAAAACTGTACATTTAAATTTTAACCCTGTTAATGTTTTCCATACAAAGGGTTAATACAAAGCTTGAATTTTAGCAAATACAGCAGTAAACAATGATGAAGAAAAATAGGTTTTGTTCATATTATAGGTTAAATTTAATCATATGATGATCATCAATCATGTGGCAGAAGCACAATGCATAAAATCATGCAGAAACAAGTTACATCAAACACCAGAGTAGGCAAAAAACATGTGGTCTCAGTGATTTTGACCGAGACATGATTGTTGATGCCAAATTCCTGGTTTGTGTATCTCTGTAACTGCGGATATCCTGGGATTTTCACACACAACAGTCTCTAGAATTTACTCAGAATGATACCAAAAACATCCACTAAGCATCAGTTCTGTGGATGGAAATATCTTGTTGATGAGATGGGTCAGAAGAGAATTAGATGAGAATGACAGAAAGGCAACGGTATCTCAGATAATCATTCTATAAAACTTTGACGATGAGGTACATCAGTAGAAGACCATGTTGGGTTCCACTTCTGTCAACCAAAAACAAAAAGCTGAGGCTACAGTTGGGCATACACTTACCACAACTGGACAGCTGAAGACTGTAAAACTGTAGCCTGGTCTGATGAGTCCCAATTTCTGATGAGGCACACAGATGGAAGAATTAGAATTTGGTGTCAACAGCATGAATCCATGCACCAACCCTCCTTATTTCAACAGTCCAGGCTGGTGGTAGCAGTGGCATAATAGAGTGGAAAATGTTTTCTTGGCATAGTTTGGGTACATAAATATCAATCAATCATCCCTTGAATACTAGATAGATAGATAGATAGATAGATAGATAGATAGATAGATAGATAGATAGATAGATAGATAGATAGATAGATAGATAGATAGATACTTTATTAATCCCAAGGGGAAATTCACAGTGACCTATTTGAGTATTGTTGCCGACCTTGTAAATACTTTCATGGCCAAAATGTACCCATTTTTTTAATGGTTACTTCCATCAATACACCACATGAAAGGACATCTGAAACTGGTTTCATGAACATGACAAGAATAACACGTTTGGGAGAGCAGGAGGTTTACAGCATGAATGTATAGCTGATATAGCTGTAAAAACATCCTGGTGCGATCGTCAACGTGGAGTATGAACGGCATGTTTCCACTATCTTGTGGAGTCCATGCCATGAAGAACTGAGGCTGTTTTGGGGGCTACTATTAATATGGTCCTCCTAATAATTTGTCTAGTGGATGTACTTCATTGTACATTGTTCTAATTAAAATCGATTTATGTCTGTTAGTATATTTTCTAATATAAATTATGCAAATGAAAGTTTTTCTTTTGCTTTCGAGGTTTATGTGAACTAACAAAGTATCTAAGCAGGTGGCCATGCTTACTCGTTAGAAGCATTGTGCTCTGCGAGTGTTACAATGTAATAGTTCTAAAACACTAAAGGGTACCTTGAGCAGAAAAGTTGTGAAGTATGACAACCACTTGTATTTATGTTTAATGGATTTCAAGAAAAAGTAATATAGACTCACAAGAATATACACACATACATTTACAAGTTGCTGTTTCTTCTCTCACTTTTTATAAAAAATAATTATCCACTGTTTTCACTGTTTTCTGGTGTGATTATGACACAAAATACAGAATTAGTTTTCATACACTTTATTTTAAAATCCAGCTTGTATTTTATTTTAATTGGATGAATAAAACATCAAAGTTGATGTGCATGTCTCTAATTCTGAAGTGCATAACTAACTGGTATAATTAGAAGCATTTTTATTTTAAAACATTTCTGTTTTTAAGAATACAAAATTTTCATAACACTAAGGTCTGGGTAGGGTTTATTGCTGTGGTTGCTTCATGTTGTTCTCTCGTATTGCATTTAATTAACAGTAGTAATTGTTTTTGAACTGCCATTACTAGGTCTTCTCTATTTCCTTTCGCTTCTCGTTGTCAATAGCTCTATCCATAATAGAGCTCTTTCCATAAGTCTTCTGTCTGATATTATTGTCATGGATATGCTGATGACCTGGCTGAGATGGACAATATTCCCTCACCTGGCCAGGTTAATGGACAAACCTAGGGGATAGATGAGATATCCCGATCAAAATGCATGACACTCCTTTCCACAGCAATTAGGCTGGCATGGACGCTCCATATAATAGATGGACAGGCATCCTGCCTGGGTTGCCTGCTTCTTCATTGACTAGCCAGGAAAGCACTGTAAGAGATGGACAACAAGAGGGGTAGATGGGTGTTCTGACTAGGTTGAGTGTTGTTCCCTGCTTCAGTTGGGAGATGAGAACAATGCATGGACAGAGGGAAACCACCTCAGTACCCTAGGTGAGAGTGCTCCTCTGGCACTGGGTACTCACAGGTCTGCATGGGAATTTTAGTTCGGGAGGACAGCCCTGTTACAATAGGACACCATTGTTTTGCAGTGGTTTTGCTTGACCTGGAAGTTCTTTATGGGAGCAATGTTGTAGCACTGAAAACACTCCAAGATTAGAGAGAGAAATGGAGGAAAATATTTGTGATTGTGGTAACTGTAGTGATTGTAACCAGAAGAACCATTTTTTAAGCTGTTTTTTGTTTGTTAATTTTAAATAGAAGCTCTATTGAATCTGGGACTTGTGTTGTGGACATTTGTGTCTGTTATGGGTGTGAGATATACCCCCACCCCCCCCAACCCAGGTCACTGTCTGCTGAGTTTTTTTTAGAATGCTTAGCAGTTACCTGACCCCATATAAGTGATCTCTGGATGGCGTGTGGTGCAGTGATCAGCCCTGCTTCCTCATGAGTCCATCATCATGAGTCCATTCGTGTGTCTAGTTGTTGCCCATATGGAGTTTGCACATTTTCTTCATGTCTGCAAGGTATTTCTTCTTGACGTTGTCCAAGTTAGGCTACACTGGATATTCTGAACACAAAATAAGATGTATTTTATTAATTTTGGCTGGATGATCATGAAAATTACCCATAAATGTTTCTATCACATACCATTTAATTGTAATCACCTATTTTTCTGAGTTCCTCTCATACCTTAAGTATACGTTTACAATCAACAACTACAATTGAAACATCTGTGTTGATCTAAAAGTAGTGGCTCTGCTATTTTAGAATCCAACTCAGACAGACCAAGTCCTGTTGTTTCATTTGGGAAAAGAGTCTCAGTACATTAAAAAGAACTGGCCTTTCTGTAAGCATTTGGTATAGGGACAGAAAACTATGGAAAATAAACCACGTGTTGACCCAACAAACATATTTTTGCCTTTTCTTTATATAGGGCTTTGACTGATGAAAAATTTGGTTGAAGTGATAAACAAAGAACGCCCTGCATGGGGTTTGTTTTCTGCCTTGCGCCCTGTGTTGGCTGGGATTGGCTCTGGTGGACCCCTGTGGCCCTGTGGTCGGGATGTGGCGGGTTGGATAATGGATGGATAAACAAAGAAGGTGAAAAGTTTTGATATTTGAGAAGGGCATTTTTCTTGGTCCAAAAATCAGACACATCTTCAAAGACAAACACTTTGAAAATATGCTGGTAGGGCTGGAGGTAATCGCAAGGAAGGCATTCGAGGACTTTGTTGAACATTTTCATGGAAACTAATGTAATAAAGCACACAACAAATCAAAAAGAGTTGGGAATCCACTGTGAGAAGTGAGGTCCGGGTCAGGTGGAAGTGATTAGTTTATGTGGTCTTTTCTTCCGGAGTTCTGTAGAAAGAGGAGTAAAGGCATTAATACTCAACTATACAATACAATACAATTTATTTTTGTATAGCCCAAAATCACACAAGGAGTGCCACAATGGGCTTTAACAGGTCCTGCCTCTTGACAGTCCCTCAGCCTTGACTCTCTAAGAAGACAAGGAAAAACTCTCAAAAAAAGCCCTTGTTGGGAAAAAATGGAAGAAACCTTGGGAAAGGCAGATCAAAAAGAGACCCCTTTCCAGGTAAGTTGGGCGTGCAATGGGTGTCAAAAAGAAGGGGGTCAATACAATACACAGAACAGAACACAAGTAATCCTCAATACAGTATATAAATAAAAATATTACAAGTATGGAGCAGAATTTAACAGTAGATGATATCACATAATATGATTTGGATTTGTTTAGAGTCCTGGAGACCTCAGCCATCAAGCTGCTTCCCCCAATTGGCCATTCCACAGCTGAGACAATAGTGGACCAGGCAATCCAATGAAAATATCCCTCTACCCGACAATTCCTGCGATCCTCCATCAGGGTTGACTTTACCTTAGGCATGCAAAAGAACTTGGCAGCTGAGCCGTGACACCAAGTGCCACATTTGAGTACTGAGAAGAGAAACAGAATAGGAGAGGGTTAGTAACAAATTATAACTATCATATTACTTATGTTTTAGTGCTAATGACTAACAACAGAGATGGAGTCTGTACATTTAATCAGCAGCTCTAGTCAGGATATTCTAAACTGAAGTAGTGAGTCTTTTGTCGGGATTTGAAAACTGAGACCGAAGGGGCATCTCTTATAGTAGCAGGCAGGCCATTCCACGGTTTAGGGGCCCCATCACTAAAAGCTCGACCTCCCACTATTATTTTATTAATCCAACTCCAATCCATGGGTGATGCGAGTCCTTTGACTGCCTCCCAAGCACATGTGTGTGACACTAAACAATACCAAATTATGTCCAGCTGGTTGACAAGATGATTCAAAACCACGAAGTGCAACATGTCAATAAAGATTCTTTCCTGCTTATCTTGGTGCAGCCAATGATTAACATCAGTACAGGAAGACATTTCAAACTGACACTCTGCATGAAATACATTGCTAACTTCATATGCAGTGTACTGAAAATGATTTATTTATTTTATAATTGTTCATTTGGAAATTTCTTCATAGTCTCCTGTTATTTCTGACTCATTTTATGTCTAACTATCCAGGAGATCACCCCAAATCACCTCCAAATTCCACACTTAGTGGGTCTCTTGCCATCGAGCAACTTTAAAATCTTTCCCAACATTGTTAATGCTGGATTATCCAAATTTCTGTTTGGCATAGTTTATTACAATGTTTTTGCTTATTATTCATTAAATGGACTAGCTGGTTCCCCAAAGTTTATATTATAGGTTCCCTGACTCTGGGGAGTCCCCTGGCTGTGACAAGATATAATTTGTAATATCACTTGTAGTTGTTGTTTCTTTAGGTAAAAATCCATGTTTAAAATGTGTTAGTTTATTTTGTAAAAATACACAAAACTATATGAGTAGAATATAAAGACATGACAGAAATACCATTGCACAGTGCTTGAATCCAGCATGTGAAATACCCTGTCGTAATCAGGGCAGGGTGAGTGCTCCTGCGTTGGCTGAACACTCTTTCACTAGTAGAGACACATAACTTTATTTGTCCTCAGGGGAGAATTTGGCTTTTTTACAGAAGCTCTTTCAATAAATAAAAAGCTTAAATAGATAAATAAATATATACGTTACACACTATGATCTGAACACACACTAGAATGACTAAAAAGGAAGAAAACGTTAAAACAAAGAAAAGAAAACTTTTGACTTGGCAGTTTTAATTCTTGACACACCTCTACTGAATAATTTGTTGGCTGAAAGTCCTCAGTGTTATTTTGTCAGTGAGAGGATGTACAGTACAGCATTGGCGCTCAGTTTTGATTTTTATTTTTTCATTAGCTATGACCTCCAGGGGTCCAGTGTGTGTTCCATAACTGAGCCTGCCCTTCTAATTAGCTTGTTGATTCAGTGGAACTCTCCTGACAGGATGTTACCAGGCCAGCACATCACAGTGTAGAAAACTGCACTGGCCATCACAGAGTCATAGTAGATGTGAAGGATGTCACTTCTCACATTAAAGGAATCTAATTTCCTAAGAAAGAAGAGCCTGCTCTGCCCTTTCTTATATAGTTTGTCTGTTGTCTGAGACCAGTCCAGCCTGTCATTAATATGGAATATACAATGAATTAGCTATTAAGATTACCATCAGTAAGGATATGCGTATTATATGCAGACGAGTTGCTTCATGTATTTATATGCCATCATCAAGCCTTGCACTTCTGACCAACATCATATAGAACACAGGTCACTAATAGACGGACCACGGTCCGGGTCTGGACCCAGACTCTGTTCTGTCCGGACCCAGACATATCATTGGGTTTTATTTAGTTTTGGCGGAGATTACATTTTTACCGGTGACTCTTTTCTGCCAGTATTTCTACACCACTACTCAGTGAAAGGGACCTCCTACATGTCTCTGATTGGCCAGTACTTGTTGCCTTCGTGGGTTCGAGTTGGTTGGGTTTAAGCATGAAGACTGATATTGGTCAAAGTGAAGGCAAGAATGTCAGCCAATCACAGGCAGAGTAGGGCAGGCCTTCACTGAATAGAGGAGTGGAAAACCTGCATTCTGAGTGAAAACAGCTGGCACTCTTGTGGCAGCGGCAGGGACATGGAGAAAAAAATATACAGGAGTGAGAAGACAAGTGAGAGAAAAGCGACGAAATAGTCAATATGCCTTTTTTTGCTAAACGGCGGAAGCTTGACACTGAGACGCTGGCAGTGGTTAAAAGCAGGAATCTGAAACACCACTACGAAACTAAGCACAAAATTACATTTCAGAAAAGACACCCACTAAATTCACCAGTTAGGCTACAGAAAACAAGCGATCTTAAAGCCAACTAACATTCGCTCAACGAAGATTTTAACACATTCATTTACTGGCCAACAACTTGCTAACGAGTCTTCCCTCAGAGAGGCGTGGATTTTGGAACGTCACAAAAAAACATTCAGTGATGACAATCTTCACACATGCATGAGGATGGCACTGACGCCATTCCAACCCAGATTTTAAATCCTGGCAGACCAAGCAAGAGCTCATTTCTCTCACTGAACAAGAGAAAGTAGGCAATGGGATATGAGTGGAAGATATGTTCAGTTATTTAAAGATGTTCAGATTTACTCTGAAACTGGTTATGCCTGTTCAGTTTTGCACATATTAAAAACTTTTATATATTTTATTTTTATATGAGGCCAAGTCTTTTTTTTGTTGAAAGTTAAAACTTATTATTATTATGAAAGTACTTATTATTTATAATTCACAGTTGAATGTCAAAGTTACCTTGCTTTTACTTACTTTTACTTTTATTTATTTTTTCTTATTTTATTTTATGTAGCCCTCAACAAATATCGTTGAAATGGCATTGAACTTTCTTCGTTTGATTTGAGTTATTGACTTCACACAGTGCAGATGTTGATACAACAATGCTACTTCAAAATATATAAATTAATTGTAATGTAAAAATTATAATGCAACTTAAACTTGATGATGCTGCGGACCTATACATGAGGAAATTTTCTCTATCCGGACCTCCACTACCCCTGATATAGAACATCCATTTTTCATAAGACACACAAACTTAGCCATTATGTCTGCAATGCTAAAATGGCTATGTCATTATATGAATTAAGGGAATTGTGTGGCATGAACCAATTTGCCATCCTGGCACAGGCCAGCACTGCAGATCTAGTCAGTCAAGTGGATGGAATGTGATGGTAAAGCAATGTTATGCTGTAAAACATCAGCTATCTCCTTCACTTTCTAATATCCACAATTACACTCTTCAGTATCACTGAGACCAATGCAAGCACTGAAACCTCCTATTTATTAATTTCCTATAAAAGTCTTCACTGGACGGCCTGATGCCACTCCAGCTTAAAGCCCCAGCCTGTGAAATACTTGCAGACTACTGCTTTCCTGCGAACCCAGTAATATGTGATTTCTAACACCATCACATTTTAGAATTTGTTTTCAGGTATCCACCCATACATCTGAGGCTGCTAGGGGAGTCTCATAACTGTTTTTTTTGACTTCTCAAAGAAGCATCTCAGGATGGGTCTGCGTGTTTTGAGCTCATTTGTGTGGCTTTGTTTGGACATTGCAGCTCAATCTAGCAATGTAATGAAAGAATGCTTTATGATTCCAAAACGGTCGGGTTGTTGTGTGCACATAGGAAAATCGTGTAATCATTGGCTCCTGCTTTATGTCCATTTTTCCAAGAAATATTCTGTAGTTTTCCACAGCGCCATACTAGAAAAGTTTTGGAAAAAGGGGCTAATATCCAAACCTGTGTGTTTTGGATTAATATGTCATCAATGCAGAGACGAAGAATTTTGGTTAATAATAATGAAATGAAAATATGTACTGCTGTTATTCCCTCTGATGGTTGCATTTGTCTGATAATACACTTTGCTGAGTAATGGCTAATCGCTTTGTCTACTACTATTTTCAGCAGTTTTAGTCGTCTAAAAGCAAACTAAGTGCTAACCTTTCACTTTTTTTCTGCTTGTCCATATGGTGCTCTCTGGGGATGAAAATTAAAGGATTGTATGAACATCAACAGTATAAAATGAACTCAACTAAATTATTCATGAAAATGAAATTCCATTTCTTACTCATGTCTGGCAGCATAAAACAATGCCTGGGAACAATAATATTTTATGATGTATTTAAAGAGCTGAGAAAAATAATCAGCTTTTCTCCAGTGGCACTTTGTTTTATATCATCTCTGCTGCATAACAGATACTACTGGCAAAGTTTGCTTTGATATGTTCATTCCATTGTTAAGACTCTTTGAATATAGCTTAAAAAGCTCTGGGCTCCGAGTCCCCCCAAATAGCTGTTCCTTCTGAGATCTGTGATCTGCTGACTTGTTTCTTCTAACTGCACTGCAAAAAATGCACATGCAAAAATCTAGATAAAACCATGTTAAAGTATTGTGTTTTCAGCAGTGTTTTAAAGTGCTCTACTGTATCAGCCTGGCGAATTCCTATTGGCAGGCTATTCCAGATTTTAGGTGCATAACAGCAGAAAGCCGCCTAACCACTTCTTTTAAGTTTTGTTCTTGGAATTCTAAGGAGACACTCATTTGAGGATCTAAGGTTACGATTTGGGATATAGGGTGTCAGACATTCCGATATGTAAGACAGAGTGAGATTATTTAAGGCTTTATAAACCATAGGCAGAATTTTAAAGTCAATTCTGAATGACAAAGGTAACCAGTGTAGTGACATTAAAACTGGAGAAATGTGTTCAGATTTTCTTTTTCTAGTTAGGATTCTAGCAGCTGCATTCTGCACTAGTTGCAAACGATTTATGTCTTTTTTGGGTAGTCCTGAGAGGAGTGCGTTACAGTAATCTAGTCGACTGAAAACAAATGCGTGAACTAATTTCTCAGCATCTTTCAGTGATATAAGAGGTCTAACTTTACTTATGTTTCTTAAGTGAAAAATGCTGTCCTAATGATCTGATTAATATGTGATTTAAAATTCAGATTACAGTCAACAATCACCCCTAAGCTTTTTACCTCCGTCTTGACTTTTAATCCTAATTTATCCAGTTTATTTCTAATAGCCTCATTGTATCCATTATTGCTGATCACTAAAATTTCAGTTTTCTCTTTATTTAACTTGAGAAAATTACTATTCATCCATTCTGAGATAAGTCAGACATTGTGTTAGTGAATCAATAGAATCAGGGTCATCAGGTGCTATTGATAAGTACAGCTGTGTGTCATCAGCATAGCTGTGGTAGCTCACGTTGTGCCCTGAGATAATCTGACCTAACGGAAGCATGTAGATTGAGAATAACAGCGGACCCAGGATAGAGCCTTGTGGAACACCATATTGGATATCATGTGTCTTCGAGTTGTAATTCCCACAACTAACAAAAATTTTTCTCCCTGTCAGGTAGGATTCAAACCAATTTAAGACACTGCCAGAGAGGCCCACCCATTGACTAAGGCGATTTCTAAGAATGTTGTGATCAATGGTGTCAAATGCAGCACTCAGATCTAAGAGGATGAGAACAGATAAATGGCCTCTGTCTGCATTTACCCGCAAGTCATTTACTACTTTAACGAGTGCAGTTTCTGTGCTGTGATTTGTTCTAAAACCTGACTGAAATTTATCAAGAATAGCATGTTTATTTAGGTGGTCATTTAACTGCATAATGACTGCCTTCTCTAGAACTTTACTTAAGAAGGCAGGTTAGAGATGGGTCTAAAATTTTCAAGAGCTGAGGGGTCAAGATTATGTTTCTTAAGTAGGGGTTTAACTACAGCAGTCTTAAGACAGTCTGGGAAGACCCCAGTATCTAGTGACGAATTTACTATGTCAAGAACATTATCAATTAGCACGCCTGATACTTCTTTGAAAAACCTTGTTGGTATCGGGTCAAGGACGAGGTGGAGGGTTTTAATTGAGAGATTATTTCTTTAAATCAGGTAAATCTATCCTAGTGAAAGAGTTTAATTTGTTTATAACAGGATGCTGGGGTTTAGGAGGATCCTTAGTGTTGGGGGGATATACTATGTTATTTCTAATATCATTAATTTTTTGATTGAAAAATACAGCGACAGCCTCACAGGTTTCACTGGAAGCACTTAGGAGGCATTCCTTTGAGCTACCTGGGTTTAGTAGGCGATCAATTGTTGAAAATAAGACTCTGGGATTACTAGCATTGTTATTTATAATCTTGAGAAATAGCAGCTCTCAAGACGGACAGTGTTATTGTATTCTGTTATTTTGACTTTTAATATTTCGTGGTGGATAGTAAGTTTAGTCTTCCTCCATTGACGCTCAGCTCTACGGCATGTTCTCTTTAAATCAGACACTCTTTGGGTCTTCCATGGTATAACAATGCTAGAAGATTTTTTCACTGTCTTTTCAGGTGCAACTATGTCAACAGCAGCTCTCACTTTAGAATTAAATCTTTCCACCTTACTATTTACATTGTCCTCGCTATTATAGCTGGCACTATAAACGGACTGATTGCTTAAAATGTTTGTAAGTTTTAAAGCTGCTGCGAATCAAAGAAGCGTTTTTAACAATATGCTTCTCATGAGTGTTTTTATCATTATTTCTATATTAAAAGTAGAAGAAAATGGTCTGATAGACCAATATCAATGATCTGTTTTATATCAACTTTCAGTCCTTTAGTAATCACTAAGTCTAATGTATGACCTGCTTTATGTGTAGGCTGATTTATGAGTTGTCTCAAATCAAAAGAATCCAGGAGGTTCATAAATTCTTTTACTTTTAGATCACACTGATTATCTATATGAAAATTAAAGTCGCCAACTATTAGGAGTGTGTCATAGTTAGTAATTAAAATTGACATTAAGTCAGAGAATTCCTCAAAAACGACGTTATATTTAGGAGGTCTATACACGGATAGTACTAGAACTTGAGAATCTCCATGAATAACAACGGCGAGATACTCAAAGGACTTGAACTTACCAAAACTGACATCTTTACATTTTAATCGCTCGAGTAAATGTTAGCCAATCCGCCCCTTTTCCCTGGCGGTTTGCAAGTAAAACTGTAATCCGGAGGCAGATTCGATTAAAACTGCGCATCTGAATTAAGCCATGTTTCATTTAGTGCAATAAGATCTATTTTTTATCACTAATAAGATCGTTGATAAAAACGTTTTGTTAGTTAAAGCTCTAACATTTAATAGTGCCATATTTAATGTTTCGAGGTGCAGAGATGAGTACTATGCGTTATTGTTATTTGGAATAGGAACTAAATTATTATTATTAGCCGCTCTGTGTGTATTTTTGTTTAATCTGTGATCTGTTTTATAGTTTTAATACATTGTTCCTCTAAAATAGTGATTTTAATTAGATTATTGGAGTTTATGCCGTATTTCCTAGGTTTTCTACGTGCATTGAGATTGCTTATTACAGTATTAATGGTGTGCACTTTAACGGAAGACTCTATTAAACATTCATCATGTCCTGGCACAACAGTATTATTTCGAAGGGGTTAAGAGCAGAGATAGATAGTCAAGAAAACGAATTACCTTCGATATGTTTTCGGAGAGGACCCGGGCGCCGAAACTGTTCGGATGCAGGCCATCACGCTTGAAGAGACGCGGCCTTTCCAAAAAGAGATTCCAATTGTTGATGAAACCGACATCCTTCTTCTTGCAGAAACCCTGTAGCCAGTTGTTCAACCCTAGCAGACGACTGTAGTACTCGTTGGATCGTCTGACGAGAGGTAGTGGACCAAACGAAGATCTTTGCCGATGGGGTCCTCTCCTTCGTGTCTTTAATCAAAGCTGCAAGTCAGCCTTCAGGATTTCTGATTGTCGGTGCCTTATATCGTTTACGCATGCAAGACGATTGATCCAACTGCCCTCTCCTTGTGTTTCTCGTAGACTGCTGGCGACGCTCATTACATCTCGGACACAAGCACCGGGAAAACAAGAAAGAAACGATTTTGCATTAGGGCATGCGACATTAAGGTTTCTAACGATAGAATCACCTACCACTAATACATCACCAGGTGCTGAAGGCGAAATGGGGACGTGGAGAGGGTCAAACCGGTTCTGAGATAGAATGCTCGCCTGTGCCGATGGTGGTGCTCTGGCCTTGAACCCCCGCCTGCATAGCTGAAATCCACCGAGGTCAGCAGCGCGCGCTCCTGAGACGCGGGGTGAGGTCGGCACAACGCGGGGTTGATGTTTCGCCGGTTCCAGATGGCAAGGACGGTTTATCCAACAGCCGGGCCTTCAGATTTCTCAGGTATCTCCGTCGGGACAGGAGTTTCTGAAACTGTTCATCAAGTGCCTGGAGTTCCTCAACTACGATTTCAACGCGAGTTACCCCACTGTCGGCCATTTTCTGCTTCGTGCCCTAGGAGAAATGAGAGAGACAGAGAGAGAGAGTTATACTACATATAACTTACTGCTCCGACACGAGCGACATTAGTAAATACAGCATACTATTTAACAAGAAACAATATTTTTCGGCCACATTGCCGTCAGCTGTGTCGTTATTTTTTCTTTCTGTTTTATATTCAATATATATTGGCGTGGCGGCCCCTGGGATTTGGCGTCCCTGTGCAGGTGTACAGTTTGCACATGCCTAAGGCCGCCCCTGCTGCAGCCTAGCACTTCAGTTGTGACATTGCGGCTCATTAACTTTGGTCAAGGCTCGTGGCTATACTAGCAGATGACATTTCTGGTACCGTAATGCCATAGGAAAACGCGCTTTCGTCAGAAGGCAGAAGTAAGAAAAATCAATAAGTAATGCCAAAGATGCAGAATGGTTCAGTCACAAATGATAGTAATTATTTTGTACAAGTTGAGTGCTAACTAGGCTCTGTCATGAGGGCCACACAGATTTCTGTTGCGGGCCGCGTGTTTGACATGCCTGAACTATGGGATCTTATGTATATGTGTGTGCTTTTCTGAACAATGTTCAATCAATTCAGTTTGACACATGTGGACTTCAATCAAGTTCTAGACACATCTCAAGGACAATTAAAGCAAACAGGATCCACCTGACCGTAATTTGGAGTACAACAGGACAAGGTCTGATACTTATAAGGTTTTGATTTTAAAAGAAATTTGCAAAACTTCTGCAAATCATGTTTTCACTTTCTCATAATGTGCTATTGAGTGTAGCTCGAAGGGCAAAAATCTACAACACAACAAAATTTTGCATAAGATAATGCATCTGACTATTTTCTGAATCTACTGTATATGGATAGTTGGAAGACCTACACTATATGGATATTTGTTTGCTTTCAGACTTGTTTTAATATGTGAAAAACAAATTGGAAGCATCGAAAGCTATGTCAGAAATTAATTTTCAGAAAGCTTAAGCTATCCTAATTTACAAACTCCAATAAATTTAGCATAGCAGGAGAATCCATTGAAGAATTCAAGGAATTCTGTTATCTAGGCAGCCCTATTACTAAAGAAGTGCAGATGTGGACAAGAAAAATAAGAAAGCCAACCAAGCATCCAGTCTAATTAAGAAAATTAACAATTCCTCACAGACTCATTTTAAACCAGTTCTGCTGTGGGGCTGTGATTTATGGAAAATGACAAAGGAAATCAGCGCAAAGACTCATGAATTTGTAATTCAATGCTAGAAAAAGATCTGTCAAATGCATAGACCTGAAAAAATTTCAAATGCAGAACTATGGACAAGAACAAAGCAGGGAAACAGTCCAACTGAAATCAACTAGCATAAGTGGGGTCGGGTGAAGCATTTCCTTCTTAAGAAAGTACTTGACTGGAATCCAGCAGGTTCAAGAATAATAGGAAGACCAACCCATACTTTGTGAAGGACAATAGTGAAAGAAGCAAGCCTTGGAAAATCTTGGGGTGGAATAAAATATGGCTTATAATAAGACAAAATGGAGAAAGTTTTTAGAGGGTATCTTTTTGAATATAATATTGGCCCTTTTATTCTTTTTATTACAATTACAATTGTACAAAGGAAATTACAATTTCCTTTTATTAACAATTTTACTTAACTTGACTCCTCTGTCTGTTTGTTTGTCTGGAACATTTTTCTTTAAATGAGGATCCTACGAGCCGGATCACCCTCAGGGAAACGCGCCACATGGCTGTAGTGCTGTAACTGACACTCTCTCATAATGCAGGTAATGTGCCTCATTCAGGACTCCATGAGCAACCGCTCATTCAACACAAAGTCAAACCAACGGTACTCAAGGATTTTCCGGAGAGACACAGTACCAAATGAGTCCAGTCTTCATCTCAGGTCACTGGATAGCGTCCATGTCTCGCAACCATATAGCAAGACAGGACCTTCGTCCTCTTGCATAGATATCGGGAGCGCCAAACACCCCTTTCCAGTGACCCCATGACCCCCCCACGCTCTCCTAATCTTTCTACTGACTTCATAGGATGAGTCATCAGAGACATGAATGTCACTGCCAAGGTAAGTAAACTTCACGACAAGATAAACACTCTCTCCTCAGACAGACACACTGTCTGCGACACACTTTGCGTGGTGGGCAATGGATGAGTTAAAAATCAATGTGCATGTCACTAAACCAAAGCCCAAATACGACTAGGCCAGAGCTGCTAAACGAGGCCAATGTGGCAATTACCACCACCACATCTTTTTAGCAAATCTCTTTGACTCTAAGAAAATGGATGGCTCTCTCTGAAGAGGAAAAGGCTGCTGCAAAGGAAAGGGATCGGATGTATATAATTATATGAAACCAAACAGACAACCCATATATCAAATAAAATACATGAGGTTTACGTTGATTAATATTTCAACCCATCTTATCGTAAGTCCTCTCAACTATACTCTGGTCTCCCTGTAAACTGCACCTTGTCTTCAAATGGCCAATTCTTCTCCTTGCTAAAGGAGTGTTAGCACTTGATCTTCCCCACTGCACTGCCTTAAAATAAAAAAAAATTATTAGCAATCAATATTGATCTTGCTTTACATATTCTTAATTTAATGTGATATGTGAAGCGTCTTTAATATCTTCCAAAGTTGTAACTGTCATTATGTGAAAATAATAAACTACTTTTCTGCTGTACTACGTGATTCTTGATGTCTACTGACAACACATTTTGGGCCTTCTAATTTTTGTGATTTCAGGGTTTATTTGAAAAGTTAATATAAATGTATTCTTTATGACTTACGGTATGTGATGTATTCTCCTTGATATCACATGGCTAACTCTGCATTAGTGCTAATTAATATTTGAAATCAAGCTTTCATTTTTAATTGCGTACTTGTCTATTAAAATAAACCTTGCAAGACTGCCAGTTCATCTTGTACATATTTATTTATGCTTATCAGCTGCAGAATTGTAAGAATGTTGATTCAAGCTGATGTCAAACCTTGAAGCATAAGGCATTATAATAATGAAGTAGAAACATGTGCAATTGTATATGTGGCCTCAACTATAAAAGATGCACAGTATGATGACTGATTAGTTGATGACAATATGGCATAAATTATGCTCTGCATGCATGGTTTAGCTTACATCAAGTATGAAATATTTAATTCCTCTGTACTTCAGCAAGCCATAATCAATTATATTTTTGAATCCATGGCAGATATTTTGGTCAGAAGCCTACATCTTAGCTCCAAAACAAAAGTGACACCTATCGACTCCAGTGCAGATGAAAGCCAAACCTATGCTGTGTAATCCAAGACTATTACTGAGTAACTAACTTTGCCAAATGGAGACTATTCTAAGAAAAACAATTCTAAATAAAAAAAAACTGAAGAGTTGCCCAAACTTATATGTCTGCAAATGCAAAATGAAGCACAAAAATGAATTATTAGCTGTGATCTTTAAAAGTGTAACTCATTGGTATATTTTTGTAATAATCCCATGTCAAGTGCAAATAAGGAATACAATATGTCCTTTGTTAGAGTGTTATTTTGGTCTAAAATAGTTTAAAGAGGAACAGTTCTGTTTCATTGGCTGAATTTCAGCCCACTTAGTCCTGCAGGTTCTTCCCCTGTGGTCTTGTGGATTTCCTCTGGGGACTACTGTTTAGTCTGAAAATCTAAAAACCTAGTATTAGACTGATCAGTCAAAGGACAACGACCGAGTGTGAGTGTATGTGCATACCGGAGTGTACCCTGTGATGTGCATACCGGAGTGCACCCTGTGATGGATGAGTGCCCCAATGTTCAAATCTGGCAACTGTTGCTTCTCTCTTAACTGTGAACTGGAAACTGCAATTATACTTCCTTTACTGTATGTGTAGACTGGTCTTCAGTGGATGCATTCTTTAAATCTTTGATTTTGTACTGTACATTTTCTGAAAAAAATGGAGAAATTCTGCATCAGCATTGCCTTATTTTTGGCAAAATATCACACCATACTTATTTCACTTTAATTTAGTTTTTTAGTTACATAAGCCAGCCAGTAAACATGTGCATTGTTTTATCATGGAAGGGTCCAAGGGTGACTTTCACTTTCAGAAGATCCTTTATTGCATAGACCTGAAGAGAGTATCCCAAATCCCCTCTGTAGTCCTTGATTTATTACCTTACCAGCCGGTCACAAGAATACATCTGCAATCGGTCTCTCCACTTATGGCTGACTTCAGGAATGACTGTTCCCTTTCTTAATATATCTACAGACCCAGAAGACAAGACAGAGCCCCAAAATAAGCCGAAGACAAAGTTTAAACTTTTATTAATGCATTACAGATTAACATTTTCTAATTTAAGATTTATATGTCTAAAACAACAACAACATTTATTTATATAGCATGTTTTGATACAAATGATGTACCTCAAAGTGCTTTACAAGATGTAGAAAGAAAAAAGAAAAATATAAAAATAACATTAGGCAATGCTAAGGAACAGATACCAAATACAAACTGGATGGATAGCAGGTCTTCTTGCTAGGAGTCTATGCTACTGGGTGTTTCTTCATACTAATCTACTGTCTCTGATCCAGCATGATCTCTGGATGGAATGGTAGAGTAACAGCGAAGCCCTTGAGTTTCCAGTTTATGCTAGTCTTATGCTTACTTGATGCACCTTTAAATTTTATGATGGAAGTTTCAAACATGGCAGATTGGTATGAGGCCTAGGTAGGCCAGAACCTTCAAAGGTCATCCCCGGAGACGCTCACTTCAAACCACTTGATTCTGGCCTAGCAAACCCCAAAATGAGAATCTGGCTTTGAAAGTTCAAAGACTATAAAAGTTAAGAGGATATATAAAAATGCCTTACAAGGGTGATACAATCTTGAAAGGTGTTTTGAATGACCATCCCAGACTATAATCTTTATACTTAACAAACAAAAAACATAGTAACAATACTTAAAAGAGCAAAAAAGATGTCTAAAAATCAGAGGCAGACAAGTCCCAAAACATACAAAAGCGCAAAAAACTAAAAACAAAACAGAAATAATGAGAAAAGACTGTTTATCCACAAAAGAAAAATGAACTAAAATAATTTAAAAAAATAAAAACATTACTTACTATAAACTCCTTCATCACTGCTTTCCTCCTGGTTACTTCTCAATCTAGGGGGAGGACCTAACAGCAGTGACATGAAGATGGCTGCCTCTTCGGGCTACACTGACAAAGAATAAGGAATGAAGGCATTCACACTTTAAAAAGAAAGTGTACAGTTATAAACATAAAAGAAAGCATCTAAAATATTAAAAAGTGATCATTCAAAACCAACAAAATTAACATTGAAAAACAACTAAATACAAGCCAATTAGAAAACCCTGGCTGTAAAAGAACAGTAAGGGCCAACTCCCTTGTCATGTTCAGGCCTCATTCCTTTTGACCAAACCTGTTGTTACAAAAGCACTATTCCAATGCCTGACCCGACACAGACAGACACAGGAGGCAAAAATGTTTTATTTTTCTTTTCTTTTGCCTATGGATAACGCCTTTCCAATTTCCACAGGCACAACACAGTCTCAATAAGCACCAAACACACACAATACTTTTTCTTCTTCATCTTCTTCTTTTCTCCTCCATTCCTCTCCAGCAAGCTTTCTGTCCCTTCTCCTGACTCTGGCTTCCAGAATGGTGGCTACAGGCTCCTTTAATAGCCCACCCGGAAGTGCTCCAGGTGTTTGATGACCTATTTCCAGCTGCACTTCTGGGTGTGGTGGAATAACCGCCCACATGGCCTCAGAAACCACTGCAGTGCCCCCTGGCAGCACCCCCGGATCCCAATAGGGTTGTAGAGAACTCCATCTCCCATCTCCCTGCTGGAATCCGAGGTACCACTGCTACACATGTGGGCTGCCCTCTAGCATCCCGGGGAAGGTACTGTTCTGTCCATACTTGTTCCCCCGGGCCATACAAAGAAGAGGCGTCCCGGCCGGGCAAGGGTCCCAGCCATCCGTGTGACGATGTGGGTTCGGCTCCATGCTCCCATCGCTGTTCGGGAGCCCTTCAACCCAACAACGTCAGTAATGTCACCAATGAGCTAGACAGCGGAGGTAATAACAATTGAGCAACGGATGGTAAAGATGTGCAAAAGTGCTTTTATTTAAAAGACAATCAAAAAAAAAAAAAACAGTGTTCAAATAAAGTGCAGGGTTTTCAAAGTTCAATAAATAAATAATCCAATAAAACGTGGAGGCAAAAATAATAGAAAAAACAATCCTTTTAAAAACGAGGTTAAAACGTTTCTTAGGAAGCAGTTTTTAAAAACAACAACAAGCCCGGTGCCTTCTTTTAACTGGTGACTCCCCTGCTTCTCCCTGTCCAGGCTTCGCAACAGGGGAGCCACTCTACCTGCAGCTGACCTTCACTCCACTACCGATCTGGAGTCATCCCGATCCCTGGCTTCGGTTCCACTCCCACCAGACCACGACTGGAAGAGCTGTGGACCCATAACACCACAATCCGCCACACTGTTTAGGTACAACTTATGTCTTTGAAAAACCTACCAACTCAGCTTTTTACAGTAGCAATTGTGCTAGGTCAAATTTATTTTTTGTACTTTGTCTCCTAGTTGTTAGCTTATATTGGTTCTAATCTGGTATTCACAGAGTATAACACACATTCTGACATGGTATGTGGTGAGTATAGCAGGTTCACATGTGAGGAAGTAGATAACCTCCCAGCAGTAACAGAGACAACTAAGGACATAATGAGTGACTTGGACACTGTAGCGGGAGAAGTGTTTCTAAGGTTAAAAAGACTGAAACAAATAGGTTCAAACAAATCACCAGGCCCAAACTGCATTTGTCCTCGAGACCTTAACAAGGTTAGTGAATGCATATATAACAACATAAGAAATCTGACATAAGAGAGCAGACCGTTCAGTCTATTAACCGTGTTTGTTTAGCTCATTTCTTTACTGTCTCAATATCTCATCCAAACACTTCTTAAAGGTTGTTAAGATGTATGACTTAATTACATGGCTCAGTAGTTCTTTAATGATTCCCACAACTCTTTGTGAAACGAAGCGCTTTCTGGCATCAGTCTCTGATTTCTGCTGGTGTCCTCGAGTACGTGATTCATCGTTAAGTTAAAGGAATTGTATCTACTGGATCTACATTATAAAGGCCTTTGGAAATGCTGAACACTTAGATTACATCCCCATGCAGATTCTCCTGCTCAAGAGTGAACAACTCTTAAGTCCTGGGATGCACTTGGTTTCTCCCCTCTGCACAGTTTTAAGTGCTGCCATGTCTTTCATGTAGTTTGGTGACCAGAACTGAACATAATACTCCAGATGTTCTCTCACTTAGTAGATTATATAGTCTGAGCATAATATCCCATCATTTACATTTTACTATTGTTATGGTATAACCTACAATTTTTATTTGCCATTTTAATTCATTCTGCACAACATAGACTCCCAAACCCTTTTCATAGGTGGCATCCTTTAGGACAATGTCTCCCATCTTATATTTAGAATTGATTTTCCTTTTGCCCACTTTTCTAGATTAAACTGCATTTTCCAAGTATTCACCCAGTTCTGAATTGCATTTGCTGCCTCCTCAGTCTCTGCCATTCCTCCAGTTTTAGTAACATCAGCACATTGCGCAAATTTACTAACCTAATCTAAAAGGTTGGTTCAGCAAGATCTCATTATTATTTTAATTATCTTCCTCTCATAAAACCATGCTGGCTGCTATTTATGATGTTATTGTCATATCAGTACTTTTCTCATTTATTTCTTATTGTAGTCTCCATAATTTTGCATGGCATAGAAGTAAGACGTATTGGTTTGTAATTACCAAATTAGTGTAAGAAAATATAAAGTATAACACATAGGAAGTAAAAATTTTAGATCTGAATATACAATGGGAGGTCTGAAACTTGAAAGTACCCTTTAGGAGAAAATCCTAGTTGATTTCTTAATATGAACTTCCAGGGAATGTTCAGAAGCCATTAGGAAGGCTATAATCATGTTAGATTACGAAGCAAGAGGTGACGAATCCACATCAAAGAAAGTTATGTTTAAGTTTTATAACGGGCCACTCAAACTGGACTTTTTGTACTGTGTGCAGTTTTGGAGGCATAAAAGAGCTAGAAACAGTCCAGAGAAGAGCAACTCAGCTGATTATGAGACTAAGCAGGATGAGCTATGAGGAGTGTGCAATTTTCAGTTTGAGGAAATGGCAATTAAGAGGTGACTTGATTGAAGTTTTTAAAAAGTTATTAAATAATTAGTACAGTGGGTCAAGGCTGTTACTTTAAAATGAGCACAATAAGAATGAAGGGACACAATTTGGAACTTGTTAAGGGTAAACCTCACACAAACAGTAGGAGGTTTTTCTTTACATGGAGAACCATAGACACAGACACATGGAATAAGCTATTAAGTAGTGTAGTAGAGAGTAGAACATTAGGGTCATTCAAAACTCGAGTTGATGTTATTTTGGGGGAATTCGTTTTTCTAATCTTACAAGGTCTTGCCTACTGCCTGAGTAGAACAGGCTTACAAGAGAAGTTTTTTTGTTCTGAATAGTGATTTTTTTTTTCTAAATACATCCTTTATCATTACAAAAATGCCTGTCTTAATAAGTTATTATATGTAAAATAAAAATGAAAATCACATCCATCCTCAAGTCAAATGTACAGTATAGAATTACAATTATTAGTAACTAAAATGCAAACTCAAGCAACTTATGCATATTGGACATACACCCTTGCATTACTAGTGCTTCATAAGGTTTTATTTGGGGGAATCATTTGATGGAAATAAAACATGTGATTGAATGGCTGCTGCTGAGTCTGTTGTCTTCTCAGTGAGGGAACAGCTTTGAAAGAATTATAACACTTATGAGGTAACATTTTAAAGACACTCCACAATATTCTGTTATTGTTTCATGATCTAGGAGTCTTCTTTCAGGACTTACCTCAAGACACAGGAGACAGCAAGAGGAATAAACAAAAGGACAAGTTAGACCCATACACTTGTATTAGATACACTTGGTATTGATCTTGTTCTGATGTTTACTGCACGATCGTCTAATCTTGGTATCATACTATTTGTCTGTTCTTGATCTGCAACTAGGACGGTACTCTCTAAAGTACACTCCAACTGACCCATTATGTGAAATGAAAAGTATTGTTTTAATCACACAGCAAATACTCTGCAACAGCAAGGTTTAGCTATTCTAATTCTAAAGTATGGTTGGATTTTAATTATGTTATGGGGCTTGTAAAAGCCAAAATAAGGAAATGCCAAATTTGAATAATTAATTTTAAGCTATTATAGCAGCTATATTTTCTGATAATTAAATAGTATTTAAGTATATACTTTATAGAACAACTACAGCAATTGTTAGATGTAATGAAATACAAAATTTGGTTGAATTCTGTATATAATTTACATAGTTTTATGTAGGTGAGGGAATATGCTGTCATTTCTACCTGAGCAACTTGGGTCTGTGACGTTATTATTAACTCTTTTGAAAAGATGAGGATATTAAACAGCCAAAACAAAATCTTTCTAGAAAATGAGGTTTTCTATTGGCCTATACCAAATTCACAGTTGGAAAAGTGTAAAGTATACGTAAAACAAGTGATGTTACATATTGAGGGTTTACCAAAAATGTATACACACTTTGAACGATTATGAATACATTGTTTATTAAGACAACACTGCAGCTGGTGCCGTTTATTTGAACTAGTCACAGGAATCCGTCATGCCATGCATTAGAGAGGAGTTTAGGGGTTTTATTTCCTGCAGGACTGACCACCTCCGCACTACCATCATGAAGTGAAGGCCTATCTTGACAAAAATCTGCCAAACACATGGATTGAGCAAAGAGGTAGCCCTCAAGTTCACCAGACCTCATGGCATTGAACTTTTTTTTTAAATGGGTTCATGTCAAAGATATGTTTATCTCACAAAACCGCTACAATCAATAAACTGAAAACAGTCAATGAAGGAGAATGCACCCAAATGTAAAGAATCCATTGCTCCGCGTTGAGCAGTGCCTGAATCAGAGCAGCCAGTGGTTTGAACACTTGTGATAACTTATCCTCCATTTGTCTTCTTTAATTTGAATTGTAAAACTTACATGTATCTTAATACACTCTTTAGGTATAATCATTCAAAGTGTGTATTCATTTTTTGGGACATCCAGTATAATAAGCTTTATTAGAACATTAAACCATTACAATAATTTTGATGAAAACAGGGTATTCCATCCAAGAAATCCTATCCACCTAATTACAGTGAAGCAACATAAATTCATATTTTAAAAATACCTAAAGTCCTTCTCTCCACCATACTACTTTTTTTTTTACTACTATTATTTCCCGTGGTTCTCTGTGCAAAGAAAAATTCCTAGTATTTGTGTGGAAATATGCCTTTAATAAATTAAAATCTGTGAGTCTGTGAGTTAGTAAAATTTTCCATAAATGTACTTGCTGGTTTATAGTACTAACTTACAAACCCCAAGTTTAATTATCCAGCTTTTGTGTGGCTATGAATATCCTGTAGTAATGGATTCTGGAGAACATAATTTTTTTTACATGTATTTAAACATATTTTGCTGTAGTTATATGTAGCAATTCGAACATTGTAACTGCTGCCATAGAAAGCACCTTAATTGAATTGTTTGTGAAACCCTTCTCTTTCCTTTTCTCTTTTTCTTTATGGATGTATACTAATGAATATTAATTTGTTTGGCATTTAAAACATGTAAATACAATTTTCCAAATAGTTTTAAAATCTGAAATCACTTACTTTCATTGAACGAAATTGGGCATAACAAAGTCACTCCAGGTGCTAAAGGAATTTAAAGGAATTATGCATCAAAAAACTCCCTGAGTCTGGAAAGAGGTCACTCCAGAGGAAAACGAAATCCATGCCAGGAATTTTGGTCCAAGTTGTGGTAAAACAGGAAGAAGGTCAAAGGTGCTGCAGTAAAGTATTGGGATTTGCAGTCACAATCTTGAATGCTTCCAAAACAGGGTTGTTATTCAGCAGACTGGTAATCGTAAGGATCGAAAGAAAGATGGCATGCAATACAGAGAAATGTTTGATAACTACCTGGTCTTTATTCCCAGAACCGCGAAACTGGATAAGAAGCTTGTGCTTCAACACTAGATTCTTCTAAATTATACTGACAGAGCAAAACTTCAGTGGTTTAAACTTAAGAAAATAAATAGTAACTAGACACTAAAATGTCTTGGGTGTTGAGACTGTGATGTTTACATAATGTTGTCTGATCATTGCCACAATTATCAGTGCTTATATTTTTGTATCTGATCTGATCTGTATTATAATCATTATTGCTTTGGTCATTTTGTGTTCAAGATCAAGAGACTAAAAGAAATTAAAAGTTAGAGAGTGTTGTCCGCACAGCAAAAGAGGTTATAACAAGCAATAAGATGCTATAGAGAAGCTCAGGAAGAAGAGAAAAGACAAGCATTTGTTGACTCCATGTGTTACATAAAAAGAGTAAAAACAACTGCCTGAAACAGATAGGATATACAGCTGTACAAACTACATCATTTATTATAAAATAAGATAAAAAATTATATTACATTCTGGATTTTAAAGTCAGTCAATGAAGGGGCATGTCTGATATTGCTTGTTAGAATCCAGTCATTACATTTAGGCCTGTTCTGGATGTAATTTTGGCAGATAATCTGGCACGTCTGGACACAAGCCGAGCATCGGCTTGGCTTTGCTGATTAAAATTCCTTCCATCTTCTGGGTTCTTGGCAGCCTCATATGATCTGAAGGATGGAAGGAGATGAAAGTAAGACAATGGATTAACAACATAATCAGACCACAATTATATCACATACACTGTAGGCTGTCCTAACTTAATGCTGGTGTTGGGAGTCCCGAGTAACATTTGAAAAAGGTCTTAATGCCTAGTGTTACATAACAGGCATTATGTTTCTGGGATGGCTAACAAAACAAAATTTGGAATGTAAGTAAAAAAAAAAATTAAAAAAAAGTGAAAGAAAAAAAGCATCAAACCACATATTTTACTTCCAAAGCAGAAAATGTACCCTTAAGGGCGTGATAGTGAAAGACATTAAAGTAATTGTAACTCTTTAGATTTCCAGTTTCATAAATGCAAGATGGGATATCTTGCTTCAAGACCTCATGGGAGAGTGAAAAGCTTGCAACAATCTGATGCCACTCATGCCTAGGAGCTGTCAAGAACGAGCTGGTATGTCTCCTTCTTTCACTTTCCATGCTGTTTTAATTAAATCCAAATGACTCCTTCAACAAAATTCCAGTGCTCTATTCAAATTCAAAGAACAGCTCCTGTATTTTAGTTACAGAAAATCATTTCTTCCATAATAATGTAACTGGCAAAATGAGACACCATGTCAAATTTTGTGAAGTACAAATGAGTTCCAACTGTAAATAATGCAGGGTAATGTTACTTACAAATTAGAAGTAACATGTTAATTATATAATGACAGCAAATCCGGCATGTAGAATAATAGATATAATTTTGCATAACTGGTGGTTACCTAAAAAAGAAAACACACCAATTATTGTACACATTTTTACAACTAGCAGGAAAATTAATACACATACAAATAATTTATTTAAATACAAAAAAGCAATCATGAATTACATGTGGAAGGAGGAGATCTGGCAGAGTTTGATAACATCTGTTCTACTGCATTTTACCACAAGAAATTTTGCTTCACTTGATTAAATATGAAATGTTTTAATAGAGCTAATATTTAAACCGAGCTAATTAAAACAAGGCCACATTACTAGCTCTGTTAAGTTCCATCTACCTGCCCATTTTCCTTTACAGGTAATGGATTTCAAAAATGAAAAAATTGGCACTTAACGGGGTACCACTCAAATGATGGTGTTCTAGCATACATTCACAACCGTACTTCATATCATTAGAAACAACAAGTAAATCGATAAATGATACTTTATTTGACCCCATGGGGAAATTAAAACTATACAAACGATACAGAAAAATCTAAATATTACAAACACACACAATAACTTTAGGCTTAGATAATTAGAGAGCTGCTGCCATCTGAAAACCATTTTGTAGGTGGGAGTACAATGTATTCAGAGCTGTCCAGTTGTGTCACGGATATACATTTAAATGCAGAGCAAGTACAGCTTGTTTTGTCCCGTGGTTGATGTTATCAGCATTCTAGAGTCAGAATGGTTCATCATTAGAGTGTCAGTAGCAGAGTGAATCAGTTGTGTTGCTGAGTTAGTAAGCACTAATCAGGATGATGTAACTTATATCGCTGTGCAGTACCATGGACAAATTCAGAAGGCATTTCAAAGTCTGGATTACACATTTTAGTTCTAATTATAATGTGCTTATTTTATTTTTACTATTGCTTATTCGCATTCATGTCCAGTCCCCTCCTGCCTTTTCTACTTTGATCATATCAGATGAAACCTGTGCAGCATTAAAATAGTATCTGAAATTAGAATCTTATGCTGGATTTCCTCAGTACGCAAAATGCCACAGCAACAAACCTTGCAGTGTTTTGTAGGAGACGTCCAAAAATTTTAAAAGATCAGTTTGTATTGTTTCAAGACAAAATTCTTTTTTCACAATCACATTATACATAAATCAGCCACAACATTAAACCCACTTACAGGTAAAGTGAATATCATTAATTATCTTGTTACAGTGGCATCTGGCAAGGAGTGAGATGTATTAGTCAAAAATTGAACATCAGTTCTTGAAGATGATGTACAGGAAGCAGGAAAAATTGGCAAGAATAATGATCTAAGTAACTTTGACAAGGGCCAAACTGTGGTGACTAGACGACTGGGTCAGGTCATCTTCATGGCAGGTCTTGTACAGTGTTCCAAGTATGTGGTTGTTAGTACCTACCAAAAGTGGTATCAAAGGACAAATGGTGATCTGGCAACTGTTTCTTAGGCATCCAAGGCTCATTAATGTGCATGGGTTGAGAAGGTGAGCCCATCTGGTCTGATCCCACAGAAGAGCTACTGTAGCACAGATTGCTGAAAATCAAAAAGCTGGCCATGAGATAAAGGTGACAGAACACACAGTGCTTCACTACTTGCTGCATATGGGATTGCATAGCTGCAGACTGGTCCGAGTGTCCATTCTGACTTCTGTCCACCAACAAAGGCACTTACAATGGACAAGTGACTGTCAAAACTAAGCCACAGACAAATGGAAGAAGGTGTCCTGTTCTGATGAATCATGTTTTCTACAAGAACATGTGGATGGCTGAGTGCATGTGCATCATATGCTATTGGAAGAGATGGCAGTGTATTGCTCTGGTCAATGTTCTAATGGGAAACTTTGGGTCCTGGCATTAATGTAGACGAGACCTGGATGCATACTGCACCGAAAGATTGTTGCAAACCATGAGTACACTCCTTCTGGATAATGCACCATGCCACAAAACAGTTTAGGAATCAGTTGAGGAACATGACAAAGAGTTCAAGGTTGACTTTGACTCCATCTTCCCCAGATCTCAATCCAATTGAGCATTTGTGGGATGTGCTGGAAAAACAAGCCCGATCCATGGAGGCCCCACCTTGCAATTTACAGAACTTAAAAGATCTAATGCTAATGTTTTGGTGCCAAATACCACAGGACACCTTTAGAGGTCTTGTGGAGTCCATGCCTCAAATTGTCAGTGCTGTTTTGGGGACCTATGCAATATTAGGAAACTGTTTATTTTGTTTTTTTGTATTATTATTAAAAATACAATGTAGTGTAATGATTTAACTTCAGATTTATTTTTTTTTTACAAAGTTTAGCGAAACTCTTAGGTACTCTTTTCACTACATTCTCACTCATGGTGAATCTCACTCTGTAGGCTTTACAAAATAACATCACAGAATGTAATGGGTGAAAAGTCAGCAACACTCACTGAGCAACACGACTGAGGTTGTGAGCAGACAAGCAAAAATAAAAATATATTATTACCTCAAGAAAAATAGTTCCAGAAATCTATGGTAAAATAATGGTACCCTTTATCCCCTTTGTAAGCTGCAAGAACAGAAAAGGAACTTTTTAAAATTTATAAAAAAACAGAGACCTTCTGTAAAATGCTGCCACCTGTGCGGCACTCGGAAATTATAAGAGAAATAAGGGAACATAAAAGTGTAACATAGTTATTGTGCATGAAGTGTTTTGGTTTGCAATGCACATCAAAAAATATATGTGCATTTGTTTTTGAAAAATCATGAAGCAAATTGGCTATACTCTCTGCTAATGTCTTTTAACCAATCAGAGTAAATATTCAATTGATGTAAGCCAATTAACCAATCACAGTAAATGCCAGGATTATTTCAGCACTGTTATTCAAATTTAAGTTGTCAATAAGTATGAGCTTCTGTCTTTGTTCTGTGACCATCTGCTGACAACCTCTGCCCAGGGCACTGTCCCTTAGTAGATTGCCATAACAGGATGTTCCCCCTTCAAGCATTTGCTGAGGAGAAAATAAAAGAAGCAATGAACAAGTTTCCTCCTACCTGGTTCCTGACTCAAAGAGGTTCTATTGAGGGCCAATTTCTTTCTTTAATATATTTTCAATGTCATTTCTAACACCAAATATAATAGACCCCCACCATGGGATGATTCAATGTCCAATGTCCGTTTATTTAGTAGTCTTTCAATTATTACACATATTGCTAGGTATATCTGAGGTGATAAGTTGGACATCAGTGTATCAAGGTACTCTACAGTATATCATGGTACCAATCAGGGCTGATCTTTATTTTTCTTCTGAAGCATTTACAAGACCCAACAACTAAACACGAGAAAAAGTAGATGTCTAAAGTATGTGATTGAATATTAATAGAGACATATTAGTTAGCACTATCAGTTGTGGCCAGTTGCAGGAATGACAGACTACTAGATGGTAATTTAGGGAGCCAACCAGGCCATCCCATTTAATATAAATAAAAGATAAACAAAAGAAACACCTGTCTTGCCATTGTAGCCCTGAGTTTTGGGCCAAAAGGATCAACAAAAACAATATTCTCTTGCAAGGCAACTTTTATCAGGAGCTCAGGCTTTTGGTTTGCCCTTGTATAAATGATGGGATACTTATGGACTTGGCAGTTTGGTGCAGTGAGGAGAGGAGGAAAAGACAATGTTAGCCCCTCTCATTCTGGCAGGTTATTACATAACTCTATATAATACCTATTACATAGAAGAGATCCTCTGACATGCATGCGTGACACAGTGCTTATAAAGCTGATGATTCCGACAGATAGTAACATGATGGTGCTCTGAAATTGAATCCCAGGCTTGGGGACTGCCTACATGGATTATACACATTAAGCCAGTGTGCATGGATGTTTTGTTTTTTCCAGTCAAGTTATTTGCCATGTTTGAAGTGGTTAATTTTGTTTAGACTTGTCCACCATCCAGGGTTAGTTCTCTCCTTTTTCCTAATAATGGTTGGAATGGGTGCTGGCTTAAAGTGAAAGTCACTTGAATTAACGAGGTTTAAAGATACTGTATGCTTTTATGTATATAAAATGGCACACTGAAACACTTGTTTAAAAGTATTTGTATTCATATAACATCTTTAAACTATAAGATGTGTATTTCATGAAAAAATAAATATTCATATTTTTGCAAGTTTTTTGACTAAGTGATAACTACTTTTATAACCAGAGTGGGTTAGAAGATGAACAGATGGATGATTTTGGCTTGAAACTTATCTGACAGATAAACATATGTTGCATTGCCAGCTTCTCTCACCCCAACCACTACAATCACATCATGGTAAAAATAAATTGGAATTTTCTTGATGATACTAAATAAATAAATAAAAATGTTTGGACATGACAACAAATTATAAATATATACCCTAAATCTACTTATAGGTATTTATATTTTATTTTTTTTTTTACATTTCTCCAACTGTTAACATGCAAAGACAGCTTATTAATACAGCAATCTGTGGCAACAGCACTAAACTGAAACTAGTGATCAATGATGTGCTCAGATTAAAAAAATAGCAACAATAAGGAGGAAGAGATAAGACGTAGTTGAAAAGAAAGCAAGTTAGAGCCAGAAGACTATAAGACGAGGTAAAATTTTTGAATGGGAACTAAAAATTGGAGCCACGAGGACAGGTCAAAAATTTGTTAAAAAGCAGAATACAATTAAGAATGGCTAAAGAAGTGTTTTATCCGTAATCTTGGACAAAGTTGAGACCAATGTAAAAACAAATGTAAACACATGGTGATGGCCATTGGTAAACAAAAATTGTGCAAAATACTAAATCAAATACCCTAAAAGGATGAGAAATAACAAAGAAAACCACACAATGAAAACTATTAAAAATTAAACACTGAACACTATAAACACCACAGGTTAAATAAACTCATTTGTATATTGTCAAAATGGAATTAACAGGCAGAGAAAAAAAGATAAAACATGGAGATGGAACAGAGAAGAATCATTAAAAATAAAAAATGTTGATCAAAACAAGCTGAAGTTAAAAAGCAAAATGAACTAAATCATCAGTAACCAAAACACAATACAAAATCCCAAATTAGACTCAAACAAAATGCTAAATGCTGGAGTCTTGATTCTTAATCAAACACTTCTAAACAATGTAAAGTGTTTTTGACAGAATTTTGGACAATTATCTCCCATGCATTACTGGTAAAGTACGATCACAAAGCTGACGTCATCTGGAGTGACTTCTGATAACTGTCCCCATCAACCCGTCAGTGTTGTCATGGTAATTATGGCACAAAATGAGGACAACCAAGCCAATTCAAAACAGCATTATGAAAAGTGCAATCTATACTAATAAAAGGCAAAGCCCTCACTCACTCACTCATTCACTCACTCACTGACTCACTGACTCATCACTAATTCTCCAACTTCCCGTGTGGGTGGAAGGCTGAAATTTGGCAGGTTGATTCCTTACAGCTTCCTTACAAAGGTTGGGCAGGTTTTATATCGAAATTCTACGCGTAATGGTCATAACTGGAAGCAGTTTTTCTCCATTTACTGTAATGGAGATGAGCTTCAACGCCGTGGGGGCGGAGTTTCGTGTGACATCATCACGCCTCCCACGTAATCACGCAGTACATGGAAAACCAGGAAGACCTCAAAAAAGCGCTCAAGAAAACATGCATTATATAATTGAGAAGGCAGCGAAACAATAAGAAGCGAGTTCTGCTACTTCGGAAACAAAGCACGATGTAAACCTACACTTTAAATTAAGTTCATAGACAGGCTGCCGCTGGCGCTTGTAATTTAGTGCCTGCCCATAGAAGGCCGTCCGTCAGCGCAATCCAATAGCAAACTGCCACGGGTAAATATTCACGGGTGAAGGACTGTGCTTATGGAGAGGAAGATGAGATGGTCAGGGTGGTGTTTGACACAAACTCAGCGAAACTGCGAGAGAAAGTTTTAAGTGCCAGGACTAAGGTAACATTAAATAAAGCTATGGACATAGCACGAGATGGCACCAGCACAGCTGGGAACCTTCGATGCAAGTACACCGAGTGGCTCACGTGAACTGACGCAGTGCACAGATAAAAAGCAACAGTTCCAAAAGCGCTGAACAAAAACCGAATTACACAATTGAAAAGGCAGCAAAAATATGAAGCGCCTGATAAGCATATTCATAAATGCAGCTACTGTGGAAACAAAGCACACGGTGGAAAAAGTCAATGTCCCGCTAAAGGAAGACAGTGTAAAAAAAACCCGTGCATGCAGTGTGTCAGGTCTCAGATAAAAAGAAGACGAGCTGTTTATTGATGCAGTAAGAAACGAATCGATGAATGAAACCTGTCATCTTTACAACGATTGACAAACACGGAATGTAACTTGAACACAACACATCGCACAAATACGACCCTGATTGAAACAAATAATGATAATCAAATCCTTGATGACAGCAACATTCAATAACACTCACAAAACAATTACTGTATATTGACAATCATGTTACGTTATTTTTAAAATGTTCCCTTTTCTTTTCATAACTTCTACTTCTCCACTGCGATACGCGGGTATATATTTAAATGTATATATATACCCCTATCTACAGTACATACTCTCGCATAGACAAGCCACATGCTGTGGCTCAATTGTCTTCGCCTCTAATGCCGACATTCGAGGTTCGATTCCCGAGAGGGGATGCACTGAGTATGTACGCGCTCTACTGATTCATTTTACCTTCGATCTCCTTGGTTTGAGACGTATGGAAAAATATTCGGTTAACGCAGAATCATGTTACGTTATTTTTAAAATGTTTCCCTTTATTAGCACAAGCACAGCTGAGAAGCTTCGATGCATGTACTCCATAACGCGTTAAAAAATAACGCATTTAATCACACTTTCAATTCCAAGCAAACGGAACTTTTGTCAATGCATCATTTCCTGGTACATCCATTACACTGATGCACACATCACAGCTACAAAAATGTTAGAGTCGGAATAAAGCGCGCTCCTACGACTGATCATTTCGACTTCCCGAGAAGCCTTGATAAAAGCATGGTTTTGTGCACAATGAAAAGCAAGCAAAATTAGATGCATTACAGAAAGCGGACTTTGTGGCTCTTACTGGGGATCATTGGACTTCCGTGACCGTTAGTAATTCTAATTACATCTAATTACAAAATGTTCAATGATCACACTGTTTTAGCCTAATGTACAAAATAATTTTGGCTAATGTTACTCAGAGTTTAAAGATTAAGTTGGTCAAATTACCTTTTATGTTTCTGACTTATATTTTTAAGAAGAAAACTGCACTTTATGTTGAAATTTTGGTTATTATTATTTAAAGACAATACTATTCTGAAAATCTACTTAAAGTACTTAAACTACCACTTTATTTTTAAGTCTGCCCAATTTTAACCAGGGATGATATTTTTGTTTCTGTTTTGAATTCAAATGCAGTTTAAAGGCTTTTTTTTTCAGAAATTAAAACAGCTTCAGTTTACAATATTCATGTACATGTCTATTATTTGATTCTGTCGCCCACTAAAACACTTTTAAATTAAAAAAAACCATTTGCGATTTGGGGCAAATTTACATGCGATTACATACGATTAATCAAGATTAATTCTTACACAGCCTCTAATTAATTGGATTAATTTTTTAATCGAGTCCCACCTAATATATATATATATGTGGATATATATATGTAGATTTGTATATATAAATGTGTATATACAGTATATATGTAGATATGTATATGTGTATATACAGTATGTATATATATGTATGTGTGTATATGTATATATATATAACTGTGTATATATATGTGTATAGATGTATATATATATATATATTTATATATATATGCCAGCAACACTCATGACAATGACAAAACAATTACATTGTCAATCATGTTACGTTATTATTAAAATGTTTCCTTTTCTTTTACTTCTCGCTGCCAATCGCAGGTATTTTGCTATATATATATATATATATATATATATATACAGATATATACAGATATATATATATATATACAGATATATATAAATATATATATACAGATATATATAAATATATATACAGATATATATAAATATATATATATATAAATAGATAGATATGACAACAACACTCAATATCAATGACAAAACAATTACATTAACAATCATCTTACGTTATTTTTAAAATGTTTGCTTTTCATTTTCATAACTTCTTTAACACACTACTTCTCCGCTGCGAAGTGCGGGTATTTTGCTAGTTAATAATAAATGTAAAATATAAACTTTTATAGATGAAAATAACAAAACAAGGGTGAAACTAAAAACTCCACAGTATACTGAAGACATAAAATAGTTTTATAAGGAGGAAAATGTATTAGGAAAGAAAACAAATTAATAAAACCAGCTCTAAAACACAAATTGATGACAATCTGTGCCCAGACACAAAAGAAAATGGAAGTAAAGCATCTCTCTGTAACACTTAGCAAACATGGTAAACAATAAGAGAGTAGAAGGGATACAGAAAAAAAACTCAGGTTGGTAAGTTTGCATCATTTAGAAAGACAATATAGTAAATTAACTGGGACTGCTTATTAGTACTAAATGTGCTTCTCCTTTTTGCTGTATTTCTTTGAGATTGAAATTAGAAATGGATGTACTGTACATGTTAAAATCAAATGCTCATTCTTTAAATGTGGCAATGATGATCTGTCATGTTCGTTAATATGCTAGAGATTTGGTATGTTTCTGTTAGTCACTTTCTGCACTCTAATTCTGTGGACCTACGATATTGGTGGAAATCATTTGCTATCATATATAGTTTGCTTTGTAGACTTATCCAAGCTTTTATTTTTCTTCAAAACATATTTTTCAGAATGTCCACTGAGTTGTTTGAGTCAGGGACGTGTAGAGAAGAGTGGTCATAGTGACCAAGTCCTCATTGGCCCAAGAATCCTTTTTACTTACAGAAAAGAATCCAGCCAATTTAATTTATTTGACTCCTGATAATTCTGCTACACATCTCTCAACAGGACCTCATTTATCTCTTTTAAGCATGAATGCCCACTTCTTGTTTAATGTAGAAAGAAAATAAAAAAACACTGAGAAGCAGTATAGGCTCCTACACCTGTTGAGGTTATGTGAACATTTTTTAACTGGCATGGACAGGGTACGCGGATAAGCAGTTTACATATGCACATCTCAGTTTTGAGTCGGCTTAACTTTTGCTAGAAGCCTGCAAAAAAAATTAAAGGAACAGCTACAAAACTCTCAACCCCAAGCAACAACTAGAAGAGTATGTGCATGGAAAGTCTTAACACTTTGAACATAAGGTATGAGTTAAGGTATCCCATTGTGTCAAAACACGATAAACGAGAAAACTCATATCTCAGTATACAGCCACTGTAGACGCAGCCAACTTGTTGATGAGCTTTGCTGCCACATCCCAGTGACCTACTATGGTGCTGCTATTTAGTGGACAGCCATAGAACGTTTTTTTGGTGGCAACAGTTTGCAGAAAATAGTATTTTAAATAGTTCGTAGTCATGTCATTGCAATAAAGCGGCTGATGTTTTAAAAAAGAAGATTTGTTGCAAGATGAATATTTTGATGATAATGACAATGATTGAAATAGTGACGATCAGTTGGATGATGTGGAACCTGTAGGATGCCTGCCACTGATGGAGATAGCTGCCCCAAAGACATTTCTTCATGTCACGACTGTCAGGACAACACAACATGGACATTCTCTTGCCCACTGAGTACATTTACCAACAACCAAATGTGTTACGGGCAGCAAGCGTGAACAGTACAAAGAAACACTTTATATTTGGAGCATGTGCTTCTATGGCTGTACTCTGCATGGTACCATGCTCTAACGACAATAAATTAATAATAAAACAGTTGCTTTTTAATACATCTCTTTACATTTTTTATGCTCTTTGGTAGAGTTCACTGTCTATCACATATACTTAGATCTGTACTGTAGTGTCCTGGCTAGCCTTTCCATTTCAGTTGCAATGTAATAAAATCCAGGCCATGAAAAGTGACCCCAAAATAAATTCATGAATCATGTGCCCTGTGATGAACTAGTACCATTTCAGAATTGAGCTTTAATGGATTTACAGTCTCTATTAGACACTTATTAACAGAAAGAGTGTGTAATTACGGAGTAGCAAGTGTATAAATAAGGCCCTATAGGTATAAATAAGTAAGCCCATTCTAAAGAGTCCTTGGTACTTTGTTAGTCTTAATAGGGTCACAATGATGTTATAGGAATACTCCACCCAAAAATGAAAAGTTAAAAATTTGACATAAATTTTTTGTGCATGTATATATGAACACACACACATTCAAACCTCGTAACCCTTTCTGAAGACGTGGGTTACTGAGTGATCGATGGGCAGAAACGGCAAAATGATCCAAATAAAAGGAAACTACAACACGATAAAGTGTGCAGTGAAGTAGTCTGAATACTTTCTGAATCCAAGGTATATATTCTGTATGTAATTTAAATATCTAATTTAGATGAGAGATGTTTGTCCTATTTTCATCTGCTATCCTACCACTGCCCCAAGGATTTTTTTCACTTAAGTCTGTAGTATTTGCACATTATCATTTCTTTCAAGCTTGCTTTTTGATGTTATAGAATTATGCTGAATATATATATATATATTTTTTTTTAATTAAATATGGTAGCTTGCTCTGTATATATTATCCTTGCTGAAAAGAGTAAACAGATATGAAGATACAGACAAATAAAAATGTAAGTTCTTTTCTGTAACATACTATAGCTCAACTAGAGTAATCGTTACCTAAATTAAACTATTTCATTTATTTTTGAGATACTGTAACAAGGAAGCTCATTGCATTTTCTCATAGGGGGGTTCATTCTGATATTGGGGAATAACTGTTTTTCATTGAATCCAGAGACCCTTAAAATCACATGAACTTTGCACTCTCAGCACTTATATTCTTAAACAGCACCAGCACTCGGTGTTGCCTGGGTAAGTAATTTTAAACTCTGCACTTTTTGTCTGCTAGTCTGGCTTTCAGTCTGTTGGGGTGTTCTGCTTGCTCCATACCTCAGTGCTACAGTTGAGCCACCAGGTGGCACTGTCCTTAAAGCTCACTGTTGTAAAAAGGGAAATCCCCCCCCTTCCCAGTGGTACTCCCAGGACCAGAAGTTTAGGTTGTAAAGTAATCTAGCGTTTCATTCTGACAAAGTGGGATATGTGAGCAAACTTTGGTTAAGATTGGACCAAGGGTGTGGAATTGTGTAAAGAACAAACATAGAAATCCACTTTGAGTTTTATATATAAGAAGACAATCATAATTCATTCAACCAGTTTCTGCTTTTTTACATATTTTTAATGTATATCCTTATATGGTTAGAAGGTAAATGTACAAAATCCATGTTTTAAAAAATGTGTAGGCATAAAATGTTATAATAATATCAAAAGTAAAATTTACGTTCATAGAGTAGTACCACATCTTATCTGTGTCCATGTCACTGTAAAACTCCTTAGTGACACAATACCTAGCTTTGTCCATATTTCTTTATCTTTTAACACTTTCACGATCAAGACAATTTATGGCTATTGCCTTTATCCCAATGCTCTGAAATTGGAATGGAAGTCTTTGAAGAGTCATGGTAAATTATTACATTTGGGATTACTGATTGTCAAAGCAGTAGCCCTTTCAAGTCGATTTCCAAATAACAAAGTAATTTTTGTTTTATCAGTTATTTCAGAAAGTGTTTGTGGGAGCAAGAATAATCTATTTTAGTATGCAGGCATATTAAGGGAGACTGGAGCTTCTATCAAGTAAATGTACTACATGAAAAGCAACTGAAACCGGGGGGGAAGCAAAAGAGTAAGCTGTAGATGAGGATAAATGCTTTCAACTACAGTCTAGTAGCTAAAGAAAAAAGAGAAAAAAATAATATGAGTGTAGTAAGTGACAGAAGACACCAGGGAGGTGTCCAGCATAAGTTCGTAGCCTTTCTTCATTCCTGATAGCTATTATACAATTTTTATCCTTCTGATCCTTCACTGTTTCCTTCATCAGTTTCTTGGGTACTTAAACGTATTTCGTTCCTCAGAAATTTCCAAAATGTTGTTGACTGGTGTCTTCAACAACTATGGCATAGACAACATAAATTTAACTCAGAGTCCTGGAGATGGGAGCAGATAAAATGCTAAGAACTAACTGTGGCAGGGTGCCATTGCTCCATAGGGCCCATGTTGCCCACATTTGAAAACAGCGTTCTCTTAGGGTAGAAATCAAAGAATGACCTGCAAGATAGAAGCTCTGTTTCTGTTAACACACTACTGTCTTGTAGACATTATTTCTTTCATTCTCTAAATCGTATATAGAACACTTTTCCTAAATTGAAGTTAAAAGTAATATTAATAATAAAATATTTTATTTATAAAACACCTTTCCCTTGCTCAGAGCACTTAAGTTTAATATGCCTGCATTCAAGTCAGATAATAATAGACAATTCCTGATAAAAAATCCACAACAGTGTTTCCCAGCAGCTTTTGTTTGGTGCCAGATGTGTATATTACCACATGAGACATTATCTAGAGAACTTAATAAAAATGGCTTTTAAGAAGGTTAATTTTAACATTTATTTATTAACAACAGATTTTCTGTACTTATTTGCTAAATATCTGAAAGTATTACATACATTCAGTTGTCCTTTCTTACGTACTCTGTGAATATTGAGCACAATTCGGTACTTAACTCATTTAAACTGTAAAATGAATTTTGAGCTAATATGGAGTCATTGTTTCCTGGTAATCTTCTAAAGTCACTCAAACTAATTTGAACAATTTTCTTTGTTTCTTAACAATCCAGTATTAGGCAAGAGAACCTATGAGTAGCGTTGAGAATTTAAACATGACGGAGTACTTCCTTTATTGCTTTTGAGCCTTCATTTATGTCTGTTTTGGTGATGTCTAATGACACATGAAAAGTGAAACCGGACATTAGCCACAGGAAAACCATAGCAGCAACACAGAAACTTCTACAACAACATGCACACAATGGTGGCATCAAAGGTCAAACAAACTACTGTAGTGTCAAAAATAACCTCTGAAACAAAAAGGAATTATTTGCAAAAATAATTGTCCAGAAAATATATATACTTTATTTTAAACACTTACAGAAAGCCTGTGAAAAGTTCAACAAAAAATTAAATTACTTATTATTTGTTATGACTTAACATGACAATCTAAGTGACTTACTGGTACGTTTTGTACTTCCTAAGCTCCCTAAATACTTACATTTTACAATTTTTGTGCTTCCCGAGTTTGGAGAGCAATCTCCTGTAGCCCTGTTTATGCTAAACATCATGCCATTGTCCCAGACAGCCACAACTCCTGTTATGACTAAACACAGGAAACAACTAGCTCTACAATATTTCCTCAAGTAAGTTGGCCTGTCATGCAGAAATATCCAGGGGCCTCATGCATAACGTTATGCGTAGAACTCACACTATAACATGACGTAAGCACAAAAGTCAAAATGTGCTTATGTACAGAAAAATCCAGATGCAGGAATCTGTGCGTTTGCCATCTTCCACATTCTTCCTCTACATAAATCCCAGTCAACGTGAAAAGTAACTCTCGTGCACGCGTGTGCTGTCCCGCCCCAACTCCTCCCAGAATTACACCTCTTTGAATATGCAAAATAATATAAATAGCCCTTAAGCTCAGCATTCTGTGAAAAGACAATGGGAAAAGAAAGAGGGAAAATGGAAGAATTTCAGCGAATACCAAGTGGAGGCAAGGAAAAACGTACCATTTGTTGGTTTAAACAGTGGTATAAATAACAAAAGGAAGTTGATTGACTGATATAGCGTGTTGGAGAATCTCGAAAGCTTAAGTTCACAAAGTCGCACAGTGCCCTAAATAAAAAAGAAGTTATCAAGTCGCCGTGAAAAGGCGAGTCGTAGCCCACCATCTGAGTTTCATATGAAAGCTTATTAGGGCACACAGAAAAAAAGGCAAAAAATTGGGAAAAAAGCACAAAATGTCGACTTCAATCTCAAAATGTCCACTTTAATCACGCAGTTTATGTTGTCATTAAAGTAGAACATCATAAACTTCATCTTAAAATCGTTTAATTAACTAGTTTCTCAAATCACATCGTAAGTAACGTAGCACGTTAAATGCTTTGTTTTGTATGTGTTCTTCTACAGTATGTGCTCTATGTGTGTCTTTCTCTACTATGTCCGTCTTTCTCTACCTCTGACAGAACACAGAATCCATTACATTCGTGATATTACAGCTCTCTGAATAACTAAAATACTGAGATGTATACGTGATATTTTCATGATGATAGGTGTTAAAGCACGTTATTAAACATGGGTTTCACGGTGGCGCAGTGATTGTGTGCGCTCTTCGATGAAACAATTTAGTGCAGCAGTACTCAGGGCAGCTCCAGGCTTGTGGTGTCCCTGGGCAGAGGAAGAACCAGTGGCTCCCTCGCCTGCCAATGTCAATATGGGATCTTATGCACGGCGGATGGCCACATCTGTTGCGGACACTGCAACTGCCTCGTGCTCATGACACAAGCGTTTAACTTTTGCCAAAATTTGCCGCTGCATTTTTATCTGTGTCATTATTTTCTCTTTCTGTTTTATATTCAATATATGTTGGTGTGGCGGCCCTGGGATTTGGCAGCCCTGTGCAGGTGCACAGTTTGCACATGCCTAAGGCCACCCTGCAGTACTGTCTCTTTCAAACGTACTAACCTCCAATTCATGTCCTTCCTTTTCTTTCTCCAAGTAACCGATCGCCACACAATTAGCTCTGTAATGGACGTTAAGCCTCTGTAAGCTTATAACGCAGATTCTTTAAAACTTTTAAGGAACATTGAAATATCTTTGTAGTACATGTTTAATTATTCTATCCTTCACACCAGTCCCAGTGAAGCATACGATGTGAGCGGAGCAGAGCGCCAGATCCTTGCTAGCATAGCAACACCGTGCCCATTAATTATTAACAATATAGATTATTTAAATGAAGTTAAAGTTTTATCTGTATAATATAATAAACATATTTTGCTGCATTTCATCTTAAAAATGATATTGTCATCAAATGTAAATAAACTCTTTATAAAGTGGCTCAGGTTGTGCAATATTATAACTGTACTGCAAGTTTACAGTGAGGTAGCTGTACTAATAAGTACTAACAGTTCTACAAGGAGCAGTTGATGGATTGATTGAGTGCATTTAGAGTTCTTGGGATGAAACTTTCTGAACTGCAAGGTCCGTACAGGAAAGATTTGAAGCGTTTGTCATATGAGAAGCAGTTCAAATAGGAAGCATGGCTGAGGCAGCGTGTGCTTGATGCTGTATACTGATAATTCTCTTTCCGATCAGCTGCTCCGAGTGGTGCAGTGAGAGTAATATGGAAAAAGATGATCTGATATGGCAAACCCTAATGGGAGCAGCTGAAAGAAGAAGAAGAAGGTGCAGTGAGAGTAACAACGTTAAAGCAGCTATGGTATTTAGAATAGTTTGACCATTCCGTGGACCATTATATTGTTACTGGTTAATTACAATCAGATGCATTATACTAATAAACAATATGCGGTTAATTTTAGTGTATTTATAAAGCCGTGTCAGGAAATGAAAGGATAACCACACAGCAACAGTAGCACTGCTTTGACGCTGTGTGCCGCCAGTCAGCAAAACCGAGCAAAGAACTTGTGTACGACAGGATATGAGGTACCGTGGAAATGTGGGTGGCTTTACGCCAAGCTTATGTTTTATACATTGCGATTTGAACGTGGAAACGTTCTTACGCAACATTTCTGTGCGTACGCACAGTTTATACATGAGGCCCCAGGAGTTTACGTATACATACAAATAACCTGGAAATAGTGTTAAGACAGAAAAATAAATGTTTGATAAGCAGTTTAAGAAAAATAAGCTAAATGCAGTAAAATGTTGTTACATTATGCATTAGAGCCAATAAACCATGTAAACTCTCACCCTTATACTTCACATTTTACACTAATGTTTACGTACTCTGAGAGTTTTTGTTAAGCCTATTAGAATAGGTTCTTTCTAGAATGAGCTTGTTAGTACTAGTGATGCTCCAATCAATGTGCTGCCATTCTAAACTGGCTGCTTTTCACTACAAAAGACTCAGTTAGAGATTGTTAAATTGGTCAATTAGAAAAAAAAAATTCTTAATTTTTCATCAGCACAGCTGGAATCAAGCTGGAAACTTTGCTAAACCAAATCTGCCCAATTGTCCTCACCTTCCACCTCGCTCTATTCCAGAAGAAATATTGAGCAGCATTGAAAACACAGATAGCATCTCTACAATTTATAAAAACATTTTAAAGCCCCTTCCTTGCAAAGATCCCAGGGCACAATGGGGAAAAGACCTTTCACTTAAATATTTCAGAAAAGGAGTGGAAGGCAGCCATGTACAGAATATACTCTAGCACAATATGCGCAAAGCACTCAATTGCTCAACTTAAAATCTTTTATTGAGTGCATTTATCTAATTTAAAGTTGTCTAAAACATATGCTGGGCATGACTCCATTTTCTAATGTTGTAATCGAGCTCCAGCCTCACTGGGCCACATATTCTGGACCTGCACCAAATTAACATCATTGATCATAAATCTGTGCATGCCTTTCAGACAGCCTTACAGTCACAATCCTTCCTAACCCATTAACAGCTGAGTTTGGTGTACTTCCAGAGAGGCTTAAAGTGGAGAAGGACAAACAAACTGTGGTTGCCTTTACTTCACTAGTAGCACGTAGATTTATCAAATGGAAGGATCCCAACCCAGCACCTTTAAGACAGTGGGTAACTAATGTTTTATATTGAGTGGAAAATATCTAATTTTCACTAAGAGAATCTGTTCAAAACATTTTAAAAATATGTCAGGATCTAATCAATAAAATTTTAGAATTTTCTTCTATATCTGGGAAATGGATACTCTTCCTTCCTTGCTGCTTCAAAGATTTGCTTTGTCGGCTGGCTCTCCTCTCTTTATTTTAAATGGGGGTTAAATTTTACTTTTGTTAAGTTTGAATTGATTGTATGGCTTTTTATTTGCTTTTAATTAAAATTAAGAAAATGGAAAAAGAAAAAAACATTTTAGCATCTGGTTTTTTTTTGGCTTTATGATAATTATGTGAGGCGTTACATTAGTTGAGCTAGCAAACATCTTTTTAAACTGCAAACTTCATGTAAACAGAGAGCAGCATAGCAGACTTTACCAGAGAGAGCAGAACGTTGGCCACTTGAAGTGGAGTAATAAACTGAGAAAAAGGAATCTAAGGAGTCATCCTGTGCATTTAGACAACTGGCAAGAAATGCTGCTTTAATGAATACAGACCATTTTATTTTGTTCTTTATTTAAAGTGGACAATGTTTGTGTGAGTTTGGATGGCGAGTGAGCTTGTATTTAGTACAGCAGCTTGCATTTTCAATTAGAAAAAGAAAAGATGAAGAATTGGAAATTGCAGCTTACTAAACAATAGGCTTGTTAAGAAAAGTCTCCATTTTACTTGTAACTTATTAAGCATGCTAGCCTTGTATCTTTTTGAAAACATTTGACAAATTTGCAGCTTTTTTAAGGGTTTGTATTGTGTTTATTTTTTGTTTGTGAATGTCATATAGTTTATGTTGTGTTAAGAAACAAGTGCTTCATAATTGAAATGATAATCTATATTTATAATTACATCTTAAGAATTAGGAATGTCTAGTTGGTACACTGTAAAAAAAACACCAGTTTAAATGTAGTAAATGTGTTTTTTAAAGCAAGAAAAGCAGTAGTTTGACTAATGATTTACAAATTCATGTATATTTACATTTAAACAGTAGCTAACTGTCAATATCAATTATTTCAATCAATGTGTAAGAACACATACATTTTTTCTTAGACAAACTACATTTTAAATTAAACTTTGTTTCTTATAAGTACAGTACATTACAGAAGACATTAAACAATATGATAGCTTGTAAGTATGAAAACTATTTTCTTTTATGCCATTTGTATTACAGGTAAATATTTCTTGTACAAATTTTGTTAGTTAAAAAAGTATGTAAGGTATTTTTATTTATTTTAGTGTTTTTATGGTCACTAAACAATAAATCTATATAATTTTATTTTCTCAATTAAAATTGATCAGGTAACACTTCTGGTCTGTAGATTAAATATAAAAATGTCAAAGTTAACACTTTAATATAGAGCAAAAGCCTGTCCATGTCTAATTATGCAGGAGCTTAGTATAAAATGTTTTTAAAAGAATAATTGAAAAAAATAAAAATTGGTGATCAGCATCAGAATCAGCCAATTCAGTAACATAAAACCAGTGACCAGAATCGGAAATGGCCAGTTGGGTAACATTTAATCAGTGGTCATGGATAACATGAAATTGGTTATTGGTATCAGCCCTAAAAAAACATCCTGATCAGAGCATCCCTAGCTAGTACCAAACAAGGTTAAAGGGTAGATACTGTAGAATCAGCTAAATTGTTACAGAGGAATTTGAATAGGAAAAAGGCTTAGGCAGATTTGTGGCAGATGAAACTTGTGTAAGTAAATATAAAGTATTACAAATAGGAAGTAGAAATCAGTAAACAATGAGAGTTCTGAAACTTGACTTCTGTAGAGAATTAACTTGTCACTAGACAGTGTAGAGTAAAGCTAATAGGGTGTTAGATTATATGGCACAAGGCATGGAGTACAAATCAAGGATCGTCATGCTTAGGTTAATAACCCACTGGTGAGGCCTCTCATTTAGTACTGTGTTCACGTTTGGCCACCATATTACAAAAAAGTTATAACAGCCCTAGGTGAAGTTCAAAGAAGATTGACTAGGCTGATTCCAGGAATATGACGATTGAGCTATGAGGTAACATTTTAGGAGTTGAATCTTTTCAGGTTAATCCAACAGACATTAACAGGAGACATGACTGAAGTTTTTAAAATTATAAGAATTAATACAGCAGATCCAAGTTCCATTTTCACTGTCAGTGTACAGAAACAATTTAAAAGGCAAAAGAAATTTTAGGCTACATTGTGAAAATTGTTGAATAAAAATTAAGAAACATTATGCTTAGACTATATAATACACTAGTGAGACCAAAACTACATAGCAGCACTTGAAGCTGTTCATCCCAGGACTTAAAGGACATGTCCTACTCTGATAGACTTAGGTAATTAAACCTGGTTAGTCTCGGGCAGTGAAGACTGCGTGGGAACCTAATCCGGGTCTTCAAAATCCTCGAAGGCATTGATAAAGTAGATTCTTTAAGTTTAAGGGTGAATCACATACTTGAGGATAACAGTGGAAACTTTAGGACTGAAGCCAGGGCGCACCTCCTTATGCAAAGAATTGTGGGAATCGGGATCAAACTACTGACCATGCAGTAGAAGTAGAAACCTTGGCAGGCTTTAAAATTATCTGGATGAGACATTGGGATAGCTTAGCTGTTAACTGAATAAATAGGCTGGATGGGCTGAATGTTTTCCTCTTGTTTGTCAAATTTTTCATGCTCCTTTTGTTTCTTTGTAAAAATAAATTACGCAACAAGAAAACAGGGAAACGTGTTAAGGGCAGATTTCATGCAAATGAAAGAATACAAAGACTCAAATGCATAAATATCTGCTAATATTGAAAAATGGAAGACCCAATTTCTGAGGTCACTGTAACCAGGTTTCTCTTTTAGCACCTCACCAGCTATAACATTTCTAATCCACCCTCCAGGGTACAAATCCACTATTTGTGTCCTTCTCCTGGCCTCCCGCTGGCATGCCAAAAAGTCCAGTAAGAAAAATGAGCATTCCTGTAGCCCAAATGACATCTGTTATTTCTGAATTCATGTCAAATAAAACCAATACGGCTCTTGTGGGAAATTCACACCAAACTATGTGATACATTGGAATTTTATCATTTTGCAGGACTTTTTTTTTTTCCTCACATTTTAACAAGCACTTCCGTTAGATAGTTTTTCCTGTTATGAGGCCATTACTCTACTTTTATTAATATGAGTGGCACTGGTTATAATCATATTTGACATTAACTTTTCGTGAGAAATGTGAATAATGTGAAATATGAACCATTGTACCAAGGAACCACTAATAAAATTAAAATATATAAACTATTATCTGAAACATACACTTTCATCCTTTCGTAAATAGTGTGATCAAAGCAACAAAACTCCTGGTTTCTTTCATCTACAAGCTGTATAATATATAACGAACAGTCCCAAAGTATGCAAGTCCGACTGATCCTTGGACAACTTTCTCAGACTTCAAAGTTTTCAGCAGCCTAACTCAGGGGCTGATAGTTGATTTCCATCATAAAAGAGAAAAGGTCAACTACCACATGCTAAAGTTTGTTATCCAGTGTTTTACAACCATTTTAAAGTTATTTTTTGCAGTCTACCAACTGCTGAGGGTGTTATAATTTGAGATATGGTAAAAGAGTGGGAGTGGGGGACAAATCAATTGTAAATGTTTGACGTTGATAAGTTTTTATGCACACATTTCATTCCTATAAATAACACTGTGTCATGAGACTGAATGTAGTGGTTAAGACTGGCCTGAAATAATTCATCCAAGCTTTTTGTTCAAGTTTCAAAGAACACTACACATTAGTGTGTAAATTCTTTTAATTTTTCTGTATAAAGCTAAAGTATAAAGCTCACAGCTACAGACCAAGTTTTACGCTGTTATTTAAAGGCCAAAAATAATTTAAGTGTGACCCACTGGTGCAGCTGTTAATTTTCCTGATTTAGAAAAGTTGAGTGTAGATTTGCTGGTTAGCATACCCTCTGTGTTGCATTCACATATTCCTTCTGTGTGTTCATGTATAGTGCTTTCAAATAGTATTCAGACCCCTTCACTTTTTCACATTTTGCAAAACTTGTTCCAAATAACAATATATTATTTAGCCTATACAGCTGTAGATACTGCCTAACTCACAAATAAACAAGCCTTTAGCTGAAAGAGCTTTTTGCCGTCTCTGCGGCTGTGGGAGGATGGGATAGTAGGCCGCTTGCTGCTTGTGCTTACTGACACATTTATAACACAAAAGAGGCTGACGGAGAGGTGCAAACAGATTTAAGGTGGGCAGGGTTTACGAGTTTTTTGGTAGGTTTTGGTAATTCTAGTGTTAAGACAAGGAAATAAGGAGTGGATACAAAGAGACAATATAAGGCAAAATGTAAGGCAAGAACAGACAAGAGAGTAAGGATAGATAACTAAAATAACAGAAAACAAAAAATAATAGCCAAACAGAACAACAATCCTGACCTTAGAACATCAGAAAAAAAATTAACCAAAGTATCTTAGTGTGCAACACAGTGCAAATGTGTAAGACTTTTACGGTGTTCAGTTCATGGAAGTTTTGTCACAAAAGTCTGTTTGTGTGAAATCAGGAATTTGCCAATAGGCCGGGATGGGTCTGTTCTACACAGTAAAAGTAGACCTTTGTTAACTAAACAAATACAAAGCACACCTTTCCACTGGTGTCCTACTACGAGCATGCCATATTTACTAATTGTTTTAAATAACAGCAAGTCTCCTTAGAGTTTATGACCCTCCTTTTTACATCAAAATCCAATACTGTACTTGCATTTAATATCAGCTTTTAAAATTCAGCACAATATTTTGGAAGTTTATTATGTACATATTGGATTTTCATTTTTAACCAGGATATTTGGTATCATTTCTAAGGACCTACTTTGCTCTGCTTTTCCTTAATAAAAAAAAAGTAAAACTGCACACAGTATTGTAGCTGCGTCTTCGTCATTTTTCAATATCGCTCAGTCATAACCTGGCAAGACTAGTACATTAAATATTAAGATATATGTAAATCCCACTACGCAATCTGCTCATTCGCTCACTCTCTAGTTACAGTCTGATGAATTCAATGTCAAGAAGAAAGATAGAAACTACGATAAAACAAGTCATTAATCACCATTGTGACTGTCATAATGAAATGTTAAATTGAAAGAGGATGGCTAAAAGGCACAGATGTGCACGCACACACACACACACACACACACACACACACACTAGAAGGATCACAGCCGTTTATATAACAACACATAGACACCCGATTCATATTTCTTTTAAATATCAAAAACACCATAAGGACCTGAGGTTTTATACCAGGAATCTTATATTTATTCATGTGTGTAAAATAGTTAGAAGGAGGTTATTGTGGCATTATACTCAGCAATTAAGGCAAAACAAGAAACCAATAAGCTTATTGCAAGACTTTTGCGTGGTTTATGGTTAGGTGCCAAGACATTCCAACATGTGCTTTAAATGTGTGTGAACTTTGCCTAAAACTCTGCATAGGCCTGCCATATTTATTTCATGTGTATTTGCATAGAAGACTTTAACTTTTAAATATCAGGCCATTCTTCATTCACTCGAGGCTTAATTTGTTCTTAATCTGGCGCTGTGTTTGATTAGCTTAGCTCTGCTCTCTTTCATTCACATTGGTTGAGTAAAGAGTGTCATGTAATATGATTGGAGATATAAAACCATTCTGCCTGTTGTCAGTTTAGTGCGCCATGTGTATGGTTTAAATTGTAAATACTGACACGATTCATGTATGCACACTGTCAGATTATTCCACAATTTTCCACTTCTACTTTTGTAATAAGCTTCAATGGCTCTATACAGAAGAACAGGGTATTAGTGGATTGTAGTGGATAATGGATAGTATCGGATAATGGGAATTTTAGGCATTCTGTTAAGGTCTACATAATAAAGAGTATAAAGGCGAACAGGATCACCCTAGGTCTCTAGCACAACAAAACACTGCATAGTTGCCAGGATTGTGAAGTAACCATGATTGCATTCTGTTTGTGATTACTTTTTGATTAATATATGTGTGTGAGTGTGTTAAGTGGTTAAAGGGCCCTACAGTGACAAAATAATTGGATACTGCCTAGGGTGCACTTAGATTTGGTTATTACCAAAGTGCAACCCAAAATGGGTGTCAGTTCTATAGCTTATGGTTAGTGCCCCAATCATAATGGAAACAGGACACTAAAACCAATTCCCATTCATTGCAACCTGGCTAGAGAGACTCAAAAAGAACGTTACTTGGCTGTCCCCTGGCCAAGGTCAGGCAGTCCCACTGTATTACGGTGTCGAGTCATTTCAGCTGACATATTTACACAGTGGTAACTGCTGACGGCCAGCTGCGAACCCGCAATGTCTGGATTACATTGGCCCACAGAAGGAGCCTCATAAGGAGGGGAATATAATCACCCTAGGACCCTACTACAACAAAACACTTGGCATAGTTGGCAGGATTGTGAAGTAACCATGTTTGCATTCTGTTTATGATTACTTTTTGATTAATATATGTGTGGGAGTCTGTTAAATGGTACCATGACAAAATAGTTGGATACTGGATTGGACTTGTTGACCTTTTAAATTCAATTTCTGTCATATTTTCTGTTTACCCTTCTTTTTTATGTTTATAGAAATACATTTTTAATTTACAAATTAATTGTTAGTCTTGTTTCTCAAGCAAAACATTTTATGGTTTACCTTATTCCTTGAAAGACATTTTTGAGCATTTTTGAACATTTGAATTATTTCTTGAACTTTAAAATCCTATGCCCCATTTTTGGCCTATGCAGGCCAAAGCCTGCCCGTTAAGTTTGAGGTCAGGTTCCCTGGAGTGAAGCCTATCTTTGGGCAAGCCAATGTAGGTCCTGGGGCCTCATGTATAAACGGTACGTACGCAAAAAAATATTGCGTAAAAACGTTTCCACGTTCAAATTGCGATGTATAAAACCTAAACTTGGCATTAAGCCACGCACATTTCCAAGGTAGCTCATACCCTGGTGTACTCAAGTTCTGTGCTCGGTTTTGCAGACTGGTGGGTTACAGCATCAAGCACACGCTGCCTCAGCCATGCTGCCTATTGAACTGCTCTCATACAGCAAATACTTCAGAGCCTTTCCTCACGGTTCAGAAACAGTTTCATTCTATAAGCGCACTCAATCAGTCCATCAAGTGCTTCTTGTAGAACTGTTTGTACTTATTAGTACAATCACCTCACTGTAAACTTGAGATACGGTTATGATATTGCACAACTTGAACCATTTTATAAAGCGCGTATTTACATATGATGACGATATAATTTTTAAGATGAAATGCAGCAAAATATGTTTATTATAAAGATAACATTTTAACTTCATTTAAATAATCTATATTGTTAATAATTAAACATGTGAGGACACAGTGCCGCAGCGCTAGTGAGGAGCTGGTGCTCTGTTCACAGATTGTTCCTGCCTTGCGCTGTATTCTTCTAAACATGTACTACGAAGATATTTCAATGTTCCTTAAAAGTTTTGAAGAATTGGTGTTCTAAGCTTACAGATGGCTTAACATCTATTACAAAACTGATTGTGTGGCGATTGGTTACTTGGAGAAAGAAAAGGAAGGACAGGAATTGGAGGTTAGCATGTTTGAAAGAGACAGTACTGCTGCAATAAATTATTTCATCAAAAGGTCACGCATGGCAAAGCAAGCATCTTGCGTGAGGCATGAACAATCACTGTGCCACCGTGTTCCCATGTTTAATAACATGCTTTAACCCCTATCATCATGAAAATGATATCATGTATATATCTCAGTATTTTTAATTATTCAGAAAGTTGTAATATTATGAATGTAATGGATTCTGTGTCCTGTCAGAGGAAGAAAAGCACGTAGTGATTCACACACATAGAGCACGTAGAAGATCAAATACAAAACAAAGCATTTAACATGCTACTTTAGTTACGATTGGATTTGAGAAGCTAGTAAATTAAACGATTTTAAGATGAAGTTTATGATGTTCTACTTTAATGACAAAATAAACTACATGATTAAAGTGGAAATTTCGAGATTAAAGTTGACATTTCGTGCTTTTTTCCCACTGTGTGTCTATTTTTTTTTTCTTTTTACCCTAATAAGCTTTCATATGACACTCAGACGGTGGGCTACAACTTGCCTTTTCATGGCGACTTTGATATCCGACTTCTTTTTTATTTCGGGCACTTTCGAGTTTCTCCGACACTCTATGTCACTCGATCAACTTCCTTTTGATGTTTATACCACTTTCTAAACCAACAAATAGTACGTTTTTCTTTGCCTCCACTTGGTATTTGCTGCAATTCTTCTATTTTCCCCCGTGCTTTTGCAATTGTTTTTTCACAGAAGGCTGAGCTTAAGGGCTATTTATATTGATTTGCATATCCAAAGAGGCGTAATTCTGGGAGGAGTTGGAGTGGGGCGGCAGGTGCGTGCACGTGCATTACTTTTCACGCTGACCGGGATTTATGTAGCCGAAAGAACATGGAAGTTGCCGTTCGCACAGATTTATGCATCTGGATGTTTTTGTGTGTACGAACATTTCCACTTTTGTCCGTACGCCATGTTATAATGTGAATTCTTCGCACGGCATTATACATGAGGCCTCTGGTCTGGTTTGGAGGTCTTTCATCCTTTTTGCTATGTCTGTATCACAAATTCACTACAAAACCAAGCATGCACAAAGTCTATACATTTCTACAGCAGTTGCTTCCTTTCAGTTTATGCTGCATTACTGCAATAAAAAAAAAACATTTATTCAGATTACACATAGAATAATAATCTTATATTGTACTAGCAGTGTTACTTATTAACACAGTTGGCAATTTTTTATAACTAATCACATCTATGTCTCTGTGTCCAAAATAAAAAAAATCTATTAATGTGACAGAAATAAACATTACTTACAGGAAATAATGATACACAACATTACAGTTTTTGTTCTGTTACATAGCTGCATTAATAGAATAAAGCCTCAAAAAACACACACACACACACAAATCAGACCAATACTTCCCCAAGAACTGGCTCTAAGGAGTTGGGCTCACCACCAAATGCAACCTAGCCCCAAACTGAAAGCTTTTTAAAAAGTAAACATAAAAATGGTCACAGTAGCAGAAGAGAGAAACCATGAATTTCTGCTCACAAAGGCATCAAAAGAAACTTCCCTTTATATTCACAAATTTATTTACATAAAAATGAATAAGGCAGGAAAACCGGCAAATTATATATTTTTTTTATCCTAACCGAAAGCAAATACAATCCAAATAAGAAACCAATATATAGTACCTTATAGTAATTGCAGGGGCCACAGGCAAGAGAATCCAAACATGAAGCACCAAATCAACAAACGGAATAGTCATTAGTCACAAAACACAATGCCAAAGCTACTAATCCATCTTTAGCTTCTGCTTAAACAGGGCCAGTACCCTGGCTGCATAATTAGATGGCCCTGCTTCCTTAGGCTCCACATACAGCAGGCAGTGCAGACAACAAAAACACTATCTTAACACTTACAGACTGGCCAGTCTGTTTAACTCCCCATCTCTGTACAGCTTGCCTCACTGTCCATAACACCTGCCAAGTCAGTACGTAACCAGCTGTCTTTTTCTGACCACATTTCTACTGTTTCTACGTTCATGCAGATTCCTGCTGTACAACATCTGGAAGATCAGACCTTATCTGATGGAATATGCAGCACAACTTCTGGTCTAGGCTTTGGTCTTGTCATGTCTAGACTACTGCAACTCACTTCTAGTGGGAGTACCCGCATGTGCTATCAAGCCGCTGTAGATGGCCCAGAATGCAGCGTCCCATCTTGCATTTAACCAACTAAGACGGGCACATGTCACTCCTCTCTTCAGGTCGCTACACTGGCTCCCTGTAGGAGCATGCATTAAGTTCAAAACCCTGATATTTGCCTTTAGAGTAGTCAATAAGTCACCACCTGAGTATATGGAGACACTTCTGAGGTGCTTTGCTGCTTCTCAACTATTCAGATATGCCAGTGAAGAGCATATGGTGATTCTGCCTCTGCATGTTATCAAGTCTCAATCCATCTCCAATATATAGTTCCTAGTTGGTGGAAAGAGCTACCCAACTCTGTCCAACTTCTCCATGTGTATTTTATTTCATTTTATTTATTTATGTGATGTGATTGATGGGTCATGTGACCCTGAATCATTGTGTTGATGACGTCACCAGATGCTCTGGTTTAAATATGATTGCATCATAAGTAGAAAGCATTCCTCAGTTGGATTTAAAAAAAAACCACACAAATCACTTACAGCTAGTGTTACTTAGTTTGTTTTTCAAATAATATAAGTATTAGGTTCTCTTCTCGCTTTCTAATTTTCTTTTTGACTTTGATTTTTGGTTTTGACCGAGTGTTTTGCTTGCTCAGTTTATTTTGATCTCCCGGTTTTGGCATTTTGCCTGGCACTGACTGTGATTCTGGTTAATACTCTTATTTCCAGTTCTTTTCAGTATTTTTTGTGACAGGGGTTATTGTACTATTATGATTGAGATTCAGACCATTTTGAATCAGGGTCATTCATGTGACCCTTCAATTGTGGTGTATAAATAAACAAAATGAAATAAAATAGACAAAAATAATGTGTATAATAACAGGGAGCTGATGGTAGGCAACCAAGAAGACCTCTACCTGGTGCTCTGTTTAGGGACTTAGGATGCTGACCACTGGGGCACCAAGCAAGGTTTTCATTGTCATTAGAACCTTTTTTCTCAAACTGATTTTGTCTGATTTTAGTAATTTTAACCTTTTTTGATTTATTTCTTGATTTCTTGTATTGTGGCCTTTCGTTTATTTAGGAATTTGGCTTTTTGCGCTTTTAGGTATGAAAAAAAGTTTTTGATTGTTTTAAGTTTGGTTTAGGCCTAAAAGTATTTTCACTTTCAGTAATTTTGTTATGATTTATCATTTGTTATGCTTTACCATGAATGAATTCTGGCTTATTATATACTCTTCTGTGGTTGTGAAACTCAGGAGATTATGATTCTAAAGTCATTTTTCAATGTTGATGCATTTTTGGTAGGAACCTACAGTTCATTGGCGTTTTACTGCAGCACCATTTTGTTTTTACTTGGGTGCTGCAGTATTTTCAATTCTGTTGTCATGATGTGAATCCTGGTTGCTAGAAGTGAGACTTCTGGGGTGATAACATCAAAACTCACAAACTGTTTTGTTTCCGAGTGTGTGGATAACAAACCTTTTGTGACTTTCAAGACCTTTTTTTATTTTCTGGTTCTCATATCTTTTACTCTGGTCCCTGACATTCTAGTTTTGTTCTCATTTTGGCTTCATTGATAGATAGGCGATTCTTGATTTTTAGACTTTATGCATCTTCTGGTTCTTTTCTTAAAAAAATATACTCTCTGTTTTTAAGTCAGTAAAAATGTAGGGCCTTTTTGTTAGATTGGGCTTTTTGTACTTTTGTCCTCTTTGATAACTTGGCCTTTTCTTCTTTGCATACTTTTGGTAAGTTGTATGTTTTTTTCTTGGCCTGATCATTTTAATTATTGTCTTACTTGTATCTGTTAATAAATCAATTAAATTTAAATTAAAATGGTTTGGGTTTTTACTATTTGCCTTTCTTTTTTCTTCAATGTATCATCAAATTACATAACAAGAAGAATGCAGTTTCCCTACACAGAGTGATGCATTGCCTAAATAAAAGAGGATAATCACATGGTAAAACCAAACCACAAGACTTAATTTGTAAATCCAAAAACATAAAAACAATGCACGGTCAAAGATGGACACATGACATTACTCTCTTCAGGTACAGTAGCTACATTGGCTCTCTGTAGCAGCAACCATTGAGTTCAAATACCTGATGCTTGCCTACAGAGTAGTCAATGGGTCAGCAACTGGATATATAGAGACACTGGTGAGGTGCTATGCTCCTTCTCACCCATTCAGGTCTGCCAATGAACAGCGTCTGGTGATGCCACCTCTGCGTATTATCTCAACCCACATTCTTTGTAGTTCCCAGTTGGTGGAACGAGTGTGAACATCTGAAAAATTGATTGAAGAGAAGAAAAAAAACTTTGCTGTTATCTTTTATATTGTTGGTTAATTTGTTGTTTAAGTTTAATTGCCTTATCGGGTTGATTTGTTTTCAATCCTATTTTTTTTTTGTAAAAATTGATCTATTTGTATGGAATGATTACAATAAAATCAATAAAATTAAAACAAAGTTTCATTGCATTATCGATTATAATCTATGATTGTAAATTATTAGATATTACCTTTTTTCACTTTTGGTAGCTGTCCTATCACAGTTGCTGAACAAACAGGCCCAGCCTAATGTTACTCTGTTTACCTCTGTTGTAAGTCCCTTTGGATGAAAGCATCTGCCAAGTAAATAAATGTAACTGTAAATGTATCCTTCTATTTACATGTTCAGACAGTTCTTCCAATTTATTGTACCAGCTTTATCACCTAACTTGGTGTGCAAACTTTAAAAGCTGGTCTAAACCTGTATTTGTCATCATCATTTGACCATTTTCACTTTGCTTATGGCTGAGGTTGCAATACACTGAGCTGGACTGACCAGGAAATTCTGACCTCAGCAGCTTCATTCAAAGCCTGAAGGGCAATTCGTGATGCTCATAATCCCTCCAGCCTGTTCCAGGTCTGCTCTTAAGTTTTCTCCAATTGTACAGGGCCTTGTAAATCTCCGTTGGGAGACGCTGAGGGAACATCCTATCTACATGCCCAAGCCAATTCAATTGGCTTCTCGAGATCTAGAAAAGCAGTAGTTTTACTTCAGGGTTTTCTCATATTACTGAGTTGCTCACCCTATCATGAAGAGTCCACAGTAACCCACTAAGAGATCGTATTTTGAAATAAAGATGTTAATCAGTAGTCTTCAGTTCAAATCCTGGGGTACCCCTGTGGCTGCTGGCTTTTGTTCTGACCACTTTCACAATCAGTGACTCATTTTACCTCTGATAAGGTTATTATTGCCACATGACAGAGTACAGAGAAACTCTTACTTGCATGAGCTAAAAGAGTATTAATATACATCCATATAAACAGCAATATCAATAAACTAAGTTTATGAACTAGAAAAAACCTAGCAATAGTGGAGCACAGTGTCATGCATGTTTGACAGTTCTGACAAGGATAAGGTCAGGGGTAAAACACAGCAGTCATTACCATTACAGCAGGTTTAGTAGTTTATCTGTACCCCTTTATTCTTAAAACTTCATATAACTTATAACCTGGTGTCATGTACTGTATCTGTCAATTTTATGTATAATATACACTATTTTGTATTCTGCAAAAAGTTTCAAATTCCTTAACATGATACTGGATGATCTGGAATTTAGGAATTTATTTAACACTATTCTTCATTACTAAAACACTGAAAACTCAAGTTTCAGACTACAATTACTATAATTAAAAGCATACTAAGGTCAAATGGGCAAATCTAATGAAATCAAAATACAATATTCTGTATGGAATTATTATTAAATGCATCCCTAAACACCAGAGTTTAATTAAAGGACCTCAACTTACTTGATGCTTCAGCAACTGATGCTACAGCTGGATTTGTGAATTCCTTTCTTTTTGTGTCATAGGGCTTGAAACAGGAGCATCAGACTCCTCCACAAAGGGTAAGGACCACATGTGGGCTTCCTTGGTGGCTTTTTAAATTTATCACAGTCCTCGTCAGTAGTGTATGAGCAATATATTCCTGATATTGATCTCCTTTCTTTTTTATTTCAAATTACTATGGCGATTTTTAAGGGAGCAAATTGTACAGGACTGTTTGTACTGCTGTGCTAATGTTTTGTGTGGCCTCATCTGGGAAAGGTTTAATTCAAAAGTGCGAACAGGCAATCAAATAAACACACAAAAAAACAACACAAGGCAATTCTCATTTTAAAATGGGTAATGACCTTTAAGCCTATCCCTTAACTGGAAAGTACACAAATCCAAGAAAAAAGAGAACACTGCAGGGCCAATTGGTCCAATACTATCAGTGGGAAACAGACTTTCAGCAGCCAGCACAAGGACAATTTCACATAGTATAAGAAGCAACATTTATTGACATAAGCACACTGAGCATATGACTAAAAATTGGGAAAAATGTTCATGAAGACAAAGCTGAGAGTTTATATAAAAATTTGAATAGTATACAGTGATCCCTCGCTATATCGCGCTTCAACTTTCCTGGCTTCACTCCATCGCGGATTTTAAATGTAAGCATATCTAAATATATATCACGGATTTTTCGCTGGTTCGTGGATTTCTGCGGACAATGGGTCTTTTAATGTAAAGTACATGCTTCCTCAGTTTGTTTGCCCAGTTGATTTCATACAAGGGACGCTATTGGCGGATGGCTTAGAAGCCACCCAATCAGAGCATGTATTACGTATTAAATAAAACTCAATGATATGCGATGTGCTTCCCGAGCGGTGCTTGATTTTTTGCTTTTCTCGGACTCTCTCTGACGTTCTCTGCTCCTTACGGAGGGGGGTGTGAGCAGAGGGGCTGTTTGCACAGAGGCTGTTTGCCTAGAAGATACTGACGCTACTCTAAAAATGCTGAAAGACTACCTTCACATTGCTCCCTTCTTTGCGGCTGCTTTATCGCGGTGCGCTTACTTAAAACCCCAAAAGCACGTATTGATTTTTTGATTGTTTGTTTTTCTGTCACGCTCTCTCACTCTCTCTGATATTCTCTGCTCCTGACGGCGCTCCTTTGAAGAGAAGATATGTTTGCATTCTTTTAATTGTGAGAAAGAACTGCCATCTCAGTCTTGTCATGGAGCACAGTTTAAACTTTTGACTAAAGGGTGTTATTTCATGTCTAGAGGGCTCTAATAATGTTAACAGTGTGGGAGAGTTTATAAGGGCTTAAAATATATAAAAATAACTACACAAACATGTGGTTTCTACTTTGCGGATTTTCACCTATCGCGGGGGGTTCTGGAACGCAACCCCCGCGATCAAGGAGGGATTACTGTATTGAATTAAGAGACACTTATTACTTATTTTCAAAACATCTGGACCATTAATTCAGAAATGCCGCTGACTTGGAAACAATCTTTGAAGGCACCAATCAAGATGCAACATATGAACACAGAAATGAATAAAATTATATTCTCATTAATTTTGTGATGGAATACAATTCTAAGTAAGAAAAAAAAATTGATGCATCAAGAACCTGACAGCATGAAGAACAGTGAGAGAGATCCGTATTGTCAGGTATTTAAGTTATAAGACTTGCCTGACTGTTACATGCATGATCAACAGTAGAGAACGAAACCCACTATAAAAGAGTAATACCTGGAAAGATCTGTAACATGGTAGAATGCTTTTATTGCTGTTATAGGATAAAGAGTTCAAGTAAGATGCATTTGGCAGTAATTATAATTTTTATTGGACCAGAATGATTGGTGTTTGTGAGATCAGCTACTCATCATGGTACGTGTTGGCTATGCAAATGTGATAAAACAATCCTAATGAAAAATGTTGCTAAAAGGCTTTAGTGACCATTGGGAAGAATCTGAAATACCACAAGAAGAAATATTCTAGGATGAATAATGAATGGGTGAATTTCATGCTGGTCAGGGCAATTTTCTTTGCTGTGGTGTGCTGGGCTGTTTACATCACTTCAGAAGAGGCTCACCAAATCATCAAGCTAATTATGAGGTCAGGATCAGCCAGAGGTAGGTAGTATAAGAGACAATGAAGAAAAAAACAACAACAAATATGAACAATGTTGGACACTAGCATTGAGGACTTTAAAGGAACAACTTTACTTAGAAGAAGTGTGTTAAGAAACACAACTGGGACTCCTTTATACCAATGGTAGTATGTCTTTATAACGCCTCACTGTGACTGCTCTCTTGCGTTTAGCCATGTCAGTAGTTTTGTTCTTTTTTTCTTGTGTGTATTTTGGGGGTTGTTATTGTTTCTTGAAATATTTCTTGAACTTCTGTAAAACCTAAATTTCCCTTTGGGACAAATAAAGATCTATCTATCTATCTATCTATCTATCTATCTATCTATCTATCTATCTATCTATCTATCTATCTATCTATCTATCTATCTATCTATCTATAATAATGTGATGTCTTCTTTTTGCATACATTGGACTCACAATGAGCCTCTGTACATGCCCTGCAATTTCGACACCTTGCAGATCCAGTGTCCTAATAGGTTGAGGTTTTTTTGATGACATATGAGGACACACACTATGCTGGTGAAGTAAAAAAGTGTCCAGTCAATTTTTGTGTAAGTTCCTCTAATATGCTTACAATTTGACTCCATATGTCCATCACCATCTGTCTCTAAAGCACATAATGTGTTTTCCAGAGGTGAGTAGTAACAAATTACATTTACTCTGTTACTTTTACTTGAGCAACTTTTAAAAAAAATTGTACTTCTAAGAGTAGTTTTACTCCACCATTCTTTTTACTTTTACTTGAGTACATTTGTGAAGAAGAAACGCTACTCTTACTCCGCTACATTGGGCAACACTTGACTCGTTACTTTTTTCCATTTACACATTACACTATATTTTTGCCGGAGAGAAAACGGCAGTGGATCTACTGCACAACTGTTTCACCAATCAGACGTAGCAACAATAATCACATGACTCCGTTTCACCAATCAGACGAAGCCATACAGTCACATGACTACACACACACTTCCTGCATCTGCCGCCTATGAGAGACTTTTTAGTCATGCGGGGCTCCTGTTCACTGCTAAACAGTCACAGCTTCACTGCAGGAACCTTGAGAGCCAACTCCTGCTGAAGCTTAACCATCACTTCACTGAATGAAGAACAAGCACGTTTTAACTAAGCGTGCACAGACAGTCTTGGTAAAATGAGACTTCTTGTACGTGCACAAGCTGCATTGTGTTCTGTTATTTTCTATCAGCTGTGCAATTTGAAGGGCAAATGTGTGATGATGCCAGTCCCCTACAGACTCTCTCTTCCCACATGGGAGTCTGCTGAACCCACACCATCAATAGTTATGACCGAGATGAGTTAACATATGACGATAATTTACTGATGAGGCCAGAGGATGGCGGAAAAAGTGCTCAAGTGCTTTTATTAAAAACCAGTCAAAACAAAAGTAAAATCAACAAAAGTGTCAATGGTGCAGTGTTCTAAAAAACAGTACATATATAAATCCATAAAAATCATTGTGAAAAGTAAGGATAAAAAAAATCAATAAATAAATCCATTAAAAATCTGAGGTTAAAATGCAGACTAACTCCTCCTGATCTCAGCCCACCTCCTTCTCATTCTCCTGGTTCACCCATTGCTCGTGTAGCCGGTGGAGACTCGGCAGCCATGAACTCCTTTCAGCCAACCTCCATCTTGCCTGCCTCCGAGGTTGGCTCTCCTCCCTTCTTCCTTCGCGCTCACATTGTTGCAACTCGGAAGCCTAGGGAAGGCACCTGCCTTGCTCGCCACACTCCACCCAAATGTTCAGTTGGGTGAACTAGCCCCTAGAGCGCCAAAGCTAACACTGTTTCATGGGGCCCTAGCTCGCACTGTTTCCTCTCTCAAGGTCGTCGTTCTTAAGCCTGCATTTCATGTCTTTTAACCTCATGTCTTTTCTCCTTTTCTTTGATACTCCCTTCTTTTTTTTTTTTGCTGACCCGTATATTTACACTCCAATCTCCGTGGGCCTTAATCACATGCCACAAGAAGCCAATGAAGCAGTTGAGAACAATTGCACGTGCAGGTGTGACTTGCTCCAACTACCTCATTAACTCCCCGCATTCGTTCAATTGCGCCCACGGAGGATGACACGACTTTATGGATTTGATACTGGCCTTTTTTTTTTTTTTGAAGCCGCGGACTCGCTAAACCACAAAGTGAATATGCAATATTATACTGTCAGTGTAAAGTGCATCTTGTCACTGTAAGTAGTTTGCACTGTTCAAACATACATGTTACCTTGTAGCGGGGCTACATAGTAGTAATAGTGTTGTCCGTGTTCGTACCACGTGTGTCTTGTTTCCATCTTCCCATTTACTGTTTGTGTGTGTCAGTGAATGCCGTCCCCGTAAAGGGGGACGGATGATGGAAGGAGACTGCGGGGTCAGATTTCATCCACCTCCGACGAGGATACACGGTGAGGCTGTTCCATTTTGTTCCGGGAAATACAAACACTCCATATATCGGTTAACCATTCATCTGCATTCAGGACAATTGTTACTCGGACTCAAGTTCACGACCGTTCATTTCCGTATCTCATTCATTTTTTTTGGTACTTGTGTTGTTTGTTATATGTTACAAGGGCAAGGGGGGTTTGTTATATTCATATAGGTTGTTGTCACGGGGTTGCTTTGGTGGAGGGATATATATATATATAATTTGTTTTGCTATTCTGTTTCATTTAATACAATTTATCAGTTTAAGTTTACATATCTGCTTTTCTTTTGTGCTTATTTACACCATCGATTGTGGGGAAAAGTTTAATTTGTTATAGGTATGGCTTGATACGGCAGGTCTTGGAGGTGTAGCTGCCGGCCGGGTAAGGGCTCGGCCGTTCCAACCTATCTTACCTACTGTGGGTATTGGCTTCAAAAGCTTTCTTGTGAAAAACTGAGATTTGGAACTTTGTGTTATTTGTACATCTTTATTTTGTAAAGATGCTATTTTTACTCCTTTTTTTATTTGGAAATAGAAGAATTTGCATATTATTTTTATATTTTTGTTGTTTTATTACATTTCTAAAAAATAAAGCATTTATTATGTTCAAGCAGTTACTCAGTGCTTGAGTAGTCTTTTCACAAAATACTTTTTTACTCTTACTTGAGTAATTTTTTGGATGACTACTTTGTACTTCTACTTGAGTAATATTATTTTGAAGTATTACTACTCTTACTCGTACAATTTTTGGCTACTCTACCCACCTCTGGTTTTTTCACTAAAGGACCACAGGCTTAAATTGCACCACCCGTGATAGCACAGCAACTCCCATCACAGACCAAGATGTATAGGTCTCTGTTAGTTACTCCGCCCACCATTACACCTCTAATTCTTCAAGTATAATAATCGTTTATTGACCTGGAAAGGGGAATTTACCGAATATAAGAAATGGAAAAAGAGAGTAAGAGAGAAAATAGCTAAAATATTAACAGATATGGTTTCAATATCGATTCTTTTCTCCTCCCTAGTTCAATTCCAGATTGCATCTTTTTTTTTTGTTTTACAAACTATGAGTTTACAGTGGAGCATTTCAACAATAAAGCAAATTACATGCCAAGCTTGGCTAGGTTGCTAAATACTAGTGACACACAACATGAGCTGCCTTCAAAAATGGGAAGTATTCACAGGAATATGAATGATATTTTCAAAGTGGGCAAGGGGGGTATAATTCATTAGACATAGCAGACAAGAGGCAAGCAACACATTCCAAAATGACAGAGTGTGAGAAGCAGACTTAACTGGAATGCAATTGAGAGTGGAATTATCAGGCAAGAGAGGTGGAGACACACAAGCATATCAAGGAGAACTGTGGGAGGAACATTGAAGTTACACATAGTTGGTTCATTTTGCTTTGGATTGATTTGTCAGTTTGGCTTTGGTGGCTCAGTGGTAAGAATAATGAAGACAAGATATTTTAGGGGTAGCTGTCTGGTACAGAGTGGAATTGGCCCACTAAATACTAATGAGGATAAACCCGAGTTGCCTTCAAAGATGGGAAGGAATATGTTTTCAAATAAGATAATTGGGGCCCGTCTACCATTGCAGGTAGTCAAAAAACAGACAGGATGCAAGCAAGGCACCTCAAAATGACAGAATCTGGAAAGCATGCTTTACAGGAACACAGTTGAGATGAGCAAGAGAGACTGAGACACATGATGATAAAGAGGAGAGGTGTAGGGGAAACACTGAGGGTACATGCAGGACAAGAGGTATCAAATGTTTTTCAATTTATTCTGTTACCGCTCTTTGACAGGTAAACATAGCTAGTTTATTACAAAACTGATAATTCATGTGTTTACAGTTAAGTTGTTTACCTTGTGTTATAGTCTGTTTTTGATTTTGCTTTAATCAAGTTAACTTCCCTTATGCATATTAAATGTATTTTTAAAAATTTGTATCATAATGTAAGCTTGTTAAATCTTTTATGAACCTCCTTACAGTAATTTACACTTCAATATGAACAATAACTTGTTGTGTCAGTTTACATAACAAGCATTTTCAGTTATTTTGGTGTGTGAGTAACAAGTCATTTTGCCACAGTTTTATTGCACTTTCTCAGAAGAGGTAAGAGTGTTCCCATTCACTACACGTTATGGGATTCTTTTAAAGCCACTTCCCTGCTGAATTGCTGACATTTTTTCATTTTATTGACAAGACTAAAATGAATTGAGCCAGACAACTTTAAAAACAGTGACTACTGGCAAGAAAGTGCAAAAGATGCATTTTAATAAGCCAGCAAAATGTATACTTTAACTGCAAAATGTTTTTCAAATTGGTAGAAATAGGGAGTAGTCGATCTTAAGTACAGTGCTGTTAAAAAGGAAGGTAAGAAGTGTGAAGTAAAGAATCACACACCACTCCATCAAAATACTTCAAATTATAGTAATTACGGGCTGCATTCTTCAAGTTCAGTAGTATTTATTAAGGTTATACTTAGGATGAAGAATCATCTTCACCAGTTGAAATGAAAGCTAGGAAAGCATAAGCATATTTGACAGTTTCACAAAACAGGGATCAAGGTAATTAAACTCTGGACCCCTGGAGGTCGTAGAAAACAAGAGAATTAAAATAAAACTGAGTGCCATTATGAATTATGCCACATATCCTCTCTCTGGCACACTAACACTGAGGACTTTCATCCAACAAATCATTCAACAGAAGTGTGTCAAGAAACATAATGGGGGCTCCTTGATACCAATAAAAATATGTCTGCATAATGCAGCATTGTGACTGTGACTAACAAATCAGAAATTCTTTTTTATTTATAGTAATTTTGATGTGTGTTCAGACCATTGTGAGTGTATATGTGTGCATGGGAGGCAGCTAAAGGGCTCAAAAGAAGGTAATTCCCAGTCGGACCAGGGGGTGGCAGAATGCACTGAATGTTCTCTTTTTTCCCCGCAGACCAAATGTGGGAAATTCTGCCAGAGCCCTTTAACATCACTTCCAGTTCCACCCCAGAAGACATCACTTCCTTCTTACACCTTTAAAGCCCACCCTGTCTGCACCAAACCTCAGTTCTGTTTTGGACTATTGTCTGTAAAGACCACTATTTTGCAACCTCTTTCTTCAGTTTTGCAGCCATTTCCAAGTATATGGGAGGCTTCCCCAAACCTCTTTTTGTGTCAAGGCTTGGTTATTTATCACAATATATATCTTATATATAAACATCTACACATGGAAGTGTGTGTGTCTTACTGTCTGGCCCGGAAGTGAGAGGTGGAGTCGGGGTAAGGGCTCCACCTCTGAGGATACACAAGCGAGGCCAACACATTGGCAAAACGAAACCTCTGAAGAAAGAGTCATTTGCTTAGCTGTTAATACAGAAGCAAAACGAGCACGTCGGCAAAACAAACCCTCCTAGGAGAGAGATGCCCAGAGTAGTTGCTTTCAATTACCTAACATCTTAACATTTCAGTTTTTTTTCTGACAAATTCAATAGTTTCTAGGACCCTCTTCGTTGTACAGCATGGGCTTACACAGCTAGTATATATATATAGTATATATATATATACATACAGGGTAGGATTCAAAAGTAATGAGCCTCATTTTGTTCTGACGCGAACGTACCTCGCTGCGCGCCCGACTTGCCAGTGACAGCGACGGTGGGTGTTGGCTTCACAATGCAACGGAGCTCCTATCACTACCGAGCGGTAGGATTGGCCTTGACGGGAAACCCTGTGCGGTAGTGCGTTACACGGCGGAATGGAAAGTTCGTTAGAGCAATGGTACGCGATCAAGTTCTTCAGAGTGAAGGGGATCATTCACTACGAGTTTGTCCCGCAAGGACAGACCGTGAATGCTGCTTACTACTTGGAAGTCCTGAAAAGGTTGAAAAGAAGCATCACACGCAGGCAAAAGGATATCAAGGACAGCTGGAAGCTTCAACACGATAACGCGCCCATCCACACCACCTTCATCGTGAAAGCCTACCTGGCCCGGGTGAACGTTCCGGTGGTCCCCCAGCCTCCCTACAGTCCAGACGTGTCGCCTTCTGACTTCTTCTTGTTTCCGTGCTTAAAATCAGCGCTGAAAGGAAAACGCTTCGCCTCGATCGAGGACATCCAAGCAAATGTCAAGGCAGCCCTTGCAACCATCCCAGAACAGGCCTACGTGGACACCTTCGAGTCATGGAAAAGCCGCCTACAAAAGTGTATTGATGCAGGAGGTGCCTATTTTGAAAACTATTAATTAGTTGTACTGATTTGCTCAATAAATTTGTCTTTTTGAACAAAGGCTCATTACTTTTGAATCCTACCCTGTATATACAGGTATATATATATATATATATATATATATATATATATATATATATATATATATATATATATATATATATATATATATATATATATATATATATATATATATATATATATATATATATAGTAACTACCATACGGAAGGCAACTAAGAGAAGGGAAGAATCCCTACCCAGATGGGAAGCCCCAAGTGATGGACAGATGTCCTGACCGAGAGAGAGAGAGAAAGTTTCCTTACCGAAACGGGAGGCCCTGTGTTGATGGACGGGAGTCCTGACCAATATATATTATTTATTTATAATTATAATTATTCATTTTTTTAAAGAGAGTCTGTAAAGGGCCATAATCCCCCAGGGACAAATAAAGTTCTATCTAATATATAGTTGTTAAATGGTCATGTTTCTCAGTTTTATAAGTAAAGGAAAATGAATGTTTCAAGGAACTATATTTAAAGACAGACTTTTCATAACACATTTTATAACACATAAAACACTTTGAATGTTGCTTGCAGCAATTGCTTAACTTAAAATCTGCTCTTTATTCACAAAGTTATCTTTAGGTACAACACATTGAAAGAGGCTGTTAAGTAATATTTCAAAATAAAGTTTCACCAGATCTGCTTAATCTAATTAGGACCTTTCTACACTTTCATATGTTTTTCTTTTGGGAAGCATTGTAAATGGATAAATGGTCTTTTGGGTTTCTAAATCAATGGCAGAATAGTTTCCGTAGTTTAAAACCAAATCTAATGCTGTATGATTGAGTGCTTCATGGCAGGAACTTAATCACTCACATACAACGAACATGAATGCATTTTTGAATCAATACAACAATACATGGATCTTAGGTAAATATAGATTAAATACAGTTAATTTATAAAATTACAGATTACAGTCTGAGGTCACGTGCATGCTGCTGCAGGTGTTCTTAAAGGAGTCCTACACATCTGGCTATGTTTATCCTTCCCTCAATTCTCACCAATCTTCCTGTTCCTGCCACTGAGAAGCCTGCCACCACCATGCAATGTAGGGATGGTATTAGGAAGGTGATGAGTAGTGCCTGGTCTTTGCCAAACATAACGCTAGGATTTTGGCCCAAAGTATTTAATTTTGTCTCACCAGACCAGAAAATCTTTTTTTTTATGCATTTAGTGTCCTTTTGCAACATTTTAATTAAGAGTGATTTCTGTCTATCAACTATACTGTAAATGGAGTGCTGCAGAGATTGTCATCCATCTCAAGAGAGGACTTTGAAGCTCTCTTACAGTGACCATTGGGTGCTTGGTTCCCTCCCTGACCAAGGAAGCAACTTGCCTGGTTACTCAGTTTTGCCAGCCAGCCAGCCAACTCAAACACTCAAAGCTTTCAAAATAGTTTTATACCTTGACCTGATCTGTTCCTCACTGCAGTTTGATCACGAACGTCTATAGAGAGTTCCTTGGACTTCATGGCTTGTTTTTTGTCCTGACATTCAGTATGAATTGTTGGACCTTATATACACAGAGGTGTGCCTTTCTAAATGATGTCCAATCAATTCAGTTTTCCACAAGGTTGACTCCATTCAAGTTCTAGACACATCTCAAGGATAATTAGAGCAAAGAATGTGCACCTTACCACAATGTGGAAGTGCGACAGCAAAGGGTCTGAATACTTACATACTGTAAATAAAATGAGATTTCAGTTTATGATTTTTAATAGGTTTGCTTACCTTTCTGAAAACATTTTTTCATTATGTGTTTTCGAGTGTAGAATGATGGGCAAAAACGGCATATTTATCAATTTAAAATTCAGTTTGTAACACAGTGAAGGGGTCTGAATACATCCTGAGTCTATTGCCTGTGTAAAGCTGATCGTGTCCATATGCTCATAAGCCACAACCTTCAGCTTCCATTGACAGATGGGAGCTTTTGGTATCTGAACCAGAAAGCAAAAAAACGTAAATATAATTAAATCTTGCAAAATCATACTTTGGCTTTTGCTTTGATGTTCAGCATGATGTTACAAGAATTTTCCAAAGTGCTAACCCAACATTAAGAACGTCTGCTACTACTTGGGAAAATAGCTGAAGGCTCACAGAAGGAATGCTTCAGTTCTCCCCGTCAGCCTACAACAACACACTCACTTATATTTCATTACAGACAGGGTGGTAAAATTTTACATTTGGCGGATTTTTATTTATGTTAGTGAATTTATGATAACCAGTGGGAGAAGCAAATAGGGTACATGTTTTAATTGTTTTAAATGATTATTTTTATTTTCAGTCCATTGCTTTAAGATGTTCAGGAATAACCTTTTACCAATGCATGTGTCATTAAAATGAATGCTTGACCACAGTACAGCCCACTTTCTTTATAAAGTCATTTGAAGTATGTAAATTCATTCATTCTTTAATTAATCATAGGAAAACTGACATTGTTAAAAATACAGCAGTGATTCCACTACTTTATATTAATTATCTTGTGTAAATGTATCCGCTAATTACAATGTTAATAAGCACAGTAAATGAATAAGTAAGGACCTTCATACATTGCTGCTAGGCTAGGCTCTGTCTTTCTAAGTGACTTGAAATTTACACAAAAAATAGAAACATGAAAATAACAGAACCAGGTAGTTATTATTATTACATTACAAAACAGAACATTCTCAAACCCACTGAGTCCGATTCAGGGTGATGGGGCATTAGAGTCAGTCCTGGCAGCATCAGGCATAAAGCAGGAAACAGCTCTGGTCATGGCAGCAGTCAGTCACGGGTCCAGTTACACTCACATTTATACTGACTCTGGGACAAGTTGGAATTGCAGTTTAACCAGTTTTTGGGGATACATGGAATTAATTTTGCAGTGCCCAGCAAGAAAGTAACATAGATAGTGGAGAACTGTAAACTTCCCATGCACAATGGCTATGTGTCTACAGCCTATACCAGCAAGAATTGGGCATAAGATGGGAATCAAATTTGGACAGGATGTCAGTCCATCTTGGAAGCCATTCATAGACACGTCTATGCTAATACACTCAAAAAGTGCCAGTGTGGAGTCACTAGTTAGCTTAACCTGTATGTATTTGAAGATGTGAGAGAAAAACCAAAGCAGACATGGAGACCAAGCAAAATTCAAATAGACAATGACCCGCGTACAGAATTCAAATCCATGCTGGATCAGTGAGGAAGAGGTGCTAACCACTAGGCCACCTTGCTGTCCACTTGAATCGTTAATGTAGGTAAAATAAATGTCAGGCACAAAGATTTTATATGCATGCAAATAATATGTTTAAAGAAAAGATATTGGTTATACATTACCACTTTATGAAAAAATATCCATCCATCTTAATATCCCACTTCTCCAGAGCAGCTGTAGCATATCCCAGCAATCAACGAGCAAGAAAAATCCCCGGACATGGTGTCAGGCCATCGCAGGGCGAACACATACAAGGGACAATTAATTATCAGACCTTCATGTCATTTGACTGTCGTTGGACACGGGGAGAACATATAAACTCCACGCAGTTAGCACCTGGGATTTGAACTTCAGTCTGCTTACTATGAGGTTGCCCAAAAATAATACTCAAAATGCAATTCTATTTAAACTTTTCTTTTTAGAATTCACTAAATAGTCTGTACATTTTTGTTGAATACATTCATTTTGCAAGCTTTTTTTGTAAATATTAGTTAACTATAATTATTGAGGCTTCTAAACAAAAATAATTTAATGCTAAAAAATAATTAATGAAAAGATGAATATTATGAGCTGCGGTGGGTTGGCACCCTGCCCAGGATTGGTTCCTGCCTTGTGCCCTGTGTTGGCTGGGGTTGGCTCCAGCAGACCCCCGTGACCCTATTCGGATTCAGCGGGTTAGACAATGGATGGATGGATGAATATTATGAGATTATTATTTTATGTAATTCAAATTTATAAAGTTAACATCACTACTTTTTTCACAACTGATACATAAATGTTGCCTTTGTGAAAATATTTTATACTAATACTTGCTATGTTACCTAATAGAACATTATTAGGTAATAGAACAGTAAAAAAGAAAAATATTTGATATTGCTTACCTTACATGTGTCCACAGTGTTCATTCTACACATCTCAATCTCAATTTTCAAAAGGCCTTCTTCTCAGGCTCTGACATTTTCAGGCACGTTGCTCACCTCCTGTTCACATTTGACTACCACAAAAATAAACAGGCCTTCATTACCCACTGTGAAAACATAATTCACATTGTTGCAAAATACGACTTGAGTCTGAAGGCGACTCTCAACGTCCCTCCTACTCCTTTCCTCGGTATCTTCATGTGTGTCAACCTCCCTTGCCAGGTGCTTCTTGTATAAATCGTGTTTAACTGTACATCCACAGCAAAATTGACTAATCAAACCAAAGGAAAACTGACTAATCAGATTGCTTGATGAACCGAACACACACACACACACACACATTTACATTAGCATTTCAATATATAGATTATATACTATATACAAGCTAATAAATGCCACCTTCAACCTAACGGCGAAGCAATGTTAATCTGAAAGAAATAAATGCTGCACTCAAATGCATTTGGTGATGAATCCTTGAATTAGTAACTAACTTTATATCTTGTAGCAGCTCACCTAAATGTAAAATGTTCCATATTTTTACACCATAATTGTAAGATGTATGAAAACCCAAAGCAACATTTGTGAAATGGAAAGAATATTTTAAAAAAACTTTTCTTAAAGCAATGAGACCATTAGATTTGTGGTCACTGGTATTAAGCATTCACATTGATGGTTGGTGTTGTATGAAAAACCGAGGTTTCGGATGCGACAAATGGGGAACCAGGTGGGCACGATATCCCTATGTTGAAATCTTCTGTGCACATGTACACCTAAAATATTGTACACTGAATACATTAGGAGCTGTGATTTTGTCAATATTTATTTTATTTTATAATCTTTTAAGTAATGGATGATGAATTACTTAAAGCAATAATGTCACACAAAGGCAAATTTAATTTAATTTATATTATGTTCTGAATAAATTCCACTTTACTGTTTTATGTAATTTAGATTCTGATTTTTTTTTCATGAGGTTATTATGAAATTTATTTTATTTTTTTTAAGTATCACACCTCCATTAACAAATTATATAATTTGAATTAGTTGAGTTAGTAATTTTTACAAAGTTTCTATAACCAAAATTTGAGAAAGGGAAATAAACACCTGTCCAAATACTGTAAATGCTATGCTCTAATAAACAAAGCAGAAACATTATTTTGACAGAAATAAGCTCCACGTCGGTTATTTGCACGAATGAAGTATTAGAGTAGTCAGTAGTTAGAATTTAGCTGCATGTGAATAACCTGAAGGCTAGTGCCTTGGCACAGTGGTCAATGCTCATGGATATAGTGTCCTCCATTTGAGTTCCATGCTCATTCTTCGTCTGTTTGGGGTTTACAGTTTCTTCACATGCGTGACTGGGTTTTCCTTGGGATACTTTTGGTTTTACTCATTCATCCCCAGGTTAACTGGCAGTTGCTAAATGGCCCTATGTACAAAATGATTCAAGGCAGCACAGTACTGCAATGAGCGGTGAATGTGATTCGAAAATCCAGCATCTGGGGTTTAAAACTTTTTCCCAGTTGTTGTCTGTGGAGTTTTCATAGTCTTCCCATTTCTGCATGGGGTTTTCCTCCTGGCACTCTGTTTCTCACCGCCATCCTCAAAGGTGCACACATCAAGTTATTTAACAACTGTGTGAGTTTGGGTTTGTGTTCGAATGGGCCCTGAGATGGACTGGTGTCCTGACCAGATCTCCTTTCTGTCTTGCAACTGATGTTACCGTTTTAGGGTCTTGTCCCCTACAACCCTGGATTGGATTAAATAATCCTGAGAATGCTAAACTATATAAATATTGCATTTTAGAATTCATACTGGATTAAATTACCTTTACATTAAATATTGTTGCCCTGTGGGATTCATAATTTAGCCTTTTGGTTCTGTTTGTGGGAGATTCGATGTAAGTTAAAACTTAAAACACAAGAAGGCAACCTTCTAACCTAATCTGGCAGTATTACCTAAATCACTTTGATGTCTACATGATACTATCATTTATCTAGGGAAGGATTTTTTTTAGTTGCGCTGTTAATTTAATAAAGTGCCATAGTTTATTATTCAATCCATCCAAAACTGATGGAGCAAAATGAACAAATCAGGGATGGATTAAAAAGACACAGAGGAGAGATGTGTTTTTGATTTATGCAAGGAACTTTGAAATTATTAATGGATCTAATATCAGAGGATTGCTTATTCTATACAAGGTCTCCCTCCATGTCTGTTTTCTGTTAACAAATGATCTTAACTGAGACCTTAGGATTATTAAGGGAAGAAACAAGCAATTTTTCAATTAGGCTCATAACCTTAATTCAGGTTAGGGTCAGAAACCTCAGTTCAGTAGCTCTATCAGACATTATATAGTTACCCTAGTGCAGCATGCATTAGAAACAGTAATATGTATTGAGAACCACATCAAATCATTATAATAATAGAAGATTACGGCTTCTTTGAAATGCTTCTGGTTTGGATAATTTATCAGATCGCAAAACAACAGAAAAAGGAAATGCCTAAATGTAAAATCACAAAATGGAGTCATTAACAAGCTAGTAAGAACATCAAAGAAAAAAGACCTCTCTCCAGAAATATGTTTATGGGATGAACTCCAGCAAATTGTTTGAACCCAAATATTGGTTCAGATGCTCAGTATTTGTATTTCTTAAAATATGTAAACTCATTCACATTTTCAACTGTCAGTCTTGTGTCAACCATTTTTACACTGAAAAAGATCATTTTTTGTATAGGAAATCAGTCCCTGTAAAGAGCACATCACAGCAACTTTTAACAAGAGCCAGATAAGATGCATTCTTAAAACAGTTAATGGCAGATGCAGTGATTTCCCCTGCATGTCAAATGTTTTGTTCTCAAAGAAAGAAGCTTTTTGTTTTATTTTGACATATTAGATGGATTCAGCCTATCAGGAAGATCTAAGCAACTTCTCTGTCTTGCCCATATTGTTCTGGTGTGCTTTCCCTATCCTTATACTATTTTGCTTGTGTCCATCCGTGCTCAATATAAACAACAGTTGCCACAACAATAATGCCTTGTTCCTGGCAGAGTTTTTAGCCCCCTTCTTATCTTCAAGTCTTCAATTCTTCAATGTGATCAATTATTGACTGAGGTATTTAGCTGTTTGCTACTGACCGAAACTGTATTATGACACTACTATTTTACACCTCCTTTTTCCTTCACTTCAACGTAAGCCTCCCAATAAAATGAAAAGACTCATATAGCCCATCTGCGACCAACAGAAATGGTCTCGCCAGCCTACATACGCACACCAACATACAGAAACAGAAACATCTACATAACGCCAGACTAACCAGCACAGGCCTTAGACCAACAAAGACAATGTAAGACAAACCACAGAGCGACATTATCTGAGGATCAGTGGCAGCAAGTCTTGCAACTAGATAGTGAATGAAAAACGAATTACACACACAACCTTTCTGAAGAGCAGCGGCAAACTGCCAGACAACAAGAAACATCACGATGGAATAAGTACAGGGATTCCATAACATTGACAACTCAAAACAAGATATTCCCTTTATATTATGGCGTAGGCAATTCCCCATTCATTTAGAATATTTTATGATTATCACTAAGTCACAAGGACAAACGTTTAATAATGTCGGAATTTATTTGCCAGGCCCTGTTTTTACTCATGGGCAGTTGTACACTGCATTTTCCAGAGTTACATCGAAACCCGGGTTAAACGTACAGGTACTTACGGGTTACAAACAGGGTAATATTTTCGCTGACAATAACGTTTATGCAACAAATTGTGTTTTCTGAAAATTATTGTAGACAACGGTATACTACATTACCTGACGGCCACACTTCACACATACTGACTTACATGTGCCCTGCTTTTCACTTCTTATCCAATATGTTCTGTTAGCCTGTTAATGTTACACTTTGTATTGTAATATTCATGCTGTTGTAAGTGGCTATAATAACATCTCATACTTATCATGTGACTATTGTAATACTGAGTCCTCTTACAAGTCACTACTTATTAAAATAATCTGCTTTCTTACTGTAACGTGTGATATTCTACTCTCCCTCAACATCATTTCATTAACGCTTTTTTTGCTTACAAAATTTTCGCAAGCACGATTTTCTAGTTAATTAGTATTTACATTTTGCCTTATTTTTTAATTCTATGCAATATAATGCTAGTTTTAAAACATTTTAATAGATTTTTTTATTGTTCACACTTTATATTCATCCAAATTCACCTTAATAAAAGGTAACGTGTCTGTTTGTCTGTTCGTGTATCAATCTGGTTGCTATTTCTGTGTCATTCCAACAGATGGCGTATCTCAAACATTAACACTGCATCTACTGCTTCTAATAATGCCATACCAAATGGTATACAAAAGAGACATAAGCATTCCATGGTGCACAAAGGTCAACGTTGATTACTTAGATTTCAACCTCTCTTGATACTAGCACAGCTAGAATTACAAACTCAAATCGGTTTTCATAAAAAATAGTGGATTCACATTTTAAATAGATGAACGTGCACAGTAGGTGACTAGACTGTTTCCCTATTAATATTTTTGTTGCTTTCTCAAGTGTTAGTCTCTCAGAAGGTCTTTCTGTGTTTTAAAAATGGTGTCTTCAAGGTGATGACCATCATTAGCTATGCACTCTGAGATGATTTCTGAATGCTTGCATGATTTATTCGGCCATTTCACGGGGAATAGGGGTGATTTCGTGGCAAATAGTGTCCTTGAGGACTTCAAGGTTTTGAGGTCAGTGTGTGTATACCTTCGACTTGAGATAGTCCCACAAGAAGAAATCGCATGGAGCGAGTTCAGGTGAATGTAAAAGCCAGCCGACATCACTGCTTAGGGATCATCAGCTTCCCTGGAAACATCTCCCGCAAAACTTGCATAGATCTCTGCATTTGAGCGGTTGCTCCATCCTGTTGAAACCAGGTATCCAAGACATCCATTTCTTCCAGTTGGGGCAGCAAAAAGTTCTCTAACATTTCAATGTAACGTTCTGAAGTGACAGTGACAGTTGCTCCCCCCCTTCTAAAAAAAGTAAGGGCCTACAGTGCCAAATTCTGCAATGGCGCACCAAACTGTAACACACACACTGTGCAGAGGTCTCTGATGAAGTTCACAAGGGTTGGTTTCAGCCCAATAGCGAAAGTTTTGCTTATTCATGCAACCATTTCAAATGGAAATGTGCCTCGTCACCACACATGACAATGGCACCTCGATAAATGGTTTGCAGAATGTTCACACACAACTCTACGGCTCTCCCAGTCTCTCTCAGTGAGTTCCTGCACTACCATCATTTTGTATGGATGGAAATTAAGGTCCTCGTGCAAAATCCTCCTCAAAGGCGTGTTGGAAATGCCTAAGGCGGAAGCATATTTGCACACTGAACGTCTAGGAGACTGCAAAATTGATGCCCTTACAGCTTGGATGTTTTCAGGCATTTAGGCAGTCTGAGGGCAGCCTGGAGATTTTCTGTTCAATGTTGTACCCGTCTGTCTAAAATTAGCCACCCACAAAAGAATTGTTTTCCAATTTGGGACATCACTGTTAGGAAGAATGCCGAAGTGCATTCGGAAGGCGTGTTGCGTAGTGATGATGAATTTGTTGTTTTTGAAGAACACTTCAACAGCGAAAGCGCGGTGCATACAGGACTAAGGCATGTTACCGACAGAAAACTGAACGGGATCCCCTATCAAAGGACCCCCACCCCTAACCCACTCGGCTGCCTCCACCTTACGCAATGACCTTGAGAAATATGGTGCTTCATTTTGGCTCACCCTGTATATCATGGCCAGTATGATGTCATTGATCATGTGGCACATGTGTCATATGTTTAGCAACCACTCAGCATCGTAATGATCAAACATTCAAAATTGCAGTGCTAATGCAAACAGTCACACAAAATGGTGGCAACCCTTAAAAAGTAACAAATAAAATGTTAATACAATGATACCTCCATAATATTGTACCTATAAAAAGTGTTCACCACCTTGGATGTTTGCACTTTTTATAGTTATATCACAGTGGATTTAATTTTTTTTTTGCACTAATCAATAGAAAAAACTCATTGATGTCAAAGTGAAAACAGATCTCGACAAAGTATTCTTAATGAATTGCAAATACAAAACTCAAAATAATCACGTGAATAAATATTCTTTAAGTATATGTGTAGCCTTTTTTCACTTGGACTGAGATCTGGACTCTTGACGCAAGCCGCTCCAGAACCTTAGCATTGGTGTTTTTAAGTCATTCGTGCACAGCTTTGGCTTTATGCTGGGTTTAGTGTTTATTTTGTTGTCTTGCCCGAAAATAAGTCTTCTCTTAAAGCACAGGTTTCTTACAGACTACATGAAATTTTCCTCCATGATTTTGTCATGAGAGGGGTCGGTGGCGTAGGTTATTTTAAAAATAAATGAATAAATGGAGCTCTCACATGGAGTTGAATGGATGCTAACGGTAGCATGGCAGAGTAGCTTTGGGGTTTCCAAGAGTAATTTGTTAGCCAATCATTCACATGCAGATGTGAATGTTGTCTCATTAGCACTCATTGGCCAAAGGAATGATAAAAGAGTGCATGGGCAGGAAACAGTAAGAAAAAAGAAAATGAGAACGAAATAAAAAATCTTGAAAGGAAAGGAGAGAAAGAACAAAGTGATGGAGAAGATGGTTTGTTGCCCAGTGGAGGAGCAAGTGATCAATGCTCTAGGGGTGGATGGAGCAGTAGAAGGAGCTTAGGATAAAAAGGGAGTTCTCCTAGGAATCCAGCAGGTGCCAGAAAGGCCCGTGAGGAAGATGGAGGAACTGGCTTTGAGTGTCATGACAGACACTGAAGGAGGCAGTCATGGCAAGAGCCAGAGGTTGGGGCTGCAAGTGCTTATGTTTCCTTCAGTCAAGTAGAGCTCTAGAGTGAGCTGGGAAGATGAACAAAGAGAAGAAGCGCTGGGTGGGAAGAGCCATAGTGATAGAGAAAAGGAGCCCTAATTGCTGCATGGTTTTTAATTAAATGTTTATTGTGATTTTTAACTTTCACACATGACATCTGTTTTTATGGATTATTTATTTATGAAGACTTGCTCTGCACTATTTATTGGTCAAAAATAAAAGTACTTTGCAGTTTTTACACCTTACTCTGGACTGTTTATGTCCTCATTGCATAGCTCATCCCGGTTATGTTATTGACAGTTCTAGTTCCAAGGATGATGCGGCAGCTGGAATCAACCCAGACCGTCACAGATTTCTCTGTATTTTGCTGCATTCATTTTACTTTCGTTTTTTTTTTTTTTATGGAGTTGCTTATAATTTTTTTTTATGTTTAGTGTGTGGGTTAGACCAACATACTGACTCATCTTCCAGATAAAGTGCATTTATCATACCACCAATTGAAACCCCTTATATACATGCAGGTGACCTTCATTAAACTAATTCTGAGACTTCTAAAGCCAATTGGCTGCACCAGTAATGATTTAGGTGTGCCACATTAAAGGGGATGGACACTTATGAGCTCAACTATATTGTTTTTTATATTTGTAATTAATTTAGACTACTTTTCAGAGATCTGTTTTTTACTTTGACATGAAAGAGCCTGGGCGGCACAGTGGTGCAGTGGTACCGCTGCTGCCTCGCAGTAAGGTGACCTGGGTTTGCTTCCTGGGTTCTCCCCGTGTCTGTGTGGATTTCTTCCCACAGTCCAAAGACATGCAGGTTAGGCGCATTGGTGATCCTTAGTTGTCCCTAGTGTGTGTGCTTGGTGTGTGGATGTGTGTGTTTGTCCTGTGGTGGGCTGGCACCCTGCCCAGGATTTGATTCTGCCTTGCACCTGGTGTTGGCTGGGATTGGCTTCGGCAGATCCCCATGACCCTGTGTTAGGATATAGTGGGTTGGAAAATAGGTGGATGGATGGATGAAAGAGACTTTGTGTCAAAAACATAAATAAAATCAACTGTGACTAAATGTTGAATAAAATTAAAACGTGAAAATTTCCAAAAGGATGAATACTTTTTATAAGCACTGTAACAATAAAAATATCAATAAAAGATAATAAAACAGAACACAAAAATGTTGACAGTTTCCTGACATAATTACAACAATAAGGGAGTTTGGAGCTGGGAAGCAAAAAACAAAAAAAAAATGAAAAATGATTTGGAAATCCTACAGAGCTCCTTTTTATATAGCTAGAGAACAGTTAAAATGTGTAATAAGCGCTAGATTATATTTTTTTCTTCGTGTCACAATAAAGAGAGAAAGTTCATGGAAGAGGTAGAAGGTATTCCAAGGATGTGGGGAAGGGGGCAGGAGGAAAGACTGAAGGACCTGGATCCTTCCATCTTAAGCAAAACAAGATTAAGAGGTGACATGAGAGAAGTGTTTAAAATAATGAGGGGATGATGTTACATTAAAATAAATTCTTCCACACAGACACTGGAACACAGATGGAACTTCGGAATGAATAGGTTTTATGTTAACTTTAGGCTTTTCACTTTGTTCCAGTGTCCTACTCTAAATCAGTTACATGGATCAAAATTAAGAGGACCATTTGCAATATCATTATAGACATCAGTGTGAGATGTTGTTGTTCTGTGTCATGAATGTTTAGAATTTTCTCCATAATATACATTCATTGTCATTTAACTAGAAGTTTATCTATAACTAGCCACACTATCTGTCAAAAAAGGTAATAGAACAATGAAAAAATATTTGCTTTAACGCCTTTCCTCTGTATTTGAGTGTGTGGACATCTTTTAACCAGAACTCCCTCTCTCGAGCACATTCCTGTAAAGCTTGCTTGTCAGACTTTGCCATTATTTTCAAGGCACCTTTATCACCTCCTGTTTGTTTTTATACTTTGTCACACATGTGTGTCTGTCGATCACCCTACTGACTCATCTTGGTTAAGCAGTTGCTTCCCGGGACAAAATGGAGCTCTGTCTCCGATGGTATTCTCTCTTTTTCTTCCAGCAGCCAGGAAAAGATGCTAAGTGAGGGCAATTGACTCCACCCATTTTGGTAGGAGGAGCATAATAGCGAGATGCCCAAAGAAGGTGGCATCTCATTCTGGAGCTCCCACTCTTGAGAGAAGGGGCTCAAAATGAAACCAGACCAGATCTGACAAATGATTCCTTGACATGGGAATTTCAGTTTTGCTTTTGTGCCATTGTGCACCTTTTTTGTTTATTACATGAATTGTTATTAAACAGGGGGACCTGGTTGGAGCCCCAACATTTCTTCAGTCCAATTTTTGTACCTTGCACTACCACAACTTGCTGACTTTGAAGGCGACTCTCTCAGTGTGTGCCTTTACTCCTCCTTGTGCATTTTACACTCTCATTTCCTCTGTTGTCATATCACTAAAGCCAAACTGATCAATCAGTTACTGTTTTATTATATGTACTTATGACAATGACTATATATTTACTATGTCGTTATCCTTTACAACCAAAAATATATATTTTTTTATCAAATCTTTATTGATAAAGTGAAAAAGGAATATAGTAAAAGCAAACAAAAAAAAGACAGTTGATGAATAAACTGGGACATACACACACAAACCATGCAGGATGCAAGGCAAAATAAGGAAGAAAAAAACAAAACAAGGAAAGGTGGACGGGAGAAACTGCCTCAAGCAGCATCCCACCAACCAGATGTTTACTAACTGGACAGCATGAAGCCAGCTGTAGAGAGCAGAGCTAGAAGAGTTGTTGATCCAGGATGCAGAAAGTTCAAAAAGGAAAAGATTGTAAAATGAAGGCTTCCAGATTGCAGAAGAGACAAGGGCGGGAGATTTCCAGTGAGAAGCTAAAAGCAATTTAACTGCAATGGTTGCTGTCATTAAAAGCCTCTGCTGGGAGAGGAAAAGAGAAAGTAAGGAAAGAGAAGAAATGTCTAAGAGGAGGAGATCTTGAGGGCACAAATAGTGCCAAAAAAACGCAGCCAGAGAACATTCCCAGAATATGTGGAGAAAAGTGACAGGAATGTTAAGAAGACAACAGTTGCAATGGGGATCTAATTCTAGTCCCATTAGATAATGTCTCCGGGGAGGAGGGTAAAATGAACATCTAAAAAACTGTCACTGCCTGGCATTGGTGGCATCTGGTGGCTGCATTCTATAGTACAAGCCTCAGGGTTTTTTTTTTCATAATTGTAGTGTGCTGTCATTTGTCCAAGACATATGCATTGTTAAGTAAAGTTCTTTTTATTATCTTTACAGATAAAAGAGCCTCCATAAGTGGATAACAATTACAGGCAAAATGTGAAACAAGAGCCTTAAAAAGCTCATTGAATATGACCACTTCGAAGATTCAAAGCTCTTGATTTCACAAAACATGTGTTCTGAATTTCAGATATATTCTTATGACAATAAAACAGTTGGAAAAAAGTATTTTTTAGAAAACAGCATGCAAACAGTGATTGAGCTTGGAGCTGAACCCAGATCCCTGGAGCTACGAGGCAGCAGTGCTAACCACTGTACTGCCCATAAACAGGCATGGGATGTTATTATTGTCAGTTAGAACATAAACGGATGGCACAGTTAACTGTGGTGCCTTATAGCTTAACTTGAATTGGGACACCCTGTTAATTTTTATTATTATTATTTTTTTTTATTCTACATTTATTTTTCCTGTTGCTCTGTTGTGGGCTTTTAACCTTAAAGGAATATGAATACATGGGTGCAATGTGTTAATAATTCAGCTATAGACTAGTATAAATACTTTTATAAGTTAATTTCAAGTGTATCACATTATCATTTTTTGACTTCTTTGCTAGAGGCTGCCTCCCAGAAGGCACTATGTGTCACGTCATGGATGCTTTGCTTTAAAACCCCACAATGGTACTAAATGCAGCATCCAAGATTACGGAGAAATCTCTAAAACAACTTCACTATTTGCCGTCTTAGTTTTTTCTGTTTTCTGGATAATGACACAAAACATTCCATTTATTGATTTTGCTTACAGTTTAGCATCACAGTTTTGGTGACAACACATTTTCTGTTTGATGATTCCTGGCATTTTCTGTTTAAGGTTTAGTTCTTTGGTTTTTTAGCAGTACCCTCCCTAAGTTTTAGACGTTGACTCTTGATATTGTGATGGACTTTGAACAATTGTTTTATATATCTGCTTTGATATTGTAATAGGCTATTTTACTTATATTCTTACAGTAATAAAGCGTGTACTTTTTTAAATGAAAACTTTGTACTTTTAAGATTTTAGTTAATATATAATAAGAACTTGACTGTTCTGCTAACCACGTAACAGGTCAGAGCCAGTTTAAAGAGGAACTTTAGGTCATCTCAACTGAAGGTTGTGGGCTGCAAAAACAAAAGAAATGTTTTTTTCTAGCCTATGGCCACAGGTGGAATGCTGATTGGTAGAAAGTTCAAGAACAGGTATGTACATGAGAAGGGATTTGATCCTCTAAACTGCAATGTCCCCTTGGTCTATAGGGTACAGTAAGGAAGAACAAGGCCAGCATAAAAATATTGTATGCACAACAGCTTTTTATCTCTCTTTCTCTCTCGTTGCATCAAGATCATCTACAGACCATGTTGGATTAAAGACCTGACAACTCAAATCGAAAGAGCCACCTGATATCTAGGAACACTGGGTGCTAAGACTCCTCAAAAGAAGAGCTGCTATCCATCCAAGTTCTACTTTCATGACATCCATTTGCTTTTCTTCTGCTTTCGGACATTATGAACCATTGTTTGGAAAATGTTATTCTATAGTGAATGAATAAACTTTTTAAAACACTTCTCTTCTCTGAACGCTTTCTAAACTGTCCAGGGTCTAAGGAAAGTGAAATCGTATTTTAAAAATAGATGAAGTTAACCCTAGGATGGTGACCACAAGTGGAGCTACAGATTGTAGCTGCATCTCCGAGACAGGCAGGTGTGACTTAATAGAGCAATACTGAAATGTTTGGAGATACTCAGGTCTGCATAGAAACTCCTACGCTGACCATCAGACCCTTCCACGACAAAACAACTCTTATTACAGTTTCTCGAATATATACACAGTTCCTAGTCTAAAGTAGTTAATGCTATTCTCGCAGCTGTCAATTCATGGAGGTTGGATATAACTAAACAAACAGGTGGACTCAATCTATACTTCCGCTTAGCAGATGCCCTTCACATGCTTGCGACATGTACAGTACAACACCATGGACCATAGTTCTCCCAGTATTCTTCCCCAGCTACAATGATCTTTCTCTTTATACTAGTTTTGTATGAGTGAACGTGGGTGTATGTGTGCATACAGATAGACAGATAATACTTTATCTGTTCAATGGGGAAATTTAGCTTTTTTTGCAGAAGATCAAAAAACATTATTGCAAACAGCAACAACCACCCTCAAATATAAACAAGAGTTAATAAAAAGAAGAACTCTCTTGACTTGCTTAATAATAAGACAGCAGTCACAGTGTGGCATTATAAAGGTGTGTTGCTGTAGGCAAGGAGCCCCAGTAGTGTTTCCTGACACACATCTGCTGAATAACTCATTGGCTAAAAGTCCTCAATGCTAGTGCGTCAGAAACAGGATGTGCAGCATTGTTAATAATGGTCATCAGTTTTTTTCTTCTCCTCCACTACTACCTCCAGCATAAACCATGTGGTGGACTGGCATTTTATGCCTTTTACACTGTTAATCTTGTTATCCATTGGGACAGGCTTACCTGGATGAAGTGGAAACTATTACACACCGGTGTTAGGAAAACAGCCTACTCCTGAATGTCAGCAAGACAAAGGAGCTGATTTTTGGACTTTGGCGGAAAACAGCAGAGGCACTACCACCCCTGTAGTATTACCAGCACTTACGTGGAGAGGGTGGACAGTTTCACATATCTCAGTGTTCACATCACAGAGGACCTGACCTAGTCCAAGTACATTGACACTCAGGTGAAAAGGGCAAGACAACATCTTTACTACTTCAGATACCTCAGGGATTTTAGGCTGCCCTTCTAGATACTAAAGAATTTCTATAAATCCGCCATCAAAGTAGCCTAACAGGAAGTATTAAAGCTTGGTTTGGAAACAGCACACAGCAGGACTGCAAGGCTTGGCAGAGAGTGGAAGGTCAGCTGAATACATCACTAGGGTTACACTGTCTAACTTTCAGGACATCTACATCAAGCAATGTCGGACCAAAGCAATTAAAATTATCAAAGATACCAGCTCTTGGTCTTTTCTTTTTGAAAAGGGAAATGCTACTACTGTCTGAAGAGTGGTTCAAAGAGACTAGAGACTGAGGAGGTTTTTTTTTGCACAGTCCATTGGCATCGTAAATGGGAATGGTGCCTAGAGCTACATGATGCTTTATTGTTAATTCTCCTATACTAAGTTATTTATTTATTATATATGTTTAGAATATTAATTTAATGCCATTATTGTACATGTTGATATTTATTGGTATTCGTAGAGTTTTATTTATTATCTTTTTATATTCTCTAATGCACATTTATGGAGTTCAGCAACTAAGCATTTCACCATATATTGCACTTTGTATGTGACAAATCAAATTTATTTGGGGCACATGTGTAAGTGGTCTCTCTGGTGGACTTGAGCCCTGTTCATGGCAATGACCTACCCTGTGGCCTGTGCTTCTAGATAGGATGGGTCCCTTTAGACCCTGAATGGGATTAAGCATAGTTTGTTAAACTATGTGAGCTTGTGAGGGTCTGGGTTGGCTCCACAGTCACTGGCAGCTTAAACCCAGATTTGTCGATAATGAAATTGGGGATGAGCTGGGCAGATGATGACACACAAAGTCAGCAAGAGGTAGGTGAAAAGTGCTTCAGTGCTTTTTATTACGAACTATACAATAAAGTGTCCTATGGTCAATATTTCTTCCAACAAACAAAAAAATAATTCATAAAACCAGTGTCTGTCTGCAAGTTAAAATCAAAGAATTGATTTAACAATAAAACCAGAATAAAACCATGCAGTCATCAGACACCTTCTGCTCTCTCTCTGTCTCTCCCTCTGAGCCCAGCGTGTCTTCTTCCATTGACTATCCAGCTCACCAAAATGGTCTTGCAATCTATGGAGACTTCAGCAACTGTGGCCCCCACTTTCAAATCTCGTTCCAACTGCCATAACACTCTGAGCTGCTTGTCCCTCCATCTTCCACTACGCTCTCCTAGCATCTTCAGCATCTATAGGAGAGCACCATCACCATCATACTCTGCTCCTCTATAAATTATTCAGCAGGAGACAATCCCCCACTGCTTGCTCCTTCATGGTGGTACTGACCCCTCTGGCTTTCCTCCCTGACGCTGGCTCAGGCAACTGATACTTCCCTCTCACTTGTGGTTCTCTTCTTGTTCTGTTCCATTTTCCTCTCTGTTTCCTGCTCAGGTTTCTTTATACACTTTCAAAGGATGCAGTTGTGCAGGCGCTGATTATAGCCTCCCAAGCACAAGGCAATCTGTGAACTTTGCGTCCCAGGACTTGAATGCATAGCTCAGCTAATCACCCCAGTTCATACCCTGGAGTCGCTTTGCCATGCTACAACACACAGCTGTACCCTACATATGCCTGAGCAGATATTTATTTATTTTAAGTGGCACAACTGCCAAGGACCCCACTATACCACAGAGCATATTTCCAAAATCTTATATTCTTTCTTCAAGCAGATGGTAAAAACACTTACTACAAAGTAAATGTCAAGTTAAAATATAAAGAAAAAAATGCTGATTCTGGCAAAACTGTACCCAGTGGCATGTAAGTGTTTAGAAGTGCCTGCACCTCCAGGTTCAGTGTACTAACTACATGTAACAGACTAGATGTACAGATTTCATTTTCTTTCCAGTTCTGGTTTTGCTGGCAGCCTGAAATGTGAAGATGGTGCAGCGTATGATAGCTGCACATGTGACTTTAAACTGGCACAGCTGGAATACTAAGACATGTTTCTCATGCCTTGTAGATTTTAATTGAATGTGCATTATGAGTCCAGTGGCATTTATTGCTATTTCGTGCAAAAGAATAAAAGAGCCCAGAATGTGTGAACTGATTTTTGATGACAAGGCTCCCCAGGTGCTTTGTGTGACACAAGGCATTTATATTGAGTGCCGTCAGCTCAGTAAACAACCCACACACTCCTTTGTTCCTCCCTATTTGCATGAAACATTCTTAGGATTCTTTCCCTACCAGCTGTTAGAGAAATGCAGTTTTATATTTTGAGCCATAGTCTAAAATAAATAAAAAATTAAAAACCTTTCATTTGTGAGAAGGACATTTAAAAGTATATTTGCAAATAAAATGGTTTCTTTTAACCTAACAAAACAAAAACAAAAAGAAAATCCTTTAGAGAGACAAGTTGAAATCACTTTAGACAAAGGCACAAGGCAGTGAAATGTAAAGTGCAGCACGTTGAGTGCCCAGTGGTAACTCTGCAAACTTGTGAAGTAACTAACTGTATGAAATAAGTTTACATCAGGGAAGCATGGAGGCATAGTAGTTGGTGCTGTTAGCTCATAGATCCAGCGTTCTGAGTTTGAAACCTGCACATGGTCATTGTCTATTCACCTAGAACAGGATGGGTTCTGAGAGGATTAAGTGGTCTTAAGAGAGTCACTTTAGGTGATCGTGGCACAGAGGGTAGGTTGTGTTTCCTTCCTCACCACTCTGGCTTCAATTCCTGAACAGGCTTTACTTCAGATTCTTCACTTTTCCTCTCACAGTCCTAAGACATGTATGCTGGACAATTTATTGACTTTAAATCAGCTCTGCATGCGTGAGTGTGCCTTGGGATGAAAGGTATGGCGCTATTCCATTCAGTATAGACAGTAGCTCTGCATTGGTGAGTTAGAAAATGGCCTCCCATGAGCATGAATTGGATTAATGGGGATGTTGTTTTGTGCATTCTTAAAATATAATGTACTTTTATGGAAATACACTGTAAATGATCACATTGAACATGCACTTAATATGCAGAAGTTTCTATTAGTATCTGTTTAGGAAAATTAGTCTTTATTATGTGGGGGTGAAAACTGGAGTTAGCACAGAAAAACACCCAAGGAGAGAACAGGAAAACTCCTAACAGAGGCTGATTAGAATGAGATTTGAACCCTGCCTTTCAGACCTCTGAGACAGCAGTTCTAACCGCTACTTCAGTGTCTTCCAATATTTATTACAGCTCTGAAAATAAAAAAAATAATGCTGTTATATTTTATTCATCAATTATTATCAAAAAGATACAATGATGCCCACACAGCTGCATTTGGAAAATTTCTTTTGATCATTTTCTGCAGAACATGTTACAAAGATCAGTTTTTTAAGACAAACTAGTTAATCACCTTGGTGAACGTGGCACCTAATATGCACAGCATTCCATTAATAACTCCAATGGTCCAAGTTATTTAAAGGACACGTGTCTGTGTATCTGTATCTCCATCTGGTTGCTAGATTTAGGAAGAAAATTTTTTAAATTTAGCAGAACATGTAGAAGCAGGGTCAAACAATAAAAATGATAATATAAAATATGGGTCTACACATAAGAAAACTGGTCTAATTGGCCTATTCTGTTAACTGAGGTTATATGCTGTGTCAGAGGTGGCTGGGGTGGCGACCCGGCCGGGACGCCCAGGAGGACCGGAGGAGGGCTTGCGGTTCTTTTGGGGGCAACGGGTACAGAGCTTTGAAGCTCCACCCTGTAGGGGCCCATGGTCGCCGCCAGGGGTCGCCCCCATGCCTTTGGAGCCCTGGACCTCAGCACTTCCGCCACACCAGGAAGTGCTGGGGGGAAGAGGAGCAGGGACACCCGGAGTGCTTCCGGCAATACAGCTGGCACTTCCCCCACACGGGGGCGTGTCGGTGGGAGATTGCCGGGAAGCACCTGGAACACATCCAGGTGTGAATAAAAGAAGACGCCTCCCTTCATTCGAGGCTGGAGTCGGGTGAGGACGCAGCAGGAGAAGAGAGAGTGGAGGCGGCCTGAAGGAAAGGCAGAGAGTGAGAGAGGCCTGGACTTTTGGGGACTTGTGGGGTTTGTGTGCACCTTTGAACTGTAAATATATTGTAAATAAACGTGTGGTGGTGGATCTACAACATGTCTGCCTGTCTGTGTCCGGGGCTCATTCACAGCCGACAACAG